>NC_092417.1:142838716-144088716 GCF_040894005.1 Engystomops pustulosus | reverse complement strand
ATTGTCAATGCATGATCACTTCTATATCAATGGACTTACCTTTTAGTATGCCTGCCCTTATTTTTGTGGACATAATAGCTCTTGTAGACGTTCTCTTCACCTATAGGGCATATCCATGCATTGCATGGGTAACCATTACTGGTATTTTTAGCCCCAGGATTTTCAGCAAACAGCTCACTGCTATTATATCCACAATAAAGGCAAGGCTTTACAAGTTTGCTGAAAAAATTTCAATAGTTAGTCAACTGCCTTATATGCTACTACATAATACTTAGCCTAAATAGTCAGCCACTTTGTTATGTACACCTTAAAAAAAAAAACAGCCTCCTCCATATACCCCTATAGCTGTCCTAGCCTCACCAAAGCAGGTGTCATTTCTACTCTCTGTGGTAGAAATGATACAAAACAATTGGCTAACAATTTAGGCAAAGTCAAAAGATAACATGTCATTATTAATTTATATTCTACCAAAAAACATTGTCAATGCATGATCACTTCTATATCAATGGACTTACCTTTTAGTATACCTGCCCTTATTTTTGTGGACATAATAGCTCTTGTAGACGTTCTCTTCACCTATAGGGCATATCCATGCATTGCATGGGTAACCATTACTGGTATTTTAAGCCCCAGGATTTTCAGCAAACAGCTCACTGCTATTATATCCACAATTAAGGCCAGGATTTACAAGTTTGCTGAAAAAATTTCAATAGTTAGTCAACTGCCTTATATGCTACTACATAATACTTAGCCTAAATAGTCAGCCACTTTGTTATGTACACCTTAAAAAAAAACAGCCTCCTCCATATACCCCTATAGCTGTCCTAGCCTCACCAAAGCAGGTGGCATATCTACTCTCTGTGGTAGAAATGATACATAACAATTGGCTAACAATTTAGGCAAAGTCAATAGATAACATGTTATTAATAATTTATATTCTATTTAAAATATTATCATATATGATATCTTCTATATCAATGCACTTACCTTTTAGTATACCTGACCTTATTTTTGTGGACATAATAGCTCTTGTAGACGATCTCTTCACCTATAGGGCATATCCATGCATTGCATGGGTAACCATTACTGGTATTTTTAGCCCCAGGATTTTCAGCAAACAGCTCACTGCTATTATATCCACAATAAAGGCCAGGCTTTACAAGTTTGCTGAAAAAATTTCAATAGTTAGTCAACTGCCTTATATGCTACTACATAATACTTAGCCTAAATAGTCAGCCACTTTGTTATGTACACCTTAAAAAAAATAACAGCCTCCTCCATATACCCCTATAGCTGTCCTAGCCTCACCAAAGCAGGTGTCATTTCTACTCTCTGTGGTAGAAATGATACAAAACCATTGGCTAACAATTTAGGCAAAGTCAAAAGATAACATGTTATTATTAATTTATATTCTACCTAAAAACATTGTCAATGCATGATCACTTCTATATCAATGGACTTACCTTTTAGTATACCTGCCCTTATTTTTGTGGACATAATAGCTCTTGTAGACGTTCTCTTCACCTATAGGGCATATCCATGCATTGCATGGGTAACCATTACTGGTATTTTTAGCCCCAGGATTTTCAGCAAACAGCTCACTTCTATTATATCCACAATTAAGGCCAGGATTTACAAATTTGCTGAAAAAATTTCAATAGTTAGTCAACTGCCTTATATGCTACTACATATTACTTAGCCTAAATAGTCAGCCACTTTGTTATTTACACCTTAAAAAAAATAACAGCCTCCTCCATATACCCCTATAGCTGTCCTAGCCTCACCAAAGCAGGTGTCATTTCTACTCTCTGTGGTAGAAATGATACAAAACAATTGGCTAACAATTTAGGCAAAGTCAAAAGATAACATGTCATTATTAATTTATATTCTACCAAAAAACATTGTCAATGCATGATCACTTCTATATCAATGGACTTACCTTTTAGTATGCCTGCCCTTATTTTTGTGGACATAATAGCTCTTGTAGACGTTCTCTTCACCTATAGGGCATATCCATGCATTGCATGGGTAACCATTACTGGTATTTTTAGCCCCAGGATTTTCAGCAAACAGCTCACTGCTATTATATCCACAATAAAGGCCAGGCTTTACAAGTTTGCTGAAAAAATTTCAATAGTTAGTCAACTGCCTTATATGCTACTACATAATACTTAGCCTAAATAGTCAGCCACTTTGTTATGTACACCTTAAAAAAAATAACAGCCTCCTCCATATACCCCTATAGCTGTCCTAGCCTCACCAAA
This sequence comes from Engystomops pustulosus, assembly GCF_040894005.1. Taxonomy (NCBI): domain Eukaryota; kingdom Metazoa; phylum Chordata; class Amphibia; order Anura; family Leptodactylidae; genus Engystomops; species Engystomops pustulosus. The sequence goes on along the minus strand of NC_092417.1, from coordinate 144,086,452 downwards.
GCAGGTGTCATTTCTACTCTCTGTGGTAGAAATGATACAAAACAATTGGCTAACAATTTAGGCAAAGTCAAAAGATAACATGTCATTATTAATTTATATTCTACCAAAAAACATTGTCAATGCATGATCACTTCTATATCAATGGACTTACCTTTTAGTATACCTGCCCTTATTTTTGTGGACATAATAGCTCTTGTAGACGTTCTCTTCACCTATAGGGCATATCCATGCATTGCATGGGTAACCATTACTGGTATTTTAAGCCCCAGGATTTTCAGCAAACAGCTCACTGCTATTATATCCACAATTAAGGCCAGGATTTACAAGTTTGCTGAAAAAATTTCAATAGTTAGTCAACTGCCTTATATGCTACTACATAATACTTAGCCTAAATCGTCAGCCACTTTGTTATGTACACCTTAAAAAAAAACCAGCCTCCTCCATATACCCCTATAGCTGTCCTAGCCTCACCAAAGCAGGTGGCATATCTACTCTCTGTGGTAGAAATGATACATAACAATTGGCTAACAATTTAGGCAAAGTCAATAGATAACATGTTATTAATAATTTATATTCTATTTAAAATATTATCATATATGATATCTTCTATATCAATGCACTTACCTTTTAGTATACCTGACCTTATTTTTGTGGACATAATAGCTCTTGTAGACGATCTCTTCACCTATAGGGCATATCCATGCATTGCATGGGTAACCATTACTGGTATTTTTAGCCCCAGGATTTTCAGCAAACAGCTCACTGCTATTATATCCACAATAAAGGCCAGGCTTTACAAGTTTGCTGAAAAAATTTCAATAGTTAGTCAACTGCCTTATATGCTACTACATAATACTTAGCCTAAATAGTCAGCCACTTTGTTATGTACACCTTAAAAAAAATAACAGCCTCCTCCATATACCCCTATAGCTGTCCTAGCCTCACCAAAGCAGGTGTCATTTCTACTCTCTGTGGTAGAAATGATACAAAACCATTGGCTAACAATTTAGGCAAAGTCAAAAGATAACATGTTATTATTAATTTATATTCTACCTAAAAACATTGTCAATGCATGATCACTTCTATATCAATAGACTTACCTTTTAGTATACCTGCCCTTATTTTTGTGGACATAATAGCTCTTGTAGACGTTCTCTTCACCTATAGGGCATATCCATGCATTGCATGGGTAACCATTACTGGTATTTTTAGCCCCAGGATTTTCAGCAAACAGCTCACTGCTATTATATCCACAATTAAGGCCAGGATTTACAAATTTGCTGAAAAAATTTCAATAGTTAGTCAACTGCCTTATATGCTACTACATATTACTTAGCCTAAATAGTCAGCCACTTTGTTATTTACACCTTAAAAAAAATAACAGCCTCCTCCATATACCCCTATAGCTGTCCTAGCCTCACCAAAGCAGGTGTCATTTCTACTCTCTGTGGTAGAAATGATACAAAACAATTGGCTAACAATTTAGGCAAAGTCAAAAGATAAAATGTCATTATTAATTTATATTCTACCAAAAAACATTGTCAATGCATGATCACTTCTATATCAATGGACTTACCTTTTAGTATACCTGCCCTTATTTTTGTGGACATAATAGCTCTTGTAGACGTTCTCTTCACCTATAGGGCATATCCATGCATTGCATGGGTAACCATTACTGGTATTTTTAGCCCCAGGATTTTCAGCAAACAGCTCACTGCTATTATATCCACAATAAAGGCCAGGCTTTACAAGTTTGCTGAAAAAATTTCAATAGTTAGTCAACTGCCTTATATGCTACTACATAATACTTAGCCAAAATAGTCAGCCACTTTGTTATGTACACCTTAAAAAAAATAACAGCCTCCTCCATATACCCCTATAGCTGTCCTAGCCTCACCAAAGCAGGTGTCATTTCTACTCTCTGTGGTAGAAATGATACAAAACAATTGGCTAACAATTTAGGCAAAGTCAAAAGATAACATATTATTATTAATTTATATTCCACCTAAAAACATTGTCAATGCATGATCACTTCTATATCAATGGACTTACCTTTTAGTATACCTGCCCTTATTTTTGTGGACATAATAGCTCTTGTAGACGTTCTCTTCACCTATAGGGCATATCCATACATTGCATGGGTAACCATTACTGGTATTTTTAGCCCCAGGATTTTCAGCAAACAGCTCACTGCTATTATATCCACAATTAAGGTCAGGATTTACAAGTTTGCTGAAAAAATTTCAATAGTTAGTCAACTGCCTTATATGCTACTACATAATACTTAGCCTAAATAGTCAGCCACTTTGTTATGTACACCTTAAAAAAACAGCCTCCTCCATATACCCCTAGAGCTGTCCTAGCCTCACCAAAGCAGGTGGCATATCTACTCTCTGTGGTAGAAATGATACATAACAATTGGCTAACAATTTAGGCAAAGTCAATAGATAACATGTTATTAATAATTTATATTCTATTTAAAATATTATCATATATGATATCTTTTATATCAATGCACTTACCTTTTAGTATACCTGACCTTATTTTTGTGGACATAATAGCTCTTGTAGACGATCTCTTCACCTATAGGGCATATCCATGCATTGCATGGGTAACCATAACTGATATTTTAAGCCCCAGGATTTCCAGCAAACAGCTCACTGCTATTATATCCACAATTAAGGCCAGGATTTACAAGTTTGCTGAAAAAATTTCAATAGTTAGTCAACTGCCTTATATGCTACTACATATTACTTAGCCTAAATAGTCAGCCACTTTGTTATGTACACCTTAAAAAAAATAACAGCCTCCTCCATATACCCCTATAGCTGTCCTAGCCTCACCAAAGCAGGTGTCATTTCTACTCTCTGTGGTAGAAATGATACAAAACAATTGGCTAACAATTTAGGCAAAGTCAAAAGATAACATGTCATTATTAATTTATATTCTACCAAAAAACATTGTCAATGCATGATCACTTCTATATCAATGGACTTACCTTTTAGTATGCCTGCCCTTATTTTTGTGGACATAATAGCTCTTGTAGACGTTCTCTTCACCTATAGGGCAAATCCATGCATTGCATGGGTAACCATTACTGGTATTTTTAGCCCCAGGATTTTCAGCAAACAGCTCACTGCTATTATATCCACAATAAAGGCCAGGCTTTACAAGTTTGCTGAAAAAATTTCAATAGTTAGTCAACTGCCTTATATGCTACTACATAATACTTAGCCAAAATAGTCAGCCACTTTGTTATGTACACCTTAAAAAAAATAACAGCCTCCTCCATATACCCCTATAGCTGTCCTAGCCTCACCAAAGCAGGTGTCATTTCTACTCTCTGTGGTAGAAATGATACAAAACAATTGGCTAACAATTTAGGCAAGGTCAAAGGATAACATATTATTATTAATTTATATTCCACCTAAAAACATTGTCAATGCATGATCACTTCTATATCAATGGACTTACCTTTTAGTATACCTGCCCTTATTTTTGTGGACATAATAGCTCTTGTAGACGTTCTCTTCACCTATAGGGCATATCCATGCATTGCATGGGTAACCATTACTGGTATTTTTAGCCCCAGGATTTTCAGCAAACAGCTCACTGCTATTATATCCACAATTAAGGTCAGGATTTACAAGTTTGCTGAAAAAATTTCAATAGTTAGTCAACTGCCTTATATGCTACTACATAATACTTAGCCTAAATAGTCAGCCACTTTGTTATGTACACCTTAAAAAAACAGCCTCCTCCATATACCCCTAGAGCTGTCCTAGCCTCACCAAAGCAGGTGGCATATCTACTCTCTGTGGTAGAAATGATACATAACAATTGGCTAACAATTTAGGCAAAGTCAATAGATAACATGTTATTAATAATTTATATTCTATTTAAAATATTATCATATATGATATCTTCTATATCAATGCACTTACCTTTTAGTATACCTGACCTTATTTTTGTGGACATAATAGCTCTTGTAGACGATCTCTTCACCTATAGGGCATATCCATGCATTGCATGGGTAACCATTACTAGTATTTTTAGCCCCAGGATTTTCAGCAAACAGCTCACTGCTATTATATCCACAATTAAGGCCAGGATTTACAAGTTTGCTGAAAAAATTTCAATAGTTAGTCAACTGCCTTATATGCTACTACATATTACTTAGCCTAAATAGTCAGCCACTTTGTTATGTACACCTTAAAAAAAATAACAGCCTCCTCCATATACCCCTATAGCTGTCCTAGCCTCACCAAAGCAGGTGTCATTTCTACTCTCTGTGGTAGAAATGATACAAAACAATTGGCTAACAATTTAGGCAAAGTCAAAAGATAACATGTTATTATTAATTTATATTCTACCTAAAAACATTGTCAATGCATGATCACTTCTATATCAATGGACTTACCTTTTAGTATACCTGCCCTTATTTTTGTGGACATAATAGCTCTTGTAGACGTTCTCTTCACCTATAGGGCATATCCATGCATTGCATGGGTAACCATTACTGGTATTTTTAGCCCCAGGATTTTCAGCAAACAGCTCACTGCTATTATATCCACAATTAAGGCCAGGATTTACAAATTTGCTGAAAAAATTTCAATAGTTAGTCAACTGCCTTATATGCTACTACATATTACTTAGCCTAAATAGTCAGCCACTTTGTTATTTACACCTTAAAAAAAATAACAGCCTCCTCCATATACCCCTATAGCTGTCCTAGCCTCACCAAAGCAGGTGTCATTTCTACTCTCTGTGGTAGAAATGATACAAAACAATTGGCTAACAATTTAGGCAAAGTCAAAAGATAACATGTCATTATTAATTTATATTCTACCAAAAAACATTGTCAATGCATGATCACTTCTATATCAATGGACTTACCTTTTAGTATACCTGCCCTTATTTTTGTGGACATAATAGCTCTTGTAGACGTTCTCTTCACCTATAGGGCATATCCATGCATTGCATGGGTAACCATTACTGGTATTTTTAGCCCCAGGATTTTCAGCAAACAGCTCACTGCTATTATATCCACAATAAAGGCCAGGCTTTACAAGTTTGCTGAAAAAATTTCAATAGCTAGTCAACTGCCTTATATGCTACTACATAATACTTAGCCTAAATAGTCAGCCACTTTGTTATGTACACCTTAAAAAAAATAACAGCCTCCTCCATATACCCCTATAGCTGTCCTAGCCTCACCAAAGCAGGTGTCATTTCTACTCTCTGTGGTAGAAATGATACAAAACAATTGGCTAACAATTTAGGCAAAGTCAAAGGATAACATGTTATTATTAATTTATATTCTACCAAAAAACATTGTCAATGCATGATCACTTCTATATCAATGGACTTACATTTTAGTATACCTGCCCTTATTTTTGTGGACATAATAGCTCTTGTAGACGTTCTCTTCACCTATAGGGCATATCCATGCATTGCATGGGTAACCATTACTAGTATATTTAGCCCCAGGATTTTCAGCAAACAGCTCACTGCTATTATATCCACAATAAAGGCCAGGCTTTACAAGTTTGCTGAAAAAATTTCAATAGTTAGTCAACTGCCTTATATGCTACTACATAATACTTAGCCTAAATAGTCAGCCACTTTGTTATGTACACCTTAAAAAAAAACAGCCTCCTCCATATACCCCTATAGCTGTCCTAGCCTCACCAAAGCAGGTGGCATATCTACTCTCTGTGGTAGAAATGATACATAACAATTGGCTAACAATTTAGGCAAAGTCTATAGATAACATGTAGAGATGAGCGAACATGCTCGTCCGAGCTTGATGCTCGTTCGAGCATTAGCGTACTCGAAACTGCTCGTTGCTCGGACGAATACTTCGCCCGCTCGAGAAAATGGCAGCTCCCGCCGTTTTGCTTTTTGGCGGCCAGAAACAGAGCCAATCACAAGCCAGGAGACTCTGCACTCCACCCAGCATGACGTGGTACCCTTACACGTCGATAGCAGTGGTTGGCTGGCCAGATCAGGTGACCCTGGGATAGACTAGCCGCTGCCCGCGCTGCTCGGATCATTCTGTGTCTGGATGCCGCTAGGGAGAGAGCTGCTGCTGGTCAGGGAAAGCGTTAGGGTGTTCTATTAGCTTACTGTTAGGCAGGAGTGATTCTCCAAGAACCCAACAGCCCTTCTTAGGGCTACAATAACGTTCTACTTTTTTTTTTTTTTATTTGCATCTAGTACCATTTTGTGAGGAATTAGCAGGGGGACTTGCTACCGTTGTGTTTAGCTCTTAGTGGCCCACATATCCACCTCAAACACCAAAGTGGGAAAATTTAGTAGGGGTTGGATTTCAATTAGGCACAGTCTGCCATTTTTCCTTTTTTATTTTACGTTTATTTTGTTTAATAACTCAGTGTCATCTCATCTGGCATAGTAGTGTGCTTTCAAACTTGGCTAGAAAATAGCCATAGGAGAATCCAAACGGCTTACGCCTACAGTAGCGTTATATATTTGATTTCTGGTTGATCTGCTGGTGGCTGTACTTGCTGCAGTGCATCTACTAGCCAATTGTGAGCAATTTGTAGTGAGACTTGCGACCGCTGTGTTTTGCGCTTAGTGACGCACATATCCATTGCAAAGACCGAAGTGGGAAAATTTAGTAGGGGTTGGATTTCAATTAGGCACAGTCTGCCATTTGTCCTTTTTTATTTTACGTTTATTTTGTTTAATAACTCAGCGTCATCTCATCTGGCATAGTAGTGTGCTTTCATACTTGGCTAGAAAATAGCCATAGGAGAATCCAAACGGCTTACGCCTACAGTAGCGTTATATATTTGATTTCTGGTTGATCTGCTGGTGGCTGTACTTGCTGCAGTGCATCTACTAGCCAATTGTCAGCAATTTGTAGTGAGACTTGCGACCGCTGTGTTTTGCGCTTAGTGACGCACATATCCATTGCAAAGACCGAAGTGGGAAAATTTAGTAGGGGTTGGATTTCAATTAGGCACAGTCTGCCATTTGTCCTTTTTTATTTTACGTTTAATTTTTGTTTAATAACTCAGCGTCATCTCATCTGGCATAGTAGTGTGCTTTCATACTTGGCTAGAAAATAGCCATAGGAGAATCCAAACGGCTTACGCCTACAGTAGCGTTATATATTTGATTTCTGGTTGATCTGCTGGTGGCTGTACTTGCTGCAGTGCATCTACTAGCCAATTGTCAGCAATTTGTAGTGAGACTTGCGACCGCTGTGTTTTGCGCTTAGTGACGCACATATCCATTGCAAAGACCGAAGTGGGAAAATTTAGTAGGGGTTGGATTTCAATTAGGCACAGTCTGCCATTTGTCCTTTTTTATTTTACGTTTATTTTGTTTAATAACTCAGCGTCATCTCATCTGGCATAGTAGTGTGCTTTCATACTTGGCTAGAAAATAGCCATAGCAATAGGATAGCATTGTTTGGTTTTAAAAACTCAAAAACACACAAAAAAAAAAAAAAACACAAAAAAAAGTTAAAAAAAAATTAAAGCTATAACTCTCATTTTAAAAATGTTTAACCCGAGGGCTAGGGGTAGAGGACGAGGGCGGGGACGTGGGCGTCCAACTACTGCAGGGGTCAGAGGCCGTGGTCCTGGCCGGGGTGAGACACCACCTGCTTATGAGGGAGCAGGGGAACGCCGCAGAGCTACACTCCCTAGGTTCATGTCTGAAGTTACTGGGACTCGTGGTAGAGCACTGTTGAGGCCAGAACAGTGCGAACAGGTGATGTCGTGGATTGCTGACAATGCTTCGAGCAATTTGTCCACCAGTCAGTCTTCCACGCAGTCCACCCATGTCACCGAAATCGCCACTCCTCCAGCTCCTGCACCTCAGCCTCCTCCCCCCCAGTCTGCCCCCTCCCAGGAAAATTTGGCATTTGAACCGGCATACTCTGAGGAACTGTTTTCTGGACCCTTCCCACAGTCACAAACCACTTGTCCGGTTGCTGCTGAGCAATTTTCCGATGCCCAGGTTTTCCACCAGTCACAGTCTGTGGGTGATGATGACCTTCTTGACGTAGTGGAAGTGTGTAAAGAGGTGTCCGACGATGAGGAGACACGGTTGTCAGACAGTGGGGAAGTTGTTGTCAGGGCAGGAAGTCCGAGGGGGGAGCAGACTGAGGGATCGGAGGATGATGAGGTGACAGACCCAAGCTGGGTTGAGAGGCCGGGTGAACACAGTGCTTCTGAGACGGAGGAGAGTCCTCGACCAGAACAGGTTGGAAGAGGCAGTGGTGGGGCCAGACGGAGAGGCAGGGCCAGAGCTGGTGCATCAGCGCCAAATGTGTCAACTAGTGAAGCTCCCGTGGCGAGGGCTCTTGCGGCGAGGGCTAGATCTTCAGAAGTCTGGAGGTTCTTTAAGGAAACACCGGATGACCGACGGACTGTGGTGTGCAACATTTGCCAAACCAGGCTCAGCAGGGGTTCCACCACTACTAGCTTAACTACCACCAGTATGCGCAGGCATATGAATGCTAAACACCCCACTCAGTGGCAACAAGCCCGTTCACCTCCGGCCGTGCACACCACTGCTCCTTCCCCTGTGTCAGCTGATAGTCAGCCCCCTGCCCAGGACCCTGCCACAAAAACCCCATCGTCGCCTCCACGATCCTCCACAGCATCCACCAGCGTTCAGCTCTCCATACCCCAGACGCTGGAGCGGAAACGCAAATATAGTGCAACCCACCCGCACGCCCAAGCCCTTAATGTGCACATCTCCAGATTGCTTAGCCTGGAGATGCTGCCCTATAGGCTAGTAGAGACCGAGGCCTTTCGCAACCTCATGGCGGCGGCCGCCCCTCGGTATTCGATCCCCAGCCGCCACTACTTTTCCCGATGTGCCGTCCCAGCCCTGCACCAGCACGTGTCAGACAACATCACCCGTGCCCTGACCAACGCCGTTTCTGACAAGGTCCACCTGACCACGGACACGTGGACGAGTGCTGCCGGGCAGGGCCACTATATATCGCTGACGGCACATTGGGTTAACTTGGTGGAGGCTGGGACCGAGTCTGACCCTGGGGCTGGTCATATACTGCCGACGCCGAGGATTGCGGGGCCTACCTCGGTCCAGGTGTTTCAGGCCTACTATGCCTCCTCCTCCTCCCACCCCTCCTCCACCTCCTCCTCCGAACTACCATCCGTGGGCACGGCGCCATCAGTCGGTAGCTCTAGGCACAGCAGCAGTGCCGTTGCTAAGCGACAGCAGGCGGTGCTCAAACTGCTGAGCCTAGGCGATAAAAGGCACACCGCCCAAGAGCTATTACAGGGCATCACGGCGCAGACTGATCTGTGGCTGGCACCGCTGAACCTGAAGCCAGGCATGGTTGTGTGTGACAACGGCCGTAACCTGGTGGCGGCTCTGCAACTCGGCAGACTGACACATGTGCCATGCCTGGCCCATGTGTTAAATCTGATAGTTCAGCGTTTCCTCAAGACATACCCCAATCTGTCAGATTTGCTCACGAAGGTGCGCCGCATCTGTGCGCATTTCAGGAAGTCCAGCACAGATGCTGCCACTCTCAGGGCAGCGCAGCGCCGCCTCCAACTGCCCGCTCACCGACTGTTGTGCGACGTGCCCACGAGGTGGAATTCAACACTGACCATGTTATCCAGAGTTTACCAGCAGCGCCGAGCCATTGTAGACTGCCAGATGTCAACTTCCACCAGAACTGGTAGTCAGGTCAGTCAGCTTCCTCAAGTCTACAATGAGGAGTGGACGTGGATGTCTGATATCTGTCAGGTGCTGAGTAACTTTGAGGAGTCAACACAGATGGTCAGTGGCGATGCCGCCATCATCAGCCTCACCATCCCGCTGCTTGGCCTGTTGAAAAACTCTCTGATCAGCATGAAGTCGGAAGCTTTGCGCTCGTCACTAGAGACGGGGGAAGAAGATTCCCTTGTTGATAGCCAAAGCACCCTTAGGTCTGTTTCTCAGCGCATATCGGAGGAGGTGGAGGTGGAGGAGGATGAGGAGGAAGAGGAGGAGAATGTTGGCGAGACACAAGAGGGGACCATTGTTGAGTCCTTTACTGTTCAGCGTGTATGGGCAGAAGAAGAGGAGTTGGAGGAGTTGGAGGAGGAGGAAATGGACAGTCAGGCCAGTGAGGGGAGTGAATTCTTACGCGTTGGTACTCTGGCGCATATGGCAGATTTCATGCTAGGCTGCCTATCCCGTGACCCTCGCGTTCAAAGAATTTATTCCAGCACCGATTACTGGGTGTTCACTCTCCTGGACCCACGGTACAAGCAAAATCTTTCCACTCTCATCCCTGCAGAGGAAAGGAGTGTGAGAATGCATGAATACCAGCAGGCCCTGGTGCACAAGCTGAAACAGTATTTCCCTTCTGACAGCGCTAGCGGCAGAGTGCGTAGTTCTGCGGGACAAGTAGCGAGGGAGAGTAGGCGAGCAGGCAGCTTGTCCAGCACTGGCAAGGGTACGCTTTACAAGGCTTTTGCCAGCTTTATGTCACCCCAGCAAGACACTGTCACCTGTCCCCAGTCTCGGCAGAGTAGGGCTGATCTTTACAGAAAGATGGTGAGGGAGTACGTAGCTGACCATACCATCGTCCTAAATGATCACACAGCTCCCTACAACTACTGGGTTTCAAAGCTGGACATGTGGCACGAACTGGCGCTGTACGCCTTGGAGGTTCTTGCCTGCCCTGCCGCTAGCGTCTTGTCCGAGCGGGTTTTCAGTGCAGCTGGTGGCATCATCACCGATAAGCGTACACGCCTGTCGACTGACAGCGCTGACAGGCTGACGCTTATTAAGATGAATAAAGCCTGGATTTCTCATAATTTCCAATCTCCACCAGGTGAAGGAAGCTCAACCTGAATAATTGATCCACTCCTCCTCCTCCTCATTTTCCTCCTTCTCCTCCTCTTTGTACAGTAAAGCAGAGGAAACTGGCTATTTTTTGACAGGGCCCACTGGCTCTTGCTATAGTACTTTATGCATTTAATTTTTCTGGAGAGCCACCGACCCGGTCCTCTGTTTTAAACAATTTTTGGGAGTGCCACATACAGGCACTCAATCTATTCAATTTTTCTGGAGGGCCACCGACCCGTTCCTCTGTTTTAAACAATTTTTGGGAGTGCCACATACAGGCACTCAATCTATTCTATTTTTCTGGAGGGCCACCTACCTGCTCCTCTGGTTTGAAAACTTTTTGGGACTGCCACATACAGGCACTCAATCGATTCAATTTTTCTGGAGGGCCACCTACCTGCTCCTCTGGTTTGAAAACTTTTTGGGACTGCCACATACAGGCACTCAATCTATTCTATTTTTCTGGAGGGCCACCTACCTGCTCCTCTGGTTTGAAAACTTTTTGGGACTGCCACATACAGGCACTCAATCTATTCAATTTTTCTGGAGGGCCACCTACCTGCTCCTCTGGTTTGAAAACTTTTTGGGACTGCCACATACAGGCACTCAATCTATTCAATTTTTCTGGAGGGCCACCTACCTGCTCCTCTGGTTTGAAAACTTTTTGGGACTGCCACATACAGGCACTCAATCTATTCTATTTTTCTGGAGGGCCACCTACCTGCTCCTCTGGTTTGAAAAATTTTTGGGACTGCCACATACAGGCACTATCCAAATTAAATTGTCTCCATAGCAGCCTCCACACGTTGTCTCCATTGCTACCTCCAAAAGTCGTCCATATAGCTGCCTCCATACATCGTCCCTTTATCAAACGAGGTGTGTCAGGCAGAAATTTGGGTTGTTTTCATGGATTCCACATCAAAGTTGTTAACTTTGTCGCCACCCAGCTGTGTTATCCACAAAATATACTAATAAACTTTTATCATTTACCAATATTATTTCAGCGCTTCTTGCGCATCTGTTTACATTCCCCTCACCCGCCATATCCTAAACTTATAAAAACGCTACTACACTTGATCTTATACAAAAGGTTCTTAGAAGTGCTGTTTGGGGAGTAGCCTAGAGACAGGGGCTTGGATTGGCGAAAGCTCGCCTGGCAGCGGAGCGCCAACTCCATGCCAAGATCCAACTAACATAGTTTTAACTGCAGAACCTTTAATCTACTACTAGTTCACTGCCTCCATACATGGTCCCCTTATCAAACGAGCTGTGTCAGGCAGAATTTTGGGTTGTTTTCATGGCTTCCATGTTAACTTTGTCGCCACCCTGCTGTGTAATCCACAAAATATACTGGCAAACTTTTATCATGTACCGATATTATTTGAGCGCTTCTTGCTCACCTCCTTTGGTTCCTCTCTGCCACCCATTGGTTTGAAGCCTGAGTCCATTTAGGGTATGTCGCCATGCCACTCTCTAGCCTGCTGCCGCTGCCTCTGCATGCCGTCCCCTATAGTGTCAGGGTCAATTATTGCATGTTTTAGATGCTATCTAGCTTCATTCTGTCACTCTGTCATGGCCATGCTGTTGCCCATAATTTTGGCATAATGGTGCGATTAAGCAGCCTCAGAGGCATCCATGCATGCTGCCCCTGCTGTTTCCTGTCCATTTCCGTGGTGTTTCCATCCTTTTCTGAGGTTCCCAGGTGTTTGGCCAAGCTTCCCTGTGCAGAGCCTTGGTCCCCTTGAAAAATGCTCGAGTCTCCCATTGACTTCAATGGGGTTCGTTATTCGAGACGAGCACTCGATCATCGTGAAAAGTTCGTCTCGAATAACGAGTACCCGAGCATTTTAGTGCTCGCTCATCTCTAATAACATGTTATTAATAATTTATATTCTATTTAAAATATTATCATATATGATATCTTCTATATCAATGCACTTACCTTTTAATATACCTGACCTTATTTTTGTGGACAAAATAGCTCTTGTAGACGATCTCTTCCCCTATAGGGCATATCCATGCATTGCATGGGTAACCATAACTGATATTTTAAGCCCCAGGATTTTCAGCAAACAGCTCACTGCTATTATATCCACAATAAAGGCCAGGCTTTACAAGTTTGCTGAAAAAATTTCAATAGTTAGTCAACTGCCTTATATGCTACTACATAATACTTAGTCTAAATAGTCAGCCACTTTGTTATGTACACCTTAAAAAAAATAACAGCCTCCTCCATATACCCCTATAGCTGTCCTAGCCTCACCAAAGCAGGTGGCATATCTACTCTCTGTGGTAGAAATGGTACATAACAGTTGGCTAACAATTTAGGCAAAGTCAATAGATAACATGTTATTAATAATTTATATTCTATTTAAAATATTATCATATATGATATCTTCTATATCAATGCACTTACCTTTTAGTATACCTGACCTTATTTTTGTGGACATAATAGCTCTTGTAGACGATCTCTTCACCTATAGGGCATATCCATGCATTGCATGGGTAACCATAACTGATATTTTAAGCCCCAGGATTTTCAGCAAACAGCTCACTGCTATTATATCCACAATTAAGGCCAGGATTTACAAGTTTGCTGAAAAAAATTTCAATAGTTAGTCAACTGCCTTATATGCTACTACATATTACTTAGCCTAAATAGTCAGCCACTTTGTTATGTACACCTTAAAAAAAATAACAGCCTCCTCCATATACCCCTATAGCTGTCCTAGCCTCACCAAAGCAGGTGTCATTTCTACTCTCTGTGGTAGAAATTATACAAAACAATTGGCTAACAATTTAGGCAAAGTCAAAAGATAACATGTCATTATTAATTTATATTCTACCAAAAAACATTGTCAATGCATGATCACTTCTATATCAATGGACTTACCTTTTAGTATACCTGCCCTTATTTTTGTGGACATAATAGCTCTTGTAGACGTTCTCTTCACCTATAGGGCATATCCATGCATTGCATGGGTAACCATTACTGGTATTTTTAGCCCCAGGATTTTCAGCAAACAGCTCACTGCTATTATATCCACAATAAAGGCCAGGCTTTACAAGTTTGCTGAAAAAATTTCAATAGTTAGTCAACTGCCTTATATGCTACTACATAATACTTAGCCTAAATAGTGAGCCACTTTGTTATGTACACCTTAAAAAAAATAACAGCCTCCTCCATATACCCCTATAGCTGTCCTAGCCTCACCAAAGCAGGTGTCATTTCTACTCTCTGTGGTAGAAATGATACAAAACAATTGGCTAACAATTTAGGCAAAGTAAAAGGATAACATGTCATTATTAATTTATATTCTACCAAAAAACATTGTCAATGCATGATCACTTCTATATCAATGGACTTACCTTTTAGTATACCTGCCCTTATTTTTGTGGACATAATAGCTCTTGTAGACGTTCTCTTCACCTATAGGGCATATCCATGCATTGCATGGGTAACCATTACTGGTATTTTTAGCCCCAGGATTTTCAGCAAACAGCTCACTTATATCCACAATTAAGGCCAGGATTTACAAGTTTGCTGAAAAAATGTCAATAGTTAGTCAACTGCCTTATATGCTACTACATAATACTTAGCCTAAATAGTCAGCCACTTTGTTATGTACACCTTTAAAAAAAAAACAGCCTCCTCCATATACCCCTATAGCTGTCCTAGCCTCACCAAAGCAGGTGGCATATCTACTCTCTGTGGTAGAAATGATACATAACAATTGGCTAACAATTTAGGCAAAGTCAATAGATAACATGTTATTAATAATTTATATTCTATTTAAAATATTATCATATATGATATCTTCTATATCAATGCACTTACCTTTTAGTATACCTGACCTTATTTTTGTGGACATAATAGCTCTTGTAGACGATCTCTTCACCTATAGGGCATATCCATGCATTTCATGGGTACCCATAACTGATATTTTAAGCCCCAGGATTTTCAGCAAACAGCTCACTGCTATTATATCCACAATTAAGGCCAGGATTTACAAGTTTGCTGAAAAAAATTCAATAGTTAGTCAACTGCCTTATATGCTACTACATATTACTTAGCCTAAATAGTCAGCCACTTTGTTATGTACACCTTAAAAAAAATAACAGCCTCCTCCATATACCCCTATAGCTGTCCTAGCCTCACCAAAGCAGGTGTCATTTCTACTCTCTGTGGTAGAAAAGATACAAAACAATTGGCTAACAATTTAGGCAAAGTCAAAAGATAACATGTCATTATTAATTTATATTCTACCAAAAAACATTGTCAATGCATGATCACTTCTATATCAATGGACTTACCTTTTAGTATACCTGCCCTTATTTTTGTGGACATAACAGCTCTTGTAGACGTTCTCTTCACCTATAGGGCATATCCATGCATTGCATGGGTAACCATTACTGGTATTTTTAGCCCCAGGATTTTCAGCAAACAGCTCACTGCTATTATATCCACAATTAAGGCCAGGATTTACAAGTTTGCTGAAAAAATTTCAATAGTTAGTCAACTGCCTTATATGCTACTACATAATACTTAGCCTAAATAGTCAGCCACTTTGTTATGTACACCTTAAAAAAAACAGCCTCCTCCATATACCCCCTATAGCTGTCCTAGCCTCACCAAAGCAGGTGGCATATCTATTCTCTGTGGAAGAAATGATACATAACAATTGGCTAACAATTTAGGCAAAGTCAATAGATAACATTGTTATTAATAATTTATATTTTATTTAAAATATTATCATATATGATATCTTCTATATCAATGCACTTACCTATTAGTATACCTGACCTTATTTTTGTGGACATAATAGCTCTAGTAGACGATCTCTTCACCTATAGGGCATATCCATGCATTGCATGGGTAACCATAACTGATATTTTAAGCCCCAGGATTTTCAGCAAACAGCTCACTGCTATTATATCCACAATTAAGGCCAGGATTTACAAGTTTGCTGAAAAAATTTCAATAGTTAGTCAACTGCCTTATATGCTACTACATATTACTTAGCCTAAATAGTCAGCCACTTTGTTATGTACACCTTAAAAAAATAACAGCCTCCTCCATATACCCCTATAGCTGTCCTAGCCTCACCAAAGCAGGTGTCATTTCTACTCTCTGTGGTAGAAATGATACAAAACAATTGGCTAACAATTTAGGCAAAGTCAAAAGATAACATGTCATTATTAATTTATATTCTACCAAAAAACATTGTCAATTCATGATCACTTCTATATCAATGGACTTACCTTTTAGTATACCTGCCCTTATTTTTGTGGACATAATAGCTCTTGTAGACGTTCTCTTCACCTATAGGGCATATCCATGCATTGCATGGGTAACCATTACTGGTATTTTTAGCCCCAGGATTTTCAGCAAACAGCTCACTGCTATTATATCCACAATTAAGGCCAGGATTTACAAGTTTGCTGAAAAAATTTCAATAGTTAGTCAACTGCCTTATATGCTACTACATATCACTTAGCCTAAATAGTCAGCCACTTTGTTATGTACACCTTAAAAAAAAAACAGCCTCCTCCATATACCCCTATAGCTGTCCTAGCCTCACCAAAGCAGGTGGCATATCTACTCTCTGTGGTAGAAATGATACATAACAATTGGCTAACAATTTAGGCAAAGTCAATAGATAACATGTTATTAATAATTTATATTCTATTTAAAATATTATCATATATGATATCTTCTATATCAATGCACTTACCTTTTAGTATACCTGACCTTATTTTTGTGGACATAATAGCTCTTGTAGACGATCTCTTCACCTATAGGGCATATCCATGCATTGCATGGGTAACCATAACTGATATTTTAAGCCCCAGGATTTTCAGCAAACAGCTCACTGCTATTATATCCACAATTAAGGCCAGGATTTACAAGTTTGCTGAAAAAATTTCAATAGTTAGTCAACTGCCTTATATGCTACTACATATTACTTAGCCTAAATAGTCAGCCACTTTGTTATGTACACCTTAAAAAAATAACAGCCTCCTCCATATACCCCTATAGCTGTCCTAGCCTCACCAAAGCAGGTGTCATTTCTACTCTCTGTGGTAGAAATGATACAAAACAATTGGCTAACAATTTAGGCAAAGTCAAAAGATAACATGTCATTATTAATTTATATTCTACCAAAAAACATTGTCAATTCATGATCACTTCTATATCAATGGACTTACCTTTTAGTATACCTGCCCTTATTTTTGTGGACATAATAGCTCTTGTAGACGTTCTCTTCACCTATAGGGCATATCCATGCATTGCATGGGTAACCATTACTGGTATTTTTAGCCCCAGGATTTTCAGCAAACAGCTCACTGCTATTATATCCACAATTAAGGCCAGGATTTACAAGTTTGCTGAAAAAATTTCAATAGTTAGTCAACTGCCTTATATGCTACTACATATCACTTAGCCTAAATAGTCAGCCACTTTGTTATGTACACCTTAAAAAAAAAACAGCCTCCTCCATATACCCCTATAGCTGTCCTAGCCTCACCAAAGCAGGTGGCATATCTACTCTCTGTGGTAGAAATGATACATAACAATTGGCTAACAATTTAGGCAAAGTCAATAGATAACATGTTATTAATAATTTATATTCTATTTAAAATATTATCATATATGATATCTTCTATATCAATGCACTTACCTTTTAGTATACCTGACCTTATTTTTGTGGACATAATAGCTCTTGTAGACGATCTCTTCACCTATAGGGCATATCCATGCATTGCATGGGTAACCATAACTGATATTTTAAGCCCCAGGATTTTCAGCAAACAGCTCACTGCTATTATATCCACAATTAAGGCCAGGATTTACAAGTTTGCTGAAAAAATTTCAATAGTTAGTCAACTGCCTTATATGCTACTACATATTACTTAGCCTAAATAGTCAGCCACTTTGTTATGTACACCTTAAAAAAATAACAGCCTCCTCCATATACCCCTATAGCTGTCCTAGCCTCACCAAAGCAGGTGTCATTTCTACTCTCTGTGGTAGAAATGATACAAAACAATTGGCTAACAATTTAGGCAAAGTCAAAAGATAACATGTCATTATTAATTTATATTCTACCAAAAAACATTGTCAATTCATGATCACTTCTATATCAATGGACTTACCTTTTAGTATACCTGCCCTTATTTTTGTGGACATAATAGCTCTTGTAGACGTTCTCTTCACCTATAGGGCATATCCATGCATTGCATGGGTAACCATTACTGGTATTTTTAGCCCCAGGATTTTCAGCAAACAGCTCACTGCTATTATATCCACAATTAAGGCCAGGCTTTACAAGTTTGCTGAAAAAATTTCAATAGCTAGTCAACTGCCTTATATGCTACTACATAATACTTAGCCTAAATAGTCAGCCACTTTGTTATGTACACCTTAAAAAAAATAACAGCCTCCTCCATATACCCCTATAGCTGTCCTAACCTCACCAAAGCAGGTGTCATTTCTACTCTCTGTGGTAGAAATGATACAAAACAATTGGCTAACAATTTAGGCAAAGTCAAAAGATAACATGTCATTATTAATTTATATTCTACCAAAAAACATTGTCAATGCATGATCACTTCTATATCAATGGACTTACCTTTTAGTATACCTGCCCTTATTTTTGTGGACATAATAGCTATTGTAGACGTTCTCTTCACCTATAGGGCATATCCATGCATTGCATGGGTAACCATTACTGGTATTTTTAGCCCCAGGATTTTCAGCAAACAGCTCACTGCTATTATATCCACAATTAAGGCCAGGATTTACAAGTTTGCTGAAAAAATTTCAATAGTTAGTCAACTGCCTTATATGCTACTACAAAATACTTAGCCTAAATAGTCAGCCACTTTGTTATGTACACCTTAAAAAAAATAACAGCCTCCTCCATATACCCCTATAGCTGTCCTAGCCTCACCAAAGCAGGTGTCATTTCTACTCTCTGTGGTAGAAAAGATACAAAACAATTGGCTAACAATTTAGGCAAAGTCAAAGGATAACATGTTATTATTAATTTATATTCTACCAAAAAACATTGTCAATGCATGATCACTTCTATATCAATGGACTTACATTTTAGTATACCTGCCCTTATTTTTGTGGACATAATAGCTCTTGTAGACGTTCTCTTCACCTATAGGGCATATCCATGCATTGCATGGGTAACCATTACTGGTATTTTTAGCCCCAGGATTTTCAGCAAACAGCTCACTGCTATTATATCCACAATAAAGGCCAGGCTTTACAAGTTTGCTGAAAAAATTTCAATAGTTAGTCAACTGCCTTATATGCTACTACATAATACTTAGCCTAAATAGTCAGCCACTTTGTTATGTACACCTTAAAAAAAAACAGCCTCCTCCATATACCCCTATAGCTGTCCTAGCCTCACCAAAGCAGGTGGCATATCTACTCTCTGTGGTAGAAATGATACATAACAATTGGCTAACAATTTAGGCAAAGTCAATAGATAACATGTTATTAATAATTTATATTCTATTTAAAATATTATCATATATGATATCTTCTATATCAATGCACTTACCTTTTAATATACCTTACCTTATTTTTGTGGACAAAATAGCTCTTGTAGACGATCTCTTCACTTATAGGGCATATCCATGCATTGCATGGGTAACCATAACTGATATTTTAAGCCCCAGGATTTTCAGCAAACAGCTCACTGCTATTATATCCACAATTAAGGTCAGGATTTACAAGTTTGCTGAAAAAATTTCAATAGTTAGTCAACTGCCTTATATGCTACTACATAATACTTAGTCTAAATAGTCAGCCACTTTGTTATGTACACCTTAAAAAAAACAGCCTCCTCCATATACCCCTATAGCTGTCCTAGCCTCACCAAAGCAGGTGGCATATCTACTCTCTGTGGTAGAAATGATACATAACAATTGGCTAACAATTTAGGCAAAGTCAATAGATAACATGTTATTAATAATTTATATTCTATTTAAAATATTATCATATATGATATCTTCTATATCAATGCACTTACCTTTTAGTATACCTGACCTTATTTTTGTGGACATAATAGCTCTTGTAGACGATCTCTTCCCCTATAGGGCATATCCATGCGTTGCATGGGTAACCATAACTGATATTTTAAGCCCCAGGATTTTCAGCAAACAGCTCACTGCTATTATATCCACAATAAAGGCCAGGCTTTACAAGTTTGCTGAAAAAATTTCAATAGTTAGTCAACTGCCTTATATGCTACTACATAATACTTAGCCTAAATAGTCAGCCACTTTGTTATGTACACCTTAAAAAAAAACAGCCTCCTCCATATACCCCTATAGCTGTCCTAGCCTCACCAAAGCAGGTGGTATATCTACTCTCTGTGGTAGAAATGATACATAACAATTGGCTAACAATTTAGGCAAAGTCAATAGATAACATGTTATTAATAATTTATATTCTATTTAAAATATTATCATATATGATATCTTCTATATCAATGCACTTACCTTTTAGTATACCTGACCTTATTTTTGTGGACATAATAGCTCTTGTAGACGATCTCTTCACCTATATGGCATATCCATGCATTGCATGGGTAACCATTACTGGTATTTTAAGCCCCAGGATTTTCAGCAAACAGCTCACTGCTATTATATCCACAATTAAGGCCAGGATTTACAAGTTTGCTGAAAAAATTTCAATAGTTAGTCAACTGCCTTATATGCTACTACATATTACTTAGCCTAAATAGTCAGCCACTTTGTTATGTACACCTTAAAAAAAATAACAGCCTCCTCCATATACCCCTATAGCTGTCCTAGCCTCACCAAAGCAGGTGTCATTTCTACTCTCTGTGGTAGAAATGATACAAAACAATTGGCTAACAATTTAGGCAAAGTCAAAAGATAACATGTCATTATTAATTTATATTCTACCAAAAAACATTGTCAATGCATGATCACTTCTATATCAATGGACTTACCTTTTAGTATACCTGCCCTTATTTTTGTGGACATAATAGCTCTTGTAGACGTTCTCTTCACCTATAGGGCATATCCATGCATTGCATGGGTAACCATTACTGGTATTTTTAGCCCCAGGATTTTCAGCAAACAGCTCACTGCTATTATATCCACAATAAAGGCCAGGCTTTACAAGTTTGCGGAAAAAATTTCAATAGTTAGTCAACTGCCTTATATGCTACTACATAATACTTAGCCTAAATAGTCAGCCACTTTGTTATGTACACCTTAAAAAAAATAACAGCCTCCTCCATATACCCCTATAGCTGTCCTAGCCTCACCAAAGCAGGTGTCATTTCTACTCTCTGTGGTAGAAATGATACAAAACAATTGGCTAACAATTTAGGCAAAGTCAAAAGATAACATGTCATTATTAATTTATATTCTACCAAAAAACATTCTCAATGCATGATCACTTCTATATCAATGGACTTACCTTTTAGTATACCTGCCCTTATTTTTGTGGACATAATAGCTCTTGTAGACGTTCTCTTCACCTATAGGGCATATCCATACATTGCATGGGTAACCATTACTGGTATTTTTAGCCCCAGGATTTTCAGCAAACAGCTCACTGCTATTATATCCACAATTAAGGCCAGGATTTACAAGATTGCTGAAAAAAATTCAATAGTTAGTCAACTGCCTTATATGCTACTACATAATACTTAGCCAAAATAGTCAGCCACTTTGTTATGTACACCTTAAAAAAAATAACAGCCTCCTCCATATACCCCTATAGCTGTCCTAGCCTCACCAAAGCAGGTGTCATTTCTACTCTCTGTGGTAGAAATGATACAAAACAATTGGCTAACAATTTAGGCAAAGTCAAAAGATAACATATTATTATTAATTTATATTCCACCTAAAAACATTGTCAATGCATGATCACTTCTATATCAATGGACTTACCTTTTAGTATACCTGCCCTTATTTTTGTGGACATAATAGCTCTTGTAGACGTTCTCTTCACCTATAGGGCATATCCATGCATTGCATGGGTAACCATTACTGGTATTTTTAGCCCCAGGATTTTCAGCAAACAGCTCACTGCTATTATATCCACAATTAAGGTCAGGATTTACAAGTTTGCTGAAAAAATTTCAATAGTTAGTCAACTGCCTTATATGCTACTACATAATACTTAGCCTAAATAGTCAGCCACTTTGTTATGTACACCTTAAAAAAACAGCCTCCTCCATATACCCCTAGAGCTGTCCTAGCCTCACCAAAGCAGGTGGCATATCTACTCTCTGTGGTAGAAATGATACATAACAATTGGCTAACAATTTAGGCAAAGTCAATAGATAACATGTTATTAATAATTTATATTCTATTTAAAATATTATCATATATGATATCTTCTATATCAATGCACTTACCTTTTAGTATACCTGACCTTATTTTTGTGGACATAATAGCTCTTGTAGACGATCTCTTCACCTATAGGGCATATCCATGCATTGCATGGGTAACCATAACTGATATTTTAAGCCCCAGGATTTTCAGCAAACAGCTCACTGCTATTATATCCACAATTAAGGCCAGGATTTACAAGTTTGCTGAAAAAATTTCAATAGTTAGTCAACTGCCTTATATGCTACTACATATTACTTAGCCTAAATAGTCAGCCACTTTGTTATGTACACCTTAAAAAAATAACAGCCTCCTCCATATACCCCTATAGCTGTCCTAGCCTCACCAAAGCAGGTGTCATTTCTACTCTCTGTGGTAGAAATGATACAAAACAATTGGCTAACAATTTAGGCAAAGTCAAAAGATAACATGTCATTATTAATTTATATTCTACCAAAAAACATTGTCAATTCATGATCACTTCTATATCAATGGACTTACCTTTTAGTATACCTGCCCTTATTTTTGTGGACATAATAGCTCTTGTAGACGTTCTCTTCACCTATAGGGCATTTCCATGCATTGCATGGGTAACCATTACTGGTATTTTTAGCCCCAGGATTTTCAGCAAACAGCTCACTGCTATTATATCCACAATTAAGGCCAGGATTTACAAGTTTGCTGAAAAAATTTCAATAGTTAGTCAACTGCCTTATATGCTACTACAAAATACTTAGCCTAAATAGTCAGCCACTTTGTTATGTACACTTTAAAAAAATAACAGCCTCCTCCATATACCCCTATAGCTGTCCTAGCCTCACCAAAGCAGGTGTCATTTCTACTCTCTGTGGTAGAAATGATACAAAACAATTGGCTAACAATTTAGGCAAAGTCAAAGGATAACATGTTATTATTAATTTATATTCTACCAAAAAACATTGTCAATGCATGATCACTTCTATATCAATGGACTTACATTTTAGTATACCTGCCCTTATTTTTGTGGACATAATAGCTCTTGTAGACGTTCTCTTCACCTATAGGGCATATCCATGCATTGCATGGGTAACCATTACTGGTATTTTTAGCCCCAGGATTTTCAGCAAACAGCTCACTGCTATTATATCCACAATAAAGGCCAGGCTTTACAAGTTTGCTGAAAAAATTTCAATAGTTAGTCAACTGCCTTATATGCTACTACATAATACTTAGCCTAAATAGTCAGCCACTTTGTTATGTACACCTTTAAAAAAAAAACAGCCTCCTCCATATACCCCTATAGCTGTCCTAGCCTCACCAAAGCAGGTGGCATATCTACTCTCTGTGGTAGAAATGATACATAACAATTGGCTAACAATTTAGGCAAAGTCAATAGATAACATGTTATTAATAATTTATATTCTATTTAAAATATTATCATATATGATATCTTCTATATCAATGCACTTACCTTTTAGTATACCTGACCTTATTTTTGTGGACATAATAGCTCTTGTAGACGATCTCTTCCCCTATAGGGCATATCCATGCGCTGCATGGGTAACCATAACTGATATTTTAAGCCCCAGGATTTTCAGCAAACAGCTCACTGCTATTATATCCACAATAAAGGCCAGGCTTTACAAGTTTGCTGAAAAAATTTCAATAGTTAGTCAACTGCCTTATATGCTACTACATAATACTTAGCCTAAATAGTCAGCCACTTTGTTATGTACACCTTAAAAAAAAACAGCCTCCTCCATATACCCCTATAGCTGTCCTAGCCTCACCAAAGCAGGTGGTATATCTACTCTCTGTGGTAGAAATGATACATAACAATTGGCTAACAATTTAGGCAAAGTCAATAGATAACATGTTATTAATAATTTATATTCTATTTAAAATATTATCATATATGATATCTTCTATATCAATGCACTTACCTTTTAGTATACCTGCCCTTATTTTTGTGGACATAATAGCTCTTGTAGACGATCTCTTCACCTATAGGGCATATCCATGCATTGCATGGGTAACCATTACTGGTATTTTAAGCCCCAGGATTTTCAGCAAACAGCTCACTGCTATTATATCCACAATTAAGGCCAGAATTTACAAGTTTGCTGAAAAAATTTCAATAGTTAGTCAACTGCCTTATATGCTACTACATATTACTTAGCCTAAATAGTCAGCCACTTTGTTATGTACACCTTAAAAAAAATAACAGCCTCCTCCATATACCCCTATAGCTGTCCTAGCCTCACCAAAGCAGGTGTCATTTCTACTCTCTGTGGTAGAAAAGATACAAAACAATTGGCTAACAATTTAGGCAAAGTCAAAAGATAACATGTCATTATTAATTTATATTCTACCAAAAAACATTGTCAATGCATGATCTCTTCTATATCAATGGACTTACCTTTTAGTATACCTGCCCTTATTTTTGTGGACATAACAGCTCTTGTAGACGTTCTCTTTACCTATAGGGCATATCCATGCATTGCATGGGTAACCATTACTGGTATTTTTAGCCCCAGGATTTTCAGCAAACAGCTCACTGCTATTATATCCACAATTAAGGCCAGGATTTACAAGTTTGCTGAAAAAATTTCAATAGTTAGTCAACTGCCTTATATGCTACTACATAATACTTAGCCTAAATAGTCAGCCACTTTGTTATGTACACCTTAAAAAAAACAGCCTCCTCCATATACCCCTATAGCTATCCTAGCCTCACCAAAGCAGGTGGCATATCTATTCTCTGTGGAAGAAATGATACATAACAATTGGCTAACAATTTAGGCAAAGTCAATAGATAACATTGTTATTAATAATTTATATTTTATTTAAAATATTATCATATATGATATCTTCTATATCAATGCACTTACCTTTTAGTATACCTGACCTTATTTTTGTGGACATAATAGCTCTAGTAGACGATCTCTTCACCTATAGGGCATATCCATGCATTGCATGGGTAACCATAACTGATATTTTAAGCCCCAGGATTTTCAGCAAACAGCTCACTGCTATTATATCCACAATTAAGGCCAGGATTTACAAGTTTGCTGAAAAAATTTCAATAGTTAGTCAACTGCCTTATATGCTACTACATAATACTTAGCCTAAATAGTCAGCCACTTTGTTATGTACACCTTTAAAAAAAAACAGCCTCCTCCATATACCCCTATAGCTGTCCTAGCCTCACCAAAGCAGGTGGCATATCTACTCTCTATGGTAGAAATGATACATAACAATTGGCTAACAATTTAGGCAAAGTCAATAGATAACATTTTATTAATAATTTATATTCTATTTAAAATATTATCATATATGATATCTTCTATATCAATGCACTTACCTTTTAGTATACCTGACCTTATTTTTGTGGACATAATAGCTCTTGTAGACGATCTCTTCACCTATAGGGCATATCCATGCATTGCATGGGTAACCATAACTGATATTTTAAGCCCCAGGATTTTCAGCAAACAGCTCACTTCTATTATATCCACAATTAAGGCCAGGATTTACAAGTTTGCTGAAAAAATTTCAATAGTTAGTCAACTGCCTTATATGCTACTACATATTACTTAGCCTAAATAGTCAGCCACTTTGTTATGTACACCTTAAAAAAAATAACAGCCTCCTTCATATACCCCTATAGCTGTCCTAGCCTCACCAAAGCAGGTGTCATTTCTACTCTCTGTGGTAGAAATGATACAAAACAATTGGCTAACAATTTAGGCAAAGTCAAAAGATAACATGTCATTATTAATTTATATTCTACCAAAAAACATTCTCAATGCATGATCACTTCTATATCAATGGACTTACCTTTTAGTATACCTGCCCTTATTTTTGTGGACATAATAGCTCTTGTAGACGTTCTCTTCACCTATAGGGCATATCCATACATTGCATGGGTAACCATTACTGGTATTTTTAGCCCCAGGATTTTCAGCAAACAGCTCACTGCTATTATATCCACAATTAAGGCCAGGATTTACAAGTTTGCTGAAAAAAATTCAATAGTTAGTCAACTGCCTTATATGCTACTACATAATACTTAGCCAAAATAGTCAGCCACTTTGTTATGTACACCTTAAAAAAAATAACAGCCTCCTCCATATACCCCTATAGCTGTCCTAGCCTCACCAAAGCAGGTGTCATTTCTACTCTCTGTGGTAGAAATGATACAAAACAATTGGCTAACAATTTAGGCAAAGTCAAAAGATAACATATTATTATTAATTTATATTCCACCTAAAAACATTGTCAATGCATGATCACTTCTATATCAATGGACTTACCTTTTAGTATACCTGCCCTTATTTTTGTGGACATAATAGCTCTTGTAGACGTTCTCTTCACCTATAGGGCATATCCATGCATTGCATGGGTAACCATTACTGGTATTTTTAGCCCCAGGATTTTCAGCAAACAGCTCACTGCTATTATATCCACAATTAAGGTCAGGATTTACAAGTTTGCTGAAAAAATTTCAATAGTTAGTCAACTGCCTTATATGCTACTACATAATACTTAGCCTAAATAGTCAGCCACTTTGTTATGTACACCTTAAAAAAACAGCCTCCTCCATATACCCCTAGAGCTGTCCTAGCCTCACCAAAGCAGGTGGCATATCTACTCTCTGTGGTAGAAATGATACATAACAATTGGCTAACAATTTAGGCAAAGTCAATAGATAACATGTTATTAATAATTTATATTCTATTTAAAATATTATCATATATGATATCTTCTATATCAATGCACTTACCTTTTAGTATACCTGACCTTATTTTTGTGGACATAATAGCTCTTGTAGACGATCTCTTCACCTATAGGGCATATCCATGCATTGCATGGGTAACCATAACTGATATTTTAAGCCCCAGGATTTTCAGCAAACAGCTCACTGCTATTATATCCACAATTAAGGCCAGGATTTACAAGTTTGCTGAAAAAATTTCAATAGTTAGTCAACTGCCTTATATGCTACTACATATTACTTAGCCTAAATAGTCAGCCACTTTGTTATGTACACCTTAAAAAAAATAACAGCCTCCTCCATATACCCCTATAGCTGTCCTAGCCTCACCAAAGCAGGTGTCATTTCTACTCTCTGTGGTAGAAATGATACAAAACAATTGGCTAACAATTTAGGCAAAGTCAAAAGATAACATGTCATTATTAATTTATATTCTACCAAAAAACATTGTCAATGCATGATCACTTCTATATCAATGGACTTACCTTTTAGTATGCCTGCCCTTATTTTTGTGGACATAATAGCTCTTGTAGACGTTCTCTTCACCTATAGGGCATATCCATGCATTGCATTGGTAACCATTACTGGTATTTTTAGCCCCAGGATTTTCAGCAAACAGCTCACTGCTATTATATCCACAATAAAGGCCAGGCTTTACAAGTTTGCTGAAAAAATTTCAATAGTTAGTCAACTGCCTTATATGCTCCTACATAATACTTAGCCTAAATAGTCAGCCACTTTGTTATGTACACCTTAAAAAAAATAACAGCCTCCTCCATATACCCCTATAGCTGTCCTAGCCTCACCAAAGCAGGTGTCATTTCTACTCTCTGTGGTAGAAATGATACAAAACAATTGGCTAACAATTTAGGCAAAGTCAAAAGATAACATGTCATTATTAATTTATATTCTACCAAAAAACATTGTCAATGCATGATCACTTCTATATCAATGGACTTACCTTTTAGTATACCTGCCCTTATTTTTGTGGACATAATAGCTCTTGTAGACGTTCTCTTCACCTATAGGGCATATCCATGCATTGCATGGGTAACCATTACTGGTATTTTTAGCCCCAGGATTTTCAGCAAACAGCTCACTGCTATTATATCCACAATTAAGGCCAGGATTTACAAGTTTGCTGAAAAAATTTCAATAGTTAGTCAACTACCTTAAATGCTACTACATATTACTTAGCCTAAATAGTCAGCCACTTTGTTATGTACACCTTAAAAAAAAAACAGCCTCCTCCATATACCCCTATAGCTGTCCTAGCCTCACCAAAGCAGGTGGCATATCTACTCTCTGTGGTAGAAATGATACATAACAATTGGCTAACAATTTAGGCAAAGTCAATAGATAACATGTTATTAATAATTTATATTCTATTTAAAATATTATCATATATGATATCTTCTATATCAATGCACTTACCTTTTAGTATACCTGACCTTATTTTTGTGGACATAATAGCTCTTTTAGACGATCTCTTCACCTATAGGGCATATCCATGCATTGCATGGGTAACCATAACTGATATTTTAAGCCCCAGGATTTTCAGCAAACAGCTCACTGCTATTATATCCACAATTAAGGCCAGGATTTACAAGTTTGCTGAAAACATTTCAATAGTTAGTCAACTGCCTTATATGCTACTACATATTACTTAGCCTAAATAGTCAGCCACTTTGTTATGTACACCTTAAAAAAATAACAGCCTCCTCCATATACCCCTATAGCTGTCCTAGCCTCACCAAAGCAGGTGTCATTTCTACTCTCTGTGGTAGAAATGATACAAAACAATTGGCTAACAATTTAGGCAAAGTCAAAAGATAACATGTCATTATTAATTTATATTCTACCAAAAACATTGTCAATTCATGATCACTTCTATATCAATGGACTTACCTTTTAGTATACCTGCCCTTATTTTTGTGGACATAATAGCTCTTGTAGACGTTCTCTTCACCTATAGGGCATATCCATGCATTGCATGGGTAACCATTACTGGTATTTTTAGCCCCAGGATTTTCAGCAAACAGCTCACTGCTATTATATCCACAATAAAGGCCAGGCTTTACAAGTTTGCTGAAAAAATTTCAATAACTAGTCAACTGCCTTATATGCTACTACATAATACTTAGCCTAAATAGTCAGCCACTTTGTTATGTACACCTTAAAAAAAATAACAGCCTCCTCCATATACCCCTATAGCTGTCCTAACCTCACCAAAGCAGGTGTCATTTCTACTCTCTGTGGTAGAAATGATACAAAACAATTGGCTAACAATTTAGGCAAAGTCAAAAGATAACATGTCATTATTAATTTATATTCTACCAAAAAACATTGTCAATGCATGATCACTTCTATATCAATGGACTTACCTTTTAGTATACCTGCCCTTATTTTTGTGGACATAATAGCTATTGTAGACGTTCTCTTCACCTATAGGGCATATCCATGCATTGCATGGGTAACCATTACTGGTATTTTTAGCCCCAGGATTTTCAGCAAACAGCTCACTGCTATTATATCCACAATTAAGGCCAGGATTTACAAGTTTGCTGAAAAAATTTCAATAGTTAGTCAACTGCCTTATATGCTACTACAAAATACTTAGCCTAAATAGTCAGCCACTTTGTTATGTACACCTTAAAAAAAATAACAGCCTCCTCCATATACCCCTATAGCTGTCCTAGCCTCACCAAAGCAGGTGTCATTTCTACTCTCTGTGGTAGAAATGATACAAAACAATTGGCTAACAATTTAGGCAAAGTCAAAGGATAACATGTTATTATTAATTTATATTCTACCAAAAAACATTGTCAATGCATGATCACTTCTATATCAATGGAATTACATTTTAGTATACCTGCCCTTATTTTTGTGGACATAATAGCTCTTGTAGACGTTCTCTTCACCTATAGGGCATATCCATGCATTGCATGGGTAACCATTACTGGTATTTTTAGCCCCAGGATTTTCAGCAAACAGCTCACTGCTATTATATCCACAATAAAGGCCAGGCTTTACAAGTTTGCTGAAAAAATTTCAATAGTTAGTCAACTGCCTTATATGCTACTACATAATACTTAGCCTAAATAGTCAGCCACTTTGTTATGTACACCTTAAAAAAAAACAGCCTCCTCCATATACCCCTATAGCTGTCCTAGCCTCACCAAAGCAGGTGGCATATCTACTCTCTGTGGTAGAAATGATACATAACAATTGGCTAACAATTTAGGCAAAGTCAATAGATAACATGTTATTAATAATTTATATTCTATTTAAAATATTATCATATATGATATCTTCTATATCAATGCACTTACCTTTTAGTATACCTGACCTTATTTTTGTGGACATAATAGCTCTTGTAGACGATCTCTTCCCCTATAGGGCATATCCATGCGTTGCATGGGTAACCATAACTGATATTTTAAGCCCCAGGATTTTCAGCAAACAGCTCACTGCTATTATATCCACAATAAAGGCCAGGCTTTACAAGTTTGCTGAAAAAATTTCAATAGTTAGTCAACTGCCTTATATGCTACTACATAATACTTAGCCTAAATAGTCAGCCACTTTGTTATGTACACCTTAAAAAAAACAGCCTCCTCCATATACCCCTATAGCTGTCCTAGCCTCTCCAAAGCAGGTGGTATATCTACTCTCTGTGGTAGAAATGATACATAACAATTGGCTAACAATTTAGGCAAAGTCAATAGATAACATGTTATTAATAATTTATATTCTATTTAAAATATTATCATATATGATATCTTCTATATCAATGCACTTACCTTTTAGTATACCTGACCTTATTTTTGTGGACATAATAGCTCTTGTAGACGATCTCTTCACCTATATGGCATATCCATGCATTGCATGGGTAACCATTACTGGTATTTTAAGCCCCAGGATTTTCAGCAAACAGCTCACTGCTATTATATCCACAATTAAGGCCAGGATTTACAAGTTTGCTGAAAAAATTTCAATAGTTAGTCAACTGCCTTATATGCTACTACATATTACTTAGCCTAAATAGTCAGCCACTTTGTTATGTACACCTTAAAAAAAATAACAGCCTCCTCCATATACCCCTATAGCTGTCCTAGCCTCACCAAAGCAGGTGTCATTTCTACTCTCTGTGGTAGAAATGATACAAAACAATTGGCTAACAATTTAGGCAAAGTCAAAAGATAACATGTCATTATTAATTTATATTCTACCAAAAAACATTGTCAATGCATGATCACTTCTATATCAATGGACTTACCTTTTAGTATACCTGCCCTTATTTTTGTGGACATAATAGCTCTTGTAGACGTTCTCTTCACCTATAGGGCATATCCATGCATTGCATGGGTAACCATTACTGGTATTTTTAGCCCCAGGATTTTCAGCAAACAGCTCACTGCTATTATATCCACAATTAAGGCCAGGATTTACAAGTTTGCTGAAAAAATGTCAATAGTTAGTCAACTGCCTTATATGCTACTACATAATACTTAGCCTAAATAGTCAGCCACTTTGTTATGTACACCTTAAAAAAAAAAACAGCCTCCTCCATATACCCCTATAGCTGTCCTAGCCTCACCAAAGCAGGTGGCATATCTACTCTCTGTGGTAGAAATGATACATAACAATTGGCTAACAATTTAGGCAAAGTCAATAGATAACATGTTATTAATAATTTATATTCTATTTAAAATATTATCATATATGATATCTTCTATATCAATGCACTTACCTTTTAGTATACCTGACCTTATTTTTGTGGACATAATAGCTCTTGTAGACGATCTCTTCACCTATAGGGCATATCCATGCATTGCATGGGTAACCATTACTGGTATTTTAAGCCCCAGGATTTTCAGCAAACAGCTCACTGCTATTATATCCACAATTAAGGCCAGGATTTACAAGTTTGCTGAAAAAATTTCAATAGTTAGTCAACTGCCTTATATGCTACTACATATTACTTAGCCTAAATAGTCAGCCACTTTGTTATGTACACCTTAAAAAAAATAACAGCCTCCTCCATATACCCCTATAGCTGTCCTAGCCTCACCAAAGCAGGTGTCATTTCTACTCTCTGTGGTAGAAATGATACAAAACAATTGGCTAACAATTTAGGCAAAGTCAAAAGATAACATGTCATTATTAATTTATATTCTACCAAAAAACATTGTCAATGCATGATCACTTCTATATCAATGCACTTACCTTTTAGTATACCTGCCCTTATTTTTGTGGACATAATAGCTCTTGTAGACGTTCTCTTCACCTATAGGGCATATCCATGCATTGCATGGGTAACCATTACTGGTATTTTTAGCCCCAGGATTTTCAGCAAACAGCTCACTGCTATTATATCCACAATTAAGGCCAGGATTTACAAGTTTGCTGAAAAAATTTCAATAGTTAGTCAACTGCCTTATATGCAACTACATAATACTTAGCCTAAATAGTCAGCCACTTTGTTATGTACACCTTAAAAAAAACCAGCCTCCTCCATATACCCCAATAGCTGTCCTAGCCTCACCAAAGCAGGTGGCATATCTACTCTCTGTGGTAGAAATGATACATAACAATTGGCTAACAATTTAGGCAAAGTCAATAGATAACATGTTATTAATAATTTATATTCTATTTAAAATATTATCATATATGATATCTTCTATATCAATGCACTTACCTTTTAGTATACCTGACCTTATTTTTGTGGACATAATAGCTCTTGTAGACGATCTCTTCACCTATAGGGCATATCCATGCATTGCATGGGTAACCATAACTGATATTTTAAGCCCCAGGATTTCCAGCAAACAGCTCACTGCTATTATATCCACAATTAAGGCCAGGATTTACAAGTTTGCTGAAAAAATTTCAATAGTTAGTCAACTGCCTTATATGCTACTACATATTACTTAGCCTAAATAGTCAGCCACTTTGTTATGTACACCTTAAAAAAAATAACAGCCTCCTCCATATACCCCTATAGCTGTCCTAGCCTCACCAAAGCAGGTGTCATTTCTACTCTCTGTGGTAGAAATGATACAAAACAATTGGCTAACAATTTAGGCAAAGTCAAAAGATAACATGTCATTATTAATTTATATTCTACCAAAAAACATTGTCAATGCATGATCACTTCTATATCAATGGACTTACCTTTTAGTATGCCTGCCCTTATTTTTGTGGACATAATAGCTCTTGAAGACGTTCTCTTCACCTATAGGGCATATCCATGCATTGCATGGGTAACCATTACTGGTATTTTTAGCCCCAGGATTTTCAGCAAACAGCTCACTGCTATTATATCAACAATAAAGGCCAGGCTTTACAAGTTTGCTGAAAAAATTTCAATAGTTAGTCAACTGCCTTATATGCTACTACATAATACTTAGCCTAAATAGTCAGCCACTTTGTTATGTACACCTTAAAAAAAAAAAACAGCCTCCTCCATATACCCCTATAGCTGTCCTAGCCTCACCAAAGCAGGTGTCATTTCTACTCTCTGTGGTAGAAATGATACAAAACAATTGGCTAACAATTTAGGCAAAGTCAAAAGATAACATGTCATTATTAATTTATATTCTACCAAAAAACATTGTCAATGCATGATCACTTCTATATCAATGGACTTACCTTTTAGTATACCTGCCCTTATTTTTGTGGTCATAATAGCTCTTGTAGATGTTCTCTTCACCTATAGGGCATATCCATGCATTGCATGGGTAACCATTACTGGTATTTTTAGCCCCAGGATTTTCAGCAAACAGCTCACTGCTATTATATCCACAATTAAGGCCAGGATTTACAAGTTTGCTGAAAAAATTTCAATAGTTAGTCAACTGCCTTATATGCTACTACATAATACTTAGCCTAAATAGTCAGCCACTTTGTTATGTACACCTTAAAAAAAACCAGCCTCCTCCATATACCCCTATAGCTGTCCTAGCCTCACCAAAGCAGGTGGCATATCTACTCTCTGTGGTAGAAATGATACATAACAATTGGCTAACAATTTAGGCAAAGTCAATAGATAACATGTTATTAATAATTTATATTCTATTTAAAATATTATCATATATGATATCTTCTATATCAATGCACTTACCTTTTAGTATACCTGACCTTATTTTTGTGGACATAATAGCTCTTGTAGACGATCTCTTCACCTATAGGGCATATCCATGCATTGCATGGGTAACCGTAACTGATATTTTAAGCCCCAGGATTTCCAGCAAACAGCTCACTGCTATTATATCCACAATTAAGGCCAGGATTTACAAGTTTGCTGAAAAAATTTCAATAGTTAGTCAACTGCCTTATATGCTACTACATATTACTTAGCCTAAATAGTCAGCCACTTTGTTATGTACACCTTAAAAAAAATAACAGCCTCCTCCATATACCCCTATAGCTGTCCTAGCCTCACCAAAGCAGGTGTCATTTCTACTCTCTGTGGTAGAAATGATACAAAACAATTGGCTAACAATTTAGGCAAAGTCAAAAGATAACATGTCATTATTAATTTATATTCTACCAAAAAACATTGTCAATGCATGATCACTTCTATATCAATGGACTTACCTTTTAGTATACCTGCCCTTATTTTTGTGGACATAATAGCTCTTATAGACGTTCTCTTCACCTATAGGGCATATCCATGCATTGCATGGGTAACCATTACTGGTATTTTTAGCCCCAGGATTTTCAGCAAACAGCTCACTGCTATTATATCCACAATTAAGGCCAGGATTTACAAGTTTGCTGAAAAAATTTCAATAGTTAGTCAACTGCCTTATATGCTACTACATAATACTTAGCCTAAATAGTCAGCCACTTTGTTATGTACACCTTAAAAAAAAACAGCCTCCTCCATATACCCCTATAGCTGTCCTAGCCTCAACAAAGCAGGTGGCATATCTACTCTCTGTGGTAGAAATGATACATAACAATTGGCTAACAATTTAGGCAAAGTAAATAGATAACATGTTATTAATAATTTATATTCTATTTAAAATATTATCATATATGATATCTTCTATATCAATGCACTTACCTTTTAGTATACCTGACCTTATTTTTGTGGACATAATAGCTCTTGTAGACGATCTCTTCACCTACAGGGCATATCCATGCATTGCATGGGTAACCATAACTGATATTTTAAGCCCCAGGATTTTCAGCAAACAGCTCACTGCTATTATATCCACAATTAAGGCCAGGATTTACAAGTTTGCTGAAAAAATTTCAATAGTTAGTCAACTGCCTTATATGCTACTACATATTACTTAGCCTAAATAGTCAGCCACTTTGTTATGTACACCTTAAAAAAAATAACAGCCTCCTCCATATACCCCTATAGCTATCCTAGCCTCACCAAAGCAGGTGTCATTTCTACTCTCTGTGGTAGAAATGATACAAAACAATTGGCTAACAATTTAGGCAAATTCAAAAGATAACATGTCATTATTAATTTATATTCTACCAAAAAACATTGTCAATGCATGATCACTTCTATATCAATGGACTTACCTTTTAGTATACCTGCCCTTATTTTTGTGGACATAATAGCTCTTGTAGACGTTCTCTTCACCTATAGGGCATATCCATGCATTGCATGGGTAACCATTACTGGTATTTTTAGCCCCAGGATTTTCAGCAAACAGCTCACTGCTATTATATCCACAATTAAGGCCAGGATTTACAAGTTTGCTGAAAAAATTTCAATAGTTAGTCAACTGCCTTATATGCTACTACATAATACTTAGCCTAAATAGTCAGCCACTTTGTTATGTACACCTTAAAAAAAACAGCCTCCTCCATATACCCCTATAGCTGTCCTAGCCTCACCAAAGCAGGTGGCATATCTACTCTCTGTGGTAGAAATGATACATAACAATTGGCTAACAATTTAGGCAAAGTCAATAGATAACATGTTATTAATAATTTATATTCTATTTAAAATATTATCATATATGATATCTTCTATATCAATGCACTTACCTTTTAGTATACCTGACCTTATTTTTGTGGACATAATAGCTCTTGTAGACGATCTCTTCACCTATAGGGCATATCCATGCATTGCATGGGTAACCATAACTGATATTTTAAGCCCCAGGATTTTCAGCAAACAGCTCACTGCTATTATATCCACAATTAAGGCCAGGATTTACAAGTTTGCTGAAAAAATTTCAATGGTTAGTCAACTGCCTTATATGCTACTACATATTACTTAGCCTAAATAGTCAGCCACTTTGTTATGTACACCTTAAAAAAAATAACAGCCTCCTCCATATACCCCTATAGCTGTCTTAGCCTCACCAAAGCAGGTGTCATTTCTACTCTCTGTGGTAGAAATGATACAAAACAATTGGCTAACAATTTAGGCAAAGTCAAAAGATAACATGTCATTATTAATTTATATTCTACCAAAAAACATTGTCAATGCATGATCACTTCTATATCAATGGACTTACCTTTTAGTATACCTGCCCTTATTTTTGTGGACATAATAGCTCTTGTAGACGTTCTCTTCACCTATAGGGCATATCCATGCATTGCATGGGTAACCATTACTGGTATTTTTAGCCCCAGGATTTTCAGCAAACAGCTCACTGCTATTATATCCACAATTAAGGCCAGGATTTACAAGTTTGCTGAAAAAATTTCAATAGTTAGTCAACTGCCTTATATGCTACTACATAATACTTAGCCTAAATAGTCAGCCACTTTGTTATGTACACCTTAAAAAAAAACAGCCTCCTCCATATACCCCTATAGCTGTCCTAGCCTCACCAAAGCAGGTGGCATATCTACTCTCTGTGGTAGAAATGATACATAACAATTGGCTAACAATTTAGGCAAAGTCAATAGATAACATGTTATTAATAATTTATATTCTATTTAAAGTATTATCATATATGATATCTTCTATATCAATGCACTTACCTTTTAGTATACCTGACCTTATTTTTGTGGACATAATAGCTCTTGTAGACGATCTCTTCACCTATAGGGCATATCCATGCATTGCATGGGTAACCATTACTGGTATTTTTAGCCCCAGGATTTTCAGCAAACAGCTCACTGCTATTATATCCACAATAAAGGCCAGGCTTTACAAGTTTGCTGAAAAAATTTCAATAGTTAGTCAACTGCCTTATATGCTACTACATAATACTTAGCCTAAATAGTCAGCCACTTTGTTATGTACACCTTAAAAAAAATAACAGCCTCCTCCATATACCCCTATAGCTGTCCTAGCCTGACCAAAGCAGGTGTCATTTCTACTCTCTGTGGTAGAAATGATACAAAACAATTGGCTAACAATTTAGGCAAAGTCAAAAGATAACATGTTATTATTAATTTATATTCTACCTAAAAACATTGTCAATGCATGATCACTTCTATATCAATGGACTTACCTTTTAGTATACCTGCCCTTATTTTTGTGGACATAATAGCTCTTGTAGACGTTCTCTTCACCTATAGGGCATATCCATGCATTGCATGGGTAACCATAACTGATATTTTAAGCCCCAGGATTTCCAGCAAACAGCTCACTGCTATTATATCCACAATTAAGGCCAGGATTTACAAGTTTGCTGAAAAAATTTCAATAGTTAGTCAACTGCCTTATATGCTACTACATATTACTTAGCCTAAATAGTCAGCCACTTTGTTATGTACACCTTAAAAAAAATAACAGCCTCCTCCATATACCCCTATAGCTGTCCTAGCCTCACCAAAGCAGGTGTCATTTCTACTCTCTGTGGTAGAAATGATACAAAACAATTGGCTAACAATTTAGGCAAAGTCAAAAGATAACATGTCATTATTAATTTATATTCTACCAAAAAACATTGTCAATGCATGATCACTTCTATATCAATGGACTTACCTTTTAGTATACCTGCCCTTATTTTTGTGGACATAATAGCTCTTGTAGACGTTCTCTTCACCTATAGGGCATATCCATGCATTGCATGGGTAACCATTACTGGTATTTTTAGCCCCAGGATTTTCAGCAAACAGCTCACTGCTATTATATCCACAATTAAGGCCAGAATTTACAAGTTTGCTGAAAAAATTTCAATAGTTAGTCAACTGCCTTATATGCTACTACATAATACTTAGCCTAAATAGTCAGCCACTTTGTTATGTACACCTTAAAAAAAAAACAGCCTCCTCCATATACCCCTATAGCTGTCCTAGCCTCACCAAAGCAGGTGGCATATCTACTCTCTGTGGTAGAAATGATACATAACAATTGGCTAACAATTTAGGCAAAGTCAATAGATAACATGTTATTAATAATTTATATTCTATTTAAAATATTATCATATATGATATCTTCTATATCAATGCACTTACCTTTTAGTATACCTGACCTTATTTTTGTGGACATAATAGCTCTTGTAGACGATCTCTTCACCTATAGGGCATATCCATGCATTGCATGGGTAACCGTAACTGATATTTTAAGCCCCAGGATTTCCAGCAAACAGCTCACTGCTATTATATCCACAATTAAGGCCAGGATTTACAAGTTTGCTGAAAAAATTTCAATAGTTAGTCAACTGCCTTATATGCTACTACATATTACTTAGCCTAAATAGTCAGCCACTTTGTTATGTACACCTTAAAAAAAATAACAGCCTCCTCCATATACCCCTATAGCTGTCCTAGCCTCACCAAAGCAGGTGTCATTTCTACTCTCTGTGGTAGAAATGATACAAAACAATTGGCTAACAATTTAGGCAAAGTCAAAAGATAACATGTCATTATTAATTTATATTCTACCAAAAAACATTGTCAATGCATGATCACTTCTATATCAATGGACTTACCTTTTAGTATACCTGCCCTTATTTTTGTGGACATAATAGCTCTTATAGACGTTCTCTTCACCTATAGGGCATATCCATGCATTGCATGGGTAACCATTACTGGTATTTTTAGCCCCAGGATTTTCAGCAAACAGCTCACTGCTATTATATCCACAATTAAGGCCAGGATTTACAAGTTTGCTGAAAAAATTTCAATAGTTAGTCAACTGCCTTATATGCTACTACATAATACTTAGCCTAAATAGTCAGCCACTTTGTTATGTACACCTTAAAAAAAAACAGCCTCCTCCATATACCCCTATAGCTGTCCTAGCCTCACCAAAGCAGGTGGCATATCTACTCTCTGTGGTAGAAATGATACATAACAATTGGCTAACAATTTAGGCAAAGTCAATAGATAACATGTTATTAATAATTTATATTCTATTTAAAATATTATCATATATGATATCTTCTATATCAATGCACTTACCTTTTAGTATACCTGACCTTATTTTTGTGGACATAATAGCTCTTGTAGACGATCTCTTCACCTACAGGGCATATCCATGCATTGCATGGGTAACCATAACTGATATTTTAAGCCCCAGGATTTTCAGCAAACAGCTCACTGCTATTATATCCACAATTAAGGCCAGGATTTACAAGTTTGCTGAAAAAATTTCAATAGTTAGTCAACTGCCTTATATGCTACTACATATTACTTAGCCTAAATAGTCAGCCACTTTGTTATGTACACCTTAAAAAAAATAACAGCCTCCTCCATATACCCCTATAGCTGTCCTAGCCTCACCAAAGCAGGTGTCATTTCTACTCTCTGTGGTAGAAATGATACAAAACAATTGGCTAACAATTTAGGCAAATTCAAAAGATAACATGTCATTATTAATTTATATTCTACCAAAAAACATTGTCAATGCATGATCACTTCTATATCAATGGACTTACCTTTTAGTATACCTGCCCTTATTTTTGTGGACATAATAGCTCTTGTAGACGTTCTCTTCACCTATAGGGCATATCCATGCATTGCATGGGTAACCATTACTGGTATTTTTAGCCCCAGGATTTTCAGCAAACAGCTCACTGCTATTATATCCACAATTAAGGCCAGGATTTACAAGTTTGCTGAAAAAATTTCAATAGTTAGTCAACTGCCTTATATGCTACTACATAATACTTAGCCTAAATAGTCAGCCACTTTGTTATGTACACCTTAAAAAAAACAGCCTCCTCCATATACCCCTATAGCTGTCCTAGCCTCACCAAAGCAGGTGGCATATCTACTCTCTGTGGTAGAAATGATACATAACAATTGGCTAACAATTTAGGCAAAGTCAATAGATAACATGTTATTAATAATTTATATTCTATTTAAAATATTATCATATATGATATCTTCTATATCAATGCACTTACCTTTTAGTATACCTGACCTTATTTTTGTGGACATAATAGCTCTTGTAGATGATCTCTTCACCTATAGGGCATATCCATGCATTGCATGGGTAACCATAACTGATATTTTAAGCCCCAGGATTTTCAGCAAACAGCTCACTGCTATTATATCCACAATTAAGGCCAGGATTTACAAGTTTGCTGAAAAAATTTCAATAGTTAGTCAACTGCCTTATATGCTACTACATATTACTTAGCCTAAATAGTCAGCCACTTTGTTATGTACACCTTAAAAAAAATAACAGCCTCCTCCATATACCCCTATAGCTGTCTTAGCCTCACCAAAGCAGGTGTCATTTCTACTCTCTGTGGTAGAAATGATACAAAACAATTGGCTAACAATTTAGGCAAAGTCAAAAGATAACATGTCATTATTAATTTATATTCTACCAAAAAACATTGTCAATGCATGATCACTTCTATATCAATGGACTTACCTTTTAGTATACCTGCCCTTATTTTTGTGGACATAATAGCTCTTGTAGACGTTCTCTTCACCTATAGGGCATATCCATGCATTGCATGGGTAACCATTACTGGTATTTTTAGCCCCAGGATTTTCAGCAAACAGCTCACTGCTATTATATCCACAATTAAGGCCAGGATTTACAAGTTTGCTGAAAAAATTTCAATAGTTAGTCAACTGCCTTATATGCTACTACATAATACTTAGCCTAAATAGTCAGCCACTTTGTTATGTACACCTTAAAAAAAAAACAGCCTCCTCCATATACCCCTATAGCTGTCCTAGCCTCACCAAAGCAGGTGGCATATCTACTCTCTGTGGTAGAAATGATACATAACAATTGGCTAACAATTTAGGCAAAGTCAATAGATAACATGTTATTAATAATTTATATTCTATTTAAAGTATTATCATATATGATATCTTCTATATCAATGCACTTACCTTTTAGTATACCTGACCTTATTTTTGTGGACATAATAGCTCTTGTAGACGATCTCTTCACCTATAGGGCATATCCATGCATTGCATGGGTAACCATTACTGGTATTTTTAGCCCCAGGATTTTCAGCAAACAGCTCACTGCTATTATATCCACAATAAAGGCCAGGCTTTACAAGTTTGCTGAAAAAATTTCAATAGTTAGTCAACTGCCTTATATGCTACTACATATTACTTGGCCTAAATAGTCAGCCACTTTGTTATTTACACCTTAAAAAAAATAACAGCCTTCTCCATATACCCCTATAGCTGTCCTAGCCTCACCAAAGCAGGTGTCATTTCTACTCTCTGTGGTAGAAATGATACAAAACAATTGGCTAACAATTTAGGCAAAGTCAAAAGATAACATGTCATTATTAATTTATATTCTACCAAAAAACATTGTCAATGCATGATCACTTCTATATCAATGGACTTACCTTTTAGTATACCTGCCCTTATTTTTGTGGACATAATAGCTCTTGTAGACGTTCTCTTCACCTATAGGGCATATCCATGCATTGCATGGGTAACCATTACTGGTATTTTTAGCCCCAGGATTTTCAGCA
The DNA here is from genome assembly GCF_040894005.1 of Engystomops pustulosus. Lineage (NCBI taxonomy): Eukaryota > Metazoa > Chordata > Amphibia > Anura > Leptodactylidae > Engystomops > Engystomops pustulosus. Next base: position 144,044,605 of record NC_092417.1, on the reverse strand, counting down.
AACAGCTCACTGCTATTATATCCACAATAAAGGCCAGGCTTTACAAGTTTGCTGAAAAAATTTCAATAGTTAGTCAACTGCCTTATATGCTACTACATAATACTTAGCCTAAATAGTCAGCCACTTTGTTATGTACACCTTAAAAAAAATAACAGCCTCCTCCATATACCCCTATAGCTGTCCTAGCCTCACCAAAGCAGGTGTCATTTCTACTCTCTGTGGTAGAAATGATACAAAACAATTGGCTAACAATTTAGGCAAAGTCAAAAGATAACATGTCATTATTAATTTATATTCTACCAAAAAACATTGTCAATGCATGATCACTTCTATATCAATGGACTTACCTTTTAGTATACCTGCCCTTATTTTTGTGGACATAATAGCTCTTGTAGACGTTCTCTTCACCTATAGGGCATATCCATGCATTGCATAGGTAACAATTACTGGTATTTTTAGCCCCAGGATTTTCAGCAAACAGCTCACTGCTATTATATCCACAATTAAGGCCAGGATTTACAAGTTTGCTGAAAAAATTTCAATAGTTAGTCAACTGCCTTATATGCTACTACATAATACTTAGCCTAAATAGTCAGCCACTTTGTTATGTACACCTTAAAAAAAAACATCCTCCTCCATATACCCCTATAGCTGTCCTAGCCTCACCAAAGCAGGTGGCATATCTACTCTCTGTGGTAGAAATGATACATAACAATTGGCTAACAATTTAGGCAAAGTCAATAGATAACATGTTATTAATAATTTATATTCTATTTAAAATATTATCATATATGATATCTTCTATATCAATGCACTTACCTTTTAGTATACCTGACCTTATTTTTGTGGACATAATAGCTCTTGTAGACGATCTCTTCACCTATAGGGCATATCCATGCATTGCATGGGTAACCATAACTGATATTTTAAGCCCCAGGATTTCCAGCAAACAGCTCACTGCTATTATATCCACAATTAAGGCCAGGATTTACAAGTTTGCTGAAAAAATTTCAATAGTTAGTCAACTGCCTTATATGCTACTACATATTACTTAGCCTAAATAGTCAGCCACTTTGTTATGTACACCTTAAAAAAAAATAACAGCCTCCTCCATATACCCCTATAGCTGTCCTAGCCTCACCAAAGCAGGTGTCATTTCTACTCTCTGTGGTAGAAATGATACAAAACAATTGGCTAACAATTTAGGCAAAGTCAAAAGATAACATGTCATTATTAATTTATATTCTACCAAAAAACATTGTCAATGCATGATCACTTCTATATCAATGGACTTACCTTTTAGTATACCTGCCCTTATTTTTGTGGACATAATAGCTCTTGTAGACGTTCTCTTCACCTATAGGGCATATCCATGCATTGCATGGGTAACCATTACTGGTATTTTTAGCCCCAGGATTTTCAGCAAACAGCTCACTGCTATTATATCCACAATTAAGGCCAGAATTTACAAGTTTGCTGAAAAAATTTCAATAGTTAGTCAACTGCCTTATATGCTACTACATAATACTTAGCCTAAATAGTCAGCCACTTTGTTATGTACACCTTAAAAAAAAAACAGCCTCCTCCATATACCCCTATAGCTGTCCTAGCCTCACCAAAGCAGGTGGCATATCTACTCTCTGTGGTAGAAATGATACATAACAATTGGCTAACAATTTAGGCAAAGTCAATAGATAACATGTTATTAATAATTTATATTCTATTTAAAATATTATCATATATGATATCTTCTATATCAATGCACTTACCTTTTAGTATACCTGACCTTATTTTTGTGGACATAATAGCTCTTGTAGACGATCTCTTCACCTATAGGGCATATCCATGCATTGCATGGGTAACCATAACTGATATTTTAAGCCCCAGGATTTTCAGCAAACAGCTCACTGCTATTATATCCACAATTAAGGCCAGGATTTACAAGTTTGCTGAAAAATTTCAATAGTTAGTCAACTGCCTTATATGCTACTACATATTACTTAGCCTAAATAGTCAGCCACTTTGTTATGTACACCTTAAAAAAATAACAGCCTCCTCCATATACCCCTATAGCTGTCCTAGCCTCACCAAAGCAGGTGTCATTTCTACTCTCTGTGGTAGAAATGATACAAAACAATTGGCTAACAATTTAGGCAAAGTCAAAAGATAACATGTCATTATTAATTTATATTCTACCAAAAAACATTGTCAATGCAAGATCACTTCTATATCAATGGACTTACCTTTTAGTATACCTGCCCTTATTTTTGTGGACATAATAGCTCTTGTAGACGTTCTCTTCACCTATAGGGCATATCCATGCATTGCATGGGTAACCATTACTGGTATTTTTAGCCCCAGGATTTTCAGCAAACAGCTCACTGCTATTATATCCACAATTAAGGCCAGGATTTACAAGTTTGCTGAAAAAATTTCAATAGTTAGTCAACTGCCTTATATGCTACTACATAATACTTAGCCTAAATAGTCAGCCACTTTGTTATGTACACCTTAAAAAAAAAACAGCCTCCTCCATATACCCCTATAGCTGTCCTAGCCTCACCAAAGCAGGTGGCATATCTACTCTCTGTGGTAGAAATGATACATAACAATTGGCTAACAATTTAGGCAAAGTCAATAGATAACATGTTATTAATAATTTATATTCTATTTAAAATATTATCATATATGATATCTTCTATATCAATGCACTTACCTTTTAGTATACCTGACCTTATTTTTGTGGACATAATAGCTCTTGTAGATGATCTCTTCACCTATAGGGCATATCCATGCATTGCATGGGTAACCATTACTGGTATTTTTAGCCCCAGGATTTTCAGCAAACAGCTCACTGCTATTATATCCACAATAAAGGCCAGGCTTTACAAGTTTGCTGAAAAAATTTCAATAGTTAGTCAACTGCCTTATATGCTACTACATATTACTTAGCCTAAATAGTCAGCCACTTTGTTATTTACACCTTAAAAAAAATAACAGCCTTCTCCATATACCCCTATAGCTGTCCTAGCCTCACCAAAGCAGGTGTCATTTCTACTCTCTGTGGTAGAAATGATACAAAACAATTGGCTAACAATTTAGGCAAAGTCAAAAGATAACATGTCATTATTAATTTATATTCTACCAAAAAACATTGTCAATGCATGATCACTTCTATATCAATGGACTTACCTTTTAGTATACCTGCCCTTATTTTTGTGGACATAATAGCTCTTGTAGACGTTCTCTTCACCTATAGGGCATATCCATGCATTGCATGGGTAACCATTACTGGTATTTTTAGCCCCAGGATTTTCAGCAAACAGCTCACTGCTATTATATCCACAATAAAGGCCAGGCTTTACAAGTTTGCTGAAAAAATTTCAATAGTTAGTCAACTGCCTTATATGCTACTACATAATACTTAGCCAAAATAGTCAGCCACTTTGTTATGTACACCTTAAAAAAAATAACAGCCTCCTCCATATACCCCTATAGCTGTCCTAGCCTCACCAAAGCAGGTGTCATTTCTACTCTCTGTGGTAGAAATGATACAAAACAATTGGCTAACAATTTAGGCAAAGTCAAAAGATAACATGTCATTATTAATTTATATTCTACCAAAAAACATTGTCAATGCATGATCACTTCTATATCAATGGACTTACCTTTTAGTATACCTGCCCTTATTTTTGTGGACATAATAGCTCTTGTAGACGTTCTCTTCACCTATAGGGCATATCCATGCATTGCATGGGTAACCATTACTGGTATTTTTAGCCCCAGGATTTTCAGCAAACAGCTCACTGCTATTATATCCACAATTAAGGCCAGGATTTACAAGTTTGCTGAAAAAATTTCAATAGTTAGTCAACTGCCTTATATGCTACTACATAATACTTAGCCTAAATAGTCAGCCACTTTGTTATGTACACCTTAAAAAAAAACATCCTCCTCCATATACCCCTATAGCTGTCCTAGCCTCACCAAAGCAGGTGGCATATCTACTCTCTGTGGTAGAAATGATACATAACAATTGGCTAACAATTTAGGCAAAGTCAATAGATAACATGTTATTAATAATTTATATTCTATTTAAAATATTATCATATATGATATCTTCTATATCAATGCACTTACCTTTTAGTATACCTGACCTTATTTTTGTGGACATAATAGCTCTTGTAGACGATCTCTTCACCTATAGGGCATATCCATGCATTGCATGGGTAACCATAACTGATATTTTAAGCCCCAGGATTTTCAGCAAACAGCTCACTGCTATTATATCCACAATTAAGGCCAGGATTTACAAGTTTGCTGAAAAATTTCAATAGTTAGTCAACTGCCTTATATGCTACTACATATTACTTAGCCTAAATAGTCAGCCACTTTGTTATGTACACCTTAAAAAAATAACAGCCTCCTCCATATACCCCTATAGCTGTCCTAGCCTCACCAAAGCAGGTGTCATTTCTACTCTCTGTGGTAGAAATGATACAAAACAATTGGCTAACAATTTAGGCAAAGTCAAAAGATAACATGTCATTATTAATTTATATTCTACCAAAAAACATTGTCAATGCATGATCACTTCTATATCAATGGACTTACCTTTTAGTATACCTGCCCTTATTTTTGTGGACATAATAGCTCTTGTAGACGTTCTCTTCACCTATAGGGCATATCCATGCATTGCATGGGTAACCATTACTGGTATTTTTAGCCCCAGGATTTTCAGCAAACAGCTCACTGCTATTATATCCACAATTAAGGCCAGGATTTACAAGTTTGCTGAAAAAATTTCAATAGTTAGTCAACTGCCTTATATGCTACTACATAATACTTAGCCTACATAGTCAGCCACTTTGTTATGTACACCTTAAAAAAAAAACAGCCTCCTCCATATACCCCTATAGCTGTCCTAGCCTCACCAAAGCAGGTGGCATATCTACTCTCTGTGGTAGAAATGATACATAACAATTGGCTAACAATTTAGGCAAAGTCAATAGATAACATGTTATTAATAATTTATATTCTATTTAAAATATTATCATATATGATATCTTCTATATCAATGCACTTACCTTTTAGTATACCTGACCTTATTTTTGTGGACATAATAGCTCTTGTAGACGATCTCTTCACCTATAGGGCATATCCATGCATTGCATGGGTAACCATTACTGGTATTTTTAGCCCCAGGATTTTCAGCAAACAGCTCACTGCTATTATATCCACAATAAAGGCCAGGCTTTACAAGTTTGCTGAAAAAATTTCAATAGTTAGTCAACTGCCTTATATGCTACTACATAATACTTAGCCTAAATAGTCAGCCACTTTGTTATGTACACCTTAAAAAAAATAACAGCCTCCTCCATATACCCCTATAGCTGTCCTAGCCTCACCAAAGCAGGTGTCATTTCTACTCTCTGTGGTAGAAATGATACAAAACAATTGGCTAACAATTTAGGCAAAGTCAAAAGATAACATGTTATTATTAATTTATATTCTACCTAAAAACATTGTCAATGCATGATCACTTCTATATCAATGGACTTACCTTTTAGTATACCTGCCCTTATTTTTGTGGACATAATAGCTCTTGTAGACGTTCTCTTCACCTATAGGGCATATCCATGCATTGCATGGGTAACCATTACTGGTATTTTTAGCCCCAGGATTTTCAGCAAACAGCTCACTGCTATTATATCCACAATTAAGGCCAGGATTTACAAATTTGCTGAAAAAATTTCAATAGTTAGTCAACTGCCTTATATGCTACTACATATTACTTAGCCTAAATAGTCAGCCACTTTGTTATTTACACCTTAAAAAAAATAACAGCCTCCTCCATATACCCCTATAGCTGTCCTAGCCTCACCAAAGCAGGTGTCATTTCTACTCTCTGTGGTAGAAATGATACAAAACAATTGGCTAACAATTTAGGCAAAGTCAAAAGATAACATGTCATTATTAATTTATATTCTACCAAAAAACATTGTCAATGCATGATCACTTCTATATCAATGGACTTACCTTTTAGTATACCTGCCCTTATTTTTGTGGACATAATAGCTCTTGTAGACGTTCTCTTCACCTATAGGGCATATCCATGCATTGCATGGGTAACCATTACTGGTATTTTTAGCCCCAGGATTTTCAGCAAACAGCTCACTGCTATTATATCCACAATAAAGGCCAGGCTTTACAAGTTTGCTGAAAAAATTTCAATAGTTAGTCAACTGCCTTATATGCTACTACATAATACTTAGCCAAAATAGTCAGCCACTTTGTTATGTACACCTTAAAAAAAATAACAGCCTCCTCCATATACCCCTATAGCTGTCCTAGCCTCACCAAAGCAGGTGTCATTTCTACTCTCTGTGGTAGAAATGATACAAAACAATTGGCTAACAATTTAGGCAAAGTCAAAAGATAACATGTCATTATTAATTTATATTCTACCAAAAAACATTGTCAATGCATGATCACTTCTATATCAATGGACTTACCTTTTAGTATACCTGCCCTTATTTTTGTGGACATAATAGCTCTTGTAGACGTTCTCTTCACCTATAGGGCATATCCATGCATTGCATGGGTAACCATTACTGGTATTTTTAGCCCCAGGATTTTCAGCAAACAGCTCACTGCTATTATATCCACAATTAAGGCCAGGATTTACAAGTTTGCTGAAAAAATTTCAATAGTTAGTCAACTGCCTTATATGCTACTACATAATACTTAGCCTAAATAGTCAGCCACTTTGTTATGTACACCTTAAAAAAAAACAGCCTCCTCCATATACCCCTATAGCTGTCCTAGCCTCACCAAAGCAGGTGGCATATCTACTCTCTGTGGTAGAAATGATACATAACAATTGGCTAACAATTTAGGCAAAGTCAATAGATAACATGTTATTAATAATTTATATTCTATTTAAAATATTATCATATATGATATCTTCTATATCAATGCACTTACCTTTTAGTATACCTGACCTTATTTTTGTGGACATAATAGCTCTTGTAGACGATCTCTTCACCTATAGGGCATATCCATGCATTGCATGGGTAACCATAACTGATATTTTAAGCCCCAGGATTTCCAGCAAACAGCTCACTGCTATTATATCCACAATTAAGGCCAGGATTTACAAGTTTGCTGAAAAAATTTCAATAGTTAGTCAACTGCCTTATATGCTACTACATATTAGCCTAAATAGTCAGCCACTTTGTTATGTACACCTTAAAAAAAATAACAGCCTCCTCCATATACCCCTATAGCTGTCCTAGCCTCACCAAAGCAGGTGTCATTTCTACTCTCTGTGGTAGAAATGATACAAAACAATTGGCTAACAATTTAGGCAAAGTCAAAAGATAACATGTCATTATTAATTTATATTCTACCAAAAAACATTGTCAATGCATGATCACTTCTATATCAATGGACTTACCTTTTAGTATACCTGCCCTTATTTTTGTGGACATAATAGCTCTTGTAGACGTTCTCTTCACCTATAGGGCATATCCATGCATTGCATGGGTAACCATTACTGGTATTTTTAGCCCCAGGATTTTCAGCAAACAGCTCACTGCTATTATATCCACAATAAAGGCCAGGCTTTACAAGTTTGCTGAAAAAATTTCAATAGCCAGTCAACTGCCTTATATGCTACTACATAATACTTAGCCTAAATAGTCAGCCACTTTGTTATGTACACCTTAAAAAAAATAACAGCCTCCTCCATATACCCCTATAGCTGTCCTAACCTCACCAAAGCAGGTGTCATTTCTACTCTCTGTGGTAGAAATGATACAAAACAATTGGCTAACAATTTAGGCAAAGTCAAAAGATAACAAGTCATTATTAATTTATATTCTACCAAAAAACATTGTCAATGCATGATCACTTCTATATCAATGCACTTACCTTTTAGTATACCTGCCCTTATTTTTGTGGACATAATAGCTCTTGTAGACGTTCTCTTCACCTATAGGGCATATCCATGCATTGCATGGGTAACCATTACTGGTATTTTTAGCCCCAGGATTTTCAGCAAACAGCTCACTGCTATTATATCCACAATTAAGGCCAGGATTTACAAGTTTGCTGAAAAAATTTCAATAGTTAGTCAACTGCCTTATATGCTACTACATATTACTTAGCCTAAATAGTCAGCCACTTTGTTATGTACACCTTAAAAAAAATAACAGCCTCCTCCATATACCCCTATAGCTGTCCTAGCCTCACCAAAGCAGGTGTCATTTCTACTCTCTGTGGTAGAAATGATACAAAACAATTGGCTAACAATTTAGGCAAAGTCAAAAGATAACATGTCATTATTAATTTATATTCTACCAAAAAACATTGTCAATGCATGATCACTTCTATATCAATGGACTTACCTTTTAGTATACCTGCCCTTATTTTTGTGGACATAATAGCTCTTGTAGACGTTCTCTTCACCTATAGGGCATATCCATGCATTGCATGGGTAACCATTACTGGTATTTTTAGCCCCAGGATTTTCAGCAAACAGCTCACTGCTATTATATCCACAATTAAGGCCAGAATTTACAAGTTTGCTGAAAAAATTTCAATAGTTAGTCAACTGCCTTATATGCTACTACATAATACTTAGCCTAAATAGTCAGCCACTTTGTTATGTACACCTTAAAAAAAAAACAGCCTCCTCCATATACCCCTATAGCTGTCCTAGCCTCACCAAAGCAGGTGGCATATCTACTCTCTGTGGTAGAAATGATACATAACAATTGGCTAACAATTTAGGCAAAGTCAATAGATAACATGTTATTAATAATTTATATTCTATTTAAAATATTATCATATATGATATCTTCTATATCAATGCACTTACCTTTTAGTATACCTGACCTTATTTTTGTGGACATAATAGCTCTTGTAGACGATCTCTTCACCTATAGGGCATATCCATGCATTGCATGGGTAACCATAACTGATATTTTAAGCCCCAGGATTTTCAGCAAACAGCTCACTGCTATTATATCCACAATTAAGGCCAGGATTTACAAGTTTGCTGAAAAATTTCAATAGTTAGTCAACTGCCTTATATGCTACTACATATTACTTAGCCTAAATAGTCAGCCACTTTGTTATGTACACCTTAAAAAAATAACAGCCTCCTCCATATACCCCTATAGCTGTCCTAGCCTCACCAAAGCAGGTGTCATTTCTACTCTCTGTGGTAGAAATGATACAAAACAATTGGCTAACAATTTAGGCAAAGTCAAAAGATAACATGTCATTATTAATTTATATTCTACCAAAAAACATTGTCAATGCATGATCACTTCTATATCAATGGACTTACCTTTTAGTATACCTGCCCTTATTTTTGTGGACATAATAGCTCTTGTAGACGTTCTCTTCACCTATAGGGCATATCCATGCATTGCATGGGTAACCATTACTGGTATTTTTAGCCCCAGGATTTTCAGCAAACAGCTCACTGCTATTATATCCACAATTAAGGCCAGGATTTACAAGTTTGCTGAAAAAATTTCAATAGTTAGTCAACTGCCTTATATGCTACTACATAATACTTAGCCTAAATAGTCAGCCACTTTGTTATGTACACCTTAAAAAAAAAACAGCCTCCTCCATATACCCCTATAGCTGTCCTAGCCTCACCAAAGCAGGTGGCATATCTACTCTCTGTGGTAGAAATGATACATAACAATTGGCTAACAATTTAGGCAAAGTCAATAGATAACATGTTATTAATAATTTATATTCTATTTAAAATATTATCATATATGATATCTTCTATATCAATGCACTTACCTTTTAGTATACCTGACCTTATTTTTGTGGACATAATAGCTCTTGTAGATGATCTCTTCACCTATAGGGCATATCCATGCATTGCATGGGTAACCATTACTGGTATTTTTAGCCCCAGGATTTTCAGCAAACAGCTCACTGCTATTATATCCACAATAAAGGCCAGGCTTTACAAGTTTGCTGAAAAAATTTCAATAGTTAGTCAACTGCCTTATATGCTACTACATATTACTTAGCCTAAATAGTCAGCCACTTTGTTATTTACACCTTAAAAAAAATAACAGCCTTCTCCATATACCCCTATAGCTGTCCTAGCCTCACCAAAGCAGGTGTCATTTCTACTCTCTGTGGTAGAAATGATACAAAACAATTGGCTAACAATTTAGGCAAAGTCAAAAGATAACATGTCATTATTAATTTATATTCTACCAAAAAACATTGTCAATGCATGATCACTTCTATATCAATGGACTTACCTTTTAGTATACCTGCCCTTATTTTTGTGGACATAATAGCTCTTGTAGACGTTCTCTTCACCTATAGGGCATATCCATGCATTGCATGGGTAACCATTACTGGTATTTTTAGCCCCAGGATTTTCAGCAAACAGCTCACTGCTATTATATCCACAATAAAGGCCAGGCTTTACAAGTTTGCTGAAAAAATTTCAATAGTTAGTCAACTGCCTTATATGCTACTACATAATACTTAGCCAAAATAGTCAGCCACTTTGTTATGTACACCTTAAAAAAAATAACAGCCTCCTCCATATACCCCTATAGCTGTCCTAGCCTCACCAAAGCAGGTGTCATTTCTACTCTCTGTGGTAGAAATGATACAAAACAATTGGCTAACAATTTAGGCAAAGTCAAAAGATAACATGTCATTATTAATTTATATTCTACCAAAAAACATTGTCAATGCATGATCACTTCTATATCAATGGACTTACCTTTTAGTATACCTGCCCTTATTTTTGTGGACATAATAGCTCTTGTAGACGTTCTCTTCACCTATAGGGCATATCCATGCATTGCATGGGTAACCATTACTGGTATTTTTAGCCCCAGGATTTTCAGCAAACAGCTCACTGCTATTATATCCACAATTAAGGCCAGGATTTACAAGTTTGCTGAAAAAATTTCAATAGTTAGTCAACTGCCTTATATGCTACTACATAATACTTAGCCTAAATAGTCAGCCACTTTGTTATGTACACCTTAAAAAAAAACATCCTCCTCCATATACCCCTATAGCTGTCCTAGCCTCACCAAAGCAGGTGGCATATCTACTCTCTGTGGTAGAAATGATACATAACAATTGGCTAACAATTTAGGCAAAGTCAATAGATAACATGTTATTAATAATTTATATTCTATTTAAAATATTATCATATATGATATCTTCTATATCAATGCACTTACCTTTTAGTATACCTGACCTTATTTTTGTGGACATAATAGCTCTTGTAGACGATCTCTTCACCTATAGGGCATATCCATGCATTGCATGGGTAACCATAACTGATATTTTAAGCCCCAGGATTTTCAGCAAACAGCTCACTGCTATTATATCCACAATTAAGGCCAGGATTTACAAGTTTGCTGAAAAATTTCAATAGTTAGTCAACTGCCTTATATGCTACTACATATTACTTAGCCTAAATAGTCAGCCACTTTGTTATGTACACCTTAAAAAAATAACAGCCTCCTCCATATACCCCTATAGCTGTCCTAGCCTCACCAAAGCAGGTGTCATTTCTACTCTCTGTGGTAGAAATGATACAAAACAATTGGCTAACAATTTAGGCAAAGTCAAAAGATAACATGTCATTATTAATTTATATTCTACCAAAAAACATTGTCAATGCATGATCACTTCTATATCAATGGACTTACCTTTTAGTATACCTGCCCTTATTTTTGTGGACATAATAGCTCTTGTAGACGTTCTCTTCACCTATAGGGCATATCCATGCATTGCATGGGTAACCATTACTGGTATTTTTAGCCCCAGGATTTTCAGCAAACAGCTCACTGCTATTATATCCACAATTAAGGCCAGGATTTACAAGTTTGCTGAAAAAATTTCAATAGTTAGTCAACTGCCTTATATGCTACTACATAATACTTAGCCTAAATAGTCAGCCACTTTGTTATGTACACCTTAAAAAAAAAACAGCCTCCTCCATATACCCCTATAGCTGTCCTAGCCTCACCAAAGCAGGTGGCATATCTACTCTCTGTGGTAGAAATGATACATAACAATTGGCTAACAATTTAGGCAAAGTCAATAGATAACATGTTATTAATAATTTATATTCTATTTAAAATATTATCATATATGATATCTTCTATATCAATGCACTTACCTTTTAGTATACCTGACCTTATTTTTGTGGACATAATAGCTCTTGTAGACGATCTCTTCACCTATAGGGCATATCCATGCATTGCATGGGTAACCATTACTGGTATTTTTAGCCCCAGGATTTTCAGCAAACAGCTCACTGCTATTATATCCACAATAAAGGCCAGGCTTTACAAGTTTGCTGAAAAAATTTCAATAGTTAGTCAACTGCCTTATATGCTACTACATAATACTTAGCCTAAATAGTCAGCCACTTTGTTATGTACACCTTAAAAAAAATAACAGCCTCCTCCATATACCCCTATAGCTGTCCTAGCCTCACCAAAGCAGGTGTCATTTCTACTCTCTGTGGTAGAAATGATACAAAACAATTGGCTAACAATTTAGGCAAAGTCAAAAGATAACATGTTATTATTAATTTATATTCTACCTAAAAACATTGTCAATGCATGATCACTTCTATATCAATGGACTTACCTTTTAGTATACCTGCCCTTATTTTTGTGGACATAATAGCTCTTGTAGACGTTCTCTTCACCTATAGGGCATATCCATGCATTGCATGGGTAACCATTACTGGTATTTTTAGCCCCAGGATTTTCAGCAAACAGCTCACTGCTATTATATCCACAATTAAGGCCAGGATTTACAAATTTGCTGAAAAAATTTCAATAGTTAGTCAACTGCCTTATATGCTACTACATATTACTTAGCCTAAATAGTCAGCCACTTTGTTATTTACACCTTAAAAAAAATAACAGCCTCCTCCATATACCCCTATAGCTGTCCTAGCCTCACCAAAGCAGGTGTCATTTCTACTCTCTGTGGTAGAAATGATACAAAACAATTGGCTAACAATTTAGGCAAAGTCAAAAGATAACATGTCATTATTAATTTATATTCTACCAAAAAACATTGTCAATGCATGATCACTTCTATATCAATGGACTTACCTTTTAGTATACCTGCCCTTATTTTTGTGGACATAATAGCTCTTGTAGACGTTCTCTTCACCTATAGGGCATATCCATGCATTGCATGGGTAACCATTACTGGTATTTTTAGCCCCAGGATTTTCAGCAAACAGCTCACTGCTATTATATCCACAATAAAGGCCAGGCTTTACAAGTTTGCTGAAAAAATTTCAATAGTTAGTCAACTGCCTTATATGCTACTACATAATACTTAGCCAAAATAGTCAGCCACTTTGTTATGTACACCTTAAAAAAAATAACAGCCTCCTCCATATACCCCTATAGCTGTCCTAGCCTCACCAAAGCAGGTGTCATTTCTACTCTCTGTGGTAGAAATGATACAAAACAATTGGCTAACAATTTAGGCAAAGTCAAAAGATAACATGTCATTATTAATTTATATTCTACCAAAAAACATTGTCAATGCATGATCACTTCTATATCAATGGACTTACCTTTTAGTATACCTGCCCTTATTTTTGTGGACATAATAGCTCTTGTAGACGTTCTCTTCACCTATAGGGCATATCCATGCATTGCATGGGTAACCATTACTGGTATTTTTAGCCCCAGGATTTTCAGCAAACAGCTCACTGCTATTATATCCACAATTAAGGCCAGGATTTACAAGTTTGCTGAAAAAATTTCAATAGTTAGTCAACTGCCTTATATGCTACTACATAATACTTAGCCTAAATAGTCAGCCACTTTGTTATGTACACCTTAAAAAAAAACAGCCTCCTCCATATACCCCTATAGCTGTCCTAGCCTCACCAAAGCAGGTGGCATATCTACTCTCTGTGGTAGAAATGATACATAACAATTGGCTAACAATTTAGGCAAAGTCAATAGATAACATGTTATTAATAATTTATATTCTATTTAAAATATTATCATATATGATATCTTCTATATCAATGCACTTACCTTTTAGTATACCTGACCTTATTTTTGTGGACATAATAGCTCTTGTAGACGATCTCTTCACCTATAGGGCATATCCATGCATTGCATGGGTAACCATAACTGATATTTTTAGCCCCAGGATTTTCAGCAAACAGCTCACTGCTATTATATCCACAATAAAGGCCAGGCTTTACAAGTTTGCTGAAAAAATTTCAATAGTTAGTCAACTGCCTTATATGCTACTACATAATACTTAGCCAAAATAGTCAGCCACTTTGTTATGTACACCTTAAAAAAAATAACAGCCTCCTCCATATACCCCTATAGCTGTCCTAGCCTCACCAAAGCAGGTGTCATTTCTACTCTCTGTGGTAGAAATGATACAAAACAATTGGCTAACAATTTAGGCAAAGTCAAAAGATAACATGTCATTATTAATTTATATTCTACCAAAAAACATTGTCAATGCATGATCACTTCTATATCAATGGACTTACCTTTTAGTATACCTGCCCTTATTTTTGTGGACATAATAGCTCTTGTAGACGTTCTCTTCACCTATAGGGCATATCCATGCATTGCATGGGTAACCATTACTGGTATTTTTAGCCCCAGGATTTTCAGCAAACAGCTCACTGCTATTATATCCACAATTAAGGCCAGGATTTACAAGTTTGCTGAAAAAATTTCAATAGTTAGTCAACTGCCTTATATGCTACTACATAATACTTAGCCTAAATAGTCAGCCACTTTGTTATGTACACCTTAAAAAAAAACAGCCTCCTCCATATACCCCTATAGCTGTCCTAGCCTCACCAAAGCAGGTGGCATATCTACTCTCTGTGGTAGAAATGATACATAACAATTGGCTAACAATTTAGGCAAAGTCAATAGATAACATGTTATTAATAATTTATATTCTATTTAAAATATTATCATATATGATATCTTCTATATCAATGCACTTACCTTTTAGTATACCTGACCTTATTTTTGTGGACATAATAGCTCTTGTAGACGATCTCTTCACCTATAGGGCATATCCATGCATTGCATGGGTAACCATAACTGATATTTTAAGCCCCAGGATTTCCAGCAAACAGCTCACTGCTATTATATCCACAATTAAGGCCAGGATTTACAAGTTTGCTGAAAAATTTTTAATAGTTAGTCAACTGCCTTATATGCTACTACATATTACTTAGCCTAAATAGTCAGCCACTTTGTTATGTACACCTTAAAAAAAATAACAGCCTCCTCCATATACCCCTATAGCTGTCCTAGCCTCACCAAAGCAGGTGTCATTTCTACTCTCTGTGGTAGAAATGATACAAAACAATTGGCTAACAATTTAGGCAAAGTCAAAAGATAACATGTCATTATTAATTTATATTCTACCAAAAAACATTGTCAATGCATGATCACTTCTATATCAATGGACTTACCTTTTAGTATACCTGCCCTTATTTTTGTGGACATAATAGCTCTTGTAGACGTTCTCTTCACCTATAGGGCATATCCATGCATTGCATGGGTAACCATTACTGGTATTTTTAGCCCCAGGATTTTCAGCAAACAGCTCACTGCTATTATATCCACAATTAAGGCCAGGATTTACAAGTTTGCTGAAAAAATTTCAATAGTTAGTCAACTGCCTTATATGCTACTACATAATACTTAGCCTAAATAGTCAGCCACTTTGTTATGTACACCTTAAAAAAAAAACAGCCTCCTCCATATACCCCTATAGCTGTCCTAGCCTCACCAAAGCAGGTGGCATATCTACTCTCTGTGGTAGAAATGATACATAACAATTGGCTAACAATTTAGGCAAAGTCAATAGATAACATGTTATTAATAATTTATATTCTATTTAAAATATTATCATATATGATATCTTCTATATCAATGCACTTACCTTTAAGTATACCTGACCTTATTTTTGTGGACATAATAGCTCTTGTAGACGATCTCTTCACCTATAGGGCATATCCATGCATTGCATGGGTAACCATAACTGATATTTTAAGCCCCAGGATTTTCAGCAAACAGCTCACTGCTATTATATCCACAATTAAGGCCAGGATTTACAAGTTTGCTGAAAAATTTCAATAGTTAGTCAACTGCCTTATATGCTACTACATATTACTTAGCCTAAATAGTCAGCCACTTTGTTATGTACACCTTAAAAAAATAACAGCCTCCTCCATATACCCCTATAGCTGTCCTAGCCTCACCAAAGCAGGTGTCATTTCTACTCTCTGTGGTAGAAATGATACAAAACAATTGGCTAACAATTTAGGCAAAGTCAAAAGATAACATGTCATTATTAATTTATATTCTACCAAAAAACATTGTCAATGCATGATCACTTCTATATCAATGGACTTACCTTTTAGTATACCTGCCCTTATTTTTGTGGACATAATAGCTCTTGTAGACGTTCTCTTCACCTATAGGGCATATCCATGCATTGCATGGGTAACGATTACTGGTATTTTTAGCCCCAGGATTTTCAGCAAACAGCTCACTGCTATTATATCCACAATTAAGGCCAGGATTTACAAGTTTGCTGAAAAAATTTCAATAGTTAGTCAACTGCCTTATATGCTACTACATAATACTTAGCCTAAATAGTCAGCCACTTTGTTATGTACACCTTAAAAAAAAACAGCCTCCTCCATATACCCCTATAGCTGTCCTAGCCTCACCAAAGCAGGTGGCATATCTACTCTCTGTGGTAGAAATGATACATAACAATTGGCTAACAATTTAGGCAAAGTCAATAGATAACATGTTATTAATAATTTATATTCTATTTAAAATATTATCATATATGATATCTTCTATATCAATGCACTTACCTTTTAGTATACCTGACCTTATTTTTGTGGACATAATAGCTCTTGTAGACGATCTCTTCACCTATAGGGCATATCCATGCATTGCATGGGTAACCATAACTGATATTTTAAGCCCCAGGATTTCCAGCAAACAGCTCACTGCTATTATATCCACAATTAAGGCCAGGATTTACAAGTTTGCTGAAAAAATTTCAATAGTTAGTCAACTGCCTTATATGCTACTACATATTACTTAGCCTAAATAGTCAGCCACTTTGTTATGTACACCTTAAAAAAAATAACAGCCTCCTCCATATACCCCTATAGCTGTCCTAGCCTCACCAAAGCAGGTGTCATTTCTACTCTCTGTGGTAGAAATGATACAAAACAATTGGCTAACAATTTAGGCAAAGTCAAAAGATAACATGTCATTATTAATTTATATTCTACCAAAAAACATTGTCAATGCATGATCACTTCTATATCAATGGACTTACCTTTTAGTATACCTGCCCTTATTTTTGTGGACATAATAGCTCTTGTAGACGTTCTCTTCACCTATAGGGCATATCCATGCATTGCATGGGTAACCATTACTGGTATTTTTAGCCCCAGGATTTTCAGCAAACAGCTCACTGCTATTATATCCACAATAAAGGCCAGGCTTTACAAGTTTGCTGAAAAAATTTCAATAGCCAGTCAACTGCCTTATATGCTACTACATATTACTTAGCCTAAATAGTCAGCCACTTTGTTATGTACACCTTAAAAAAAAACAGCCTCCTCCATATACCCCTATAGCTGTCCTAGCCTCACCAAAGCAGGGGCATATCTACTCTCTGTGGTAGAAATGATACATAACAATTGGCTAACAATTTAGACATAATAGCTCTTGTAGATGATCTCTTCACCTATAGGGCATATCCATGCATTGCATGGGTAACCATAACTGATATTTTAAGCCCCAGGATTTCCAGCAAACAGCTCACTGCTATTATATCCACAATTAAGGCCAGGATTTACAAGTTTGCTGAAAAAATTTCAATAGTTAGTCAACTGCCTTATATGCTACTACATATTACTTAGCCTAAATAGTCAGCCACTTTGTTATGTACACCTTAAAAAAAATAACAGCCTCCTCCATATACCCCTATAGCTGTCCTAGCCTCACCAAAGCAGGTGTCATTTCTACTCTCTGTGGTAGAAATGATACAAAACAATTGGCTAACAATTTAGGCAAAGTCAAAAGATAACATGTCATTATTAATTTATATTCTACCAAAAAGCATTGTCAATGCATGATCACTTCTATATCAATGGACTTACCTTTTAGTATACCTGCCCTTATTTTTGTGGACATAATAGCTCTTGTAGACGTTCTCTTCACCTATAGGGCATATCCATGCATTGCATGGGTAACCATTACTGGTATTTTTAGCCCCAGGATTTTCAGCAAACAGCTCACTGCTATTATATCCACAATTAAGGCCAGGATTTACAAGTTTGCTGAAAAAATTTCAATAGTTAGTCAACTGCCTTATATGCTACTACATAATACTTAGCCTAAATAGTCAGCCACTTTGTTATGTACACCTTAAAAAAAAAACAGCCTCCTCCATATACCCCTATAGCTGTCCTAGCCTCACCAAAGCAGGTGGCATATCTACTCTCTGTGGTAGAAATGATACATAACAATTGGCTAACAATTTAGGCAAAGTCAATAGATAACATGTTATTAATAATTTATATTCTATTTAAAATATTATCATATATGATATCTTCTATATCAATGCACTTACCTTTTAATATACCTGACCTTATTTTTGTGGACAAAATAGCTCTTGTAGACGATCTCTTCCCCTATAGGGCATATCCATGCATTGCATGGGTAACCATAACTGATATTTTAAGCCCCAGGATTTTCAGCAAACAGCTCACTGCTATTATATCCACAATTAAGGCCAGGATTTACAAGTTTGCTGAAAAAATTTCAATAGTTAGTCAACTGCCTTATATGCTACTACATATTACTTAGCCTAAATAGTCAGCCACTTTGTTATGTACACCTTAAAAAAAATAACAGCCTCCTCCATATACCCCTATAGCTGTCCTAGCCTCACCAAAGCAGGTGTCATTTCTACTCTCTGTGGTAGAAATGATACAAAACAATTGGCTAACAATTTAGGCAAAGTCAAAAGATAACATGTCATTATTAATTTATATTCTACCAAAAAACATTGTCAATGCATGATCACTTCTATATCAATGGACTTACCTTTTAGTATACCTGCCCTTATTTTTGTGGACATAATAGCTCTTGTAGACGTTCTCTTCACCTATAGGGCATATCCATGCATTGCATGGGTAACCATTACTGGTATTTTTAGCCCCAGGATTTTCAGCAAACAGCTCACTGCTATTATATCCACAATTAAGGCCAGGATTTACAAGTTTGCTGAAAAAATGTCAATAGTTAGTCAACTGCCTTATATGCTACTACATAATACTTAGCCTAAATAGTCAGCCACTTTGTTATGTACACCTTAAAAAAAATAACAGCCTCCTCCATATACCCCTATAGCTGTCCTAGCCTCACCAAAGCAGGTGTCATTTCTACTCTCTGTGGTAGAAATGATACAAAACAATTGGCTAACAATTTAGGCAAAGTCAAAAGATAACATGTCATTATTAATTTATATTCTACCAAAAAACATTGTCAATGCATGATCACTTCTATATCAATGGACTTACCTTTTAGTATGCCTGCCCTTATTTTTGTGGACATAATAGCTCTTGTAGACGTTCTCTTCACCTATAGGGCATATCCATGCATTGCATGGGTAACCATTACTGGTATTTTTAGCCCCAGGATTTTCAGCAAACAGCTCACTGCTATTATATCCACAATAAAGGCCAGGCTTTACAAGTTTGCTGAAAAAATTTCAATAGTTAGTCAACTGCCTTATATGCTACTACATAATACTTAGCCTAAATAGTCAGCCACTTTGTTATGTACACCTTAAAAAAAATAACAGCCTCCTCCATATACCCCTATAGCTGTCCTAGCCTCACCAAAGCAGGTGTCATTTCTACTCTCTGTGGTAGAAATGATACAAAACAATTGGCTAACAATTTAGGCAAAGTCAAAAGATAACATGTCATTATTAATTTATATTCTACCAAAAAACATTGTCAATGCATGATCACTTCTATATCAATGGACTTACCTTTTAGTATACCTGCCCTTATTTTTGTGGACATAATAGCTCTTGTAGACGTTCTCTTCACCTATAGGGCATATCCATGCATTGCATGGGTAACCATTACTGGTATTTTTAGCCCCAGGATTTTCAGCAAACAGCTCACTTTGTTATGTACACCACAATTAAGGCCAGGATTTACAAGTTTGCTGAAAAAATTTCAATAGTTAGTCAACTGCCTTATATGCTACTACATATTACTTAGCCTAAATAGTCAGCCACTTTGTTATGTACACCTTAAAAAAAATAACAGCCTCCTCCATATACCCCTATAGCTGTCCTAGCCTCACCAAAGCAGGTGTCATTTCTACTCTCTGTGGTAGAAATGATACAAAACAATTGGCTAACAATTTAGGCAAAGTCAAAAGATAACATGTCATTATTAATTTATATTCTACCAAAAAGCATTGTCAATGCATGATCACTTCTATATCAATGGACTTACCTTTTAGTATACCTGCCCTTATTTTTGTGGACATAATAGCTCTTGTAGACGTTCTCTTCACCTATAGGGCATATCCATGCATTGCATGGGTAACCATTACTGGTATTTTTAGCCCCAGGATTTTCAGCAAACAGCTCACTGCTATTATATCCACAATTAAGGCCAGGATTTACAAGTTTGCTGAAAAAATTTCAATAGTTAGTCAACTGCCTTATATGCTACTACATAATACTTAGCCTAAATAGTCAGCCACTTTGTTATGTACACCTTAAAAAAAAAACAGCCTCCTCCATATACCCCTATAGCTGTCCTAGCCTCACCAAAGCAGGTGGCATATCTACTCTCTGTGGTAGAAATGATACATAACAATTGGCTAACAATTTAGGCAAAGTCAATAGATAACATGTTATTAATAATTTATATTCTATTTAAAATATTATCATATATGATATCTTCTATATCAATGCACTTACCTTTTAATATACCTGACCTTATTTTTGTGGACAAAATAGCTCTTGTAGACGATCTCTTCCCCTATAGGGCATATCCATGCATTGCATGGGTAACCATAACTGATATTTTAAGCCCCAGGATTTTCAGCAAACAGCTCACTGCTATTATATCCACAATAAAGGCCAGGCTTTACAAGTTTGCTGAAAAAATGTCAATAGTTAGTCAACTGCCTTATATGCTACTACATAATACTTAGTCTAAATAGTCAGCCACTTTGTTATGTACACCTTAAAAAAAACAGCCTCCTCCATATACCCCTATAGCTGTCCTAGCCTCACCAAAGCAGGTGGTATATCTACTCTCTGTGGTAGAGATGATACATAACAATTGGCTAACAATTTAGGCAAAGTCAATAGATAACATGTTATTAATAATTTATATTCTATTTAAAATATTATCATATATGATATCTTCTATATCAATGCACTTACCTTTTAGTATACCTGACCTTATTTTTGTGGACATAATAGCTCTTGTAGACGATCTCTTCACCTATAGGGCATATCCTTGCATTGCATGGGTAACCATAACTGATATTTTAAGCCCCAGGATTTCCAGCAAACAGCTCACTGCTATTATATCCACAATTAAGGCCAGGATTTACAAGTTTGCTGAAAAAATTTCAATAGTTAGTCAACTGCCTTATATGCTACTACATATTACTTAGCCTAAATAGTCAGCCACTTTGTTATGTACACCTTAAAAAAAATAACAGCCTCCTCCATATACCCCTATAGCTGTCCTAGCCTCACCAAAGCAGGTGTCATTTCTACTCTCTGTGGTAGAAATGATACAAAACAATTGGCTAACAATTTAGGCAAAGTCAAAAGATAACATGTCATTATTAATTTATATTCTACCAAAAAGCATTGTCAATGCATGATCACTTCTATATCAATGGACTTACCTTTTAGTATACCTGCCCTTATTTTTGTGGACATAATAGCTCTTGTAGACGTTCTCTTCACCTATAGGGCATATCCATGCATTGCATGGGTAACCATTACTGGTATTTTTAGCCCCAGGATTTTCAGCAAACAGCTCACTGCTATTATATCCACAATTAAGGCCAGGATTTACAAGTTTGCTGAAAAAATTTCAATAGTTAGTCAACTGCCTTATATGCTACTACATAATACTTAGCCTAAATAGTCAGCCACTTTGTTATGTACACCTTAAAAAAAAAACAGCCTCCTCCATATACCCCTATAGCTGTCCTAGCCTCACCAAAGCAGGTGGCATATCTACTCTCTGTGGTAGAAATGATACATAACAATTGGCTAACAATTTAGGCAAAGTCAATAGATAACATGTTATTAATAATTTATATTCTATTTAAAATATTATCATATATGATATCTTCTATATCAATGCACTTACCTTTTAATATACCTGACCTTATTTTTGTGGACAAAATAGCTCTTGTAGACAATCTCTTCCCCTATAGGGCATATCCATGCATTGCATGGGTAACCATAACTGATATTTTAAGCCCCAGGATTTTCAGCAAACAGCTCACTGCTATTATATCCACAATAAAGGCCAGGCTTTACAAGTTTGCTGAAAAAATTTCAATAGTTAGTCAACTGCCTTATATGCTACTACATATTACTTAGCCTAAATAGTCAGCCACTTTGTTATGTACACCTTAAAAAAAATAACAGCCTCCTCCATATACCCCTATAGCTGTCCTAGCCTCACCAAAGCAGGTGTCATTTCTACTCTCTGTGGTAGAAATGATACAAAACAATTGGCTAACAATTTAGGCAAAGTCAAAAGATAACATGTCATTATTAATTTATATTCTACCAAAAAACATTGTCAATGCATGATCACTTCTATATCAATGCACTTACCTTTTAGTATACCTGCCCTTATTTTTGTGGACATAATAGCTCTTGTAGACGTTCTCTTCACCTATAGGGCATATCCATGCATTGCATGGGTAACCATTACTGGTATTTTTAGCCCCAGGATTTTCAGCAAACAGCTCACTGCTATTATATCCACAATTAAGGCCAGGATTTACAAGTTTGCTGAAAAAATTTCAATAGTTAGTCAACTGCCTTATATGCTACTACATAATACTTAGCCTAAATAGTCAGCCACTTTGTTATGTACACCTTTAAAAAAAAAACAGCCTCCTCCATATACCCCTATAGCTGTCCTAGCCTCACCAAAGAAGGTGGCATATCTACTCTCTGTGGTAGAAATGATACATAACAATTGGCTAACAATTTAGGCAAAGTCAATAGATAACATGTTATTAATAATTTATATTCTATTTAAAATATTATCATATATGATATCTTCTATATCAATGCACTTACCTTTTAGTATACCTGACCTTATTTTTGTGGACATAATAGCTCTTGTAGACGATCTCTTCACCTATAGGGCATATCCTTGCATTGCATGGCTAACCATAACTGATATTTTTAGCCCCAGGATTTTCAGCAAACAGCTCACTGCTATTATATCCACAATTAAGGCCAGGATTTACAAGTTTGCTGAAAAAATTTCAATAGTTAGTCAACTGCCTTATATGCTACTACATATTACTTAGCCTAAATAGTCAGCCACTTTGTTATGTACACATTAAAAAAAATAACAGCCTCCTCCATATACCCCTATAGCTGTCCTAGCCTCACCAAAGCAGGTGTCATTTCTACTCTCTGTGGTAGAAATGATACAAAACAATTGGCTAACAATTTAGGCAAAGTCAAAAGATAACATGTCATTATTAATTTATATTCTACCAAAAAACATTGTCAATGCATGATCACTTCTATATCAATGGACTTACCTTTTAGTATACCTGCCCTTATTTTTGTGGACATAATAGCTCTTGAAGACGTTCTCTTCACCTATAGGGCATATCCATGCATTGCATGGGTAACCATTACTGGTATTTTTAGCCCCAGGATTTTCAGCAAACAGCTCACTGCTATTATATCCACAATTAAGGCCAGGATTTACAAGTTTGCTGAAAAAAATTCAATAGTTAGTCAACTGCCTTATATGCTACTACATAATACTTAGCCTAAATAGTCAGCCACTTTGTTATGTACACCTTAAAAAAAAAACAGCCTCCTCCATATACCCCTATAGCTGTCCTAGCCTCACCAAAGCAGGTGGCATATCTACTCTCTGTGGTAGAAATGATACATAACAATTGGCTAACAATTTAGGCAAAGTCAATAGATAACATGTTATTAATAATTTATATTCTATTTAAAATATTATCATGTATGATATCTTCTATATCAATGCACTTACCTTTTAGTATACCTGACCTTATTTTTGTGGACATAATAGCTCTTGTAGACGATCTCTTCACCTATAGGGCATATCCATGCATTGCATGGGTAACCATTACTGGTATTTTTAGCCCCAGGATTTTCAGCAAACAGCTCACTGCTATTATATCCACAATAAAGGCCAGGCTTTACAAGTTTGCTGAAAAAATTTCAATAGTTAGTCAACTGCCTTATATGCTACTACATAATACTTAGCCTAAATAGTCAGCCACTTTGTTATGTACACCTTAAAAAAAAAACAGCCTCCTCCATATACCCCTATAGCTGTCCTAGCCTCACCAAAGCAGGTGTCATTTCTACTCTCTGTGGTAGAAATGATACAAAACAATTGGCTAACAATTTAGGCAAAGTCAAAAGATAACATGTCATTATTAATTTATATTCTACCAAAAAACATTGTCAATGCATGATCACTTCTATATCAATGGACTTACCTTTTAGTATACCTGCCCTTATTTTTGTGGACATAATAGCTCTTGTAGACGTTCTCTTCACCTATAGGGCATATCCATGCATTGCATGGGTAACCATTACTGGTATTTTTAGCCCCAGGATTTTCAGCAAACAGCTCACTGCTATTATATCCACAATAAAGGCCAGGCTTTACAAGTTTGCTGAATAAATTTCAATAGTTAGTCAACTGCCTTATATGCTACTACATAATACTTAGCCTAAATAGTCAGCCACTTTGTTATGTACACCTTAAAAAAAAAACAGCCTCCTCCATATACCCCTATAGCTGTCCTAGCCTCACCAAAGCAGGTGTCATTTCTACTCTCTGTGGTAGAAATGATACAAAACAATTGGCTAACAATTTAGGCAAAGTCAAAAGATAACATGTCATTATTAATTTATATTCTACCAAAAAACATTGTCAATGCATGATCACTTCTATATCAATGGACTTACCTTTTAGTATACCTGCCCTTATTTTTGTGGACATAATAGCTCTTGTAGACGTTCTCTTCACCTATAGGGCATATCCATGCATTGCATGGGTAACCATTACTGGTATTTTTAGCCCCAGGATTTTCAGCAAACAGCTCACTGCTATTATATCCACAATAAAGGCCAGGCTTTACAAGTTTGCTGAAAAAATTTCAATAGTTAGTCAACTGCCTTATATGCTACTACATAATACTTAGCCAAAATAGTCAGCCACTTTGTTATGTACACCTTAAAAAAAATAACAGCCTCCTCCATATACCCCTATAGCTGTCCTAGCCTCACCAAAGCAGGTGTCATTTCTACTCTCTGTGGTAGAAATGATACAAAACAATTGGCTAACAATTTAGGCAAAGTCAAAAGATAACATATTATTATTAATTTATATTCCACCTAAAAACATTGTCAATGCATGATCACTTCTATATCAATGGACTTACCTTTTAGTATACCTGCCCTTATTTTTGTGGACATAATAGCTCTTGTAGACGTTCTCTTCACCTATAGGGCATATCCATGCATTGCATGGGTAACCATTACTGGTATTTTTAGCCCCAGGATTTTCAGCAAACAGCTCACTGCTATTATATCCACAATTAAGGTCAGGATTTACAAGTTTGCTGAAAAAATTTCAATAGTTAGTCAACTGCCTTATATGCTACTACATAATACTTAGCCTAAATAGTCAGCCACTTTGTTATGTACACCTTAAAAAAACAGCCTCCTCCATATACCCCTATAGCTGTCCTAGCCTCACCAAAGCAGGTGGCATATCTACTCTCTGTGGTAGAAATGATACATAACAATTGGCTAACAATTTAAGCAAAGTCAATAGATAACATGTTATTAATAATTTATATTCTATTTAAAATATTATCATATATGATATCTTCTATATCAATGCACTTACCTTTTAGTATACCTGACCTTATTTTTGTGGACATAATAGCTCTTGTAGACGATCTCTTCACCTATAGGGCATATCCATGCATTGCATGGGTAACCATAACTGATATTTTAAGCCCCAGGATTTCCAGCAAACAGCTCACTGCTATTATATCCACAATTAAGGCCAGGATTTACAAGTTTGCTGAAAAAATTTCAATAGTTAGTCAACTGCCTTATATGCTACTACATATTACTTAGCCTAAATAGTCAGCCACTTTGTTATGTACACCTTAAAAAAAATAACAGCCTCCTCCATATACCCCTATAGCTGTCCTAGCCTCACCAAAGCAGGTGTCATTTCTACTCTCTGTGGTAGAAATGATACAAAACAATTGGCTAACAATTTAGGCAAAGTCAAAAGATAACATGTCATTATTAATTTATATTCTACCAAAAAGCATTGTCAATGCATGATCACTTCTATATCAATGGACTTACCTTTTAGTATACCTGCCCTTATTTTTGTGGACATAATAGCTCTTGTAGACGATCTCTTCCCCTATAGGGCATATCCATGCATTGCATGGGTAACCATAACTGATATTTTAAGCCCCAGGATTTTCAGCAAACAGCTCACTGCTATTATATCCACAATAAAGGCCAGGCTTTACAAGTTTGCTGAAAAAATGTCAATAGTTAGTCAACTGCCTTATATGCTACTACATAATACTTAGTCTAAATAGTCAGCCACTTTGTTATGTACACCTTAAAAAAAACAGCCTCCTCCATATACCCCTATAGCTGTCCTAGCCTCACCAAAGCAGGTGGTATATCTACTCTCTGTGGTAGAGATGATACATAACAATTGGCTAACAATTTAGGCAAAGTCAATAGATAACATGTTATTAATAATTTATATTCTATTTAAAATATTATCATATATGATATCTTCTATATCAATGCACTTACCTTTTAGTATACCTGACCTTATTTTTGTGGACATAATAGCTCTTGTAGAGGATCTCTTCACCTATAGGGCATATCCATGCATTGCATGGGTAACCATAACTGATATTTTAAGCCCCAGGATTTCCAGCAAACAGCTCACTGCTATTATATCCACAATTAAGGCCAGGATTTACAAGTTTGCTGAAAAAATGTCAATAGTTAGTCAACTGCCTTATATGCTACTACATAATACTTAGCCTAAATAGTCAGCCACTTTGTTATGTACACCTTAAAAAAAATAACAGCCTCCTCCATATACCCCTTTAGCTGTCCTAGCTTCACCAAAGCAGGTGTCATTTCTACTCTCTGTGGTAGAAATGATACAAAACAATTGGCTAACAATTTAGGCAAAGTCAAAAGATAACATGTCATTATTAATTTATATTCTACCAAAAAGCATTGTCAATGCATGATCACTTCTATATCAATGGACTTACCTTTTAGTATACCTGCCCTTATTTTTGTGGACATAATAGCTCTTGTAGACGTTCTCTTCACCTATAGGGCATATCCATGCATTGCATGGGTAGCCATTACTGGTATTTTTAGCCCCAGGATTTTCAGCAAACAGCTCACTGCTATTATATCCACAATTAAGGCCAGGATTTACAAGTTTGCTGAAAAAATTTCAATAGTTAGTCAACTGCCTTATATGCTACTACATAATACTTAGCCTAAATAGTCAGCCACTTTGTTATGTACACCTTAAAAAAAAAACAGCCTCCTCCATATACCCCTATAGCTGTCCTAGCCTCACCAAAGCAGGTGGCATATCTACTCTCTGTGGTAGAAATGATACATAACAATTGGCTAACAATTTAGGCAAAGTCAATAGATAACATGTTATTAATAATTTATATTCTATTTAAAATATTATCATATATGATATCTTCTATATCAATGCACTTACCTTTTAATATACCTGACCTTATTTTTGTGGACAAAATAGCTCTTGTAGACGATCTCTTCCCCTATAGGGCATATCCATGCATTGCATGGGTAACCATAACTGATATTTTAAGCCCCAGGATTTTCAGCAAACAGCTCACTGCTATTATATCCACAATAAAGGCCAGGCTTTACAAGTTTGCTGAAAAAATGTCAATAGTTAGTCAACTGCCTTATATGCTACTACATAATACTTAGTCTAAATAGTCAGCCACTTTGTTATGTACACCTTAAAAAAAACAGCCTCCTCCATATACCCCTATAGCTGTCCTAGCCTCACCAAAGCAGGTGGTATATCTACTCTCTGTGGTAGAGATGATACATAACAATTGGCTAACAATTTAGGCAAAGTCAATAGATAACATGTTATTAATAATTTATATTCTATTTAAAATATTATCATATATGATATCTTCTATATCAATGCACTTACCTTTTAGTATACCTGACCTTATTTTTGTGGACATAATAGCTCTTGTAGACGATCTCTTCACCTATAGGGCATATCCATGCATTGCATGGGTAACCATAACTGATATTTTAAGCCCCAGGATTTCCAGCAAACAGCTCACTGCTATTATATCCACAATTAAGGCCAGGATTTACAAGTTTGCTGAAAAAATTTCAATAGTTAGTCAACTGCCTTATATGCTACTACATATTACTTAGCCTAAATAGTCAGCCACTTTGTTATGTACACCTTAAAAAAAATAACAGCCTCCTCCATATACCCCTATAGCTGTCCTAGCCTCACCAAAGCAGGTGTCATTTCTACTCTCTGTGGTAGAAATGATACAAAACAATTGGCTAACAATTTAGGCAAAGTCAAAAGATAACATGTCATTATTAATTTATATTCTACCAAAAAGCATTGTCAATGCATGATCACTTCTATATCAATGGACTTACCTTTTAGTATACCTGCCCTTATTTTTGTGGACATAATAGCTCTTGTAGACGTTCTCTTCACCTATAGGGCATATCCATGCATTGCATGGGTAACCATTACTGGTATTTTTAGCCCCAGGATTTTCAGCAAACAGCTCACTGCTATTATATCCACAATTAAGGCCAGGATTTACAAGTTTGCTGAAAAAATTTCAATAGTTAGTCAACTGCCTTATATGCTACTACATAATACTTAGCCTAAATAGTCAGCCACTTTGTTATGTACACCTTAAAAAAAAAACAGCCTCCTCCATATACCCCTATAGCTGTCCTAGCCTCACCAAAGCAGGTGGCATATCTACTCTCTGTGGTAGAAATGATACATAACAATTGGCTAACAATTTAGGCAAAGTCAATAGATAACATGTTATTAATAATTTATATTCTATTTAAAATATTATCATATATGATATCTTCTATATCAATGCACTTACCTTTTAATATACCTGACCTTATTTTTGTGGACAAAATAGCTCTTGTAGACGATCTCTTCCCCTATAGGGCATATCCATGCATTGCATGGGTAACCATAACTGATATTTTAAGCCCCAGGATTTTCAGCAAACAGCTCACTGCTATTATATCCACAATAAAGGCCAGGCTTTACAAGTTTGCTGAAAAAATTTCAATAGTTAGTCAACTGCCTTATATGCTACTACATATTACTTAGCCTAAATAGTCAGCCACTTTGTTATGTACACCTTAAAAAAAATAACAGCCTCCTCCATATACCCCTATAGCTGTCCTAGCCTCACCAAAGCAGGTGTCATTTCTACTCTCTGTGGTAGAAATGATACAAAACAATTGGCTAACAATTTAGGCAAAGTCAAAAGATAACATGTCATTATTAATTTATATTCTACCAAAAAACATTGTCAATGCATGATCACTTCTATATCAATGGACTTACCTTTTAGTATACCTGCCCTTATTTTTGTGGACATAATAGCTCTTGTAGACGTTCTCTTCACCTATAGGGCATATCCATACATTGCATGGGTAACCATTACTGGTATTTTTAGCCCCAGGATTTTCAGCAAACAGCTCACTGCTATTATATCCACAATTAAGGCCAGGATTTACAAGTTTGCTGAAAAAATTTCAATAGTTAGTCAACTGCCTTATATGCTACTACATAATACTTAGCCTAAATAGTCAGCCACTTTGTTATGTACACCTTTAAAAAAAAAACAGCCTCCTCCATATACCCCTATAGCTGTCCTAGCCTCACCAAAGCAGGTGGCATATCTACTCTCTGTGGTAGAAATGATACATAACAATTGGCTAACAATTTAGGCAAAGTCAATAGATAACATGTTATTAATAATTTATATTCTATTTAAAATATTATCATATATGATATCTTCTATATCAATGCACTTACCTTTTAGTATACCTGACCTTATTTTTGTGGACATAATAGCTCTTGTAGACGATCTCTTCACCTATAGGGCATATCCATGCATTGCATGGCTAACCATAACTGATATTTTTAGCCCCAGGATTTTCAGCAAACAGCTCACTGCTATTATATCCACAATTAAGGCCAGGATTTACAAGTTTGCTGAAAAAATTTCAATAGTTAGTCAACTGCCTTATATGCTACTACATATTACTTAGCCTAAATAGTCAGCCACTTTGTTATGTACACCTTAAAAAAAATAACAGCCTCCTCCATATACCCCTATAGCTGTCCTAGCCTCACCAAAGCAGGTGTCATTTCTACTCTCTGTGGTAGAAATGATACAAAACAATTGGCTAACAATTTAGGCAAAGTCAAAAGATAACATGTCATTATTAATTTATATTCTACCAAAAAAACATTGTCAATGCATGATCACTTCTATATCAATGGACTTACCTTTTAGTATACCTGCCCTTATTTTTGTGGACATAATAGCTCTTGAAGACGTTCTCTTCACCTATAGGGCATATCCATGCATTGCATGGGTAACCATTACTGGTATTTTTAGCCCCAGGATTTTCAGCAAACAGCTCACTGCTATTATATCCACAATTAAGGCCAGGATTTACAAGTTTGCTGAAAAAAATTCAATAGTTAGTCAACTGCCTTATATGCTACTACATAATACTTAGCCTAAATAGTCAGCCACTTTGTTATGTACACCTTAAAAAAAAAACAGCCTCCTCCATATACCCCTATAGCTGTCCTAGCCTCACCAAAGCAGGTGGCATATCTACTCTCTGTGGTAGAAATGATACATAACAATTGGCTAACAATTTAGGCAAAGTCAATAGATAACATGTTATTAATAATTTATATTCTATTTAAAATATTATCATATATGATACCTTCTATATCAATGCACTTACCTTTTAGTATACCTGACCTTATTTTTGTGGACATAATAGCTCTTGTAGACGATCTCTTCACCTATAGGGCATATCCATGCATTGCATGGGTAACCATTACTGGTATTTTTAGCCCCAGGATTTTCAGCAAACAGCTCACTGCTATTATATCCACAATAAAGGCCAGGCTTTACAAGTTTGCTGAAAAAATTTCAATAGTTAGTCAACTGCCTTATATGCTACTACATAATACTTAGCCTAAATAGTCAGCCACTTTGTTATGTACACCTTAAAAAAAAAACAGCCTCCTCCATATACCCCTATAGCTGTCCTAGCCTCACCAAAGCAGGTGTCATTTCTACTCTCTGTGGTAGAAATGATACAAAACAATTGGCTAACAATTTAGGCAAAGTCAAAAGATAACATGTCATTATTAATTTATATTCTACCAAAAAACATTGTCAATGCATGATCACTTCTATATCAATGGACTTACCTTTTAGTATACCTGCCCTTATTTTTGTGGACATAATAGCTCTTGTAGACGTTCTCTTCACCTATAGGGCATATCCATGCATTGCATGGGTAACCATTACTGGTATTTTTAGCCCCAGGATTTTCAGCAAACAGCTCACTGCTATTATATCCACAATAAAGGCCAGGCTTTACAAGTTTGCTGAAAAAATTTCAATAGTTAGTCAACTGCCTTATATGCTACTACATAATACTTAGCCTAAATAGTCAGCCACTTTGTTATGTACACCTTAAAAAAAAAACAGCCTCCTCCATATACCCCTATAGCTGTCCTAGCCTCACCAAAGCAGGTGTCATTTCTACTCTCTGTGGTAGAAATGATACAAAACAATTGGCTAACAATTTAGGCAAAGTCAAAAGATAACATATTATTATTAATTTATATTCCACCTAAAAACATTGTCAATGCAAGATCACTTCTATATCAATGGACTTACCTTTTAGTATACCTGCCCTTATTTTTGTGGACATAATAGCTCTTGTAGACGTTCTCTTCACCTATAGGGCATATCCATGCATTGCATGGGTAACCATTACTGGTATTTTTAGCCCCAGGATTTTCAGCAAACAGCTCACTGCTATTATATCCACAATTAAGGTCAGGATTTACAAGTTTGCTGAAAAAATTTCAATAGTTAGTCAACTGCCTTATATGCTACTACATAATACTTAGCCTAAATAGTCAGCCACTTTGTTATGTACACCTTAAAAAAACAGCCTCCTCCATATACCCCTAGAGCTGTCCTAGCCTCACCAAAGCAAGTGGCATATCTACTCTCTGTGGTAGAAATGATACATAACAATTGGCTAACAATTTAGGCAAAGTCAATAGATAACATGTTATTAATAATTTATATTCTATTTAAAATATTATCATATATGATATCTTCTATATCAATGCACTTACCTTTTAATATACCTGACCTTATTTTTGTGGACATAATAGCTCTTGTAGACGATCTCTTCACCTATAGGGCATATCCATGCATTGCATGGGTAACCATAACTGATATTTTAAGCCCCAGGATTTTCAGCAAACAGCTCACTGCTATTATATCCACAATTAAGGCCAGGATTTACAAGTTTGCTGAAAAAATTTCAATAGTTAGTCAACTGCCTTATATGCTACTACATATTACTTAGCCTAAATAGTCAGCCACTTTGTTATGTACACCTTAAAAAAATAACAGCCTCCTCCATATACCCCTATAGCTGTCCTAGCCTCACCAAAGCAGGTGTCATTTCTACTCTCTGTGGTAGAAATGATACAAAACAATTGGCTAACAATTTAGGCAAAGTCAAAAGATAACATGTCATTATTAATTTATATTCTACCAAAAAACATTGTCAATGCATGATCACTTCTATATCAATGGACTTACCTTTTAGTATGCCTGCCCTTATTTTTGTGGACATAATAGCTCTTGTAGACGTTCTCTTCACCTATAGGGCATATCCATGCATTGCATGGGTAACCATTACTGGTATTTTTAGCCCCAGGATTTTCAGCAAACAGATCACTGCTATTATATCCACAATAAAGGCCAGGCTTAACAAGTTTGCTGAAAAAATTTCAATAGTTAGTCAACTGCCTTATATGCTACTACATAATACTTAGCCTAAATAGTCAGCCACTTTGTTATGTACACCTTAAAAAAAATAACAGCCTCCTCCATATACCCCTATAGCTGTCCTAGCCTCACCAAAGCAGGTGTCATTTCTACTCTCTGTGGTAGAAATGATACAAAACAATTGGCTAACAATTTAGGCAAAGTCAAAAGATAACATGTCATTATTAATTTATATTCTACCAAAAAACATTGTCAATGCATGATCACTTCTATATCAATGGACTTACCTTTTAGTATACCTGCCCTTATTTTTGTGGACATAATAGCTCTTGTAGACGTTCTCTTCACCTGTAGGGCATATCCATGAATTGCATGGGTAACCATTACTGGTATTTTTAGCCCCAGGATTTTCAGCAAACAGCTCACTGCTATTATATCCACAATTAAGGCCAGGATTTACAAGTTTGCTGAAAAAATTTCAATAGTTAGTCAACTGCCTTATATGCTACTACATAATACTTAGCCTAAATAGTCAGCCACTTTGTTATGTACACCTTAAAAAAAACAGCCTCCTCCATATACCCCTATAGCTGTCCTAGCCTCACCAAAGCAGGTGGCATATCTACTCTCTGTGGTAGAAATGATACATAACAATTGGCTAACAATTTAGGCAAAGTCAATAGATAACATGTTATTAATAATTTATATTCTATTTAAAATATTATCATATATGATATCTTCTATATCAATGCACTTACCTTTTAGTATACCTGACCTTATTTTTGTGGACATAATAGCTCTTGTAGACGATCTCTTCACCTATAGGGCATATCCATGCATTGCATGGGTAACCATAACTGATATTTTAAGCCCCAGGATTTCCAGCAAACAGCTCACTGCTATTATATCCACAATTAAGGCCAGGATTTACAAGTTTGCTGAAAAAATTTCAATAGTTAGTCAACTGCCTTATATGCTACTACATATTACTTAGCCTAAATAGTCAGCCACTTTGTTATGTACACCTTAAAAAAATAACAGCCTCCTCCATATACCCCTATAGCTGTCCTAGCCTCACCAAAGCAGGTGTCATTTCTACTCTCTGTGGTAGAAATGATACAAAACAATTGGCTAACAATTTAGGCAAAGTCAAAAGATAACATGTCATTATTAATTTATATTCTACCAAAAAACATTGTCAATGCATGATCACTTCTATATCAATGGACTTACCTTTTAGTATACCTGCCCTTATTTTTGTGGACATAATAGCTCTTGTAGACGTTCTCTTCACCTATAGGGCATATCCATGCATTGCATGAGTAACCATTACTGGTATTTTTAGCCCCAGGATTTTCAGCAAACAGCTCACTGCTATTATATCCACAATAAAGGCCAGGCTTTACAAGTTTGCTGAAAAAATTTCAATAGCTAGTCAACTGCCTTATATGCTACTACATAATACTTAGCCTAAATAGTCAGCCACTTTGTTATGTACACCTTAAAAAAAATAACAGCCTCCTCCATATACCCCTATAGCTGTCCTAACCTCACCAAAGCAGGTGTCATTTCTACTCTCTGTGGTAGAAATGATACAAAACAATTGGCTAACAATTTAGGCAAAGTCAAAAGATAACATGTCATTATTAATTTATATTCTACCAAAAAACATTGTCAATGCATGATCACTTCTATATCAATGGACTTACCTTTTAGTATACCTGCCCTTATTTTTGTGGACATAATAGCTCTTGTAGACGTTCTCTTCACCTATAGGGCATATCCATGCATTGCATGAGTAACCATTACTGGTATTTTTAGCCCCAGGATTTTCAGCAAACAGCTCACTGCTATTATATCCACAATAAAGGCCAGGCTTTACAAGTTTGCTGAAAAAATTTCAATAGCTAGTCAACTGCCTTATATGCTACTACATAATACTTAGCCTAAATAGTCAGCCACTTTGTTATGTACACCTTAAAAAAAATAACAGCCTCCTCCATATACCCCTGTAGCTGTCCTAACCTCACCAAAGCAGGTGTCATTTCTACTCTCTGTGGTAGAAATGATACAAAACAATTGGCTAACAATTTAGGCAAAGTCAAAAGATAACATGTCATTATTAATTTATATTCTACCAAAAAACATTGTCAATGCATGATCACTTCTATATCAATGGACTTACCTTTTAGTATACCTGCCCTTATTTTTGTGGACATAATAGCTCTTGTAGACGTTCTCTTCACCTATAGGGCATATCCATGCATTGCATGGGTAACCATTACTGGTATTTTTAGCCCCAGGATTTTCAGCAAACAGCTCACTGCTATTATATCCACAATTAAGGCCAGGATTTACAAGTTTGCTGAAAAAATTTCAATAGTTAGTCAACTGCCTTATATGCTACTACATAATACTTAGCCTAAATAGTCAGCCACTTTGTTATGTACACCTTAAAAAAAAACAGCCTCCTCCATATACCCCTATAGCTGTCCTAGCCTCACCAAAGCAGGTGGCATATCTACTCTCTGTGGTAGAAATGATACATAACAATTGGCTAACAATTTAGGCAAAGTCAATAGATAACATGTTATTAATAATTTATATTCTATTTAAAATATTATCATATATGATATCTTCTATATCAATGCACTTACCTTTTAGTATACCTGACCTTATTTTTGTGGACATAATAGCTCTTGTAGACGATCTCTTCACCTATAGGGCATATCCATGCATTGCATGGGTAACCATTACTGGTATTTTTAGCCCCAGGATTTTCAGCAAACAGCTCACTGCTATTATATCCACAATAAAGGCCAGGCTTTACAAGTTTGCTGAAAAAATTTCAATAGTTAGTCAACTGCCTTATATGCTACTACATAATACTTAGCCTAAATAGTCAGCCACTTTGTTATGTACACCTTAAAAAAATAACAGCCTCCTCCATATACCCCTATAGCTGTCCTAGCCTCACCAAAGCAGGTGTCATTTCTACTCTCTGTGGTAGAAATGATACAAAACAATTGGCTAACAATTTAGGCAAAGTCAAAAGATAACATGTTATTATTAATTTATATTCTACCTAAAAACATTGTCAATGCATGATCACTTCTATATCAATGGACTTACCTTTTAGTATACCTGCCCTTATTTTTGTGGACATAATAGCTCTTGGAGACGTTCTCTTCACCTATAGGGCATATCCATGCATTGCATGGGTAACCATTACTGGTATTTTTAGCCCCAGGATTTTCAGCAAACAGCTCACTGCTATTATATCCACAATTAAGGCCAGGATTTACAAGTTTGCTGAAAAAATTTCAATAGTTAGTCAACTGCCTTATATGCTACTACATATTACTTAGCCTAAATAGTCAGCCACTTTGTTATTTACACATTAAAAAAAATAACAGCCTCCTCCATATACCCCTATAGCTGTCCTAGCCTCACCAAAGCAGGTGTCATTTCTACTCTCTGTGGTAGAAATGATACAAAACAATTGGCTAACAATTTAGGCAAAGTCAAAAGATAACATGTCATTATTAATTTATATTCTACCAAAAAACATTGTCAATGCATGATCACTTCTATATCAATGGACTTACCTTTTAGTATACCTGCCCTTATTTTTGTGGACATAATAGCTCTTGTAGACGTTCTCTTCACCTATAGGGCATATCCATGCATTGCATGGGTAACCATTACTGGTATTTTTAGCCCCAGGATTTTCAGCAAACAGCTCACTGCTATTATATCCAAAATAAAGGCCAGGCTTTACAAGTTTGCTGAAAAAATTTCAATAGTTAGTCAACTGCCTTATATGCTACTACATAATACTTAGCCAAAATGGTCAGCCACTTTGTTATGTACACCTTAAAAAAAATAACAGCCTCCTCCATATACCCCTATAGCTGTCCTAGCCTCACCAAAGCAGGTGTCATTTCTACTCTCTGTGGTAGAAATGATACAAAACAATTGGCTAACAATTTAGGCAAAGTCAAAAGATAACATATTATTATTAATTTATATTCCACCTAAAAACATTGTCAATGCATGATCACTTCTATATCAATGGACTTACCTTTTAGTATACCTGCCCTTATTTTTGTGGACATAATAGCTCTTGTAGACGTTCTCTTCACCTATAGGGCATATCCATGAATTGCATGGGTAACCATTACTGGTATTTTTAGCCCCAGGATTTTCAGCAAACAGCTCACTGCTATTATATCCACAATTAAGGCCAGGATTTACAAGTTTGCTGAAAAAATTTCAATAGTTAGTCAACTGCCTTATATGCTACTACATAATACTTAGCCTAAATAGTCAGCCACTTTGTTATGTACACCTTAAAAAAAACAGCCTCCTCCATATACCCCTATAGCTGTCCTAGCCTCACCAAAGCAGGTGGCATATCTACTCTCTGTGGTAGAAATGATACATAACAATTGGCTAACAATTTAGGCAAAGTCAATAGATAACATGTTATTAATAATTTATATTCTATTTAAAATATTATCATATATGATATCTTCTATATCAATGCACTTACCTTTTAGTATACCTGACCTTATTTTTGTGGACATAATAGCTCTTGTAGACGATCTCTTCACCTATAGGGCATATCCATGCATTGCATGGGTAACCATAACTGATATTTTAAGCCCCAGGATTTCCAGCAAACAGCTCACTGCTATTATATCCACAATTAAGGCCAGGATTTACAAGTTTGCTGAAAAAATTTCAATAGTTAGTCAACTGCCTTATATGCTACTACATATTACTTAGCCTAAATAGTCAGCCACTTTGTTATGTACACCTTAAAAAAAATAACAGCCTCCTCCATATACCCCTATAGCTGTCCTAGCCTCACCAAAGCAGGTGTCATTTCTACTCTCTGTGGTAGAAATGATACAAAACAATTGGCTAACAATTTAGGCAAAGTCAAAAGATAACATGTCATTATTAATTTATATTCTACCAAAAAACATTGTCAATGCATGATCACTTCTATATCAATGGACTTACCTTTTAGTATACCTGCCCTTATTTTTGTGGACATAATAGCTCTTGTAGATGTTCTCTTCACCTATAGGGCATATCCATGCATTGCATGGGTAACCATTACTGGTATTTTTAGCCCCAGGATTTTCAGCAAACAGCTCACTGCTATTATATCCACAATTAAGGCCAGGATTTACAAGTTTGCTGAAAAAATTTCAATAGTTAGTCAACTGCCTTATATGCTACTACATAATACTTAGCCTAAATAGTCAGCCACTTTGTTATGTACACTTTAAAAAAAAAACAGCCTCCTCCATATACCCCTATAGCTGTCCTAGCCTCACCAAAGCAGGTGGCATATCTACTCTCTGTGGTAGAAATGATACATAACAATTGGCTAACAATTTAGGCAAAGTCAATAGATAACATGTTATTAATAATTTATATTCTAATTTAAATATTATCATGTATGATATCTTCTATATCAATGCACTTACCTTTTAGTATACCTGACCTTATTTTTGTGGACATAATAGCTCTTGTAGACGATCTCTTCACCTATAGGGCATATCCATGCATTGCATGGGTAACCATAACTGATATTTTAAGCCCCAGGATTTTCAGCAAACAGCTCACTGCTATTATATCCACAATTAAGGCCAGGATTTACAAGTTTGCTGAAAAAATTTCAATAGTTAGTCAACTGCCTTATATGCTACTACATATTACTTAGCCTAAATAGTCAGCCACTTTGTTATGTACACCTTAAAAAAATAACAGCCTCCTCCATATACCCCTATAGCTGTCCTAGCCTCACCAAAGCAGGTGTCATTTCTACTCTCTGTGGTAGAAATGATACAAAACAATTGGCTAACAATTTAGGCAAAGTCAAAAGATAACATGTCATTATTAATTTATATTCTACCAAAAAACATTGTCAATGCATGATCACTTCTATATCAATGGACTTACCTTTTAGTATACCTGCCCTTATTTTTGTGGACATAATAGCTCTTGTAGACGTTCTCTTCACCTATAGGGCATATCCATGCATTGCATGAGTAACCATTACTGGTATTTTTAGCCCCAGGATTTTCAGCAAACAGCTCACTGCTATTATATCCACAATAAAGGCCAGGCTTTACAAGTTTGCTGAAAAAATTTCAATAGCTAGTCAACTGCCTTATATGCTACTACATAATACTTAGCCTAAATAGTCAGCCACTTTGTTATGTACACCTTAAAAAAAATAACAGCCTCCTCCATATACCCCTATAGCTGTCCTAACCTCACCAAAGCAGGTGTCATTTCTACTCTCTGTGGTAGAAATGATACAAAACAATTGGCTAACAATTTAGGCAAAGTCAAAAGATAACATGTCATTATTAATTTATATTCTACCAAAAAACATTGTCAATGCATGATCACTTCTATATCAATGGACTTACCTTTTAGTATACCTGCCCTTATTTTTGTGGACATAATAGCTCTTGTAGACGTTCTCTTCACCTATAGGGCATATCCATGCATTGCATGAGTAACCATTACTGGTATTTTTAGCCCCAGGATTTTCAGCAAACAGCTCACTGCTATTATATCCACAATAAAGGCCAGGCTTTACAAGTTTGCTGAAAAAATTTCAATAGCTAGTCAACTGCCTTATATGCTACTACATAATACTTAGCCTAAATAGTCAGCCACTTTGTTATGTACACCTTAAAAAAAATAACAGCCTCCTCCATATACCCCTATAGCTGTCCTAACCTCACCAAAGCAGGTGTCATTTCTACTCTCTGTGGTAGAAATGATACAAAACAATTGGCTAACAATTTAGGCAAAGTCAAAAGATAACATGTCATTATTAATTTATATTCTACCAAAAAACATTGTCAATGCATGATCACTTCTATATCAATGGACTTACCTTTTAGTATACCTGCCCTTATTTTTGTGGACATAATAGCTCTTGTAGACGTTCTCTTCACCTATAGGGCATATCCATGCATTGCATGGGTAACCATTACTGGTATTTTTAGCCCCAGGATTTTCAGCAAACAGCTCACTGCTATTATATCCACAATAAAGGCCAGGCTTTACAAGTTTGCTGAAAAAATGTCAATAGTTAGTCAACTGCCTTATATGCTACTACATAATACTTAGCCTAAATAGTCAGCCACTTTGTTATGTACACCTTAAAAAAATAACAGCCTCCTCCATATACCCCTATAGCTGTCCTAGCCTCACCAAAGCAGGTGTCATTTCTACTCTCTGTGGTAGAAATGATACAAAACAATTGGCTAACAATTTAGGCAAAGTCAAAAGATAACATGTTATTATTAATTTATATTCTACCTAAAAACATTGTCAATGCATGATCACTTCTATATCAATGAACTTACCTTTTAGTATACCTGCCCTTATTTTTGTGGACATAATAGCTCTTGGAGACGTTCTCTTCACCTATAGGGCATATCCATGCATTGCATGGGTAACCATTACTGGTATTTTTAGCCCCAGGATTTTCAGCAAACAGCTCACTGCTATTATATCCACAATTAAGGCCAGGATTTACAAGTTTGCTGAAAAAATTTCAATAGTTAGTCAACTGCCTTATATGCTACTACATATTACTTAGCCTAAATAGTCAGCCACTTTGTTATTTACACATTAAAAAAAATAACAGCCTCCTCCAAATACCCCTATAGCTGTCCTAGCCTCACCAAAGCAGGTGTCATTTCTACTCTCTGTGGTAGAAATGATACAAAACAATTGGCTAACAATTTAGGCAAAGTCAAAAGATAACATGTCATTATTAATTTATATTCTACCAAAAAACATTGTCAATGCATGATCACTTCTATATCAATGGACTTACCTTTTAGTATACCTGCCCTTATTTTTGTGGACATAATAGCTCTTGTAGACGTTCTCTTCACCTATAGGGCATATCCATGCATTGCATGGGTAACCATTACTGGTATTTTTAGCCCCAGGATTTTCAGCAAACAGCTCACTGCTATTATATCCAAAATAAAGGCCAGGCTTTACAAGTTTGCTGAAAAAATTTCAATAGTTAGTCAACTGCCTTATATGCTACTACATAATACTTAGCCAAAATGGTCAGCCACTTTGTTATGTACACCTTAAAAAAAATAACAGCCTCCTCCATATACCCCTATAGCTGTCCTAGCCTCACCAAAGCAGGTGTCATTTCTACTCTCTGTGGTAGAAATGATACAAAACAATTGGCTAACAATTTAGGCAAAGTCAAAAGATAACATATTATTATTAATTTATATTCCACCTAAAAACATTGTCAATGCATGATCACTTCTATATCAATGGACTTACCTTTTAGTATACCTGCCCTTATTTTTGTGGACATAATAGCTCTTGTAGACGTTCTCTTCACCTATAGGGCATATCCATGCATTGCATGGGTAACCATTACTGGTATTTTTAGCCCCAGGATTTTCAGCAAACAGCTCACTGCTATTATATCCACAATTAAGGTCAGGATTTACAAGTTTGCTGAAAAAAATTCAATAGTTAGTCAACTGCCTTATATGCTCCTACATAATACTTAGCCTAAATAGTCAGCCACTTTGTTATGTACACCTTAAAAAAACAGCCTCCTCCATATACCCCTAGAGCTGTCCTAGCCTCACCAAAGCAGGTGGCATATCTACTCTCTGTGGTAGAAATGATACATAACAATTGGCTAACAATTTAGGCAAAGTCAATAGATAACATGTTATTAATAATTTATATTCTATTTAAAATATTATCATATATGATATCTTTTATATCAATGCACTTACCTTTTAGTATACCTGACCTTATTTTTGTGGACATAATAGCTCTTGTAGACGATCTCTTCACCTATAGGGCATATCCATGCATTGCATGGGTAACCATTACTGGTATTTTTAGCCCCAGGATTTTCAGCAAACAGCTCACTGCTATTATATCCACAATAAAGGCCAGGCTTTACAAGTTTGCTGAAAAAATTTCAATAGCTAGTCAACTGCCTTATATGCTACTACATAATACTTAGCCTAAATAGTCAGCCACTTTGTTATGTACACCTTAAAAAAAATAACAGCCTCCTCCGTATACCCCTATAGCTGTCCTAACCTCACCAAAGCAGGTGTCATTTCTACTCTCTGTGGTAGAAATGATACAAAACAATTGGCTAACAATTTAGGCAAAGTCAAAAGATAACATGTCATTATTAATTTATATTCTACCAAAAAACATTGTCAATGCATGATCACTTCTATATCAATGGACTTACCTTTTAGTATACCTGCCCTTATTTTTGTGGACATAATAGCTCTTGTAGACGTTCTCTTCACCTATAGGGCATATCCATGCATTGCATGGGTAACCATTACTGGTATTTTTAGCCCCAGGATTTTCAGCAAACAGCTCACTGCTATTATATCCACAATTAAGGCCAGGATTTACAAGTTTGCTGAAAAAATTTCAATAGTTAGTCAACTGCCTTATATGCTACTACATAATACTTAGCCTAAATAGTCAGCCACTTTGTTATGTACACCTTAAAAAAAAAAACAGCCTCCTCCATATACCCCTACAGCTGTCCTAGCCTCACCAAAGCAGGTGGCATATCTACTCTCTGTGGTAGAAATGATACATAACAATTGGCTAACAATTTAGGCAAAGTCAATAGATAACATGTTATTAATAATTTATATTCTATTTAAAATATTATCATATATGATATCTTCTATATCAATGCACTTACCTTTTAGTATACCTGCCCTTATTTTTGTGGACATAATAGCTCTTGTAGACGATCTCTTCACCTATAGGGCATATCCATGCATTTCATGGGTACCCATAACTGATATTTTAAGCCCCAGGATTTTCAGCAAACAGCTCACTGCTATTATATCCACAATTAAGGCCAGGATTTACAAGTTTGCTGAAAAAATTTCAATAGTTAGTCAACTGCCTTATATGCTACTACATATTACTTAGCCTAAATAGTCA
This sequence comes from Engystomops pustulosus, assembly GCF_040894005.1. Classification (NCBI taxonomy): domain Eukaryota; kingdom Metazoa; phylum Chordata; class Amphibia; order Anura; family Leptodactylidae; genus Engystomops; species Engystomops pustulosus. The sequence goes on along the minus strand of NC_092417.1, from coordinate 144,000,962 downwards.
GCCACTTTGTTATGTACACCTTAAAAAAAATAACAGCCTCCTCCATATACCCCTATAGCTGTCCTAGCCTCAGCAAAGCAGGTGTCATTTCTACTCTCTGTGGTAGAAATGATACAAAACAATTGGCTAACAATTTAGGCAAAGTCAAAAGATAACATGTCATTATTAATTTATATTCTACCAAAAAACATTGTCAATGCATGATCACTTCTATATCAATGGACTTACCTTTTAGTATACCTGCCCTTATTTTTGTGGACATAATAGCTCTTGTAGACGTTCTCTTCACCTATAGGGCATATCCATACATTGCATGGGTAACCATTACTGGTATTTTTAGCCCCAGGATTTTCAGCAAACAGCTCACTGCTATTATATCCACAATTAAGGCCAGGATTTACAAGTTTGCTGAAAAAATTTCAATAGTTAGTCAACTGCCTTATATGCTACTACATAATACTTAGCCTAAATAGTCAGCCACTTTGTTATGTACACCTTTAAAAAAAAAAACAGCCTCCTCCATATACCCCTATAGCTGTCCTAGCCTCACCAAAGAAGGTGGCATATCTACTCTCTGTGGTAGAAATGATACATAACAATTGGCTAACAATTTAGGCAAAGTCAATAGATAACATGTTATTAATAATTTATATTCTATTTAAAATATTATCATATATGATATCTTCTATATCAATGCACTTACCTTTTAGTATACCTGACCTTATTTTTGTGGACATAATAGCTCTTGTAGACGATCTCTTCACCTATAGGGCATATCCTTGCATTGCATGGCTAACCATAACTGATATTTTTAGCCCCAGGATTTTCAGCAAACAGCTCACTGCTATTATATCCACAATTAAGGCCAGGATTTACAAGTTTGCTGAAAAAATTTCAATAGTTAGTCAACTGCCTTATATGCTACTACATATTACTTAGCCTAAATAGTCAGCCACTTTGTTATGTACACATTAAAAAAAATAACAGCCTCCTCCATATACCCCTATAGCTGTCCTAGCCTCACCAAAGCAGGTGTCATTTCTACTCTCTGTGGTAGAAATGATACAAAACAATTGGCTAACAATTTAGGCAAAGTCAAAAGATAACATGTCATTATTAATTTATATTCTACCAAAAAACATTGTCAATGCATGATCACTTCTATATCAATGGACTTACCTTTTAGTATACCTGCCCTTATTTTTGTGGACATAATAGCTCTTGAAGACGTTCTCTTCCCCTATAGGGCATATCCATGCATTGCATGGGTAACCATTACTGGTATTTTTAGCCCCAGGATTTTCAGCAAACAGCTCACTGCTATTATATCCACAATTAAGGCCAGGATTTACAAGTTTGCTGAAAAAAATTCAATAGTTAGTCAACTGCCTTATATGCTACTACATAATACTTAGCCTAAATAGTCAGCCACTTTGTTATGTACACCTTAAAAAAAAAACAGCCTCCTCCATATACCCCTATAGCTGTCCTAGCCTCACCAAAGCAGGTGGCATATCTACTCTCTGTGGTAGAAATGATACATAACAATTGGCTAACAATTTAGGCAAAGTCAATAGATAACATGTTATTAATAATTTATATTCTATTTAAAATATTATCATGTATGATATCTTCTATATCAATGCACTTACCTTTTAGTATACCTGACCTTATTTTTGTGGACATAATAGCTCTTGTAGACGATCTCTTCACCTATAGGGCATATCCATGCATTGCATGGGTAACCATTACTGGTATTTTTAGCCCCAGGATTTTCAGCAAACAGCTCACTGCTATTATATCCACAATAAAGGCCAGGCTTTACAAGTTTGCTGAAAAAATTTCAATAGTTAGTCAACTGCCTTATATGCTACTACATAATACTTAGCCTAAATAGTCAGCCACTTTGTTATGTACACCTTAAAAAAAAAACAGCCTCCTCCATATACCCCTATAGCTGTCCTAGCCTCACCAAAGCAGGTGTCATTTCTACTCTCTGTGGTAGAAATGATACAAAACAATTGGCTAACAATTTAGGCAAAGTCAAAAGATAACATGTCATTATTAATTTATATTCTACCAAAAAACATTGTCAATGCATGATCACTTCTATATCAATGGACTTACCTTTTAGTATACCTGCCCTTATTTTTGTGGACATAATAGCTCTTGTAGACGTTCTCTTCACCTGTAGGGCATATCCATGAATTGCATGGGTAACCATTACTGGTATTTTTAGCCCCAGGATTTTCAGCAAACAGCTCACTGCTATTATATCCACAATTAAGGCCAGGATTTACAAGTTTGCTGAAAAAATTTCAATAGTTAGTCAACTGCCTTATATGCTACTACATAATACTTAGCCTAAATAGTCAGCCACTTTGTTATGTACACCTTAAAAAAAACAGCCTCCTCCATATACCCCTATAGCTGTCCTAGCCTCACCAAAGCAGGTGGCATATCTACTCTCTGTGGTAGAAATGATACATAACAATTGGCTAACAATTTAGGCAAAGTCAATAGATAACATGTTATTAATAATTTATATTCTATTTAAAATATTATCATATATGATATCTTCTATATCAATGCACTTACCTTTTAGTATACCTGACCTTATTTTTGTGGACATAATAGCTCTTGTAGACGATCTCTTCACCTATAGGGCATATCCATGCATTGCATGGGTAACCATAACTGATATTTTAAGCCCCAGGATTTCCAGCAAACAGCTCACTGCTATTATATCCACAATTAATGCCAGGATTTACAAGTTTGCTGAAAAAATTTCAATAGTTAGTCAACTGCCTTATATGCTACTACATATTACTTAGCCTAAATAGTCAGCCACTTTGTTATGTACACCTTAAAAAAATAACAGCCTCCTCCATATACCCCTATAGCTGTCCTAGCCTCACCAAAGCAGGTGTCATTTCTACTCTCTGTGGTAGAAATGATACAAAACAATTGGCTAACAATTTAGGCAAAGTCAAAAGATAACATGTCATTATTAATTTATATTCTACCAAAAAACATTGTCAATGCATGATCACTTCTATATCAATGGACTTACCTTTTAGTATACCTGCCCTTATTTTTGTGGACATAATAGCTCTTGTAGACGTTCTCTTCACCTATAGGGCATATCCATGCATTGCATGAGTAACCATTACTGGTATTTTTAGCCCCAGGATTTTCAGCAAACAGCTCACTGCTATTATATCCACAATAAAGGCCAGGCTTTACAAGTTTGCTGAAAAAATTTCAATAGCTAGTCAACTGCCTTATATGCTACTACATAATACTTAGCCTAAATAGTCAGCCACTTTGTTATGTACACCTTAAAAAAAATAACAGCCTCCTCCATATACCCCTATAGCTGTCCTAACCTCACCAAAGCAGGTGTCATTTCTACTCTCTGTGGTAGAAATGATACAAAACAATTGGCTAACAATTTAGGCAAAGTCAAAAGATAACATGTCATTATTAATTTATATTCTACCAAAAAACATTGTCAATGCATGATCACTTCTATATCAATGGACTTACCTTTTAGTATACCTGCCCTTATTTTTGTGGACATAATAGCTCTTGTAGACGTTCTCTTCACCTATAGGGCATATCCATGCATTGCATGAGTAACCATTACTGGTATTTTTAGCCCCAGGATTTTCAGCAAACAGCTCACTGCTATTATATCCACAATAAAGGCCAGGCTTTACAAGTTTGCTGAAAAAATTTCAATAGCTAGTCAACTGCCTTATATGCTACTACATAATACTTAGCCTAAATAGTCAGCCACTTTGTTATGTACACCTTAAAAAAAATAACAGCCTCCTCCATATACCCCTGTAGCTGTCCTAACCTCACCAAAGCAGGTGTCATTTCTACTCTCTGTGGTAGAAATGATACAAAACAATTGGCTAACAATTTAGGCAAAGTCAAAAGATAACATGTCATTATTAATTTATATTCTACCAAAAAACATTGTCAATGCATGATCACTTCTATATCAATGGACTTACCTTTTAGTATACCTGCCCTTATTTTTGTGGACATAATAGCTCTTGTAGACGTTCTCTTCACCTATAGGGCATATCCATGCATTGCATGGGTAACCATTACTGGTATTTTTAGCCCCAGGATTTTCAGCAAACAGCTCACTGCTATTATATCCACAATTAAGGCCAGGATTTACAAGTTTGCTGAAAAAATTTCAATAGTTAGTCAACTGCCTTATATGCTACTACATAATACTTAGCCTAAATAGTCAGCCACTTTGTTATGTACACCTTAAAAAAAAACAGCCTCCTCCATATACCCCTATAGCTGTCCTAGCCTCACCAAAGCAGGTGGCATATCTACTCTCTGTGGTAGAAATGATACATAACAATTGGCTAACAATTTAGGCAAAGTCAATAGATAACATGTTATTAATAATTTATATTCTATTTAAAATATTATCATATATGATATCTTCTATATCAATGCACTTACCTTTTAGTATACCTGACCTTATTTTTGTGGACATAATAGCTCTTGTAGACGATCTCTTCACCTATAGGGCATATCCATGCATTGCATGGGTAACCATTACTGGTATTTTTAGCCCCAGGATTTTCAGCAAACAGCTCACTGCTATTATATCCACAATAAAGGCCAGGCTTTACAAGTTTGCTGAAAAAATTTCAATAGTTAGTCAACTGCCTTATATGCTACTACATAATACTTAGCCTAAATAGTCAGCCACTTTGTTATGTACACCTTAAAAAAATAACAGCCTCCTCCATATACCCCTATAGCTGTCCTAGCCTCACCAAAGCAGGTGTCATTTCTACTCTCTGTGGTAGAAATGATACAAAACAATTGGCTAACAATTTAGGCAAAGTCAAAAGATAACATGTTATTATTAATTTATATTCTACCTAAAAACATTGTCAATGCATGATCACTTCTATATCAATGGACTTACCTTTTAGTATACCTGCCCTTATTTTTGTGGACATAATAGCTCTTGGAGACGTTCTCTTCACCTATAGGGCATATCCATGCATTGCATGGGTAACCATTACTGGTATTTTTAGCCCCAGGATTTTCAGCAAACAGCTCACTGCTATTATATCCACAATTAAGGCCAGGATTTACAAGTTTGCTGAAAAAATTTCAATAGTTAGTCAACTGCCTTATATGCTACTACATATTACTTAGCCTAAATAGTCAGCCACTTTGTTATTTACACATTAAAAAAAATAACAGCCTCCTCCATATACCCCTATAGCTGTCCTAGCCTCACCAAAGCAGGTGTCATTTCTACTCTCTGTGGTAGAAATGATACAAAACAATTGGCTAACAATTTAGGCAAAGTCAAAAGATAACATGTCATTATTAATTTATATTCTACCAAAAAACATTGTCAATGCATGATCACTTCTATATCAATGGACTTACCTTTTAGTATACCTGCCCTTATTTTTGTGGACATAATAGCTCTTGTAGACGTTCTCTTCACCTATAGGGCATATCCATGCATTGCATGGGTAACCATTACTGGTATTTTTAGCCCCAGGATTTTCAGCAAACAGCTCACTGCTATTATATCCAAAATAAAGGCCAGGCTTTACAAGTTTGCTGAAAAAATTTCAATAGTTAGTCAACTGCCTTATATGCTACTACATAATACTTAGCCAAAATGGTCAGCCACTTTGTTATGTACACCTTAAAAAAAATAACAGCCTCCTCCATATACCCCTATAGCTGTCCTAGCCTCACCAAAGCAGGTGTCATTTCTACTCTCTGTGGTAGAAATGATACAAAACAATTGGCTAACAATTTAGGCAAAGTCAAAAGATAACATATTATTATTAATTTATATTCCACCTAAAAACATTGTCAATGCATGATCACTTCTATATCAATGGACTTACCTTTTAGTATACCTGCCCTTATTTTTGTGGACATAATAGCTCTTGTAGACGTTCTCTTCACCTATAGGGCATATCCATGAATTGCATGGGTAACCATTACTGGTATTTTTAGCCCCAGGATTTTCAGCAAACAGCTCACTGCTATTATATCCACAATTAAGGCCAGGATTTACAAGTTTGCTGAAAAAATTTCAATAGTTAGTCAACTGCCTTATATGCTACTACATAATACTTAGCCTAAATAGTCAGCCACTTTGTTATGTACACCTTAAAAAAAACAGCCTCCTCCATATACCCCTATAGCTGTCCTAGCCTCACCAAAGCAGGTGGCATATCTACTCTCTGTGGTAGAAATGATACATAACAATTGGCTAACAATTTAGGCAAAGTCAATAGATAACATGTTATTAATAATTTATATTCTATTTAAAATATTATCATATATGATATCTTCTATATCAATGCACTTACCTTTTAGTATACCTGACCTTATTTTTGTGGACATAATAGCTCTTGTAGACGATCTCTTCACCTATAGGGCATATCCATGCATTGCATGGGTAACCATAACTGATATTTTAAGCCCCAGGATTTCCAGCAAACAGCTCACTGCTATTATATCCACAATTAAGGCCAGGATTTACAAGTTTGCTGAAAAAATTTCAATAGTTAGTCAACTGCCTTATATGATACTACATATTACTTAGCCTAAATAGTCAGCCACTTTGTTATGTACACCTTAAAAAAAATAACAGCCTCCTCCATATACCCCTATAGCTGTCCTAGCCTCACCAAAGCAGGTGTCATTTCTACTCTCTGTGGTAGAAATGATACAAAACAATTGGCTAACAATTTAGGCAAAGTCAAAAGATAACATGTCATTATTAATTTATATTCTACCAAAAAACATTGTCAATGCATGATCACTTCTATATCAATGGACTTACCTTTTAGTATACCTGCCCTTATTTTTGTGGACATAATAGCTCTTGTAGATGTTCTCTTCACCTATAGGGCATATCCATGCATTGCATGGGTAACCATTACTGGTATTTTTAGCCCCAGGATTTTCAGCAAACAGCTCACTGCTATTATATCCACAATTAAGGCCAGGATTTACAAGTTTGCTGAAAAAATTTCAATAGTTAGTCAACTGCCTTATATGCTACTACATAATACTTAGCCTAAATAGTCAGCCACTTTGTTATGTACACTTTAAAAAAAAAACAGCCTCCTCCATATACCCCTATAGCTGTCCTAGCCTCACCAAAGCAGGTGGCATATCTACTCTCTGTGGTAGAAATGATACATAACAATTGGCTAACAATTTAGGCAAAGTCAATAGATAACATGTTATTAATAATTTATATTCTAATTTAAATATTATCATGTATGATATCTTCTATATCAATGCACTTACCTTTTAGTATACCTGACCTTATTTTTGTGGACATAATAGCTCTTGTAGACGATCTCTTCACCTATAGGGCATATCCATGCATTGCATGGGTAACCATAACTGATATTTTAAGCCCCAGGATTTTCAGCAAACAGCTCACTGCTATTATATCCACAATTAAGGCCAGGATTTACAAGTTTGCTGAAAAAATTTCAATAGTTAGTCAACTGCCTTATATGCTACTACATATTACTTAGCCTAAATAGTCAGCCACTTTGTTATGTACACCTTAAAAAAATAACAGCCTCCTCCATATACCCCTATAGCTGTCCTAGCCTCACCAAAGCAGGTGTCATTTCTACTCTCTGTGGTAGAAATGATACAAAACAATTGGCTAACAATTTAGGCAAAGTCAAAAGATAACATGTCATTATTAATTTATATTCTACCAAAAAACATTGTCAATGCATGATCACTTCTATATCAATGGACTTACCTTTTAGTATACCTGCCCTTATTTTTGTGGACATAATAGCTCTTGTAGACGTTCTCTTCACCTATAGGGCATATCCATGCATTGCATGAGTAACCATTACTGGTATTTTTAGCCCCAGGATTTTCAGCAAACAGCTCACTGCTATTATATCCACAATAAAGGCCAGGCTTTACAAGTTTGCTGAAAAAATTTCAATAGCTAGTCAACTGCCTTATATGCTACTACATAATACTTAGCCTAAATAGTCAGCCACTTTGTTATGTACACCTTAAAAAAAATAACAGCCTCCTCCATATACCCCTATAGCTGTCCTAACCTCACCAAAGCAGGTGTCATTTCTACTCTCTGTGGTAGAAATGATACAAAACAATTGGCTAACAATTTAGGCAAAGTCAAAAGATAACATGTCATTATTAATTTATATTCTACCAAAAAACATTGTCAATGCATGATCACTTCTATATCAATGGACTTACCTTTTAGTATACCTGCCCTTATTTTTGTGGACATAATAGCTCTTGTAGACGTTCTCTTCACCTATAGGGCATATCCATGCATTGCATGAGTAACCATTACTGGTATTTTTAGCCCCAGGATTTTCAGCAAACAGCTCACTGCTATTATATCCACAATAAAGGCCAGGCTTTACAAGTTTGCTGAAAAAATTTCAATAGCTAGTCAACTGCCTTATATGCTACTACATAATACTTAGCCTAAATAGTCAGCCACTTTGTTATGTACACCTTAAAAAAAATAACAGCCTCCTCCATATACCCCTATAGCTGTCCTAACCTCACCAAAGCAGGTGTCATTTCTACTCTCTGTGGTAGAAATGATACAAAACAATTGGCTAACAATTTAGGCAAAGTCAAAAGATAACATGTCATTATTAATTTATATTCTACCAAAAAACATTGTCAATGCATGATCACTTCTATATCAATGGACTTACCTTTTAGTATACCTGCCCTTATTTTTGTGGACATAATAGCTCTTGTAGACGTTCTCTTCACCTATAGGGCATATCCATGCATTGCATGGGTAACCATTACTGGTATTTTTAGCCCCAGGATTTTCAGCAAACAGCTCACTGCTATTATATCCACAATAAAGGCCAGGCTTTACAAGTTTGCTGAAAAAATGTCAATAGTTAGTCAACTGCCTTATATGCTACTACATAATACTTAGCCTAAATAGTCAGCCACTTTGTTATGTACACCTTAAAAAAATAACAGCCTCCTCCATATACCCCTATAGCTGTCCTAGCCTCACCAAAGCAGGTGTCATTTCTACTCTCTGTGGTAGAAATGATACAAAACAATTGGCTAACAATTTAGGCAAAGTCAAAAGATAACATGTTATTATTAATTTATATTCTACCTAAAAACATTGTCAATGCATGATCACTTCTATATCAATGAACTTACCTTTTAGTATACCTGCCCTTATTTTTGTGGACATAATAGCTCTTGGAGACGTTCTCTTCACCTATAGGGCATATCCATGCATTGCATGGGTAACCATTACTGGTATTTTTAGCCCCAGGATTTTCAGCAAACAGCTCACTGCTATTATATCCACAATTAAGGCCAGGATTTACAAGTTTGCTGAAAAAATTTCAATAGTTAGTCAACTGCCTTATATGCTACTACATATTACTTAGCCTAAATAGTCAGCCACTTTGTTATTTACACATTAAAAAAAATAACAGCCTCCTCCAAATACCCCTATAGCTGTCCTAGCCTCACCAAAGCAGGTGTCATTTCTACTCTCTGTGGTAGAAATGATACAAAACAATTGGCTAACAATTTAGGCAAAGTCAAAAGATAACATGTCATTATTAATTTATATTCTACCAAAAAACATTGTCAATGCATGATCACTTCTATATCAATGGACTTACCTTTTAGTATACCTGCCCTTATTTTTGTGGACATAATAGCTCTTGTAGACGTTCTCTTCACCTATAGGGCATATCCATGCATTGCATGGGTAACCATTACTGGTATTTTTAGCCCCAGGATTTTCAGCAAACAGCTCACTGCTATTATATCCAAAATAAAGGCCAGGCTTTACAAGTTTGCTGAAAAAATTTCAATAGTTAGTCAACTGCCTTATATGCTACTACATAATACTTAGCCAAAATGGTCAGCCACTTTGTTATGTACACCTTAAAAAAAATAACAGCCTCCTCCATATACCCCTATAGCTGTCCTAGCCTCACCAAAGCAGGTGTCATTTCTACTCTCTGTGGTAGAAATGATACAAAACAATTGGCTAACAATTTAGGCAAAGTCAAAAGATAACATATTATTATTAATTTATATTCCACCTAAAAACATTGTCAATGCATGATCACTTCTATATCAATGGACTTACCTTTTAGTATACCTGCCCTTATTTTTGTGGACATAATAGCTCTTGTAGACGTTCTCTTCACCTATAGGGCATATCCATGCATTGCATGGGTAACCATTACTGGTATTTTTAGCCCCAGGATTTTCAGCAAACAGCTCACTGCTATTATATCCACAATTAAGGTCAGGATTTACAAGTTTGCTGAAAAAAATTCAATAGTTAGTCAACTGCCTTATATGCTCCTACATAATACTTAGCCTAAATAGTCAGCCACTTTGTTATGTACACCTTAAAAAAACAGCCTCCTCCATATACCCCTAGAGCTGTCCTAGCCTCACCAAAGCAGGTGGCATATCTACTCTCTGTGGTAGAAATGATACATAACAATTGGCTAACAATTTAGGCAAAGTCAATAGATAACATGTTATTAATAATTTATATTCTATTTAAAATATTATCATATATGATATCTTTTATATCAATGCACTTACCTTTTAGTATACCTGACCTTATTTTTGTGGACATAATAGCTCTTGTAGACGATCTCTTCACCTATAGGGCATATCCATGCATTGCATGGGTAACCATAACTGATATTTTAAGCCCCAGGATTTTCAGCAAAGAGCTCACTGCTATTATATCCACAATTAAGGCCAGGATTTACAAGTTTGCTGAAAAAATTTCAATAGTTAGTCAACTGCCTTATATGCTACTACATATTACTTAGCCTAAATAGTCAGCCACTTTGTTATGTACACCTTAAAAAAATAACAGCCTCCTCCATATACCCCTATAGCTGTCCTAGCCTCACCAAAGCAGGTGTCATTTCTACTCTCTGTGGTAGAAATGATACAAAACAATTGGCTAACAATTTAGGCAAAGTCAAAAGATAACATGTCATTATTAATTTATATTCTACCAAAAAACATTGTCAATGCATGATCACTTCTTTATCAATGGACTTACCTTTTAGTATGCCTGCCCTTATTTTTGTGGACATAATAGCTCTTGTAGACGTTCTCTTCACCTATAGGGCATATCCATGCATTGCATGGGTAACCATTACTGGTATTTTTAGCCCCAGGATTTTCAGCAAACAGCTCACTGCTATTATATCCACAATAAAGGCCAGGCTTTACAAGTTTGCTGAAAAAATTTCAATAGCTAGTCAACTGCCTTATATGCTACTACATAATACTTAGCCTAAATAGTCAGCCACTTTGTTATGTACACCTTAAAAAAAATAACAGCCTCCTCCGTATACCCCTATAGCTGTCCTAACCTCACCAAAGCAGGTGTCATTTCTACTCTCTGTGGTAGAAATGATACAAAACAATTGGCTAACAATTTAGGCAAAGTCAAAAGATAACATGTCATTATTAATTTATATTCTACCAAAAAACATTGTCAATGCATGATCACTTCTATATCAATGGACTTACCTTTTAGTATACCTGCCCTTATTTTTGTGGACATAATAGCTCTTGTAGACGTTCTCTTCACCTATAGGGCATATCCATGCATTGCATGGGTAACCATTACTGGTATTTTTAGCCCCAGGATTTTCAGCAAACAGCTCACTGCTATTATATCCACAATTAAGGCCAGGATTTACAAGTTTGCTGAAAAAATTTCAATAGTTAGTCAACTGCCTTATATGCTACTACATAATACTTAGCCTAAATAGTCAGCCACTTTGTTATGTACACCTTAAAAAAAAAACAGCCTCCTCCATATACCCCTACAGCTGTCCTAGCCTCACCAAAGCAGGTGGCATATCTACTCTCTGTGGTAGAAATGATACATAACAATTGGCTAACAATTTAGGCAAAGTCAATAGATAACATGTTATTAATAATTTATATTCTATTTAAAATATTATCATATATGATATCTTCTATATCAATGCACTTACCTTTTAGTATACCTGCCCTTATTTTTGTGGACATAATAGCTCTTGTAGACGATCTCTTCACCTATAGGGCATATCCATGCATTTCATGGGTACCCATAACTGATATTTTAAGCCCCAGGATTTTCAGCAAACAGCTCACTGCTATTATATCCACAATTAAGGCCAGGATTTACAAGTTTGCTGAAAAAATTTCAATAGTTAGTCAACTGCCTTATATGCTACTACATATTACTTAGCCTAAATAGTCAGCCACTTTGTTATGTACACCTTAAAAAAAATAACAGCCTCCTCCATATACCCCTATAGCTGTCCTAGCCTCAGCAAAGCAGGTGTCATTTCTACTCTCTGTGGTAGAAATGATACAAAACAATTGGCTAACAATTTAGGCAAAGTCAAAAGATAACATGTCATTATTAATTTATATTCTACCAAAAAACATTGTCAATGCATGATCACTTCTATATCAATGGACTTACCTTTTAGTATACCTGCCCTTATTTTTGTGGACATAATAGCTCTTGTAGACGTTCTCTTCACCTATAGGGCATATCCATACATTGCATGGGTAACCATTACTGGTATTTTTAGCCCCAGGATTTTCAGCAAACAGCTCACTGCTATTATATCCACAATTAAGGCCAGGATTTACAAGTTTGCTGAAAAAATTTCAATAGTTAGTCAACTGCCTTATATGCTACTACATAATACTTAGCCTAAATAGTCAGCCACTTTGTTATGTACACCTTTAAAAAAAAAAACAGCCTCCTCCATATACCCCTATAGCTGTCCTAGCCTCACCAAAGAAGGTGGCATATCTACTCTCTGTGGTAGAAATGATACATAACAATTGGCTAACAATTTAGGCAAAGTCAATAGATAACATGTTATTAATAATTTATATTCTATTTAAAATATTATCATATATGATATCTTCTATATCAATGCACTTACCTTTTAGTATACCTGACCTTATTTTTGTGGACATAATAGCTCTTGTAGACGATCTCTTCACCTATAGGGCATATCCTTGCATTGCATGGCTAACCATAACTGATATTTTTAGCCCCAGGATTTTCAGCAAACAGCTCACTGCTATTATATCCACAATTAAGGCCAGGATTTACAAGTTTGCTGAAAAAATTTCAATAGTTAGTCAACTGCCTTATATGCTACTACATATTACTTAGCCTAAATAGTCAGCCACTTTGTTATGTACACATTAAAAAAAATAACAGCCTCCTCCATATACCCCTATAGCTGTCCTAGCCTCACCAAAGCAGGTGTCATTTCTACTCTCTGTGGTAGAAATGATACAAAACAATTGGCTAACAATTTAGGCAAAGTCAAAAGATAACATGTCATTATTAATTTATATTCTACCAAAAAACATTGTCAATGCATGATCACTTCTATATCAATGGACTTACCTTTTAGTATACCTGCCCTTATTTTTGTGGACATAATAGCTCTTGAAGACGTTCTCTTCCCCTATAGGGCATATCCATGCATTGCATGGGTAACCATTACTGGTATTTTTAGCCCCAGGATTTTCAGCAAACAGCTCACTGCTATTATATCCACAATTAAGGCCAGGATTTACAAGTTTGCTGAAAAAAATTCAATAGTTAGTCAACTGCCTTATATGCTACTACATAATACTTAGCCTAAATAGTCAGCCACTTTGTTATGTACACCTTAAAAAAAAAACAGCCTCCTCCATATACCCCTATAGCTGTCCTAGCCTCACCAAAGCAGGTGGCATATCTACTCTCTGTGGTAGAAATGATACATAACAATTGGCTAACAATTTAGGCAAAGTCAATAGATAACATGTTATTAATAATTTATATTCTATTTAAAATATTATCATGTATGATATCTTCTATATCAATGCACTTACCTTTTAGTATACCTGACCTTATTTTTGTGGACATAATAGCTCTTGTAGACGATCTCTTCACCTATAGGGCATATCCATGCATTGCATGGGTAACCATTACTGGTATTTTTAGCCCCAGGATTTTCAGCAAACAGCTCACTGCTATTATATCCACAATAAAGGCCAGGCTTTACAAGTTTGCTGAAAAAATTTCAATAGTTAGTCAACTGCCTTATATGCTACTACATAATACTTAGCCTAAATAGTCAGCCACTTTGTTATGTACACCTTAAAAAAAAAACAGCCTCCTCCATATACCCCTATAGCTGTCCTAGCCTCACCAAAGCAGGTGTCATTTCTACTCTCTGTGGTAGAAATGATACAAAACAATTGGCTAACAATTTAGGCAAAGTCAAAAGATAACATGTCATTATTAATTTATATTCTACCAAAAAACATTGTCAATGCATGATCACTTCTATATCAATGGACTTACCTTTTAGTATACCTGCCCTTATTTTTGTGGACATAATAGCTCTTGTAGACGTTCTCTTCACCTATAGGGCATATCCATGCATTGCATGGGTAACCATTACTGGTATTTTTAGCCCCAGGATTTTCAGCAAACAGCTCACTGCTATTATATCCACAATAAAGGCCAGGCTTTACAAGTTTGCTGAAAAAATTTCAATAGTTAGTCAACTGCCTTATATGCTACTACATAATACTTAGCCTAAATAGTCAGCCACTTTGTTATGTACACCTTAAAAAAAAAACAGCCTCCTCCATATACCCCTATAGCTGTCCTAGCCTCACCAAAGCAGGTGTCATTTCTACTCTCTGTGGAAGAAATGATACAAAACAATTGGCTAACAATTTAGGCAAAGTCAAAAGATAACATGTCATTATTAATTTATATTCTACCAAAAAACATTGTCAATGCATGATCACTTCTATATCAATGGACTTACCTTTTAGTATACCTGCCCTTATTTTTGTGGACATAATAGCTCTTGTAGACGTTCTCTTCACCTATAGGGCATATCCATGCATTGCATGGGTAACCATTACTGGTATTTTTAGCCCCAGGATTTTCAGCAAACAGCTCACTGCTATTATATCCACAATAAAGGCCAGGCTTTACAAGTTTGCTGAAAAAATTTCAATAGTTAGTCAACTGCCTTATATGCTACTACATAATACTTAGCCAAAATAGTCAGCCACTTTGTTATGTACACCTTAAAAAAAATAACAGCCTCCTCCATATACCCCTATAGCTGTCCTAGCCTCACCAAAGCAGGTGTCATTTCTACTCTCTGTGGTAGAAATGATACAAAACAATTGGCTAACAATTTAGGCAAAGTCAAAAGATAACATATTATTATTAATTTATATTCCACCTAAAAACATTGTCAATGCATGATCACTTCTATATCAATGGACTTACCTTTTAGTATACCTGCCCTTATTTTTGTGGACATAATAGCTCTTGTAGACGTTCTCTTCACCTATAGGGCATATCCATGCATTGCATGGGTAACCATTACTGGTATTTTTAGCCCCAGGATTTTCAGCAAACAGCTCACTGCTATTATATCCACAATTAAGGTCAGGATTTACAAGTTTGCTGAAAAAATTTCAATAGTTAGTCAACTGCCTTATATGCTACTACATAATACTTAGCCTAAATAGTCAGCCACTTTGTTATGTACACCTTAAAAAAACAGCCTCCTCCATATACCCCTATAGCTGTCCTAGCCTCACCAAAGCAGGTGGCATATCTACTCTCTGTGGTAGAAATGATACATAACAATTGGCTAACAATTTAAGCAAAGTCAATAGATAACATGTTATTAATAATTTATATTCTATTTAAAATATTATCATATATGATATCTTCTATATCAATGCACTTACCTTTTAGTATACCTGACCTTATTTTTGTGGACATAATAGCTCTTGTAGACGATCTCTTCACCTATAGGGCATATCCATGCATTGCATGGGTAACCATAACTGATATTTTAAGCCCCAGGATTTCCAGCAAACAGCTCACTGCTATTATATCCACAATTAAGGCCAGGATTTACAAGTTTGCTGAAAAAATTTCAATAGTTAGTCAACTGCCTTATATGCTACTACATATTACTTAGCCTAAATAGTCAGCCACTTTGTTATGTACACCTTAAAAAAAATAACAGCCTCCTCCATATACCCCTTTAGCTGTCCTAGCTTCACCAAAGCAGGTGTCATTTCTACTCTCTGTGGTAGAAATGATACAAAACAATTGGCTAACAATTTAGGCAAAGTCAAAAGATAACATGTCATTATTAATTTATATTCTACCAAAAAGCATTGTCAATGCATGATCACTTCTATATCAATGGACTTACCTTTTAGTATACCTGCCCTTATTTTTGTGGACATAATAGCTCTTGTAGACGTTCTCTTCACCTATAGGGCATATCCATGCATTGCATGGGTAGCCATTACTGGTATTTTTAGCCCCAGGATTTTCAGCAAACAGCTCACTGCTATTATATCCACAATTAAGGCCAGGATTTACAAGTTTGCTGAAAAAATTTCAATAGTTAGTCAACTGCCTTATATGCTACTACATAATACTTAGCCTAAATAGTCAGCCACTTTGTTATGTACACCTTAAAAAAAAAACAGCCTCCTCCATATACCCCTATAGCTGTCCTAGCCTCACCAAAGCAGGTGGCATATCTACTCTCTGTGGTAGAAATGATACATAACAATTGGCTAACAATTTAGGCAAAGTCAATAGATAACATGTTATTAATAATTTATATTCTATTTAAAATATTATCATATATGATATCTTCTATATCAATGCACTTACCTTTTAATATACCTGACCTTATTTTTGTGGACAAAATAGCTCTTGTAGACGATCTCTTCCCCTATAGGGCATATCCATGCATTGCATGGGTAACCATAACTGATATTTTAAGCCCCAGGATTTTCAGCAAACAGCTCACTGCTATTATATCCACAATAAAGGCCAGGCTTTACAAGTTTGCTGAAAAAATGTCAATAGTTAGTCAACTGCCTTATATGCTACTACATAATACTTAGTCTAAATAGTCAGCCACTTTGTTATGTACACCTTAAAAAAAACAGCCTCCTCCATATACCCCTATAGCTGTCCTAGCCTCACCAAAGCAGGTGGTATATCTACTCTCTGTGGTAGAGATGATACATAACAATTGGCTAACAATTTAGGCAAAGTCAATAGATAACATGTTATTAATAATTTATATTCTATTTAAAATATTATCATATATGATATCTTCTATATCAATGCACTTACCTTTTAATATACCTGACCTTATTTTTGTGGACAAAATAGCTCTTGTAGACGATCTCTTCCCCTATAGGGCATATCCATGCATTGCATGGGTAACCATAACAGATATTTTAAGCCCCAGGATTTTCAGCAAACAGCTCACTGCTATTATATCCACAATAAAGGCCAGGCTTTACAAGTTTGCTGAAAAAATTTCAATAGTTAGTCAACTGCCTTATATGCTACTACATATTACTTAGCCTAAATAGTCAGCCACTTTGTTATGTACACCTTAAAAAAAATAACAGCCTCCTCCATATACCCCTATAGCTGTCCTAGCCTCACCAAAGCAGGTGTCATTTCTACTCTCTGTGGTAGAAATGATACAAAACAATTGGCTAACAATTTAGGCAAAGTCAAAAGATAACATGTCATTATTAATTTATATTCTACCAAAAAACATTGTCAATGCATGATCACTTCTATATCAATGGACTTACCTTTTAGTATACCTGCCCTTATTTTTGTGGACATAATAGCTCTTGTAGACGTTCTCTTCACCTATAGGGCATATCCATACATTGCATGGGTAACCATTACTGGTATTTTTAGCCCCAGGATTTTCAGCAAACAGCTCACTGCTATTATATCCACAATAAAGGCCAGGCTTTACAAGTTTGCTGAAAAAATGTCAATAGTTAGTCAACTGCCTTATATGCTACTACATAATACTTAGTCTAAATAGTCAGCCACTTTGTTATGTACACCTTAAAAAAAACAGCCTCCTCCATATACCCCTATAGCTGTCCTAGCCTCACCAAAGCAGGTGGTATATCTACTCTCTGTGGTAGAGATGATACATAACAATTGGCTAACAATTTAGGCAAAGTCAATAGATAACATGTTATTAATAATTTATATTCTATTTAAAATATTATCATATATGATATCTTCTATATCAATGCACTTACCTTTTAGTATACCTGACCTTATTTTTGTGGACATAATAGCTCTTGTAGACGATCTCTTCACCTATAGGGCATATCCATGCATTGCATGGGTAACCATAACTGATATTTTAGGCCCCAGGATTTCCAGCAAACAGCTCACTGCTATTATATCCACAATTAAGGCCAGGATTTACAAGTTTGCTGAAAAAATTTCAATAGTTAGTCAACTGCCTTATATGCTACTACATATTACTTAGCCTAAATAGTCAGCCACTTTGTTATGTACACCTTAAAAAAAATAACAGCCTCCTCCATATACCCCTATAGCTGTCCTAGCCTCACCAAAGCAGGTGTCATTTCTACTCTCTGTGGTAGAAATGATACAAAACAATTGGCTAACAATTTAGGCAAAGTCAAAAGATAACATGTCATTATTAATTTATATTCTACCAAAAAGCATTGTCAATGCATGATCACTTCTATATCAATGGACTTACCTTTTAGTATACCTGCCCTTATTTTTGTGGACATAATAGCTCTTGTAGACGTTCTCTTCACCTATAGGGCATATCCATGAATTGCATGGGTAACCATTACTGGTATTTTTAGCCCCAGGATTTTCAGCAAACAGCTCACTGCTATTATATCCACAATTAAGGCCAGGATTTACAAGTTTGCTGAAAAAATTTCAATAGTTAGTCAACTGCCTTATATGCTACTACATAATACTTAGCCTAAATAGTCAGCCACTTTGTTATGTACACCTTAAAAAAAAACAGCCTCCTCCATATACCCCTATAGCTGTCCTAGCCTCACCAAAGCAGGTGGCATATCTACTCTCTGTGGTAGAAATGATACATAACAATTGGCTAACAATTTAGGCAAAGTCAATAGATAACATGTTATTAATAATTTATATTCTATTTAAAATATTATCATATATGATATCTTCTATATCAATGCACTTACCTTTTAATATACCTGACCTTATTTTTGTGGACAAAATAGCTCTTGTAGACGATCTCTTCCCCTATAGGGCATATCCATGCATTGCATGGGTAACCATAACTGATATTTTAAGCCCCAGGATTTTCAGCAAACAGCTCACTGCTATTATATCCACAATAAAGGCCAGGCTTTACAAGTTTGCTGAAAAAATTTCAATAGTTAGTCAACTGCCTTATATGCTACTACATATTACTTAGCCTAAATAGTCAGCCACTTTGTTATGTACACCTTAAAAAAAATAACAGCCTCCTCCATATACCCCTATAGCTGTCCTAGCCTCACCAAAGCAGGTGTCATTTCTACTCTCTGTGGTAGAAATGATACAAAACAATTGGCTAACAATTTAGGCAAAGTCAAAAGATAACATGTCATTATTAATTTATATTCTACCAAAAAACATTGTCAATGCATGATCACTTCTATATCAATGGACTTACCTTTTAGTATACCTGCCCTTATTTTTGTGGACATAATAGCTCTTGTAGACGTTCTCTTCACCTATAGGGCATATCCATACATTGCATGGGTAACCATTACTGGTATTTTTAGCCCCAGGATTTTCAGCAAACAGCTCACTGCTATTATATCCACAATTAAGGCCAGGATTTACAAGTTTGCTGAAAAAATTTCAATAGTTAGTCAACTGCCTTATATGCTACTACATAATACTTAGCCTAAATAGTCAGCCACTTTGTTATGTACACCTTTAAAAAAATAAACAGCCTCCTCCATATACCCCTATAGCTGTCCTAGCCTCACCAAAGCAGGTGGCATATCTACTCTCTGTGGTAGAAATGATACATAACAATTGGCTAACAATTTAGGCAAAGTCAATAGATAACATGTTATTAATAATTTATATTCTATTTAAAATATTATCATATATGATATCTTCTATATCAATGCACTTACCTTTTAGTATACCTGACCTTATTTTTGTGGACATAATAGCTCTTGTAGACGATCTCTTCACCTATAGGGCATATCCATGCATTGCATGGCTAACCATAACTGATATTTTTAGCCCCAGGATTTTCAGCAAACAGCTCACTGCTATTATATCCACAATTAAGGCCAGGATTTACAAGTTTGCTGAAAAAATTTCAATAGTTAGTCAACTGCCTTATATGCTACTACATATTACTTAGCCTAAATAGTCAGCCACTTTGTTATGTACACCTTAAAAAAAATAACAGCCTCCTCCATATACCCCTATAGCTGTCCTAGCCTCACCAAAGCAGGTGTCATTTCTACTCTCTGTGGTAGAAATGATACAAAACAATTGGCTAACAATTTAGGCAAAGTCAAAAGATAACATGTCATTATTAATTTATATTCTACCAAAAAACATTGTCAATGCATGATCACTTCTATATCAATGGACTTACCTTTTAGTATACCTGCCCTTATTTTTGTGGACATAATAGCTCTTGAAGACGTTCTCTTCACCTATAGGGCATATCCATGCATTGCATGGGTAACCATTACTGGTATTTTTAGCCCCAGGATTTTCAGCAAACAGCTCACTGCTATTATATCCACAATTAAGGCCAGGATTTACAAGTTTGCTGAAAAAAATTCAATAGTTAGTCAACTGCCTTATATGCTACTACATAATACTTAGCCTAAATAGTCAGCCACTTTGTTATGTACACCTTAAAAAAAAAACAGCCTCCTCCATATACCCCTATAGCTGTCCTAGCCTCACCAAAGCAGGTGGCATATCTACTCTCTGTGGTAGAAATGATACATAACAATTGGCTAACAATTTAGGCAAAGTCAATAGATAACATGTTATTAATAATTTATATTCTATTTAAAATATTATCATATATGATACCTTCTATATCAATGCACTTACCTTTTAGTATACCTGACCTTATTTTTGTGGACATAATAGCTCTTGTAGACGATCTCTTCACCTATAGGGCATATCCATGCATTGCATGGGTAACCATTACTGGTATTTTTAGCCCCAGGATTTTCAGCAAACAGCTCACTGCTATTATATCCACAATAAAGGCCAGGCTTTACAAGTTTGCTGAAAAAATTTCAATAGTTAGTCAACTGCCTTATATGCTACTACATAATACTTAGCCTAAATAGTCAGCCACTTTGTTATGTACACCTTAAAAAAAAACAGCCTCCTCCATATACCCCTATAGCTGTCCTAGCCTCACCAAAGCAGGTGTCATTTCTACTCTCTGTGGTAGAAATGATACAAAACAATTGGCTAACAATTTAGGCAAAGTCAAAAGATAACATGTCATTATTAATTTATATTCTACCAAAAAACATTGTCAATGCATGATCACTTCTATATCAATGGACTTACCTTTTAGTATACCTGCCCTTATTTTTGTGGACATAATAGCTCTTGTAGACGTTCTCTTCACCTATAGGGCATATCCATGCATTGCATGGGTAACCATTACTGGTATTTTTAGCCCCAGGATTTTCAGCAAACAGCTCACTGCTATTATATCCACAATAAAGGCCAGGCTTTACAAGTTTGCTGAAAAAATTTCAATAGTTAGTCAACTGCCTTATATGCTACTACATAATACTTAGCCTAAATAGTCAGCCACTTTGTTATGTACACCTTAAAAAAAAAACAGCCTCCTCCATATACCCCTATAGCTGTCCTAGCCTCACCAAAGCAGGTGTCATTTCTACTCTCTGTGGTAGAAATGATACAAACAATTGGCTAACAATTTAGGCAAAGTCAAAAGATAACATATTATTATTAATTTATATTCCACCTAAAAACATTGTCAATGCATGATCACTTCTATATCAATGGACTTACCTTTTAGTATACCTGCCCTTATTTTTGTGGACATAATAGCTCTTGTAGACGTTCTCTTCACCTATAGGGCATATCCATGCATTGCATGGGTAACCATTACTGGTATTTTTAGCCCCAGGATTTTCAGCAAACAGCTCACTGCTATTATATCCACAATTAAGGTCAGGATTTACAAGTTTGCTGAAAAAATTTCAATAGTTAGTCAACTGCCTTATATGCTACTACATAATACTTAGCCTAAATAGTCAGCCACTTTGTTATGTACACCTTAAAAAAACAGCCTCCTCCATATACCCCTAGAGCTGTCCTAGCCTCACCAAAGCAGGTGGCATATCTACTCTCTGTGGTAGAAATGATACATAACAATTGGCTAACAATTTAGGCAAAGTCAATAGATCACATGTTATTAATAATTTATATTCTATTTAAAATATTATCATATATGATATCTTCTATATCAATGCACTTACCTTTTAATATACCTGACCTTATTTTTGTGGACATAATAGCTCTTGTAGACGATCTCTTCACCTATAGGGCATATCCATGCATTGCATGGGTAACCATAACTGATATTTTAAGCCCCAGGATTTTCAGCAAACAGCTCACTGCTATTATATCCACAATTAAGGCCAGGATTTACAAGTTTGCTGAAAAAATTTCAATAGTTAGTCAACTGCCTTATATGCTACTACATATTACTTAGCCTAAATAGTCAGCCACTTTGTTATGTACACCTTAAAAAAATAACAGCCTCCTCCATATACCCCTATAGCTGTCCTAGCCTCACCAAAGCAGGTGTCATTTCTACTCTCTGTGGTAGAAATGATACAAAACAATTGGCTAACAATTTAGGCAAAGTCAAAAGATAACATGTCATTATTAATTTATATTCTACCAAAAAACATTGTCAATGCATGATCACTTCTATATCAATGGACTTACCTTTTAGTATGCCTGCCCTTATTTTTGTGGACATAATAGCTCTTGTAGACGTTCTCTTCACCTATAGGGCATATCCATGCATTGCATGGGTAACCATTACTGGTATTTTTAGCCCCAGGATTTTCAGCAAACAGATCACTGCTATTATATCCACAATAAAGGCCAGGCTTAACAAGTTTGCTGAAAAAATTTCAATAGTTAGTCAACTGCCTTATATGCTACTACATAATACTTAGCCTAAATAGTCAGCCACTTTGTTATGTACACCTTAAAAAAAATAACAGCCTCCTCCATATACCCCTATAGCTGTCCTAGCCTCACCAAAGCAGGTGTCATTTCTACTCTCTGTGGTAGAAATGATACAAAACAATTGGCTAACAATTTAGGCAAAGTCAAAAGATAACATGTCATTATTAATTTATATTCTACCAAAAAACATTGTCAATGCATGATCACTTCTATATCAATGGACTTACCTTTTAGTATACCTGCCCTTATTTTTGTGGACATAATAGCTCTTGTAGACGTTCTCTTCACCTATAGGGCATATCCATGAATTGCATGGGTAACCATTACTGGTATTTTTAGCCCCAGGATTTTCAGCAAACAGCTCACTGCTATTATATCCACAATTAAGGCCAGGATTTACAAGTTTGCTGAAAAAATTTCAATAGTTAGTCAACTGCCTTATACGCTACTACATAATACTTAGCCTAAATAGTCAGCCACTTTGTTATGTACACCTTAAAAAAAACAGCCTCCTCCATATACCCCTATAGCTGTCCTAGCCTCACCAAAGCAGGTGGCATATCTACTCTCTGTGGTAGAAATGATACATAACAATTGGCTAACAATTTAGGCAAAGTCAATAGATAACATGTTATTAATAATTTATATTCTATTTAAAATATTATCATATATGATATCTTCTATATCAATGCACTTACCTTTTAGTATACCTGACCTTATTTTTGTGGACATAATAGCTCTTGTAGACGATCTCTTCACCTATAGGGCATATCCATGCATTGCATGGGTAACCATAACTGATATTTTAAGCCCCAGGATTTCCAGCAAACAGCTCACTGCTATTATATCCACAATTAAGGCCAGGATTTACAAGTTTGCTGAAAAAATTTCAATAGTTAGTCAACTGCCTTATATGCTACTACATATTACTTAGCCTAAATAGTCAGCCACTTTGTTATGTACACCTTAAAAAAAATAACAGCCTCCTCCATATACCCCTATAGCTGTCCTAGCCTCACCAAAGCAGGTGTCATTTCTACTCTCTGTGGTAGAAATGATACAAAACAATTGGCTAACAATTTAGGCAAAGTCAAAAGATAACATGTCATTATTAATTTATATTCTACCAAAAAACATTGTCAATGCATGATCACTTCTATATCAATGGACTTACCTTTTAGTATACCTGCCCTTATTTTTGTGGACATAATAGCTCTTGTAGATGTTCTCTTCACCTATAGGGCATATCCATGCATTGCATGGGTAACCATTACTGGTATTTTTAGCCCCAGGATTTTCAGCAAACAGCTCACTGCTATTATATCCACAATTAAGGCCAGGATTTACAAGTTTGCTGAAAAAATTTCAATAGTTAGTCAACTGCCTTATATGCTACTACATAATACTTAGCCTAAATAGTCAGCCACTTTGTTATGTACACTTTAAAAAAAAAACAGCCTCCTCCATATACCCCTATAGCTGTCCTAGCCTCACCAAAGCAGGTGGCATATCTACTCTCTGTGGTAGAAATGATACATAACAATTGGCTAACAATTTAGGCAAAGTCAATAGATAACATGTTATTAATAATTTATATTCTAATTTAAATATTATCATGTATGATATCTTCTATATCAATGCACTTACCTTTTAGTATACCTGACCTTATTTTTGTGGACATAATAGCTCTTGTAGACGATCTCTTCACCTATAGGGCATATCCATGCATTGCATGGGTAACCATAACTGATATTTTAAGCCCCAGGATTTTCAGCAAACAGCTCACTGCTATTATATCCACAATTAAGGCCAGGATTTACAAGTTTGCTGAAAAAATTTCAATAGTTAGTCAACTGCCTTATATGCTACTACATATTACTTAGCCTAAATAGTCAGCCACTTTGTTATGTACACCTTAAAAAAATAACAGCCTCCTCCATATACCCCTATAGCTGTCCTAGCCTCACCAAAGCAGGTGTCATTTCTACTCTCTGTGGTAGAAATGATACAAAACAATTGGCTAACAATTTAGGCAAAGTCAAAAGATAACATGTCATTATTAATTTATATTCTACCAAAAAACATTGTCAATGCATGATCACTTCTATATCAATGGACTTACCTTTTAGTATACCTGCCCTTATTTTTGTGGACATAATAGCTCTTGTAGACGTTCTCTTCACCTATAGGGCATATCCATGCATTGCATGGGTAACCATTACTGGTATTTTTAGCCCCAGGATTTTCAGCAAACAGCTCACTGCTATTATATCCACAATAAAGGCCAGGCTTTACAAGTTTGCTGAAAAAATTTCAATAGTTAGTCAACTGCCTTATATGCTACTACATAATACTTAGCCTAAATAGTCAGCCACTTTGTTATGTACACCTTAAAAAAAAAACAGCCTCCTCCATATACCCCTATAGCTGTCCTAGCCTCACCAAAGCAGGTGTCATTTCTACTCTCTGTGGTAGAAATGATACAAACAATTGGCTAACAATTTAGGCAAAGTCAAAAGATAACATATTATTATTAATTTATATTCCACCTAAAAACATTGTCAATGCATGATCACTTCTATATCAATGGACTTACCTTTTAGTATACCTGCCCTTATTTTTGTGGACATAATAGCTCTTGTAGACGTTCTCTTCACCTATAGGGCATATCCATGCATTGCATGGGTAACCATTACTGGTATTTTTAGCCCCAGGATTTTCAGCAAACAGCTCACTGCTATTATATCCACAATTAAGGTCAGGATTTACAAGTTTGCTGAAAAAATTTCAATAGTTAGTCAACTGCCTTATATGCTACTACATAATACTTAGCCTAAATAGTCAGCCACTTTGTTATGTACACCTTAAAAAAACAGCCTCCTCCATATACCCCTAGAGCTGTCCTAGCCTCACCAAAGCAGGTGGCATATCTACTCTCTGTGGTAGAAATGATACATAACAATTGGCTAACAATTTAGGCAAAGTCAATAGATCACATGTTATTAATAATTTATATTCTATTTAAAATATTATCATATATGATATCTTCTATATCAATGCACTTACCTTTTAATATACCTGACCTTATTTTTGTGGACATAATAGCTCTTGTAGACGATCTCTTCACCTATAGGGCATATCCATGCATTGCATGGGTAACCATAACTGATATTTTAAGCCCCAGGATTTTCAGCAAACAGCTCACTGCTATTATATCCACAATTAAGGCCAGGATTTACAAGTTTGCTGAAAAAATTTCAATAGTTAGTCAACTGCCTTATATGCTACTACATATTACTTAGCCTAAATAGTCAGCCACTTTGTTATGTACACCTTAAAAAAATAACAGCCTCCTCCATATACCCCTATAGCTGTCCTAGCCTCACCAAAGCAGGTGTCATTTCTACTCTCTGTGGTAGAAATGATACAAAACAATTGGCTAACAATTTAGGCAAAGTCAAAAGATAACATGTCATTATTAATTTATATTCTACCAAAAAACATTGTCAATGCATGATCACTTCTATATCAATGGACTTACCTTTTAGTATGCCTGCCCTTATTTTTGTGGACATAATAGCTCTTGTAGACGTTCTCTTCACCTATAGGGCATATCCATGCATTGCATGGGTAACCATTACTGGTATTTTTAGCCCCAGGATTTTCAGCAAACAGATCACTGCTATTATATCCACAATAAAGGCCAGGCTTAACAAGTTTGCTGAAAAAATTTCAATAGTTAGTCAACTGCCTTATATGCTACTACATAATACTTAGCCTAAATAGTCAGCCACTTTGTTATGTACACCTTAAAAAAAATAACAGCCTCCTCCATATACCCCTATAGCTGTCCTAGCCTCACCAAAGCAGGTGTCATTTCTACTCTCTGTGGTAGAAATGATACAAAACAATTGGCTAACAATTTAGGCAAAGTCAAAAGATAACATGTCATTATTAATTTATATTCTACCAAAAAACATTGTCAATGCATGATCACTTCTATATCAATGGACTTACCTTTTAGTATACCTGCCCTTATTTTTGTGGACATAATAGCTCTTGTAGACGTTCTCTTCACCTATAGGGCATATCCATGAATTGCATGGGTAACCATTACTGGTATTTTTAGCCCCAGGATTTTCAGCAAACAGCTCACTGCTATTATATCCACAATTAAGGCCAGGATTTACAAGTTTGCTGAAAAAATTTCAATAGTTAGTCAACTGCCTTATACGCTACTACATAATACTTAGCCTAAATAGTCAGCCACTTTGTTATGTACACCTTAAAAAAAACAGCCTCCTCCATATACCCCTATAGCTGTCCTAGCCTCACCAAAGCAGGTGGCATATCTACTCTCTGTGGTAGAAATGATACATAACAATTGGCTAACAATTTAGGCAAAGTCAATAGATAACATGTTATTAATAATTTATATTCTATTTAAAATATTATCATATATGATATCTTCTATATCAATGCACTTACCTTTTAGTATACCTGACCTTATTTTTGTGGACATAATAGCTCTTGTAGACGATCTCTTCACCTATAGGGCATATCCATGCATTGCATGGGTAACCATAACTGATATTTTAAGCCCCAGGATTTCCAGCAAACAGCTCACTGCTATTATATCCACAATTAAGGCCAGGATTTACAAGTTTGCTGAAAAAATTTCAATAGTTAGTCAACTGCCTTATATGCTACTACATATTACTTAGCCTAAATAGTCAGCCACTTTGTTATGTACACCTTAAAAAAAATAACAGCCTCCTCCATATACCCCTATAGCTGTCCTAGCCTCACCAAAGCAGGTGTCATTTCTACTCTCTGTGGTAGAAATGATACAAAACAATTGGCTAACAATTTAGGCAAAGTCAAAAGATAACATGTCATTATTAATTTATATTCTACCAAAAAACATTGTCAATGCATGATCACTTCTATATCAATGGACTTACCTTTTAGTATACCTGCCCTTATTTTTGTGGACATAATAGCTCTTGTAGATGTTCTCTTCACCTATAGGGCATATCCATGCATTGCATGGGTAACCATTACTGGTATTTTTAGCCCCAGAATTTTCAGCAAACAGCTCACTGCTATTATATCCACAATTAAGGCCAGGATTTACAAGTTTGCTGAAAAAATTTCAATAGTTAGTCAACTGCCTTATATGCTACTACATAATACTTAGCCTAAATAGTCAGCCACTTTGTTATGTACACTTTAAAAAAAAAACAGCCTCCTCCATATACCCCTATAGCTGTCCTAGCCTCACCAAAGCAGGTGGCATATCTACTCTCTGTGGTAGAAATGATACATAACAATTGGCTAACAATTTAGGCAAAGTCAATAGATAACATGTTATTAATAATTTATATTCTAATTTAAATATTATCATGTATGATATCTTCTATATCAATGCACTTACCTTTTAGTATACCTGACCTTATTTTTGTGGACATAATAGCTCTTGTAGACGATCTCTTCACCTATAGGGCATATCCATGCATTGCATGGGTAACCATAACTGATATTTTAAGCCCCAGGATTTTCAGCAAACAGCTCACTGCTATTATATCCACAATTAAGGCCAGGATTTACAAGTTTGCTGAAAAAATTTCAATAGTTAGTCAACTGCCTTATATGCTACTACATATTACTTAGCCTAAATAGTCAGCCACTTTGTTATGTACACCTTAAAAAAATAACAGCCTCCTCCATATACCCCTATAGCTGTCCTAGCCTCACCAAAGCAGGTGTCATTTCTACTCTCTGTGGTAGAAATGATACAAAACAATTGGCTAACAATTTAGGCAAAGTCAAAAGATAACATGTCATTATTAATTTATATTCTACCAAAAAACATTGTCAATGCATGATCACTTCTATATCAATGGACTTACCTTTTAGTATACCTGCCCTTATTTTTGTGGACATAATAGCTCTTGTAGACGTTCTCTTCACCTATAGGGCATATCCATGCATTGCATGAGTAACCATTACTGGTATTTTTAGCCCCAGGATTTTCAGCAAACAGCTCACTGCTATTATATCCACAATAAAGGCCAGGCTTTACAAGTTTGCTGAAAAAATTTCAATAGCTAGTCAACTGCCTTATATGCTACTACATAATACTTAGCCTAAATAGTCAGCCACTTTGTTATGTACACCTTAAAAAAAATAACAGCCTCCTCCATATACCCCTATACCTGTCCTAACCTCACCAAAGCAGGTGTCATTTCTACTCTCTGTGGTAGAAATGATACAAAACAATTGGCTAACAATTTAGGCAAAGTCAAAAGATAACATGTCATTATTAATTTATATTCTACCAAAAAACATTGTCAATGCATGATCACTTCTATATCAATGGACTTACCTTTTAGTATACCTGCCCTTATTTTTGTGGACATAATAGCTCTTGTAGACGTTCTCTTCACCTATAGGGCATATCCATGCATTGCATGGGTAACCATTACTGGTATTTTTAGCCCCAGGATTTTCAGCAAACAGCTCACTGCTATTATATCCACAATTAAGGCCAGGATTTACAAGTTTGCTGAAAAAATTTCAATAGTTAGTCAACTGCCTTATATGCTACTACATAATACTTAGCCTAAATAGTCAGCCACTTTGTTATGTACACCTTAAAAAAAAACAGCCTCCTCCATATACCCCTATAGCTGTCCTAGCCTCACCAAAGCAGGTGGCATATCTACTCTCTGTGGTAGAAATGATACATAACAATTGGCTAACAATTTAGGCAAAGTCAATAGATAACATGTTATTAATAATTTATATTCTATTTAAAATATTATCATATATGATATCTTCTATATCAATGCACTTACCTTTTAGTATACCTGACCTTATTTTTGTGGACATAATAGCTCTTGTAGACGATCTCTTCACCTATAGGGCATATCCATGCATTGCATGGGTAACCATTACTGGTATTTTTAGCCCCAGGATTTTCAGCAAACAGCTCACTGCTATTATATCCACAATAAAGGCCAGGCTTTACAAGTTTGCTGAAAAAATTTCAATAGTTAGTCAACTGCCTTATATGCTACTACATAATACTTAGCCTAAATAGTCAGCCACTTTGTTATGTACACCTTAAAAAAATAACAGCCTCCTCCATATACCCCTATAGCTGTCCTAGCCTCACCAAAGCAGGTGTCATTTCTACTCTCTGTGGTAGAAATGATACAAAACAATTGGCTAACAATTTAGGCAAAGTCAAAAGATAACATGTTATTATTAATTTATATTCTACCTAAAAACATTGTCAATGCATGATCACTTCTATATCAATGGACTTACCTTTTAGTATACCTGCCCTTATTTTTGTGGACATAATAGCTCTTGGAGACGTTCTCTTCACCTATAGGGCATATCCATGCATTGCATGGGTAACCATTACTGGTATTTTTAGCCCCAGGATTTTCAGCAAACAGCTCACTGCTATTATATCCACAATTAAGGCCAGGATTTACAAGTTTGCTGAAAAAATTTCAATAGTTAGTCAACTGCCTTATATGCTACTACATATTACTTAGCCTAAATAGTCAGCCACTTTGTTATTTACACATTAAAAAAATAACAGCCTCCTCCATATACCCCTATAGCTGTCCTAGCCTCACCAAAGCAGGTGTCATTTCTACTCTCTGTGGTAGAAATGATACAAAACAATTGGCTAACAATTTAGGCAAAGTCAAAAGATAACATGTCATTATTAATTTATATTCTACCAAAAAACATTGTCAATGCATGATCACTTCTATATCAATGGACTTACCTTTTAGTATACCTGCCCTTATTTTTGTGGACATAATAGCTCTTGTAGACGTTCTCTTCACCTATAGGGCATATCCATGCATTGCATGGGTAACCATTACTGGTATTTTTAGCCCCAGGATTTTCAGCAAACAGCTCACTGCTATTATATCCAAAATAAAGGCCAGGCTTTACAAGTTTGCTGAAAAAATTTCAATAGTTAGTCAACTGCCTTATATGCTACTACATAATACTTAGCCAAAATGGTCAGCCACTTTGTTATGTACACCTTAAAAAAAATAACAGCCTCCTCCATATACCCCTATAGCTGTCCTAGCCTCACCAAAGCAGGTGTCATTTCTACTCTCTGTGGTAGAAATGATACAAAACAATTGGCTAACAATTTAGGCAAAGTCAAAAGATAACATATTATTATTAATTTATATTCCACCTAAAAACATTGTCAATGCATGATCACTTCTATATCAATGGACTTACCTTTTAGTATACCTGCCCTTATTTTTGTGGACATAATAGCTCTTGTAGACGTTCTCTTCACCTATAGGGCATATCCATGCATTGCATGGGTAACCATTACTGGTATTTTTAGCCCCAGGATTTTCAGCAAACAGCTCACTGCTATTATATCCACAATTAAGGTCAGGATTTACAAGTTTGCTGAAAAAAATTCAATAGTTAGTCAACTGCCTTATATGCTCCTACATAATACTTAGCCTAAATAGTCAGCCACTTTGTTATGTACACCTTAAAAAAACAGCCTCCTCCATATACCCCTAGAGCTGTCCTAGCCTCACCAAAGCAGGTGGCATATCTACTCTCTGTGGTAGAAATGATACATAACAATTGGCTAACAATTTAGGCAAAGTCAATAGATAACATGTTATTAATAATTTATATTCTATTTAAAATATTATCATATATGATATCTTTTATATCAATGCACTTACCTTTTAGTATACCTGACCTTATTTTTGTGGACATAATAGCTCTTGTAGACGATCTCTTCACCTATAGGGCATATCCATGCATTGCATGGGTAACCATAACTGATATTTTAAGCCCCAGGATTTTCAGCAAAGAGCTCACTGCTATTATATCCACAATTAAGGCCAGGATTTACAAGTTTGCTGAAAAAATTTCAATAGTTAGTCAACTGCCTTATATGCTACTACATATTACTTAGCCTAAATAGTCAGCCACTTTGTTATGTACACCTTAAAAAAATAACAGCCTCCTCCATATACCCCTATAGCTGTCCTAGCCTCACCAAAGCAGGTGTCATTTCTACTCTCTGTGGTAGAAATGATACAAAACAATTGGCTAACAATTTAGGCAAAGTCAAAAGATAACATGTCATTATTAATTTATATTCTACCAAAAAACATTGTCAATGCATGATCACTTCTTTATCAATGGACTTACCTTTTAGTATGCCTGCCCTTATTTTTGTGGACATAATAGCTCTTGTAGACGTTCTCTTCACCTATAGGGCATATCCATGCATTGCATGGGTAACCATTACTGGTATTTTTAGCCCCAGGATTTTCAGCAAACAGCTCACTGCTATTATATCCACAATAAAGGCCAGGCTTTACAAGTTTGCTGAAAAAATTTCAATAGCTAGTCAACTGCCTTATATGCTACTACATAATACTTAGCCTAAATAGTCAGCCACTTTGTTATGTACACCTTAAAAAAAATAACAGCCTCCTCCGTATACCCCTATAGCTGTCCTAACCTCACCAAAGCAGGTGTCATTTCTACTCTCTGTGGTAGAAATGATACAAAACAATTGGCTAACAATTTAGGCAAAGTCAAAAGATAACATGTCATTATTAATTTATATTCTACCAAAAAACATTGTCAATGCATGATCACTTCTATATCAATGGACTTACCTTTTAGTATACCTGCCCTTATTTTTGTGGACATAATAGCTCTTGTAGACGTTCTCTTCACCTATAGGGCATATCCATGCATTGCATGGGTAACCATTACTGGTATTTTTAGCCCCAGGATTTTCAGCAAACAGCTCACTGCTATTATATCCACAATTAAGGCCAGGATTTACAAGTTTGCTGAAAAAATTTCAATAGTTAGTCAACTGCCTTATATGCTACTACATAATACTTAGCCTAAATAGTCAGCCACTTTGTTATGTACACCTTAAAAAAAACAGCCTCCTCCATATACCCCTATAGCTGTCCTAGCCTCACCAAAGCAGGTGGCATATCTACTCTCTGTGGTAGAAATGATACATAACAATTGGCTAACAATTTAGGCAAAGTCAATAGATAACATGTTATTAATAATTTATATTCTATTTAAAATATTATCATATATGATATCTTCTATATCAATGCACTTACCTTTTAGTATACCTGACCTTATTTTTGTGGACATAATAGCTCTTGTAGACGATCTCTTCACCTATAGGGCATATCCATGCATTGCATGGGTAACCATTACTGGTATTTTTAGCCCCAGGATTTTCAGCAAACAGCTCACTGCTATTATATCCACAATAAAGGCCAGGCTTTACAAGTTTGCTGAAAAAATTTCAATAGTTAGTCAACTGCCTTATATGCTACTACATACTACTTAGCCTAAATAGTCAGCCACTTTGTTATGTACACCTTAAAAAAATAACAGCCTCCTCCATATACCCCTATAGCTGTCCTAGCCTCACCAAAGCAGGTGTCATTTCTACTCTCTGTGGTAGAAATGATACAAAACAATTGGCTAACAATTTAGGCAAAGTCAAAAGATAACATGTTATTATTAATTTATATTCTACCTAAAAACATTGTCAATGCATGATCACTTCTATATCAATGGACTTACCTTTTAGTATACCTGCCCTTATTTTTGTGGACATAATAGCTCTTGGAGACGTTCTCTTCACCTATAGGGCATATCCATGCATTGCATGGGTAACCATTACTGGTATTTTTAGCCCCAGGATTTTCAGCAAACAGCTCACTGCTATTATATCCACAATTAAGGCCAGGATTTACAAGTTTGCTGAAAAAATTTCAATAGTTAGTCAACTGCCTTATATGCTACTACATATTACTTAGCCTAAATAGTCAGCCACTTTGTTATTTACACATTAAAAAAAATAACAGCCTCCTCCATATACCCCTATAGCTGTCCTAGCCTCACCAAAGCAGGTGTCATTTCTACTCTCTGTGGTAGAAATGATACAAAACAATTGGCTAACAATTTAGGCAAAGTCAAAAGATAACATGTCATTATTAATTTATATTCTACCAAAAAACATTGTCAATGCATGATCACTTCTATATCAATGGACTTACCTTTTAGTATACCTGCCCTTATTTTTGTGGACATAATAGCTCTTGTAGACGTTCTCTTCACCTATAGGGCATATCCATGCATTGCATGGGTAACCATTACTGGTATTTTTAGCCCCAGGATTTTCAGCAAACAGCTCACTGCTATTATATCCACAATAAAGGCCAGGCTTTACAAGTTTGCTGAAAAAATTTCAATAGTTAGTCAACTGCCTTATATGCTACTACATAATACTTAGCCAAAATGGTCAGCCACTTTGTTATGTACACCTTAAAAAAAATAACAGCCTCCTCCATATACCCCTATAGCTGTCCTAGCCTCACCAAAGCAGGTGTCATTTCTACTCTCTGTGGTAGAAATGATACAAAACAATTGGCTAACAATTTAGGCAAAGTCAAAAGATAACATATTATTATTAATTTATATTCCACCTAAAAACATTGTCAATGCATGATCACTTCTATATCAATGGACTTACCTTTTAGTATACCTGCCCTTATTTTTGTGGACATAATAGCTCTTGTAGACGTTCTCTTCACCTATAGGGCATATCCATGCATTGCATGGGTAACCATTACTGGTATTTTTAGCCCCAGGATTTTCAGCAAACAGCTCACTGCTATTATATCCACAATTAAGGTCAGGATTTACAAGTTTGCTGAAAAAAATTCAATAGTTAGTCAACTGCCTTATATGCTCCTACATAATACTTAGCCTAAATAGTCAGCCACTTTGTTATGTACACCTTAAAAAAACAGCCTCCTCCATATACCCCTAGAGCTGTCCTAGCCTCACCAAAGCAGGTGGCATATCTACTCTCTGTGGTAGAAATGATACATAACAATTGGCTAACAATTTAGGCAAAGTCAATAGATAACATGTTATTAATAATTTATATTCTATTTAAAATATTATCATATATGATATCTTTTATATCAATGCACTTACCTTTTAGTATACCTGACCTTATTTTTGTGGACATAATAGCTCTTGTAGACGATCTCTTCACCTATAGGGCATATCCATGCATTGCATGGGTAACCATAACTGATATTTTAAGCCCCAGGATTTTCAGCAAAGAGCTCACTGCTATTATATCCACAATTAAGGCCAGGATTTACAAGTTTGCTGAAAAAATTTCAATAGTTAGTCAACTGCCTTATATGCTACTACATATTACTTAGCCTAAATAGTCAGCCACTTTGTTATGTACACCTTAAAAAAAATAACAGCCTCCTCCATATACCCCTATAGCTGTCCTAGCCTCACCAAAGCAGGTGTCATTTCTACTCTCTGTGGTAGAAATGATACAAAACAATTGGCTAACAATTTAGGCAAAGTCAAAAGATAACATGTCATTATTAATTTATATTCTATCAAAAAACATTGTCAATGCATGATCACTTCTTTATCAATGGACTTACCTTTTAGTATGCCTGCCCTTATTTTTGTGGACATAATAGCTCTTGTAGACGTTCTCTTCACCTATAGGGCATATCCATGCATTGCATGGGTAACCATTACTGGTATTTTTAGCCCCAGGATTTTCAGCAAACAGCTCACTGCTATTATATCCACAATAAAGGCCAGGCTTTACAAGTTTGCTGAAAAAATTTCAATAGTTAGTCAACTGCCTTATATGCTACTACATATTACTTAGCCTAAATAGTCAGCCACTTTGTTATGTACACCTTAAAAAAAATAACAGCCTCCTCCATATACCCCTATAGCTGTCCTAGCCTCACCAAAGCAGGTGTCATTTCTACTCTCTGTGGTAGAAATGATACAAAACAATTGGCTAACAATTTAGGCAAAGTCAAAAGATAACATGTCATTATTAATTTATATTCTACCAAAAAACAGTGTCAATGCATGATCACTTCTATATCAATGGACTTACCTTTGAGTATACCTGCCCTTATTTTTGTGGACATAATAGCTCTTATAGACGTTCTCTTCACCTATAGGGCATATCCATGCATTGCATGGGTAACCATTACTGGTATTTTTAGCCCCAGGATTTTCAGCAAACAGCTCACTGCTATTATATCCACAATTAAGGCCAGGATTTACAAGTTTGCTGAAAAAATTTCAATAGTTAGTCAACTGCCTTATATGCTACTACATAATACTTAGCCTAAATAGTCAGCCACTTTGTTATGTACACCTTAAAAAAAAACAGCCTCCTCCATATACCCCTATAGCTGTCCTAGCCTCACCAAAGCAGGTGGCATATCTACTCTCTGTGGTAGAAATGATACAAAACAATTGGCTAACAATTTAGGCAAAGTCAAAAGATAACATGTCATTATTAATTTATATTCTACCAAAAAACATTGTCAATGCATGATCACTTCTATATCAATGGACTTACCTTTTAGTATACCTGACCTTATTTTTGTGGACATAATAGCTCTTGTAGACGATCTCTTCACCTATAGGGCATATCCATGCATTGCATGGGTAACCATAACTGATATTTTAAGCCCCAGGATTTTCAGCAAACAGCTCACTGCTATTATATCCACAATTAAGGCCAGGATTTACAAGTTTGCTGAAAAAATTTCAATAGTTAGTCAACTGCCTTATATGCTACTACATATTACTTAGCCTAAATAGTCAGCCACTTTGTTATGTACACCTTAAAAAAAATAACAGCCTCCTCCATATACCCCTATAGCTGTCCTAGCCTCACCAAAGCAGGTGTCATTTCTACTCTCTGTGGTAGAAATGATACAAAACAATTGGCTAACAATTTAGGCAAAGTCAAAAGATAACATGTCATTATTAATTTATATTCTACCAAAAAACATTGTCAATGCATGATCACTTCTATATCAATGGACTTACCTTTTAGTATACCTGCCCTTATTTTTGTGGACATAATAGCTCTTGTAGATGTTCTCCTCACCTATAGGGCATATCCATGCATTGCATGGGTAACCATTACTGGTATTTTTAGCCCCAGGATTTTCAGCAAACAGCTCACTGCTATTATATCCACAATTAAGGCCAGGATTTACAAGTTTGCTGAAAAAATTTCAATAGTTAGTCAACTGCCTTATATGCTACTACATAATACTTAGCCTAAATAGTCAGCCACTTTGTTATGTACACCTTAAAAAAAAAACAGCCTCCTCCATATACCCCTATAGCTGTCCTAGCCTCACCAAAGCAGGTGGCATATCTACTCTCTGTGGTAGAAATGATACATAACAATTGGCTAACAATTTAGGCAAAGTCAATAGATAACATGTTATTAATAATTTATATTCTATTTAAAATATTATCATATATGATATCTTCTATATCAATGCACTTACCTTTTAGTATACCTGACCTTATTTTTGTGGACATAATAGCTCTTGTAGACGTTCTCTTCACCTATAGGGCATATCCATGCATTGCATGAGTAACCATTACTGGTATTTTTAGCCCCAGGATTTTCAGCAAACAGCTCACTGCTATTATATCCACAATAAAGGCCAGGCTTTACAAGTTTGCTGAAAAAATTTCAATAGCTAGTCAACTGCCTTATATGCTACTACATAATACTTAGCCTAAATAGTCAGCCACTTTGTTATGTACACCTTAAAAAAAATAACAGCCTCCTCCATATACCCCTATAGCTGTCCTAGCCTCACCAAAGCAGGTGTCATTTCTACTCTCTGTGGTAGAAATGATACAAAACAATTGGCTAACAATTTAGGCAAAGTCAAAAGATAACATGTCATTATTAATTTATATTCTACCAAAAAACATTGTCAATGCATGATCACTTCTATATCAATGGACTTACCTTTTAGTATACCTGCCCTTATTTTTGTGGACATAATAGCTCTTGTAGACGTTCTCTTCACCTATAGGGCATATCCATGCATTGCATGGGTAACCATTACTGGTATTTTTAGCCCCAGGATTTTCAGCAAACAGCTCACTGCTATTATATCCACAATTAAGGCCAGGATTTACAAGTTTGCTAAAAAAAATTTCAATACTAAGTCAACTGCCTTATATGCTACTACATAATACTTAGCCTAAATAGTCAGCCACTTTGTTATGTACACCTTAAAAAAAAACAGCCTCCTCCATATACCCCTATAGCTGTCCTAGCCTCACCAAAGCAGGTGGCATATCTACTCTCTGTGGTATAAATGATACATAACAATTGGCTAACAATTTAGGCAAAGTCAATAGATAACATGTTATTAATAATTTATATTCTATTTAAAATATTATCATATATGATATCTTCTATATCAATGCACTTACCTTTTAGTATACCTGACCTTATTTTTGTGGACATAATAGCTCTTGTAGACGATCTCTTCACCTATAGGGCATATCCATGCATTGCATGGGTAACCATTACTGGTATTTTTAGCCCCAGGATTTTCAGCAAACAGCTCACTGCTATTATATCCACAATAAAGGCCAGGCTTTACAAGTTTGCTGAAAAATTTCAATAGTTAGTCAACTGCCTTATATGCTACTACATAATACTTAGCCTAAATAGTCAGCCACTTTGTTATGTACACCTTAAAAAAAATAACAGCCTCCTCCATATACCCCTATAGCTGTCCTAGCCTCACCAAAGCAGGTGTCATTTCTACTCTCTGTGGTAGAAATGATACAAAACAATTGGCTAACAATTTAGGCAAAGTCAAAAGATAACATGTTATTATTAATTTATATTCTACCTAAAAACATTGTCAATGCATGATCACTTCTATATCAATGGACTTACCTTTTAGTATACCTGCCCTTATTTTTGTGGACATAATAGCTCTTGTAGACGTTCTCTTCACCTATAGGGCATATCCATGCATTGCATGGGTAACCATTACTGGTATTTTTAGCCCCAGGATTTTCAGCAAACAGCTCACTGCTATTATATCCACAATAAAGGCCAGGCTTTACAAGTTTGCTGAAAAAATTTCAATAGTTAGTCAACTGCCTTATATGCTACTACATAATACTTAGCCAAAATAGTCAGCCACTTTGTTATGTACACCTTAAAAAAATAACAGCCTCCTCCATATACCCCTATAGCTGTCCTAGCCTCACCAAAGCAGGTGTCATTTCTACTCTCTATGGTAGAAATGATACAAAACAATTGGCTAACAATTTACGCAAAGTCAAAAGATAACATGTCATTATTAATTTATATTCTACCAAAAAACATTGTCACTGCATGATCACTTCTATATCAATGGACTTACCTTTTAGTATACCTGCCCTTATTTTTGTGGACATAATAGCTCTTGTAGACGTTCTCTTCACCTATAGGGCATATCCATGCATTGCATGGGTAACCATTACTGGTATTTTTAGCCCCAGGATTTTCAGCAAACAGCTCACTGCTATTATATCCACAATAAAGGCCAGGCTTTACAAGTTTGCTGAAAAAATTTCAATAGTTAGTCAACTGCCTTATATGCTACTACATAATACTTAGCCAAAATGGTCAGCCACTTTGTTATGTACACCTTAAAAAAAATAACAGCCTCCTCCATATACCCCTATAGCTGTCCTAGCCTCACCAAAGCAGGTGTCATTTCTACTCTCTGTGGTAGAAATGATACAAAACAATTGGCTAACAATTTAGGCAAAGTCAAAAGATAACATATTATTATTAATTTATATTCCACCTAAAAACATTGTCAATGCATGATCACTTCTATATCAATGGACTTACCTTTTAGTATACCTGCCCTTATTTTTGTGGACATAATAGCTCTTGTAGACGTTCTCTTCACCTATAGGGCATATCCATGCATTGCATGGGTAACCATTACTGGTATTTTTAGCCCCAGGATTTTCAGCAAACAGCTCACTGCTATTATATCCACAATTAAGGTCAGGATTTACAAGTTTGCTGAAAAAATTTCAATAGTTAGTCAACTGCCTTATATGCTCCTACATAATACTTAGCCTAAATAGTCAGCCACTTTGTTATGTACACCTTAAAAAAACAGCCTCCTCCATATACCCCTAGAGCTGTCCTAGCCTCACCAAAGCAGGTGGCATATCTACTCTCTGTGGTAGAAATGATACATAACAATTGGCTAACAATTTAGGCAAAGTCAATAGATAACATGTTATTAATAATTTATATTCTATTTAAAATATTATCATATATGATATCTTTTATATCAATGCACTTACCTTTTAGTATACCTGACCTTATTTTTGTGGACATAATAGCTCTTGTAGACGATCTCTTCACCTATAGGGCATATCCATGCATTGCATGGGTAACCATAACTGATATTTTAAGCCCC
The DNA here is from genome assembly GCF_040894005.1 of Engystomops pustulosus. Taxonomy (NCBI): domain Eukaryota; kingdom Metazoa; phylum Chordata; class Amphibia; order Anura; family Leptodactylidae; genus Engystomops; species Engystomops pustulosus. The sequence goes on along the minus strand of NC_092417.1, from coordinate 143,960,306 downwards.
AGGATTTTCAGCAAACAGCTCACTGCTATTATATCCACAATTAAGGCCAGGATTTACAAGTTTGCTGAAAAAATTTCAATAGTTAGTCAACTGCCTTATATGCTACTACATATTACTTAGCCTAAATAGTCAGCCACTTTGTTATGTACACCTTAAAAAAAATAACAGCCTCCTCCATATACCCCTATAGCTGTCCTAGCCTCACCAAAGCAGGTGTCATTTCTACTCTCTGTGGTAGAAATGATACAAAACAATTGGCTAACAATTTAGGCAAAGTCAAAAGATAACATGTCATTATTAATTTATATTCTACCAAAAAACATTGTCAATGCATGATCACTTCTATATCAATGGACTTACCTTTTAGTATGCCTGCCCTTATTTTTGTGGACATAATAGCTCTTGTAGACGTTCTCTTCACCTATAGGGCATATCCATGCATTGCATGGGTAACCATTACTGGTATTTCTAGCCGAAGGATTTTCAGCAAACAGCTCACTGCTATTATATCCACAATAAAGGCCAGGCTTTACAAGTTTGCTGAAAAAATTTCAATAGTTAGTCAACTGCCTTATATGCTACTACATAATACTTAGCCAAAATAGTCAGCCACTTTGTTATGTACACCTTAAAAAAAATAACAGCCTCCTCCATATACCCCTATAGCTGTCCTAGCCTCACCAAAGCAGGTGTCATTTCTACTCTCTGTGGTAGAAATGATACAAAACAATTGGCTAACAATTTAGGCAAAGTCAAAAGATAACATGTCATTATTAATTTATATTCTACCAAAAAACATTGTCAATGCATGATCACTTCTATATCAATGGACTTACCTTTTAGTATACCTGCCCTTATTTTTGTGGACATAATAGCTCTTGTAGACGTTCTCTTCACCTATAGGGCATATCCATGCATTGCATGGGTAACCATTACTGGTATTTTTAGCCCCAGGATTTTCAGCAAACAGCTCACTGCTATTATATCCACAATTAAGGCCAGGATTTACAAGTTTGCTGAAAAAATTTCAATAGTTAGTCAACTGCCTTATATGCTACTACATAATACTTAGCCAAAATAGTCAGCCACTTTGTTATGTACACCTTAAAAAAAAACAGCCTCCTCCATATACCCCTATAGCTGTCCTAGCCTCACCAAAGCAGGTGGCATATCTACTCTCTGTGGTAGAAATGATACATAACAATTGGCTAACAATTTAGGCAAAGTCAATAGATAACATGTTATTAATAATTTATATTCTATTTAAAATATTATCATATATGATATCTTCTATATCAATGCACTTACCTTTTAGTATACCTGACCTTATTTTTGTGGACATAATAGCTCTTGTAGACGATCTCTTCACCTACAGGGCATATCCATGCATTGCATGGGTAACCATAACTGATATTTTAAGCCCCAGGATTTTCAGCAAACAGCTCACTGCTATTATATCCACAATTAAGGCCAGGATTTACAAGTTTGCTGAAAAAATTTCAATAGTTAGTCAACTGCCTTATATGCTACTACATATTACTTAGCCTAAATAGTCAGCCACTTTGTTATGTACACCTTAAAAAAAATAACAGCCTCCTCCATATACCCCTATAGCTGTCCTAGCCTCACCAAAGCAGGTGTCATTTCTACTCTCTGTGGTAGAAATGATACAAAACAATTGGCTAACAATTTAGGCAAAGTCAAAAGATAACATGTCATTATTAATTTATATTCTACCAAAAAACATTGTCAATGCATGATCACTTCTATATCAATGGACTTACCTTTTAGTATACCTGCCCTTATTTTTGTGGACATAATAGCTCTTGTAGACGTTCTCTTCACCTATAGGGCATATCCATGCATTGCATGGGTAACCATTACTGGTATTTTTAGCCCCAGGATTTTCAGCAAACAGCTCACTGCTATTATATCCACAATTAAGGCCAGGATTTACAAGTTTGCTGAAAAAATTTCAATAGTTAGTCAACTGCCTTATATGCTACTACATAATACTTAGCCAAAATAGTCAGCCACTTTGTTATGTACACCTTAAAAAAAAACAGCCTCCTCCATATACCCCTATAGCTGTCCTAGCCTCACCAAAGCAGGTGGCATATCTACTCTCTGTGGTAGAAATGATACATAACAATTGGCTAACAATTTAGGCAAAGTCAATAGATAACATGTTATTAATAATTTATATTCTATTTAAAATATTATCATATATGATATCTTCTATATCAATGCACTTACCTTTTAGTATACCTGACCTTATTTTTGTGGACATAATAGCTCTTGTAGACGATCTCTTCACCTATAGGGCATATCCATGCATTGCATGGGTAACCATAACTGATATTTTAAGCCCCAGGATTTTCAGCAAACAGCTCACTGCTATTATATCCACAATTAAGGCCAGGATTTACAAGTTTGCTGAAAAAATTTCAATAGTTAGTCAACTGCCTTATATGCTACTACATATTACTTAGCCTAAATAGTCAGCCACTTTGTTATGTACACCTTAAAAAAAATAACAGCCTCCTCCATATACCCCTATAGCTGTCCTAGCCTCACCAAAGCAGGTGTCATTTCTACTCTCTGTGGTAGAAATGATACAAAACAATTGGCTAACAATTTAGGCAAAGTCAAAAGATTACATGTCATTATTAATTTATATTCTACCAAAAAACATTGTCAATGCATGATCACTTCTATATCAATGGACTTACCTTTTAGTATACCTGCCCTTATTTTTGTGGACATAATAGCTCTTGTAGACGTTCTCTTCACCTATAGGGCATATCCATGCATTGCATGGGTAACCATTACTGGTATTTTTAGCCCCAGGATTTTCAGCAAACAGCTCACTGCTATTATATCCACAATTAAGGCCAGGATTTACAAGTTTGCTGAAAAAATTTCAATAGTTAGTCAACTGCCTTATATGCTACTACATAATACTTAGCCTAAATAGTCAGCCACTTTGTTATGTACACCTTAAAAAAACCCAGCCTCCTCCATATACCCCTATAGCTGTCCTAGCCTCACCAAAGCAGGTGGCATATCTACTCTCTGTGGTAGAAATGATACATAACAATTGGCTAACAATTTAGGCAAAGTCAATAGATAACATGTTATTAATAATTTATATTCTATTTAAAATATTATCATATATGATATCTTCTATATCAATGCACTTACCTTTTAGTATACCTGACCTTATTTTTGTGGACATAATAGCTCTTGTAGACGATCTCTTCACCTATAGGGCATATCCATGCATTGCATGGGTAACTATTACTGGTATTTTTAGCCCCAGGATTTTCAGCAAACAGCTCACTGCTATTATATCCACAATAAAGGCCAGGCTTTACAAGTTTGCTGAAAAAATTTCAATAGTTAGTCAACTGCCTTATATGCTACTACATAATACTTAGCCTAAATAGTCAGCCACTTTGTTATGTACACCTTAAAAAAAATAACAGCCTCCTCCATATACCCCTATAGCTGTCCTAGCCTCACCAAAGCAGGTGTCATTTCTACTCTCTGTGGTAGAAATGATACAAAACAATTGGCTAACAATTTAGGCAAAGTCAAAAGATAACATGTTATTAATAATTTATATTCTATTTAAAATATTATCATATATGATATCTTCTATATCAATGCACTTACCTTTTAGTATACCTGACCTTATTTTTGTGGACATAATAGCTCTTGTAGACGATCTCTTCACCTATAGGGCATATCCATGCATTGCATGGGTAACCATTACTGGTATTTTTAGCCCCAGGATTTTCAGCAAACAGCTCACTGCTATTATATCCACAATAAAGGCCAGGCTTTACAAGTTTACTGAAAAAATTTCAATAGTTAGTCAACTGCCTTATATGCTACTACATAATACTTAGCCTAAATAGTCAGCCACTTTGTTATGTACACCTTAAAAAAAATAACAGCCTCCTCCATATACCCCTATAGCTGTCCTAGCCTCACCAAAGCAGGTGTCATTTCTACTCTCTGTGGTAGAAATGATACAAAACAATTGGCTAACAATTTAGGCAAAGTCAAAAGATAACATGTTATTATTAATTTATATTCTACCTAAAAACATTGTCAATGCATGATCACTTCTATATCAATGGACTTACCTTTTAGTATACCTGCCCTTATTTTTGTGGACATAATAGCTCTTGTAGACGTTCTCTTCACCTATAGGGCATATCCATGCATTGCATGGGTAACCATTACTGGTATTTTTAGCCCCAGGATTTTCAGCAAACAGCTCACTGCTATTATATCCACAATTAAGGCCAGGATTTACAAATTTGCTGAAAAAATTTCAATAGTTAGTCAACTGCCTTATATGCTACTACATATTACTTAGCCTAAATAGTCAGCCACTTTGTTATTTACACCTTAAAAAAAATAACAGCCTCCTCCATATACCCCTATAGCTGTCCTAGCCTCACCAAAGCAGGTGTCATTTCTACTCTCTGTGGTAGAAATGATACAAAACAATTGGCTAACAATTTAGGCAAATTCAAAAGATAACATGTCATTATTAATTTATATTCTACCAAAAAACATTGTCAATGCATGATCACTTCTATATCAATGGACTTACCTTTTAGTATACCTGCCCTTATTTTTGTGGACATAATAGCTCTTGTAGACGTTCTCTTCACCTATAGGGCATATCCATGCATTGCATGGGTAACCATTACTGGTATTTCTAGCCGAAGGATTTTCAGCAAACAGCTCACTGCTATTATATCCACAATAAAGGCCAGGCTTTACAAGTTTGCTGAAAAAATTTCAATAGTTAGTCAACTGCCTTATATGCTACTACATAATACTTAGCCAAAATAGTCAGCCACTTTGTTATGTACACCTTAAAAAAAATAACAGCCTCCTCCATATACCCCTATAGCTGTCCTAGCCTCACCAAAGCAGGTGTCATTTCTACTCTCTGTGGTAGAAATGATACAAAACAATTGGCTAACAATTTAGGCAAAGTCAAAAGATAACATGTCATTATTAATTTATATTCTACCAAAAAACATTGTCAATGCATGATCACTTCTATATCAATGGACTTACCTTTTAGTATACCTGCCCTTATTTTTGTGGACATAATAGCTCTTGTAGACGTTCTCTTCACCTATAGGGCATATCCATGCATTGCATGGGTAACCATTACTGGTATTTTTAGCCCCAGGATTTTCAGCAAACAGCTCACTGCTATTATATCCACAATTAAGGCCAGGATTTACAAGTTTGCTGAAAAAATTTCAATAGTTAGTCAACTGCCTTATATGCTACTACATAATACTTAGCCAAAATAGTCAGCCACTTTGTTATGTACACCTTAAAAAAAAACAGCCTCCTCCATATACCCCTATAGCTGTCCTAGCCTCACCAAAGCAGGTGGCATATCTACTCTCTGTGGTAGAAATGATACATAACAATTGGCTAACAATTTAGGCAAAGTCAATAGATAACATGTTATTAATAATTTATATTCTATTTAAAATATTATCATATATGATATCTTCTATATCAATGCACTTACCTTTTAGTATACCTGACCTTATTTTTGTGGACATAATAGCTCTTGTAGACGATCTCTTCACCTATAGGGCATATCCATGCATTGCATGGGTAACCATAACTGATATTTTAAGCCCCAGGATTTCCAGCAAACAGCTCACTGCTATTATATCCACAATTAAGGCCAGGATTTACAAGTTTGCTGAAAAAATTTCAATAGTTAGTCAACTGCCTTATATGCTACTACATATTACTTAGCCTAAATAGTCAGCCACTTTGTTATGTACACCTTAAAAAAAATAACAGCCTCCTCCATATACCCCTATAGCTGTCCTAGCCTCACCAAAGCAGGTGTCATTTCTACTCTCTGTGGTAGAAATGATACAAAACAATTGGCTAACAATTTAGGCAAAGTCAAAAGATAACATGTCATTATTAATTTATATTCTACCAAAAAACATTGTCAATGCATGATCACTTCTATATCAATGGACTTACCTTTTAGTATACCTGCCCTTATTTTTGTGGACATAATAGCTCTTGTAGACGTTCTCTTCACCTATAGGGCATATCCATGCATTGCATGGGTAACCATTACTGGTATTTTTAGCCCCAGGATTTTCAGCAAACAGCTCACTGCTATTATATCCACAATTAAGGCCAGGATTTACAAGTTTGCTGAAAAAATTTCAATAGTTAGTCAACTGCCTTATATGCTACTACATAATACTTAGCCTAAATAGTCAGCCACTTTGTTATGTACACCTTAAAAAAAAAACAGCCTCCTCCATATACCCCTATAGCTGTCCTAGCCTCACCAAAGCAGGTGGCATATCTACTCTCTGTGGTAGAAATGATACATAACAATTGGCTAACAATTTAGGCAAAGTCAATAGATAACATGTTATTAATAATTTATATTCTATTTAAAATATTATCATATATGATATCTTCTATATCAATGCACTTACCTTTTAGTATACCTGACCTTATTTTTGTGGACATAATAGCTCTTGTAGACGATCTCTTCACCTATAGGGCATATCCATGCATTGCATGGGTAACCATAACTGATATTTTAAGCCCCAGGATTTTCAGCAAACAGCTCACTGCTATTATATCCACAATTAAGGCCAGGATTTACAAGTTTGCTGAAAAAATTTCAATAGTTAGTCAACTGCCTTATATGCTACTACATATTACTTAGCCTAAATAGTCAGCCACTTTGTTATGTACACCTTAAAAAAATAACAGCCTCCTCCATACACCCCTATAGCTGTCCTAGCCTCACCAAAGCAGGTGTCATTTCTACTCTCTGTGGTAGAAATGATACAAAACAATTGGCTAACAATTTAGGCAAAGTCAAAAGATAACATGTCATTATTAATTTATATTCTACCAAAAAACATTGTCAATGCATGATCACTTCTATATCAATGGACTTACCTTTTAGTATACCTGACCTTATTTTTGTGGACATAATAGCTCTTGTAGACGTTCTCTTCACCTATAGGGCATATCCATGCATTGCATGGGTAACCATTACTGGTATTTTTAGCCCCAGGATTTTCAGCAAACAGCTCACTGCTATTATATCCACAATAAAGGCCAGGATTTACAAGTTTGCTGAAAAAATTTCAATAGTTAGTCAACTGCCTTATATGCTACTACATATTACTTAGCCTAAATAGTCAGCCACTTTGTTATGTACACCTTAAAAAAAATAACAGCCTCCTCCATATACCCCTATAGCTGTCCTAGCCTCACCAAAGCAGGTGTCATTTCTACTCTCTGTGGTAGAAATGATACAAAACAATTGGCTAACAATTTAGGCAAAGTCAAAAGATAACATGTCATTATTCATTTATATTCTACCAAAAAACATTGTCAATGCATGATCACTTCTATATCAATGGACTTACCTTTTAGTATACCTGCCCTTATTTTTGTGGACATAATAGCTCTTGTAGACGTTCTCTTCACCTATAGGGCATATCCATGCATTGCATGGGTAACCATTACTGGTATTTTTAGCCCCAGGATTTTCAGCAAACAGCTCACTGCTATTATATCCACAATTAAGGCCAGGATTTACAAGTTTGCTGAAAAAATTTCAATAGTTAGTCAACTGCCTTATATGCTACTACATAATACTTAGCCTAAATAGTCAGCCACTTTGTTATGTACACCTTAAAAAAAACAGCCTCCTCCATATACCCCTATAGCTGTCCTAGCCTCACCAAAGCAGGTGGCATATCTACTCTCTGTGGTAGAAATGATACATAACAATTGGCTAACAATTTAGGCAAAGTCAATAGATAACATGTTATTAATAATTTATATTCTATTTAAAATATTATCATATATGATATCTTCTATATCAATGCACTTACCTTTTAGTATACCTGACCTTATTTTTGTGGACATAATAGCTCTTGTAGACGATCTCTTCACCTATAGGGCATATCCATGCATTGCATGGGTAACCATTACTGGTATTTTTAGCCCCAGGATTTTCAGCAAACAGCTCACTGCTATTATATCCACAATAAAGGCCAGGCTTTACAAGTTTGCTGAAAAAATTTCAATAGTTAGTCAACTGCCTTATATGCTACTACATAATACTTAGCCTAAATAGTCAGCCACTTTGTTATGTACACCTTAAAAAAAATAACAGCCTCCTCCATATACCCCTATAGCTGTCCTAGCCTCACCAAAGCAGGTGTCATTTCTACTCTCTGTGGTAGAAATGATACAAAACAATTGGCTAACAATTTAGGCAAAGTCAAAAGATAACATGTTATTATTAATTTATATTCTACCTAAAAACATTGTCAATGCATGATCACTTCTATATCAATGGACTTACCTTTTAGTATACCTGCCCTTATTTTTGTGGACATAATAGCTCTTGTAGACGTTCTCTTCACCTATAGGGCATATCCATGCATTGCATGGGTAACCATTACTGGTATTTTTAGCCCCAGGATTTTCAGCAAACAGCTCACTGCTATTATATCCACAATTAAGGCCAGGATTTACAAGTTTGCTGAAAAAATTTCAATAGTTAGTCAACTGCCTTATATGCTACTACATATTACTTAGCCTAAATAGTCAGCCACATTGTTATTTACACCTTAAAAAAAATAACAGCCTCCTCCATATACCCCTATAGCTGTCCTAGCCTCACCAAAGCAGGTGTCATTTCTACTCTCTGTGGTAGAAATGATACAAAACAATTGGCTAACAATTTAGGCAAAGTCAAAAGATAACATGTCATTATTAATTTATATTCTACCAAAAAACATTGTCAATGCATGATCACTTCTATATCAATGGACTTACCTTTTAGTATACCTGCCCTTATTTTTGTGGACATAATAGCTCTTGTAGACGTTCTCTTCACCTATAGGGCATATCCATGCATTGCATGGGTAACCATTACTGGTATTTTTAGCCCCAGGATTTTCAGCAAACAGCTCACTGCTATTATATCCACAATAAAGGCCAGGCTTTACAAGTTTGCTGAAAAAATTTCAATAGTTAGTCAACTGCCTTATATGCTACTACATAATACTTAGCCAAAATGGTCAGCCACTTTGTTATGTACACCTTAAAAAAAATAACAGCCTCCTCCATATACCCCTATAGCTGTCCTAGCCTCACCAAAGCAGGTGTCATTTCTACTCTCTGTGGTAGAAATGATACAAAACAATTGGCTAACAATTTAGGCAAAGTCAAAAGATAACATATTATTATTAATTTATATTCCACCTAAAAACATTGTCAATGCATGATCACTTCTATATCAATGGACTTACCTTTTAGTATACCTGCCCTTATTTTTGTGGACATAATAGCTCTTGTAGACGTTCTCTTCACCTATAGGGCATATCCATGCATTGCATGGGTAACCATTACTGGTATTTTTAGCCCCAGGATTTTCAGCAAACAGCTCACTGCTATTATATCCACAATTAAGGTCAGGATTTACAAGTTTGCTGAAAAAATTTCAATAGTTAGTCAACTGCCTTATATGCTCCTACATAATACTTAGCCTAAATAGTCAGCCACTTTGTTATGTACACCTTAAAAAAACAGCCTCCTCCATATACCCCTAGAGCTGTCCTAGCCTCACCAAAGCAGGTGGCATATCTACTCTCTGTGGTAGAAATGATACATAACAATTGGCTAACAATTTAGGCAAAGTCAATAGATAACATGTTATTAATAATTTATATTCTATTTAAAATATTATCATATATGATATCTTTTATATCAATGCACTTACCTTTTAGTATACCTGACCTTATTTTTGTGGACATAATAGCTCTTGTAGACGATCTCTTCACCTATAGGGCATATCCATGCATTGCATGGGTAACCATAACTGATATTTTAAGCCCCAGGATTTTCAGCAAAGAGCTCACTGCTATTATATCCACAATTAAGGCCAGGATTTACAAGTTTGCTGAAAAAATTTCAATAGTTAGTCAACTGCCTTATATGCTACTACATATTACTTAGCCTAAATAGTCAGCCACTTTGTTATGTACACCTTAAAAAAAATAACAGCCTCCTCCATATACCCCTATAGCTGTCCTAGCCTCACCAAAGCAGGTGTCATTTCTACTCTCTGTGGTAGAAATGATACAAAACAATTGGCTAACAATTTAGGAAAAGTCAAAAGATAACATGTCATTATTAATTTATATTCTACCAAAAAACATTGTCAATGCATGATCACTTCTATATCAATGGACTTACCTTTTAGTATGCCTGCCCTTATTTTTGTGGACATAATAGCTCTTGTAGACGTTCTCTTCACCTATAGGGCATATCCATGCATTGCATGGGTAACCATTACTGGTATTTTTAGCCCCAGGATTTTCAGCAAACAGCTCACTGCTATTATATCCACAATAAAGGCCAGGCTTTACAAGTTTGCTGAAAAAATTTCAATAGTTAGTCAACTGCCTTATATGCTACTACATAATACTTAGCCTAAATAGTCAGCCACTTTGTTATGTACACCTTAAAAAAAATAACAGCCTCCTCCATATACCCCTATAGCTGTCCTAGCCTCACCAAAGCAGGTGTCATTTCTACTCTCTGTGGTAGAAATGATACAAAACAATTGGCTAACAATTTAGGCAAAGTCAAAAGATAACATGTCATTATTAATTTATATTCTACCAAAAAACATTGTCAATGCATGATCACTTCTATATCAATGGACTTACCTTTTAGTATACCTGCCCTTATTTTTGTGGACATAATAGCTCTTGTAGACGTTCTCTTCACCTATAGGGCATATCCATGAATTGCATGGGTAACCATTACTGGTATTTTTAGCCCCAGGATTTTCAGCAAACAGCTCACTGCTATTATATCCACAATTAAGGCCAGGATTTACAAGTTTGCTGAAAAAATTTCAATAGTTAGTAAACTGCCTTATATGCTACTACATAATACTTAGCCTAAATAGTCAGCCACTTTGTTATGTACACCTTAAAAAAAAACAGCCTCCTCCATATACCCCTATAGCTGTCCTAGCCTCACCAAAGCAGGTGGCATATCTACTCTCTGTGGTAGAAATGATACATAACAATTGGCTAACAATTTAGGCAAAGTCAATAGATAACATGTTATTAATAATTTATATTCTATTTAAAATATTATCATATATGATATCTTCTATATCAATGCACTTAACTTTTAGTATACCTGACCTTATTTTTGTGGACATAATAGCTCTTGTAGACAATCTCTTCACCTATAGGGCATATCCATGCATTGCATGGGTAACCATAACTGATATTTTAAGCCCAAGGATTTCCAGCAAACAGCTCACTGCTATTATATCCACAATTAAGGCCAGGATTTACAAGTTTGCTGAAAAAATTTCAATAGTTAGTCAACTGCCTTATATGCTACTACATATTACTTAGCCTAAATAGTCAGCCACTTTGTTATGTACACCTTAAAAAAAATAACAGCCTCCTCCATATACCCCTATAGCTGTCCTAGCCTCACCAAAGCAGGTGTCATTTCTACTCTCTGTGGTAGAAATGATACAAAACAATTGGCTAACAATTTAGGCAAAGTCAAAAGATAACATGTCATTATTAATTTATATTCTACCAAAAAACATTGTCAATGCATGATCACTTCTATATCAATGGACTTACCTTTTAGTATACCTGCCCTTATTTTTGTGGACATAATAGCTCTTATAGACGTTCTCTTCACCTATAGGGCATATCCATGCATTGCATGGGTAACCATTACTGGTATTTTTAGCCCCAGGATTTTCAGCAAACAGCTCACTGCTATTATATCCACAATTAAGGCCAGGATTTACAAGTTTGCTGAAAAAATTTCAATAGTTAGTCAACTGCCTTATATGCTACTACATAATACTTAGCCTAAATAGTCAGCCACTTTGTTATGTACACCTTAAAAAAACACAGCCTCCTCCATATACCCCTATAGCTGTCCTAGCCTCACCAAAGCAGGTGGCATATCTACTCTCTGTGGTAGAAATGATACATAACAATTGGCTAACAATTTAGGCAAAGTCAATAGATAACATGTTATTAATAATTTATATTCTATTTAAAATATTATCATATATGATATCTTCTATATCAATGCACTTACCTTTTAGTATACCTGACCTTATTTTTGTGGACATAATAGCTCTTGTAGACGATCTCTTCACCTATAGGGCATATCCATGCATTGCATGGGTAACCATTACTGGTATTTTTAGCCCCAGGATTTTCAGCAAACAGCTCACTGCTATTATATCCACAATAAAGGCCAGGCTTTACAAGTTTGCTGAAAAAATTTCAATAGTTAGTCAACTGCCTTATATGCTACTACATAATACTTAGCCTAAATAGTCAGCCACTTTGTTATGTACACCTTAAAAAAAATAACAGCCTCCTCCATATACCCCTATAGCTGTCCTAGCCTCACCAAAGCAGGTGTCATTTCTACTCTCTGTGGTAGAAATGATACAAAACAATTGGCTAACAATTTAGGCAAAGTCAAAAGATAACATGTTATTATTAATTTATATTCTACCTAAAAACATTGTCAATGCATGATCACTTCTATATCAATGGACTTACCTTTTAGTATACCTGCCCTTATTTTTGTGGACATAATAGCTCTTGTAGACGTTCTCTTCACCTATAGGGCATATCCATGCATTGCATGGGTAACCATTACTGGTATTTTTAGCCGAAGGATTTTCAGCAAACAGCTCACTGCTATTATATCCACAATTAAGGCCAGGATTTACAAATTTGCTGAAAAAATTTCAATAGTTAGTCAACTGCCTTATATGCTACTACATATTACTTAGCCTAAATAGTCAGCCACTTTGTTATTTACACCTTAAAAAAAATAACAGCCTCCTCCATATACCCCTATAGCTGTCCTAGCCTCACCAAAGCAGGTGTCATTTCTACTCTCTGTGGTAGAAATGATACAAAACAATTGGCTAACAATTTAGGCAAAGTCAAAAGATAACATGTCATTATTAATTTATATTCTACCAAAAAACATTGTCAATGCATGATCACTTCTATATCAATGGACTTACCTTTTAGTATACCTGCCCTTATTTTTGTGGACATAATAGCTCTTGTAGACGTTCTCTTCACCTACAGGGCATATCCATGCATTGCATGGGTAACCATTACTGGTATTTCTAGCCGAAGGATTTTCAGCAAACAGCTCACTGCTATTATATCCACAATAAAGGCCAGGCTTTACAAGTTTGCTGAAAAAATTTCAATAGTTAGTCAACTGCCTTATATGCTACTACATAATACTTAGCCAAAATAGTCAGCCACTTTGTTATGTACACCTTAAAAAAAATAACAGCCTCCTCCATATACCCCTATAGCTGTCCTAGCCTCACCAAAGCAGGTGTCATTTCTACTCTCTGTGGTAGAAATGATACAAAACAATTGGCTAACAATTTAGGCAAAGTCAAAAGATAACATGTCATTATTAATTTATATTCTACCAAAAAACATTGTCAATGCATGATCACTTCTATATCAATGGACTTACCTTTTAGTATACCTGCCCTTATTTTTGTGGACATAATAGCTCTTGTAGACGTTCTCTTCACCTATAGGGCATATCCATGCATTGCATGGGTAACCATTACTGGTATTTTTAGCCCCAGGATTTTCAGCAAACAGCTCACTGCTATTATATCCACAATTAAGGCCAGGATTTACAAGTTTGCTGAAAAAATTTCAATAGTTAGTCAACTGCCTTATATGCTACTACATAATACTTAGCCTAAATAGTCAGCCACTTTGTTATGTACACCTTAAAAAAAAACAGCCTCCTCCATATACCCCTATAGCTGTCCTAGCCTCACCAAAGCAGGTGGCATATCTACTCTCTGTGGTAGAAATGATACATAACAATTGGCTAACAATTTAGGCAAAGTCAATAGATAACATGTTATTAATAATTTATATTCTATTTAAAATATTATCATATATGATATCTTCTATATCAATGCACTTACCTTTTAGTATACCTGACCTTATTTTTGTGGACATAATAGCTCTTGTAGACGATCTCTTCACCTATAGGGCATATCCATGCATTGCATGGGTAACCATAACTGATATTTTAAGCCCCAGGATTTCCAGCAAACAGCTCACTGCTATTATATCCACAATTAAGGCCAGGATTTACAAGTTTGCTGAAAAAATTTCAATAGTTAGTCAACTGCCTTATATGCTACTACATATTACTTAGCCTAAATAGTCAGCCACTTTGTTATGTACACCTTAAAAAAAATAACAGCCTCCTCCATATACCCCTATAGCTGTCCTAGCCTCACCAAAGCAGGTGTCATTTCTACTCTCTGTGGTAGAAATGATACAAAACAATTGGCTAACAATTTAGGCAAAGTCAAAAGATAACATGTCATTATTAATTTATATTCTACCAAAAAACATTGTCAATGCATGATCACTTCTATATCAATGGACTTACCTTTTAGTATACCTGCCCTTATTTTTATGGACATAATAGCTCTTGTAGACGTTCTCTTCACCTATAGGGCATATCCATGCATTGCATGGGTAACCATTACTGGTATTTTTAGCCCCAGGATTTTCAGCAAACAGCTCACTGCTATTATATCCACAATTAAGGCCAGGATTTACAAGTTTGCTGAAAAAATTTCAATAGTTAGTCAACTGCCTTATATGCTACTACATAATACTTAGCCTAAATAGTCAGCCACTTTGTTATGTACACCTTAAAAAAAAACAGCCTCCTCCATATACCCCTATAGCTGTCCTAGCCTCACCAAAGCAGGTGGCATATCTACTCTCTGTGGTAGAAATGATACATAACAATTGGCTAACAATTTAGGCAAAGTCAATAGATAACATGTTATTAATAATTTATATTCTATTTAAAATATTATCATATATGATATCTTCTATATCAATGCACTTACCTTTTAGTATACCTGACCTTATTTTTGTGGACATAATAGCTCTTGTAGACGATCTCTTCACCTATAGGGCATATCCATGCATTGCATGGGTAACCATTACTGGTATTTTTAGCCCCAGGATTTTCAGCAAACAGCTCACTGCTATTATATCCACAATAAAGGCCAGGCTTTACAAGTTTACTGAAAAAATTTCAATAGTTAGTCAACTGCCTTATATGCTACTACATAATACTTAGCCTAAATAGTCAGCCACTTTGTTATGTACACCTTAAAAAAATAACAGCCTCCTCCATATACCCCTATAGCTGTCCTAGCCTCACCAAAGCAGGTGTCATTTCTACTCTCTGTGGTAGAAATGATACAAAACAATTGGCTAACAATTTAGGCAAAGTCAAAAGATAACATGTTATTATTAATTTATATTCTACCTAAAAACATTGTCAATGCATGATCACTTCTATATCAATGGACTTACCTTTTAGTATACCTGCCCTTATTTTTGTGGACATAATAGCTCTTGTAGACGTTCTCTTCACCTATAGGGCATATCCATGCATTGCATGGGTAACCATTACTAGTATTTTTAGCCCCAGGATTTTCAGCAAACAGCTCACTGCTATTATATCCACAATTAAGGCCAGGATTTACAAATTTGCTGAAAAAATTTCAATAGTTAGTCAACTGCCTTATATGCTACTACATATTACTTAGCCTAAATAGTCAGCCACTTTGTTATTTACACCTTAAAAAAAATAACAGCCTCCTCCATATACCCCTATAGCTGTCCTAGCCTCACCAAAGCAGGTGTCATTTCTACTCTCTGTGGTAGAAATGATACAAAACAATTGGCTAACAATTTAGGCAAAGTCAAAAGATAACATGTCATTATTAATTTATATTCTACCAAAAAACATTGTCAATGCATGATCACTTCTATATCAATGGACTTACCTTTTAGTATACCTGCCCTTATTTTTGTGGACATAATAGCTCTTGTAGACGTTCTCTTCACCTATAGGGCATATCCATGCATTGCATGGGTAACCATTACTGGTATTTCTAGCCGAAGGATTTTCAGCAAACAGCTCACTGCTATTATATCCACAATAAAGGCCAGGCTTTACAAGTTTGCTGAAAAAATTTCAATAGTTAGTCAACTGCCTTATATGCTACTACATAATACTTAGCCAAAATAGTCAGCCACTTTGTTATGTACACCTTAAAAAAAATAACAGCCTCCTCCATATACCCCTATAGCTGTCCTAGCCTCACCAAAGCAGGTGTCATTTCTACTCTCTGTGGTAGAAATGATACAAAACAATTGGCTAACAATTTAGGCAAAGTCAAAAGATAACATGTCATTATTAATTTATATTCTACCAAAAAACATTGTCAATGCATGATCACTTCTATATCAATGGACTTACCTTTTAGTATACCTGCCCTTATTTTTGTGGACATAATAGCTCTTGTAGACGTTCTCTTCACCTATAGGGCATATCCATGCATTGCATGGGTAACCATTACTGGTATTTTTAGCCCCAGGATTTTCAGCAAACAGCTCACTGCTATTATATCCACAAATAAGGCCAGGATTTACAAGTTTGCTGAAAAAATTTCAATAGTTAGTCAACTGCCTTATATGCTACTACATAATACTTAGCCAAAATAGTCAGCCACTTTGTTATGTACACCTTAAAAAAAAACAGCCTCCTCCATATACCCCTATAGCTGTCCTAGCCTCACCAAAGCAGGTGGCATATCTACTCTCTGTGGTAGAAATGATACATAACAATTGGCTAACAATTTAGGCAAAGTCAATAGATAACATGTTATTAATAATTTATATTCTATTTAAAATATTATCATATATGATATCTTCTATATCAATGCACTTACCTTTTAGTATACCTGACCTTATTTTTGTGGACATAATAGCTCTTGTAGACGATCTCTTCACCTACAGGGCATATCCATGCATTGCATGGGTAACCATAACTGATATTTTAAGCCCCAGGATTTTCAGCAAACAGCTCACTGCTATTATATCCACAATAAAGGCCAGGCTTTACAAGTTTGCTGAAAAAATTTCAATAGTTAGTCAACTGCCTTATATGCTACTACATAATACTTAGCCTAAATAGTCAGCCACTTTGTTATGTACACCTTAAAAAAAATAACAGCCTCCTCCATATACCCCTATAGCTGTCCTAGCCTCACCAAAGCAGGTGTCATTTCTACTCTCTGTGGTAGAAATGATACAAAACAATTGGCTAACAATTTAGGCAAAGTCAAAAGATAACATGTTATTATTAATTTATATTCTACCTAAAAACATTGTCAATGCATGATCACTTCTATATCAATGGACTTACCTTTTAGTATACCTGCCCTTATTTTTGTGGACATAATAGCTTTTGTAGACGTTCTCTTCACCTATAGGGCATATCCATGCATTGCATGGGTAACCATTACTGGTATTTTTAGCCCCAGGATTTTCAGCAAACAGCTCACTGCTATTATATCCACAATTAAGGCCAGGATTTACAAGTTTGCTGAAAAAATTTCAATAGTTAGTCAACTGCCTTATATGCTACTACATATTACTTAGCCTAAATAGTCAGCCACTTTGTTATTTACACCTTAAAAAAAATAACAGCCTCCTCCATATACCCCTATAGCTGTCCTAGCCTCACCAAAGCAGGTGTCATTTCTACTCTCTGTGGTAGAAATGATACAAAACAATTGGCTAACAATTTAGGCAAAGTCAAAAGATAACATGTCATTATTAATTTATATTCTACCAAAAAACATTGTCAATGCATGATCACTTCTATATCAATGGACTTACCTTTTAGTATACCTGCCCTTATTTTTGTGGACATAATAGCTCTTGTAGACGTTCTCTTCACCTATAGGGCATATCCATGCATTGCATGGGTAACCATTACTGGTATTTTTAGCCCCAGGATTTTCAGCAAACAGCTCACTGCTATTATATCCACAATAAAGGCCAGGCTTTACAAGTTTGCTGAAAAAATTTCAATAGTTAGTCAACTGCCTTATATGCTACTACATAATACTTAGCCAAAATGGTCAGCCACTTTGTTATGTACACCTTAAAAAAAATAACAGCCTCCTCCATATACCCCTATAGCTGTCCTAGCCTCACCAAAGCAGGTGTCATTTCTACTCTCTGTGGTAGAAATGATACAAAACAATTGGCTAACAATTTAGGCAAAGTCAAAAGATAACATATTATTATTAATTTATATTCCACCTAAAAACATTGTCAATGCATGATCACTTCTATATCAATGGACTTACCTTTTAGTATACCTGCCCTTATTTTTGTGGACATAATAGCTCTTGTAGACGTTCTCTTCACCTATAGGGCATATCCATGCATTGCATGGGTAACCATTACTGGTATTTTTAGCCCCAGGATTTTCAGCAAACAGCTCACTGCTATTATATCCACAATTAAGGTCAGGATTTACAAGTTTGCTGAAAAAATTTCAATAGTTAGTCAACTGCCTTATATGCTCCTACATAATACTTAGCCTAAATAGTCAGCCACTTTGTTATGTACACCTTAAAAAAACAGCCTCCTCCATATACCCCTAGAGCTGTCCTAGCCTCACCAAAGCAGGTGGCATATCTACTCTCTGTGGTAGAAATGATACATAACAATTGGCTAACAATTTAGGCAAAGTCAATAGATAACATGTTATTAATAATTTATATTCTATTTAAAATATTATCATATATGATATCTTTTATATCAATGCACTTACCTTTTAGTATACCTGACCTTATTTTTGTGGACATAATAGCTCTTGTAGACGATCTCTTCACCTATAGGGCATATCCATGCATTGCATGGGTAACCATAACTGATATTTTAAGCCCCAGGATTTTCAGCAAAGAGCTCACTGCTATTATATCCACAATTAAGGCCAGGATTTACAAGTTTGCTGAAAAAATTTCAATAGTTAGTCAACTGCCTTATATGCTACTACATATTACTTAGCCTAAATAGTCAGCCACTTTGTTATGTACACCTTAAAAAAAATAACAGCCTCCTCCATATACCCCTATAGCTGTCCTAGCCTCACCAAAGCAGGTGTCATTTCTACTCTCTGTGGTAGAAATGATACAAAACAATTGGCTAACAATTTAGGCAAAGTCAAAAGATAACATGTCATTATTAATTTATATTCTACCAAAAAACATTGTCAATGCATGATCACTTCTATATCAATGGACTTACCTTTTAGTATGCCTGCCCTTATTTTTGTGGACATAATAGCTCTTGTAGACGTTCTCTTCACCTATAGGGCATATCCATGCATTGCATGGGTAACCATTACTGGTATTTTTAGCCCCAGGATTTTCAGCAAACAGCTCACTGCTATTATATCCACAATAAAGGCCAGGCTTTACAAGTTTGCTGAAAAAATTTCAATAGTTAGTCAACTGCCTTATATGCTACTACATAATACTTAGCCTAAATAGTCAGCCACTTTGTTATGTACACCTTAAAAAAAATAACAGCCTCCTCCATATACCCCTATAGCTGTCCTAGCCTCACCAAAGCAGGTGTCATTTCTACTCTCTGTGGTAGAAATGATACAAAACAATTGGCTAACAATTTAGGCAAAGTCAAAAGATAACATGTCATTATTAATTTATATTCTACCAAAAAACATTTTCAATGCATGATCACTTCTATATCAATGGACTTACCTTTTAGTATACCTGCCCTTATTTTTGTGGACATAATAGCTCTTGTAGACGTTCTCTTCACCTATAGGGCATATCCATGAATTGCATGGGTAACCATTACTGGTATTTTTAGCCCCAGGATTTTCAGCAAACAGCTCACTGCTATTATATCCACAATTAAGGCCAGGATTTACAAGTTTGCTGAAAAAATTTCAATAGTTAGTAAACTGCCTTATATGCTACTACATAATACTTAGCCTAAATAGTCAGCCACTTTGTTATGTACACCTTAAAAAAAAACAGCCTCCTCCATATACCCCTATAGCTGTCCTAGCCTCACCAAAGCAGGTGGCATATCTACTCTCTGTGGTAGAAATGATACATAACAATTGGCTAACAATTTAGGCAAAGTCAATAGATAACATGTTATTAATAATTTATATTCTATTTAAAATATTATCATATATGATATCTTCTATATCAATGCACTTACCTTTTAGTATACCTGACCTTATTTTTGTGGACATAATAGCTCTTGTAGACAATCTCTTCACCTATAGGGCATATCCATGCATTGCATGGGTAACCATAACTGATATTTTAAGCCCAAGGATTTCCAGCAAACAGCTCACTGCTATTATATCCACAATTAAGGCCAGGATTTACAAGTTTGCTGAAAAAATTTCAATAGTTAGTCAACTGCCTTATATGCTACTACATATTACTTAGCCTAAATAGTCAGCCACTTTGTTATGTACACCTTAAAAAAAATAACAGCCTCCTCCATATACCCCTATAGCTGTCCTAGCCTCACCAAAGCAGGTGTCATTTCTACTCTCTGTGGTAGAAATGATACAAAACAATTGGCTAACAATTTAGGCAAAGTCAAAAGATAACATGTCATTATTAATTTATATTCTACCAAAAAACATTGTCAATGCATGATCACTTCTATATCAATGGACTTACCTTTTAGTATACCTGCCCTTATTTTTGTGGACATAATAGCTCTTATAGACGTTCTCTTCACCTATAGGGCATATCCATGCATTGCATGGGTAACCATTACTGGTATTTTTAGCCCCAGGATTTTCAGCAAACAGCTCACTGCTATTATATCCACAATTAAGGCCAGGATTTACAAGTTTGCTGAAAAAATTTCAATAGTTAGTCAACTGCCTTATATGCTACTACATAATACTTAGCCTAAATAGTCAGCCACTTTGTTATGTACACCTTAAAAAAACACAGCCTCCTCCATATACCCCTATAGCTGTCCTAGCCTCACCAAAGCAGGTGGCATATCTACTCTCTGTGGTAGAAATGATACATAACAATTGGCTAACAATTTAGGCAAAGTCAATAGATAACATGTTATTAATAATTTATATTCTATTTAAAATATTATCATATATGATATCTTCTATATCAATGCACTTACCTTTTAGTATACCTGACCTTATTTTTGTGGACATAATAGCTCTTGTAGACGATCTCTTCACCTATAGGGCATATCCATGCATTGCATGGGTAACCATTACTGGTATTTTTAGCCCCAGGATTTTCAGCAAACAGCTCACTGCTATTATATCCACAATAAAGGCCAGGCTTTACAAGTTTGCTGAAAAAATTTCAATAGTTAGTCAACTGCCTTATATGCTACTACATAATACTTAGCCTAAATAGTCAGCCACTTTGTTATGTACACCTTAAAAAAAATAACAGCCTCCTCCATATACCCCTATAGCTGTCCTAGCCTCACCAAAGCAGGTGTCATTTCTACTCTCTGTGGTAGAAATGATACAAAACAATTGGCTAACAATTTAGGCAAAGTCAAAAGATAACATGTTATTATTAATTTATATTCTACCTAAAAACATTGTCAATGCATGATCACTTCTATATCAATGGACTTACCTTTTAGTATACCTGCCCTTATTTTTGTGGACATAATAGCTCTTGTAGACGTTCTCTTCACCTATAGGGCATATCCATGCATTGCATGGGTAACCATTACTGGTATTTTTAGCCCCAGGATTTTCAGCAAACAGCTCACTGCTATTATATCCACAATTAAGGCCAGGATTTACAAATTTGCTGAAAAAATTTCAATAGTTAGTCAACTGCCTTATATGCTACTACATATTACTTAGCCTAAATAGTCAGCCACTTTGTTATTTACACCTTAAAAAAAATAACAGCCTCCTCCATATACCCCTATAGCTGTCCTAGCCTCACCAAAGCAGGTGTCATTTCTACTCTCTGTGGTAGAAATGATACAAAACAATTGGCTAACAATTTAGGCAAAGTCAAAAGATAACATGTCATTATTAATTTATATTCTACCAAAAAACATTGTCAATGCATGATCACTTCTATATCAATGGACTTACCTTTTAGTATACCTGCCCTTATTTTTGTGGACATAATAGCTCTTGTAGACGTTCTCTTCACCTACAGGGCATATCCATGCATTGCATGGGTAACCATTACTGGTATTTCTAGCCGAAGGATTTTCAGCAAACAGCTCACTGCTATTATATCCACAATAAAGGCCAGGCTTTACAAGTTTGCTGAAAAAATTTCAATAGTTAGTCAACTGCCTTATATGCTACTACATAATACTTAGCCAAAATAGTCAGCCACTTTGTTATGTACACCTTAAAAAAAATAACAGCCTCCTCCATATACCCCTATAGCTGTCCTATCCTCACCAAAGCAGGTGTCATTTCTACTCTCTGTGGTAGAAATGATACAAAACAATTGGCTAACAATTTAGGCAAAGTCAAAAGATAACATGTCATTATTAATTTATATTCTACCAAAAAACATTGTCAATGCATGATCACTTCTATATCAATGGACTTACCTTTTAGTATACCTGCCCTTATTTTTGTGGACATAATAGCTCTTGTAGACGTTCTCTTCACCTATAGGGCATATCCATGCATTGCATGGGTAACCATTACTGGTATTTTTAGCCCCAGGATTTTCAGCAAACAGCTCACTGCTATTATATCCACAATTAAGGCCAGGATTTACAAGTTTGCTGAAAAAATTTCAATAGTTAGTCAACTGCCTTATATGCTACTACATAATACTTAGCCTAAATAGTCAGCCACTTTGTTATGTACACCTTAAAAAAAAACAGCCTCCTCCATATACCCCTATAGCTGTCCTAGCCTCACCAAAGCAGGTGGCATATCTACTCTCTGTGGTAGAAATGATACATAACAATTGGCTAACAATTTAGGCAAAGTCAATAGATAACATGTTATTAATAATTTATATTCTATTTAAAATATTATCATATATGATATCTTCTATATCAATGCACTTACCTTTTAGTATACCTGACCTTATTTTTGTGGACATAATAGCTCTTGTAGACGATCTCTTCACCTATAGGGCATATCCATGCATTGCATGGGTAACCATAACTGATATTTTAAGCCCCAGGATTTCCAGCAAACAGCTCACTGCTATTATATCCACAATTAAGGCCAGGATTTACAAGTTTGCTGAAAAAATTTCAATAGTTAGTCAACTGCCTTATATGCTACTACATATTACTTAGCCTAAATAGTCAGCCACTTTGTTATGTACACCTTAAAAAAAATAACAGCCTCCTCCATATACCCCTATAGCTGTCCTAGCCTCACCAAAGCAGGTGGCATATCTACTCTCTGTGGTAGAAATGATACATAACAATTGGCTAACAATTTAGGCAAAGTCAATAGATAACATGTTATTAATAATTTATATTCTATTTAAAATATTATCATATATGATATCTTCTATATCAATGCACTTACCTTTTAGTATACCTGACCTTATTTTTGTGGACATAATAGCTCTTGTAGACGATCTCTTCACCTATAGGGCATATCCATGCATTGCATGGGTAACCATAACTGATATTTTAAGCCCCAGGATTTTAAGCAAACAGCTCACTGCTATTATATCCACAATTAAGGCCAGGATTTACAAGTTTGCTGAAAAAATTTCAATAGTTAGTCAACTGCCTTATATGCTACTACATATTACTTAGCCTAAATAGTCAGCCACTTTGTTATGTACACCTTAAAAAAATAACAGCCTCCTCCATATACCCCTATAGCTGTCCTAGCCTCACCAAAGCAGGTGTCATTTCTACTCTCTGTGGTAGAAATGATACAAAACAATTGGCTAACAATTTAGGCAAAGTCAAAAGATAACATGTCATTATTAATTTATATTCTACCAAAAAACATTGTCAATGCATGATCACTTCTATATCAATGGACTTACCTTTTAGTATACCTGACCTTATTTTTGTGGACATAATAGCTCTTGTAGACGTTCTCTTCACCTATAGGGCATATCCATGCATTGCATGGGTAACCATTACTGGTATTTTTAGCCCCAGGATTTTCAGCAAACAGCTCACTGCTATTATATCCACAATTAAGGCCAGGATTTACAAATTTGCTGAAAAAATTTCAATAGTTAGTCAACTGCCTTATATGCTACTACATATTACTTAGCCTAAATAGTCAGCCACTTTGTTTTTTACACCTTAAAAAAAATAACAGCCTCCTCCATATACCCCTATAGCTGTCCTAGCCTCACCAAAGCAGGTGTCATTTCTACTCTCTGTGGTAGAAATGATACAAAACAATTGGCTAACAATTTAGGCAAAGTCAAAAGATAACATGTCATTATTAATTTATATTCTACCAAAAAACATTGTCAATGCATGATCACTTCTATATCAATGGACTTACCTTTTAGTATACCTGCCCTTATTTTTGTGGACATAATAGCTCTTGTAGACATTCTCTTCACCTATAGGGCATATCCATGCATTGCATGGGTAACCATTACTGGTATTTTTAGCCCCAGGATTTTCAGCAAACAGCTCACTGCTATTATATCCACAATTAAGGCCAGGATTTACAAGTTTGCTGAAAAAATTTCAATAGTTAGTCAACTGCCTTATATGCTACTACATAATACTTAGCCAAAATAGTCAGCCACTTTGTTATGTACACCTTAAAAAAAAACAGCCTCCTCCATATACCCCTATAGCTGTCCTAGCCTCACCAAAGCAGGTGGCATATCTACTCTCTGTGGTAGAAATGATACATAACAATTGGCTAACAATTTAGGCAAAGTCAATAGATAACATGTTATTAATAATTTATATTCTATTTAAAATATTATCATATATGATATCTTCTATATCAATGCACTTACCTTTTAGTATACCTGACCTTATTTTTGTGGACATAATAGCTCTTGTAGACGATCTCTTCACCTATAGGGCATATCCATGCATTGCATGGGTAACCATAACTGATATTTTAAGCCCCAGGATTTCCAGCAAACAGCTCACTGCTATTATATCCACAATTAAGGCCAGGATTTACAAGTTTGCTGAAAAAATTTCAATAGTTAGTCAACTGCCTTATATGCTACTACATATTACTTAGCCTAAATAGTCAGCCACTTTGTTATGTACACCTTAAAAAAAATAACAGCCTCCTCCATATACCCCTATAGCTGTCCTAGCCTCACCAAAGCAGGTGTCATTTCTACTCTCTGTGGTAGAAATGATACAAAACAATTGGCTAACAATTTAGGCAAAGTCAAAAGATAACATGTCATTATTAATTTATATTCTACCAAAAAACATTGTCAATGCATGATCACTTCTATATCAATGGACTTACCTTTTAGTATACCTGCCCTTATTTTTGTGGACATAATAGCTCTTGTAGACGTTCTCTTCACCTATAGGGCATATCCATGCATTGCATGGGTAACCATTACTGGTATTTTTAGCCCCAGGATTTTCAGCAAACAGCTCACTGCTATTATATCCACAATTAAGGCCAGGATTTACAAGTTTGCTGAAAAAATTTCAATAGTTAGTCAACTGCCTTATATGCTACTACATAATACTTAGCCTAAATAGTCAGCCACTTTGTTATGTACACCTTAAAAAAAAACAGCCTCCTCCATATACCCCTATAGCTGTCCTAGCCTCACCAAAGCAGGTGGCATATCTACTCTCTGTGGTAGAAATGATACATAACAATTGGCTAACAATTTAGGCAAAGTCAATAGATAACATGTTATTAATAATTTATATTCTATTTAAAATATTATCATATATGATATCTTCTATATCAATGCACTTACCTTTTAGTATACCTGACCTTATTTTTGTGGACATAATAGCTCTTGTAGACGATCTCTTCACCTATAGGGCATATCCATGCATTGCATGGGTAACCATAACTGATATTTTAAGCCCCAGGATTTTAAGCAAACAGCTCACTGCTATTATATCCACAATTAAGGCCAGGATTTACAAGTTTGCTGAAAAAATTTCAATAGTTAGTCAACTGCCTTATATGCTACTACATATTACTTAGCCTAAATAGTCAGCCACTTTGTTATGTACACCTTAAAAAAATAACAGCCTCCTCCATATACCCCTATAGCTGTCCTAGCCTCACCAAAGCAGGTGTCATTTCTACTCTCTGTGGTAGAAATGATACAAAACAATTGGCTAACAATTTAGGCAAAGTCAAAAGATAACATGTCATTATTAATTTATATTCTACCAAAAAACATTGTCAATGCATGATCACTTCTATATCAATGGACTTACCTTTTAGTATACCTGACCTTATTTTTGTGGACATAATAGCTCTTGTAGACGTTCTCTTCACCTATAGGGCATATCCATGCATTGCATGGGTAACCATTACTGGTATTTTTAGCCCCAGGATTTTCAGCAAACAGCTCACTGCTATTATATCCACAATTAAGGCCAGGATTTACAAATTTGCTGAAAAAATTTCAATAGTTAGTCAACTGCCTTATATGCTACTACATATTACTTAGCCTAAATAGTCAGCCACTTTGTTTTTTACACCTTAAAAAAAATAACAGCCTCCTCCATATACCCCTATAGCTGTCCTAGCCTCACCAAAGCAGGTGTCATTTCTACTCTCTGTGGTAGAAATGATACAAAACAATTGGCTAATAATTTAGGCAAAGTCAAAAGATAACATGTCATTATTAATTTATATTCTACCAAAAAACATTGTCAATGCATGATCACTTCTATATCAATGGACTTACCTTTTAGTATACCTGCCCTTATTTTTGTGGACATAATAGCTCTTGTAGACGTTCTCTTCACCTATAGGGCATATCCATGCATTGCATGGGTAACCATTACTGGTATTTCTAGCCGAAGGATTTTCAGCAAACAGCTCACTGCTATTATATCCACAATAAAGGCCAGGCTTTACAAGTTTGCTGAAAAAATTTCAATAGTTAGTCAACTGCCTTATATGCTACTACATAATACTTAGCCAAAATAGTCAGCCACTTTGTTATGTACACCTTAAAAAAAATAACAGCCTCCTCCATATACCCCTATAGCTGTCCTAGCCTCACCAAAGCAGGTGTCATTTCTACTCTCTGTGGTAGAAATGATACAAAACAATTGGCTAACAATTTAGGCAAAGTCAAAAGATAACATGTCATTATTAATTTATATTCTACCAAAAAACATTGTCAATGCATGATCACTTCTATATCAATGGACTTACCTTTTAGTATACCTGCCCTTATTTTTGTGGACATAATAGCTCTTGTAGACGTTCTCTTCACCTATAGGGCATATCCATGCATTGCATGGGTAACCATTACTGGTATTTTTAGCCCCAGGATTTTCAGCAAACAGCTCACTGCTATTATATCCACAATTAAGGCCAGGATTTACAAGTTTGCTGAAAAAATTTCAATAGTTAGTCAACTGCCTTATATGCTACTACATAATACTTAGCCTAAATAGTCAGCCACTTTGTTATGTACACCTTAAAAAAAAACAGCCTCCTCCATATACCCCTATAGCTGTCCTAGCCTCACCAAAGCAGGTGGCATATCTACTCTCTGTGGTAGAAATGATACATAACAATTGGCTAACAATTTAGGCAAAGTCAATAGATAACATGTTATTAATAATTTATATTCTATTTAAAATATTATCATATATGATATCTTCTATATCAATGCACTTACCTTTTAGTATACCTGACCTTATTTTTGTGGACATAATAGCTCTTGTAGACGATCTCTTCACCTATAGGGCATATCCATGCATTGCATGGGTAACCATAACTGATATTTTAAGCCCCAGGATTTCCAGCAAACAGCTCACTGCTATTATATCCACAATTAAGGCCAGGATTTACAAGTTTGCTGAAAAAATTTCAATAGTTAGTCAACTGCCTTATATGCTACTACATATTACTTAGCCTAAATAGTCAGCCACTTTGTTATGTACACCTTAAAAAAAATAACAGCCTCCTCCATATACCCCTATAGCTGTCCTAGCCTCACCAAAGCAGGTGTCATTTCTACTCTCTGTGGTAGAAATGATACAAAACAATTGGCTAACAATTTAGGCAAAGTCAAAAGATAACATGTCATTATTAATTTATATTCTACCAAAAAACATTGTCAATGCATGATCACTTCTATATCAATGGACTTACCTTTTAGTATACCTGCCCTTATTTTTATGGACATAATAGCTCTTGTAGACGTTCTCTTCACCTATAGGGCATATCCATGCATTGCATGGGTAACCATTACTGGTATTTTTAGCCCCAGGATTTTCAGCAAACAGCTCACTGCTATTATATCCACAATTAAGGCCAGGATTTACAAGTTTGCTGAAAAAATTTCAATAGTTAGTCAACTGCCTTATATGCTACTACATAATACTTAGCCTAAATAGTCAGCCACTTTGTTATGTACACCTTAAAAAAAACAGCCTCCTCCATATACCCCTATAGCTGTCCTAGCCTCACCAAAGCAGGTGGCATATCTACTCTCTGTGGTAGAAATGATACATAACAATTGGCTAACAATTTAGGCAAAGTCAATAGATAACATGTTATTAATAATTTATATTCTATTTAAAATATTATCATATATGATATCTTCTATATCAATGCACTTACCTTTTAGTATACCTGACCTTATTTTTGTGGACATAATAGCTCTTGTAGACGATCTCTTCACCTATAGGGCATATCCATGCATTGCATGGGTAACCATAACTGATATTTTAAGCCCCAGGATTTTCAGCAAACAGCTCACTGCTATTATATCCACAATTAAGGCCAGGATTTACAAGTTTGCTGAAAAAATTTCAATAGTTAGTCAACTGCCTTATATGCTACTACATATTACTTAGCCTAAATAGTCAGCCACTTTGTTATGTACACCTTAAAAAAAATAACAGCCTCCTCCATATACCCCTATAGCTGTCCTAGCCTCACCAAAGCAGGTGTCATTTCTACTCTCTGTGGTAGAAATGATACAAAACAATTGGCTAACAATTTAGGCAAAGTCAAAAGATTACATGTCATTATTAATTTATATTCTACCAAAAAACATTGTCAATGCATGATCACTTCTATATCAATGGACTTACCTTTTAGTATACCTGCCCTTATTTTTGTGGACATAATAGCTCTTGTAGACGTTCTCTTCACCTATAGGGCATATCCATGCATTGCATGGGTAACCATTACTGGTATTTTTAGCCCCAGGATTTTCAGCAAACAGCTCACTGCTATTATATCCACAATTAAGGCCAGGATTTACAAGTTTGCTGAAAAAATTTCAATAGTTAGTCAACTGCCTTATATGCTACTACATAATACTTAGCCTAAATAGTCAGCCACTTTGTTATGTACACCTTAAAAAAAACCAGCCTCCTCCATATACCCCTATAGCTGTCCTAGCCTCACCAAAGCAGGTGGCATATCTACTCTCTGTGGTAGAAATGATACATAACAATTGGCTAACAATTTAGGCAAAGTCAATAGATAACATGTTATTAATAATTTATATTCTATTTAAAATATTATCATATATGATATCTTCTATATCAATGCACTTACCTTTTAGTATACCTGACCTTATTTTTGTGGACATAATAGCTCTTGTAGACGATCTCTTCACCTATAGGGCATATCCATGCATTGCATGGGTAACTATTACTGGTATTTTTAGCCCCAGGATTTCCAGCAAACAGCTCACTGCTATTATATCCACAATAAAGGCCAGGTTTTACAAGTTTGCTGAAAAAATTTCAATAGTTAGTCAACTGCCTTATATGCTACTACATAATACTTAGCCTAAATAGTCAGCCACTTTGTTATGTACACCTTAAAAAAAACCAGCCTCCTCCATATACCCCTATAGCTGTCCTAGCCTCACCAAAGCAGGTGGCATATCTACTCTCTGTGGTAGAAATGATACATAACAATTGGCTAACAATTTAGGCAAAGTCAATAGATAACATGTTATTAATAATTTATATTCTATTTAAAATATTATCATATATGATATCTTCTATATCAATGCACTTACCTTTTAGTATACCTGACCTTATTTTTGTGGACATAATAGCTCTTGTAGACGATCTCTTCACCTATAGGGCATATCCATGCATTGCATGGGTAACTATTACTGGTATTTTTAGCCCCAGGATTTTCAGCAAACAGCTCACTGCTATTATATCCACAATTAAGGCCAGGATTTACAAGTTTGCTGAAAAAATTTCAATAGTTAGTCAACTGCCTTATATGCTACTACATAATACTTAGCCTAAATAGTCAGCCACTTTGTTATGTACACCTTAAAAAAAAACAGCCTCCTCCATATACCCCTATAGCTGTCCTAGCCTCACCAAAGCAGGTGGCATATCTACTCTCTGTGGTAGAAATGATACATAACAATTGGCTAACAATTTAGGCAAAGTCAATAGATAACATGTTATTAATAATTTATATTCTATTTAAAATATTATCATATATGATATCTTCTATATCAATGCACTTACCTTTTAGTATACCTGACCTTATTTTTGTGGACATAATAGCTCTTGTAGACGATCTCTTCACCTATAGGGCATATCCATGCATTGCATGGGTAACCATAACTGATATTTTAAGCCCCAGGATTTCCAGCAAACAGCTCACTGCTATTATATCCACAATTAAGGCCAGGATTTACAAGTTTGCTGAAAAAATTTCAATAGTTAGTCAACTGCCTTATATGCTACTACATATTACTTAGCCTAAATAGTCAGCCACTTTGTTATGTACACCTTAAAAAAAATAA
The DNA here is from genome assembly GCF_040894005.1 of Engystomops pustulosus. Lineage (NCBI taxonomy): Eukaryota > Metazoa > Chordata > Amphibia > Anura > Leptodactylidae > Engystomops > Engystomops pustulosus. The sequence continues at coordinate 143,929,306 of NC_092417.1, read as the reverse complement.
CAGCCTCCTCCATATACCCCTATAGCTGTCCTAGCCTCACCAAAGCAGGTGTCATTTCTACTCTCTGTGGTAGAAATGATACAAAACAATTGGCTAACAATTTAGGCAAAGTCAAAAGATAACATGTCATTATTAATTTATATTCTACCAAAAAACATTGTCAATGCATGATCACTTCTATATCAATGGACTTACCTTTTAGTATACCTGCCCTTATTTTTGTGGACATAATAGCTCTTGTAGACGTTCTCTTCACCTATAGGGCATATCCATGCATTGCATGGGTAACCATTACTGGTATTTTTAGCCCCAGGATTTTCAGCAAACAGCTCACTGCTATTATATCCACAATTAAGGCCAGGATTTACAAGTTTGCTGAAAAAATTTCAATAGTTAGTCAACTGCCTTATATGCTACTACATAATACTTAGCCTAAATAGTCAGCCACTTTGTTATGTACACCTTAAAAAAAACCAGCCTCCTCCATATACCCCTATAGCTGTCCTAGCCTCACCAAAGCAGGTGGCATATCTACTCTCTGTGGTAGAAATGATACATAACAATTGGCTAACAATTTAGGCAAAGTCAATAGATAACATGTTATTAATAATTTATATTCTATTTAAAATATTATCATATATGATATCTTCTATATCAATGCACTTACCTTTTAGTATACCTGACCTTATTTTTGTGGACATAATAGCTCTTGTAGACGATCTCTTCACCTATAGGGCATATCCATGCATTGCATGGGTAACTATTACTGGTATTTTTAGCCCCAGGATTTCCAGCAAACAGCTCACTGCTATTATATCCACAATAAAGGCCAGGTTTTACAAGTTTGCTGAAAAAATTTCAATAGTTAGTCAACTGCCTTATATGCTACTACATAATACTTAGCCTAAATAGTCAGCCACTTTGTTATGTACACCTTAAAAAAAATAACAGCCTCCTCCATATACCCCTATAGCTGTCCTAGCCTCACCAAAGCAGGTGTCATTTCTACTCTCTGTGGTAGAAATGATACAAAACAATTGGCTAACAATTTAGGCAAAGTCAAAAGATAACATGTTATTATTAATTTATATTCTACCTAAAAACATTGTCAATGCATGATCACTTCTATATCAATGGACTTACCTTTTAGTATACCTGCCCTTATTTTTGTGGACATAATAGCTCTTGTAGACGTTCTCTTCACCTATAGGGCATATCCATGCATTGCATGGGTAACCATTACTGGTATTTTTAGCCCCAGGATTTTCAGCAAACAGCTCACTGCTATTATATCCACAATTAAGGCCAGGATTTACAAATTTGCTGAAAAAATTTCAATAGTTAGTCAACTGCCTTATATGCTACTACATATTACTTAGCCTAAATAGTCAGCCACTTTGTTATTTACACCTTAAAAAAAATAACAGCCTCCTCCATATACCCCTATAGCTGTCCTAGCCTCACCAAAGCAGGTGTCATTTCTACTCTCTGTGGTAGAAATGATACAAAACAATTGGCTAACAATTTAGGCAAAGTCAAAAGATAACATGTCATTATTAATTTATATTCTACCAAAAAACATTGTCAATGCATGATCACTTCTATATCAATGGACTTACCTTTTAGTATACCTGCCCTTATTTTTGTGGACATAATAGCTCTTGTAGACGTTCTCTTCACCTATAGGGCATATCCATGCATTGCATGGGTAACCATTACTGGTATTTCTAGCCGAAGGATTTTCAGCAAACAGCTCACTGCTATTATATCCACAATAAAGGCCAGGCTTTACAAGTTTGCTGAAAAAATTTCAATAGTTAGTCAACTGCCTTATATGCTACTACATAATACTTAGCCAAAATAGTCAGCCACTTTGTTATGTACACCTTAAAAAAATAACAGCCTCCTCCATATACCCCTATAGCTGTCCTAGCCTCACCAAAGCAGGTGTCATTTCTACTCTCTGTGGTAGAAATGATACAAAACAATTGGCTAACAATTTAGGCAAAGTCAAAAGATAACATGTCATTATTAATTTATATTCTACCAAAAAACATTGTCAATGCATGATCACTTCTATATCAATGGACTTACCTTTTAGTATACCTGCCCTTATTTTTGTGGACATAATAGCTCTTGTAGACGTTCTCTTCACCTATAGGGCATATCCATGCATTGCATGGGTAACCATTACTGGTATTTTTAGCCCCAGGATTTTCAGCAAACAGCTCACTGCTATTATATCCACAATTAAGGCCAGGATTTACAAGTTTGCTGAAAAAATTTCAATAGTTAGTCAACTGCCTTATATGCTACTACATAATACTTAGCCTAAATAGTCAGCCACTTTGTTATGTACACCTTAAAAAAAAACAGCCTCCTCCATATACCCCTATAGCTGTCCTAGCCTCACCAAAGCAGGTGGCATATCTACTCTCTGTGGTAGAAATGATACATAACAATTGGCTAACAATTTAGGCAAAGTCAATAGATAACATGTTATTAATAATTTATATTCTATTTAAAATATTATCATATATGATATCTTCTATATCAATGCACTTACCTTTTAGTATACCTGACCTTATTTTTGTGGACATAATAGCTCTTGTAGACGATCTCTTCACCTATAGGGCATATCCATGCATTGCATGGGTAACCATTACTGGTATTTTTAGCCCCAGGATTTTCAGCAAACAGCTCACTGCTATTATATCCACAATAAAGGCCAGGCTTTACAAGTTTACTGAAAAAATTTCAATAGTTAGTCAACTGCCTTATATGCTACTACATAATACTTAGCCTAAATAGTCAGCCACTTTGTTATGTACACCTTAAAAAAAATAACAGCCTCCTCCATATACCCCTATAGCTGTCCTAGCCTCACCAAAGCAGGTGTCATTTCTACTCTCTGTGGTAGAAATGATACAAAACAATTGGCTAACAATTTAGGCAAAGTCAAAAGATAACATGTTATTATTAATTTATATTCTACCTAAAAACATTGTCAATGCATGATCACTTCTATATCAATGGACTTACCTTTTAGTATACCTGCCCTTATTTTTGTGGACATAATAGCTCTTGTAGACGTTCTCTTCACCTATAGGGCATATCCATGCATTGCATGGGTAACCATTACTGGTATTTTTAGCCCCAGGATTTTCAGCAAACAGCTCACTGCTATTATATCCACAATTAAGGCCAGGATTTACAAATTTGCTGAAAAAATTTCAATAGTTAGTCAACTGCCTTATATGCTACTACATATTACTTAGCCTAAATAGTCAGCCACTTTGTTATTTACACCTTAAAAAAAATAACAGCCTCCTCCATATACCCCTATAGCTGTCCTAGCCTCACCAAAGCAGGTGTCATTTCTACTCTCTGTGGTAGAAATGATACAAAACAATTGGCTAACAATTTAGGCAAAGTCAAAAGATAACATGTCATTATTAATTTATATTCTACCAAAAAACATTGTCAATGCATGATCACTTCTATATCAATGGACTTACCTTTTAGTATACCTGCCCTTATTTTTGTGGACATAATAGCTCTTGTAGACGTTCTCTTCACCTATAGGGCATATCCATGCATTGCATGGGTAACCATTACTGGTATTTCTAGCCGAAGGATTTTCAGCAAACAGCTCACTGCTATTATATCCACAATAAAGGCCAGGCTTTACAAGTTTGCTGAAAAAATTTCAATAGTTAGTCAACTGCCTTATATGCTACTACATAATACTTAGCCAAAATAGTCAGCCACTTTGTTATGTACACCTTAAAAAAAATAACAGCCTCCTCCATATACCCCTATAGCTGTCCTAGCCTCACCAAAGCAGGTGTCATTTCTACTCTCTGTGGTAGAAATGATACAAAACAATTGGCTAACAATTTAGGCAAAGTCAAAAGATAACATGTCATTATTAATTTATATTCTACCAAAAAACATTGTCAATGCATGATCACTTCTATATCAATGGACTTACCTTTTAGTATACCTGCCCTTATTTTTGTGGACATAATAGCTCTTGTAGACGTTCTCTTCACCTATAGGGCATATCCATGCATTGCATGGGTAACCATTACTGGTATTTTTAGCCCCAGGATTTTCAGCAAACAGCTCACTGCTATTATATCCACAATTAAGGCCAGGATTTACAAGTTTGCTGAAAAAATTTCAATAGTTAGTCAACTGCCTTATATGCTACTACATAATACTTAGCCAAAATAGTCAGCCACTTTGTTATGTACACCTTAAAAAAAAACAGCCTCCTCCATATACCCCTATAGCTGTCCTAGCCTCACCAAAGCAGGTGGCATATCTACTCTCTGTGGTAGAAATGATACATAACAATTGGCTAACAATTTAGGCAAAGTCAATAGATAACATGTTATTAATAATTTATATTCTATTTAAAATATTATCATATATGATATCTTCTATATCAATGCACTTACCTTTTAGTATACCTGACCTTATTTTTGTGGACATAATAGCTCTTGTAGACGATCTCTTCACCTATAGGGCATATCCATGCATTGCATGGGTAACCATAACTGATATTTTAAGCCCCAGGATTTCCAGCAAACAGCTCACTGCTATTATATCCACAATTAAGGCCAGGATTTACAAGTTTGCTGAAAAAATTTCAATAGTTAGTCAACTGCCTTATATGCTACTACATATTACTTAGCCTAAATAGTCAGCCACTTTGTTATGTACACCTTAAAAAAAATAACAGCCTCCTCCATATACCCCTATAGCTGTCCTAGCCTCACCAAAGCAGGTGTCATTTCTACTCTCTGTGGTAGAAATGATACAAAACAATTGGCTAACAATTTAGGCAAAGTCAAAAGATAACATGTCATTATTAATTTATATTCTACCAAAAAACATTGTCAATGCATGATCACTTCTATATCAATGGACTTACCTTTTAGTATACCTGCCCTTATTTTTGTGGACATAATAGCTCTTGTAGACGTTCTCTTCACCTATAGGGCATATCCATGCATTGCATGGGTAACCATTACTGGTATTTTTAGCCCCAGGATTTTCAGCAAACAGCTCACTGCTATTATATCCACAATTAAGGCCAGGATTTACAAGTTTGCTGAAAAAATTTCAATAGTTAGTCAACTGCCTTATATGCTACTACATAATACTTAGCCTAAATAGTCAGCCACTTTGTTATGTACACCTTAAAAAAAAAACAGCCTCCTCCATATACCCCTATAGCTGTCCTAGCCTCACCAAAGCAGGTGGCATATCTACTCTCTGTGGTAGAAATGATACATAACAATTGGCTAACAATTTAGGCAAAGTCAATAGATAACATGTTATTAATAATTTATATTCTATTTAAAATATTATCATATATGATATCTTCTATATCAATGCACTTACCTTTTAGTATACCTGACCTTATTTTTGTGGACATAATAGCTCTTGTAGACGATCTCTTCACCTATAGGGCATATCCATGCATTGCATGGGTAACCATAACTGATATTTTAAGCCCCAGGATTTTCAGCAAACAGCTCACTGCTATTATATCCACAATTAAGGCCAGGATTTACAAGTTTGCTGAAAAAATTTCAATAGTTAGTCAACTGCCTTATATGCTACTACATATTACTTAGCCTAAATAGTCAGCCACTTTGTTATGTACACCTTAAAAAAATAACAGCCTCCTCCATACACCCCTATAGCTGTCCTAGCCTCACCAAAGCAGGTGTCATTTCTACTCTCTGTGGTAGAAATGATACAAAACAATTGGCTAACAATTTAGGCAAAGTCAAAAGATAACATGTCATTATTAATTTATATTCTACCAAAAAACATTGTCAATGCATGATCACTTCTATATCAATGGACTTACCTTTTAGTATACCTGACCTTATTTTTGTGGACATAATAGCTCTTGTAGACGTTCTCTTCACCTATAGGGCATATCCATGCATTGCATGGGTAACCATTACTGGTATTTTTAGCCCCAGGATTTTCAGCAAACAGCTCACTGCTATTATATCCACAATTAAGGCCAGGATTTACAAGTTTGCTGAAAAAATTTCAATAGTTAGTCAACTGCCTTATATGCTACTACATATTACTTAGCCTAAATAGTCAGCCACTTTGTTATGTACACCTTAAAAAAAATAACAGCCTCCTCCATATACCCCTATAGCTGTCCTAGCCTCACCAAAGCAGGTGTCATTTCTACTCTCTGTGGTAGAAATGATACAAAACAATTGGCTAACAATTTAGGCAAAGTCAAAAGATAACATGTCATTATTAATTTATATTCTACCAAAAAACATTGTCAATGCATGATCACTTCTATATCAATGGACTTACCTTTTAGTATACCTGCCCTTATTTTTGTGGACATAATAGCTCTTGTAGACGTTCTCTTCACCTATAGGGCATATCCATGCATTGCATGGGTAACCATTACTGGTATTTTTAGCCCCAGGATTTTCAGCAAACAGCTCACTGCTATTATATCCACAATTAAGGCCAGGATTTACAAGTTTGCTGAAAAAATTTCAATAGTTAGTCAACTGCCTTATATGCTACTACATAATACTTAGCCTAAATAGTCAGCCACTTTGTTATGTACACCTTAAAAAAAACAGCCTCCTCCATATACCCCTATAGCTGTCCTAGCCTCACCAAAGCAGGTGGCATATCTACTCTCTGTGGTAGAAATGATACATAACAATTGGCTAACAATTTAGGCAAAGTCAATAGATAACATGTTATTAATAATTTATATTCTATTTAAAATATTATCATATATGATATCTTCTATATCAATGCACTTACCTTTTAGTATACCTGACCTTATTTTTGTGGACATAATAGCTCTTGTAGACGATCTCTTCACCTATAGGGCATATCCATGCATTGCATGGGTAACCATTACTGGTATTTTTAGCCCCAGGATTTTCAGCAAACAGCTCACTGCTATTATATCCACAATAAAGGCCAGGCTTTACAAGTTTGCTGAAAAAATTTCAATAGTTAGTCAACTGCCTTATATGCTACTACATAATACTTAGCCTAAATAGTCAGCCACTTTGTTATGTACACCTTAAAAAAAATAACAGCCTCCTCCATATACCCCTATAGCTGTCCTAGCCTCACCAAAGCAGGTGTCATTTCTACTCTCTGTGGTAGAAATGATACAAAACAATTGGCTAACAATTTAGGCAAAGTCAAAAGATAACATGTTATTATTAATTTATATTCTACCTAAAAACATTGTCAATGCATGATCACTTCTATATCAATGGACTTACCTTTTAGTATACCTGCCCTTATTTTTGTGGACATAATAGCTCTTGTAGACGTTCTCTTCACCTATAGGGCATATCCATGCATTGCATGGGTAACCATTACTGGTATTTTTAGCCCCAGGATTTTCAGCAAACAGCTCACTGCTATTATATCCACAATTAAGGCCAGGATTTACAAATTTGCTGAAAAAATTTCAATAGTTAGTCAACTGCCTTATATGCTACTACATATTACTTAGCCTAAATAGTCAGCCACTTTGTTATTTACACCTTAAAAAAAATAACAGCCTCCTCCATATACCCCTATAGCTGTCCTAGCCTCACCAAAGCAGGTGTCATTTCTACTCTCTGTGGTAGAAATGATACAAAACAATTGGCTAACAATTTAGGCAAAGTCAAAAGATAACATGTCATTATTAATTTATATTCTACCAAAAAACATTGTCAATGCATGATCACTTCTATATCAATGGACTTACCTTTTAGTATACCTGCCCTTATTTTTGTGGACATAATAGCTCTTGTAGACGTTCTCTTCACCTACAGGGCATATCCATGCATTGCATGTGTAACCATTACTGGTATTTCTAGCCGAAGGATTTTCAGCAAACAGCTCACTGCTATTATATCCACAATAAAGGCCAGGCTTTACAAGTTTGCTGAAAAAATTTCAATAGTTAGTCAACTGCCTTATATGCTACTACATAATACTTAGCCAAAATAGTCAGCCACTTTGTTATGTACACCTTAAAAAAAATAACAGCCTCCTCCATATACCCCTATAGCTGTCCTAGCCTCACCAAAGCAGGTGTCATTTCTACTCTCTGTGGTAGAAATGATACAAAACAATTGGCTAACAATTTAGGCAAAGTCAAAAGATAACATGTCATTATTAATTTATATTCTACCAAAAAACATTGTCAATGCATGATCACTTCTATATCAATGGACTTACCTTTTAGTATACCTGCCCTTATTTTTGTGGACATAATAGCTCTTGTAGACGTTCTCTTCACCTATAGGGCATATCCATGCATTGCATGGGTAACCATTACTGGTATTTTTAGCCCCAGGATTTTCAGCAAACAGCTCACTGCTATTATATCCACAATTAAGGCCAGGATTTACAAGTTTGCTGAAAAAATTTCAATAGTTAGTCAACTGCCTTATATGCTACTACATAATACTTAGCCTAAATAGTCAGCCACTTTGTTATGTACACCTTAAAAAAAAACAGCCTCCTCCATATACCCCTATAGCTGTCCTAGCCTCACCAAAGCAGGTGGCATATCTACTCTCTGTGGTAGAAATGATACATAACAATTGGCTAACAATTTAGGCAAAGTCAATAGATAACATGTTATTAATAATTTATATTCTATTTAAAATATTATCATATATGATATCTTCTATATCAATGCACTTACCTTTTAGTATACCTGACCTTATTTTTGTGGACATAATAGCTCTTGTAGACGATCTCTTCACCTATAGGGCATATCCATGCATTGCATGGCTAACCATAACTGATATTTTAAGCCCCAGGATTTCCAGCAAACAGCTCACTGCTATTATATCCACAATTAAGGCCAGGATTTACAAGTTTGCTGAAAAAATTTCAATAGTTAGTCAACTGCCTTATATGCTACTACATATTACTTAGCCTAAATAGTCAGCCACTTTGTTATGTACACCTTAAAAAAAATAACAGCCTCCTCCATATACCCCTATAGCTGTCCTAGCCTCACCAAAGCAGGTGTCATTTCTACTCTCTGTGGTAGAAATGATACAAAACAATTGGCTAACAATTTAGGCAAAGTCAAAAGATAACATGTCATTATTAATTTATATTCTACCAAAAAACATTGTCAATGCATGATCACTTCTATATCAATGGACTTACCTTTTAGTATACCTGCCCTTATTTTTGTGGACATAATAGCTCTTGTAGACGTTCTCTTCACCTATAGGGCATATCCATGCATTGCATGGGTAACCATTACTGGTATTTTTAGCCCCAGGATTTTCAGCAAACAGCTCACTGCTATTATATCCACAATTAAGGCCAGGATTTACAAGTTTGCTGAAAAAATTTCAATAGTTAGTCAACTGCCTTATATGCTACTACATAATACTTAGCCTAAATAGTCAGCCACTTTGTTATGTACACCTTAAAAAAAACAGCCTCCTCCATATACCCCTATAGCTGTCCTAGCCTCACCAAAGCAGGTGGCATATCTACTCTCTGTGGTAGAAATGATACATAACAATTGGCTAACAATTTAGGCAAAGTCAATAGATAACATGTTATTAATAATTTATATTCTATTTAAAATATTATCATATATGATATCTTCTATATCAATGCACTTACCTTTTAGTATACCTGACCTTATTTTTGTGGACATAATAGCTCTTGTAGACGATCTCTTCACCTATAGGGCATATCCATGCATTGCATGGGTAACCATTACTGGTATTTTTAGCCCCAGGATTTTCAGCAAACAGCTCACTGCTATTATATCCACAATAAAGGCCAGGCTTTACAAGTTTACTGAAAAAATTTCAATAGTTAGTCAACTGCCTTATATGCTACTACATAATACTTAGCCTAAATAGTCAGCCACTTTGTTATGTACACCTTAAAAAAATAACAGCCTCCTCCATATACCCCTATAGCTGTCCTAGCCTCACCAAAGCAGGTGTCATTTCTACTCTCTGTGGTAGAAATGATACAAAACAATTGGCTAACAATTTAGGCAAAGTCAAAAGATAACATGTTATTATTAATTTATATTCTACCTAAAAACATTGTCAATGCATGATCACTTCTATATCAATGGACTTACCTTTTAGTATACCTGCCCTTATTTTTGTGGACATAATAGCTCTTGTAGACGTTCTCTTCACCTATAGGGCATATCCATGCATTGCATGGGTAACCATTACTGGTATTTTTAGCCCCAGGATTTTCAGCAAACAGCTCACTGCTATTATATCCACAATTAAGGCCAGGATTTACAAATTTGCTGAAAAAATTTCAATAGTTAGTCAACTGCCTTATATGCTACTACATATTACTTAGCCTAAATAGTCAGCCACTTTGTTATTTACACCTTAAAAAAAATAACAGCCTCCTCCATATACCCCTATAGCTGTCCTAGCCTCACCAAAGCAGGTGTCATTTCTACTCTCTGTGGTAGAAATGATACAAAACAATTGGCTAACAATTTAGGCAAAGTCAAAAGATAACATGTCATTATTAATTTATATTCTACCAAAAAACATTGTCAATGCATGATCACTTCTATATCAATGGACTTACCTTTTAGTATACCTGCCCTTATTTTTGTGGACATAATAGCTCTTGTAGACGTTCTCTTCACCTATAGGGCATATCCATGCATTGCATGGGTAACCATTACTGGTATTTCTAGCCGAAGGATTTTCAGCAAACAGCTCACTGCTATTATATCCACAATAAAGGCCAGGCTTTACAAGTTTGCTGAAAAAATTTCAATAGTTAGTCAACTGCCTTATATGCTACTACATAATACTTAGCCAAAATAGTCAGCCACTTTGTTATGTACACCTTAAAAAAAATAACAGCCTCCTCCATATACCCCTATAGCTGTCCTAGCCTCACCAAAGCAGGTGTCATTTCTACTCTCTGTGGTAGAAATGATACAAAACAATTGGCTAACAATTTAGGCAAAGTCAAAAGATAACATGTCATTATTAATTTATATTCTACCAAAAAACATTGTCAATGCATGATCACTTCTATATCAATGGACTTACCTTTTAGTATACCTGCCCTTATTTTTGTGGACATAATAGCTCTTGTAGACGTTCTCTTCACCTATAGGGCATATCCATGCATTGCATGGGTAACCATTACTGGTATTTTTAGCCCCAGGATTTTCAGCAAACAGCTCACTGCTATTATATCCACAATTAAGGCCAGGATTTACAAGTTTGCTGAAAAAATTTCAATAGTTAGTCAACTGCCTTATATGCTACTACATAATACTTAGCCAAAATAGTCAGCCACTTTGTTATGTACACCTTAAAAAAAAACAGCCTCCTCCATATACCCCTATAGCTGTCCTAGCCTCACCAAAGCAGGTGGCATATCTACTCTCTGTGGTAGAAATGATACATAACAATTGGCTAACAATTTAGGCAAAGTCAATAGATAACATGTTATTAATAATTTATATTCTATTTAAAATATTATCATATATGATATCTTCTATATCAATGCACTTACCTTTTAGTATACCTGACCTTATTTTTGTGGACATAATAGCTCTTGTAGACGATCTCTTCACCTACAGGGCATATCCATGCATTGCATGGGTAACCATAACTGATATTTTAAGCCCCAGGATTTTCAGCAAACAGCTCACTGCTATTATATCCACAATAAAGGCCAGGCTTTACAAGTTTGCTGAAAAAATTTCAATAGTTAGTCAACTGCCTTATATGCTACTACATAATACTTAGCCTAAATAGTCAGCCACTTTGTTATGTACACCTTAAAAAAAATAACAGCCTCCTCCATATACCCCTATAGCTGTCCTAGCCTCACCAAAGCAGGTGTCATTTCTACTCTCTGTGGTAGAAATGATACAAAACAATTGGCTAACAATTTAGGCAAAGTCAAAAGATAACATGTTATTATTAATTTATATTCTACCTAAAAACATTGTCAATGCATGATCACTTCTATATCAATGGACTTACCTTTTAGTATACCTGCCCTTATTTTTGTGGACATAATAGCTTTTGTAGACGTTCTCTTCACCTATAGGGCATATCCATGCATTGCATGGGTAACCATTACTGGTATTTTTAGCCCCAGGATTTTCAGCAAACAGCTCACTGCTATTATATCCACAATTAAGGCCAGGATTTACAAGTTTGCTGAAAAAATTTCAATAGTTAGTCAACTGCCTTATATGCTACTACATATTACTTAGCCTAAATAGTCAGCCACTTTGTTATTTACACCTTAAAAAAAATAACAGCCTCCTCCATATACCCCTATAGCTGTCCTAGCCTCACCAAAGCAGGTGTCATTTCTACTCTCTGTGGTAGAAATGATACAAAACAATTGGCTAACAATTTAGGCAAAGTCAAAAGATAACATGTCATTATTAATTTATATTCTACCAAAAAACATTGTCAATGCATGATCACTTCTATATCAATGGACTTACCTTTTAGTATACCTGCCCTTATTTTTGTGGACATAATAGCTCTTGTAGACGTTCTCTTCACCTATAGGGCATATCCATGCATTGCATGGGTAACCATTACTGGTATTTTTAGCCCCAGGATTTTCAGCAAACAGCTCACTGCTATTATATCCACAATAAAGGCCAGGCTTTACAAGTTTGCTGAAAAAATTTCAATAGTTAGTCAACTGCCTTATATGCTACTACATAATACTTAGCCAAAATGGTCAGCCACTTTGTTATGTACACCTTAAAAAAAATAACAGCCTCCTCCATATACCCCTATAGCTGTCCTAGCCTCACCAAAGCAGGTGTCATTTCTACTCTCTGTGGTAGAAATGATACAAAACAATTGGCTAACAATTTAGGCAAAGTCAAAAGATAACATATTATTATTAATTTATATTCCACCTAAAAACATTGTCAATGCATGATCACTTCTATATCAATGGACTTACCTTTTAGTATACCTGCCCTTATTTTTGTGGACATAATAGCTCTTGTAGACGTTCTCTTCACCTATAGGGCATATCCATGCATTGCATGGGTAACCATTACTGGTATTTTTAGCCCCAGGATTTTCAGCAAACAGCTCACTGCTATTATATCCACAAATAAGGTCAGGATTTACAAGTTTGCTGAAAAAATTTCAATAGTTAGTCAACTGCCTTATATGCTCCTACATAATACTTAGCCTAAATAGTCAGCCACTTTGTTATGTACACCTTAAAAAAACAGCCTCCTCCATATACCCCTAGAGCTGTCCTAGCCTCACCAAAGCAGGTGGCATATCTACTCTCTGTGGTAGAAATGATACATAACAATTGGCTAACAATTTAGGCAAAGTCAATAGATAACATGTTATTAATAATTTATATTCTATTTAAAATATTATCATATATGATATCTTTTATATCAATGCACTTACCTTTTAGTATACCTGACCTTATTTTTGTGGACATAATAGCTCTTGTAGACGATCTCTTCACCTATAGGGCATATCCATGCATTGCATGGGTAACCATAACTGATATTTTAAGCCCCAGGATTTTCAGCAAAGAGCTCACTGCTATTATATCCACAATTAAGGCCAGGATTTACAAGTTTGCTGAAAAAATTTCAATAGTTAGTCAACTGCCTTATATGCTACTACATATTACTTAGCCTAAATAGTCAGCCACTTTGTTATGTACACCTTAAAAAAAATAACAGCCTCCTCCATATACCCCTATAGCTGTCCTAGCCTCACCAAAGCAGGTGTCATTTCTACTCTCTGTGGTAGAAATGATACAAAACAATTGGCTAACAATTTAGGCAAAGTCAAAAGATAACATGTCATTATTAATTTATATTCTACCAAAAAACATTGTCAATGCATGATCACTTCTATATCAATGGACTTACCTTTTAGTATGCCTGCCCTTATTTTTGTGGACATAATAGCTCTTGTAGACGTTCTCTTCACCTATAGGGCATATCCATGCATTGCATGGGTAACCATTACTGGTATTTTTAGCCCCAGGATTTTCAGCAAACAGCTCACTGCTATTATATCCACAATAAAGGCCAGGCTTTACAAGTTTGCTGAAAAAATTTCAATAGTTAGTCAACTGCCTTATATGCTACTACATAATACTTAGCCTAAATAGTCAGCCACTTTGTTATGTACACCTTAAAAAAAATAACAGCCTCCTCCATATACCCCTATAGCTGTCCTAGCCTCACCAAAGCAGGTGTCATTTCTACTCTCTGTGGTAGAAATGATACAAAACAATTGGCTAACAATTTAGGCAAAGTCAAAAGATAACATGTTATTATTAATTTATATTCTACCTAAAAACATTGTCAATGCATGATCACTTCTATATCAATGGACTTACCTTTTAGTATACCTGCCCTTATTTTTGTGGACATAATAGCTCTTGTAGACGTTCTCTTCACCTATAGGGCATATCCATGCATTGCATGGGTAACCATTACTGGTATTTTTAGCCCCAGGATTTTCAGCAAACAGCTCACTGCTATTATATCCACAATTAAGGCCAGGATTTACAAATTTGCTGAAAAAATTTCAATAGTTAGTCAACTGCCTTATATGCTACTACATATTACTTAGCCTAAATAGTCAGCCACTTTGTTATTTACACCTTAAAAAAAATAACAGCCTCCTCCATATACCCCTATAGCTGTCCTAGCCTCACCAAAGCAGGTGTCATTTCTACTCTCTGTGGTAGAAATGATACAAAACAATTGGCTAACAATTTAGGCAAAGTCAAAAGATAACATGTCATTATTAATTTATATTCTACCAAAAAACATTGTCAATGCATGATCACTTCTATATCAATGGACTTACCTTTTAGTATACCTGCCCTTATTTTTGTGGACATAATAGCTCTTGTAGACGTTCTCTTCACCTACAGGGCATATCCATGCATTGCATGGGTAACCATTACTGGTATTTCTAGCCGAAGGATTTTCAGCAAACAGCTCACTGCTATTATATCCACAATAAAGGCCAGGCTTTACAAGTTTGCTGAAAAAATTTCAATAGTTAGTCAACTGCCTTATATGCTACTACATAATACTTAGCCAAAATAGTCAGCCACTTTGTTATGTACACCTTAAAAAAAATAACAGCCTCCTCCATATACCCCTATAGCTGTCCTAGCCTCACCAAAGCAGGTGTCATTTCTACTCTCTGTGGTAGAAATGATACAAAACAATTGGCTAACAATTTAGGCAAAGTCAAAAGATAACATGTCATTATTAATTTATATTCTACCAAAAAACATTGTCAATGCATGATCACTTCTATATCAATGGACTTACCTTTTAGTATACCTGCCCTTATTTTTGTGGACATAATAGCTCTTGTAGACGTTCTCTTCACCTATAGGGCATATCCATGCATTGCATGGGTAACCATTACTGGTATTTTTAGCCCCAGGATTTTCAGCAAACAGCTCACTGCTATTATATCCACAATTAAGGCCAGGATTTACAAGTTTGCTGAAAAAATTTCAATAGTTAGTCAACTGCCTTATATGCTACTACATAATACTTAGCCTAAATAGTCAGCCACTTTGTTATGTACACCTTAAAAAAAAACAGCCTCCTCCATATACCCCTATAGCTGTCCTAGCCTCACCAAAGCAGGTGGCATATCTACTCTCTGTGGTAGAAATGATACATAACAATTGGCTAACAATTTAGGCAAAGTCAATAGATAACATGTTATTAATAATTTATATTCTATTTAAAATATTATCATATATGATATCTTCTATATCAATGCACTTACCTTTTAGTATACCTGACCTTATTTTTGTGGACATAATAGCTCTTGTAGACGATCTCTTCACCTATAGGGCATATCCATGCATTGCATGGGTAACCATAACTGATATTTTAAGCCCCAGGATTTCCAGCAAACAGCTCACTGCTATTATATCCACAATTAAGGCCAGGATTTACAAGTTTGCTGAAAAAATTTCAATAGTTAGTCAACTGCCTTATATGCTACTACATATTACTTAGCCTAAATAGTCAGCCACTTTGTTATGTACACCTTAAAAAAAATAACAGCCTCCTCCATATACCCCTATAGCTGTCCTAGCCTCACCAAAGCAGGTGTCATTTCTACTCTCTGTGGTAGAAATGATACAAAACAATTGGCTAACAATTTAGGCAAAGTCAAAAGATAACATGTCATTATTAATTTATATTCTACCAAAAAACATTGTCAATGCATGATCACTTCTATATCAATGGACTTACCTTTTAGTATACCTGCCCTTATTTTTATGGACATAATAGCTCTTGTAGACGTTCTCTTCACCTATAGGGCATATCCATGCATTGCATGGGTAACCATTACTGGTATTTTTAGCCCCAGGATTTTCAGCAAACAGCTCACTGCTATTATATCCACAATTAAGGCCAGGATTTACAAGTTTGCTGAAAAAATTTCAATAGTTAGTCAACTGCCTTATATGCTACTACATAATACTTAGCCTAAATAGTCAGCCACTTTGTTATGTACACCTTAAAAAAAAACAGCCTCCTCCATATACCCCTATAGCTGTCCTAGCCTCACCAAAGCAGGTGGCATATCTACTCTCTGTGGTAGAAATGATACATAACAATTGGCTAACAATTTAGGCAAAGTCAATAGATAACATGTTATTAATAATTTATATTCTATTTAAAATATTATCATATATGATATCTTCTATATCAATGCACTTACCTTTTAGTATACCTGACCTTATTTTTGTGGACATAATAGCTCTTGTAGACGATCTCTTCACCTATAGGGCATATCCATGCATTGCATGGGTAACCATTACTGGTATTTTTAGCCCCAGGATTTTCAGCAAACAGCTCACTGCTATTATATCCACAATAAAGGCCAGGCTTTACAAGTTTACTGAAAAAATTTCAATAGTTAGTCAACTGCCTTATATGCTACTACATAATACTTAGCCTAAATAGTCAGCCACTTTGTTATGTACACCTTAAAAAAAAAACAGCCTCCTCCATATACCCCTATAGCTGTCCTAGCCTCACCAAAGCAGGTGGCATATCTACTCTCTGTGGTAGAAATGATACATAACAATTGGCTAACAATTTAGGCAAAGTCAATAGATAACATGTTATTAATAATTTATATTCTATTTAAAATATTATCATATATGATATCTTCTATATCAATGCACTTACCTTTTAGTATACCTGACCTTATTTTTGTGGACATAATAGCTCTTGTAGACGATCTCTTCACCTATAGGGCATATCCATGCATTGCATGGGTAACCATAACTGATATTTTAAGCCCCAGGATTTTAAGCAAACAGCTCACTGCTATTATATCCACAATTAAGGCCAGGATTTACAAGTTTGCTGAAAAAATTTCAATAGTTAGTCAACTGCCTTATATGCTACTACATATTACTTAGCCTAAATAGTCAGCCACTTTGTTATGTACACCTTAAAAAAATAACAGCCTCCTCCATATACCCCTATAGCTGTCCTAGCCTCACCAAAGCAGGTGTCATTTCTACTCTCTGTGGTAGAAATGATACAAAACAATTGGCTAACAATTTAGGCAAAGTCAAAAGATAACATGTCATTATTAATTTATATTCTACCAAAAAACATTGTCAATGCATGATCACTTCTATATCAATGGACTTACCTTTTAGTATACCTGCCCTTATTTTTGTGGACATAATAGCTCTTGTAGACGTTCTCTTCACCTATAGGGCATATCCATGCATTGCATGGGTAACCATTACTGGTATTTTTAGCCCCAGGATTTTCAGCAAACAGCTCACTGCTATTATATCCACAATTAAGGCCAGGATTTACAAGTTTGCTGAAAAAATTTCAATAGTTAGTCAACTGCCTTATATGCTACTACATAATACTTAGCCTAAATAGTCAGCCACTTTGTTATGTACACCTTAAAAAAAAACAGCCTCCTCCATATACCCCTATAGCTGTCCTAGCCTCACCAAAGCAGGTGGCATATCTACTCTCTGTGGTAGAAATGATACATAACAATTGGCTAACAATTTAGGCAAAGTCAATAGATAACATGTTATTAATAATTTATATTCTATTTAAAATATTATCATATATGATATCTTCTATATCAATGCACTTACCTTTTAGTATACCTGACCTTATTTTTGTGGACATAATAGCTCTTGTAGACGATCTCTTCACCTATAGGGCATATCCATGCATTGCATGGGTAACCATAACTGATATTTTAAGCCCCAGGATTTTAAGCAAACAGCTCACTGCTATTATATCCACAATTAAGGCCAGGATTTACAAGTTTGCTGAAAAAATTTCAATAGTTAGTCAACTGCCTTATATGCTACTACATATTACTTAGCCTAAATAGTCAGCCACTTTGTTATGTACACCTTAAAAAAATAACAGCCTCCTCCATATACCCCTATAGCTGTCCTAGCCTCACCAAAGCAGGTGTCATTTCTACTCTCTGTGGTAGAAATGATACAAAACAATTGGCTAACAATTTAGGCAAAGTCAAAAGATAACATGTCATTATTAATTTATATTCTACCAAAAAACATTGTCAATGCATGATCACTTCTATATCAATGGACTTACCTTTTAGTATACCTGACCTTATTTTTGTGGACATAATAGCTCTTGTAGACGTTCTCTTCACCTATAGGGCATATCCATGCATTGCATGGGTAACCATTACTGGTATTTTTAGCCCCAGGATTTTCAGCAAACAGCTCACTGCTATTATATCCACAATTAAGGCCAGGATTTACAAATTTGCTGAAAAAATTTCAATAGTTAGTCAACTGCCTTATATGCTACTACATATTACTTAGCCTAAATAGTCAGCCACTTTGTTTTTTACACCTTAAAAAAAATAACAGCCTCCTCCATATACCCCTATAGCTGTCCTAGCCTCACCAAAGCAGGTGTCATTTCTACTCTCTGTGGTAGAAATGATACAAAACAATTGGCTAATAATTTAGGCAAAGTCAAAAGATAACATGTCATTATTAATTTATATTCTACCAAAAAACATTGTCAATGCATGATCACTTCTATATCAATGGACTTACCTTTTAGTATACCTGCCCTTATTTTTGTGGACATAATAGCTCTTGTAGACGTTCTCTTCACCTATAGGGCATATCCATGCATTGCATGGGTAACCATTACTGGTATTTCTAGCCGAAGGATTTTCAGCAAACAGCTCACTGCTATTATATCCACAATAAAGGCCAGGCTTTACAAGTTTGCTGAAAAAATTTCAATAGTTAGTCAACTGCCTTATATGCTACTACATAATACTTAGCCAAAATAGTCAGCCACTTTGTTATGTACACCTTAAAAAAAATAACAGCCTCCTCCATATACCCCTATAGCTGTCCTAGCCTCACCAAAGCAGGTGTCATTTCTACTCTCTGTGGTAGAAATGATACAAAACAATTGGCTAACAATTTAGGCAAAGTCAAAAGATAACATGTCATTATTAATTTATATTCTACCAAAAAACATTGTCAATGCATGATCACTTCTATATCAATGGACTTACCTTTTAGTATACCTGCCCTTATTTTTGTGGACATAATAGCTCTTGTAGACGTTCTCTTCACCTATAGGGCATATCCATGCATTGCATGGGTAACCATTACTGGTATTTTTAGCCCCAGGATTTTCAGCAAACAGCTCACTGCTATTATATCCACAATTAAGGCCAGGATTTACAAGTTTGCTGAAAAAATTTCAATAGTTAGTCAACTGCCTTATATGCTACTACATAATACTTAGCCTAAATAGTCAGCCACTTTGTTATGTACACCTTAAAAAAAAACAGCCTCCTCCATATACCCCTATAGCTGTCCTAGCCTCACCAAAGCAGGTGGCATATCTACTCTCTGTGGTAGAAATGATACATAACAATTGGCTAACAATTTAGGCAAAGTCAATAGATAACATGTTATTAATAATTTATATTCTATTTAAAATATTATCATATATGATATCTTCTATATCAATGCACTTACCTTTTAGTATACCTGACCTTATTTTTGTGGACATAATAGCTCTTGTAGACGATCTCTTCACCTATAGGGCATATCCATGCATTGCATGGGTAACCATAACTGATATTTTAAGCCCCAGGATTTCCAGCAAACAGCTCACTGCTATTATATCCACAATTAAGGCCAGGATTTACAAGTTTGCTGAAAAAATTTCAATAGTTAGTCAACTGCCTTATATGCTACTACATATTACTTAGCCTAAATAGTCAGCCACTTTGTTATGTACACCTTAAAAAAAATAACAGCCTCCTCCATATACCCCTATAGCTGTCCTAGCCTCACCAAAGCAGGTGTCATTTCTACTCTCTGTGGTAGAAATGATACAAAACAATTGGCTAACAATTTAGGCAAAGTCAAAAGATAACATGTCATTATTAATTTATATTCTACCAAAAAACATTGTCAATGCATGATCACTTCTATATCAATGGACTTACCTTTTAGTATACCTGCCCTTATTTTTATGGACATAATAGCTCTTGTAGACGTTCTCTTCACCTATAGGGCATATCCATGCATTGCATGGGTAACCATTACTGGTATTTTTAGCCCCAGGATTTTCAGCAAACTGCTCACTGCTATTATATCCACAATTAAGGCCAGGATTTACAAGTTTGCTGAAAAAATTTCAATAGTTAGTCAACTGCCTTATATGCTACTACATAATACTTAGCCTAAATAGTCAGCCACTTTGTTATGTACACCTTAAAAAAAAACAGCCTCCTCCATATACCCCTATAGCTGTCCTAGCCTCACCAAAGCAGGTGGCATATCTACTCTCTGTGGTAGAAATGATACATAACAATTGGCTAACAATTTAGGCAAAGTCAATAGATAACATGTTATTAATAATTTATATTCTATTTAAAATATTATCATATATGATATCTTCTATATCAATGCACTTACCTTTTAGTATACCTGACCTTATTTTTGTGGACATAATAGCTCTTGTAGACGATCTCTTCACCTATAGGGCATATCCATGCATTGCATGGGTAACCATTACTGGTATTTTTAGCCCCAGGATTTTCAGCAAACAGCTCACTGCTATTATATCCACAATAAAGGCCAGGCTTTACAAGTTTACTGAAAAAATTTCAATAGTTAGTCAACTGCCTTATATGCTACTACATAATACTTAGCCTAAATAGTCAGCCACTTTGTTATGTACACCTTAAAAAAAAAACAGCCTCCTCCATATACCCCTATAGCTGTCCTAGCCTCACCAAAGCAGGTGGCATATCTACTCTCTGTGGTAGAAATGATACATAACAATTGGCTAACAATTTAGGCAAAGTCAATAGATAACATGTTATTAATAATTTATATTCTATTTAAAATATTATCATATATGATATCTTCTATATCAATGCACTTACCTTTTAGTATACCTGACCTTATTTTTGTGGACATAATAGCTCTTGTAGACGATCTCTTCACCTATAGGGCATATCCATGCATTGCATGGGTAACCATAACTGATATTTTAAGCCCCAGGATTTTAAGCAAACAGCTCACTGCTATTATATCCACAATTAAGGCCAGGATTTACAAGTTTGCTGAAAAAATTTCAATAGTTAGTCAACTGCCTTATATGCTACTACATATTACTTAGCCTAAATAGTCAGCCACTTTGTTATGTACACCTTAAAAAAATAACAGCCTCCTCCATATACCCCTATAGCTGTCCTAGCCTCACCAAAGCAGGTGTCATTTCTACTCTCTGTGGTAGAAATGATACAAAACAATTGGCTAACAATTTAGGCAAAGTCAAAAGATAACATGTCATTATTAATTTATATTCTACCAAAAAACATTGTCAATGCATGATCACTTCTATATCAATGGACTTACCTTTTAGTATACCTGACCTTATTTTTGTGGACATAATAGCTCTTGTAGACGTTCTCTTCACCTATAGGGCATATCCATGCATTGCATGGGTAACCATTACTGGTATTTTTAGCCCCAGGATTTTCAGCAAACAGCTCACTGCTATTATATCCACAATTAAGGCCAGGATTTACAAATTTGCTGAAAAAATTTCAATAGTTAGTCAACTGCCTTATATGCTACTACATATTACTTAGCCTAAATAGTCAGCCACTTTGTTTTTTACACCTTAAAAAAAATAACAGCCTCCTCCATATACCCCTATAGCTGTCCTAGCCTCACCAAAGCAGGTGTCATTTCTACTCTCTGTGGTAGAAATGATACAAAACAATTGGCTAACAATTTAGGCAAAGTCAAAAGATAACATGTCATTATTAATTTATATTCTACCAAAAAACATTGTCAATGCATGATCACTTCTATATCAATGGACTTACCTTTTAGTATACCTGCCCTTATTTTTGTGGACATAATAGCTCTTGTAGACGTTCTCTTCACCTATAGGGCATATCCATGCATTGCATGGGTAACCATTACTGGTATTTTTAGCCCCAGGATTTTCAGCAAACAGCTCACTGCTATTATATCCACAATTAAGGCCAGGATTTACAAGTTTGCTGAAAAAATTTCAATAGTTAGTCAACTGCCTTATATGCTACTACATAATACTTAGCCAAAATAGTCAGCCACTTTGTTATGTACACCTTAAAAAAAAACAGCCTCCTCCATATACCCCTATAGCTGTCCTAGCCTCACCAAAGCAGGTGGCATATCTACTCTCTGTGGTAGAAATGATACATAACAATTGGCTAACAATTTAGGCAAAGTCAATAGATAACATGTTATTAATCATTTATATGCTATTTAAAATATTATCATATATGATATCTTCTATATCAATGCACTTACCTTTTAGTATACCTGACCTTATTTTTGTGGACATAATAGCTCTTGTAGACGATCTCTTCACCTATAGGGCATATCCATGCATTGCATGGGTAACCATAACTGATATTTTAAGCCCCAGGATTTCCAGCAAACAGCTCACTGCTATTATATCCACAATTAAGGCCAGGATTTACAAGTTTGCTGAAAAAATTTCAATAGTTAGTCAACTGCCTTATATGCTACTACATATTACTTAGCCTAAATAGTCAGCCACTTTGTTATGTACACCTTAAAAAAAATAACAGCCTCCTCCATATACCCCTATAGCTGTCCTAGCCTCACCAAAGCAGGTGTCATTTCTACTCTCTGTGGTAGAAATGATACAAAACAATTGGCTAACAATTTAGGCAAAGTCAAAAGATAACATGTCATTATTAATTTATATTCTACCAAAAAACATTGTCAATGCATGATCACTTCTATATCAATGGACTTACCTTTTAGTATACCTGCCCTTATTTTTGTGGACATAATAGCTCTTGTAGACGTTCTCTTCACCTATAGGGCATATCCATGCATTGCATGGGTAACCATTACTGGTATTTTTAGCCCCAGGATTTTCAGCAAACAGCTCA
This sequence comes from Engystomops pustulosus, assembly GCF_040894005.1. Classification (NCBI taxonomy): domain Eukaryota; kingdom Metazoa; phylum Chordata; class Amphibia; order Anura; family Leptodactylidae; genus Engystomops; species Engystomops pustulosus. The sequence continues at coordinate 143,905,724 of NC_092417.1, read as the reverse complement.
CTGCTATTATATCCACAATTAAGGCCAGGATTTACAAGTTTGCTGAAAAAATTTCAATAGTTAGTCAACTGCCTTATATGCTACTACATAATACTTAGCCTAAATAGTCAGCCACTTTGTTATGTACACCTTAAAAAAAAACAGCCTCCTCCATATACCCCTATAGCTGTCCTAGCCTCACCAAAGCAGGTGGCATATCTACTCTCTGTGGTAGAAATGATACATAACAATTGGCTAACAATTTAGGCAAAGTCAATAGATAACATGTTATTAATAATTTATATTCTATTTAAAATATTATCATATATGATATCTTCTATATCAATGCACTTACCTTTTAGTATACCTGACCTTATTTTTGTGGACATAATAGCTCTTGTAGACGATCTCTTCACCTATAGGGCATATCCATGCATTGCATGGGTAACCATAACTGATATTTTAAGCCCCAGGATTTTAAGCAAACAGCTCACTGCTATTATATCCACAATTAAGGCCAGGATTTACAAGTTTGCTGAAAAAATTTCAATAGTTAGTCAACTGCCTTATATGCTACTACATATTACTTAGCCTAAATAGTCAGCCACTTTGTTATGTACACCTTAAAAAAATAACAGCCTCCTCCATATACCCCTATAGCTGTCCTAGCCTCACCAAAGCAGGTGTCATTTCTACTCTCTGTGGTAGAAATGATACAAAACAATTGGCTAACAATTTAGGCAAAGTCAAAAGATAACATGTCATTATTAATTTATATTCTACCAAAAAACATTGTCAATGCATGATCACTTCTATATCAATGGACTTACCTTTTAGTATACCTGACCTTATTTTTGTGGACATAATAGCTCTTGTAGACGTTCTCTTCACCTATAGGGCATATCCATGCATTGCATGGGTAACCATTACTGGTATTTTTAGCCCCAGGATTTTCAGCAAACAGCTCACTGCTATTATATCCACAATTAAGGCCAGGATTTACAAATTTGCTGAAAAAATTTCAATAGTTAGTCAACTGCCTTATATGCTACTACATATTACTTAGCCTAAATAGTCAGCCACTTTGTTTTTTACACCTTAAAAAAAATAACAGCCTCCTCCATATACCCCTATAGCTGTCCTAGCCTCACCAAAGCAGGTGTCATTTCTACTCTCTGTGGTAGAAATGATACAAAACAATTGGCTAATAATTTAGGCAAAGTCAAAAGATAACATGTCATTATTAATTTATATTCTACCAAAAAACATTGTCAATGCATGATCACTTCTATATCAATGGACTTACCTTTTAGTATACCTGCCCTTATTTTTGTGGACATAATAGCTCTTGTAGACGTTCTCTTCACCTATAGGGCATATCCATGCATTGCATGGGTAACCATTACTGGTATTTCTAGCCGAAGGATTTTCAGCAAACAGCTCACTGCTATTATATCCACAATAAAGGCCAGGCTTTACAAGTTTGCTGAAAAAATTTCAATAGTTAGTCAACTGCCTTATATGCTACTACATAATACTTAGCCAAAATAGTCAGCCACTTTGTTATGTACACCTTAAAAAAAATAACAGCCTCCTCCATATACCCCTATAGCTGTCCTAGCCTCACCAAAGCAGGTGTCATTTCTACTCTCTGTGGTAGAAATGATACAAAACAATTGGCTAACAATTTAGGCAAAGTCAAAAGATAACATGTCATTATTAATTTATATTCTACCAAAAAACATTGTCAATGCATGATCACTTCTATATCAATGGACTTACCTTTTAGTATACCTGCCCTTATTTTTGTGGACATAATAGCTCTTGTAGACGTTCTCTTCACCTATAGGGCATATCCATGCATTGCATGGGTAACCATTACTGGTATTTTTAGCCCCAGGATTTTCAGCAAACAGCTCACTGCTATTATATCCACAATTAAGGCCAGGATTTACAAGTTTGCTGAAAAAATTTCAATAGTTAGTCAACTGCCTTATATGCTACTACATAATACTTAGCCTAAATAGTCAGCCACTTTGTTATGTACACCTTAAAAAAAAACAGCCTCCTCCATATACCCCTATAGCTGTCCTAGCCTCACCAAAGCAGGTGGCATATCTACTCTCTGTGGTAGAAATGATACATAACAATTGGCTAACAATTTAGGCAAAGTCAATAGATAACATGTTATTAATAATTTATATTCTATTTAAAATATTATCATATATGATATCTTCTATATCAATGCACTTACCTTTTAGTATACCTGACCTTATTTTTGTGGACATAATAGCTCTTGTAGACGATCTCTTCACCTATAGGGCATATCCATGCATTGCATGGGTAACCATAACTGATATTTTAAGCCCCAGGATTTCCAGCAAACAGCTCACTGCTATTATATCCACAATTAAGGCCAGGATTTACAAGTTTGCTGAAAAAATTTCAATAGTTAGTCAACTGCCTTATATGCTACTACATATTACTTAGCCTAAATAGTCAGCCACTTTGTTATGTACACCTTAAAAAAAATAACAGCCTCCTCCATATACCCCTATAGCTGTCCTAGCCTCACCAAAGCAGGTGTCATTTCTACTCTCTGTGGTAGAAATGATACAAAACAATTGGCTAACAATTTAGGCAAAGTCAAAAGATAACATGTCATTATTAATTTATATTCTACCAAAAAACATTGTCAATGCATTATCACTTCTATATCAATGGACTTACCTTTTAGTATACCTGCCCTTATTTTTATGGACATAATAGCTCTTGTAGACGTTCTCTTCACCTATAGGGCATATCCATGCATTGCATGGGTAACCATTACTGGTATTTTTAGCCCCAGGATTTTCAGCAAACTGCTCACTGCTATTATATCCACAATTAAGGCCAGGATTTACAAGTTTGCTGAAAAAATTTCAATAGTTAGTCAACTGCCTTATATGCTACTACATAATACTTAGCCTAAATAGTCAGCCACTTTGTTATGTACACCTTAAAAAAAAACAGCCTCCTCCATATACCCCTATAGCTGTCCTAGCCTCACCAAAGCAGGTGGCATATCTACTCTCTGTGGTAGAAATGATACATAACAATTGGCTAACAATTTAGGCAAAGTCAATAGATAACATGTTATTAATAATTTATATTCTATTTAAAATATTATCATATATGATATCTTCTATATCAATGCACTTACCTTTTAGTATACCTGACCTTATTTTTGTGGACATAATAGCTCTTGTAGACGATCTCTTCACCTATAGGGCATATCCATGCATTGCATGGGTAACCATTACTGGTATTTTTAGCCCCAGGATTTTCAGCAAACAGCTCACTGCTATTATATCCACAATAAAGGCCAGGCTTTACAAGTTTACTGAAAAAATTTCAATAGTTAGTCAACTGCCTTATATGCTACTACATAATACTTAGCCTAAATAGTCAGCCACTTTGTTATGTACACCTTAAAAAAAAAACAGCCTCCTCCATATACCCCTATAGCTGTCCTAGCCTCACCAAAGCAGGTGGCATATCTACTCTCTGTGGTAGAAATGATACATAACAATTGGCTAACAATTTAGGCAAAGTCAATAGATAACATGTTATTAATAATTTATATTCTATTTAAAATATTATCATATATGATATCTTCTATATCAATGCACTTACCTTTTAGTATACCTGACCTTATTTTTGTGGACATAATAGCTCTTGTAGACGATCTCTTCACCTATAGGGCATATCCATGCATTGCATGGGTAACCATAACTGATATTTTAAGCCCCAGGATTTTAAGCAAACAGCTCACTGCTATTATATCCACAATTAAGGCCAGGATTTACAAGTTTGCTGAAAAAATTTCAATAGTTAGTCAACTGCCTTATATGCTACTACATATTACTTAGCCTAAATAGTCAGCCACTTTGTTATGTACACCTTAAAAAAATAACAGCCTCCTCCATATACCCCTATAGCTGTCCTAGCCTCACCAAAGCAGGTGTCATTTCTACTCTCTGTGGTAGAAATGATACAAAACAATTGGCTAACAATTTAGGCAAAGTCAAAAGATAACATGTCATTATTAATTTATATTCTACCAAAAAACATTGTCAATGCATGATCACTTCTATATCAATGGACTTACCTTTTAGTATACCTGACCTTATTTTTGTGGACATAATAGCTCTTGTAGACGTTCTCTTCACCTATAGGGCATATCCATGCATTGCATGGGTAACCATTACTGGTATTTTTAGCCCCAGGATTTTCAGCAAACAGCTCACTGCTATTATATCCACAATTAAGGCCAGGATTTACAAATTTGCTGAAAAAATTTCAATAGTTAGTCAACTGCCTTATATGCTACTACATATTACTTAGCCTAAATAGTCAGCCACTTTGTTTTTTACACCTTAAAAAAAATAACAGCCTCCTCCATATACCCCTATAGCTGTCCTAGCCTCACCAAAGCAGGTGTCATTTCTACTCTCTGTGGTAGAAATGATACAAAACAATTGGCTAACAATTTAGGCAAAGTCAAAAGATAACATGTCATTATTAATTTATATTCTACCAAAAAACATTGTCAATGCATGATCACTTCTATATCAATGGACTTACCTTTTAGTATACCTGCCCTTATTTTTGTGGACATAATAGCTCTTGTAGACGTTCTCTTCACCTATAGGGCATATCCATGCATTGCATGGGTAACCATTACTGGTATTTTTAGCCCCAGGATTTTCAGCAAACAGCTCACTGCTATTATATCCACAATTAAGGCCAGGATTTACAAGTTTGCTGAAAAAATTTCAATAGTTAGTCAACTGCCTTATATGCTACTACATAATACTTAGCCAAAATAGTCAGCCACTTTGTTATGTACACCTTAAAAAAAAACAGCCTCCTCCATATACCCCTATAGCTGTCCTAGCCTCACCAAAGCAGGTGGCATATCTACTCTCTGTGGTAGAAATGATACATAACAATTGGCTAACAATTTAGGCAAAGTCAATAGATAACATGTTATTAATAATTTATATGCTATTTAAAATATTATCATATATGATATCTTCTATATCAATGCACTTACCTTTTAGTATACCTGACCTTATTTTTGTGGACATAATAGCTCTTGTAGACGATCTCTTCACCTATAGGGCATATCCATGCATTGCATGGGTAACCATAACTGATATTTTAAGCCCCAGGATTTCCAGCAAACAGCTCACTGCTATTATATCCACAATTAAGGCCAGGATTTACAAGTTTGCTGAAAAAATTTCAATAGTTAGTCAACTGCCTTATATGCTACTACATATTACTTAGCCTAAATAGTCAGCCACTTTGTTATGTACACCTTAAAAAAAATAACAGCCTCCTCCATATACCCCTATAGCTGTCCTAGCCTCACCAAAGCAGGTGTCATTTCTACTCTCTGTGGTAGAAATGATACAAAACAATTGGCTAACAATTTAGGCAAAGTCAAAAGATAACATGTCATTATTAATTTATATTCTACCAAAAAACATTGTCAATGCATGATCACTTCTATATCAATGGACTTACCTTTTAGTATACCTGCCCTTATTTTTGTGGACATAATAGCTCTTGTAGACGTTCTCTTCACCTATAGGGCATATCCATGCATTGCATGGGTAACCATTACTGGTATTTTTAGCCCCAGGATTTTCAGCAAACAGCTCACTGCTATTATATCCACAATTAAGGCCAGGATTTACAAGTTTGCTGAAAAAATTTCAATAGTTAGTCAACTGCCTTATATGCTACTACATAATACTTAGCCTTAATAGTCAGCCACTTTGTTATGTACACCTTAAAAAAAAACAGCCTCCTCCATATACCCCTATAGCTGTCCTAGCCTCACCAAAGCAGGTGGCATATCTACTCTCTGTGGTAGAAATGATACATAACAATTGGCTAACAATTTAGGCAAAGTCAATAGATAACATGTTATTAATAATTTATATTCTATTTAAAATATTATCATATATGATATCTTCTATATCAATGCACTTACCTTTTAGTATACCTGACCTTATTTTTGTGGACATAATAGCTCTTGTAGACGATCTCTTCACCTATAGGGCATATCCATGCATTGCATGGGTAACCATAACTGATATTTTAAGCCCCAGGATTTTAAGCAAACAGCTCACTGCTATTATATCCACAATTAAGGCCAGGATTTACAAGTTTGCTGAAAAAATTTCAATAGTTAGTCAACTGCCTTATATGCTACTACATATTACTTAGCCTAAATAGTCAGCCACTTTGTTATGTACACCTTAAAAAAATAACAGCCTCCTCCATATACCCCTATAGCTGTCCTAGCCTCACCAAAGCAGGTGTCATTTCTACTCTCTGTGGTAGAAATGATACAAAACAATTGGCTAACAATTTAGGCAAAGTCAAAAGATAACATGTCATTATTAATTTATATTCTACCAAAAAACATTGTCAATGCATGATCACTTCTATATCAATGGACTTACCTTTTAGTATACCTGACCTTATTTTTGTGGACATAATAGCTCTTGTAGACGTTCTCTTCACCTATAGGGCATATCCATGCATTGCATGGGTAACCATTACTGGTATTTTTAGCCCCAGGATTTTCAGCAAACAGCTCACTGCTATTATATCCACAATTAAGGCCAGGATTTACAAATTTGCTGAAAAAATTTCAATAGTTAGTCAACTGCCTTATATGCTACTACATATTACTTAGCCTAAATAGTCAGCCACTTTGTTTTTTACACCTTAAAAAAAATAACAGCCTCCTCCATATACCCCTATAGCTGTCCTAGCCTCACCAAAGCAGGTGTCATTTCTACTCTCTGTGGTAGAAATGATACAAAACAATTGGCTAATAATTTAGGCAAAGTCAAAAGATAACATGTCATTATTAATTTATATTCTACCAAAAAACATTGTCAATGCATGATCACTTCTATATCAATGGACTTACCTTTTAGTATACCTGCCCTTATTTTTGTGGACATAATAGCTCTTGTAGACGTTCTCTTCACCTATAGGGCATATCCATGCATTGCATGGGTAACCATTACTGGTATTTCTAGCCGAAGGATTTTCAGCAAACAGCTCACTGCTATTATATCCACAATAAAGGCCAGGCTTTACAAGTTTGCTGAAAAAATTTCAATAGTTAGTCAACTGCCTTATATGCTACTACATAATACTTAGCCAAAATAGTCAGCCACTTTGTTATGTACACCTTAAAAAAAATAACAGCCTCCTCCATATACCCCTATAGCTGTCCTAGCCTCACCAAAGCAGGTGTCATTTCTACTCTCTGTGGTAGAAATGATACAAAACAATTGGCTAACAATTTAGGCAAAGTCAAAAGATAACATGTCATTATTAATTTATATTCTACCAAAAAACATTGTCAATGCATGATCACTTCTATATCAATGGACTTACCTTTTAGTATACCTGCCCTTATTTTTGTGGACATAATAGCTCTTGTAGACGTTCTCTTCACCTATAGGGCATATCCATGCATTGCATGGGTAACCATTACTGGTATTTTTAGCCCCAGGATTTTCAGCAAACAGCTCACTGCTATTATATCCACAATTAAGGCCAGGATTTACAAGTTTGCTGAAAAAATTTCAATAGTTAGTCAACTGCCTTATATGCTACTACATAATACTTAGCCTAAATAGTCAGCCACTTTGTTATGTACACCTTAAAAAAAAACAGCCTCCTCCATATACCCCTATAGCTGTCCTAGCCTCACCAAAGCAGGTGGCATATCTACTCTCTGTGGTAGAAATGATACATAACAATTGGCTAACAATTTAGGCAAAGTCAATAGATAACATGTTATTAATAATTTATATTCTATTTAAAATATTATCATATATGATATCTTCTATATCAATGCACTTACCTTTTAGTATACCTGACCTTATTTTTGTGGACATAATAGCTCTTGTAGACGATCTCTTCACCTATAGGGCATATCCATGCATTGCATGGGTAACCATAACTGATATTTTAAGCCCCAGGATTTCCAGCAAACAGCTCACTGCTATTATATCCACAATTAAGGCCAGGATTTACAAGTTTGCTGAAAAAATTTCAATAGTTAGTCAACTGCCTTATATGCTACTACATATTACTTAGCCTAAATAGTCAGCCACTTTGTTATGTACACCTTAAAAAAAATAACAGCCTCCTCCATATACCCCTATAGCTGTCCTAGCCTCACCAAAGCAGGTGTCATTTCTACTCTCTGTGGTAGAAATGATACAAAACAATTGGCTAACAATTTAGGCAAAGTCAAAAGATAACATGTCATTATTAATTTATATTCTACCAAAAAACATTGTCAATGCATGATCACTTCTATATCAATGGACTTACCTTTTAGTATACCTGCCCTTATTTTTATGGACATAATAGCTCTTGTAGACGTTCTCTTCACCTATAGGGCATATCCATGCATTGCATGGGTAACCATTACTGGTATTTTTAGCCCCAGGATTTTCAGCAAACTGCTCACTGCTATTATATCCACAATTAAGGCCAGGATTTACAAGTTTGCTGAAAAAATTTCAATAGTTAGTCAACTGCCTTATATGCTACTACATAATACTTAGCCTAAATAGTCAGCCACTTTGTTATGTACACCTTAAAAAAAAACAGCCTCCTCCATATACCCCTATAGCTGTCCTAGCCTCACCAAAGCAGGTGGCATATCTACTCTCTGTGGTAGAAATGATACATAACAATTGGCTAACAATTTAGGCAAAGTCAATAGATAACATGTTATTAATAATTTATATTCTATTTAAAATATTATCATATATGATATCTTCTATATCAATGCACTTACCTTTTAGTATACCTGACCTTATTTTTGTGGACATAATAGCTCTTGTAGACGATCTCTTCACCTATAGGGCATATCCATGCATTGCATGGGTAACCATTACTGGTATTTTTAGCCCCAGGATTTTCAGCAAACAGCTCACTGCTATTATATCCACAATAAAGGCCAGGCTTTACAAGTTTACTGAAAAAATTTCAATAGTTAGTCAACTGCCTTATATGCTACTACATAATACTTAGCCTAAATAGTCAGCCACTTTGTTATGTACACCTTAAAAAAAATAACAGCCTCCTCCATATACCCCTATAGCTGTCCTAGCCTCACCAAAGCAGGTGTCATTTCTACTCTCTGTGGTAGAAATGATACAAAACAATTGGCTAACAATTTAGGCAAAGTCAAAAGATAACATGTTATTATTAATTTATATTCTACCTAAAAACATTGTCAATGCATGATCACTTCTATATCAATGGACTTACCTTTTAGTATACCTGCCCTTATTTTTGTGGACATAATAGCTCTTGTAGACGTTCTCTTCACCTATAGGGCATATCCATGCATTGCATGGGTAACCATTACTGGTATTTTTAGCCCCAGGATTTTCAGCAAACAGCTCACTGCTATTATATCCACAATTAAGGCCAGGATTTACAAATTTGCTGAAAAAATTTCAATAGTTAGTCAACTGCCTTATATGCTACTACATATTACTTAGCCTAAATAGTCAGCCACTTTGTTATTTACACCTTAAAAAAAATAACAGCCTCCTCCATATACCCCTATAGCTGTCCTAGCCTCACCAAAGCAGGTGTCATTTCTACTCTCTGTGGTAGAAATGATACAAAACAATTGGCTAACAATTTAGGCAAAGTCAAAAGATAACATGTCATTATTAATTTATATTCTACCAAAAAACATTGTCAATGCATGATCACTTCTATATCAATGGACTTACCTTTTAGTATACCTGCCCTTATTTTTGTGGACATAATAGCTCTTGTAGACGTTCTCTTCACCTATAGGGCATATCCATGCATTGCATGGGTAACCATTACTGGTATTTCTAGCCGAAGGATTTTCAGCAAACAGCTCACTGCTATTATATCCACAATAAAGGCCAGGCTTTACAAGTTTGCTGAAAAAATTTCAATAGTTAGTCAACTGCCTTATATGCTACTACATAATACTTAGCCAAAATAGTCAGCCACTTTGTTATGTACACCTTAAAAAAAATAACAGCCTCCTCCATATACCCCTATAGCTGTCCTAGCCTCACCAAAGCAGGTGTCATTTCTACTCTCTGTGGTAGAAATGATACAAAACAATTGGCTAACAATTTAGGCAAAGTCAAAAGATAACATGTCATTATTAATTTATATTCTACCAAAAAACATTGTCAATGCATGATCACTTCTATATCAATGGACTTACCTTTTAGTATACCTGCCCTTATTTTTGTGGACATAATAGCTCTTGTAGACGTTCTCTTCACCTATAGGGCATATCCATGCATTGCATGGGTAACCATTACTGGTATTTTTAGCCCCAGGATTTTCAGCAAACAGCTCACTGCTATTATATCCACAATTAAGGCCAGGATTTACAAGTTTGCTGAAAAAATTTCAATAGTTAGTCAACTGCCTTATATGCTACTACATAATACTTAGCCTAAATAGTCAGCCACTTTGTTATGTACACCTTAAAAAAAAACAGCCTCCTCCATATACCCCTATAGCTGTCCTAGCCTCACCAAAGCAGGTGGCATATCTACTCTCTGTGGTAGAAATGATACATAACAATTGGCTAACAATTTAGGCAAAGTCAATAGATAACATGTTATTAATAATTTATATTCTATTTAAAATATTATCATATATGATATCTTCTATATCAATGCACTTACCTTTTAGTATACCTGACCTTATTTTTGTGGACATAATAGCTCTTGTAGACGATCTCTTCACCTATAGGGCATATCCATGCATTGCATGGGTAACCATAACTGATATTTTAAGCCCCAGGATTTCCAGCAAACAGCTCACTGCTATTATATCCACAATTAAGGCCAGGATTTACAAGTTTGCTGAAAAAATTTCAATAGTTAGTCAACTGCCTTATATGCTACTACATATTACTTAGCCTAAATAGTCAGCCACTTTGTTATGTACACCTTAAAAAAAATAACAGCCTCCTCCATATACCCCTATAGCTGTCCTAGCCTCACCAAAGCAGGTGTCATTTCTACTCTCTGTGGTAGAAATGATACAAAACAATTGGCTAACAATTTAGGCAAAGTCAAAAGATAACATGTCATTAATTTATATTCTACCAAAAAACATTGTCAATGCATGATCACTTCTATATCAATGGACTTACCTTTTAGTATACCTGCCCTTATTTTTATGGACATAATAGCTCTTGTAGACGTTCTCTTCACCTATAGGGCATATCCATGCATTGCATGGGTAACCATTACTGGTATTTTTAGCCCCAGGATTTTCAGCAAACAGCTCACTGCTATTATATCCACAATTAAGGCCAGGATTTACAAGTTTGCTGAAAAAATTTCAATAGTTAGTCAACTGCCTTATATGCTACTACATAATACTTAGCCTAAATAGTCAGCCACTTTGTTATGTACACCTTAAAAAAACAGCCTCCTCCATATACCCCTATAGCTGTCCTAGCCTCACCAAAGCAGGTGGCATATCTACTCTCTGTGGTAGAAATGATACATAACAATTGGCTAACAATTTAGGCAAAGTCAATAGATAACATGTTATTAATAATTTATATTCTATTTAAAATATTATCATATATGATATCTTCTATATCAATGCACTTACCTTTTAGTATACCTGACCTTATTTTTGTGGACATAATAGCTCTTGTAGACGATCTCTTCACCTATAGGGCATATCCATGCATTGCATGGGTAACCATTACTGGTATTTTTAGCCCCAGGATTTTCAGCAAACAGCTCACTGCTATTATATCCACAATAAAGGCCAGGCTTTACAAGTTTACTGAAAAAATTTCAATAGTTAGTCAACTGCCTTATATGCTACTACATAATACTTAGCCTAAATAGTCAGCCACTTTGTTATGTACACCTTAAAAAAAATAACAGCCTCCTCCATATACCCCTATAGCTGTCCTAGCCTCACCAAAGCAGGTGTCATTTCTACTCTCTGTGGTAGAAATGATACAAAACAATTGGCTAACAATTTAGGCAAAGTCAAAAGATAACATGTTATTATTAATTTATATTCTACCTAAAAACATTGTCAATGCATGATCACTTCTATATCAATGGACTTACCTTTTAGTATACCTGCCCTTATTTTTGTGGACATAATAGCTCTTGTAGACGTTCTCTTCACCTATAGGGCATATCCATGCATTGCATGGGTAACCATTACTGGTATTTTTAGCCCCAGGATTTTCAGCAAACAGCTCACTGCTATTATATCCACAATTAAGGCCAGGATTTACAAATTTGCTGAAAAAATTTCAATAGTTAGTCAACTGCCTTATATGCTACTACATATTACTTAGCCTAAATAGTCAGCCACTTTGTTATTTACACCTTAAAAAAAATAACAGCCTCCTCCATATACCCCTATAGCTGTCCTAGCCTCACCAAAGCAGGTGTCATTTCTACTCTCTGTGGTAGAAATGATACAAAACAATTGGCTAACAATTTAGGCAAAGTCAAAAGATAACATGTCATTATTAATTTATATTCTACCAAAAAACATTGTCAATGCATGATCACTTCTATATCAATGGACTTACCTTTTAGTATACCTGCCCTTATTTTTGTGGACATAATAGCTCTTGTAGACGTTCTCTTCACCTATAGGGCATATCCATGCATTGCATGGGTAACCATTACTGGTATTTCTAGCCGAAGGATTTTCAGCAAACAGCTCACTGCTATTATATCCACAATAAAGGCCAGGCTTTACAAGTTTGCTGAAAAAATTTCAATAGTTAGTCAACTGCCTTATATGCTACTACATAATACTTAGCCAAAATAGTCAGCCACTTTGTTATGTACACCTTAAAAAAAATAACAGCCTCCTCCATATACCCCTATAGCTGTCCTAGCCTCACCAAAGCAGGTGTCATTTCTACTCTCTGTGGTAGAAATGATACAAAACAATTGGCTAACAATTTAGGCAAAGTCAAAAGATAACATGTCATTATTAATTTATATTCTACCAAAAAACATTGTCAATGCATGATCACTTCTATATCAATGGACTTACCTTTTAGTATACCTGCCCTTATTTTTGTGGACATAATAGCTCTTGTAGACGTTCTCTTCACCTATAGGGCATATCCATGCATTGCATGGGTAACCATTACTGGTATTTTTAGCCCCAGGATTTTCAGCAAACAGCTCACTGCTATTATATCCACAATTAAGGCCAGGATTTACAAGTTTGCTGAAAAAATTTCAATAGTTAGTCAACTGCCTTATATGCTACTACATAATACTTAGCCTAAATAGTCAGCCACTTTGTTATGTACACCTTAAAAAAAAACAGCCTCCTCCATATACCCCTATAGCTGTCCTAGCCTCACCAAAGCAGGTGGCATATCTACTCTCTGTGGTAGAAATGATACATAACAATTGGCTAACAATTTAGGCAAAGTCAATAGATAACATGTTATTAATAATTTATATTCTATTTAAAATATTATCATATATGATATCTTCTATATCAATGCACTTACCTTTTAGTATACCTGACCTTATTTTTGTGGACATAATAGCTCTTGTAGACGATCTCTTCACCTATAGGGCATATCCATGCATTGCATGGGTAACCATAACTGATATTTTAAGCCCCAGGATTTCCAGCAAACAGCTCACTGCTATTATATCCACAATTAAGGCCAGGATTTACAAGTTTGCTGAAAAAATTTCAATAGTTAGTCAACTGCCTTATATGCTACTACATATTACTTAGCCTAAATAGTCAGCCACTTTGTTATGTACACCTTAAAAAAAATAACAGCCTCCTCCATATACCCCTATAGCTGTCCTAGCCTCACCAAAGCAGGTGTCATTTCTACTCTCTGTGGTAGAAATGATACAAAACAATTGGCTAACAATTTAGGCAAAGTCAAAAGATAACATGTCATTAATTTATATTCTACCAAAAAACATTGTCAATGCATGATCACTTCTATATCAATGGACTTACCTTTTAGTATACCTGCCCTTATTTTTATGGACATAATAGCTCTTGTAGACGTTCTCTTCACCTATAGGGCATATCCATGCATTGCATGGGTAACCATTACTGGTATTTTTAGCCCCAGGATTTTCAGCAAACAGCTCACTGCTATTATATCCACAATTAAGGCCAGGATTTACAAGTTTGCTGAAAAAATTTCAATAGTTAGTCAACTGCCTTATATGCTACTACATAATACTTAGCCTAAATAGTCAGCCACTTTGTTATGTACACCTTAAAAAAACAGCCTCCTCCATATACCCCTATAGCTGTCCTAGCCTCACCAAAGCAGGTGGCATATCTACTCTCTGTGGTAGAAATGATACATAACAATTGGCTAACAATTTAGGCAAAGTCAATAGATAACATGTTATTAATAATTTATATTCTATTTAAAATATTATCATATATGATATCTTCTATATCAATGCACTTACCTTTTAGTATACCTGACCTTATTTTTGTGGACATAATAGCTCTTGTAGACGATCTCTTCACCTATAGGGCATATCCATGCATTGCATGGGTAACCATTACTGGTATTTTTAGCCCCAGGATTTTCAGCAAACAGCTCACTGCTATTATATCCACAATAAAGGCCAGGCTTTACAAGTTTACTGAAAAAATTTCAATAGTTAGTCAACTGCCTTATATGCTAATTACATAATACTTAGCCTAAATAGTCAGCCACTTTGTTATGTACACCTTAAAAAAAATAACAGCCTCCTCCATATACCCCTATAGCTGTCCTAGCCTCACCAAAGCAGGTGTCATTTCTACTCTCTGTGGTAGAAATGATACAAAACAATTGGCTAACAATTTAGGCAAAGTCAAAAGATAACATGTTATTATTAATTTATATTCTACCTAAAAACATTGTCAATGCATGATCACTTCTATATCAATGGACTTACCTTTTAGTATACCTGCCCTTATTTTTGTGGACATAATAGCTCTTGTAGACGTTCTCTTCACCTATAGGGCATATCCATGCATTGCATGGGTAACCATTACTGGTATTTTTAGCCCCAGGATTTTCAGCAAACAGCTCACTGCTATTATATCCACAATTAAGGCCAGGATTTACAAATTTGCTGAAAAAATTTCAATAGTTAGTCAACTGCCTTATATGCTACTACATATTACTTAGCCTAAATAGTCAGCCACTTTGTTATTTACACCTTAAAAAAAATAACAGCCTCCTCCATATACCCCTATAGCTGTCCTAGCCTCACCAAAGCAGGTGTCATTTCTACTCTCTGTGGTAGAAATGATACAAAACAATTGGCTAACAATTTAGGCAAAGTCAAAAGATAACATGTCATTATTAATTTATATTCTACCAAAAAACATTGTCAATGCATGATCACTTCTATATCAATGGACTTACCTTTTAGTATACCTGCCCTTATTTTTGTGGACATAATAGCTCTTGTAGACGTTCTCTTCACCTATAGGGCATATCCATGCATTGCATGGGTAACCATTACTGGTATTTTTAGCCCCAGGATTTTCAGCAAACAGCTCACTGCTATTATATCCACAATTAAGGCCAGGATTTACAAGTTTGCTGAAAAAATTTCAATAGTTAGTCAACTGCCTTATATGCTACTACATAATACTTAGCCTAAATAGTCAGCCACTTTGTTATGTACACCTTAAAAAAAAAACAGCCTCCTCCATATACCCCTATAGCTGTCCTAGCCTCACCAAAGCAGGTGGCATATCTACTCTCTGTGGTAGAAATGATACATAACAATTGGCTAACAATTTAGGCAAAGTCAATAGATAACATGTTATTAATAATTTATATTCTATTTAAAATATTATCATATATGATATCTTCTATATCAATGCACTTACCTTTTAGTATACCTGACCTTATTTTTGTGGACATAATAGCTCTTGTAGACGATCTCTTCACCTATAGGGCATATCCATGCATTGCATGGGTAACCATAACTGATATTTTAAGCCCCAGGATTTTAAGCAAACAGCTCACTGCTATTATATCCACAATTAAGGCCAGGATTTACAAGTTTGCTGAAAAAATTTCAATAGTTAGTCAACTGCCTTATATGCTACTACATATTACTTAGCCTAAATAGTCAGCCACTTTGTTATGTACACCTTAAAAAAATAACAGCCTCCTCCATATACCCCTATAGCTGTCCTAGCCTCACCAAAGCAGGTGTCATTTCTACTCTCTGTGGTAGAAATGATACAAAACAATTGGCTAACAATTTAGGCAAAGTCAAAAGATAACATGTCATTATTAATTTATATTCTACCAAAAAACATTGTCAATGCATGATCACTTCTATATCAATGGACTTACCTTTTAGTATACCTGACCTTATTTTTGTGGACATAATAGCTCTTGTAGACGTTCTCTTCACCTATAGGGCATATCCATGCATTGCATGGGTAACCATTACTGGTATTTTTAGCCCCAGGATTTTCAGCAAACAGCTCACTGCTATTATATCCACAATTAAGGCCAGGATTTACAAATTTGCTGAAAAAATTTCAATAGTTAGTCAACTGCCTTATATGCTACTACATATTACTTAGCCTAAATAGTCAGCCACTTTGTTTTTTACACCTTAAAAAAAATAACAGCCTCCTCCATATACCCCTATAGCTGTCCTAGCCTCACCAAAGCAGGTGTCATTTCTACTCTCTGTGGTAGAAATGATACAAAACAATTGGCTAACAATTTAGGCAAAGTCAAAAGATAACATGTCATTATTAATTTATATTCTACCAAAAAACATTGTCAATGCATGATCACTTCTATATCAATGGACTTACCTTTTAGTATACCTGCCCTTATTTTTGTGGACATAATAGCTCTTGTAGACGTTCTCTTCACCTATATGGCATATCCATGCATTGCATGGGTAACCATTACTGGTATTTTTAGCCCCAGGATTTTCAGCAAACAGCTCACTGCTATTATATCCACAATTAAGGCCAGGATTTACAAGTTTGCTGAAAAAATTTCAATAGTTAGTCAACTGCCTTATATGCTACTACATAATACTTAGCCTAAATAGTCAGCCACTTTGTTATGTACACCTTAAAAAAAAACAGCCTCCTCCATATACCCCTATAGCTGTCCTAGCCTCACCAAAGCAGGTGGCATATCTACTCTCTGTGGTAGAAATGATACATAACAATTGGCTAACAATTTAGGCAAAGTCAATAGATAACATGTTATTAATAATTTATATTCTATTTAAAATATTATCATATATGATATCTTCTATATCAATGCACTTACCTTTTAGTATACCTGACCTTATTTTTGTGGACATAATAGCTCTTGTAGACGATCTCTTCACCTATAGGGCATATCCATGCATTGCATGGGTAACCATAACTGATATTTTAAGCCCCAGGATTTTCAGCAAACAGCTCACTGCTATTATATCCACAATTAAGGCCAGGATTTACAAGTTTGCTGAAAAAATTTCAATAGTTAGTCAACTGCCTTATATGCTACTACATATTACTTAGCCTAAATAGTCAGCCACTTTGTTATGTACACCTTAAAAAAAATAACAGCCTCCTCCATATACCCCTATAGCTGTCCTAGCCTCACCAAAGCAGGTGTCATTTCTACTCTCTGTGGTAGAAATGATACAAAACAATTGGCTAACAATTTAGGCAAAGTCAAAAGATAACATGTCATTATTAATTTATATTCTACCAAAAAACATTGTCAATGCATGATCACTTCTATATCAATGGACTTACCTTTTAGTATACCTGCCCTTATTTTTGTGGACATAATAGCTCTTGTAGACGTTCTCTTCACCTATAGGGCATATCCATGCATTGCATGGGTAACCATTACTGGTATTTTTAGCCCCAGGATTTTCAGCAAACAGCTCACTGCTATTATATCCACAATTAAGGCCAGGATTTACAAGTTTGCTGAAAAAATTTCAATAGTTAGTCAACTGCCTTATATGCTACTACATAATACTTAGCCTAAATAGTCAGCCACTTTGTTATGTACACCTTAAAAAAAACAGCCTCCTCCATATACCCCTATAGCTGTCCTAGCCTCACCAAAGCAGGTGGCATATCTACTCTCTGTGGTAGAAATGATACATAACAATTGGCTAACAATTTAGGCAAAGTCAATAGATAACATGTTATTAATAATTTATATTCTATTTAAAATATTATCATATATGATATCTTCTATATCAATGCACTTACCTTTTAGTATACCTGACCTTATTTTTGTGGACATAATAGCTCTTGTAGACGATCTCTTCACCTATAGGGCATATCCATGCATTGCATGGGTAACCATTACTGGTATTTTTAGCCCCAGGATTTTCAGCAAACAGCTCACTGCTATTATATCCACAATAAAGGCCAGGCTTTACAAGTTTGCTGAAAAAATTTCAATAGTTAGTCAACTGCCTTATATGCTACTACATAATACTTAACCTAAATAGTCAGCCACTTTGTTATGTACACCTTAAAAAAAATAACAGCCTCCTCCATATACCCCTATAGCTGTCCTAGCCTCACCAAAGCAGGTGTCATTTCTACTCTCTGTGGTAGAAATGATACAAAACAATTGGCTAACAATTTAGGCCAAGTCAAAAGATAACATGTTATTATTAATTTATATTCTACCTAAAAACATTGTCAATGCATGATCACTTCTATATCAATGGACTTACCTTTTAGTATACCTGCCCTTATTTTTGTGGACATAATAGCTCTTGTAGACGTTCTCTTCACCTATAGGGCATATCCATGCATTGCATGGGTAACAATACTGGTATTTTTAGCCCCAGGATTTTCAGCAAACAGCTCACTGCTATTATATCCACAATTAAGGCCAGGATTTACAAGTTTGCTGAAAAAATTTCAATAGTTATTCAACTGCCTTATATGCTACTACATATTACTTAGCCTAAATAGTCAGCCACTTTGTTATTTACACCTTAAAAAAAATAACAGCCTCCTCCATATACCCCTATAGCTGTCCTAGCCTCACCAAAGCAGGTGTCATTTCTACTCTCTGTGGTAGAAATGATACAAAACAATTGGCTAACAATTTAGGCAAAGTCAAAAGATAACATGTCATTATTAATTTATATTCTACCAAAAAACATTGTCAATGCATGATCACTTCTATATCAATGGACTTACCTTTTAGTATACCTGCCCTTATTTTTGTGGACATAATAGCTCTTGTAGACGTTCTCTTCACCTATAGGGCATATCCATGCATTGCATGGGTAACCATTACTGGTATTTTTAGCCCCAGGATTTTCAGCAAACAGCTCACTGCTATTATATCCACAATTAAGGCCAGGATTTACAAGTTTGCTGAAAAAATTTCAATAGTTAGTCAACTGCCTTATATGCTACTACATAATACTTAGCCTAAATAGTCAGCCACTTTGTTATGTACACCTTAAAAAAAAACAGCCTCCTCCATATACCCCTATAGCTGTCCTAGCCTCACCAAAGCAGGTGGCATATCTACTCTCTGTGGTAGAAATGATACATAACAATTGGCTAACAATTTAGGCAAAGTCAATAGATAACATGTTATTAATAATTTATATTCTATTTAAAATATTATCATATATGATATCTTCTATATCAATGCACTTACCTTTTAGTATACCTGACCTTATTTTTGTGGACATAATAGCTCTTGTAGACGATCTCTTCACCTATAGGGCATATCCATGCATTGCATGGGTAACCATAACTGATATTTTAAGCCCCAGGATTTTCAGCAAACAGCTCACTGCTATTATATCCACAATTAAGGCCAGGATTTACAAGTTTGCTGAAAAAATTTCAATAGTTAGTCAACTGCCTTATATGCTACTACATATTACTTAGCCTAAATAGTCAGCCACTTTGTTATGTACACCTTAAAAAAAATAACAGCCTCCTCCATATACCCCTATAGCTGTCCTAGCCTCACCAAAGCAGGTGTCATTTCTACTCTCTGTGGTAGAAATGATACAAAACAATTGGCTAACAATTTAGGCAAAGTCAAAAGATTACATGTCATTATTAATTTATATTCTACCAAAAAACATTGTCAATGCATGATCACTTCTATATCAATGGACTTACCTTTTAGTATACCTGCCCTTATTTTTGTGGACATAATAGCTCTTGTAGACGTTCTCTTCACCTATAGGGCATATCCATGCATTGCATGGGTAACCATTACTGGTATTTTTAGCCCCAGGATTTTCAGCAAACAGCTCACTGCTATTATATCCACAATTAAGGCCAGGATTTACAAGTTTGCTGAAAAAATTTCAATAGTTAGTCAACTGCCTTATATGCTACTACATAATACTTAGCCTAAATAGTCAGCCACTTTGTTATGTACACCTTAAAAAAAACAGCCTCCTCCATATACCCCTATAGCTGTCCTAGCCTCACCAAAGCAGGTGGCATATCTACTCTCTGTGGTAGAAATGATACATAACAATTGGCTAACAATTTAGGCAAAGTCAATAGATAACATGTTATTAATAATTTATATTCTATTTAAAATATTATCATATATGATATCTTCTATATCAATGCACTTACCTTTTAGTATACCTGACCTTATTTTTGTGGACATAATAGCTCTTGTAGACGATCTCTTCACCTATAGGGCATATCCATGCATTGCATGGGTAACCATTACTGGTATTTTTAGCCCCAGGATTTTCAGCAAACAGCTCACTGCTATTATATCCACAATAAAGGCCAGGCTTTACAAGTTTGCTGAAAAAATTTCAATAGTTAGTCAACTGCCTTATATGCTACTACATAATACTTAACCTAAATAGTCAGCCACTTTGTTATGTACACCTTAAAAAAAATAACAGCCTCCTCCATATACCCCTATAGCTGTCCTAGCCTCACCAAAGCAGGTGTCATTTCTACTCTCTGTGGTAGAAATGATACAAAACAATTGGCTAACAATTTAGGCCAAGTCAAAAGATAACATGTTATTATTAATTTATATTCTACCTAAAAACATTGTCAATGCATGATCACTTCTATATCAATGGACTTACCTTTTAGTATACCTGCCCTTATTTTTGTGGACATAATAGCTCTTGTAGACGTTCTCTTCACCTATAGGGCATATCCATGCATTGCATGGGTAACCATTACTGGTATTTTTAGCCCCAGGATTTTCAGCAAACAGCTCACTGCTATTATATCCACAATTAAGGCCAGGATTTACAAGTTTGCTGAAAAAATTTCAATAGTTATTCAACTGCCTTATATGCTACTACATATTACTTAGCCTAAATAGTCAGCCACTTTGTTATTTACACCTTAAAAAAAATAACAGCCTCCTCCATATACCCCTATAGCTGTCCTAGCCTCACCAAAGCAGGTGTCATTTCTACTCTCTGTGGTAGAAATGATACAAAACAATTGGCTAACAATTTAGGCAAAGTCAAAAGATAACATGTCATTATTAATTTATATTCTACCAAAAAACATTGTCAATGCATGATCACTTCTATATCAATGGACTTACCTTTTAGTATACCTGCCCTTATTTTTGTGGACATAATAGCTCTTGTAGACGTTCTCTTCACCTATAGGGCATATCCATGCATTGCATGGGTAACCATTACTGGTATTTCTAGCCGAAGGATTTTCAGCAAACAGCTCACTGCTATTATATCCACAATAAAGGCCAGGCTTTACAAGTTTGCTGAAAAAATTTCAATAGTTAGTCAACTGCCTTATATGCTACTACATAATACTTAGCCAAAATAGTCAGCCACTTTGTTATGTACACCTTAAAAAAAATAACAGCCTCCTCCATATACCCCTATAGCTGTCCTAGCCTCACCAAAGCAGGTGTCATTTCTACTCTCTGTGGTAGAAATGATACAAAACAATTGGCTAACAATTTAGGCAAAGTCAAAAGATAACATGTCATTATTAATTTATATTCTACCAAAAAACATTGTCAATGCATGATCACTTCTATATCAATGGACTTACCTTTTAGTATACCTGCCCTTATTTTTGTGGACATAATAGCTCTTGTAGACGTTCTCTTCACCTATAGGGCATATCCATGCATTGCATGGGTAACCATTACTGGTATTTTTAGCCCCAGGATTTTCAGCAAACAGCTCACTGCTATTATATCCACAATTAAGGCCAGGATTTACAAGTTTGCTGAAAAAATTTGATTACACGTGGTGTGTTCAAATAATAGAGCACTCACGGTGTGCACCACCTATAAACGTATTTTCAAAAAGAAAAAGGGAAGGGGGATATGTAGGAGAAGGAAAAGTTGTGAGTGAAAATAAAAATTAACTTTTAATGTTATTATTAAAATCTGGAGTATGTACTCTTAGTTAATATAGGTAGCCTAACTAGCGTGGTAGAATTATCGTTACCACGCTGTAACCCCAGCCACAAATATTGCAAAATTATTACTAGGGAAACCAATACAGGTGGGAGTCCCCTTATAGTTTCTATTATCCCTCCTGTGGAATAGCTGGATCCCGCTTATTTTCGTAGCAGGGATCTGAGACAGTACTGTATGATTTTCTTTATGAGAGATCCAGAGGAAACTTGCTGTTCAGCGCGACACTGCAGTGTGCATGTGTCCGCTGTTAGGTATGAGGGGATCGCGGTGAAGCGCCACACCGCGCCTCCTCTCTTCTAATCCTACACAGCTTGTCTTGTCTCAAGTAGCGTGCGAGCACGCCAATGAGGCTGACAATAGATCCTGTTATGATCTGAACTAGCGATCACACGGTATGTAAGTATCACTATTGCATACTGTCCCTCTATTGTACTTTCCCTAGATTGTGGCTGCGGGCATAGATTGTGTCCCGACACGTGTTTCGCCGAGTCTCCCCGGCTTCTTCTAGGGGCGGGGGCGGCCGGGTTCGGGCGCCTTTTATTGTCAAATCAAGGAGTGACAGCTTAATTAGCCAATACAAAACCACTGTCAATCCAGTGGGATGCAACAATGTATCGAGAGTGTCTTTGTATTTATTCATTGATGTATTTTGAATGTGCTTACAGCACGATCTGAACGATGTTACTCGTAACATAAGAATTGGGGAGAATCTCATCCTACAATATTGGAGAGACTAGAAATGGCCAGTTGTTTATCACGAACGTATATATACATTATTGATCAGATATTTCTTTATTTAAAATATGATGATACATCATTCATATTATGGTTGATAGAAACGTCTGCAGTTAGAAAATGAATGAGTAGGTATGGTGATCATATGAAGTAATTGTGGTGGATCTTCAAATGGAACTAGTTTTATTCCATAGAATTGATTAGGGAGGTAAGGAGTGTGTTCCTCTATTATATGGTTAGTGTCCTTCTTACAGGGTGGTGGAAGATCCCGATTAAACTTAAATTAATTATAGTATGTAAAATAATCAGAGATCCAGAGAATATCACTTATGGACGTAGGGTATATAGCACCTTTGTAAAATTCACGTTAGATGTTCTATAGAAAACACCCGAATCCAAAATTATCATTCAGGCCTCTAGGCTTTAAACTTCCCATTCTGTATATCCATAGGCTTTCTTTTTGGAGAAGCATGTTGTCCAAATCTCCACCCCTAATTCCCAAAGTGATCCGGGTAATCGCCCAGCCTTTTAGCCCCTTGGGATTGCAGTTATGACATTTTTTAAAATGTTCTGCAATGGGGGTTGGTTGGAATGGTTTGTTTTGTTTAAGTGCTTCTCTCTGCATCCTGTCAAAGTTTTTAATTGAGTAAAGATGTTCTCTTATCCTGGTTCTCATTTCTCGGATAGTTTTCCCCACATACAATAGGTTGCAAGGACATTGAAGAACATAAATCACTCCTGGGGAAGAACAGGTGATATGTTCCTGGATATTATATCTACGTCCATCTTTATCCTCAAACATCATCTTTTTCACCAGGACTTGACATGCCATACACAAACCGCACGGGTAAAAGCCTGCATATTTGTGGCATCTGTCCTCCTTCACTTTGCGGAAATGGCTCTGCACCAGCATGTTCCCTATTGAGGAGCCTTTTCTATATCCACAAGATATTTTGTTGCCTACAATTTCAGCTAAGTCTGGATCTAGAGCAAGGATCCCCAAGTGGCGATTCATGATGTTATTCATTTCGCCCCATTTATCATGCAGGGTGGTGATAAACCTGATTTGAGAGTCTACCATCTTGTTCTTAACCTGTAATAAAGATGATCTGTCCGTACGTAGTGCCGTATTGTACGCCCTCTTTATGGAGCGCCCTGAGTAGTGTCTCTGTCGTAGGCGCTCCTTTAGGGCTACTGCCCCTTCCTTAAATCTGTCCAAGGCGGAGCAATTCCTTCGCAGTCTCAGGAATTCTCCCTTTGGGATTCCCTTGACAGTACAGGGCAGATGCGCACTTTCCGCATGTAAAAGACTGTTAGTAGCCGTCTCTTTACGATAAATCCTCGTTTGGACTGACCCATCTTCTTCAACTTCAATTTTGATGTCGAGGAAGTTGAAGAAGATGGGTCAGTCCAAACGAGGATTTATCGTAAAGAGACGGCTACTAACAGTCTTTTACATGCGGAAAGTGCGCATCTGCCCTGTACTGTCAAGGGAATCCCAAAGGGAGAATTCCTGAGACTGCGAAGGAATTGCTCCACCTTGGACAGATTTAAGGAAGGGGCAGTAGCGCTAAAGGAGCGCCTACGACAGAGACACTACTCAGGGCGCTCCATAAAGAGGGCGTACAATACGGCACTACGTACGGACAGATCATCTTTATTACAGGTTAAGAACAAGATGGTAGACTCTCAAATCAGGTTTATCACCACCCTGCATGATAAATGGGGCGAAATGAATAACATCATGAATCGCCACTTGGGGATCCTTGCTCTAGATCCAGACTTAGCTGAAATTGTAGGCAACAAAATATCTTGTGGATATAGAAAAGGCTCCTCAATAGGGAACATGCTGGTGCAGAGCCATTTCCGCAAAGTGAAGGAGGACAGATGCCACAAATATGCAGGCTTTTACCCGTGCGGTTTGTGTATGGCATGTCAAGTCCTGGTGAAAAAGATGATGTTTGAGGATAAAGATGGACGTAGATATAATATCCAGGAACATATCACCTGTTCTTCCCCAGGAGTGATTTATGTTCTTCAATGTCCTTGCAACCTATTGTATGTGGGGAAAACTATCCGAGAAATGAGAACCAGGATAAGAGAACATCTTTACTCAATTAAAAACTTTGACAGGATGCAGAGAGAAGCACTTAAACAAAACAAACCATTCCAACCAACCCCCATTGCAGAACATTTTAAAAAATGTCATAACTGCAATCCCAAGGGGCTAAAAGGCTGGGCGATTACCCGGATCACTTTGGGAATTAGGGGTGGAGATTTGGACAACATGCTTCTCCAAAAAGAAAGCCTATGGATATACAGAATGGGAAGTTTAAAGCCTAGAGGCCTGAATGATAATTTTGGATTCGGGTGTTTTCTATAGAACATCTAACGTGAATTTTACAAAGGTGCTATATACCCTACGTCCATAAGTGATATTCTCTGGATCTCTGATTATTTTACATACTATAATTAATTTAAGTTTAATCGGGATCTTCCACCACCCTGTAAGAAGGACACTAACCATATAATAGAGGAACACACTCCTTACCTCCCTAATCAATTCTATGGAATAAAACTAGTTCCATTTGAAGATCCACCACAATTACTTCATATGATCACCATACCTACTCATTCATTTTCTAACTGCAGACGTTTCTATCAACCATAATATGAATGATGTATCATCATATTTTAAATAAAGAAATATCTGATCAATAATGTATATATACGTTCGTGATAAACAACTGGCCATTTCTAGTCTCTCCAATATTGTAGGATGAGATTCTCCCCAATTCTTATGTTACGAGTAACATCGTTCAGATCGTGCTGTAAGCACATTCAAAATACATCAATGAATAAATACAAAGACACTCTCGATACATTGTTGCATCCCACTGGATTGACAGTGGTTTTGTATTGGCTAATTAAGCTGTCACTCCTTGATTTGACAATAAAAGGCGCCCGAACCCGGCCGCCCCCGCCCCTAGAAGAAGCCGGGGAGACTCGGCGAAACACGTGTCGGGACACAATCTATGCCCGCAGCCACAATCTAGGGAAAGTACAATAGAGGGACAGTATGCAATAGTGATACTTACATACCGTGTGATCGCTAGTTCAGATCATAACAGGATCTATTGTCAGCCTCATTGGCGTGCTCGCACGCTACTTGAGACAAGACAAGCTGTGTAGGATTAGAAGAGAGGAGGCGCGGTGTGGCGCTTCACCGCGATCCCCTCATACCTAACAGCGGACACATGCACACTGCAGTGTCGCGCTGAACAGCAAGTTTCCTCTGGATCTCTCATAAAGAAAATCATACAGTACTGTCTCAGATCCCTGCTACGAAAATAAGCGGGATCCAGCTATTCCACAGGAGGGATAATAGAAACTATAAGGGGACTCCCACCTGTATTGGTTTCCCTAGTAATAATTTTGCAATATTTGTGGCTGGGGTTACAGCGTGGTAACGATAATTCTACCACGCTAGTTAGGCTACCTATATTAACTAAGAGTACATACTCCAGATTTTAATAATAACATTAAAAGTTAATTTTTATTTTCACTCACAACTTTTCCTTCTCCTACATATCCCCCTTCCCTTTTTCTTTTTGAAAATACGTTTATAGGTGGTGCACACCGTGAGTGCTCTATTATTTGAACACACCACGTGTAATCAAGTCATTTGTGTGTCCTGTTGGACACATTTCTGCTCAGTGTTCAGTTCTTTAATGAGAGTGTACATATGGCTGGTCTAAACATCACAGATACATTGAAAGAACGTTATAATAAACAATTGTCAGCAGTAGAGAATCTCTTCCAAGTAGAAAGTAAAGAGGAAGAAAAAGATAATGATTTAATTACAACATTCAGACAATTTAAGGATTTGTCGGTCAAACAGGCACAAGCCTGGTGGACTAAGAACACACTCCAACAATATCTTTCTCAAAACTTAATATCTAGGGGTTTGAGAGTGTCTCTCTTCCCCAACTATGAATTAAGTAATTCTGAATTGAAACAGAGATGGGAGGCAACATTGACTGATTGCTCTCGGTCACTCATGCATATCCTAATAGAGGACGAAACACAGAAATTAAACAAATTAGAGATAGAGATAAGCAATATATCCAAAGAGTTAGAAAAATTTAAGGGAACAGAGTCTTTTGAGGTGAAATTTCAGAATACTCTCACACAAATCGATAAAATCGAAAATAAGATAAAAGAAAAGAAGAGACGTAAATACATCCGTGACCAGAGAGACTTTAAAGCAGGGATCATCTATAAATGGGACACTAAAGTGACTAACCCCCTTCCAACTAAAAGGAGAGCGAGACGACCACCTCAGGGAAATAGGGAGACAGGTTCAGAATTTAGTGACTCCTCCGCCTGTGACACAGAAATAGAGATTGATACCCCCAGTATAAGTGAGAACCAGTCTCATGTAACTAACAATACCGGGACAAGACCAAATATTCAGCCCCTTTTTTTACGGGACAGACAAAAATGGGGATACGGAAACAGGGGGACACAAGGACAGACCTGGAATGCACGAGGGAGAAAGAAATAGAAACAGAGTCTGAACAGTCAGATGGGAGCATGCAAATAATCAATCTTTCACGACATGTCTTGACAGGGGCTCAAACCACTGTCCTAAAGAAAGGTTTCAACTTTTGCATTACGACACCCCTAAAAAAATTTGAATTTATAAAAGATTTGCACCTATTTGGGAGAAAACTGTTCTACAAAAAAATGTTCCTGAATAAGGAAACAGAACATAATTTGGAGAACTATATCCATCCCTCTAATTCCACACAGGATGAGGAAATTGTTCGCATCCTTGAAGAATTGGCAGGCGACGATATCTCCACTAGTGGGGCCGAACCCTCTACTGAACCACAGAAAATCAGTAACACCCCAAACCCTAAATTAAAATCCAAATCTAAGACAATGCCCTCCTTTGAGTCATGCCCCCCAATAAAAATCTTTGTTGAAATGGTCTCTAGAGATATAGAGAGACTTAACAATTGCAGTTATGACTCTAACATCACCAACAAAGAACGTCAAGCCCTAGAGGAACTAAAAAAGTGGGATGACGTTATATTTAAACAATCAGACAAAGGGGGGAACATAGTGATTTGGCCACAGGAGGCCTACATTAAAGAAGCAAAAAGGCAACTGCTTAATAAACAATGTTACAAACACCTATGGAGTGATCCCACGAAGGATTTCTTAATAAAATACCAAAGCCTCCTAACCCAAGGGTGGGAAAGCAGAGCCATTTCTTCTCAGGAGAGGGACTTTCTCTCGGTCAGACACCCAAGAGTGGCAACATTTTATATGCTGCCTAAAGTACACAAGGACCTCCATGTACCACCAGGGAGACCGATTGTGTCAGGTATTGGGTGTCTGACCGAGAAATTGAGCCGATGGTTGGACAATGAACTAAGACATTACGTTCTTAATTTGTCTTCGTTCACAAGGGACACTATGCAGATTCTTAAAGATCTGGATGGGGTACGCTTAGAACAAGAGGAGATACTTGTGACAGTAGATGTTGAAAGTCTATACACAAGTATAGGACACCAGGTGGGCTGCAATGCTGTAAAATATTTCTTGGAACGCTACAATGATAAGAGCACCATGCGTCAGAAATTTATCCTGGAAGCATTGTCCTTTGTTCTCCGTCACAATTATTTTATCTTTGATGCCCGCTTCTACCTCCAGACCCAAGGAACGGCGATGGGCGCAGCGTGTGCGCCAACCTTCGCCAATCTGTTCCTTGGGTGGTGGGAGGAGGAGCGGGTGTTTTGTGACGAATTGGAGAACTTTACACATCACGTTGTACTATGGAAAAGGTACATCGATGATGTGGTTTTCATCTGGAATGGACCAGAGGAAACCATGAAAAATTTTATCTCACATCTTAACAAAAATGACTACAATATCAAACTCACCCTAATGTATAGCAAAGTCTCGATTCCCTTCCTCGACATCAAAATTGAAGTTGAAGAAGATGGGTCAGTCCAAACGAGGATTTATCGTAAAGAGACGGCTACTAACAGTCTTTTACATGCGGAAAGTGCGCATCTGCCCTGTACTGTCAAGGGAATCCCAAAGGGAGAATTCCTGAGACTGCGAAGGAATTGCTCCACCTTGGACAGATTTAAGGAAGGGGCAGTAGCGCTAAAGGAGCGCCTACGACAGAGACACTACTCAGGGCGCTCCATAAAGAGGGCGTACAATACGGCACTACGTACGGACAGATCATCTTTATTACAGGTTAAGAACAAGATGGTAGACTCTCAAATCAGGTTTATCACCACCCTGCATGATAAATGGGGCGAAATGAATAACATCATGAATCGCCACTTGGGGATCCTTGCTCTAGATCCAGACTTAGCTGAAATTGTAGGCAACAAAATATCTTGTGGATATAGAAAAGGCTCCTCAATAGGGAACATGCTGGTGCAGAGCCATTTCCGCAAAGTGAAGGAGGACAGATGCCACAAATATGCAGGCTTTTACCCGTGCGGTTTGTGTATGGCATGTCAAGTCCTGGTGAAAAAGATGATGTTTGAGGATAAAGATGGACGTAGATATAATATCCAGGAACATATCACCTGTTCTTCCCCAGGAGTGATTTATGTTCTTCAATGTCCTTGCAACCTATTGTATGTGGGGAAAACTATCCGAGAAATGAGAACCAGGATAAGAGAACATCTTTACTCAATTAAAAACTTTGACAGGATGCAGAGAGAAGCACTTAAACAAAACAAACCATTCCAACCAACCCCCATTGCAGAACATTTTAAAAAATGTCATAACTGCAATCCCAAGGGGCTAAAAGGCTGGGCGATTACCCGGATCACTTTGGGAATTAGGGGTGGAGATTTGGACAACATGCTTCTCCAAAAAGAAAGCCTATGGATATACAGAATGGGAAGTTTAAAGCCTAGAGGCCTGAATGATAATTTTGGATTCGGGTGTTTTCTATAGAACATCTAACGTGAATTTTACAAAGGTGCTATATACCCTACGTCCATAAGTGATATTCTCTGGATCTCTGATTATTTTACATACTATAATTAATTTAAGTTTAATCGGGATCTTCCACCACCCTGTAAGAAGGACACTAACCATATAATAGAGGAACACACTCCTTACCTCCCTAATCAATTCTATGGAATAAAACTAGTTCCATTTGAAGATCCACCACAATTACTTCATATGATCACCATACCTACTCATTCATTTTCTAACTGCAGACGTTTCTATCAACCATAATATGAATGATGTATCATCATATTTTAAATAAAGAAATATCTGATCAATAATGTATATATACGTTCGTGATAAACAACTGGCCATTTCTAGTCTCTCCAATATTGTAGGATGAGATTCTCCCCAATTCTTATGTTACGAGTAACATCGTTCAGATCGTGCTGTAAGCACATTCAAAATACATCAATGAATAAATACAAAGACACTCTCGATACATTGTTGCATCCCACTGGATTGACAGTGGTTTTGTATTGGCTAATTAAGCTGTCACTCCTTGATTTGACAATAAAAGGCGCCCGAACCCGGCCGCCCCCGCCCCTAGAAGAAGCCGGGGAGACTCGGCGAAACACGTGTCGGGACACAATCTATGCCCGCAGCCACAATCTAGGGAAAGTACAATAGAGGGACAGTATGCAATAGTGATACTTACATACCGTGTGATCGCTAGTTCAGATCATAACAGGATCTATTGTCAGCCTCATTGGCGTGCTCGCACGCTACTTGAGACAAGACAAGCTGTGTAGGATTAGAAGAGAGGAGGCGCGGTGTGGCGCTTCACCGCGATCCCCTCATACCTAACAGCGGACACATGCACACTGCAGTGTCGCGCTGAACAGCAAGTTTCCTCTGGATCTCTCATAAAGAAAATCATACAGTACTGTCTCAGATCCCTGCTACGAAAATAAGCGGGATCCAGCTATTCCACAGGAGGGATAATAGAAACTATAAGGGGACTCCCACCTGTATTGGTTTCCCTAGTAATAATTTTGCAATATTTGTGGCTGGGGTTACAGCGTGGTAACGATAATTCTACCACGCTAGTTAGGCTACCTATATTAACTAAGAGTACATACTCCAGATTTTAATAATAACATTAAAAGTTAATTTTTATTTTCACTCACAACTTTTCCTTCTCCTACATATCCCCCTTCCCTTTTTCTTTTTGAAAATGCTGAAAAAATTTCAATAGTTAGTCAACTGCCTTATATGCTACTACATAATACTTAGCCTAAATAGTCAGCCACTTTGTTATGTACACCTTAAAAAAAAACAGCCTCCTCCATATACCCCTATAGCTGTCCTAGCCTCACCAAAGCAGGTGGCATATCTACTCTCTGTGGTAGAAATGATACATAACAATTGGCTAACAATTTAGGCAAAGTCAATAGATAACATGTTATTAATAATTTATATTCTATTTAAAATATTATCATATATGATATCTTCTATATCAATGCACTTACCTTTTAGTATACCTGACCTTATTTTTGTGGACATAATAGCTCTTGTAGACGATCTCTTCACCTATAGGGCATATCCATGCATTGCATGGGTAACCATAACTGATATTTTAAGCCCCAGGATTTCCAGCAAACAGCTCACTGCTATTATATCCACAATTAAGGCCAGGATTTACAAGTTTGCTGAAAAAATTTCAATAGTTAGTCAACTGCCTTATATGCTACTACATATTACTTAGCCTAAATAGTCAGCCACTTTGTTATGTACACCTTAAAAAAAATAACAGCCTCCTCCATATACCCCTATAGCTGTCCTAGCCTCACCAAAGCAGGTGTCATTTCTACTCTCTGTGGTAGAAATGATACAAAACAATTGGCTAACAATTTAGGCAAAGTCAAAAGATAACATGTCATTATTAATTTATATTCTACCAAAAAACATTGTCAATGCATGATCACTTCTATATCAATGGACTTACCTTTTAGTATACCTGCCCTTATTTTTATGGACATAATAGCTCTTGTAGACGTTCTCTTCACCTATAGGGCATATCCATGCATTGCATGGGTAACCATTACTGGTATTTTTAGCCCCAGGATTTTCAGCAAACAGCTCACTGCTATTATATCCACAATTAAGGCCAGGATTTACAAGTTTGCTGAAAAAATTTCAATAGTTAGTCAACTGCCTTATATGCTACTACATAATACTTAGCCTAAATAGTCAGCCACTTTGTTATGTACACCTTAAAAAAAACAGCCTCCTCCATATACCCCTATAGCTGTCCTAGCCTCACCAAAGCAGGTGGCATATCTACTCTCTGTGGTAGAAATGATACATAACAATTGGCTAACAATTTAGGCAAAGTCAATAGATAACATGTTATTAATAATTTATATTCTATTTAAAATATTATCATATATGATATCTTCTATATCAATGCACTTACCTTTTAGTATACCTGACCTTATTTTTGTGGACATAATAGCTCTTGTAGACGATCTCTTCACCTATAGGGCATATCCATGCATTGCATGGGTAACCATTACTGGTATTTTTAGCCCCAGGATTTTCAGCAAACAGCTCACTGCTATTATATCCACAATAAAGGCCAGGCTTTACAAGTTTACTGAAAAAATTTCAATAGTTAGTCAACTGCCTTATATGCTACTACATAATACTTAGCCTAAATAGTCAGCCACTTTGTTATGTACACCTTAAAAAAAATAACAGCCTCCTCCATATACCCCTATAGCTGTCCTAGCCTCACCAAAGCAGGTGTCATTTCTACTCTCTGTGGTAGAAATGATACAAAACAATTGGCTAACAATTTAGGCAAAGTCAAAAGATAACATGTTATTATTAATTTATATTCTACCTAAAAACATTGTCAATGCATGATCACTTCTATATCAATGGACTTACCTTTTAGTATACCTGCCCTTATTTTTGTGGACATAATAGCTCTTGTAGACGTTCTCTTCACCTATAGGGCATATCCATGCATTGCATGGGTAACCATTACTGGTATTTTTAGCCCCAGGATTTTCAGCAAACAGCTCACTGCTATTATATCCACAATTAAGGCCAGGATTTACAAATTTGCTGAAAAAATTTCAATAGTTAGTCAACTGCCTTATATGCTACTACATATTACTTAGCCTAAATAGTCAGCCACTTTGTTATTTACACCTTAAAAAAAATAACAGCCTCCTCCATATACCCCTATAGCTGTCCTAGCCTCACCAAAGCAGGTGTCATTTCTACTCTCTGTGGTAGAAATGATACAAAACAATTGGCTAACAATTTAGGCAAAGTCAAAAGATAACATGTCATTATTAATTTATATTCTACCAAAAAACATTGTCAATGCATGATCACTTCTATATCAATGGACTTACCTTTTAGTATACCTGCCCTTATTTTTGTGGACATAATAGCTCTTGTAGACGTTCTCTTCACCTATAGGGCATATCCATGCATTGCATGGGTAACCATTACTGGTATTTCTAGCCGAAGGATTTTCAGCAAACAGCTCACTGCTATTATATCCACAATAAAGGCCAGGCTTTACAAGTTTGCTGAAAAAATGTCAATAGCTAGTCAACTGCCTTATATGCTACTACATAATACTTAGCCAAAATAGTCAGGCACTTTGTTATGTACACCTTAAAAAAAATAACAGCCTCCTCCATATACCCCTATAGCTGTCCTAGCCTCACCAAAGCAGGTGTCATTTCTACTCTCTGTGGTAGAAATGATACAAAACAATTGGCTAACAATTTAGGCAAAGTCAAAAGATAACATGTCATTATTAATTTATATTCTACCAAAAAACATTGTCAATGCATGATCACTTCTATATCAATGGACTTACCTTTTAGTATACCTGCCCTTATTTTTGTGGACATAATAGCTCTTGTAGACGTTCTCTTCACCTATAGGGCATATCCATGCATTGCATGGGTAACCATTACTGGTATTTTTAGCCCCAGGATTTTCAGCAAACAGCTCACTGCTATTATATCCACAATTAAGGCCAGGATTTACAAGTTTGCTGAAAAAATTTCAATAGTTAGTCAACTGCCTTATATGCTACTACATAATACTTAGCCAAAATAGTCAGCCACTTTGTTATGTACACCTTAAAAAAAAACAGCCTCCTCCATATACCCCTATAGCTGTCCTAGCCTCACCAAAGCAGGTGGCATATCTACTCTCTGTGGTAGAAATGATACATAACAATTGGCTAACAATTTAGGCAAAGTCAATAGATAACATGTTATTAATAATTTATATTCTATTTAAAATATTATCATATATGATATCTTCTATATCAATGCACTTACCTTTTAGTATACCTGACCTTATTTTTGTGGACATAATAGCTCTTGTAGACGATCTCTTCACCTATAGGGCATATCCATGCATTGCATGGGTAACCATAACTGATATTTTAAGCCCCAGGATTTCCAGCAAACAGCTCACTGCTATTATATCCACAATTAAGGCCAGGATTTACAAGTTTGCTGAAAAAATTTCAATAGTTAGTCAACTGCCTTATATGCTACTACATATTACTTAGCCTAAATAGTCAGCCACTTTGTTATGTACACCTTAAAAAAAATAACAGCCTCCTCCATATACCCCTATAGCTGTCCTAGCCTCACCAAAGCAGGTGTCATTTCTACTCTCTGTGGTAGAAATGATACAAAACAATTGGCTAACAATTTAGGCAAAGTCAAAAGATAACATGTCATTATTAATTTATATTCTACCAAAAAACATTGTCAATGCATGATCACTTCTATATCAATGGACTTACCTTTTAGTATACCTGCCCTTATTTTTGTGGACATAATAGCTCTTGTAGACGTTCTCTTCACCTATAGGGCATATCCATGCATTGCATGGGTAACCATTACTGGTATTTTTAGCCCCAGGATTTTCAGCAAACAGCTCACTGCTATTATATCCACAATTAAGGCCAGGATTTACAAGTTTGCTGAAAAAATTTCAATAGTTAGTCAACTGCCTTATATGCTACTACATAATACTTAGCCTAAATAGTCAGCCACTTTGTTATGTACACCTTAAAAAAAAAACAGCCTCCTCCATATACCCCTATAGCTGTCCTAGCCTCACCAAAGCAGGTGGCATATCTACTCTCTGTGGTAGAAATGATACATAACAATTGGCTAACAATTTAGGCAAAGTCAATAGATAACATGTTATTAATAATTTATATTCTATTTAAAATATTATCATATATGATATCTTCTATATCAATGCACTTACCTTTTAGTATACCTGACCTTATTTTTGTGGACATAATAGCTCTTGTAGACGATCTCTTCACCTATAGGGCATATCCATGCATTGCATGGGTAACCATAACTGATATTTTAAGCCCCAGGATTTTAAGCAAACAGCTCACTGCTATTATATCCACAATTAAGGCCAGGATTTACAAGTTTGCTGAAAAAATTTCAATAGTTAGTCAACTGCCTTATATGCTACTACATATTACTTAGCCTAAATAGTCAGCCACTTTGTTATGTACACCTTAAAAAAATAACAGCCTCCTCCATATACCCCTATAGCTGTCCTAGCCTCACCAAAGCAGGTGTCATTTCTACTCTCTGTGGTAGAAATGATACAAAACAATTGGCTAACAATTTAGGCAAAGTCAAAAGATAACATGTCATTATTAATTTATATTCTACCAAAAAACATTGTCAATGCATGATCACTTCTATATCAATGGACTTACCTTTTAGTATACCTGACCTTATTTTTGTGGACATAATAGCTCTTGTAGACGTTCTCTTCACCTATAGGGCATATCCATGCATTGCATGGGTAACCATTACTGGTATTTTTAGCCCCAGGATTTTCAGCAAACAGCTCACTGCTATTATATCCACAATTAAGGCCAGGATTTACAAATTTGCTGAAAAAATTTCAATAGTTAGTCAACTGCCTTATATGCTACTACATATTACTTAGCCTAAATAGTCAGCCACTTTGTTTTTTACACCTTAAAAAAAATAACAGCCTCCTCCATATACCCCTATAGCTGTCCTAGCCTCACCAAAGCAGGTGTCATTTCTACTCTCTGTGGTAGAAATGATACAAAACAATTGGCTAACAATTTAGGCAAAGTCAAAAGATAACATGTCATTATTAATTTATATTCTACCAAAAAACATTGTCAATGCATGATCACTTCTATATCAATGGACTTACCTTTTAGTATACCTGCCCTTATTTTTGTGGACATAATAGCTCTTGTAGACGTTCTCTTCACCTATAGGGCATATCCATGCATTGCATGGGTAACCATTACTGGTATTTTTAGCCCCAGGATTTTCAGCAAACAGCTCACTGCTATTATATCCACAATTAAGGCCAGGATTTACAAGTTTGCTGAAAAAATTTCAATAGTTAGTCAACTGCCTTATATGCTACTACATAATACTTAGCCTAAATAGTCAGCCACTTTGTTATGTACACCTTAAAAAAAAACAGCCTCCTCCATATACCCCTATAGCTGTCCTAGCCTCACCAAAGCAGGTGGCATATCTACTCTCTGTGGTAGAAATGATACATAACAATTGGCTAACAATTTAGGCAAAGTCAATAGATAACATGTTATTAATAATTTATATTCTATTTAAAATATTATCATATATGATATCTTCTATATCAATGCACTTACCTTTTAGTATACCTGACCTTATTTTTGTGGACATAATAGCTCTTGTAGACGATCTCTTCACCTATAGGGCATATCCATGCATTGCATGGGTAACCATAACTGATATTTTAAGCCCCAGGATTTTCAGCAAACAGCTCACTGCTATTATATCCACAATTAAGGCCAGGATTTACAAGTTTGCTGAAAAAATTTCAATAGTTAGTCAACTGCCTTATATGCTACTACATATTACTTAGCCTAAATAGTCAGCCACTTTGTTATGTACACCTTAAAAAAAATAACAGCCTCCTCCATATACCCCTATAGCTGTCCTAGCCTCACCAAAGCAGGTGTCATTTCTACTCTCTGTGGTAGAAATGATACAAAACAATTGGCTAACAATTTAGGCAAAGTCAAAAGATAACATGTCATTATTAATTTATATTCTACCAAAAAACATTGTCAATGCATGATCACTTCTATATCAATGGACTTACCTTTTAGTATACCTGCCCTTATTTTTGTGGACATAATAGCTCTTGTAGACGTTCTCTTCACCTATAGGGCATATCCATGCATTGCATGGGTAACCATTACTGGTATTTTTAGCCCCAGGATTTTCAGCAAACAGCTCACTGCTATTATATCCACAATTAAGGCCAGGATTTACAAGTTTGCTGAAAAAATTTCAATAGTTAGTCAACTGCCTTATATGCTACTACATAATACTTAGCCTAAATAGTCAGCCACTTTGTTATGTACACCTTAAAAAAAACAGCCTCCTCCATATACCCCTATAGCTGTCCTAGCCTCACCAAAGCAGGTGGCATATCTACTCTCTGTGGTAGAAATGATACATAACAATTGGCTAACAATTTAGGCAAAGTCAATAGATAACATGTTATTAATAATTTATATTCTATTTAAAATATTATCATATATGATATCTTCTATATCAATGCACTTACCTTTTAGTATACCTGACCTTATTTTTGTGGACATAATAGCTCTTGTAGACGATCTCTTCACCTATAGGGCATATCCATGCATTGCATGGGTAACCATTACTGGTATTTTTAGCCCCAGGATTTTCAGCAAACAGCTCACTGCTATTATATCCACAATAAAGGCCAGGCTTTACAAGTTTGCTGAAAAAATTTCAATAGTTAGTCAACTGCCTTATATGCTACTACATAATACTTAGCCTAAATAGTCAGCCACTTTGTTATGTACACCTTAAAAAAAATAACAGCCTCCTCCATATACCCCTATAGCTGTCCTAGCCTCACCAAAGCAGGTGTCATTTCTACTCTCTGTGGTAGAAATGATACAAAACAATTGGCTAACAATTTAGGCAAAGTCAAAAGATAACATGTTATTATTAATTTATATTCTACCTAAAAACATTGTCAATGCATGATCACTTCTATATCAATGGACTTACCTTTTAGTATACCTGCCCTTATTTTTGTGGACATAATAGCTCTTGTAGACGTTCTCTTCACCTATAGGGCATATCCATGCATTGCATGGGTAACCATTACTGGTATTTTTAGCCCCAGGATTTTCAGCAAACAGCTCACTGCTATTATATCCACAATTAAGGCCAGGATTTACAAGTTTGCTGAAAAAATTTCAATAGTTAGTCAACTGCCTTATATGCTACTACATATTACTTAGCCTAAATAGTCAGCCACTTTGTTATTTACACCTTAAAAAAAATAACAGCCTCCTCCATATACCCCTATAGCTGTCCTAGCCTCACCAAAGCAGGTGTCATTTCTACTCTCTGTGGTAGAAATGATACAAAACAATTGGCTAACAATTTAGGCAAAGTCAAAAGATAACATGTCATTATTAATTTATATTCTACCAAAAAACATTGTCAATGCATGATCACTTCTATATCAATGGACTTACCTTTTAGTATACCTGCCCTTATTTTTGTGGACATAATAGCTCTTGTAGACGTTCTCTTCACCTATAGGGCATATCCATGCATTGCATGGGTAACCATTACTGGTATTTTTAGCCCCAGGATTTTCAGCAAACAGCTCACTGCTATTATATCCACAATTAAGGCCAGGATTTACAAGTTTGCTGAAAAAATTTCAATAGTTAGTCAACTGCCTTATATGCTACTACATAATACTTAGCCTAAATAGTCAGCCACTTTGTTATGTACACCTTAAAAAAAAACAGCCTCCTCCATATACCCCTATAGCTGTCCTAGCCTCACCAAAGCAGGTGGCATATCTACTCTCTGTGGTAGAAATGATACATAACAATTGGCTAACAATTTAGGCAAAGTCAATAGATAACATGTTATTAATAATTTATATTCTATTTAAAATATTATCATATATGATATCTTCTATATCAATGCACTTACCTTTTAGTATACCTGACCTTATTTTTGTGGACATAATAGCTCTTGTAGACGATCTCTTCACCTATAGGGCATATCCATGCATTGCATGGGTAACCATAACTGATATTTTAAGCCCCAGGATTTCCAGCAAACAGCTCACTGCTATTATATCCACAATTAAGGCCAGGATTTACAAGTTTGCTGAAAAAATTTCAATAGTTAGTCAACTGCCTTATATGCTACTACATATTACTTAGCCTAAATAGTCAGCCACTTTGTTATTTACACCTTAAAAAAAATAACAGCCTCCTCCATATACCCCTATAGCTGTCCTAGCCTCACCAAAGCAGGTGTCATTTCTACTCTCTGTGGTAGAAATGATACAAAACAATTGGCTAACAATTTAGGCAAAGTCAAAAGATAACATGTCATTATTAATTTATATTCTACCAAAAAACATTGTCAATGCATGATCACTTCTATATCAATGGACTTACCTTTTAGTATACCTGCCCTTATTTTTGTGGACATAATAGCTCTTGTAGACGTTCTCTTCACCTATAGGGCATATCCATGCATTGCATGGGTAACCATTACTGGTATTTTTAGCCCCAGGATTTTCAGCAAACAGCTCACTGCTATTATATCCACAATAAAGGCCAGGCTTTACAAGTTTGCTGAAAAAATTTCAATAGTTAGTCAACTGCCTTATATGCTACTACATAATACTTAGCCAAAATAGTCAGCCACTTTGTTATGTACACCTTAAAAAAAATAACAGCCTCCTCCATATACCCCTATAGCTGTCCTAGCCTCACCAAAGCAGGTGTCATTTCTACTCTCTGTGGTAGAAATGATACAAAACAATTGGCTAACAATTTAGGCAAAGTCAAAAGATAACATGTCATTATTAATTTATATTCTACCAAAAAACATTGTCAATGCATGATCACTTCTATATCAATGGACTTACCTTTTAGTATACCTGCCCTTATTTTTGTGGACATAATAGCTCTTGTAGACGTTCTCTTCACCTATAGGGCATATCCATGCATTGCATGGGTAACCATTACTGGTATTTTTAGCCCCAGGATTTTCAGCAAACAGCTCACTGCTATTATATCCACAATTAAGGCCAGGATTTACAAGTTTGCTGAAAAAATTTCAATAGTTAGTCAACTGCCTTATATGCTACTACATAATACTTAGCCTAAATAGTCAGCCACTTTGTTATGTACACCTTAAAAAAAAACAGCCTCCTCCATATACCCCTATAGCTGTCCTAGCCTCACCAAAGCAGGTGGCATATCTACTCTCTGTGGTAGAAATGATACATAACAATTGGCTAACAATTTAGGCAAAGTCAATAGATAACATGTTATTAATAATTTATATTCTATTTAAAATATTATCATATATGATATCTTCTATATCAATGCACTTACCTTTTAGTATACCTGACCTTATTTTTGTGGACATAATAGCTCTTGTAGACGATCTCTTCACCTATAGGGCATATCCATGCATTGCATGGGTAACCATAACTGATATTTTAAGCCCCAGGATTTTCAGCAAACAGCTCACTGCTATTATATCCACAATTAAGGCCAGGATTTACAAGTTTGCTGAAAAAATTTCAATAGTTAGTCAACTGCCTTATATGCTACTACATATTACTTAGCCTAAATAGTCAGCCACTTTGTTATTTACACCTTAAAAAAAATAACAGCCTCCTCCATATACCCCTATAGCTGTCCTAGCCTCACCAAAGCAGGTGTCATTTCTACTCTCTGTGGTAGAAATGATACAAAACAATTGGCTAACAATTTAGGCAAAGTCAAAAGATAACATGTCATTATTAATTTATATTCTACCAAAAAACATTGTCAATGCATGATCACTTCTATATCAATGGACTTACCTTTTAGTATACCTGCCCTTATTTTTGTGGACATAATAGCTCTTGTAGACGTTCTCTTCACCTATAGGGCATATCCATGCATTGCATGGGTAACCATTACTGGTATTTTTAGCCCCAGGATTTTCAGCAAACAGCTCACTGCTATTATATCCACAATTAAGGCCAGGATTTACAAGTTTGCTGAAAAAATTTCAATAGTTAGTCAACTGCCTTATATGCTACTACATATTACTTAGCCTAAATAGTCAGCCACTTTGTTATGTACACCTTAAAAAAATAACAGCCTCCTCCATATACCCCTATAGCTGTCCTAGCCTCACCAAAGCAGGTGTCATTTCTACTCTCTGTGGTAGAAATGATACAAAACAATTGGCTAACAATTTAGGCAAAGTCAAAAGATAACATGTCATTATTAATTTATATTCTACCAAAAAACATTGTCAATGCATGATCACTTCTATATCAATGGACTTACCTTTTAGTATACCTGCCCTTATTTTTGTGGACATAATAGCTCTTGTAGACCTTCTCTTCACCTATAGGGCATATCCATGCATTGCATGGGTAACCATTACTGGTATTTTTAGCCCCAGGATTTTCAGCAAACAGCTCACTGCTATTATATCCACAATTAAGGCCAGGATTTACAAGTTTGCTGAAAAAATTTCAATAGTTAGTCAACTGCCTTATATGCTACTACATAATACTTAGCCTAAATAGTCAGCCACTTTGTTATGTACACCTTAAAAAAAACAGCCTCCTCCATATACCCCTATAGCTGTCCTAGCCTCACCAAAGCAGGTGGCATATCTACTCTCTGTGGTAGAAATGATACATAACAATTGGCTAACAATTTAGGCAAAGTCAATAGATAACATGTTATTAATAATTTATATTCTATTTAAAATATTATCATATATGATATCTTCTATATCAATGCACTTACCTTTTAGTATACCTGACCTTATTTTTGTGGACATAATAGCTCTTGTAGACGATCTCTTCACCTATAGGGCATATCCATGCATTGCATGGGTAACCATTACTGGTATTTTTAGCCCCAGGATTTTCAGCAAACAGCTCACTGCTATTATATCCACAATAAAGGCCAGGCTTTACAAGTTTGCTGAAAAAATTTCAATAGTTAGTCAACTGCCTTATATGCTACTACATAATACTTAGCCTAAATAGTCAGCCACTTTGTTATGTACACCTTAAAAAAAATAACAGCCTCCTCCATATACCCCTATAGCTGTCCTAGCCTCACCAAAGCAGGTGTCATTTCTACTCTCTGTGGTAGAAATGATACAAAACAATTGGCTAACAATTTAGGCAAAGTCAAAAGATAACATGTTATTATTAATTTATATTCTACCTAAAAACATTGTCAATGCATGATCACTTCTATATCAATGGACTTACCTTTTAGTATACCTGCCCTTATTTTTGTGGACATAATAGCTCTTGTAGACGTTCTCTTCACCTATAGGGCATATCCATGCATTGCATGGGTAACCATTACTGGTATTTTTAGCCCCAGGATTTTCAGCAAACAGCTCACTGCTATTATATCCACAATTAAGGCCAGGATTTACAAGTTTGCTGAAAAAATTTCAATAGTTAGTCAACTGCCTTATATGCTACTACATATTACTTAGCCTAAATAGTCAGCCACTTTGTTATTTACACCTTAAAAAAAATAACAGCCTCCTCCATATACCCCTATAGCTGTCCTAGCCTCACCAAAGCAGGTGTCATTTCTACTCTCTGTGGTAGAAATGATACAAAACAATTGGCTAACAATTTAGGCAAAGTCAAAAGATAACATGTCATTATTAATTTATATTCTACCAAAAAACATTGTCAATGCATGATCACTTCTATATCAATGGACTTACCTTTTAGTATACCTGCCCTTATTTTTGTGGACATAATAGCTCTTGTAGACGTTCTCTTCACCTATAGGGCATATCCATGCATTGCATGGGTAACCATTACTGGTATTTTTAGCCCCAGGATTTTCAGCAAACAGCTCACTGCTATTATATCCACAATAAAGGCCAGGCTTTACAAGTTTGCTGAAAAAATTTCAATAGTTAGTCAACTGCCTTATATGCTACTACATAATACTTAGCCAAAATAGTCAGCCACTTTGTTATGTACACCTTAAAAAAAATAACAGCCTCCTCCATATACCCCTATAGCTGTCCTAGCCTCACCAAAGAGGTGTCATTTCTACTCTCTGTGGTAGAAATGATACAAAACAATTGGCTAACAATTTAGGCAAAGTCAAAAGATAACATGTCATTATTAATTTATATTCTACCAAAAAATATTGTCAATGCATGATCACTTCTATATCAATGGACTTACCTTTTAGTATACCTGCCCTTATTTTTGTGGACATAATAGCTCTTGTAGACGTTCTCTTCACCTATAGGGCATATCCATGCATTGCATGGGTAACCATTACTGGTATTTTTAGCCCCAGGATTTTCAGCAAACAGCTCACTGCTATTATATCCACAATTAAGGCCAGGATTTACAAGTTTGCTGAAAAAATTTCAATAGTTAGTCAACTGCCTTATATGCTACTACATAATACTTAGCCTAAATAGTCAGCCACTTTGTTATGTACACCTTAAAAAAAAACAGCCTCCTCCATATACCCCTATAGCTGTCCTAGCCTCACCAAAGCAGGTGGCATATCTACTCTCTGTGGTAGAAATGATACATAACAATTGGCTAACAATTTAGGCAAAGTCAATAGATAACATGTTATTAATAATTTATATTCTATTTAAAATATTATCATATATGATATCTTCTATATCAATGCACTTACCTTTTAGTATACCTGACCTTATTTTTGTGGACATAATAGCTCTTGTAGACGATCTCTTCACCTATAGGGCATATCCATGCATTGCATGGGTAACCATAACTGATATTTTAAGCCCCAGGATTTCCAGCAAACAGCTCACTGCTATTATATCCACAATTAAGGCCAGGATTTACAAGTTTGCTGAAAAAATTTCAATAGTTAGTCAACTGCCTTATATGCTACTACATATTACTTAGCCTAAATAGT
Source organism: Engystomops pustulosus (assembly GCF_040894005.1). Classification (NCBI taxonomy): domain Eukaryota; kingdom Metazoa; phylum Chordata; class Amphibia; order Anura; family Leptodactylidae; genus Engystomops; species Engystomops pustulosus. The sequence continues at coordinate 143,861,355 of NC_092417.1, read as the reverse complement.
CAGCCACTTTGTTATTTACACCTTAAAAAAAATAACAGCCTCCTCCATATACCCCTATAGCTGTCCTAGCCTCACCAAAGCAGGTGTCATTTCTACTCTCTGTGGTAGAAATGATACAAAACAATTGGCTAACAATTTAGGCAAAGTCAAAAGATAACATGTCATTATTAATTTATATTCTACCAAAAAACATTGTCAATGCATGATCACTTCTATATCAATGGACTTACCTTTTAGTATACCTGCCCTTATTTTTGTGGACATAATAGCTCTTGTAGACGTTCTCTTCACCTATAGGGCATATCCATGCATTGCATGGGTAACCATTACTGGTATTTTTAGCCCCAGGATTTTCAGCAAACAGCTCACTGCTATTATATCCACAATAAAGGCCAGGCTTTACAAGTTTGCTGAAAAAATTTCAATAGTTAGTCAACTGCCTTATATGCTACTACATAATACTTAGCCAAAATAGTCAGCCACTTTGTTATGTACACCTTAAAAAAAATAACAGCCTCCTCCATATACCCCTATAGCTGTCCTAGCCTCACCAAAGCAGGTGTCATTTCTACTCTCTGTGGTAGAAATGATACAAAACAATTGGCTAACAATTTAGGCAAAGTCAAAAGATAACATGTCATTATTAATTTATATTCTACCAAAAAACATTGTCAATGCATGATCACTTCTATATCAATGGACTTACCTTTTAGTATACCTGCCCTTATTTTTGTGGACATAATAGCTCTTGTAGACGTTCTCTTCACCTATAGGGCATATCCATGCATTGCGTGGGTAACCATTACTGGTATTTTTAGCCCCAGGATTTTCAGCAAACAGCTCACTGCTATTATATCCACAATTAAGGCCAGGATTTACAAGTTTGCTGAAAAAATTTCAATAGTTAGTCAACTGCCTTATATACTACTACATAATACTTAGCCTAAATAGTCAGCCACTTTGTTATGTACACCTTAAAAAAAAACAGCCTCCTCCATATACCCCTATAGCTGTCCTAGCCTCACCAAAGCAGGTGGCATATCTACTCTCTGTGGTAGAAATGATACATAACAATTGGCTAACAATTTAGGCAAAGTCAATAGATAACATGTTATTAATAATTTATATTCTATTTAAAATATTATCATATATGATATCTTCTATATCAATGCACTTACCTTTTAGTATACCTGACCTTATTTTTGTGGACATAATAGCTCTTGTAGACGATCTCTTCACCTATAGGGCATATCCATGCATTGCATGGGTAAACCTAACTGATATTTTAAGCCCCAGGATTTCCAGCAAACAGCTCACTGCTATTATATCCACAATTAAGGCCAGGATTTACAAGTTTGCTGAAAAAATTTCAATAGTTAGTCAACTGCCTTATATGCTACTACATATTACTTAGCCTAAATAGTCAGCCACTTTGTTATGTACACCTTAAAAAAAATAACAGCCTCCTCCATATACCCCTATAGCTGTCCTAGCCTCACCAAAGCAGGTGTCATTTCTACTCTCTGTGGTAGAAATGATACAAAACAATTGGCTAACAATTTAGGCAAAGTCAAAAGATAACATGTCATTATTAATTTATATTCTACCAAAAAACATTGTCAATGCATGATCACTTCTATATCAATGGACTTACCTTTTAGTATACCTGCCCTTATTTTTGTGGACATAATAGCTCTTGTAGACGTTCTCTTCACCTATAGGGCATATCCATGCATTGCATGGGTAACCATTACTGGTATTTTTAGCCCCAGGATTTTCAGCAAACAGCTCACTGCTATTATATCCACAATTAAGGCCAGGATTTACAAGTTTGCTGAAAAAATTTCAATAGTTAGTCAACTGCCTTATATGCTACTACATAATACTTAGCCTAAATAGTCAGCCACTTTGTTATGTACACCTTAAAAAAATAACAGCCTCCTCCATATACCCCTATAGCTGTCCTAGCCTCACCAAAGCAGGTGGCATATCTACTCTCTGTGGTAGAAATGATACATAACAATTGGCTAACAATTTAGGCAAAGTCAATAGATAACATGTTATTAATAATTTATATTCTATTTAAAATATTATCATATATGATATCTTCTATATCAATGCACTTACCTTTTAGTATACCTGACCTTATTTTTGTGGACATAATAGCTCTTGTAGACTTTCTCTTCACCTATAGGGCATATCCATGCATTGCATGGGTAACCATAACTGATATTTTAAGCCCCAGGATTTTCAGCAAACAGCTCACTGCTATTATATCCACAATTAAGGCCAGGATTTACAAGTTTGCTGAAAAAATTTCAATAGTTAGTCAACTGCCTTATATGCTACTACATATTACTTAGCCTAAATAGTCAGCCACTTTGTTATGTACACCTTAAAAAAATAACAGCCTCCTCCATATACCCCTATAGCTGTCCTAGCCTCACCAAAGCAGGTGTCATTTCTACTCTCTGTGGTAGAAATGATACAAAACAATTGGCTAACAATTTAGGCAAAGTCAAAAGATAACATGTCATTATTAATTTATATTCTACCAAAAAACATTGTCAATGCATGATCACTTCTATATCAATGGACTTACCTTTTAGTATACCTGACCTTATTTTTGTGGACATAATAGCTCTTGTAGACGTTCTCTTCACCTATAGGGCATATCCATGCATTGCATGGGTAACCATTACTGGTATTTTTAGCCCCAGGATTTTCAGCAAACAGCTCACTGCTATTATATCCACAATTAAGGCCAGGATTTACAAATTTGCTGAAAAAATGTCAATAGTTAGTCAACTGCCTTATATGCTACTACATAATACTTAGCCTAAATAGTCAGCCACTTTGTTATGTACACCTTAAAAAAAAACAGCCTCCTCCATATACCCCTATAGCTGTCCTAGCCTCACCAAAGCAGGTGGCATATCTACTCTCTGTGGTAGAAATGATACATAACAATTGGCTAACAATTTAGGCAAAGTCAATAGATAACGTGTTATTAATAATTTATATTCTATTTAAAATATTATCATATATGATATCTTCTATATCAATGCACTTACCTTTTAGTATACCTGACCTTATTTTTGTGGACATAATAGCTCTTGTAGACGATCTCTTCACCTATAGGGCATATCCATGCATTGCATGGGTAACCATAACTGATATTTTAAGCCCCAGGATTTTCAGCAAACAGCTCACTGCTATTATATCCACAATTAAGGCCAGGATTTACAAGTTTGCTGAAAAAATTTCAATAGTTAGTCAACTGCCTTATATGCTACTACATATTACTTAGCCTAAATAGTCAGCCACTTTGTTATGTACACCTTAAAAAAATAACAGCCTCCTCCATATACCCCTATAGCTGTCCTAGCCTCACCAAAGCAGGTGTCATTTCTACTCTCTGTGGTAGAAATGATACAAAACAATTGGCTAACAATTTAGGCAAAGTCAAAAGATAACATGTCATTATTAATTTATATTCTACCAAAAAACATTGTCAATGCATGATCACTTCTATATCAATGGACTTACCTTTTAGTATACCTGCCCTTATTTTTGTGGACATAATAGCTCTTGTAGACGTTCTCTTCACCTATAGGGCATATCCATGCATTGCATGGGTAACCATTACTGGTATTTTTAGCCCCAGGATTTTCAGCAAACAGCTCACTGCTATTATATCCACAATAAAGGCCAGGCTTTACAACTTTGCTGAAAAAATTTCAATAGCTAGTCAACTGCCTTATATGCTACTACATAATACTTAGCCTAAATAGTCAGCCACTTTGTTATGTACACCTTAAAAAAAATAACAGCCTCCTCCATATACCCCTATAGCTGTCCTAACCTCACCAAAGCAGGTGTCATTTCTACTCTCTGTGGTAGAAATGATACAAAACAATTGGCTAACAATTTAGGCAAAGTCAAAAGATAACATGTCATTATTAATTTATATTCTACCAAAAAACATTGTCAATGCATGATCACTTCTATATCAATGGACTTACCTTTTAGTATACCTGCCCTTATTTTTGTGGACATAATAGCTCTTGTAGACGTTCTCTTCACCTATAGGGCATATCCATGCATTGCATGGGTAACCATTACTGGTATTTTTAGCCCCAGGATTTTCAGCAAACAGCTCACTGCTATTATATCCACAATTAAGGCCAGGATTTACAAGTTTGCTGAAAAAATTTCAATAGTTAGTCAACTGCCTTATATGCTACTACAAAATACTTAGCCTAAATAGTCAGCCACTTTGTTATGTACACCTTAAAAAAAATAACAGCCTCCTCCATATACCCCTATAGCTGTCCTAGCCTCACCAAAGCAGGTGTCATTTCTACTCTCTGTGGTAGAAATGATACAAAACAATTGGCTAACAATTTAGGCAAAGTCAAAGGATAACATGTTATTATTAATTTATATTCTACCAAAAAACATTGTCAATGCATGATCACTTCTATATCAATGGACTTACATTTTAGTATACCTGCCCTTATTTTTGTGGACATAATAGCTCTTGTAGACGTTCTCTTCACCTATAGGGCATATCCATGCATTGCATGGGTAACCATTACTGGTATTTTTAGCCCCAGGATTTTCAGCAAACAGCTCACTGCTATTATATCCACAATAAAGGCCAGGCTTTACAAGTTTGCTGAAAAAATTTCAATAGTTAGTCAACTGCCTTATATGCTACTACATAATACTTAGCCAAAATAGTCAGCCACTTTGTTATGTACACCTTAAAAAAAATAACAGCCTCCTCCATATACCCCTATAGCTGTCCTAGCCTCACCAAAGCAGGTGTCATTTCTACTCTCTGTGGTAGAAATGATACAAAACAATTGGCTAACAATTTAGGCAAAGTCAAAAGATAACATGTCATTATTAATTTATATTCTACCAAAAAACATTGTCAATGCATGATCACTTCTATATCAATGGACTTACCTTTTAGTATACCTGCCCTTATTTTTGTGGACATAATAGCTCTTGTAGACGTTCTCTTCACCTATAGGGCATATCCATGCATTGCATGGGTAACCATTACTGGTATTTTTAGCCCCAGGATTTTCAGCAAACAGCTCACTGCTATTATATCCACAATTAAGGCCAGGATTTACAAGTTTGCTGAAAAAATTTCAATAGTTAGTCAACTGCCTTATATGCTACTACATAATACTTAGCCTAAATAGTCAGCCACTTTGTTATGTACACCTTAAAAAAAAACAGCCTCCTCCATATACCCCTATAGCTGTCCTAGCCTCACCAAAGCAGGTGGCATATCTACTCTCTGTGGTAGAAATGATACATAACAATTGGCTAACAATTTAGGCAAAGTCAATAGATAACATGTTATTAATAATTTATATTCTATTTAAAATATTATCATATATGATATCTTCTATATCAATGCACTTACCTTTTAGTATACCTGACCTTATTTTTGTGGACATAATAGCTCTTGTAGACGATCTCTTCACCTATAGGGCATATCCATGCATTGCATGGGTAACCATAACTGATATTTTAAGCCCCAGGATTTCCAGCAAACAGCTCACTGCTATTATATCCACAATTAAGGCCAGGATTTACAAGTTTGCTGAAAAAATTTCAATAGTTAGTCAACTGCCTTATATGCTACTACATATTACTTAGCCTAAATAGTCAGCCACTTTGTTATGTACACCTTAAAAAAAATAACAGCCTCCTCCATATACCCCTATAGCTGTCCTAGCCTCACCAAAGCAGGTGTCATTTCTACTCTCTGTGGTAGAAATGATACAAAACAATTGGCTAACAATTTAGGCAAAGTCAAAAGATAACATGTCATTATTAATTTATATTCTACCAAAAAACATTGTCAATGCATGATCACTTCTATATCAATGGACTTACCTTTTAGTATACCTGCCCTTATTTTTGTGGACATAATAGCTCTTGTAGACGTTCTCTTCACCTATAGGGCATATCCATGCATGGCATGGGTAACCATTACTGGTATTTTTAGCCCCAGGATTTTCAGCAAACAGCTCACTGCTATTATATCCACAATTAAGGCCAGGATTTACAAGTTTGCTGAAAAAATTTCAATAGTTAGTCAACTGCCTTATATGCTACTACATATTACTTAGCCTAAATAGTCAGCCACTTTGTTATGTACACCTTAAAAAAATAACAGCCTCCTCCATATACCCCTATAGCTGTCCTAGCCTCACCAAAGCAGGTGTCATTTCTACTCTCTGTGGTAGAAATGATACAAAACAATTGGCTAACAATTTAGGCAAAGTCAAAAGATAACATGTCATTATTAATTTATATTCTACCAAAAAACATTGTCAATGCATGATCACTTCTATATCAATGGACTTACCTTTTAGTATACCTGCCCTTATTTTTGTGGACATAATAGCTCTTGTAGACCTTCTCTTCACCTATAGGGCATATCCATGCATTGCATGGGTAACCATTACTGGTATTTTTAGCCCCAGGATTTTCAGCAAACAGCTCACTGCTATTATATCCACAATTAAGGCCAGGATTTACAAGTTTGCTGAAAAAATTTCAATAGTTAGTCAACTGCCTTATATGCTACTACATAATACTTAGCCTAAATAGTCAGCCACTTTGTTATGTACACCTTAAAAAAAACAGCCTCCTCCATATACCCCTATAGCTGTCCTAGCCTCACCAAAGCAGGTGGCATATCTACTCTCTGTGGTAGAAATGATACATAACAATTGGCTAACAATTTAGGCAAAGTCAATAGATAACATGTTATTAATAATTTATATTCTATTTAAAATATTATCATATATGATATCTTCTATATCAATGCACTTACCTTTTAGTATACCTGACCTTATTTTTGTGGACATAATAGCTCTTGTAGACGATCTCTTCACCTATATGGCATATCCATGCATTGCATGGGTAACCATTACTGGTATTTTTAGCCCCAGGATTTTCAGCAAACAGCTCACTGCTATTATATCCACAATAAAGGCCAGGCTTTACAAGTTTGCTGAAAAAATTTCAATAGTTAGTCAACTGCCTTATATGCTACTACATAATACTTAGCCTAAATAGTCAGCCACTTTGTTATGTACACCTTAAAAAAAATAACAGCCTCCTCCATATACCCCTATAGCTGTCCTAGCCTCACCAAAGCAGGTGTCATTTCTACTCTCTGTGGTAGAAATGATACAAAACAATTGGCTAACAATTTAGGCAAAGTCAAAAGATAACATGTTATTATTAATTTATATTCTACCTAAAAACATTGTCAATGCATGATCACTTCTATATCAATGGACTTACCTTTTAGTATACCTGCCCTTATTTTTGTGGACATAATAGCTCTTGTAGACGTTCTCTTCACCTATAGGGCATATCCATGCATTGCATGGGTAACCATTACTGGTATTTTTAGCCCCAGGATTTTCAGCAAACAGCTCACTGCTATTATATCCACAATTAAGGCCAGGATTTACAAGTTTGCTGAAAAAATTTCAATAGTTAGTCAACTGCCTTATATGCTACTACATATTACTTAGCCTAAATAGTCAGCCACTTTGTTATTTACACCTTAAAAAAAATAACAGCCTCCTCCATATACCCCTATAGCTGTCCTAGCCTCACCAAAGCAGGTGTCATTTCTACTCTCTGTGGTAGAAATGATACAAAACAATTGGCTAACAATTTAGGCAAAGTCAAAAGATAACATGTCATTATTAATTTATATTCTACCAAAAAACATTGTCAATGCATGATCACTTCTATATCAATGGACTTACCTTTTAGTATACCTGCCCTTATTTTTGTGGACATAATAGCTCTTGTAGACGTTCTCTTCACCTATAGGGCATATCCATGCATTGCATGGGTAACCATTACTGGTATTTTTAGCCCCAGGATTTTCAGCAAACAGCTCACTGCTATTATATCCACAATAAAGGCCAGGCTTTACAAGTTTGCTGAAAAAATTTCAATAGTTAGTCAACTGCCTTATATGCTACTACATAATACTTAGCCAAAATAGTCAGCCACTTTGTTATGTACACCTTAAAAAAAATAACAGCCTCCTCCATATACCCCTATAGCTGTCCTAGCCTCACCAAAGAGGTGTCATTTCTACTCTCTGTGGTAGAAATGATACAAAACAATTGGCTAACAATTTAGGCAAAGTCAAAAGATAACATGTCATTATTAATTTATATTCTACCAAAAAACATTGTCAATGCATGATCACTTCTATATCAATGGACTTACCTTTTAGTATACCTGCCCTTATTTTTGTGGACATAATAGCTCTTGTAGACGTTCTCTTCACCTATAGGGCATATCCATGCATTGCATGGGTAACCATTACTGGTATTTTTAGCCCCAGGATTTTCAGCAAACAGCTCACTGCTATTATATCCACAATTAAGGCCAGGATTTACAAGTTTGCTGAAAAAATTTCAATAGTTAGTCAACTGCCTTATATGCTACTACATAATACTTAGCCTAAATAGTCAGCCACTTTGTTATGTACACCTTAAAAAAAAACAGCCTCCTCCATATACCCCTATAGCTGTCCTAGCCTCACCAAAGCAGGTGGCATATCTACTCTCTGTGGTAGAAATGATACATAACAATTGGCTAACAATTTAGGCAAAGTCAATAGATAACATGTTATTAATAATTTATATTCTATTTAAAATATTATCATATATGATATCTTCTATATCAATGCACTTACCTTTTAGTATACCTGACCTTATTTTTGTGGACATAATAGCTCTTGTAGACGATCTCTTCACCTATAGGGCATATCCATGCATTGCATGGGTAACCATAACTGATATTTTAAGCCCCAGGATTTCCAGCAAACAGCTCACTGCTATTATATCCACAATTAAGGCCAGGATTTACAAGTTTGCTGAAAAAATTTCAATAGTTAGTCAACTGCCTTATATGCTACTACATATTACTTAGCCTAAATAGTCAGCCACTTTGTTATTTACACCTTAAAAAAAATAACAGCCTCCTCCATATACCCCTATAGCTGTCCTAGCCTCACCAAAGCAGGTGTCATTTCTACTCTCTGTGGTAGAAATGATACAAAACAATTGGCTAACAATTTAGGCAAAGTCAAAAGATAACATGTCATTATTAATTTATATTCTACCAAAAAACATTGTCAATGCATGATCACTTCTATATCAATGGACTTACCTTTTAGTATACCTGCCCTTATTTTTGTGGACATAATAGCTCTTGTAGACGTTCTCTTCACCTATAGGGCATATCCATGCATTGCATGGGTAACCATTACTGGTATTTTTAGCCCCAGGATTTTCAGCAAACAGCTCACTGCTATTATATCCACAATAAAGGCCAGGCTTTACAAGTTTGCTGAAAAAATTTCAATAGTTAGTCAACTGCCTTATATGCTACTACATAATACTTAGCCAAAATAGTCAGCCACTTTGTTATGTACACCTTAAAAAAAATAACAGCCTCCTCCATATACCCCTATAGCTGTCCTAGCCTCACCAAAGCAGGTGTCATTTCTACTCTCTGTGGTAGAAATGATACAAAACAATTGGCTAACAATTTAGGCAAAGTCAAAAGATAACATGTCATTATTAATTTATATTCTACCAAAAAACATTGTCAATGCATGATCACTTCTATATCAATGGACTTACCTTTTAGTATACCTGCCCTTATTTTTGTGGACATAATAGCTCTTGTAGACGTTCTCTTCACCTATAGGGCATATCCATGCATTGCGTGGGTAACCATTACTGGTATTTTTAGCCCCAGGATTTTCAGCAAACAGCTCACTGCTATTATATCCACAATTAAGGCCAGGATTTACAAGTTTGCTGAAAAAATTTCAATAGTTAGTCAACTGCCTTATATGCTACTACATAATACTTAGCCTAAATAGTCAGCCACTTTGTTATGTACACCTTAAAAAAAAACAGCCTCCTCCATATACCCCTATAGCTGTCCTAGCCTCACCAAAGCAGGTGGCATATCTACTCTCTGTGGTAGAAATGATACATAACAATTGGCTAACAATTTAGGCAAAGTCAATAGATAACATGTTATTAATAATTTATATTCTATTTAAAATATTATCATATATGATATCTTCTATATCAATGCACTTACCTTTTAGTATACCTGACCTTATTTTTGTGGACATAATAGCTCTTGTAGACGATCTCTTCACCTATAGGGCATATCCATGCATTGCATGGGTAAACCTAACTGATATTTTAAGCCCCAGGATTTCCAGCAAACAGCTCACTGCTATTATATCCACAATTAAGGCCAGGATTTACAAGTTTGCTGAAAAAATTTCAATAGTTAGTCAACTGCCTTATATGCTACTACATATTACTTAGCCTAAATAGTCAGCCACTTTGTTATGTACACCTTAAAAAAAATAACAGCCTCCTCCATATACCCCTATAGCTGTCCTAGCCTCACCAAAGCAGGTGTCATTTCTACTCTCTGTGGTAGAAATGATACAAAACAATTGGCTAACAATTTAGGCAAAGTCAAAAGATAACATGTCATTATTAATTTATATTCTACCAAAAAACATTGTCAATGCATGATCACTTCTATATCAATGGACTTACCTTTTAGTATACCTGCCCTTATTTTTGTGGACATAATAGCTCTTGTAGACGTTCTCTTCACCTATAGGGCATATCCATGCATTGCATGGGTAACCATTACTGGTATTTTTAGCCCCAGGATTTTCAGCAAACAGCTCACTGCTATTATATCCACAATTAAGGCCAGGATTTACAAGTTTGCTGAAAAAATTTCAATAGTTAGTCAACTGCCTTATATGCTACTACATAATACTTAGCCTAAATAGTCAGCCACTTTGTTATGTACACCTTAAAAAAATAACAGCCTCCTCCATATACCCCTATAGCTGTCCTAGCCTCACCAAAGCAGGTGGCATATCTACTCTCTGTGGTAGAAATGATACATAACAATTGGCTAACAATTTAGGCAAAGTCAATAGATAACATGTTATTAATAATTTATATTCTATTTAAAATATTATCATATATGATATCTTCTATATCAATGCACTTACCTTTTAGTATACCTGACCTTATTTTTGTGGACATAATAGCTCTTGTAGACTTTCTCTTCACCTATAGGGCATATCCATGCATTGCATGGGTAACCATAACTGATATTTTAAGCCCCAGGATTTTCAGCAAACAGCTCACTGCTATTATATCCACAATTAAGGCCAGGATTTACAAGTTTGCTGAAAAAATTTCAATAGTTAGTCAACTGCCTTATATGCTACTACATATTACTTAGCCTAAATAGTCAGCCACTTTGTTATGTACACCTTAAAAAAATAACAGCCTCCTCCATATACCCCTATAGCTGTCCTAGCCTCACCAAAGCAGGTGTCATTTCTACTCTCTGTGGTAGAAATGATACAAAACAATTGGCTAACAATTTAGGCAAAGTCAAAAGATAACATGTCATTATTAATTTATATTCTACCAAAAAACATTGTCAATGCATGATCACTTCTATATCAATGGACTTACCTTTTAGTATACCTGACCTTATTTTTGTGGACATAATAGCTCTTGTAGACGTTCTCTTCACCTATAGGGCATATCCATGCATTGCATGGGTAACCATTACTGGTATTTTTAGCCCCAGGATTTTCAGCAAACAGCTCACTGCTATTATATCCACAATTAAGGCCAGGATTTACAAATTTGCTGAAAAAATTTCAATAGTTAGTCAACTGCCTTATATGCTACTACATATTACTTAGCCTAAATAGTCAGCCACTTTGTTATTTACACCTTAAAAAAAATAACAGCCTCCTCCATATACCCCTATAGCTGTCCTAGCCTCACCAAAGCAGGTGTCATTTCTACTCTCTGTGGTAGAAATGATACAAAACAATTGGCTAACAATTTAGGCAAAGTCAAAAGATAACATGTCATTATTAATTTATATTCTACCAAAAAACATTGTCAATGCATGATCACTTCTATATCAATGGACTTACCTTTTAGTATACCTGCCCTTATTTTTGTGGACATAATAGCTCTTGTAGACGTTCTCTTCACCTATAGGGCATATCCATGCATTGCATGAGTAACCATTACTGGTATTTTTAGCCCCAGGATTTTCAGCAAACAGCTCACTGCTATTATATCCACAATTAAGGCCAGGATTTACAAGTTTGCTGAAAAAATGTCAATAGTTAGTCAACTGCCTTATATGCTACTACATAATACTTAGCCTAAATAGTCAGCCACTTTGTTATGTACACCTTAAAAAAAAACAGCCTCCTCCATATACCCCTATAGCTGTCCTAGCCTCACCAAAGCAGGTGGCATATCTACTCTCTGTGGTAGAAATGATACATAACAATTGGCTAACAATTTAGGCAAAGTCAATAGATAACGTGTTATTAATAATTTATATTCTATTTAAAATATTATCATATATGATATCTTCTATATCAATGCACTTACCTTTTAGTATACCTGACCTTATTTTTGTGGACATAATAGCTCTTGTAGACGATCTCTTCACCTATAGGGCATATCCATGCATTGCATGGGTAACCATAACTGATATTTTAAGCCCCAGGATTTTCAGCAAACAGCTCACTGCTATTATATCCACAATTAAGGCCAGGATTTACAAGTTTGCTGAAAAAATTTCAATAGTTAGTCAACTGCCTTATATGCTACTACATATTACTTAGCCTAAATAGTCAGCCACTTTGTTATGTACACCTTAAAAAAATAACAGCCTCCTCCATATACCCCTATAGCTGTCCTAGCCTCACCAAAGCAGGTGTCATTTCTACTCTCTGTGGTAGAAATGATACAAAACAATTGGCTAACAATTTAGGCAAAGTCAAAAGATAACATGTCATTATTAATTTATATTCTACCAAAAAACATTGTCAATGCATGATCACTTCTATATCAATGGACTTACCTTTTAGTATACCTGCCCTTATTTTTGTGGACATAATAGCTCTTGTAGACGTTCTCTTCACCTATAGGGCATATCCATGCATTGCATGGGTAACCATTACTGGTATTTTTAGCCCCAGGATTTTCAGCAAACAGCTCACTGCTATTATATCCACAATAAAGGCCAGGCTTTACAACTTTGCTGAAAAAATTTCAATAGCTAGTCAACTGCCTTATATGCTACTACATAATACTTAGCCTAAATAGTCAGCCACTTTGTTATGTACACCTTAAAAAAAATAACAGCCTCCTCCATATACCCCTATAGCTGTCCTAACCTCACCAAAGCAGGTGTCATTTCTACTCTCTGTGGTAGAAATGATACAAAACAATTGGCTAACAATTTAGGCAAAGTCAAAAGATAACATGTCATTATTAATTTATATTCTACCAAAAAACATTGTCAATGCATGATCACTTCTATATCAATGGACTTACCTTTTAGTATACCTGCCCTTATTTTTGTGGACATAATAGCTCTTGTAGACGTTCTCTTCACCTATAGGGCATATCCATGCATTGCATGGGTAACCATTACTGGTATTTTTAGCCCCAGGATTTTCAGCAAACAGCTCACTGCTATTATATCCACAATTAAGGCCAGGATTTACAAGTTTGCTGAAAAAATTTCAATAGTTAGTCAACTGCCTTATATGCTACTACAAAATACTTAGCCTAAATAGTCAGCCACTTTGTTATGTACACCTTAAAAAAAATAACAGCCTCCTCCATATACCCCTATAGCTGTCCTAGCCTCACCAAAGCAGGTGTCATTTCTACTCTCTGTGGTAGAAATGATACAAAACAATTGGCTAACAATTTAGGCAAAGTCAAAGGATAACATGTTATTATTAATTTATATTCTACCAAAAAACATTGTCAATGCATGATCACTTCTATATCAATGGACTTACATTTTAGTATACCTGCCCTTATTTTTGTGGACATAATAGCTCTTGTAGACGTTCTCTTCACCTATAGGGCATATCCATGCATTGCATGGGTAACCATTACTGGTATTTTTAGCCCCAGGATTTTCAGCAAACAGCTCACTGCTATTATATCCACAATAAAGGCCAGGCTTTACAAGTTTGCTGAAAAAATTTCAATAGTTAGTCAACTGCCTTATATGCTACTACATAATACTTAGCCAAAATAGTCAGCCACTTTGTTATGTACACCTTAAAAAAAATAACAGCCTCCTCCATATACCCCTATAGCTGTCCTAGCCTCACCAAAGCAGGTGTCATTTCTACTCTCTGTGGTAGAAATGATACAAAACAATTGGCTAACAATTTAGGCAAAGTCAAAAGATAACATGTCATTATTAATTTATATTCTACCAAAAAACATTGTCAATGCATGATCACTTCTATATCAATGGACTTACCTTTTAGTATACCTGCCCTTATTTTTGTGGACATAATAGCTCTTGTAGACGTTCTCTTCACCTATAGGGCATATCCATGCATTGCATGGGTAACCATTACTGGTATTTTTAGCCCCAGGATTTTCAGCAAACAGCTCACTGCTATTATATCCACAATTAAGGCCAGGATTTACAAGTTTGCTGAAAAAATTTCAATAGTTAGTCAACTGCCTTATATGCTACTACATAATACTTAGCCTAAATAGTCAGCCACTTTGTTATGTACACCTTAAAAAAAAACAGCCTCCTCCATATACCCCTATAGCTGTCCTAGCCTCACCAAAGCAGGTGGCATATCTACTCTCTGTGGTAGAAATGATACATAACAATTGGCTAACAATTTAGGCAAAGTCAATAGATAACATGTTATTAATAATTTATATTCTATTTAAAATATTATCATATATGATATCTTCTATATCAATGCACTTACCTTTTAGTATACCTGACCTTATTTTTGTGGACATAATAGCTCTTGTAGACGATCTCTTCACCTATAGGGCATATCCATGCATTGCATGGGTAACCATAACTGATATTTTAAGCCCCAGGATTTCCAGCAAACAGCTCACTGCTATTATATCCACAATTAAGGCCAGGATTTACAAGTTTGCTGAAAAAATTTCAATAGTTAGTCAACTGCCTTATATGCTACTACATATTACTTAGCCTAAATAGTCAGCCACTTTGTTATGTACACCTTAAAAAAAATAACAGCCTCCTCCATATACCCCTATAGCTGTCCTAGCCTCACCAAAGCAGGTGTCATTTCTACTCTCTGTGGTAGAAATGATACAAAACAATTGGCTAACAATTTAGGCAAAGTCAAAAGATAACATGTCATTATTAATTTATATTCTACCAAAAAACATTGTCAATGCATGATCACTTCTATATCAATGGACTTACCTTTTAGTATACCTGCCCTTATTTTTGTGGACATAATAGCTCTTGTAGACGTTCTCTTCACCTATAGGGCATATCCATGCATGGCATGGGTAACCATTACTGGTATTTTTAGCCCCAGGATTTTCAGCAAACAGCTCACTGCTATTATATCCACAATTAAGGCCAGGATTTACAAGTTTGCTGAAAAAATTTCAATAGTTAGTCAACTGCCTTATATGCTACTACATAATACTTAGCCTAAATAGTCAGCCACTTTGTTATGTACACCTTAAAAAAAAAAACAGCCTCCTCCATATACCCCTATAGCTGTCCTAGCCTCACCAAAGCAGGTGGCATATCTACTCTCTGTGGTAGAAATGATACATAACAATTGGCTAACAATTTAGGCAAAGTCAATAGATAACATGTTATTAATAATTTATATTCTATTTAAAATATTATCATATATGATATCTTCTATATCAATGCACTTACCTTTTAGTATACCTGACCTTATTTTTGTGGACATAATAGCTCTTGTAGACGATCTCTTCACCTATAGGGCATATCCATGCATTGCATGGGTAACCATAACTGATATTTTAAGCCCCAGGATTTCCAGCAAACAGCTCACTGCTATTATATCCACAATTAAGGCCAGGATTTACAAGTTTGCTGAAAAAATTTCAATAGTTAGTCAACTGCCTTATATGCTACTACATATTACTTAGCCTAAATAGTCAGCCACTTTGTTATGTACACCTTAAAAAAAATAACAGCCTCCTCCATATACCCCTATAGCTGTCCTAGCCTCACCAAAGCAGGTGTCATTTCTACTCTCTGTGGTAGAAATGATACAAAACAATTGGCTAACAATTTAGGCAAAGTCAAAAGATAACATGTCATTATTAATTTATATTCTACCAAAAAACATTGTCAATGCATGATCACTTCTATATCAATGGACTTACCTTTTAGTATACCTGCCCTTATTTTTGTGGACATAATAGCTCTTGTAGACGTTCTCTTCACCTATAGGGCATATCCATGCATTGCATGGGTAACCATTACTGGTATTTTTAGCCCCAGGATTTTCAGCAAACAGCTCACTGCTATTATATCCACAATTAAGGCCAGGATTTACAAGTTTGCTGAAAAAATTTCAATAGTTAGTCAACTGCCTTATATGCTACTACATAATACTTAGCCTAAATAGTCAGCCACTTTGTTATGTACACCTTAAAAAAAAAACAGCCTCCTCCATATACCCCTATAGCTGTCCTAGCCTCACCAAAGCAGGTGGCATATCTACTCTCTGTGGTAGAAATGATACATAACAATTGGCTAACAATTTAGGCAAAGTCAATAGATAACATGTTATTAATAATTTATATTCTATTTAAAATATTATCATATATGATATCTTCTATATCAATGCACTTACCTTTTAGTATACCTGACCTTATTTTTGTGGACATAATAGCTCTTGTAGACGATCTCTTCACCTATAGGGCATATCCATGCATTGCATGGGTAACCATAACTGATATTTTAAGCCCCAGGATTTTCAGCAAACAGCTCACTGCTATTATATCCACAATTAAGGCCAGGATTTACAAGTTTGCTGAAAAAATTTCAATAGTTAGTCAACTGCCTTATATGCTACTACATATTACTTAGCCTAAATAGTCAGCCACTTTGTTATGTACACCTTAAAAAAATAACAGCCTCCTCCATATACCCCTATAGCTGTCCTAGCCTCACCAAAGCAGGTGTCATTTCTACTCTCTGTGGTAGAAATGATACAAAACAATTGGCTAACAATTTAGGCAAAGTCAAAAGATAACATGTCATTATTAATTTATATTCTACCAAAAAACATTGTCAATGCATGATCACTTCTATATCAATGGACTTACCTTTTAGTATACCTGACCTTATTTTTGTGGACATAATAGCTCTTGTAGACGTTCTCTTCACCTATAGGGCATATCCATGCATTGCATGGGTAACCATTACTGGTATTTTTAGCCCCAGGATTTTCAGCAAACAGCTCACTGCTATTATATCCACAATTAAGGCCAGGATTTACAAATTTGCTGAAAAAATTTCAATAGTTAGTCAACTGCCTTATATGCTACTACATATTACTTAGCCTAAATAGTCAGCCACTTTGTTATTTACACCTTAAAAAAAATAACAGCCTCCTCCATATACCCCTATAGCTGTCCTAGCCTCACCAAAGCAGGTGTCATTTCTACTCTCTGTGGTAGAAATGATACAAAACAATTGGCTAACAATTTAGGCAAAGTCAAAAGATAACATGTCATTATTAATTTATATTCTACCAAAAAACATTGTCAATGCATGATCACTTCTATATCAATGGACTTACCTTTTAGTATACCTGCCCTTATTTTTGTGGACATAATAGCTCTTGTAGACGTTCTCTTCACCTATAGGGCATATCCATGCATTGCATGGGTAACCATTACTGGTATTTTTAGCCCCAGGATTTTCAGCAAACAGCTCACTGCTATTATATCCACAATAAAGGCCAGGCTTTACAAGTTTGCTGAAAAAATTTCAATAGTTAGTCAACTGCCTTATAAGCTACTACATAATACTTAGCCAAAATAGTCAGCCACTTTGTTATGTACACCTTAAAAAAAATAACAGCCTCCTCCATATACCCCTATAGCTGTCCTAGCCTCACCAAAGCAGGTGTCATTTCTACTCTCTGTGGTAGAAATGATACAAAACAATTGGCTAACAATATAGGCAAAGTCAAAAGATAACATGTCATTATTAATTTATATTCTACCAAAAAACATTGTCAATGCATGATCACTTCTATATCAATGGACTTACCTTTTAGTATACCTGCCCTTATTTTTGTGGACATAATAGCTCTTGTAGACGTTCTCTTCACCTATAGGGCATATCCATGCATTGCATGGGTAACCATTACTGGTATTTTTAGCCCCAGGATTTTCAGCAAACAGCTCACTGCTATTATATCCACAATTAAGGCCAGGATTTACAAGTTTGCTGAAAAAATTTCAATAGTTAGTCAACTGCCTTATATGCTACTACATAATACTTAGCCTAAATAGTCAGCCACTTTGTTATGTACACCTTAAAAAAAAACAGCCTCCTCCATATACCCCTATAGCTGTCCTAGCCTCACCAAAGCAGGTGGCATATCTACTCTCTGTGGTAGAAATGATACATAACAATTGGCTAACAATTTAGGCAAAGTCAATAGATAACATGTTATTAATAATTTATATTCTATTTAAAATATTATCATATATGATATCTTCTATATCAATGCACTTACCTTTTAGTATACCTGACCTTATTTTTGTGGACATAATAGCTCTTGTAGACGATCTCTTCACCTATAGGGCATATCCATACATTGCATGGGTAACCATAACTGATATTTTAAGCCCCAGGATTTTCAGCAAACAGCTCACTGCTATTATATCCACAATTAAGGCCAGGATTTACAAGTTTGCTGAAAAAATTTCAATAGTTAGTCAACTGCCTTATATGCTACTACATATTACTTAGCCTAAATAGTCAGCCACTTTGTTATGTACACCTTAAAAAAATAACAGCCTCCTCCATATACCCCTATAGCTGTCCTAGCCTCACCAAAGCAGGTGTCATTTCTACTCTCTGTGGTAGAAATGATACAAAACAATTGGCTAACAATTTAGGCAAAGTCAAAAGATAACATGTCATTATTAATTTATATTCTACCAAAAAACATTGTCAATGCATGATCACTTCTATATCAATGGACTTACCTTTTAGTATACCTGCCCTTATTTTTGTGGACATAATAGCTCTTGTAGACGTTCTCTTCACCTATAGGGCATATCCATGCATTGCATGGGTAACCATTACTGGTATTTTTAGCCCCAGGATTTTCAGCAAACAGCTCACTGCTATTATATCCACAATAAATGCCAGGCTTTACAAGTTTGCTGAAAAAATTTCAATAGCTAGTCAACTGCCTTATATGCTACTACATAATACTTAGCCTAAATAGTCAGCCACTTTGTTATGTACACCTTAAAAAAAATAACAGCCTCCTCCATATACCCCTATACCTGTCCTAACCTCACCAAAGCAGGTGTCATTTCTACTCTCTGTGGTAGAAATGATACAAAACAATTGGCTAACAATTTAGGCAAAGTCAAAAGATAACATGTCATTATTAATTTATATTCTACCAAAAAACATTGTCAATGCATGATCACTTCTATATCAATGGACTTACCTTTTAGTATACCTGCCCTTATTTTTGTGGACATAATAGCTCTTGTAGACGTTCTCTTCACCTATAGGGCATATCCATGCATTGCATGGGTAACCATTACTGGTATTTTTAGCCCCAGGATTTTCAGCAAACAGCTCACTGCTATTATATCCACAATTAAGGCCAGGATTTACAAGTTTGCTGAAAAAATTTCAATAGTTAGTCAACTGCCTTATATGCTACTACAAAATACTTAGCCTAAATAGTCAGCCACTTTGTTATGTACACCTTAAAAAAAATAACAGCCTCCTCCATATACCCCTATAGCTGTCCTAGCCTCACCAAAGCAGGTGTCATTTCTACTCTCTGTGGTAGAAATGATACAAAACAATTGGCTAACAATTTAGGCAAAGTCAAAAGATAACATGTCATTATTAATTTATATTCTACCAAAAAGCATTGTCAATGCATGATCACTTCTATATCAATGGACTTACCTTTTAGTATACCTGCCCTTATTTTTGTGGACATAATAGCTTTTGTAGACGTTCTCTTCACCTATAGGGCATATCCATGCATTGCATGGGTAACCATTACTGGTATTTTTAGCCCCAGGATTTTCAGCAAACAGCTCACTGCTATTATATCCACAATTAAGGCCAGGATTTACAAATTTGCTGAAAAAATTTCAATAGTTAGTCAACTGCCTTATATGCTACTACATATTACTTAGCCTAAATAGTCAGCCACTTTGTTATTTACACCTTAAAAAAAATAACAGCCTCCTCCATATACCCCTATAGCTGTCCTAGCCTCACCAAAGCAGGTGTCATTTCTACTCTCTGTGGTAGAAATGATACAAAACAATTGGCTAACAATTTAGGCAAAGTCAAAAGATAACATGTCATTATTAATTTATATTCTACCAAAAAACATTGTCAATGCATGATCACTTCTATATCAATGGACTTACCTTTTAGTATACCTGCCCTTATTTTTGTGGACATAATAGCTCTTGTAGACGTTCTCTTCACCTATAGGGCATATCCATGCATTGCATGGGTAACCATTACTGGTATTTTTAGCCCCAGGATTTTCAGCAAACAGCTCACTTATATCCACAATTAAGGCCAGGATTTACAAGTTTGCTGAAAAAATGTCAATAGTTAGTCAACTGCCTTATATGCTACTACATAATACTTAGCCTAAATAGTCAGCCACTTTGTTATGTACACCTTTAAAAAAAAAACAGCCTCCTCCATATACCCCTATAGCTGTCCTAGCCTCACCAAAGCAGGTGGCATATCTACTCTCTGTGGTAGAAATGATACATAACAATTGGCTAACAATTTAGGCAAAGTCAATAGATAACATGTTATTAATAATTTATATTCTATTTAAAATATTATCATATATGATATCTTCTATATCAATGCACTTACCTTTTAGTATACCTGACCTTATTTTTGTGGACATAATAGCTCTTGTAGACGATCTCTTCACCTATAGGGCATATCCATGCATTTCATGGGTACCCATAACTGATATTTTAAGCCCCAGGATTTTCAGCAAACAGCTCACTGCTATTATATCCACAATTAAGGCCAGGATTTACAAGTTTGCTGAAAAAATTTCAATAGTTAGTCAACTGCCTTATATGCTACTACATATTACTTAGCCTAAATAGTCAGCCACTTTGTTATGTACACCTTAAAAAAAATAACAGCCTCCTCCATATACCCCTATAGCTGTCATAGCCTCACCAAAGCAGGTGTCATTTCTACTCTCTGTGGTAGAAATGATACAAAACAATTGGCTAACAATTTAGGCAAAGTCAAAGGATAACATGTTATTATTAATTTATATTCTACCAAAAAACATTGTCAATGCATGATCACTTCTATATCAATGGACTTACATTTTAGTATACCTGCCCTTATTTTTGTGGACATAATAGCTCTTGTAGACGTTCTCTTCACCTATAGGGCATATCCATGCATTGCATGGGTAACCATTACTGGTATTTTTAGCCCCAGGATTTTCAGCAAACAGCTCACTGCTATTATATCCACAATAAAGGCCAGGCTTTACAAGTTTGCTGAAAAAATGTCAATAGTTAGTCAACTGCCTTATATGCTACTACATAATACTTAGCCTAAATAGTCAGCCACTTTGTTATGTACACCTTAAAAAAAAACAGCCTCCTCCATATACCCCTATAGCTGTCCTAGCCTCACCAAAGCAGGTGGCATATCTACTCTCTGTGGTAGAAATTATACATAACAATTGGCTAACAATTTAGGCAAAGTCAATAGATAACATGTTATTAATAATTTATATTCTATTTAAAATATTATCATATATGATATCTTCTATATCAATGCACTTACCTTTTAGTATACCTGACCTTATTTTTGTGGACATAATAGCTCTTGTAGACGATCTCTTCACCTATAGGGCATATCCATGCATTGCATGGGTAACCATAACTGATATTTTAAGCCCCAGGATTTTCAGCAAACAGCTCACTGCTATTATATCCACAATTAAGGCCAGGATTTACAAGTTTGCTGAAAAAATTTCAATAGTTAGTCAACTGCCTTATATGCTACTACATATTACTTAGCCTAAATAGTCAGCCACTTTGTTATGTACACCTTAAAAAAAATAACAGCCTCCTCCATATACCCCTATAGCTGTCCTAGCCTCACCAAAGCAGGTGTCATTTCTACTCTCTGTGGTAGAAATGATACAAAACAATTGGCTAACAATTTAGGCAAAGTCAAAAGATAACATGTCATTATTAATTTATATTCTACCAAAAAACATTCTCAATGCATGATCACTTCTATATCAATGGACTTACCTTTTAGTATACCTGCCCTTATTTTTGTGGACATAATAGCTCTTGTAGATGTTCTCTTCACCTATAGGGCATATCCATGCATTGCACGGGTAACCATTACTGGTATTTTTAGCCCCAGGATTTTCAGCAAACAGCTCACTGCTATTATATCCACAATAAAGGCCAGGCTTTACAAGTTTGCTGAAAAAATTTCAATAGTTAGTCAACTGCCTTATATGCTACTACATAATACTTAGCCTAAATAGTCAGCCACTTTGTTATGTACACCTTAAAAAAAATAACAGCCTCCTCCATATACCCCTATAGCTGTCCTAGCCTCACCAAAGCAGGTGTCATTTCTACTCTCTGTGG
Organism: Engystomops pustulosus; assembly: GCF_040894005.1. Classification (NCBI taxonomy): domain Eukaryota; kingdom Metazoa; phylum Chordata; class Amphibia; order Anura; family Leptodactylidae; genus Engystomops; species Engystomops pustulosus. The sequence goes on along the minus strand of NC_092417.1, from coordinate 143,838,469 downwards.
TAGAAATGATACAAAACAATTGGCTAACAATTTAGGCAAAGTCAAAAGATAACATGTCATTATTAATTTATATTCTACCAAAAAACATTGTCAATGCATGATCACTTCTATATCAATGGACTTACCTTTTAGTATACCTGCCCTTATTTTTGTGGACATAATAGCTCTTGTAGACGTTCTCTTCACCTATAGGGCATATCCATGCATTGCATGGGTAACCATTACTGGTATTTTTAGCCCCAGGATTTTCAGCAAACAGCTCACTTATATCCACAATTAAGGCCAGGATTTACAAGTTTGCTGAAAAAATGTCAATAGTTAGTCAACTGCCTTATATGCTACTACATAATACTTAGCCTAAATAGTCAGCCACTTTGTTATGTACACCTTTAAAAAAAAAACAGCCTCCTCCATATACCCCTATAGCTGTCCTAGCCTCACCAAAGCAGGTGGCATATCTACTCTCTGTGGTAGAAATGATACATAACAATTGGCTAACAATTTAGGCAAAGTCAATAGATAACATGTTATTAATAATTTATATTCTATTTAAAATATTATCATATATGATATCTTCTATATCAATGCACTTACCTTTTAGTATACCTGACCTTATTTTTGTGGACATAATAGCTCTTGTAGACGATCTCTTCACCTATAGGGCATATCCATGCATTTCATGGGTACCCATAACTGATATTTTAAGCCCCAGGATTTTCAGCAAACAGCTCACTGCTATTATATCCACAATTAAGGCCAGGATTTACAAGTTTGCTGAAAAAATGTCAATAGTTAGTCAACTGCCTTATATGCTACTACATATTACTTAGCCTAAATAGTCAGCCACTTTGTTATGTACACCTTAAAAAAAATAACAGCCTCCTCCATATACCCCTATAGCTGTCCTAGCCTCACCAAAGCAGGTGTCATTTCTACTCTCTGTGGTAGAAAAGATACAAAACAATTGGCTAACAATTTAGGCAAAGTCAAAAGATAACATGTCATTATTAATTTATATTCTACCAAAAAACATTGTCAATGCATGATCACTTCTATATCAATGGACTTACCTTTTAGTATACCTGCCCTTATTTTTGTGGACATAACAGCTCTTGTAGACGTTCTCTTCACCTATAGGGCATATCCATGCATTGCATGGGTAACCATTACTGGTATTTTTAGCCCCAGGATTTTCAGCAAACAGCTCACTGCTATTATATCCACAATTAAGGCCAGGATTTACAAGTTTGCTGAAAAAATTTCAATAGTTAGTCAACTGCCTTATATGCTACTACATAATACTTAGCCTAAATAGTCAGCCACTTTGTTATGTACACCTTAAAAAAAACAGCCTCCTCCATATACCCCTATAGCTGTCCTAGCCTCACCAAAGCAGGTGGCATATCTATTCTCTGTGGAAGAAATGATACATAACAATTGGCTAACAATTTAGGCAAAGTCAATAGATAACATTGTTATTAATAATTTATATTTTATTTAAAATATTATCATATATGATATCTTCTATATCAATGCACTTACCTTTTAGTATACCTGACCTTATTTTTGTGGACATAATAGCTCTAGTAGACGATCTCTTCACCTATAGGGCATATCCATGCATTGCATGGGTAACCATAACTGATATTTTAAGCCTCAGGATTTTCAGCAAACAGCTCACTGCTATTATATCCACAATTAAGGCCAGGATTTACAAGTTTGCTGAAAAAATTTCAATAGTTAGTCAACTGCCTTCTATGCTACTACATATTACTTAGCCTAAATAGTCAGCCACTTTGTTATGTACACCTTAAAAAAAATAACAGCCTCCTCCATATACCCCTATAGCTGTCCTAGCCTCACCAAAGCAGGTGTCATTTCTACTCTCTGTGGTAGAAATGATACAAAACAATTGGCTAACAATTTAGGCAAAGTCAAAAGATAACATGTCATTATTAATTTATATTCTACCAAAAAATATTGTCAATGCATGATCACTTCTATATCAATGGACTTACCTTTTAGTATACCTGCCCTTATTTTTGTGGACATAATAGCTCTTGTAGACGTTCTCTTCACCTATAGGGCATATCCATGCATGGCATGGGTAACCATTACTGGTATTTTTAGCCCCAGGATTTTCAGCAAACAGCTCACTGCTATTATATCCACAATTAAGGCCAGGATTTACAAGTTTGCTGAAAAAATGTCAATAGTTAGTCAACTGCCTTATATGCTACTACATAATACTTAGCCTAAATAGTCAGCCACTTTGTTATGTACACCTTAAAAAAAAACAGCCTCCTCCATATACCCCTATAGCTGTCCTAGCCTCACCAAAGCAGGTGGCATATCTACTCTCTGTGGTAGAAATGATACATAACAATTGGCTAACAATTTAGGCAAAGTCAATAGATAACATGTTATTAATAATTTATATTCTATTTAAAATATTATCATATATGATATCTTCTATATCAATGCACTTACCTTTTAGTATACCTGACCTTATTTTTGTGGACATAATAGCTCTTGTAGACGATCTCTTCACCTATAGGGCATATCCATGCATTGCATGGGTAACCATAACTGATATTTTAAGCCCCAGGATTTTCAGCAAACAGCTCACTGCTATTATATCCACAATTAAGGCCAGGATTTACAAGTTTGCTGAAAAAATTTCAATAGTTAGTCAACTGCCTTATATGCTACTACATATTACTTAGCCTAAATAGTCAGCCACTTTGTTATGTACACCTTAAAAAAATAACAGCCTCCTCCATATACCCCTATAGCTGTCCTAGCCTCACCAAAGCAGGTGTCATTTCTACTCTCTGTGGTAGAAATGATACAAAACAATTGGCTAACAATTTAGGCAAAGTCAAAAGATAACATGTCATTATTAATTTATATTCTACCAAAAAACATTGTCAATGCATGATCACTTCTATATCAATGGACTTACCTTTTAGTATACCTGCCCTTATTTTTGTGGACATAATAGCTCTTGTAGACGTTCTCTTCACCTATAGGGCATATCCATGCATTGCATGGGTAACCATTACTGGTATTTTTAGCCCCAGGATTTTCAGCAAACAGCTCACTGCTATTATATCCACAATTAAGGCCAGGATTTACAAGTTTGCTGAAAAAATTTCAATAGTTAGTCAACTGCCTTATATGCTACTACATATTACTTAGCCTAAATAGTCAGCCACTTTGTTATGTACACCTTAAAAAAAATAACAGCCTCCTCCATATACCCCTATAGCTGTCCTAGCCTCACCAAAGCAGGTGTCATTTCTACTCTCTGTGGTAGAAATGATACAAAACAATTGGCTAACAATTTAGGCAAAGTCAAAAGATAACATGTCATTATTAATTTATATTCTACCAAAAAACATTCTCAATGCATGATCACTTCTATATCAATGGACTTACCTTTTAGTATACCTGCCCTTATTTTTGTGGACATAATAGCTCTTGTAGACGTTCTCTTCACCTATAGGGCATATCCATGCATTGCATGGGTAACCATTACTGGTATTTTTAGCCCCAGGATTTTCAGCAAACAGCTCACTGCTATTATATCCACAATAAAGGCCAGGCTTTACAAGTTTGCTGAAAAAATTTCAATAGTTAGTCAACTGCCTTATATGCTACTACATAATACTTAGCCTAAATAGTCAGCCACTTTGTTATGTACACCTTAAAAAAAATAACAGCCTCCTCCATATACCCCTATAGCTGTCCTAGCCTCACCAAAGCAGGTGTCATTTCTACTCTCTGTGGTAGAAATGATACAAAACAATTGGCTAACAATTTAGGCAAAGTCAAAAGATAACATGTCATTATTAATTTATATTCTACCAAAAAACATTGTCAATGCATGATCACTTCTATATCAATGGACTTACCTTTTAGTATACCTGCCCTTATTTTTGTGGACATAATAGCTCTTGTAGACGTTCTCTTCACCTATAGGGCATATCCATGCATTGCATGGGTAACCATTACTGGTATTTTTAGCCCCAGGATTTTCAGCAAACAGCTCACTTATATCCACAATTAAGGCCAGGATTTACAAGTTTGCTGAAAAAATGTCAATAGTTAGTCAACTGCCTTATATGCTACTACATAATACTTAGCCTAAATAGTCAGCCACTTTGTTATGTACACCTTTAAAAAAAAAACAGCCTCCTCCATATACCCCTATAGCTGTCCTAGCCTCACCAAAGCAGGTGGCATATCTACTCTCTGTGGTAGAAATGATACATAACAATTGGCTAACAATTTAGGCAAAGTCAATAGATAACATGTTATTAATAATTTATATTCTATTTAAAATATTATCATATATGATATCTTCTATATCAATGCACTTACCTTTTAGTATACCTGACCTTATTTTTGTGGACATAATAGCTCTTGTAGACGATCTCTTCACCTATAGGGCATATCCATGCATTGCATGGGTAACCATAACTGATATTTTAAGCCCCAGGATTTTCAGCAAACAGCTCACTGCTATTATATCCACAATTAAGGCCAGGATTTACAAGTTTGCTGAAAAAATTTCAATAGTTAGTCAACTGCCTTATATGCTACTACATATTACTTAGCCTAAATAGTCAGCCACTTTGTTATGTACACCTTAAAAAAATAACAGCCTCCTCCATATACCCCTATAGCTGTCCTAGCCTCACCAAAGCAGGTGTCATTTCTACTCTCTGTGGTAGAAATGATACAAAACAATTGGCTAACAATTTAGGCAAAGTCAAAAGATAACATGTCATTATTAATTTATATTCTACCAAAAAACATTGTCAATGCATGATCACTTCTATATCAATGGACTTACCTTTTAGTATACCTGCCCTTATTTTTGTGGACATAATAGCTCTTGTAGACGTTCTCTTCACCTATAGGGCATATCCATGCATTGCATGGGTAACCATTACTGGTATTTTTAGCCCCAGGATTTTCAGCAAACAGCTCACTGCTATTATATCCACAATTAAGGCCAGGATTTACAAGTTTGCTGAAAAAATTTCAATAGTTAGTCAACTGCCTTATATGCTACTACATATTACTTAGCCTAAATAGTCAGCCACTTTGTTATGTACACCTTAAAAAAAATAACAGCCTCCTCCATATACCCCTATAGCTGTCCTAGCCTCACCAAAGCAGGTGTCATTTCTACTCTCTGTGGTAGAAATGATACAAAACAATTGGCTAACAATTTAGGCAAAGTCAAAAGATAACATGTCATTATTAATTTATATTCTACCAAAAAACATTCTCAATGCATGATCACTTCTATATCAATGGACTTACCTTTTAGTATACCTGCCCTTATTTTTGTGGACATAATAGCTCTTGTAGACGTTCTCTTCACCTATAGGGCATATCCATGCATTGCATGGGTAACCATTACTGGTATTTTTAGCCCCAGGATTTTCAGCAAACAGCTCACTGCTATTATATCCACAATAAAGGCCAGGCTTTACAAGTTTGCTGAAAAAATTTCAATAGTTAGTCAACTGCCTTATATGCTACTACATAATACTTAGCCTAAATAGTCAGCCACTTTGTTATGTACACCTTAAAAAAAATAACAGCCTCCTCCATATACCCCTATAGCTGTCCTAGCCTCACCAAAGCAGGTGTCATTTCTACTCTCTGTGGTAGAAATGATACAAAACAATTGGCTAACAATTTAGGCAAAGTCAAAAGATAACATGTCATTATTAATTTATATTCTACCAAAAAACATTGTCAATGCATGATCACTTCTATATCAATGGACTTACCTTTTAGTATACCTGCCCTTATTTTTGTGGACATAATAGCTCTTGTAGACGTTCTCTTCACCTATAGGGCATATCCATGCATTGCATGGGTAACCATTACTGGTATTTTTAGCCCCAGGATTTTCAGCAAACAGCTCACTTATATCCACAATTAAGGACAGGATTTACAAGTTTGCTGAAAAAATGTCAATAGTTAGTCAACTGCCTTATATGCTACTACATAATACTTAGCCTAAATAGTCAGCCACTTTGTTATGTACACCTTTAAAAAAAAAACAGCCTCCTCCATATACCCCTATAGCTGTCCTAGCCTCACCAAAGCAGGTGGCATATCTACTCTCTGTGGTAGAAATGATACATAACAATTGGCTAACAATTTAGGCAAAGTCAATAGATAACATGTTATTAATAATTTATATTCTATTTAAAATATTATCATATATGATATCTTCTATATCAATGCACTTACCTTTTAGTATACCTGACCTTATTTTTGTGGACATAATAGCTCTTGTAGACGATCTCTTCACCTATAGGGCATATCCATGCATTTCATGGGTACCCATAACTGATATTTTAAGCCCCAGGATTTTCAGCAAACAGCTCACTGCTATTATATCCACAATTAAGGCCAGGATTTACAAGTTTGCTGAAAAAATTTCAATAGTTAGTCAACTGCCTTATATGCTACTACATATTACTTAGCCTAAATAGTCAGCCACTTTGTTATGTACACCTTAAAAAAAATAACAGCCTCCTCCATATACCCCTATAGCTGTCCTAGCCTCACCAAAGCAGGTGTCATTTCTACTCTCTGTGGTAGAAAAGATACAAAACAATTGGCTAACAATTTAGGCAAAGTCAAAAGATAACATGTCATTATTAATTTATATTCTACCAAAAAACATTGTCAATGCATGATCACTTCTATATCAATGGACTTACCTTTTAGTATACCTGCCCTTATTTTTGTGGACATAACAGCTCTTGTAGACGTTCTCTTCACCTATAGGGCATATCCATGCATTGCATGGGTAACCATTACTGGTATTTTTAGCCCCAGGATTTTCAGCAAACAGCTCACTGCTATTATATCCACAATTAAGGCCAGGATTTACAAGTTTGCTGAAAAAATTTCAATAGTTAGTCAACTGCCTTATATGCTACTACATAATACTTAGCCTAAATAGTCAGCCACTTTGTTATGTACACCTTAAAAAAAACAGCCTCCTCCATATACCCCTATAGCTGTCCTAGCCTCACCAAAGCAGGTGGCATATCTATTCTCTGTGGAAGAAATGATACATAACAATTGGCTAACAATTTAGGCAAAGTCAATAGATAACATTGTTATTAATAATTTATATTTTATTTAAAATATTATCATATATGATATCTTCTATATCAATGCACTTACCTTTTAGTATACCTGACCTTATTTTTGTGGACATAATAGCTCTAGTAGACGATCTCTTCACCTATAGGGCATATCCATGCATTGCATGGGTAACCATAACTGATATTTTAAGCCTCAGGATTTTCAGCAAACAGCTCACTGCTATTATATCCACAATTAAGGCCAGGATTTACAAGTTTGCTGAAAAAATTTCAATAGTTAGTCAACTGCCTTCTATGCTACTACATATTACTTAGCCTAAATAGTCAGCCACTTTGTTATGTACACCTTAAAAAAAATAACAGCCTCCTCCATATACCCCTATAGCTGTCCTAGCCTCACCAAAGCAGGTGTCATTTCTACTCTCTGTGGTAGAAATGATACAAAACAATTGGCTAACAATTTAGGCAAAGTCAAAAGATAACATGTCATTATTAATTTATATTCTACCAAAAAATATTGTCAATGCATGATCACTTCTATATCAATGGACTTACCTTTTAGTATACCTGCCCTTATTTTTGTGGACATAATAGCTCTTGTAGACGTTCTCTTCACCTATAGGGCATATCCATGCATGGCATGGGTAACCATTACTGGTATTTTTAGCCCCAGGATTTTCAGCAAACAGCTCACTGCTATTATATCCACAATTAAGGCCAGGATTTACAAGTTTGCTGAAAAAATTTCAATAGTTAGTCAACTGCCTTATATGCTACTACATAATACTTAGCCTAAATAGTCAGCCACTTTGTTATGTACACCTTAAAAAAAAACAGCCTCCTCCATATACCCCTATAGCTGTCCTAGCCTCACCAAAGCAGGTGGCATATCTACTCTCTGTGGTAGAAATGATACATAACAATTGGCTAACAATTTAGGCAAAGTCAATAGATAACATGTTATTAATAATTTATATTCTATTTAAAATATTATCATATATGATATCTTCTATATCAATGCACTTACCTTTTAGTATACCTGACCTTATTTTTGTGGACATAATAGCTCTTGTAGACGATCTCTTCACCTATAGGGCATATCCATGCATTGCATGGGTAACCATAACTGATATTTTAAGCCCCAGGATTTTCAGCAAACAGCTCACTGCTATTATATCCACAATTAAGGCCAGGATTTACAAGTTTGCTGAAAAAATTTCAATAGTTAGTCAACTGCCTTATATGCTACTACATATTACTTAGCCTAAATAGTCAGCCACTTTGTTATGTACACCTTAAAAAAATAACAGCCTCCTCCATATACCCCTATAGCTGTCCTAGCCTCACCAAAGCAGGTGTCATTTCTACTCTCTGTGGTAGAAATGATACAAAACAATTGGCTAACAATTTAGGCAAAGTCAAAAGATAACATGTCATTATTAATTTATATTCTACCAAAAAACATTGTCAATGCATGATCACTTCTATATCAATGGACTTACCTTTTAGTATACCTGCCCTTATTTTTGTGGACATAATAGCTCTTGTAGACGTTCTCTTCACCTATAGGGCATATCCATGCATTGCATGGGTAACCATTACTGGTATTTTTAGCCCCAGGATTTTCAGCAAACAGCTCACTGCTATTATATCCACAATTAAGGCCAGGATTTACAAGTTTGCTGAAAAAATTTCAATAGTTAGTCAACTGCCTTATATGCTACTACATATTACTTAGCCTAAATAGTCAGCCACTTTGTTATGTACACCTTAAAAAAAATAACAGCCTCCTCCATATACCCCTATAGCTGTCCTAGCCTCACCAAAGCAGGTGTCATTTCTACTCTCTGTGGTAGAAATGATACAAAACAATTGGCTAACAATTTAGGCAAAGTCAAAAGATAACATGTCATTATTAATTTATATTCTACCAAAAAACATTCTCAATGCATGATCACTTCTATATCAATGGACTTACCTTTTAGTATACCTGCCCTTATTTTTGTGGACATAATAGCTCTTGTAGACGTTCTCTTCACCTATAGGGCATATCCATGCATTGCATGGGTAACCATTACTGGTATTTTTAGCCCCAGGATTTTCAGCAAACAGCTCACTGCTATTATATCCACAATAAAGGCCAGGCTTTACAAGTTTGCTGAAAAAATTTCAATAGTTAGTCAACTGCCTTATATGCTACTACATAATACTTAGCCTAAATAGTCAGCCACTTTGTTATGTACACCTTAAAAAAAATAACAGCCTCCTCCATATACCCCTATAGCTGTCCTAGCCTCACCAAAGCAGGTGTCATTTCTACTCTCTGTGGTAGAAATGATACAAAACAATTGGCTAACAATTTAGGCAAAGTCAAAAGATAACATGTCATTATTAATTTATATTCTACCAAAAAACATTGTCAATGCATGATCACTTCTATATCAATGGACTTACCTTTTAGTATACCTGCCCTTATTTTTGTGGACATAATAGCTCTTGTAGACGTTCTCTTCACCTATAGGGCATATCCATGCATTGCATGGGTAACCATTACTGGTATTTTTAGCCCCAGGATTTTCAGCAAACAGCTCACTTATATCCACAATTAAGGCCAGGATTTACAAGTTTGCTGAAAAAATGTCAATAGTTAGTCAACTGCCTTATATGCTACTACATAATACTTAGCCTAAATAGTCAGCCACTTTGTTATGTACACCTTTAAAAAAAAAACAGCCTCCTCCATATACCCCTATAGCTGTCCTAGCCTCACCAAAGCAGGTGGCATATCTACTCTCTGTGGTAGAAATGATACATAACAATTGGCTAACAATTTAGGCAAAGTCAATAGATAACATGTTATTAATAATTTATATTCTATTTAAAATATTATCATATATGATATCTTCTATATCAATGCACTTACCTTTTAGTATACCTGACCTTATTTTTGTGGACATAATAGCTCTTGTAGACGATCTCTTCACCTATAGGGCATATCCATGCATTTCATGGGTACCCATAACTGATATTTTAAGCCCCAGGATTTTCAGCAAACAGCTCACTGCTATTATATCCACAATTAAGGCCAGGATTTACAAGTTTGCTGAAAAAATTTCAATAGTTAGTCAACTGCCTTATATGCTACTACATATTACTTAGCCTAAATAGTCAGCCACTTTGTTATGTACACCTTAAAAAAAATAACAGCCTCCTCCATATACCCCTATAGCTGTCCTAGCCTCACCAAAGCAGGTGTCATTTCTACTCTCTGTGGTAGAAAAGATACAAAACAATTGGCTAACAATTTAGGCAAAGTCAAAAGATAACATGTCATTATTAATTTATATTCTACCAAAAAACATTGTCAATGCATGATCACTTCTATATCAATGGACTTACCTTTTAGTATACCTGCCCTTATTTTTGTGGACATAACAGCTCTTGTAGACGTTCTCTTCACCTATAGGGCATATCCATGCATTGCATGGGTAACCATTACTGGTATTTTTAGCCCCAGGATTTTCAGCAAACAGCTCACTGCTATTATATCCACAATTAAGGCCAGGATTTACAAGTTTGCTGAAAAAATTTCAATAGTTAGTCAACTGCCTTATATGCTACTACATAATACTTAGCCTAAATAGTCAGCCACTTTGTTATGTACACCTTAAAAAAAACAGCCTCCTCCATATACCCCTATAGCTGTCCTAGCCTCACCAAAGCAGGTGGCATATCTACTCTCTGTGGTAGAAATGATACATAACAATTGGCTAACAATTTAGGCAAAGTCAATAGATAACATGTTATTAATAATTTATATTCTATTTAAAATATTATCATATATGATATCTTCTATATCAATGCACTTACCTTTTAGTATACCTGACCTTATTTTTGTGGACATAATAGCTCTTGTAGACGATCTCTTCACCTATAGGGCATATCCATGCATTGCATGGGTAACCATAACTGATATTTTAAGCCCCAGGATTTCCAGCAAACAGCTCACTGCTATTATATCCACAATTAAGGCCAGGATTTACAAGTTTGCTGAAAAAATTTCAATAGTTAGTCAACTGCCTTATATGCTACTACATATTACTTAGCCTAAATAGTCAGCCACTTTGTTATGTACACCTTAAAAAAAATAACAGCCTCCTCCATATACCCCTATAGCTGTCCTAGCCTCACCAAAGCAGGTGTCATTTCTACTCTCTGTGGTAGAAAAGATACAAAACAATTGGCTAACAATTTAGGCAAAGTCAAAAGATAACATGTCATTATTAATTTATATTCTACCAAAAAACATTGTCAATGCATGATCACTTCTATATCAATGGACTTACCTTTTAGTATACCTGCCCTTATTTTTGTGGACATAACAGCTCTTGTAGACGTTCTCTTCACCTATAGGGCATATCCATGCATTGCATGGGTAACCATTACTGGTATTTTTAGCCCCAGGATTTTCAGCAAACAGCTCACTGCTATTATATCCACAATTAAGGCCAGGATTTACAAGTTTGCTGAAAAAATTTCAATAGTTAGTCAACTGCCTTATATGCTACTACATAATACTTAGCCTAAATAGTCAGCCACTTTGTTATGTACACCTTAAAAAAAACAGCCTCCTCCATATACCCCTATAGCTGTCCTAGCCTCACCAAAGCAGGTGGCATATCTATTCTCTGTGGAAGAAATGATACATAACAATTGGCTAACAATTTAGGCAAAGTCAATAGATAACATTGTTATTAATAATTTATATTTTATTTAAAATATTATCATATATGATATCTTCTATATCAATGCACTTACCTTTTAGTATACCTGACCTTATTTTTGTGGACATAATAGCTCTAGTAGACGATCTCTTCACCTATAGGGCATATCCATGCATTGCATGGGTAACCATAACTGATATTTTAAGCCTCAGGATTTTCAGCAAACAGCTCACTGCTATTATATCCACAATTAAGGCCAGGATTTACAAGTTTGCTGAAAAAATTTCAATAGTTTGTCAACTGCCTTCTATGCTACTACATATTACTTAGCCTAAATAGTCAGCCACTTTGTTATGTACACCTTAAAAAAAATAACAGCCTCCTCCATATACCCCTATAGCTGTCCTAGCCTCACCAAAGCAGGTGTCATTTCTACTCTCTGTGGTAGAAATGATACAAAACAATTGGCTAACAATTTAGGCAAAGTCAAAAGATAACATGTCATTATTAATTTATATTCTACCAAAAAATATTGTCAATGCATGATCACTTCTATATCAATGGACTTACCTTTTAGTATACCTGCCCTTATTTTTGTGGACATAATAGCTCTTGTAGACGTTCTCTTCACCTATAGGGCATATCCATGCATGGCATGGGTAACCATTACTGGTATTTTTAGCCCCAGAATTTTCAGCAAACAGCTCACTGCTATTATATCCACAATTAAGGCCAGGATTTACAAGTTTGCTGAAAAAATTTCAATAGTTAGTCAACTGCCTTATATGCTACTACATAATACTTAGCCTAAATAGTCAGCCACTTTGCTATGTACACCTTAAAAAAAACAGCCTCCTCCATATACCCCTATAGCTGTCCTAGCTTCACCAAAGCAGGTGGCATATCTACTCTCTGTGGTAGAAATGATACATAACAATTGGCTAACAATTTAGGCAAAGTCAATAGATAACATGTTATTAATAATTTATATTCTATTTAAAATATTATCATATATGATATCTTCTATATCAATGCACTTACCTTTTAGTATACCTGACCTTATTTTTGTGGACATAATAGCTCTTGTAGACGATCTCTTCACCTATAGGGCATATCCATGCATTGCATGGGTAACCATAACTGATATTTTAAGCCCCAGGATTTCCAGCAAACAGCTCACTGCTATTATATCCACAATTAAGGCCAGGATTTACAAGTTTGCTGAAAAAATTTCAATAGTTAGTCAACTGCCTTATATGCTACTACATATTACTTAGCCTAAATAGTCAGCCACTTTGTTATGTACACCTTAAAAAAAATAACAGCCTCCTCCATATACCCCTATAGCTGTCCTAGCCTCACCAAAGCAGGTGTCATTTCTACTCTCTGTGGTAGAAATGATACAAAACAATTGGCTAACAATTTAGGCAAAGTCAAAAGATAACATGTCATTATTAATTTATATTCTACCAAAAAGCATTGTCAATGCATGATCACTTCTATATCAATGGACTTACCTTTTAGTATACCTGCCCTTATTTTTGTGGACATAATAGCTCTTGTAGACGTTCTCCTCACCTATAGGGCATATCCATGCATTGCATGGGTAACCATTACTGGTATTTTTAGCCCCAGGATTTTCAGCAAACAGCTCACTTATATCCACAATTAAGGCCAGGATTTACAAGTTTGCAGAAAAAATTTCAATAGTTAGTCAACTGCCTTATATGCTACTACATAATACTTAGCCTAAATAGTCAGCCACTTTGTTATGTACACCTTTAAAAAAAAAAACAGCCTCCTCCATATACCCCTATAGCTGTCCTAGCCTCACCAAAGCAGGTGGCATATCTACTCTCTGTGGTAGAAATGATACATAACAATTGGCTAACAATTTAGGCAAAGTCAATAGATAACATGTTATTAATAATTTATATTCTATTTAAAATATTATCATACATGATATCTTCTATATCAATGCACTTACCTTTTAGTATACCTGACCTTATTTTTGTGGACATAATAGCTCTTGTAGACGATCTCTTCACCTATAGGGCATATCCATGCATTTCATGGGTACCCATAACTGATATTTTAAGCCCCAGGATTTTCAGCAAACAGCTCACTGCTATTATATCCACAATTAAGGCCAGGATTTACAAGTTTGCTGAAAAAATTTCAATAGTTAGTCAACTGCCTTATATGCTACTACATATTACTTAGCCTAAATAGTCAGCCACTTTGTTATGTACACCTTAAAAAAAATAACAGCCTCCTCCATATACCCCTATAGCTGTCCTATCCTCACCAAAGCAGGTGTCATTTCTACTCTCTGTGGTAGAAATGATACAAAACAATTGGCTAACAATTTAGGCAAAGTCAAAGGATAACATGTTATTATTAATTTATATTCTACCAAAAAACATTGTCAATGCATGATCACTTCTATATCAATGGACTTACATTTTAGTATACCTGCCCTTATTTTTGTGGACATAATAGCTCTTGTAGACGTTCTCTTCACCTATAGGGCATATCCATGCATTGCATGGGTAACCATTACTGGTATTTTTAGCCCCAGGATTTTCAGCAAACAGCTCACTGCTATTATATCCACAATAAAGGCCAGGCTTTACAAGTTTGCTGAAAAAATTTCAATAGTTAATCAACTGCCTTATATGCTACTACATAATACTTAGCCTAAATAGTCAGCCACTTTATTATGTACACCTTAAAAAAAACAGCCTCCTCCATATACCCCTATAGCTGTCCTAGCATCACCAAAGCAGGTGGCATATCTACTCTCTGTGGTAGAAATTATACATAACAATTGGCTAACAATTTAGGCAAAGTCAATAGATAACATGTTATTAATAATTTATATTCTATTAAAATATTATCATATATGATATCTTCTATATCAATGCACTTACCTTTTAGTATACCTGACCTTATTTTTGTGGACATAATAGCTCTTGTAGACGATCTCTTCACCTATAGGGCATATCCATGCATTGCATGGGTAACCATAACTGATATTTTAAGCCCCAGGATTTTCAGCAAACAGCTCACTGCTATTATATCCACAATTAAGGCCAGGATTTACAAGTTTGCTGAAAAAATTTCAATAGTTAGTCAACTGCCTTATATGCTACTACATATTACTTAGCCTAAATAGTCAGCCACTTTGTTATGTACACCTTAAAAAAAATAACAGCCTCCTCCATATACCCCTATAGCTGTCCTAGCCTCACCAAAGCAGGTGTCATTTCTACTCTCTGTGGTAGAAATGATACAAAACAATTGGCTAACAATTTAGGCAAAGTCAAAAGATAACATGTCATTATTAATTTATATTCTACCAAAAAACATTCTCAATGCATGATCACTTCTATATCAATGGACTTACCTTTTAGTATACCTGCCCTTATTTTTGTGGACATAATAGCTCTTGTAGACGTTCTCTTCACCTATAGGGCATATCCATGCATTGCATGGGTAACCATTACTGGTATTTTTAGCCCCAGGATTTTCAGCAAACAGCTCACTGCTATTATATCCACAATAAAGGCCAGGCTTTACAAGTTTGCTGAAAAAATTTCAATAGTTAGTCAACTCCCTTATATGCTACTACATAATACTTAGCCTAAATAGTCAGCCACTTTGTTATGTACACCTTAAAAAAAATAACAGCCTCCTCCATATACCCCTATAGCTGTCCTAGCCTCACCAAAGCAGGTGTCATTTCTACTCTCTGTGGTAGAAATGATACAAAACAATTGGCTAACAATTTAGGCAAAGTCAAAAGATAACATGTCATTATTAATTTATATTCTACCAAAAAACATTGTCAATGCATGATCACTTCTATATCAATGGACTTACCTTTTAGTATACCTGCCCTTATTTTTGTGGACATAATAGCTCTTGTAGACGTTCTCTTCACCTATAGGGCATATCCATGCATTGCATGGGTAACCATTACTGGTATTTTTAGCCCCAGGATTTTAAGCAAACAGCTCACTTATATCCACAATTAAGGCCAGGATTTACAAGTTTGCTGAAAAAATGTCAATAGTTAGTCAACTGCCTTATATGCTACTACATAATACTTAGCCTAAATAGTCAGCCACTTTGTTATGTACACCTTTAAAAAAAAAACAGCCTCCTCCATATACCCCTATAGCTGTCCTAGCCTCACCAAAGCAGGTGGCATATCTACTCTCTGTGGTAGAAATGATACATAACAATTGGCTAACAATTTAGGCAAAGTCAATAGATAACATGTTATTAATAATTTATATTCTATTTAAAATATTATCATATATGATATCTTCTATATCAATGCACTTACCTTTTAGTATACCTGACCTTATTTTTGTGGACATAATAGCTCTTGTAGACGATCTCTTCACCTATAGGGCATATCCATGCATTTCATGGGTACCCATAACTGATATTTTAAGCCCCAGGATTTTCAGCAAACAGCTCACTGCTATTATATCCACAATTAAGGCCAGGATTTACAAGTTTGCTGAAAAAATGTCAATAGTTAGTCAACTGCCTTATATGCTACTACATATTACTTAGCCTAAATAGTCAGCCACTTTGTTATGTACACCTTAAAAAAAATAACAGCCTCCTCCATATACCCCTATAGCTGTCCTAGCCTCACCAAAGCAGGTGTCATTTCTACTCTCTGTGGTAGAAAAGATACAAAACAATTGGCTAACAATTTAGGCAAAGTCAAAAGATAACATGTCATTATTAATTTATATTCTACCAAAAAACATTGTCAATGCATGATCACTTCTATATCAATGGACTTACCTTTTAGTATACCTGCCCTTATTTTTGTGGACATAACAGCTCTTGTAGACGTTCTCTTCACCTATAGGGCATATCCATGCATTGCATGGGTAACCATTACTGGTATTTTTAGCCCCAGGATTTTCAGCAAACAGCTCACTGCTATTATATCCACAATTAAGGCCAGGATTTACAAGTTTGCTGAAAAAATTTCAATAGTTAGTCAACTGCCTTATATGCTACTACATAATACTTAGCCTAAATAGTCAGCCACTTTGTTATGTACACCTTAAAAAAAACAGCCTCCTCCATATACCCCTATAGCTGTCCTAGCCTCACCAAAGCAGGTGGCATATCTATTCTCTGTGGAAGAAATGATACATAACAATTGGCTAACAATTTAGGCAAAGTCAATAGATAACATTGTTATTAATAATTTATATTTTATTTAAAATATTATCATATATGATATCTTCTATATCAATGCACTTACCTTTTAGTATACCTGACCTTATTTTTGTGGACATAATAGCTCTAGTAGACGATCTCTTCACCTATAGGGCATATCCATGCATTGCATGGGTAACCATAACTGATATTTTAAGCCTCAGGATTTTCAGCAAACAGCTCACTGCTATTATATCCACAATTAAGGCCAGGATTTACAAGTTTGCTGAAAAAATTTCAATAGTTTGTCAACTGCCTTCTATGCTACTACATATTACTTAGCCTAAATAGTCAGCCACTTTGTTATGTACACCTTAAAAAAAATAACAGCCTCCTCCATATACCCCTATAGCTGTCCTAGCCTCACCAAAGCAGGTGTCATTTCTACTCTCTGTGGTAGAAATGATACAAAACAATTGGCTAACAATTTAGGCAAAGTCAAAAGATAACATGTCATTATTAATTTATATTCTACCAAAAAATATTGTCAATGCATGATCACTTCTATATCAATGGACTTACCTTTTAGTATACCTGCCCTTATTTTTGTGGACATAATAGCTCTTGTAGACGTTCTCTTCACCTATAGGGCATATCCATGCATGGCATGGGTAACCATTACTGGTATTTTTAGCCCCAGGATTTTCAGCAAACAGCTCACTGCTATTATATCCACAATTAAGGCCAGGATTTACAAGTTTGCTGAAAAAATTTCAATAGTTAGTCAACTGCCTTATATGCTACTACATAATACTTAGCCTAAATAGTCAGCCACTTTGTTATGTACACCTTAAAAAAAAACAGCCTCCTCCATATACCCCTATAGCTGTCCTAGCCTCACCAAAGCAGGTGGCATATCTACTCTCTGTGGTAGAAATGATACATAACAATTGGCTAACAATTTAGGCAAAGTCAATAGATAACATGTTATTAATAATTTATATTCTATTTAAAATATTATCATATATGATATCTTCTATATCAATGCACTTACCTTTTAGTATACCTGACCTTATTTTTGTGGACATAATAGCTCTTGTAGACGATCTCTTCACCTATAGGGCATATCCATGCATTGCATGGGTAACCATAACTGATATTTTAAGCCTCAGGATTTTCAGCAAACAGCTCACTGCTATTATATCCACAATTAAGGCCAGGATTTACAAGTTTGCTGAAAAAATTTCAATAGTTAGTCAACTGCCTTCTATGCTACTACATATTACTTAGCCTAAATAGTCAGCCACTTTGTTATGTACACCTTAAAAAAAATAACAGCCTCCTCCATATACCCCTATAGCTGTCCTAGCCTCACCAAAGCAGGTGTCATTTCTACTCTCTGTGGTAGAAATGATACAAAACAATTGGCTAACAATTTAGGCAAAGTCAAAAGATAACATGTCATTATTAATTTATATTCTACCAAAAAATATTGTCAATGCATGATCACTTCTATATCAATGGACTTACCTTTTAGTATACCTGCCCTTATTTTTGTGGACATAATAGCTCTTGTAGACGTTCTCTTCACCTATAGGGCATATCCATGCATGGCATGGGTAACCATTACTGGTATTTTTAGCCCCAGAATTTTCAGCAAACAGCTCACTGCTATTATATCCACAATTAAGGCCAGGATTTACAAGTTTGCTGAAAAAATTTCAATAGTTAGTCAACTGCCTTATATGCTACTACATAATACTTAGCCTAAATAGTCAGCCACTTTGTTATGTACACCTTAAAAAAAACAGCCTCCTCCATATACCCCTATAGCTGTCCTAGCCTCACCAAAGCAGGTGGCATATCTACTCTCTGTGGTAGAAATGATACATAACAATTGGCTAACAATTTAGGCAAAGTCAATAGATAACATGTTATTAATAATTTATATTCTATTTAAAATATTATCATATATGATATCTTCTATATCAATGCACTTACCTTTTAGTATACCTGACCTTATTTTTGTGGACATAATAGCTCTTGTAGACGATCTCTTCACCTATAGGGCATATCCATGCATTGCATGGGTAACCATAACTGATATTTTAAGCCCCAGGATTTCCAGCAAACAGCTCACTGCTATTATATCCACAATTAAGGCCAGGATTTACAAGTTTGCTGAAAAAATTTCAATAGTTAGTCAACTGCCTTATATGCTACTACATATTACTTAGCCTAAATAGTCAGCCACTTTGTTATGTACACCTTAAAAAAAATAACAGCCTCCTCCATATACCCCTATAGCTGTCCTAGCCTCACCAAAGCAGGTGTCATTTCTACTCTCTGTGGTAGAAATGATACAAAACAATTGGCTAACAATTTAGGCAAAGTCAAAAGATAACATGTCATTATTAATTTATATTCTACCAAAAAGCATTGTCAATGCATGATCACTTCTATATCAATGGACTTACCTTTTAGTATACCTGCCCTTATTTTTGTGGACATAATAGCTCTTGTAGACGTTCTCTTCACCTATAGGGCATATCCATGCATTGCATGGGTAACCATTACTGGTATTTTTAGCCCCAGGATTTTCAGCAAACAGCTCACTTATATCCACAATTAAGGCCAGGATTTACAAGTTTGCAGAAAAAATTTCAATAGTTAGTCAACTGCCTTATATGCTATTACATAATACTTAGCCTAAATAGTCAGCCACTTTGTTATGTACACCTTTAAAAAAAAAAACAGCCTCCTCCATATACCCCTATAGCTGTCCTAGCCTCACCAAAGCAGGTGGCATATCTACTCTCTGTGGTAGAAATGATACATAACAATTGGCTAACAATTTAGGCAAAGTCAATAGATAACATGTTATTAATAATTTATATTCTATTTAAAATATTATCATATATGATATCTTCTATATCAATGCACTTACCTTTTAGTATACCTGACCTTATTTTTGTGGACATAATAGCTCTTGTAGACGATCTCTTCACCTATAGGGCATATCCATGCATTTCATGGGTACCCATAACTGATATTTTAAGCCCCAGGATTTTCAGCAAACAGCTCACTGCTATTATATCCACAATTAAGGCCAGGATTTACAAGTTTGCTGAAAAAATTTCAATAGTTAGTCAACTGCCTTATATGCTACTACATATTACTTAGCCTAAATAGTCAGCCACTTTGTTATGTACACCTTAAAAAAAATAACAGCCTCCTCCATATACCCCTATAGCTGTCCTAGCCTCACCAAAGCAGGTGTCATTTCTACTCTCTGTGGTAGAAATGATACAAAACAATTGGCTAACAATTTAGGCAAAGTCAAAAGATAACATGTCATTATTAATTTATATTCTACCAAAAAACATTCTCAATGCATGATCACTTCTATATCAATGGACTTACCTTTTAGTATACCTGCCCTTATTTTTGTGGACATAATAGCTCTTGTAGACGTTCTCTTCACCTATAGGGCATATCCATGCATTGCATGGGTAACCATTACTGGTATTTTTAGCCCCAGGATTTTCAGCAAACAGCTCACTGCTATTATATCCACAATAAAGGCCAGGCTTTACAAGTTTGCTGAAAAAATTTCAATAGTTAGTCAACTCCCTTATATGCTACTACATAATACTTAGCCTAAATAGTCAGCCACTTTGTTATGTACACCTTAAAAAAAATAACAGCCTCCTCCATATACCCCTATAGCTGTCCTAGCCTCACCAAAGCAGGTGTCATTTCTACTCTCTGTGGTAGAAATGATACAAAACAATTGGCTAACAATTTAGGCAAAGTCAAAAGATAACATGTCATTATTAATTTATATTCTACCAAAAAACATTGTCAATGCATGATCACTTCTATATCAATGGACTTACCTTTTAGTATACCTGCCCTTATTTTTGTGGACATAATAGCTCTTGTAGACGTTCTCTTCACCTATAGGGCATATCCATGCATTGCATGGGTAACCATTACTGGTATTTTTAGCCCCAGGATTTTCAGCAAACAGCTCACTTATATCCACAATTAAGGCCAGGATTTACAAGTTTGCTGAAAAAATGTCAATAGTTAGTCAACTGCCTTATATGCTACTACATAATACTTAGCCTAAATAGTCAGCCACTTTGTTATGTACACCTTTAAAAAAAAAACAGCCTCCTCCATATACCCCTATAGCTGTCCTAGCCTCACCAAAGCAGGTGGCATATCTACTCTCTGTGGTAGAAATGATACATAACAATTGGCTAACAATTTAGGCAAAGTCAATAGATAACATTGTTATTAATAATTTATATTTTATTTAAAATATTATCATATATGATATCTTCTATATCAATGCACTTACCTTTTAGTATACCTGACCTTATTTTTGTGGACATAATAGCTCTTGTAGACGATCTCTTCACCTATAGGGCATATCCATGCATTGCATGGGTAACCATAACTGATATTTTAAGCCCCAGGATTTCCAGCAAACAGCTCACTGCTATTATATCCACAATTAAGGCCAGGATTTACAAGTTTGCTGAAAAAATTTCAATAGTTAGTCAACTGCCTTATATGCTACTACATAATACTTAGCCTAAATAGTCAGCCACTTTGTTATGTACACCTTAAAAAAAACAGCTTCCTCCATATACCCCTATAGCTGTCCTAGCCTCACCAAAGCAGGTGGCATATCTATTCTCTGTGGAAGAAATGATACATAACAATTGGCTAACAATTTAGGCAAAGTCAATAGATAACATTGTTATTAATAATTTATATTTTATTTAAAATATTATCATATATGATATCTTCTATATCAATGCACTTACCTTTTAGTATACCTGACCTTATTTTTGTGGACATAATAGCTCTTGTAGACGATCTCTTCACCTATAGGGCATATCCATGCATTGCATGGGTAACCATAACTGATATTTTAAGCCCCAGGATTTTCAGCAAACAGCTCACTGCTATTATATCCACAATTAAGGCCAGGATTTACAAGTTTGCTGAAAAAATTTCAATAGTTAGTCAACTGCCTTATATGCTACTACATATTACTTAGCCTAAATAGTCAGCCACTTTGTTATGTACACCTTAAAAAAATAACAGCCTCCTCCATATACCCCTATAGCTGTCCTAGCCTCACCAAAGCAGGTGTCATTTCTACTCTCTGTGGTAGAAATGATACAAAACAATTGGCTAACAATTTAGGCAAAGTCAAAAGATAACATGTCATTATTAATTTATATTCTACCAAAAAACATTGTCAATGCATGATCACTTCTATATCAATGGACTTACCTTTTAGTATACCTGACCTTATTTTTGTGGACATAATAGCTCTTGTAGACGTTCTCTTCACCTATAGGGCATATCCATGCATTGCATGGGTAACCATTACTGGTATTTTTAGCCCCAGGATTTTCAGCAAACAGCTCACTGCTATTATATCCACAATTAAGGCCAGGATTTACAAATTTGCTGAAAAAATTTCAATAGTTAGTCAACTGCCTTATATGCTACTACATATTACTTAGCCTAAATAGTCAGCCACTTTGTTATTTACACCTTAAAAAAAATAACAGCCTCCTCCATATACCCCTATAGCTGTCCTAGCCTCACCAAAGCAGGTGTCATTTCTACTCTCTGTGGTAGAAATGATACAAAACAATTGGCTAACAATTTAGGCAAAGTCAAAAGATAACATGTCATTATTAATTTATATTCTACCAAAAAACATTGTCAATGCATGATCACTTCTATATCAATGGACTTACCTTTTAGTATACCTGCCCTTATTTTTGTGGACATAATAGCTCTTGTAGACGTTCTCTTCACCTATAGGGCATATCCATGCATTGCATGGGTAACCATTACTGGTATTTTTAGCCCCAGGATTTTCAGCAAACAGCTCACTTATATCCACAATTAAGGCCAGGATTTACAAGTTTGCTGAAAAAATTTCAATAGTTAGTCAACTGCCTTATATGCTACTACATAATACTTAGCCTAAATAGTCAGCCACTTTGTTATGTACACCTTTAAAAAAAAAACAGCCTCCTCCATATACCCCTATAGCTGTCCTAGCCTCACCAAAGCAGGTGGCATATCTACTCTCTGTGGTAGAAATGATACATAACAATTGGCTAACAATTTAGGCAAAGTCAATAGATAACATGTTATTAATAATTTATATTCTATTTAAAATATTATCATATATGATATCTTCTATATCAATGCACTTACCTTTTAGTATACCTGACCTTATTTTTGTGGACATAATAGCTCTTGTAGACGATCTCTTCACCTATAGGGCATATCGATGCATTTCATGGGTACCCATAACTGATATTTTAAGCCCCAGGATTTTCAGCAAACAGCTCACTGCTATTATATCCACAATTAAGGCCAGGATTTACAAGTTTGCTGAAAAAATTTCAATAGTTAGTCAACTGCCTTATATGCTACTACATATTACTTAGCCTAAATAGTCAGCCACTTTGTTATGTACACCTTAAAAAAAATAACAGCCTCCTCCATATACCCCTATAGCTGTCCTAGCCTCACCAAAGCAGGTGTCATTTCTACTCTCTGTGGTAGAAAAGATACAAAACAATTGGCTAACAATTTAGGCAAAGTCAAAAGATAACATGTCATTATTAATTTATATTCTACCAAAAAACATTGTCAATGCATGATCACTTCTATATCAATGGACTTACCTTTTAGTATACCTGCCCTTATTTTTGTGGACATAACAGCTCTTGTAGACGTTCTCTTCACCTATAGGGCATATCCATGCATTGCATGGGTAACCATTACTGGTATTTTTAGCCCCAGGATTTTCAGCAAACAGCTCACTGCTATTATATCCACAATTAAGGCCAGGATTTACAAGTTTGCTGAAAAAATTTCAATAGTTAGTCAACTGCCTTATATGCTACTACATAATACTTAGCCTAAATAGTCAGCCACTTTGTTATGTACACCTTAAAAAAAACAGCCTCCTCCATATACCCCTATAGCTGTCCTAGCCTCACCAAAGCAGGTGGCATATCTATTCTCTGTGGAAGAAATGATACATAACATTTGGCTAACAATTTAGGCAAAGTCAATAGATAACATTGTTATTAATAATTTATATTTTATTTAAAATATTATCATATATGATATCTTCTATATCAATGCACTTACCTTTTAGTATACCTGACCTTATTTTTGTGGACATAATAGCTCTAGTAGACGATCTCTTCACCTATAGGGCATATCCATGCATTGCATGGGTAACCATAACTGATATTTTAAGCCCTAGGATTTCCAGCAAACAGCTCACTGCTATTATATCCACAATTAAGGCCAGGATTTACAAGTTTGCTGAAAAAATTTCAATAGTTAGTCAACTGCCTTATATGCTACTACATATTACTTAGCCTAAATAGTCAGCCACTTTGTTATGTACACCTTAAAAAAAATAACAGCCTCCTCCATATACCCCTATAGCTGTCCTAGCCTCACCAAAGCAGGTGTCATTTCTACTCTCTGTGGTAGAAATGATACAAAACAATTGGCTAACAATTTAGGCAAAGTCAAAAGATAACATGTCATTATTAATTTATATTCTACCAAAAAGCATTGTCAATGCATGATCACTTCTATATCAATGGACTTACCTTTTAGTATACCTGCCCTTATTTTTGTGGACATAATAGCTCTTGTAGACGTTCTCTTCACCTATAGGGCATATCCATGCATTGCATGGGTAACCATTACTGGTATTTTTAGCCCCAGGATTTTCAGCAAACAGCTCACTGCTATTATATCCACAATTAAGGCCAGGATTTACAAGTTTGCTGAAAAAATTTCAATAGTTAGTCAACTGCCTTATATGCTACTACATAATACTTAGCCTAAATAGTCAGCCACTTTGTTATGTACACCTTAAAAAAAAAACAGCCTCCTCCATATACCCCTATAGCTGTCCTAGCCTCACCAAAGCAGGTGGCATATCTACTCTCTGTGGTAGAAATGATACATAACAATTGGCTAACAATTTAGGCAAAGTCAATAGATAACATGTTATTAATAATTTATATTCTATTTAAAATATTATCATATATGATATCTTCTATATCAATGCACTTACCTTTTAGTATACCTGACCTTATTTTTGTGGACATAATAGCTCTTGTAGACGATCTCTTCACCTATAGGGCATATCCATGCATTGCATGGGTAACCATAACTGATATTTTAAGCCCCAGGATTTTCAGCAAACAGCTCACTGCTATTATATCCACAATTAAGGCCAGGATTTACAAGTTTGCTGAAAAAATTTCAATAGTTAGTCAACTGCCTTATATGCTACTACATATTACTTAGCCTAAATAGTCAGCCACTTTGTTATGTACACCTTAAAAAAATAACAGCCTCCTCCATATACCCCTATAGCTGTCCTAGCCTCACCAAAGCAGGTGTCATTTCTACTCTCTGTGGTAGAAATGATACAAAACAATTGGCTAACAATTTAGGCAAAGTCAAAAGATAACATGTCATTATTAATTTATATTCTACCAAAAAACATTGTCAATGCATGATCACTTCTATATCAATGGACTTACCTTTTAGTATACCTGACCTTATTTTTGTGGACATAATAGCTCTTGTAGACGTTCTCTTCACCTATAGGGCATATCCATGCATTGCATGGGTTACCATTACTGGTATTTTTAGCCCCAGGATTTTCAGCAAACAGCTCACTGCTATTATATCCACAATTAAGGCCAGGATTTACAAATTTGCTGAAAAAATTTCAATAGTTAGTCAACTGCCTTATATGCTACTACATATTACTTAGCCTAAATAGTCAGCCACTTTGTTATTTACACCTTAAAAAAAATAACAGCCTCCTCCATATACCCCTATAGCTGTCCTAGCCTCACCAAAGCAGGTGTCATTTCTACTCTCTGTGGTAGAAATGATACAAAACAATTGGCTAACAATTTAGGCAAAGTCAAAAGATAACATGTCATTATTAATTTATATTCTACCAAAAAACATTGTCAATGCATGATCACTTCTATATCAATGGACTTACCTTTTAGTATACCTGCCCTTATTTTTGTGGACATAATAGCTCTTGTAGACATTCTCTTCACCTATAGGGCATATCCATGCATTGCATGGGTAACCATTACTGGTATTTTTAGCCCCAGGATTTTCAGCAAACAGCTCACTGCTATTATATCCACAATAAAGGCCAGGCTTTACAAGTTTGCTGAAAAAATTTCAATAGTTAGTCAACTGCCTTATATGCTACTACATAATACTTAGCCAAAATAGTCAGCCACTTTGTTATGTACACCTTAAAAAAAATAACAGCCTCCTCCATATACCCCTATAGCTGTCCAAGCCTCACCAAAGCAGGTGTCATTTCTATTCTCTGTGGTAGAAATGATACAAAACAATTGGCTAACAATTTAGGCAAAGTCAAAAGATAACATGTCATTATTAATTTATATTCTACCAAAAAACATTGTCAATGCATGATCACTTCTATATCAATGGACTTACCTTTTAGTATACCTGCCCTTATTTTTGTGGACATAATAGCTCTTGTAGACGTTCTCTTCACCTATAGGGCATATCCATGCATTGCATGGGTAACCATTACTGGTATTTTTAGCCCCAGGATTTTCAGCAAACAGCTCACTGCTATTATATCCACAATTAAGGCCAGGATTTACAAGTTTGCTGAAAAAATTTCAATAGTTAGTCAACTGCCTTATATGCTACTACATAATACTTAGCCTAAATAGTCAGCCACTTTGTTATGTACACCTTAAAAAAAACAGCCTCCTCCATATACCCCTATAGCTGTCCTAGCCTCACCAAAGCAGGTGGCATATCTATTCTCTGTGGAAGAAATGATACATAACAATTGGCTAACAATTTAGGCAAAGTCAATAGATAACATTGTTATTAATAATTTATATTTTATTTAAAATATTATCATATATGATATCTTCTATATCAATGCACTTACCTTTTAGTATACCTGACCTTATTTTTGTGGACATAATAGCTCTAGTAGACGATCTCTTCACCTATAGGGCATATCCATGCATTGCATGGGTAACCATAACTGATATTTTAAGCCCTAGAATTTCCAGCAAACAGCTCACTGCTATTATATCCACAATTAAGGCCAGGATTTACAAGTTTGCTGAAAAAATTTCAATAGTTAGTCAACTGCCTTATATGCTACTACATATTACTTAGCCTAAATAGTCAGCCACTTTGTTATGTACACCTTAAAAAAAATAACAGCCTCCTCCATATACCCCTATAGCTGTCCTAGCCTCACCAAAGCAGGTGTCATTTCTACTCTCTGTGGTAGAAATGATACAAAACAATTGGCTAACAATTTAGGCAAAGTCAAAAGATAACATGTCATTATTAATTTATATTCTACCAAAAAGCATTGTCAATGCATGATCACTTCTATATCAATGGACTTACCTTTTAGTATACCTGCCCTTATTTTTGTGGACATAATAGCTCTTGTAGACGTTCTCTTCACCTATAGGGCATATCCATGCATTGCATGGGTAACCATTACTGGTATTTTTAGCCCCAGGATTTTCAGCAAACAGCTCACTGCTATTATATCCACAATTAAGGCCAGGATTTACAAGTTTGCTGAAAAAATTTCAATAGTTAGTCAACTGCCTTATATGCTACTACATAATACTTAGCCTAAATAGTCAGCCACTTTGTTATGTACACCTTAAAAAAAAAACAGCCTCCTCCATATACCCCTATAGCTGTCCTAGCCTCACCAAAGCAGGTGGCATATCTACTCTCTGTGGTAGAAATGATACATAACAATTGGCTAACAATTTAGGCAAAGTCAATAGATAACATGTTATTAATAATTTATATTCTATTTAAAATATTATCATATATGATATCTTCTATATCAATGCACTTACCTTTTAGTATACCTGACCTTATTTTTGTGGACATAATAGCTCTTGTAGACGATCTCTTCACCTATAGGGCATATCCATGCATTGCATGGGTAACCATAACTGATATTTTAAGCCCCAGGATTTTCAGCAAACAGCTCACTGCTATTATATCCACAATTAAGGCCAGGATTTACAAGTTTGCTGAAAAAATTTCAATAGTTAGTCAACTGCCTTATATGCTACTACATATTACTTAGCCTAAGTAGTCAGCCACTTTGTTATGTACACCTTAAAAAAATAACAGCCTCCTCCATATACCCCTATAGCTGTCCTAGCCTCACCAAAGCAGGTGTCATTTCTACTCTCTGTGGTAGAAATGATACAAAACAATTGGCTAACAATTTAGGCAAAGTCAAAAGATAACATGTCATTATTAATTTATATTCTACCAAAAAACATTGTCAATGCATGATCACTTCTATATCAATGGACTTACCTTTTAGTATACCTGACCTTATTTTTGTGGACATAATAGCTCTTGTAGACGTTCTCTTCACCTATAGGGCATATCCATGCATTGCATGGGTAACCATTACTGGTATTTTTAGCCCCAGGATTTTCAGCAAACAGCTCACTGCTATTATATCCACAATTAAGGCCAGGATTTACAAATTTGCTGAAAAAATTTCAATAGTTAGTCAACTGCCTTATATGCTACTACATATTACTTAGCCTAAATAGTCAGCCACTTTGTTATTTACACCTTAAAAAAAATAACAGCCTCCTCCATATACCCCTATAGCTGTCCTAGCCTCACCAAAGCAGGTGTCATTTCTACTCTCTGTGGTAGAAATGATACAAAACAATTGGCTAACAATTTAGGCAAAGTCAAAAGATAACATGTCATTATTAATTTATATTCTACCAAAAAACATTGTCAATGCATGATCACTTCTATATCAATGGACTTACCTTTTAGTATACCTGCCCTTATTTTTGTGGACATAATAGCTCTTGTAGACATTCTCTTCACCTATAGGGCATATCCATGCATTGCATGGGTAACCATTACTGGTATTTTTAGCCCCAGGATTTTCAGCAAACAGCTCACTGCTATTATATCCACAATAAAGGCCAGGCTTTACAAGTTTGCTGAAAAAATTTCAATAGTTAGTCAACTGCCTTATATGCTACTACATAATACTTAGCCAAAATAGTCAGCCACTTTGTTATGTACACCTTAAAAAAAATAACAGCCTCCTCCATATACCCCTATAGCTGTCCAAGCCTCACCAAAGCAGGTGTCATTTCTACTCTCTGTGGTAGAAATGATACAAAACAATTGGCTAACAATTTAGGCAAAGTCAAAAGATAACATGTCATTATTAATTTATATTCTACCAAAAAACATTGTCAATGCATGATCACTTCTATATCAATGGACTTACCTTTTAGTATACCTGCCCTTATTTTTGTGGACATAATAGCTCTTGTAGACGTTCTCTTCACCTATAGGGCATATCCATGCATTGCATGGGTAACAATTACTGGTATTTTTAGCCCCAGGATTTTCAGCAAACAGCTCACTGCTATTATATCCACAATTAAGGCCAGGATTTACAAGTTTGCTGAAAAAATTTCAATAGTTAGTCAACTGCTTTATATGCTACTACATAATACTTAGCCTAAATAGTCAGCCACTTTGTTATGTACACCTTAAAAAAAAACAGCCTCCTCCATATACCCCTATAGCTGTCCTAGCCTCACCAAAGCAGGTGGCATATCTACTCTCTGTGGTAGAAATGATACATAACAATTGGCTAACAATTTAGGCAAAGTCAATAGATAACATGTTATTAATAATTTATATTCTATTTAAAATATTATCATATATGATATCTTCTATATCAATGCACTTACCTTTTAGTATACCTGACCTTATTTTTGTGGACATAATAGCTCTTGTAGACGATCTCTTCACCTATAGGGCATATCCATGCATTGCATGGGTAACCATAACTGATATTTTAAGCCCCAGGATTTCCAGCAAACAGCTCACTGCTATTATATCCACAATTAAGGCCAGGATTTACAAGTTTGCTGAAAAAATTTCAATAGTTAGTCAACTGCCTTA
The DNA here is from genome assembly GCF_040894005.1 of Engystomops pustulosus. Classification (NCBI taxonomy): domain Eukaryota; kingdom Metazoa; phylum Chordata; class Amphibia; order Anura; family Leptodactylidae; genus Engystomops; species Engystomops pustulosus. The sequence continues at coordinate 143,808,279 of NC_092417.1, read as the reverse complement.
TATGCTACTACATATTACTTAGCCTAAATAGTCAGCCACTTTGTTATGTACACCTTAAAAAAAATAACAGCCTCCTCCATATACCCCTATAGCTGTCCTAGCCTCACCAAAGCAGGTGTCATTTCTACTCTCTGTGGTAGAAATGATACAAAACAATTGGCTAACAATTTAGGCAAAGTCAAAAGATAACATGTCATTATTAATTTATATTCTACCAAAAAACATTGTCAATGCATGATCACTTCTATATCAATGGACTTACCTTTTAGTATACCTGCCCTTATTTTTGTGGACATAATAGCTCTTGTAGACGTTCTCTTCACCTATAGGGCATATCCATGCATTGCATGGGTAACCATTACTGGTATTTTTAGCCCCAGGATTTTCAGCAAACAGCTCACTGCTATTATATCCACAATAAAGGCCAGGCTTTACAAGTTTGCTGAAAAAATTTCAATAGCTAGTCAACTGCCTTATATGCTACTACATAATACTTAGCCTAAATAGTCAGCCACTTTGTTATGTACACCTTAAAAAAAATAACAGCCTCCTCCATATACCCCTATAGCTGTCCTAACCTCACCAAAGCAGGTGTCATTTCTACTCTCTGTGGTAGAAATGATACAAAACAATTGGCTAACAATTTAGGCAAAGTCAAAAGATAACATGTCATTATTAATTTATATTCTACCAAAAAACATTGTCAATGCATGATCACTTCTATATCAATGGACTTACCTTTTAGTATACCTGCCCTTATTTTTGTGGACATAATAGCTCTTGTAGACGTTCTCTTCACCTATAGGGCATATCCATGCATTGCATGGGTAACCATTACTGGTATTTTTAGCCCCAGGATTTTCAGCAAACAGCTCACTGCTATTATATCCACAATTAAGGCCAGGATTTACAAGTTTGCTGAAAAAATTTCAATAGTTAGTCAACTGCCTTATATGCTACTACAAAATACTTAGCCTAAATATTCAGCCACTTTGTTATGTACACCTTAAAATAAATAACAGCCTCCTCCATATACCCCTATAGCTGTCCTAGCCTCACCAAAGCAGGTGTCATTTCTACTTTCTGTGGTAGAAATGATACAAAACAATTGGCTAACAATTTAGGCAAAGTCAAAGGATAACATGTTATTATTAATTTATATTCTACCAAAAAACATTGTCAATGCATGATCACTTCTATATCAATGGACTTACCTTTTAGTATACCTGCCCTTATTTTTGTGGACATAATAGCTCTTGTAGACGTTCTCTTCACCTATAGGGCATATCCATGCATTGCATGGGTAACCATTACTGGTATTTTTAGCCCCAGGATTTTCAGCAAACAGCTCACTGCTATTATATCCACAATAAAGGCCAGGCTTTACAAGTTTGCTGAAAAAAATTCAATAGTTAGTCAACTGCCTTATATGCTACTACATAATACTTAGTCTAAATAGTCAGCCACTTTGTTATGTACACCTTAAAAAAAACAGCCTCCTCCATATACCCCTATAGCTGTCCTAGCCTCACCAAAGCAGGTGGCATATCTACTCTCTGTGGTAGAAATGATATATAACAATTGGCTAACAATTTAGGCAAAGTCAATAGATAACATGTTATTAATAATTTATATTCTATTTAAAATATTATCATATATGATATCTTCTATATCAATGCACTTACCTTTTAGTATACCTGACCTTATTTTTGTGGACATAATAGCTCTTGTAGACGATCTCTTCCCCTATAGGGCATATCCATGCGTTGCATGGGTAACCATAACTGATATTTTAAGCCCCAGGATTTTCAGCAAACAGCTCACTGCTATTATATCCACAATAAAGGCCAGGCTTTACAAGTTTGCTGAAAAAATTTCAATAGTTAGTCAACTGCCTTATATGCTACTACATAATACTTAGCCTAAATAGTCAGCCACTTTGTTATGTACACCTAAAAAAAAACAGCCTCCTCCATATACCCCTATAGCTGTCCTAGCCTCACCAAAGCAGGTGGTATATCTACTCTCTGTGGTAGAAATGATACATAACAATTGGCTAACAATTTAGGCAAAGTCAATAGATAACATGTTATTAATAATTTATATTCTATTTAAAATATTATCATATATGATATCTTCTATATCAATGCACTTACCTTTTAGTATACCTGACCTTATTTTTGTGGACATAATAGCTCTTGTAGACGATCTCTTCACCTATAGGGCATATCCATGCATTGCATGGGTAACCATAACTGATATTTTAAGCCCCAGGATTTTCAGCAAACAGCTCACTGCTATTATATCCACAATTAAGGCCAGGATTTACAAGTTTGTTGAAAAAATTTCAATAGTTAGTCAACTGCCTTATATGCTACTACATATTACTTAGCCTAAATAGTCAGCCACTTTGTTATGTACACCTTAAAAAAAATAACAGCCTCCTCCATATACCCCTATAGCTGTCCTAGCCTCACCAAAGCAGGTGTCATTTCTACTCTCTGTGGTAGAAATGATACAAAACAATTGGCTAACAATTTAGGCAAAGTCAAAAGATAACATGTCATTATTAATTTATATTCTACCAAAAAACATTGTCAATGCATGATCACTTCTATATCAATGGACTTACCTTTTAGTATACCTGCCCTTATTTTTGTGGACATAATAGCTCTTGTAGACGTTCTCTTCACCTATAGGGCATATCCATGCATTGCATGGGTAACCATTACTGGTATTTTTAGCCCCAGGATTTTCAGCAAACAGCTCACTGCTATTATATCCACAATAAAGGCCAGGCTTTACAAGTTTGCTGAAAAAATTTCAATAGTTAGTCAACTGCCTTATATGCTACTACATAATACTTAGCCTAAATAGTCAGCCACTTTGTTATGTACACCTTAAAAAAAATAACAGCCTCCTCCATATACCCCTATAGCTGTCCTAGCCTCACCAAAGCAGGTGTCATTTCTACTCTCTGTGGTAGAAATGATACAAAACAATTGGCTAACAATTTAGGCAAAGTCAAAAGATAACATGTCATTATTAATTTATATTCTACCAAAAAACATTGTCAATGCATGATCACTTCTATATCAATGGACTTACCTTTTAGTATACCTGCCCTTATTTTTGTGGACATAATAGCTCTTGTAGACGTTCTCTTCACCTATAGGGCATATCCATGCATTGCATGGGTAACCATTACTGGTATTTTTAGCCCCAGGATTTTCAGCAAACAGCTCACTTATATCCACAATTAAGGCCAGGATTTACAAGTTTGCTGAAAAAATGTCAATAGTTAGTCAACTGCCTTATATGCTACTACATAATACTTAGCCTAAATAGTCAGCCACTTTGTTATGTACACCTTTAAAAAAAAACAGCCTCCTCCATATACCCCTATAGCTGTCCTAGCCTCACCAAAGCAGGTGGCATATCTACTCTCTGTGGTAGAAATGATACATAACAATTGGCTAACAATTTAGGCAAAGTCAATAGATAACATGTTATTAATAATTTATATTCTATTTAAAATATTATCATACATGATATCTTCTATATCAATGCACTTACCTTTTAGTATACCTGACCTTATTTTTGTGGACATAATAGCTCTTGTAGACGATCTCTTCACCTATAGGGCATATCCATGCATTTCATGGGTACCCATAACTGATATTTTAAGCCCCAGGATTTTCAGCAAACAGCTCACTGCTATTATATCCACAATTAAGGCCAGGATTTACAAGTTTGCTGAAAAAATTTCAATAGTTAGTCAACTGCCTTATATGCTACTACATATTACTTAGCCTAAATAGTCAGCCACTTTGTTATGTACACCTTAAAAAAAATAACAGCCTCCTCCATATACCCCTATAGCTGTCCTAGCCTCACCAAAGCAGGTGTCATTTCTACTCTCTGTGGTAGAAAAGATACAAAACAATTGGCTAACAATTTAGGCAAAGTCAAAAGATAACATGTCATTATTAATTTATATTCTACCAAAAAACATTGTCAATGCATGATCACTTCTATATCAATGGACTTACCTTTTAGTATACCTGCCCTTATTTTTGTGGACATAACAGCTCTTGTAGACGTTCTCTTCACCTATAGGGCATATCCATGCATTGCATGGGTAACCATTACTGGTATTTTTAGCCCCAGGATTTTCAGCAAACAGCTCACTGCTATTATATCCACAATTAAGGCCAGGATTTACAAGTTTGCTGAAAAAATTTCAATAGTTAGTCAACTGCCTTATATGCTACTACATAATACTTAGCCTAAATAGTCAGCCACTTTGTTATGTACACCTTAAAAAAAACAGCCTCCTCCATATACCCCTATAGCTGTCCTAGCCTCACCAAAGCAGGTGGCATATCTATTCTCTGTGGAAGAAATGATACATAACAATTGGCTAACAATTTAGGCAAAGTCAATAGATAACATTGTTATTAATAATTTATATTTTATTTAAAATATTATCATATATGATATCTTCTATATCAATGCACTTACCTTTTAGTATACCTGACCTTATTTTTGTGGACATAATAGCTCTAGTAGACGATCTCTTCACCTATAGGGCATATCCATGCATTGCATGGGTAACCATAACTGATATTTTAAGCCTCAGGATTTTCAGCAAACAGCTCACTGCTATTATATCCACAATTAAGGCCAGGATTTACAAGTTTGCTGAAAAAATTTCAATAGTTAGTCAACTGCCTTCTATGCTACTACATATTACTTAGCCTAAATAGTCAGCCACTTTGTTATGTACACCTTAAAAAAAATAACAGCCTCCTCCATATACCCCTATAGCTGTCCTAGCCTCACCAAAGCAGGTGTCATTTCTACTCTCTGTGGTAGAAATGATACAAAACAATTGGCTAACAATTTAGGCAAAGTCAAAAGATAACATGTCATTATTAATTTATATTCTACCAAAAAATATTGTCAATGCATGATCACTTCTATATCAATGGACTTACCTTTTAGTATACCTGCCCTTATTTTTGTGGACATAATAGCTCTTGTAGACGTTCTCTTCACCTATAGGGCATATCCATGCATGGCATGGGTAACCATTACTGGTATTTTTAGCCCCAGAATTTTCAGCAAACAGCTCACTGCTATTATATCCACAATTAAGGCCAGGATTTACAAGTTTGCTGAAAAAATTTCAATAGTTAGTCAACTGCCTTATATGCTACTACATAATACTTAGCCTAAATAGTCAGCCACTTTGTTATGTACACCTTAAAAAAAACAGCCTCCTCCATATACCCCTATAGCTGTCCTAGCCTCACCAAAGCAGGTGGCATATCTACTCTCTGTGGTAGAAATGATACATAACAATTGGCTAACAATTTAGGCAAAGTCAATAGATAACATGTTATTAATAATTTATATTCTATTTAAAATATTATCATATATGATATCTTCTATATCAATGCACTTACCTTTTAGTATACCTGACCTTATTTTTGTGGACATAATAGCTCTTGTAGACGATCTCTTCACCTATAGGGCATATCCATGCATTGCATGGGTAACCATAACTGATATTTTAAGCCCCAGGATTTCCAGCAAACAGCTCACTGCTATTATATCCACAATTAAGGCCAGGATTTACAAGTTTGCTGAAAAAATTTCAATAGTTAGTCAACTGCCTTATATGCTACTACATATTACTTAGCCTAAATAGTCAGCCACTTTGTTATGTACACCTTAAAAAAAATAACAGCCTCCTCCATATACCCCTATAGCTGTCCTAGCCTCACCAAAGCAGGTGTCATTTCTACTCTCTGTGGTAGAAATGATACAAAACAATTGGCTAACAATTTAGGCAAAGTCAAAAGATAACATGTCATTATTAATTTATATTCTACCAAAAAGCATTGTCAATGCATGATCACTTCTATATCAATGGACTTACCTTTTAGTATACCTGCCCTTATTTTTGTGGACATAATAGCTCTTGTAGACGTTCTCTTCACCTATAGGGCATATCCATGCATTGCATGGGTAACCATTACTGGTATTTTTAGCCCCAGGATTTTCAGCAAACAGCTCACTTATATCCACAATTAAGGCCAGGATTTACAAGTTTGCAGAAAAAATTTCAATAGTTAGTCAACTGCCTTATATGCTACTACATAATACTTAGCCTAAATAGTCAGCCACTTTGTTATGTACACCTTTAAAAAAAAAAACAGCCTCCTCCATATACCCCTATAGCTGTCCTAGCCTCACCAAAGCAGGTGGCATATCTACTCTCTGTGGTAGAAATGATACATAACAATTGGCTAACAATTTAGGCAAAGTCAATAGATAACATGTTATTAATAATTTATATTCTATTTAAAATATTATCATATATGATATCTTCTATATCAATGCACTTACCTTTTAGTATACCTGACCTTATTTTTGTGGACATAATAGCTCTTGTAGACGATCTCTTCACCTATAGGGCATATCCATGCATTTCATGGGTACCCATAACTGATATTTTAAGCCCCAGGATTTTCAGCAAACAGCTCACTGCTATTATATCCACAATTAAGGCCAGGATTTACAAGTTTGCTGAAAAAATTTCAATAGTTAGTCAACTGCCTTATATGCTACTACATATTACTTAGCCTAAATAGTCAGCCACTTTGTTATGTACACCTTAAAAAAAATAACAGCCTCCTCCATATACCCCTATAGCTGTCCTAGCCTCACCAAAGCAGGTGTCATTTCTACTCTCTGTGGTAGAAATGATACAAAACAATTGGCTAACAATTTAGGCAAAGTCAAAAGATAACATGTCATTATTAATTTATATTCTACCAAAAAACATTCTCAATGCATGATCACTTCTATATCAATGGACTTACCTTTTAGTATACCTGCCCTTATTTTTGTGGACATAATAGCTCTTGTAGACGTTCTCTTCACCTATAGGGCATATCCATGCATTGCATGGGTAACCATTACTGGTATTTTTAGCCCCAGGATTTTCAGCAAACAGCTCACTGCTATTATATCCACAATAAAGGCCAGGCTTTACAAGTTTGCTGAAAAAATTTCAATAGTTAGTCAACTCCCTTATATGCTACTACATAATACTTAGCCTAAATAGTCAGCCACTTTGTTATGTACACCTTAAAAAAAATAACAGCCTCCTCCATATACCCCTATAGCTGTCCTAGCCTCACCAAAGCAGGTGTCATTTCTACTCTCTGTGGTAGAAATGATACAAAACAATTGGCTAACAATTTAGGCAAAGTCAAAAGATAACATGTCATTATTAATTTATATTCTACCAAAAAACATTGTCAATGCATGATCACTTCTATATCAATGGACTTACCTTTTAGTATACCTGCCCTTATTTTTGTGGACATAATAGCTCTTGTAGACGTTCTCTTCACCTATAGGGCATATCCATGCATTGCATGGGTAACCATTACTGGTATTTTTAGCCCCAGGATTTTCAGCAAACAGCTCACTTATATCCACAATTAAGGCCAGGATTTACAAGTTTGCTGAAAAAATGTCAATAGTTAGTCAACTGCCTTATATGCTACTACATAATACTTAGCCTAAATAGTCAGCCACTTTGTTATGTACACCTTTAAAAAAAAAACAGCCTCCTCCATATACCCCTATAGCTGTCCTAGCCTCACCAAAGCAGGTGGCATATCTACTCTCTGTGGTAGAAATGATACATAACAATTGGCTAACAATTTAGGCAAAGTCAATAGATAACATTGTTATTAATAATTTATATTTTATTTAAAATATTATCATATATGATATCTTCTATATCAATGCACTTACCTTTTAGTATACCTGACCTTATTTTTGTGGACATAATAGCTCTTGTAGACGATCTCTTCACCTATAGGGCATATCCATGCATTGCATGGGTAACCATAACTGATATTTTAAGCCCCAGGATTTCCAGCAAACAGCTCACTGCTATTATATCCACAATTAAGGCCAGGATTTACAAGTTTGCTGAAAAAATTTCAATAGTTAGTCAACTGCCTTATATGCTACTACATAATACTTAGCCTAAATAGTCAGCCACTTTGTTATGTACACCTTAAAAAAAACAGCTTCCTCCATATACCCCTATAGCTGTCCTAGCCTCACCAAAGCAGGTGGCATATCTATTCTCTGTGGAAGAAATGATACATAACAATTGGCTAACAATTTAGGCAAAGTCAATAGATAACATTGTTATTAATAATTTATATTTTATTTAAAATATTATCATATATGGTATCTTCTATATCAATGCACTTACCTTTTAGTATACCTGACCTTATTTTTGTGGACATAATAGCTCTTGTAGACGATCTCTTCACCTATAGGGCATATCCATGCATTTCATGGGTACCCATAACTGATATTTTAAGCCCCAGGATTTTCAGCAAACAGCTCACTGCTATTATATCCACAATTAAGGCCAGGATTTACAAGTTTGCTGAAAAAATTTCAATAGTTAGTCAACTGCCTTATATGCTACTACATATTACTTAGCCTAAATAGTCAGCCACTTTGTTATGTACACCTTAAAAAAATAACAGCCTCCTCCATATACCCCTATAGCTGTCCTAGCCTCACCAAAGCAGGTGTCATTTCTACTCTCTGTGGTAGAAATGATACAAAACAATTGGCTAACAATTTAGGCAAAGTCAAAAGATAACATGTCATTATTAATTTATATTCTACCAAAAAACATTGTCAATGCATGATCACTTCTATATCAATGGACTTACCTTTTAGTATACCTGACCTTATTTTTGTGGACATAATAGCTCTTGTAGACGTTCTCTTCACCTATAGGGCATATCCATGCATTGCATGGGTAACCATTACTGGTATTTTTAGCCCCAGGATTTTCAGCAAACAGCTCACTGCTATTATATCCACAATTAAGGCCAGGATTTACAAATTTGCTGAAAAAATTTCAATAGTTAGTCAACTGCCTTATATGCTACTACATATTACTTAGCCTAAATAGTCAGCCACTTTGTTATTTACACCTTAAAAAAAATAACAGCCTCCTCCATATACCCCTATAGCTGTCCTAGCCTCACCAAAGCAGGTGTCATTTCTACTCTCTGTGGTAGAAATGATACAAAACAATTGGCTAACAATTTAGGCAAAGTCAAAAGATAACATGTCATTATTAATTTATATTCTACCAAAAAACATTGTCAATGCATGATCACTTCTATATCAATGGACTTACCTTTTAGTATACCTGCCCTTATTTTTGTGGACATAATAGCTCTTGTAGACGTTCTCTTCACCTATAGGGCATATCCATGCATTGCATGGGTAACCATTACTGGTATTTTTAGCCCCAGGATTTTCAGCAAACAGCTCACTTATATCCACAATTAAGGCCAGGATTTACAAGTTTGCTGAAAAAATTTCAATAGTTAGTCAACTGCCTTATATGCTACTACATAATACTTAGCCTAAATAGTCAGCCACTTTGTTATGTACACCTTTAAAAAAAAAACAGCCTCCTCCATATACCCCTATAGCTGTCCTAGCCTCACCAAAGCAGGTGGCATATCTACTCTCTGTGGTAGAAATGATACATAACAATTGGCTAACAATTTAGGCAAAGTCAATAGATAACATGTTATTAATAATTTATATTCTATTTAAAATATTATCATATATGATATCTTCTATATCAATGCACTTACCTTTTAGTATACCTGACCTTATTTTTGTGGACATAATAGCTCTTGTAGACGATCTCTTCACCTATAGGGCATATCGATGCATTTCATGGGTACCCATAACTGATATTTTAAGCCCCAGGATTTTCAGCAAACAGCTCACTGCTATTATATCCACAATTAAGGCCAGGATTTACAAGTTTGCTGAAAAAATTTCAATAGTTAGTCAACTGCCTTATATGCTACTACATATTACTTAGCCTAAATAGTCAGCCACTTTGTTATGTACACCTTAAAAAAAATAACAGCCTCCTCCATATACCCCTATAGCTGTCCTAGCCTCACCAAAGCAGGTGTCATTTCTACTCTCTGTGGTAGAAAAGATACAAAACAATTGGCTAACAATTTAGGCAAAGTCAAAAGATAACATGTCATTATTAATTTATATTCTACCAAAAAACATTGTCAATGCATGATCACTTCTATATCAATGGACTTACCTTTTAGTATACCTGCCCTTATTTTTGTGGACATAACAGCTCTTGTAGACGTTCTCTTCACCTATAGGGCATATCCATGCATTGCATGGGTAACCATTACTGGTATTTTTAGCCCCAGGATTTTCAGCAAACAGCTCACTGCTATTATATCCACAATTAAGGCCAGGATTTACAAGTTTGCTGAAAAAATTTCAATAGTTAGTCAACTGCCTTATATGCTACTACATAATACTTAGCCTAAATAGTCAGCCACTTTGTTATGTACACCTTAAAAAAAACAGCCTCCTCCATATACCCCTATAGCTGTCCTAGCCTCACCAAAGCAGGTGGCATATCTATTCTCTGTGGAAGAAATGATACATAACAATTGGCTAACAATTTAGGCAAAGTCAATAGATAACATTGTTATTAATAATTTATATTTTATTTAAAATATTATCATATATGATATCTTCTATATCAATGCACTTACCTTTTAGTATACCTGACCTTATTTTTGTGGACATAATAGCTCTAGTAGACGATCTCTTCACCTATAGGGCATATCCATGCATTGCATGGGTAACCATAACTGATATTTTAAGCCCTAGGATTTCCAGCAAACAGCTCACTGCTATTATATCCACAATTAAGGCCAGGATTTACAAGTTTGCTGAAAAAATTTCAATAGTTAGTCAACTGCCTTATATGCTACTACATATTACTTAGCCTAAATAGTCAGCCACTTTGTTATGTACACCTTAAAAAAAATAACAGCCTCCTCCATATACCCCTATAGCTGTCCTAGCCTCACCAAAGCAGGTGTCATTTCTACTCTCTGTGGTAGAAATGATACAAAACAATTGGCTAACAATTTAGGCAAAGTCAAAAGATAACATGTCATTATTAATTTATATTCTACCAAAAAGCATTGTCAATGCATGATCACTTCTATATCAATGGACTTACCTTTTAGTATACCTGCCCTTATTTTTGTGGACATAATAGCTCTTGTAGACGTTCTCTTCACCTATAGGGCATATCCATGCATTGCATGGGTAACCATTACTGGTATTTTTAGCCCCAGGATTTTCAGCAAACAGCTCACTGCTATTATATCCACAATTAAGGCCAGGATTTACAAGTTTGCTGAAAAAATTTCAATAGTTAGTCAACTGCCTTATATGCTACTACATAATACTTAGCCTAAATAGTCAGCCACTTTGTTATGTACACCTTAAAAAAAAAACAGCCTCCTCCATATACCCCTATAGCTGTCCTAGCCTCACCAAAGCAGGTGGCATATCTACTCTCTGTGGTAGAAATGATACATAACAATTGGCTAACAATTTAGGCAAAGTCAATAGATAACATGTTATTAATAATTTATATTCTATTTAAAATATTATCATATATGATATCTTCTATATCAATGCACTTACCTTTTAGTATACCTGACCTTATTTTTGTGGACATAATAGCTCTTGTAGACGATCTCTTCACCTATAGGGCATATCCATGCATTGCATGGGTAACCATAACTGATATTTTAAGCCCCAGGATTTTCAGCAAACAGCTCACTGCTATTATATCCACAATTAAGGCCAGGATTTACAAGTTTGCTGAAAAAATTTCAATAGTTAGTCAACTGCCTTATATGCTACTACATATTACTTAGCCTAAATAGTCAGCCACTTTGTTATGTACACCTTAAAAAAATAACAGCCTCCTCCATATACCCCTATAGCTGTCCTAGCCTCACCAAAGCAGGTGTCATTTCTACTCTCTGTGGTAGAAATGATACAAAACAATTGGCTAACAATTTAGGCAAAGTCAAAAGATAACATGTCATTATTAATTTATATTCTACCAAAAAACATTGTCAATGCATGATCACTTCTATATCAATGGACTTACCTTTTAGTATACCTGACCTTATTTTTGTGGACATAATAGCTCTTGTAGACGTTCTCTTCACCTATAGGGCATATCCATGCATTGCATGGGTAACCATTACTGGTATTTTTAGCCCCAGGATTTTCAGCAAACAGCTCACTGCTATTATATCCACAATTAAGGCCAGGATTTACAAATTTGCTGAAAAAATTTCAATAGTTAGTCAACTGCCTTATATGCTACTACATATTACTTAGCCTAAATAGTCAGCCACTTTGTTATTTACACCTTAAAAAAAATAACAGCCTCCTCCATATACCCCTATAGCTGTCCTAGCCTCACCAAAGCAGGTGTCATTTCTACTCTCTGTGGTAGAAATGATACAAAACAATTGGCTAACAATTTAGGCAAAGTCAAAAGATAACATGTCATTATTAATTTATATTCTACCAAAAAACATTGTCAATGCATGATCACTTCTATATCAATGGACTTACCTTTTAGTATACCTGCCCTTATTTTTGTGGACATAATAGCTCTTGTAGACATTCTCTTCACCTATAGGGCATATCCATGCATTGCATGGGTAACCATTACTGGTATTTTTAGCCCCAGGATTTTCAGCAAACAGCTCACTGCTATTATATCCACAATAAAGGCCAGGCTTTACAAGTTTGCTGAAAAAATTTCAATAGTTAGTCAACTGCCTTATATGCTACTACATAATACTTAGCCAAAATAGTCAGCCACTTTGTTATGTACACCTTAAAAAAAATAACAGCCTCCTCCATATACCCCTATAGCTGTCCAAGCCTCACCAAAGCAGGTGTCATTTCTACTCTCTGTGGTAGAAATGATACAAAACAATTGGCTAACAATTTAGGCAAAGTCAAAAGATAACATGTCATTATTAATTTATATTCTACCAAAAAACATTGTCAATGCATGATCACTTCTATATCAATGGACTTACCTTTTAGTATACCTGCCCTTATTTTTGTGGACATAATAGCTCTTGTAGACGTTCTCTTCACCTATAGGGCATATCCATGCATTGCATGGGTAACCATTACTGGTATTTTTAGCCCCAGGATTTTCAGCAAACAGCTCACTGCTATTATATCCACAATTAAGGCCAGGATTTACAAGATTGCTGAAAAAATTTCAATAGTTAGTCAACTGCCTTATATGCTACTACATAATACTTAGCCTAAATAGTCAGCCACTTTGTTATGTACACCTTAAAAAAAACAGCCTCCTCCATATACCCCTATAGCTGTCCTAGCCTCACCAAAGCAGGTGGCATATCTATTCTCTGTGGAAGAAATGATACATAACAATTGGCTAACAATTTAGGCAAAGTCAATAGATAACATTGTTATTAATAATTTATATTTTATTTAAAATATTATCATATATGATATCTTCTATATCAATGCACTTACCTTTTAGTATACCTGACCTTATTTTTGTGGACATAATAGCTCTAGTAGACGATCTCTTCACCTATAGGGCATATCCATGCATTGCATGGGTAACCATAACTGATATTTTAAGCCCTAGGATTTCCAGCAAACAGCTCACTGCTATTATATCCACAATTAAGGCCAGGATTTACAAGTTTGCTGAAAAAATTTCAATAGTTAGTCAACTGCCTTATATGCTACTACATATTACTTAGCCTAAATAGTCAGCCACTTTGTTATGTACACCTTAAAAAAAATAACAGCCTCCTCCATATACCCCTATAGCTGTCCTAGCCTCACCAAAGCAGGTGTCATTTCTACTCTCTGTGGTAGAAATGATACAAAACAATTGGCTAACAATTTAGGCAAAGTCAAAAGATAACATGTCATTATTAATTTATATTCTACCAAAAAGCATTGTCAATGCATGATCACTTCTATATCAATGGACTTACCTTTTAGTATACCTGCCCTTATTTTTGTGGACATAATAGCTCTTGTAGACGTTCTCTTCACCTATAGGGCATATCCATGCATTGCATGGGTAACCATTACTGGTATTTTTAGCCCCAGGATTTTCAGCAAACAGCTCACTGCTATTATATCCACAATTAAGGCCAGGATTTACAAGTTTGCTGAAAAAATTTCAATAGTTAGTCAACTGCCTTATATGCTACTACATAATACTTAGCCTAAATAGTCAGCCACTTTGTTATGTACACCTTAAAAAAAAAACAGCCTCCTCCATATACCCCTATAGCTGTCCTAGCCTCACCAAAGCAGGTGGCATATCTACTCTCTGTGGTAGAAATGATACATAACAATTGGCTAACAATTTAGGCAAAGTCAATAGATAACATGTTATTAATAATTTATATTCTATTTAAAATATTATCATATATGATATCTTCTATATCAATGCACTTACCTTTTAGTATACCTGACCTTATTTTTGTGGACATAATAGCTCTTGTAGACGATCTCTTCACCTATAGGGCATATCCATGCATTGCATGGGTAACCATAACTGATATTTTAAGCCCCAGGATTTTCAGCAAACAGCTCACTGCTATTATATCCACAATTAAGGCCAGGATTTACAAGTTTGCTGAAAAAATTTCAATAGTTAGTCAACTGCCTTATATGCTACTACATATTACTTAGCCTAAATAGTCAGCCACTTTGTTATGTACACCTTAAAAAAAACAGCCTCCTCCATATACCCCTAGAGCTGTCCTAGCCTCACCAAAGCAGGTGGCATATCTATTCTCTGTGGAAGAAATGATACATAACAATTGGCTAACAATTTAGGCAAAGTCAATAGATAACATTGTTATTAATAATTTATATTTTATTTAAAATATTATCATATATGATATCTTCTATATCAATGCACTTACCTTTTAGTATACCTGACCTTATTTTTGTGGACATAATAGCTCTAGTAGACGATCTCTTCACCTATAGGGCATATCCATGCATTGCATGGGTAACCATAACTGATATTTTAAGCCCTAGGATTTCCAGCAAACAGCTCACTGCTATTATATCCACAATTAAGGCCAGGATTTACAAGTTTGCTGAAAAAATTTCAATAGTTAGTCAACTGCCTTATATGCTACTACATATTACTTAGCCTAAATAGTCAGCCACTTTGTTATGTACACCTTAAAAAAAATAACAGCCTCCTCCATATACCCCTATAGCTGTCCTAGCCTCACCAAAGCAGGTGTCATTTCTACTCTCTGTGGTAGAAATGATACAAAACAATTGGCTAACAATTTAGGCAAAGTCAAAAGATAACATGTCATTATTAATTTATATTCTACCAAAAAGCATTGTCAATGCATGATCACTTCTATATCAATGGACTTACCTTTTAGTATACCTGCCCTTATTTTTGTGGACATAATAGCTCTTGTAGACGTTCTCTTCACCTATAGGGCATATCCATGCATTGCATGGGTAACCATTACTGGTATTTTTAGCCCCAGGATTTTCAGCAAACAGCTCACTGCTATTATATCCACAATTAAGGCCAGGATTTACAAGTTTGCTGAAAAAATTTCAATAGTTAGTCAACTGCCTTATATGCTACTACATAATACTTAGCCTAAATAGTCAGCCACTTTGTTATGTACACCTTAAAAAAAAAACAGCCTCCTCCATATACCCCTATAGCTGTCCTAGCCTCACCAAAGCAGGTGGCATATCTACTCTCTGTGGTAGAAATGATACATAACAATTGGCTAACAATTTAGGCAAAGTCAATAGATAACATGTTATTAATAATTTATATTCTATTTAAAATATTATCATATATGATATCTTCTATATCAATGCACTTACCTTTTAGTATACCTGACCTTATTTTTGTGGACATAATAGCTCTTGTAGACGATCTCTTCACCTATAGGGCATATCCATGCATTGCATGGGTAACCATAACTGATATTTTAAGCCCCAGGATTTTCAGCAAACAGCTCACTGCTATTATATCCACAATTAAGGCCAGGATTTACAAGTTTGCTGAAAAAATTTCAATAGTTAGTCAACTGCCTTATATGCTACTACATATTACTTAGCCTAAATAGTCAGCCACTTTGTTATGTACACCTTAAAAAAATAACAGCCTCCTCCATATACCCCTATAGCTGTCCTAGCCTCACCAAAGCAGGTGTCATTTCTACTCTCTGTGGTAGAAATGATACAAAACAATTGGCTAACAATTTAGGCAAAGTCAAAAGATAACATGTCATTATTAATTTATATTCTACCAAAAAACATTGTCAATGCATGATCACTTCTATATCAATGGACTTACCTTTTAGTATACCTGACCTTATTTTTGTGGACATAATAGCTCTTGTAGACGTTCTCTTCACCTATAGGGCATATCCATGCATTGCATGGGTAACCATTACTGGTATTTTTAGCCCCAGGATTTTCAGCAAACAGCTCACTGCTATTATATCCACAATTAAGGCCAGGATTTACAAATTTGCTGAAAAAATTTCAATAGTTAGTCAACTGCCTTATATGCTACTACATATTACTTAGCCTAAATAGTCAGCCACTTTGTTATTTACACCTTAAAAAAAATAACAGCCTCCTCCATATACCCCTATAGCTGTCCTAGCCTCACCAAAGCAGGTGTCATTTCTACTCTCTGTGGTAGAAATGATACAAAACAATTGGCTAACAATTTAGGCAAAGTCAAAAGATAACATGTCATTATTAATTTATATTCTACCAAAAAACATTGTCAATGCATGATCACTTCTATATCAATGGACTTACCTTTTAGTATACCTGCCCTTATTTTTGTGGACATAATAGCTCTTGTAGACAT
Organism: Engystomops pustulosus; assembly: GCF_040894005.1. Classification (NCBI taxonomy): domain Eukaryota; kingdom Metazoa; phylum Chordata; class Amphibia; order Anura; family Leptodactylidae; genus Engystomops; species Engystomops pustulosus. The sequence goes on along the minus strand of NC_092417.1, from coordinate 143,791,379 downwards.
TCTCTTCACCTATAGGGCATATCCATGCATTGCATGGGTAACCATTACTGGTATTTTTAGCCCCAGGATTTTCAGCAAACAGCTCACTGCTATTATATCCACAATAAAGGCCAGGCTTTACAAGTTTGCTGAAAAAATTTCAATAGTTAGTCAACTGCCTTATATGCTACTACATAATACTTAGCCAAAATAGTCAGCCACTTTGTTATGTACACCTTAAAAAAAATAACAGCCTCCTCCATATACCCCTATAGCTGTCCAAGCCTCACCAAAGCAGGTGTCATTTCTACTCTCTGTGGTAGAAATGATACAAAACAATTGGCTAACAATTTAGGCAAAGTCAAAAGATAACATGTCATTATTAATTTATATTCTACCAAAAAACATTGTCAATGCATGATCACTTCTATATCAATGGACTTACCTTTTAGTATACCTGCCCTTATTTTTGTGGACATAATAGCTCTTGTAGACGTTCTCTTCACCTATAGGGCATATCCATGCATTGCATGGGTAACCATTACTGGTATTTTTAGCCCCAGGATTTTCAGCAAACAGCTCACTGCTATTATATCCACAATTAAGGCCAGGATTTACAAGTTTGCTGAAAAAATTTCAATAGTTAGTCAACTGCTTTATATGCTACTACATAATACTTAGCCTAAATAGTCAGCCACTTTGTTATGTACACCTTAAAAAAAAACAGCCTCCTCCATATACCCCTATAGCTGTCCTAGCCTCACCAAAGCAGGTGGCATATCTACTCTCTGTGGTAGAAATGATACATAACAATTGGCTAACAATTTAGGCAAAGTCAATAGATAACATGTTATTAATAATTTATATTCTATTTAAAATATTATCATATATGATATCTTCTATATCAATGCACTTACCTTTTAGTATACCTGACCTTATTTTTGTGGACATAATAGCTCTTGTAGACGATCTCTTCACCTATAGGGCATATCCATGCATTGCATGGGTAACCATAACTGATATTTTAAGCCCCAGGATTTCCAGCAAACAGCTCACTGCTATTATATCCACAATTAAGGCCAGGATTTACAAGTTTGCTGAAAAAATTTCAATAGTTAGTCAACTGCCTTATATGCTACTACATATTACTTAGCCTAAATAGTCAGCCACTTTGTTATGTACACCTTAAAAAAAATAACAGCCTCCTCCATATACCCCTATAGCTGTCCTAGCCTCACCAAAGCAGGTGTCATTTCTACTCTCTGTGGTAGAAATGATACAAAACAATTGGCTAACAATTTAGGCAAAGTCAAAAGATAACATGTCATTATTAATTTATATTCTACCAAAAAACATTGTCAATGCATGATCACTTCTATATCAATGGACTTACCTTTTAGTATACCTGCCCTTATTTTTGTGGACATAATAGCTCTTGTAGACGTTCTCTTCACCTATAGGGCATATCCATGCATTGCATGGGTAACCATTACTGGTATTTTTAGCCCCAGGATTTTCAGCAAACAGCTCACTGCTATTATATCCACAATAAAGGCCAGGCTTTACAAGTTTGCTGAAAAAATTTCAATAGCTAGTCAACTGCCTTATATGCTACTACATAATACTTAGCCTAAATAGTCAGCCACTTTGTTATGTACACCTTAAAAAAAATAACAGCCTCCTCCATATACCTCTATAGCTGTCCTAACCTCACCAAAGCAGGTGTCATTTCTACTCTCTGTGGTAGAAATGATACAAAACAATTGGCTAACAATTTAGGCAAAGTCAAAAGATAACATGTCATTATTAATTTATATTCTACCAAAAAACATTGTCAATGCATGATCACTTCTATATCAATGGACTTACCTTTTAGTATACCTGCCCTTATTTTTGTGGACATAATAGCTCTTGTAGACGTTCTCTTCACCTATAGGGCATATCCATGCATTGCATGGGTAACCATTACTGGTATTTTTAGCCCCAGGATTTTCAGCAAACAGCTCACTGCTATTATATCCACAATTAAGGCCAGGATTTACAAGTTTGCTGAAAAAATTTCAATAGTTAGTCAACTGCCTTATATGCTACTACAAAATACTTAGCCTAAATATTCAGCCACTTTGTTATGTACACCTTAAAATAAATAACAGCCTCCTCCATATACCCCTATAGCTGTCCTAGCCTCACCAAAGCAGGTGTCATTTCTACTTTCTGTGGTAGAAATGATACAAAACAATTGGCTAACAATTTAGGCAAAGTCAAAGGATAACATGTTATTATTAATTTATATTCTACCAAAAAACATTGTCAATGCATGATCACTTCTATATCAATGGACTTACCTTTTAGTATACCTGCCCTTATTTTTGTGGACATAATAGCTCTTGTAGACGTTCTCTTCACCTATAGGGCATATCCATGCATTGCATGGGTAACCATTACTGGTATTTTTAGCCCCAGGATTTTCAGCAAACAGCTCACTGCTATTATATCCACAATAAAGGCCAGGCTTTACAAGTTTGCTGAAAAAAATTCAATAGTTAGTCAACTGCCTTATATGCTACTACATAATACTTAGTCTAAATAGTCAGCCACTTTGTTATGTACACCTTAAAAAAAACAGCCTCCTCCATATACCCCTATAGCTGTCCTAGCCTCACCAAAGCAGGTGGCATATCTACTCTCTGTGGTAGAAATGATATATAACAATTGGCTAACAATTTAGGCAAAGTCAATAGATAACATGTTATTAATAATTTATATTCTATTTAAAATATTATCATATATGATATCTTCTATATCAATGCACTTACCTTTTAGTATACCTGACCTTATTTTTGTGGACATAATAGCTCTTGTAGACGATCTCTTCCCCTATAGGGCATATCCATGCGTTGCATGGGTAACCATAACTGATATTTTAAGCCCCAGGATTTTCAGCAAACAGCTCACTGCTATTATATCCACAATAAAGGCCAGGCTTTACAAGTTTGCTGAAAAAATTTCAATAGTTAGTCAACTGCCTTATATGCTACTACATAATACTTAGCCTAAATAGTCAGCCACTTTGTTATGTACACCTAAAAAAAAACAGCCTCCTCCATATACCCCTATAGCTGTCCTAGCCTCACCAAAGCAGGTGGTATATCTACTCTCTGTGGTAGAAATGATACATAACAATTGGCTAACAATTTAGGCAAAGTCAATAGATAACATGTTATTAATAATTTATATTCTATTTAAAATATTATCATATATGATATCTTCTATATCAATGCACTTACCTTTTAGTATACCTGACCTTATTTTTGTGGACATAATAGCTCTTGTAGACGATCTCTTCACCTATAGGGCATATCCATGCATTGCATGGGTAACCATAACTGATATTTTAAGCCCCAGGATTTTCAGCAAACAGCTCACTGCTATTATATCCACAATTAAGGCCAGGATTTACAAGTTTGTTGAAAAAATTTCAATAGTTAGTCAACTGCCTTATATGCTACTACATATTACTTAGCCTAAATAGTCAGCCACTTTGTTATGTACACCTTAAAAAAAATAACAGCCTCCTCCATATACCCCTATAGCTGTCCTAGCCTCACCAAAGCAGGTGTCATTTCTACTCTCTGTGGTAGAAATGATACAAAACAATTGGCTAACAATTTAGGCAAAGTCAAAAGATAACATGTCATTATTAATTTATATTCTACCAAAAAACATTGTCAATGCATGATCACTTCTATATCAATGGACTTACCTTTTAGTATACCTGCCCTTATTTTTGTGGACATAATAGCTCTTGTAGACGTTCTCTTCACCTATAGGGCATATCCATGCATTGCATGGGTAACCATTACTGGTATTTTTAGCCCCAGGATTTTCAGCAAACAGCTCACTGCTATTATATCCACAATAAAGGCCAGGCTTTACAAGTTTGCTGAAAAAATTTCAATAGTTAGTCAACTGCCTTATATGCTACTACATAATACTTAGCCTAAATAGTCAGCCACTTTGTTATGTACACCTTAAAAAAAAAACAGCCTCCTCCATATACCCCTATAGCTGTCCTAGCCTCACCAAAGCAGGTGGCATATCTACTCTCTGTGGTAGAAATGATACATAACAATTGGCTAACAATTTAGGCAAAGTCAATAGATAACATGTTATTAATAATTTATATTCTATTTAAAATATTATCATATATGATATCTTCTATATCAATGCACTTACCTTTTAGTATACCTGACCTTATTTTTGTGGACATAATAGCTCTTGTAGACGATCTCTTCACCTATAGGGCATATCCATGCATTTCATGGGTACCCATAACTGATATTTTAAGCCCCAGGATTTTCAGCAAACAGCTCACTGCTATTATATCCACAATTAAGGCCAGGATTTACAAGTTTGCTGAAAAAATTTCAATAGTTAGTCAACTGCCTTATATGCTACTACATATTACTTAGCCTAAATAGTCAGCCACTTTGTTATGTACACCTTAAAAAAAATAACAGCCTCCTCCATATACCCCTATAGCTGTCCTAGCCTCACCAAAGCAGGTGTCATTTCTACTCTCTGTGGTAGAAAAGATACAAAACAATTGGCTAACAATTTAGGCAAAGTCAAAAGATAACATGTCATTATTAATTTATATTCTACCAAAAAACATTGTCAATGCATGATCACTTCTATATCAATGGACTTACCTTTTAGTATACCTGCCCTTATTTTTGTGGACATAACAGCTCTTGTAGACTTCTCTTCACCTATAGGGCATATCCATGCATTGCATGGGTAACCATTACTGGTATTTTTAGCCCCAGGATTTTCAGCAAACAGCTCACTGCTATTATATCCACAATAAAGGCCAGGCTTTACAAGTTTGCTGAAAAAATTTCAATAGTTAGTCAACTGCCTTATATGCTACTACATAATACTTAGCCTAAATAGTCAGCCACTTTGTTATGTACACCTTAAAAAAAATAACAGCCTCCTCCATATACCCCTATAGCTGTCCTAGCCTCACCAAAGCAGGTGTCATTTCTACTCTCTGTGGTAGAAATGATACAAAACAATTGGCTAACAATTTAGGCAAAGTCAAAAGATAACATGTCATTATTAATTTATATTCTACCAAAAAACATTGTCAATGCATGATCACTTCTATATCAATGGACTTACCTTTTAGTATACCTGCCCTTATTTTTGTGGACATAATAGCTCTTGTAGACGTTCTTTTCACCTATATGGCATATCCATGCATTGCATGGGTAACCATTACTGGTATTTTTAGCCCCAGGATTTTCAGCAAACAGCTCACTTATATCCACAATTAAGGCCAGGATTTACAAGTTTGCTGAAAAAATGTCAATAGTTAGTCAACTGCCTTATATGCTACTACATAATACTTAGCCTAAATAGTCAGCCACTTTGTTATGTACACCTTTAAAAAAAAAACAGCCTCCTCCATATACCCCTATAGCTGTCCTAGCCTCACCAAAGCAGGTGGCATATCTACTCTCTGTGGTAGAAATGATACATAACAATTGGCTAACAATTTAGGCAAAGTCAATAGATAACATGTTATTAATAATTTATATTCTATTTAAAATATTATCATATATGATATCTTCTATATCAATGCACTTACCTTTTAGTATACCTGACCTTATTTTTGTGGACATAATAGCTCTTGTAGACGATCTCTTCACCTATAGGGCATATCCATGCATTTCATGGGTACCCATAACTGATATTTTAAGCCCCAGGATTTTCAGCAAACAGCTCACTGCTATTATATCCACAATTAAGGCCAGGATTTACAAGTTTGCTGAAAAAATTTCAATAGTTAGTCAACTGCCTTATATGCTACTACATATTACTTAGCCTAAATAGTCAGCCACTTTGTTATGTACACCTTAAAAAAAATAACAGCCTCCTCCATATACCCCTATAGCTGTCCTAGCCTCACCAAAGCAGGTGTCATTTCTACTCTCTGTGGTAGAAAAGATACAAAACAATTGGCTAACAATTTAGGCAAAGTCAAAAGATAACATGTCATTATTAATTTATATTCTACCAAAAACACATTGTCAATGCATGATCACTTCTATATCAATGGACTTACCTTTTAGTATACCTGCCCTTATTTTTGTGGACATAACAGCTCTTGTAGACTTCTCTTCACCTATAGGGCATATCCATGCATTGCATGGGTAACCATTACTGGTATTTTTAGCCCCAGGATTTTCAGCAAACAGCTCACTGCTATTATATCCACAATTAAGGCCAGGATTTACAAGTTTGCTGAAAAAATTTCAATAGTTAGACAACTGCCTTATATGCTACTACATAATACTTAGCCTAAATAGTCAGCCACTTTGTTATGTACACCTTAAAAAAAAACAGCCTCCTCCATATACCCCTATAGCTGTCCTAGCCTCACCAAAGCAGGTGGCATATCTACTCTCTGTGGTAGAAATGATACATAACAATTGGCTAACAATTTAGGCAAAGTCAATAGATAACATGTTATTAATAATTTATATTCTATTTAAAATATTATCATATATGATATCTTCTATATCAATGCACTTACCTTTTAGTATACCTGACCTTATTTTTGTGGACATAATAGCTCTTGTAGACGATCTCTTCACCTATAGGGCATATCCATGCATTTCATGGGTACCCATAACTGATATTTTAAGCCCCAGGATTTTCAGCAAACAGCTCACTGCTATTATATCCACAATTAAGGCCAGGATTTACAAGTTTGCTGAAAAAATTTCAATAGTTAGTCAACTGCCTTATATGCTACTACATATTACTTAGCCTAAATAGTCAGCCACTTTGTTATGTACACCTTAAAAAAAATAACAGCCTCCTCCATATACCCCTATAGCTGTCCTAGCCTCACCAAAGCAGGTGTCATTTCTACTCTCTGTGGTAGAAAAGATACAAAACAATTGGCTAACAATTTAGGCAAAGTCAAAAGATAACATGTCATTATTAATTTATATTCTACCAAAAAACATTGTCAATGCATGATCACTTCTATATCAATGGACTTACCTTTTAGTATACCTGCCCTTATTTTTGTGGACATAACAGCTCTTGTAGACTTCTCTTCACCTATAGGGCATATCCATGCATTGCATGGGTAACCATTACTGGTATTTTTAGCCCCAGGATTTTCAGCAAACAGCTCACTGCTATTATATCCACAATTAAGGCCAGGATTTACAAGTTTGCTGAAAAAATTTCAATAGTTAGACAACTGCCTTATATGCTACTACATAATACTTAGCCTAAATAGTCAGCCACTTTGTTATGTACACCTTAAAAAAAAACAGCCTCCTCCATATACCCCTATAGCTGTCCTAGCCTCACCAAAGCAGGTGGCATATCTACTCTCTGTGGTAGAAATGAAACATAACAATTGGCTAACAATTTAGGCAAAGTCAATAGATAACATGTTATTAATAATTTATATTCTATTTAAAATATTATCATATATGATATCTTCTATATCAATGCACTTACCTTTAAGTATGCCTGCCCTTATTTTTGTGGACATAATAGCTCTTGTAGACGTTCTCTTCACCTATAGGGCATATCCATGCATTGCATGGGTAACCATTACTGGTATTTTTAGCCCCAGGATTTTCAGCAAACAGCTCACTGCTATTATATCCACAATAAAGGCCAGGCTTTACAAGTTTGCTGAAAAACTGTCAATAGTTAGTCAACTGCCTTATATGCTACTACATAATACTTAGCCTAAATAGTCAGCCACTTTGTTATGTACACCTTTAAAAAAAAAACAGCCTCCTCCATATACCCCTATAGCTGTCCTAGCCTCACCAAAGCAGGTGGCATATCTACTCTCTGTGGTAGAAATGATACATAACAATTGGCTAACAATTTAGGCAAAGTCAATAGATAACATGTTATTAATAATTTATATTCTATTTAAAATATTATCATATATGATATCTTCTATATCAATGCACTTACCTTTAAGTATGCCTGCCCTTATTTTTGTGGACATAATAGCTCTTGTAGACGTTCTCTTCACCTATAGGGCATATCCATGCATTGCATGGGTAACCATTACTGGTATTTTTAGCCCCAGGATTTTCAGCAAACAGCTCACTGCTATTATATCCACAATAAAGGCCAGGCTTTACAAGTTTGCTGAAAAAATTTCAATAGTTAGTCAACTGCCTTATATGCTACTACATAATACTTAGCCAAAATAGTCAGCCACTTTGTTATGTACACCTTAAAAAAAATAACAGCCTCCTCCATATACCTCTATAGCTGTCCTAGCCTCACCAAAGCAGGTGTCATTTCTACTCTCTGTGGTAGAAATGATACAAAACAATTGGCTAACAATTTAGGCAAAGTCAAAAGATAACATATTATTATTAATTTATATTCCACCTAAAAACATTGTCAATGCATGATCACTTCTATATCAATGGACTTACCTTTTAGTATACCTGCCCTTATTTTTGTGGACATAATAGCTCTTGTAGACGTTCTCTTCACCTATAGGGCATATCCATGCATTGCATGGGTAACCATTACTGGTATTTTTAGCCCCAGGATTTTCAGCAAACAGCTCACTGCTATTATATCCACAATTAAGGTCAGGATTTACAAGTTTGCTGAAAAAATTTCAATAGTTAGTCAACTGCCTTATATGCTACTACATAATACTTAGCCTAAATAGTCAGCCACTTTGTTATGTACACCTTAAAAAACAGCCTCCTCCATATACCCCTAGAGCTGTCCTAGCCTCACCAAAGCAGGTGGCATATCTACTCTCTGTGGTAGAAATGATACATAACAATTGGCTAACAATTTAGGCAAAGTCAATAGATAACATGTTATTAATAATTTATATTCTATTTAAAATATTATCATATATGATATCTTCTATATCAATGCACTTACCTTTTAGTATACCTGACCTTATTTTTGTGGACATAATAGCTCTTGTAGACGTTCTCTTCACCTATAGGGCATATCCATGCATTGCATGGGTAACCATTACTGGTATTTTTAGCCCCAGGATTTTCAGCAAACAGCTCACTGCTATTATATCCACAATAAAGGCCAGGCTTTACAAGTTTGCTGAAAAAATTTCAATAGTTAGTCAACTGCCTTATATGCTACTACATAATTCTTAGCCAAAATAGTCAGCCACTTTGTTATGTACACCTTAAAAAAAATAACAGCCTCCTCCATATACCTCTATAGCTGTCCTAGCCTCACCAAAGCAGGTGTCATTTCTACTCTCTGTGGTAGAAATGATACAAAACAATTGGCTAACAATTTAGGCAAAGTCAAAAGATAACATATTATTATTAATTTATATTCCACCTAAAAACATTGTCAATGCATGATCACTTCTATATCAATGGACTTACCTTTTAGTATACCTGCCCTTATTTTTGTGGACATAATAGCTCTTGTAGACGTTCTCTTCACCTATAGGGCATATCCATGCATTGCATGGGTAACCATTACTGGTATTTTTAGCCCCAGGATTTTCAGCAAACAGCTCACTGCTATTATATCCACAATTAAGGTCAGGATTTACAAGTTTGCTGAAAAAATTTCAATAGTTAGTCAACTGCCTTATATGCTACTACATAATACTTAGCCTAAATAGTCAGCCACTTTGTTATGTACACCTTAAAAAAACAGCCTCCTCCATATACCCCTAGAGCTGTCCTAGCCTCACCAAAGCAGGTGGCATATCTACTCTCTGTGGTAGAAATGATACATAACAATTGGCTAACAATTTAGGCAAAGTCAATAGATAACATGTTATTAATAATTTATATTCTATTTAAAATATTATCATATATGATATCTTCTATATCAATGCACTTACCTTTTAGTATACCTGACCTTATTTTTGTGGACATAATAGCTCTTGTAGACGATCTCTTCACCTATAGGGCATATCCATGCATTGCATGGGTAACCATTACTGGTATTTTTAGCCCCAGGATTTTCAGCAAACAGCTCACTGCTATTATATCCACAATAAAGGCCAGGCTTTACAAGTTTGCTGAAAAAATTTCAATAGTTAATCAACTGCCTTATATGCTACTACATAATACTTAGCCTAAATAGTCAGCCACTTTGTTATGTACACCTTAAAAAAAATAACAGCCTCCTCCATATACCCCTATAGCTGTCCTAGCCTCACCAAAGCAGGTGTCATTTCTACTCTCTGTGGTAGAAATGATACAAAACAATTGGCTAACAATTTAGGCAAAGTCAAAAGATAACATGTCATTATTAATTTATATTCTACCAAAAAACATTGTCAATGCATGATCACTTCTATATCAATGGACTTACCTTTTAGTATACCTGCCCTTATTTTTGTGGACATAATAGCTCTTGTAGACGTTCTCTTCACCTATAGGGCATATCCATGCATTGCATGGGTAACCATTACTGGTATTTTTAGCCCCAGGATTTTCAGCAAACAGCTCACTGCTATTATATCCACAATTAAGGCCAGGATTTACAAATTTGCTGAAAAAATTTCAATAGTTAGTCAACTGCCTTATATGCTACTACATAATACTTAGCCTAAATAGTCAGCCACTTTGTTATGTACACCTTAAAAAAAAACAGTCTCCTCCATATACCCCTATAGCTGTCCTAGCCTCACCAAAGCAGGTGGTATATCTACTCTCTGTGGTAGAAATGATACATAACAATTGGCTAACAATTTAGGCAAAGTCAATAGATAACATGTTATTAATAATTTATATTCTATTTAAAATATTATCATATATGATATCTTCTATATCAATGCACTTACCTTTTAGTATACCTGACCTTATTTTTGTGGACATAATAGCTCTTGTAGACGATCTCTTCCCCTATAGGGCATATCCATGCGTTGCATGGGTAACCATAACTGATATTTTAAGCCCCAGGATTTTCAGCAAACAGCTCACTGCTATTATATCCACAATAAAGGCCAGGCTTTACAAGTTTGCTGAAAAAATTTCAATAGTTAGTCAACTGCCTTATATGCTACTACATATTACTTAGCCTAAATAGTCAGCCACTTTGTTATGTACACCTTAAAAAAATAACAGCCTCCTCCATATACCCCTATAGCTGTCCTAGCCTCACCAAAGCAGGTGTCATTTCTACTCTCTGTAGTAGAAATGATACAAAACAATTGGCTAACAATTTAGGCAAAGTCAAAAGATAACATGTCATTATTTATATTCTACCAAAAAACATTGTCAATGCATGATCACTTCTATATCAATGGACTTACCTTTTAGTATACCTGCCCTTATTTTTGTGGACATAATAGCTCTTGTAGACGTTCTCTTCACCTATAGGGCATATCCATGCATTGCATGGGTAACCATTACTGGTATTTTTAGCCCCAGGATTTTCAGCAAACAGCTCACTGCTATTATATCCACAATAAAGGCCAGGCTTTACAAGTTTGCTGAAAAAATTTCAATAGCTAGTCAACTGCCTTATATGCTACTACATAATACTTAGCCTAAATAGTCAGCCACTTTGTTATGTACACCTTAAAAAAAATAACAGCCTCCTCCATATACCCCTATAGCTGTCCTAACCTCACCAAAGCAGGTGTCATTTCTACTCTCTGTGGTAGAAATGATACAAAACAATTGGCTAACAATTTAGGCAAAGTCAAAAGATAACATGTCATTATTAATTTATATTCTACCAAAAAACATTGTCAATGCATGATCACTTCTATATCAATGGACTTACCTTTTAGTATACCTGCCCTTATTTTTGTGGACATAATAGCTCTTGTAGACGTTCTCTTCACCTATAGGGCATATCCATGCATTGCATGGGTAACCATTACTGGTATTTTTAGCCCCAGGATTTTCAGCAAACAGCTCACTGCTATTATATCCACAATTAAGGCCAGGATTTACAAGTTTGCTGAAAACATTTTAATAGTTAGTCAACTGCCTTATATGCTACTACAAAATACTTAGCCTAAATAGTCAGCCACTTTGTTATGTACACCTTAAAAAAAATAACAGCCTCCTCCATATACCCCTATAGCTGTCCTAGCCTCACCAAAGCAGGTGTCATTTCTACTCTCTGTGGTAGAAATGATACAAAACAATTGGCTAACAATTTAGGCAAAGTCAAAGGATAACATGTTATTATTAATTTATATTCTACCAAAAAACATTGTCAATGCATGATCACTTCTATATCAATGGACTTACATTTTAGTATACCTGCCCTTATTTTTGTGGACATAATAGCTCTTGTAGACGTTCTCTTCACCTATAGGGCATATCCATGCATTGCATGGGTAACCATTACTGGTATTTTTAGCCCCAGGATTTTCAGCAAACAGCTCACTGCTATTATATCCACAATAAAGGCCAGGCTTTACAAGTTTGCTGAAAAAATTTCAATAGTTAGTCAACTACCTTATATGCTACTACATAATACTTAGCCTAAATAGTCAGCCACTTTGTTATGTACACCTTAAAAAAAAACAGCCTCCTCCATATACCCCTATAGCTGTCCTAGCCTCACCAAAGCAGGTGGCATATCTACTCTCTGTGGTAGAAATGATACATAACAATTGGCTAACAATTTAGGCAAAGTCAATAGATAACATGTTATTAATAATTTATATTCTATTTAAAATATTATCATATATGATATCTTCTATATCAATGCACTTACCTTTTAATATACCTGCCCTTATTTTTGTGGACAAAATAGCTCTTGTAGACGATCTCTTCCCCTATAGGGCATATCCATGCACTGCATGGGTAACCATAACTGATATTTTAAGCCCCAGGATTTTCAGCAAACAGCTCACTGCTATTATATCCACAATAAAGGCCAGGCTTTACAAGTTTGCTGAAAAAATTTCAATAGTTAGTCAACTGCCTTATATGCTACTTCATAATACTTAGTCTAAATAGTCAGCCACTTTGTTATGTACACCTTAAAAAAAACAGCCTCCTCCATATACCCCTATAGCTGTCCTAGCCTCACCAAAGCAGGTGGCATATCTACTCTCTGTGGTAGAAATGATACATAACAATTGGCTAACAATTTAGGCAAAGTCAATAGATAACATGTTATTAATAATTTATATTCTATTTAAAATATTATCATATATGATATCTTCTATATCAATGCACTTACCTTTTAGTATACCTGACCTTATTTTTGTGGACATAATAGCTCTTGTAGACGATCTCTTCCCCTATAGGGCATATCCATGCGTTGCATGGGTAACCATAACTGATATTTTAAGCCCCAGGATTTTCAGCAAACAGCTCACTGCTATTATATCCACAATAAAGGCCAGGCTTTACAAGTTTGCTGAAAAAATTTCAATAGTTAGTCAACTGCCTTATATGCTACTACATAATACTTAGCCTAAATAGTCAGCCACTTTGTTATGTACACCTTAAAAAAAACAGCCTCCTCCATATGCCCCTATAGCTGTCCTAGCCTCATTAAAGCAGGTGGTATATCTACTCTCTGTGGTAGAAATGATACATAACAATTGGCTAACAATTTAGGCAAAGTCAATAGATAACATGTTATTAATAATTTATATTCTATTTAAAATATTATCATATATGATATCTTCTATATCAATGCACTTACCTTTTAGTATACCTGACCTTATTTTTGTGGACATAATAGCTCTTGTAGACGATCTCTTCACCTATAGGGCATATCCATGCATTGCATGGGTAACCATAACTGATATTTTAAGCCCCAAGATTTTCAGCAAACAGCTCACTGCTATTATATCCACAATTAAGGCCAGGATTTACAAGTTTGCTGAAAAAATTTCAATAGTTAGTCAACTGCCTTATATGCTACTACATATTACGTAGCCTAAATAGTCAGCCACTTTGTTATGTACACCTTAAAAAAAATAACAGCCTCCTCCATATACCCCTATAGCTGTCCTAGCCTCACCAAAGCAGGTGGTATATCTACTCTCTGTGGTAGAAAAGATACAAAACAATTGGCTAACAATTTAGGCAAAGTCAAAAGATAACATGTCATTATTAATTTATATTCTATTTAAAATATTATCATATATGATATCTTCTATATCAATGCACTTACCTTTTAGTATACCTGACCTTATTTTTGTGGACATAATAGCTCTTGTAGACGATCTCTTCACCTATAGGGCATATCCATGCATTGCATGGGTAACCATAACTGATATTTTAAGCCCCAGGATTTTCAGCAAACAGCTCACTGCTATTATATCCACAATTAAGGCCAGGATTTACAAGTTTGCTGAAAAAATTTCAATAGTTAGTCAACTGCCTTATATGCTACTACATATTACTTAGCCTAAATAGTCAGCCACTTTGTTATGTACACCTTAAAAAAAATAACAGCCTCCTCCATATACCCCTATAGCTGTCCTAGCCTCACCAAAGCAGGTGTCATTTCTACTCTCTGTGGTAGAAAAGATACAAAACAATTGGCTAACAATTTAGGCAAAGTCAAAAGATAACATGTCATTATTAATTTATATTCTACCAAAAAACATTGTCAATGCATGATCACTTCTATATCAATGGACTTACCTTTTAGTATACCTGCCCTTATTTTTGTGGACATAATAGCTCTTGTAGACGTTCTCTTCACCTATAGGGCATATCCATGCATTGCATGGGTAACCATTACTGGTATTTTTAGCCCCAGGATTTTCAGCAAACAGCTCACTGCTATTATATCCACAATAAAGGCCAGGCTTTACAAGTTTGCTGAAAAAATTTCAATAGTTAGTCAACTGCCTTATATGCTACTACATAATACTTAGCCTAAATAGTCAGCCACTTTGTTATGTACACCTTAAAAAAAATAACAGCCTCCTCCATATACCCCTATAGCTGTCCTAGCCTCACCAAAGCAGGTGTCATTTCTACTCTCTGTGGTAGAAATGATACAAAACAATTGGCTAACAATTTAGGCAAAGTCAAAAGATAACATGTCATTATTAATTTATATTCTACCAAAAAACATTGTCAATGCATGATCACTTCTATATCAATGGACTTACCTTTTAGTATACCTGCCCTTATTTTTGTGGACATAATAGCTCTTGTAGACGTTCTTTTCACCTATATGGCATATCCATGCATTGCATGGGTAACCATTACTGGTATTTTTAGCCCCAGGATTTTCAGCAAACAGCTCACTTATATCCACAATTAAGGCCAGGATTTACAAGTTTGCTGAAAAAATGTCAATAGTTAGTCAACTGCCTTATATGCTACTACATAATACTTAGCCTAAATAGTCAGCCACTTTGTTATGTACACCTTTAAAAAAAAAACAGCCTCCTCCATATACCCCTATAGCTGTCCTAGCCTCACCAAAGCAGGTGGCATATCTACTCTCTGTGGTAGAAATGATACATAACAATTGGCTAACAATTTAGGCAAAGTCAATAGATAACATGTTATTAATAATTTATATTCTATTTAAAATATTATCATATATGATATCTTCTATATCAATGCACTTACCTTTTAGTATACCTGACCTTATTTTTGTGGATATAATAGCTCTTGTAGACGATCTCTTCACCTATAGGGCATATCCATGCATTTCATGGGTACCCATAACTGATATTTTAAGCCCCAGGATTTTCAGCAAACAGCTCACTGCTATTATATCCACAATTAAGGCCAGGATTTACAAGTTTGCTGAAAAAATTTCAATAGTTAGTCAACTGCCTTATATGCTACTACATATTACTTAGCCTAAATAGTCAGCCACTTTGTTATGTACACCTTAAAAAAAATAACAGCCTCCTCCATATACCCCTATAGCTGTCCTAGCCTCACCAAAGCAGGTGTCATTTCTACTCTCTGTGGTAGAAAAGATACAAAACAATTGGCTAACAATTTAGGCAAAGTCAAAAGATAACATGTCATTATTAATTTATATTCTACCAAAAACACATTGTCAATGCATGATATCTTCTATATCAATGCACTTACCTTTAAGTATGCCTGCCCTTATTTTTGTGGACATAATAGCTCTTGTAGACGTTCTCTTCACCTATAGGGCATATCCATGCATTGCATGGGTAACCATTACTGGTATTTTTAGCCCCAGGATTTTCAGCAAACAGCTCACTGCTATTATATCCACAATAAAGGCCAGGCTTTACAAGTTTGCTGAAAAAATGTCAATAGTTAGTCAACTGCCTTATATGCTACTACATAATACTTAGCCTAAATAGTCAGCCACTTTGTTATGTACACCTTTAAAAAAAAAACAGCCTCCTCCATATACCCCTATAGCTGTCCTAGCCTCACCAAAGCAGGTGGCATATCTACTCTCTGTGGTAGAAATGATACATAACAATTGGCTAACAATTTAGGCAAAGTCAATAGATAACATGTTATTAATAATTTATATTCTATTTAAAATATTATCATATATGATATCTTCTATATCAATGCACTTACCTTTAAGTATACCTGACCTTATTTTTGTGGACATAATAGCTCTTGTAGACGATCTCTTCACCTATAGGGCATATCCATGCATTGCATGGGTAACCATTACTGGTATTTTTAGCCCCAGGATTTTCAGCAAACAGCTCACTGCTATTATATCCACAATAAAGGCCAGGCTTTACAAGTTTGCTGAAAAAATTTCAATAGTTAGTCAACTGCCTTATATGCTACTACATAATACTTAGCCAAAATAGTCAGCCACTTTGTTATGTACACCTTAAAAAAAATAACAGCCTCCTCCATATACCTCTATAGCTGTCCTAGCCTCACCAAAGCAGGTGTCATTTCTACTCTCTGTGGTAGAAATGATACAAAACAATTGGCTAACAATTTAGGCAAAGTCAAAAGATAACATATTATTATTAATTTATATTCCACCTAAAAACATTGTCAATGCATGATCACTTCTATATCAATGGACTTACCTTTTAGTATACCTGCCCTTATTTTTGTGGACATAATAGCTCTTGTAGACGTTCTCTTCACCTATAGGGCATATCCATGCATTGCATGGGTAACCATTACTGGTATTTTTAGCCCCAGGATTTTCAGCAAACAGCTCACTGCTATTATATCCACAATTAAGGTCAGGATTTACAAGCTTGCTGAAAAAATTTCAATAGTTAGTCAACTGCCTTATATGCTACTACATAATACTTAGCCTAAATAGTCAGCCACTTTGTTATGTACACCTTAAAAAAACAGCCTCCTCCATATACCCCTAGAGCTGTCCTAGCCTCACCAAAGCAGGTGGCATATCTACTCTCTGTGGTAGAAATGATACATAACAATTGGCTAACAATTTAGGCAAAGTCAATAGATAACATGTTATTAATAATTTATATTCTATTTAAAATATTATCATATATGATATCTTCTATATCAATGCACTTACCTTTTAGTATACCTGACCTTATTTTTGTGGACATAATAGCTCTTGTAGACGATCTCTTCACCTATAGGGCATATCCATGCATTGCATGGGTAACCATTACTGGTATTTTTAGCCCCAGGATTTTCAGCAAACAGCTCACTGCTATTATATCCACAATAAAGGCCAGGCTTTACAAGTTTGCTGAAAAAATTTCAATAGTTAGTCAACTGCCTTATATGCTACTACATAATACTTAGCCAAAATAGTCAGCCACTTTGTTATGTACACCTTAAAAAAAATAACAGCCTCCTCCATATACCTCTATAGCTGTCCTAGCCTCACCAAAGCAGGTGTCATTTCTACTCTCTGTGGTAGAAATGATACAAAACAATTGGCTAACAATTTAGGCAAAGTCAAAAGATAACATATTATTATTAATTTATATTCCACCTAAAAACATTGTCAATGCATGATCACTTCTATATCAATGGACTTACCTTTTAGTATACCTGCCCTTATTTTTGTGGACATAATAGCTCTTGTAGACGTTCTCTTCACCTATAGGGCATATCCATGCATTGCATGGGTAACCATTACTGGTATTTTTAGCCCCAGGATTTTCAGCAAACAGCTCACTGCTATTATATCCAAAATTAAGGTCAGGATTTACAAGTTTGCTGAAAAAATTTCAATAGTTAGTCAACTGCCTTATATGCTACTACATAATACTTAGCCTAAATAGTCAGCCACTTTGTTATGTACACCTTAAAAAAACAGCCTCCTCCATATACCCCTAGAGCTGTCCTAGCCTCACCAAAGCAGGTGGCATATCTACTCTCTGTGGTAGAAATGATACATAACAATTGGCTAACAATTTAGGCAAAGTCAATAGATAACATGTTATTAATAATTTATATTCTATTTAAAATATTATCATATATGATATCTTCTATATCAATGCACTTACCTTTTAGTATACCTGACCTTATTTTTGTGGACATAATAGCTCTTGTAGACGATCTCTTCCCCTATAGGGCATATCCATGCGTTGCATGGGTAACCATAACTGATACTTTAAGCCCCAGGATTTTCAGCAAACAGCTCACTGCTATTATATCCACAATAAAGGCCAGGCTTTACAAGTTTGCTGAAAAAATTTCAATAGTTAGTCAACTGCCTTATATGCTACTACATAATACTTAGCCTAAATAGTCAGCCACTTTGTTATGTACACCTTAAAAAAAACAGCCTCCTCCATATTCCCCTATAGCTGTCCTAGCCTCACCAAAGCAGGTGGTATATCTACTCTCTGTGGTAGAAATGATACATAACAATTGGCTAACAATTTAGGCAAAGTCAATAGATAACATGTTATTAATAATTTATATTCTATTTAAAATATTATCATATATGATATCTTCTATATTAATGCACTTACCTTTTAGTATACCTGACCTTATTTTTGTGGACATAATAGCTCTTGTAGACGATCTCTTCACCTATAGGGCATATCCATGCATTGCATGGGTAACCATAACTGATATTTTAAGCCCCAAGATTTTCAGCAAACAGCTCACTGCTATTATATCCACAATTAAGGCCAGGATTTACAAGTTTGCTGAAAAAATTTCAATAGTTAGTCAACTGCCTTATATGCTACTACATATTACGTAGCCTAAATAGTCAGCCACTTTGTTATGTACACCTTAAAAAAAATAACAGCCTCCTCCATATACCCCTATAGCTGTCCTAGCCTCACCAAAGCAGGTGGTATATCTACTCTCTGTGGTAGAAAAGATACAAAACAATTGGCTAACAATTTAGGCAAAGTCAAAAGATAACATGTCATTATTAATTTATATTCTATTTAAAATATTATCATATATGATATCTTCTATATCAATGCACTTACCTTTTAGTATACCTGACCTTATTTTTGTGGACATAATAGCTCTTGTAGACGATCTCTTCACCTATAGGGCATATCCATGCATTGCATGGGTAACCATAACTGATATTTTAAGCCCCAGGATTTTCAGCAAACAGCTCACTGCTATTATATCCACAATTAAGGCCAGGATTTACAAGTTTGCTGAAAAAATTTCAATAGTTAGTCAACTGCCTTATATGCTACTACATATTACTTAGCCTAAATAGTCAGCCACTTTGTTATGTACACCTTAAAAAAAATAACAGCCTCCTCCATATACCCCTATAGCTGTCCTAGCCTCACCAAAGCAGGTGTCATTTCTACTCTCTGTGGTAGAAAAGATACAAAACAATTGGCTAACAATTTAGGCAAAGTCAAAAGATAACATGTCATTATTAATTTATATTCTACCAAAAAACATTGTCAATGCATGATCACTTCTATATCAATGGACTTACCTTTTAGTATACCTGCCCTTATTTTTGTGGACATAATAGCTCTTGTAGACGTTCTCTTCACCTATAGGGCATATCCATGCATTGCATGGGTAACCATTACTGGTATTTTTAGCCCCAGGATTTTCAGCAAACAGCTCACTGCTATTATATCCACAATAAAGGCCAGGCTTTACAAGTTTGCTGAAAAAATTTCAATAGTTAGTCAACTGCCTTATATGCTACTACATAATACTTAGCCTAAATAGTCAGCCACTTTGTTATGTACACCTTAAAAAAAATAACAGCCTCCTCCATATACCCCTATAGCTGTCCTAGCCTCACCAAAGCAGGTGTCATTTCTACTCTCTGTGGTAGAAATGATACAAAACAATTGGCTAACAATTTAGGCAAAGTCAAAAGATAACATGTCATTATTAATTTATATTCTACCAAAAAACATTGTCAATGCATGATCACTTCTATATCAATGGACTTACCTTTTAGTATACCTGCCCTTATTTTTGTGGACATAATAGCTCTTGTAGACGTTCTTTTCACCTATATGGCATATCCATGCATTGCATGGGTAACCATTACTGGTATTTTTAGCCCCAGGATTTTCAGCAAACAGCTCACTTATATCCACAATTAAGGCCAGGATTTACAAGTTTGCTGAAAAAATGTCAATAGTTAGTCAACTGCCTTATATGCTACTACATAATACTTAGCCTAAATAGTCAGCCACTTTGTTATGTACACCTTTAAAAAAAAAACAGCCTCCTCCATATACCCCTATAGCTGTCCTAGCCTCACCAAAGCAGGTGGCATATCTACTCTCTGTGGTAGAAATGATACATAACAATTGGCTAACAATTTAGGCAAAGTCAATAGATAACATGTTATTAATAATTTATATTCTATTTAAAATATTATCATATATGATATCTTCTATATCAATGCACTTACCTTTTAGTATACCTGACCTTATTTTTGTGGACATAATAGCTCTTGTAGACGATCTCTTCACCTATAGGGCATATCCATGCATTTCATGGGTACCCATAACTGATATTTTAAGCCCCAGGATTTTCAGCAAACAGCTCACTGCTATTATATCCACAATTAAGGCCAGGATTTACAAGTTTGCTGAAAAAATTTCAATAGTTAGTCAACTGCCTTATATGCTACTACATATTACTTAGCCTAAATAGTCAGCCACTTTGTTATGTACACCTTAAAAAAAATAACAGCCTCCTCCATATACCCCTATAGCTGTCCTAGCCTCACCAAAGCAGGTGTCATTTCTACTCTCTGTGGTAGAAAAGATACAAAACAATTGGCTAACAATTTAGGCAAAGTCAAAAGATAACATGTCATTATTAATTTATATTCTACCAAAAAACATTGTCAATGCATGATCACTTCTATATCAATGGACTTACCTTTTAGTATACCTGCCCTTATTTTTGTGGACATAACAGCTCTTGTAGACTTCTCTTCACCTATAGGGCATATCCATGCATTGCATGGGTAACCATTACTGGTATTTTTAGCCCCAGGATTTTCAGCAAACAGCTCACTGCTATTATATCCACAATTAAGGCCAGGATTTACAAGTTTGCTGAAAAAATTTCAATAGTTAGACAACTGCCTTATATGCTACTACATAATACTTAGCCTAAATAGTCAGCCACTTTGTTATGTACACCTTAAAAAAAAACAGCCTCCTCCATATACCCCTATAGCTGTCCTAGCCTCACCAAAGCAGGTGGCATATCTACTCTCTGTGGTAGAAATGAAACATAACAATTGGCTAACAATTTAGGCAAAGTCAATAGATAACATGTTATTAATAATTTATATTCTATTTAAAATATTATCATATATGATATCTTCTATATCAATGCACTTACCTTTAAGTATGCCTGCCCTTATTTTTGTGGACATAATAGCTCTTGTAGACGTTCTCTTCACCTATAGGGCATATCCATGCATTGCATGGGTAACCATTACTGGTATTTTTAGCCCCAGGATTTTCAGCAAACAGCTCACTGCTATTATATCCACAATAAAGGCCAGGCTTTACAAGTTTGCTGAAAAAATGTCAATAGTTAGTCAACTGCCTTATATGCTACTACATAATACTTAGCCTAAATAGTCAGCCACTTTGTTATGTACACCTTTAAAAAAAAACAGCCTCCTCCATATACCCCTATAGCTGTCCTAGCCTCACCAAAGCAGGTGGCATATCTACTCTCTGTGGTAGAAATGATACATAACAATTGGCTAACAATTTAGGCAAAGTCAATAGATAACATGTTATTAATAATTTATATTCTATTTAAAATATTATCATATATGATATCTTCTATATCAATGCACTTACCTTTAAGTATGCCTGCCCTTATTTTTGTGGACATAATAGCTCTTGTAGACGTTCTCTTCACCTATAGGGCATATCCATGCATTGCATGGGTAACCATTACTGGTATTTTTAGCCCCAGGATTTTCAGCAAACAGCTCACTGCTATTATATCCACAATAAAGGCCAGGCTTTACAAGTTTGCTGAAAAAATTTCAATAGTTAGTCAACTGCCTTATATGCTACTACATAATACTTAGCCAAAATAGTCAGCCACTTTGTTATGTACACCTTAAAAAAAATAACAGCCTCCTCCATATACCTCTATAGCTGTCCTAGCCTCACCAAAGCAGGTGTCATTTCTACTCTCTGTGGTAGAAATGATACAAAACAATTGGCTAACAATTTAGGCAAAGTCAAAAGATAACATATTATTATTAATTTATATTCCACCTAAAAACATTGTCAATGCATGATCACTTCTATATCAATGGACTTACCTTTTAGTATACCTGCCCTTATTTTTGTGGACATAATAGCTCTTGTAGACGTTCTCTTCACCTATAGGGCATATCCATGCATTGCATGGGTAACCATTACTGGTATTTTTAGCCCCAGGATTTTCAGCAAACAGCTCACTGCTATTATATCCACAATTAAGGTCAGGATTTACAAGCTTGCTGAAAAAATTTCAATAGTTAGTCAACTGCCTTATATGCTACTACATAATACTTAGCCTAAATAGTCAGCCACTTTGTTATGTACACCTTAAAAAAACAGCCTCCTCCATATACCCCTAGAGCTGTCCTAGCCTCACCAAAGCAGGTGGCATATCTACTCTCTGTGGTAGAAATGATACATAACAATTGGCTAACAATTTAGGCAAAGTCAATAGATAACATGTTATTAATAATTTATATTGTATTTAAAATATTATCATATATGATATCTTCTATATCAATGCACTTACCTTTTAGTATACCTGACCTTATTTTTGTGGACATAATAGCTCTTGTAGACGATCTCTTCACCTATAGGGCATATCCATGCATTGCATGGGTAACCATTACTGGTATTTTTAGCCCCAGGATTTTCAGCAAACAGCTCACTGCTATTATATCCACAATAAAGGCCAGGCTTTACAAGTTTGCTGAAAAAATTTCAATAGTTAGTCAACTGCCTTATATGCTACTACATAATACTTAGCCAAAATAGTCAGCCACTTTGTTATGTACACCTTAAAAAAAATAACAGCCTCCTCCATATACCTCTATAGCTGTCCTAGCCTCACCAAAGCAGGTGTCATTTCTACTCTCTGTGGTAGAAATGATACAAAACAATTGGCTAACAATTTAGGCAAAGTCAAAAGATAACATATTATTATTAATTTATATTCCACCTAAAAACATTGTCAATGCATGATCACTTCTATATCAATGGACTTACCTTTTAGTATACCTGCCCTTATTTTTGTGGACATAATAGCTCTTGTAGACGTTCTCTTCACCTATAGGGCATATCCATGCATTGCATGGGTAACCATTACTGGTATTTTTAGCCCCAGGATTTTCAGCAAACAGCTCACTGCTATTATATCCACAATTAAGGTCAGGATTTACAAGCTTGCTGAAAAAATTTCAATAGTTAGTCAACTGCCTTATATGCTACTACATAATACTTAGCCTAAATAGTCAGCCACTTTGTTATGTACACCTTAAAAAAACAGCCTCCTCCATATACCCCTAGAGCTGTCCTAGCCTCACCAAAGCAGGTGGCATATCTACTCTCTGTGGTAGAAATGATACATAACAATTGGCTAACAATTTAGGCAAAGTCAATAGATAACATGTTATTAATAATTTATATTCTATTTAAAATATTATCATATATGATATCTTCTATATCAATGCACTTACCTTTTAGTATACCTGACCTTATTTTTGTGGACATAATAGCTCTTGTAGACGATCTCTTCACCTATAGGGCATATCCATGCATTGCATGGGTAACCATTACTGGTATTTTTAGCCCCAGGATTTTCAGCAAACAGCTCACTGCTATTATATCCACAATAAAGGCCAGGCTTTACAAGTTTGCTGAAAAAATTTCAATAGTTAGGCAACTGCCTTATATGCTACTACATAATACTTAGCCAAAATAGTCAGCCACTTTGTTATGTACACCTTAAAAAAAATAACAGCCTCCTCCATATACCTCAATAGCTGTCCTAGCCTCACCAAAGCAGGTGTCATTTCTACTCTCTGTGGTAGAAATGATACAAAACAATTGGCTAACAATTTAGGCAAAGTCAAAAGATAACATATTATTATTAATTTATATTCCACCTAAAAACATTGTCAATGCATGATCACTTCTATATCAATGGACTTACCTTTTAGTATACCTGCCCTTATTTTTGTGGACATAATAGCTCTTGTAGACGTTCTCTTCACCTATAGGGCATATCCATGCATTGCATGGGTAACCATTACTGGTATTTTTAGCCCCAGGATTTTCAGCAAACAGCTCACTGCTATTATATCCACAATTAAGGCCAGGATTTACAAGTTTGCTGAAAAAATTTCAATAGTTAGTCAACTGCCTTATATGCTACTACATATTACTTAGCCTAAATAGTCAGCCACTTTGTTATGTACACCTTAAAAAAAATAACAGCCTCCTCCATATACCCCTATAGCTGTCCTAGCCTCACCAAAGCAGGTGTCATTTCTACTCTCTGTGGTAGAAATGATACAAAACAATTGGCTAACAATTTAGGCAAAGTCAAAAGATAACATGTCATTATTAATTTATATTCTACCAAAAAACATTGTCAATGCATGATCACTTCTATATCAATGGACTTACCTTTTAGTATGCCTGCCCTTATTTTTGTGGACATAATAGCTCTTGTAGACGTTCTCTTCACCTATAGGGCATATCCATGCATTGCATGGGTAACCATTACTGGTATTTCTAGCCGAAGGATTTTCAGCAAACAGCTCACTGCTATTATATCCACAATAAAGGCCAGGCTTTACAAGTTTGCTGAAAAAATTTCAATAGTTAGTCAACTGCCTTATATGCTACTACATAATACTTAGCCAAAATAGTCAGCCACTTTGTTATGTACACCTTAAAAAAAATAACAGCCTCCTCCATATACCCCTATAGCTGTCCTAGCCTCACCAAAGCAGGTGTCATTTCTACTCTCTGTGGTAGAAATGATACAAAACAATTGGCTAACAATTTAGGCAAAGTCAAAAGATAACATGTCATTATTAATTTATATTCTACCAAAAAACATTGTCAATGCATGATCACTTCTATATCAATGGACTTACCTTTTAGTATACCTGCCCTTATTTTTGTGGACATAATAGCTCTTGTAGACGTTCTCTTCACCTATAGGGCATATCCATGCATTGCATGGGTAACCATTACTGGTATTTTTAGCCCCAGGATTTTCAGCAAACAGCTCACTGCTATTATATCCACAATTAAGGCCAGGATTTACAAGTTTGCTGAAAAAATTTCAATAGTTAGTCAACTGCCTTATATGCTACTACATAATACTTAGCCAAAATAGTCAGCCACTTTGTTATGTACACCTTAAAAAAAAACAGCCTCCTCCATATACCCCTATAGCTGTCCTAGCCTCACCAAAGCAGGTGGCATATCTACTCTCTGTGGTAGAAATGATACATAACAATTGGCTAACAATTTAGGCAAAGTCAATAGATAACATGTTATTAATAATTTATATTCTATTTAAAATATTATCATATATGATATCTTCTATATCAATGCACTTACCTTTTAGTATACCTGACCTTATTTTTGTGGACATAATAGCTCTTGTAGACGATCTCTTCACCTACAGGGCATATCCATGCATTGCATGGGTAACCATAACTGATATTTTAAGCCCCAGGATTTTCAGCAAACAGCTCACTGCTATTATATCCACAATTAAGGCCAGGATTTACAAGTTTGCTGAAAAAATTTCAATAGTTAGTCAACTGCCTTATATGCTACTACATATTACTTAGCCTAAATAGTCAGCCACTTTGTTATGTACACCTTAAAAAAAATAACAGCCTCCTCCATATACCCCTATAGCTGTCCTAGCCTCACCAAAGCAGGTGTCATTTCTACTCTCTGTGGTAGAAATGATACAAAACAATTGGCTAACAATTTAGGCAAAGTCAAAAGATAACATGTCATTATTAATTTATATTCTACCAAAAAACATTGTCAATGCATGATCACTTCTATATCAATGGACTTACCTTTTAGTATACCTGCCCTTATTTTTGTGGACATAATAGCTCTTGTAGACGTTCTCTTCACCTATAGGGCATATCCATGCATTGCATGGGTAACCATTACTGGTATTTTTAGCCCCAGGATTTTCAGCAAACAGCTCACTGCTATTATATCCACAATTAAGGCCAGGATTTACAAGTTTGCTGAAAAAATTTCAATAGTTAGTCAACTGCCTTATATGCTACTACATAATACTTAGCCTAAATAGTCAGCCACTTTGTTATGTACACCTTAAAAAAAAACAGCCTCCTCCATATACCCCTATAGCTGTCCTAGCCTCACCAAAGCAGGTGGCATATCTACTCTCTGTGGTAGAAATGATACATAACAATTGGCTAACAATTTAGGCAAAGTCAATAGATAACATGTTATTAATAATTTATATTCTATTTAAAATATTATCATATATGATATCTTCTATATCAATGCACTTACCTTTTAGTATACCTGACCTTATTTTTGTGGACATAATAGCTCTTGTAGACGATCTCTTCACCTATAGGGCATATCCATGCATTGCATGGGTAACCATAACTGATATTTTAAGCCCCAGGATTTTCAGCAAACAGCTCACTGCTATTATATCCACAATTAAGGCCAGGATTTACAAGTTTGCTGAAAAAATTTCAATAGTTAGTCAACTGCCTTATATGCTACTACATATTACTTAGCCTAAATAGTCAGCCACTTTGTTATGTACACCTTAAAAAAAATAACAGCCTCCTCCATATACCCCTATAGCTGTCCTAGCCTCACCAAAGCAGGTGTCATTTCTACTCTCTGTGGTAGAAATGATACAAAACAATTGGCTAACAATTTAGGCAAAGTCAAAAGATTACATGTCATTATTAATTTATATTCTACCAAAAAACATTGTCAATGCATGATCACTTCTATATCAATGGACTTACCTTTTAGTATACCTGCCCTTATTTTTGTGGACATAATAGCTCTTGTAGACGTTCTCTTCACCTATAGGGCATATCCATGCATTGCATGGGTAACCATTACTGGTATTTTTAGCCCCAGGATTTTCAGCAAACAGCTCACTGCTATTATATCCACAATTAAGGCCAGGATTTACAAGTTTGCTGAAAAAATTTCAATAGTTAGTCAACTGCCTTATATGCTACTACATAATACTTAGCCTAAATAGTCAGCCACTTTGTTATGTACACCTTAAAAAAAACCAGCCTCCTCCATATACCCCTATAGCTGTCCTAGCCTCACCAAAGCAGGTGGCATATCTACTCTCTGTGGTAGAAATGATACATAACAATTGGCTAACAATTTAGGCAAAGTCAATAGATAACATGTTATTAATAATTTATATTCTATTTAAAATATTATCATATATGATATCTTCTATATCAATGCACTTACCTTTTAGTATACCTGACCTTATTTTTGTGGACATAATAGCTCTTGTAGACGATCTCTTCACCTATAGGGCATATCCATGCATTGCATGGGTAACTATTACTGGTATTTTTAGCCCCAGGATTTTCAGCAAACAGCTCACTGCTATTATATCCACAATAAAGGCCAGGCTTTACAAGTTTGCTGAAAAAATTTCAATAGTTAGTCAACTGCCTTATATGCTACTACATAATACTTAGCCTAAATAGTCAGCCACTTTGTTATGTACACCTTAAAAAAAATAACAGCCTCCTCCATATACCCCTATAGCTGTCCTAGCCTCACCAAAGCAGGTGTCATTTCTACTCTCTGTGGTAGAAATGATACAAAACAATTGGCTAACAATTTAGGCAAAGTCAAAAGATAACATGTTATTATTAATTTATATTCTACCTAAAAACATTGTCAATGCATGATCACTTCTATATCAATGGACTTACCTTTTAGTATACCTGCCCTTATTTTTGTGGACATAATAGCTCTTGTAGACGTTCTCTTCACCTATAGGGCATATCCATGCATTGCATGGGTAACCATTACTGGTATTTTTAGCCCCAGGATTTTCAGCAAACAGCTCACTGCTATTATATCCACAATTAAGGCCAGGATTTACAAATTTGCTGAAAAAATTTCAATAGTTAGTCAACTGCCTTATATGCTACTACATATTACTTAGCCTAAATAGTCAGCCACTTTGTTATTTACACCTTAAAAAAAATAACAGCCTCCTCCATATACCCCTATAGCTGTCCTAGCCTCACCAAAGCAGGTGTCATTTCTACTCTCTGTGGTAGAAATGATACAAAACAATTGGCTAACAATTTAGGCAAAGTCAAAAGATAACATGTCATTATTAATTTATATTCTACCAAAAAACATTGTCAATGCATGATCACTTCTATATCAATGGACTTACCTTTTAGTATACCTGCCCTTATTTTTGTGGACATAATAGCTCTTGTAGACGTTCTCTTCACCTATAGGGCATATCCATGCATTGCATGGGTAACCATTACTGGTATTTCTAGCCGAAGGATTTTCAGCAAACAGCTCACTGCTATTATATCCACAATAAAGGCCAGGCTTTACAAGTTTGCTGAAAAAATTTCAATAGTTAGTCAACTGCCTTATATGCTACTACATAATACTTAGCCAAAATAGTCAGCCACTTTGTTATGTACACCTTAAAAAAAATAACAGCCTCCTCCATATACCCCTATAGCTGTCCTAGCCTCACCAAAGCAGGTGTCATTTCTACTCTCTGTGGTAGAAATGATACAAAACAATTGGCTAACAATTTAGGCAAAGTCAAAAGATAACATGTCATTATTAATTTATATTCTACCAAAAAACATTGTCAATGCATGATCACTTCTATATCAATGGACTTACCTTTTAGTATACCTGCCCTTATTTTTGTGGACATAATAGCTCTTGTAGACGTTCTCTTCACCTATAGGGCATATCCATGCATTGCATGGGTAACCATTACTGGTATTTTTAGCCCCAGGATTTTCAGCAAACAGCTCACTGCTATTATATCCACAATTAAGGCCAGGATTTACAAGTTTGCTGAAAAAATTTCAATAGTTAGTCAACTGCCTTATATGCTACTACATAATACTTAGCCTAAATAGTCAGCCACTTTGTTATGTACACCTTAAAAAAAAACAGCCTCCTCCATATACCCCTATAGCTGTCCTAGCCTCACCAAAGCAGGTGGCATATCTACTCTCTGTGGTAGAAATGATACATAACAATTGGCTAACAATTTAGGCAAAGTCAATAGATAACATGTTATTAATAATTTATATTCTATTTAAAATATTATCATATATGATATCTTCTATATCAATGCACTTACCTTTTAGTATACCTGACCTTATTTTTGTGGACATAATAGCTCTTGTAGACGATCTCTTCACCTATAGGGCATATCCATGCATTGCATGGGTAACCATTACTGGTATTTTTAGCCCCAGGATTTTCAGCAAACAGCTCACTGCTATTATATCCACAATAAAGGCCAGGCTTTTCAAGTTTACTGAAAAAATTTCAATAGTTAGTCAACTGCCTTATATGCTACTACATAATACTTAGCCTAAATAGTCAGCCACTTTGTTATGTACACCTTAAAAAAAATAACAGCCTCCTCCATATACCCCTATAGCTGTCCTAGCCTCACCAAAGCAGGTGTCATTTCTACTCTCTGTGGTAGAAATGATACAAAACAATTGGCTAACAATTTAGGCAAAGTCAAAAGATAACATGTTATTATTAATTTATATTCTACCTAAAAACATTGTCAATGCATGATCACTTCTATATCAATGGACTTACCTTTTAGTATACCTGCCCTTATTTTTGTGGACATAATAGCTCTTGTAGACGTTCTCTTCACCTATAGGGCATATCCATGCATTGCATGGGTAACCATTACTGGTATTTTTAGCCCCAGGATTTTCAGCAAACAGCTCACTGCTATTATATCCACAATTAAGGCCAGGATTTACAAATTTGCTGAAAAAATTTCAATAGTTAGTCAACTGCCTTATATGCTACTACATATTACTTAGCCTAAATAGTCAGCCACTTTGTTATTTACACCTTAAAAAAAATAACAGCCTCCTCCATATACCCCTATAGCTGTCCTAGCCTCACCAAAGCAGGTGTCATTTCTACTCTCTGTGGTAGAAATGATACAAAACAATTGGCTAACAATTTAGGCAAAGTCAAAAGATAACATGTCATTATTAATTTATATTCTACCAAAAAACATTGTCAATGCATGATCACTTCTATATCAATGGACTTACCTTTTAGTATACCTGCCCTTATTTTTGTGGACATAATAGCTCTTGTAGACGTTCTCTTCACCTATAGGGCATATCCATGCATTGCATGGGTAACCATTACTGGTATTTCTAGCCGAAGGATTTTCAGCAAACAGCTCACTGCTATTATATCCACAATAAAGGCCAGGCTTTACAAGTTTGCTGAAAAAATTTCAATAGTTAGTCAACTGCCTTATATGCTACTACATAATACTTAGCCAAAATAGTCAGCCACTTTGTTATGTACACCTTAAAAAAAATAACAGCCTCCTCCATATACCCCTATAGCTGTCCTAGCCTCACCAAAGCAGGTGTCATTTCTACTCTCTGTGGTAGAAATGATACAAAACAATTGGCTAACAATTTAGGCAAAGTCAAAAGATAACATGTCATTATTAATTTATATTCTACCAAAAAATATTGTCAATGCATGATCACTTCTATATCAATGGACTTACCTTTTAGTATACCTGCCCTTATTTTTGTGGACATAATAGCTCTTGTAGACGTTCTCTTCACCTATAGGGCATATCCATGCATTGCATGGGTAACCATTACTGGTATTTTTAGCCCCAGGATTTTCAGCAAACAGCTCACTGCTATTATATCCACAATTAAGGCCAGGATTTACAAGTTTGCTGAAATAATTTCAATAGTTAGTCAACTGCCTTATATGCTACTACATAATACTTAGCCAAAAAAGTCAGCCACTTTGTTATGTACACCTTAAAAAAAAACAGCCTCCTCCATATACCCCTATAGCTGTCCTAGCCTCACCAAAGCAGGTGGCATATCTACTCTCTGTGGTAGAAATGATACATAACAATTGGCTAACAATTTAGGCAAAGTCAATAGATAACATGTTATTAATAATTTATATTCTATTTAAAATATTATCATATATGATATCTTCTATATCAATGCACTTACCTTTTAGTATACCTGACCTTATTTTTGTGGACATAATAGCTCTTGTAGACGATCTCTTCACCTATAGGGCATATCCATGCATTGCATGGGTAACCATAACTGATATTTTAAGCCCCAGGATTTCCAGCAAACAGCTCACTGCTATTATATCCACAATTAAGGCCAGGATTTACAAGTTTGCTGAAAAAATTTCAATAGTTAGTCAACTGCCTTATATGCTACTACATATTACTTAGCCTAAATAGTCAGCCACTTTGTTATGTACACCTTAAAAAAAATAACAGCCTCCTCCATATACCCCTATAGCTGTCCTAGCCTCACCAAAGCAGGTGTCATTTCTACTCTCTGTGGTAGAAATGATACAAAACAATTGGCTAACAATTTAGGCAAAGTCAAAAGATAACATGTCATTATTAATTTATATTCTACCAAAAAACATTGTCAATGCATGATCACTTCTATATCAATGGACTTACCTTTTAGTATACCTGCCCTTATTTTTGTGGACATAATAGCTCTTGTAGACGTTCTCTTCACCTATAGGGCATATCCATGCATTGCATGGGTAACCATTACTGGTATTTTTAGCCCCAGGATTTTCAGCAAACAGCTCACTGCTATTATATCCACAATTAAGGCCAGGATTTACAAGTTTGCTGAAAAAATTTCAATAGTTAGTCAACTGCCTTATATGCTACTACATAATACTTAGCCTAAATAGTCAGCCACTTTGTTATGTACACCTTAAAAAAAAAACAGCCTCCTCCATATACCCCTATAGCTGTCCTAGCCTCACCAAAGCAGGTGGCATATCTACTCTCTGTGGTAGAAATGATACATAACAATTGGCTAACAATTTAGGCAAAGTCAATAGATAACATGTTATTAATAATTTATATTCTATTTAAAATATTATCATATATGATATCTTCTATATCAATGCACTTACCTTTTAGTATACCTGACCTTATTTTTGTGGACATAATAGCTCTTGTAGACGATCTCTTCACCTATAGGGCATATCCATGCATTGCATGGGTAACCATAACTGATATTTTAAGCCCCAGGATTTTCAGCAAACAGCTCACTGCTATTATATCCACAATTAAGGCCAGGATTTACAAGTTTGCTGAAAAAATTTCAATAGTTAGTCAACTGCCTTATATGCTACTACATATTACTTAGCCTAAATAGTCAGCCACTTTGTTATGTACACCTTAAAAAAATAACAGCCTCCTCCATACACCCCTATAGCTGTCCTAGCCTAACCAAAGCAGGTGTCATTTCTACTCTCTGTGGTAGAAATGATACAAAACAATTGGCTAACAATTTAGGCAAAGTCAAAAGATAACATGTCATTATTAATTTATATTCTACCAAAAAACATTGTCAATGCATGATCACTTCTATATCAATGGACTTACCTTTTAGTATACCTGACCTTATTTTTGTGGACATAATAGCTCTTGTAGACGTTCTCTTCACCTATAGGGCATATCCATGCATTGCATGGGTAACCATTACTGGTATTTTTAGCCCCAGGATTTTCAGCAAACAGCTCACTGCTATTATATCCACAATTAAGGCCAGGATTTACAAATTTGCTGAAAAAATTTCAATAGTTAGTCAAC
Source organism: Engystomops pustulosus (assembly GCF_040894005.1). NCBI lineage: Eukaryota > Metazoa > Chordata > Amphibia > Anura > Leptodactylidae > Engystomops > Engystomops pustulosus. The sequence continues at coordinate 143,758,056 of NC_092417.1, read as the reverse complement.
TGCCTTATATGCTACTACATATTACTTAGCCTAAATAGTCAGCCACTTTGTTATTTACACCTTAAAAAAAATAACAGCCTCCTCCATATACCCCTATAGCTGTCCTAGCCTCACCAAAGCAGGTGTCATTTCTACTCTCTGTGGTAGAAATGATACAAAACAATTGGCTAACAATTTAGGCAAAGTCAAAAGATAACATGTCATTATTAATTTATATTCTACCAAAAAACATTGTCAATGCATGATCACTTCTATATCAATGGACTTACCTTTTAGTATACCTGCCCTTATTTTTGTGGACATAATAGCTCTTGTAGACGTTCTCTTCACCTATAGGGCATATCCATGCATTGCATGGGTAACCATTACTGGTATTTTTAGCCCCAGGATTTTCAGCAAACAGCTCACTGCTATTATATCCACAATTAAGGCCAGGATTTACAAGTTTGCTGAAAAAATTTCAATAGTTAGTCAACTGCCTTATATGCTACTACATAATACTTAGCCTAAATAGTCAGCCACTTTGTTATGTACACCTTAAAAAAAACAGCCTCCTCCATATACCCCTATAGCTGTCCTAGCCTCACCAAAGCAGGTGGCATATCTACTCTCTGTGGTAGAAATGATACATAACAATTGGCTAACAATTTAGGCAAAGTCAATAGATAACATGTTATTAATAATTTATATTCTATTTAAAATATTATCATATATGATATCTTCTATATCAATGCACTTACCTTTTAGTATACCTGACCTTATTTTTGTGGACATAATAGCTCTTGTAGACGATCTCTTCACCTATAGGGCATATCCATGCATTGCATGGGTAACCATAACTGATATTTTAAGCCCCAGGATTTTCAGCAAACAGCTCACTGCTATTATATCCACAATTAAGGCCAGGATTTACAAGTTTGCTGAAAAAATTTCAATAGTTAGTCAACTGCCTTATATGCTACTACATATTACTTAGCCTAAATAGTCAGCCACTTTGTTATGTACACCTTAAAAAAAATAACAGCCTCCTCCATATACCCCTATAGCTGTCCTAGCCTCACCAAAGCAGGTGTCATTTCTACTCTCTGTGGTAGAAATGATACAAAACAATTGGCTAACAATTTAGGCAAAGTCAAAAGATAACATGTCATTATTAATTTATATTCTACCAAAAAACATTGTCAATGCATGATCACTTCTATATCAATGGACTTACCTTTTAGTATACCTGCCCTTATTTTTGTGGACATAATAGCTCTTGTAGACGTTCTCTTCACCTATAGGGCATATCCATGCATTGCATGGGTAACCATTACTGGTATTTTTAGCCCCAGGATTTTCAGCAAACAGCTCACTGCTATTATATCCACAATTAAGGCCAGGATTTACAAGTTTGCTGAAAAAATTTCAATAGTTAGTCAACTGCCTTATATGCTACTACATAATACTTAGCCTAAATAGTCAGCCACTTTGTTATGTACACCTTAAAAAAAACAGCCTCCTCCATATACCCCTATAGCTGTCCTAGCCTCACCAAAGCAGGTGGCATATCTACTCTCTGTGGTAGAAATGATACATAACAATTGGCTAACAATTTAGGCAAAGTCAATAGATAACATGTTATTAATAATTTATATTCTATTTAAAATATTATCATATATGATATCTTCTATATCAATGCACTTACCTTTTAGTATACCTGACCTTATTTTTGTGGACATAATAGCTCTTGTAGACGATCTCTTCACCTATAGGGCATATCCATGCATTGCATGGGTAACCATTACTGGTATTTTTAGCCCCAGGATTTTCAGCAAACAGCTCACTGCTATTATATCCACAATAAAGGCCAGGCTTTACAAGTTTGCTGAAAAAATTTCAATAGTTAGTCAACTGCCTTATATGCTACTACATAATACTTAGCCTAAATAGTCAGCCACTTTGTTATGTACACCTTAAAAAAAATAACAGCCTCCTCCATATACCCCTATAGCTGTCCTAGCCTCACCAAAGCAGGTGTCATTTCTACTCTCTGTGGTAGAAATGATACAAAACAATTGGCTAACAATTTAGGCAAAGTCAAAAGATAACATGTTATTATTAATTTATATTCTACCTAAAAACATTGTCAATGCATGATCACTTCTATATCAATGGACTTACCTTTTAGTATACCTGCCCTTATTTTTGTGGACATAATAGCTCTTGTAGACGTTCTCTTCACCTATAGGGCATATCCATGCATTGCATGGGTAACCATTACTGGTATTTTTAGCCCCAGGATTTTCAGCAAACAGCTCACTGCTATTATATCCACAATTAAGGCCAGGATTTACAAGTTTGCTGAAAAAATTTCAATAGTTAGTCAACTGCCTTATATGCTACTACATATTACTTAGCCTAAATAGTCAGCCACTTTGTTATTTACACCTTAAAAAAAATAACAGCCTCCTCCATATACCCCTATAGCTGTCCTAGCCTCACCAAAGCAGGTGTCATTTCTACTCTCTGTGGTAGAAATGATACAAAACAATTGGCTAACAATTTAGGCAAAGTCAAAAGATAACATGTCATTATTAATTTATATTCTACCAAAAACCATTGTCAATGCATGATCACTTCTATATCAATGGACTTACCTTTTAGTATACCTGCCCTTATTTTTGTGGACATAATAGCTCTTGTAGACGTTCTCTTCACCTATAGGGCATATCCATGCATTGCATGGGTAACCATTACTGGTATTTTTAGCCCCAGGATTTTCAGCAAACAGCTCACTGCTATTATATCCACAATAAAGGCCAGGCTTTACAAGTTTGCTGAAAAAATTTCAATAGTTAGTCAACTGCCTTATATGCTACTACATAATACTTAGCCAAAATGGTCAGCCACTTTGTTATGTACACCTTAAAAAAAATAACAGCCTCCTCCATATACCCCTATAGCTGTCCTAGCCTCACCAAAGCAGGTGTCATTTCTACTCTCTGTGGTAGAAATGATACAAAACAATTGGCTAACAATTTAGGCAAAGTCAAAAGATAACATATTATTATTAATTTATATTCCACCTAAAAACATTGTCAATGCATGATCACTTCTATATCAATGGACTTACCTTTTAGTATACCTGCCCTTATTTTTGTGGACATAATAGCTCTTGTAGACGTTCTCTTCACCTATAGGGCATATCCATGCATTGCATGGGTAACCATTACTGGTATTTTTAGCCCCAGGATTTTCAGCAAACAGCTCACTGCTATTATATCCACAATTAAGGTCAGGATTTACAAGTTTGCTGAAAAAATTTCAATAGTTAGTCAACTGCCTTATATGCTCCTACATAATACTTAGCCTAAATAGTCAGCCACTTTGTTATGTACACCTTAAAAAAACAGCCTCCTCCATATACCCCTAGAGCTGTCCTAGCCTCACCAAAGCAGGTGGCATATCTACTCTCTGTGGTAGAAATGATACATAACAATTGGCTAACAATTTAGGCAAAGTCAATAGATAACATGTTATTAATAATTTATATTCTATTTAAAATATTATCATATATGATATCTTTTATATCAATGCACTTACCTTTTAGTATACCTGACCTTATTTTTGTGGACATAATAGCTCTTGTAGACGATCTCTTCACCTATAGGGCATATCCATGCATTGCATGGGTAACCATAACTGATATTTTAAGCCCCAGGATTTTCAGCAAAGAGCTCACTGCTATTATATCCACAATTAAGGCCAGGATTTACAAGTTTGCTGAAAAAATTTCAATAGTTAGTCAACTGCCTTATATGCTACTACATATTACTTAGCCTAAATAGTCAGCCACTTTGTTATGTACACCTTAAAAAAAATAACAGCCTCCTCCATATACCCCTATAGCTGTCCTAGCCTCACCAAAGCAGGTGTCATTTCTACTCTCTGTGGTAGAAATGATACAAAACAATTGGCTAACAATTTAGGAAAAGTCAAAAGATAACATGTCATTATTAATTTATATTCTACCAAAAAACATTGTCAATGCATGATCACTTCTATATCAATGGACTTACCTTTTAGTATGCCTGCCCTTATTTTTGTGGACATAATAGCTCTTGTAGACGTTCTCTTCACCTATAGGGCATATCCATGCATTGCATGGGTAACCATTACTGGTATTTTTAGCCCCAGGATTTTCAGCAAACAGCTCACTGCTATTATATCCACAATAAAGGCCAGGCTTTACAAGTTTGCTGAAAAAATTTCAATAGTTAGTCAACTGCCTTATATGCTACTACATAATACTTAGCCTAAATAGTCAGCCACTTTGTTATGTACACCTTAAAAAAAATAACAGCCTCCTCCATATACCCCTATAGCTGTCCTAGCCTCACCAAAGCAGGTGTCATTTCTACTCTCTGTGGTAGAAATGATACAAAACAATTGGCTAACAATTTAGGCAAAGTCAAAAGATAACATGTCATTATTAATTTATATTCTACCAAAAAACATTGTCAATGCATGATCACTTCTATATCAATGGACTTACCTTTTAGTATACCTGCCCTTATTTTTGTGGACATAATAGCTCTTGTAGACGTTCTCTTCACCTATAGGGCATATCCATGAATTGCATGGGTAACCATTACTGGTATTTTTAGCCCCAGGATTTTCAGCAAACAGCTCACTGCTATTATATCCACAATTAAGGCCAGGATTTACAAGTTTGCTGAAAAAATTTCAATACTTAGTAAACTGCCTTATATGCTACTACATAATACTTAGCCTAAATAGTCAGCCACTTTGTTATGTACACCTTAAAAAAAACAGCCTCCTCCATATACCCCTATAGCTGTCCTAGCCTCACCAAAGCAGGTGGCATATCTACTCTCTGTGGTAGAAATGATACATAACAATTGGCTAACAATTTAGGCAAAGTCAATAGATAACATGTTATTAATAATTTATATTCTATTTAAAATATTATCATATATGATATCTTCTATATCAATGCACTTACCTTTTAGTATACCTGACCTTATTTTTGTGGACATAATAGCTCTTGTAGACAATCTCTTCACCTATAGGGCATATCCATGCATTGCATGGGTAACCATAACTGATATTTTAAGCCCAAGGATTTCCAGCAAACAGCTCACTGCTATTATATCCACAATTAAGGCCAGGATTTACAAGTTTGTTGAAAAAATTTCAATAGTTAGTCAACTGCCTTATATGCTACTACATATTACTTAGCCTAAATAGTCAGCCACTTTGTTATGTACACCTTAAAAAAAATAACAGCCTCCTCCATATACCCCTATAGCTGTCCTAGCCTCACCAAAGCAGGTGTCATTTCTACTCTCTGTGGTAGAAATGATACAAAACAATTGGCTAACAATTTAGGCAAAGTCAAAAGATAACATGTCATTATTAATTTATATTCTACCAAAAAACATTGTCAATGCATGATCACTTCTATATCAATGGACTTACCTTTTAGTATACCTGCCCTTATTTTTGTGGACATAATAGCTCTTATAGACGTTCTCTTCACCTATAGGGCATATCCATGCATTGCATGGGTAACCATTACTGGTATTTTTAGCCCCAGGATTTTCAGCAAACAGCTCACTGCTATTATATCCACAATTAAGGCCAGGATTTACAAGTTTGCTGAAAAAATTTCAATAGTTAGTCAACTGCCTTATATGCTACTACATAATACTTAGCCTAAATAGTCAGCCACTTTGTTATGTACACCTTAAAAAAACACAGCCTCCTCCATATACCCCTATAGCTGTCCTAGCCTCACCAAAGCAGGTGGCATATCTACTCTCTGTGGTAGAAATGATACATAACAATTGGCTAACAATTTAGGCAAAGTCAATAGATAACATGTTATTAATAATTTATATTCTATTTAAAATATTATCATATATGATATCTTCTATATCAATGCACTTACCTTTTAGTATACCTGACCTTATTTTTGTGGACATAATAGCTCTTGTAGACGATCTCTTCACCTATAGGGCATATCCATGCATTGCATGGGTAACCATTACTGGTATTTTTAGCCCCAGGATTTTCAGCAAACAGCTCACTGCTATTATATCCACAATAAAGGCCAGGCTTTACAAGTTTGCTGAAAAAATTTCAATAGTTAGTCAACTGCCTTATATGCTACTACATAATACTTAGCCTAAATAGTCAGCCACTTTGTTATGTACACCTTAAAAAAAATAACAGCCTCCTCCATATACCCCTATAGCTGTCCTAGCCTCACCAAAGCAGGTGTCATTTCTACTCTCTGTGGTAGAAATGATACAAAACAATTGGCTAACAATTTAGGCAAAGTCAAAAGATAACATGTTATTATTAATTTATATTCTACCTAAAAACATTGTCAATGCATGATCACTTCTATATCAATGGACTTACCTTTTAGTATACCTGCCCTTATTTTTGTGGACATAATAGCTCTTGTAGACGTTCTCTTCACCTATAGGGCATATCCATGCATTGCATGGGTAACCATTACTGGTATTTTTAGCCCCAGGATTTTCAGCAAACAGCTCACTGCTATTATATCCACAATTAAGGCCAGGATTTACAAATTTGCTGAAAAAATTTCAATAGTTAGTCAACTGCCTTATATGCTACTACATATTACTTAGCCTAAATAGTCAGCCACTTTGTTATTTACACCTTAAAAAAAATAACAGCCTCCTCCATATACCCCTATAGCTGTCCTAGCCTCACCAAAGCAGGTGTCATTTCTACTCTCTGTGGTAGAAATGATACAAAACAATTGGCTAACAATTTAGGCAAAGTCAAAAGATAACATGTCATTATTAATTTATATTCTACCAAAAAACATTGTCAATGCATGATCACTTCTATATCAATGGACTTACCTTTTAGTATACCTGCCCTTATTTTTGTGGACATAATAGCTCTTGTAGACGTTCTCTTCACCTACAGGGCATATCCATGCATTGCATGGGTAACCATTACTGGTATTTCTAGCCGAAGGATTTTCAGCAAACAGCTCACTGCTATTATATCCACAATAAAGGCCAGGCTTTACAAGTTTGCTGAAAAAATTTCAATAGTTAGTCAACTGCCTTATATGCTACTACATAATACTTAGCCAAAATAGTCAGCCACTTTGTTATGTACACCTTAAAAAAAATAACAGCCTCCTCCATATACCCCTATAGCTGTCCTAGCCTCACCAAAGCAGGTGTCATTTCTACTCTCTGTGGTAGAAATGATACAAAACAATTGGCTAACAATTTAGGCAAAGTCAAAAGATAACATGTCATTATTAATTTATATTCTACCAAAAAACATTGTCAATGCATGATCACTTCTATATCAATGGACTTACCTTTTAGTATACCTGCCCTTATTTTTGTGGACATAATAGCTCTTGTAGACGTTCTCTTCACCTATAGGGCATATCCATGCATTGCATGGGTAACCATTACTGGTATTTTTAGCCCCAGGATTTTCAGCAAACAGCTCACTGCTATTATATCCACAATTAAGGCCAGGATTTACAAGTTTGCTGAAAAAATTTCAATAGTTAGTCAACTGCCTTATATGCTACTACATAATACTTAGCCTAAATAGTCAGCCACTTTGTTATGTACACCTTAAAAAAAAACAGCCTCCTCCATATACCCCTATAGCTGTCCTAGCCTCACCAAAGCAGGTGGCATATCTACTCTCTGTGGTAGAAATGATACATAACAATTGGCTAACAATTTAGGCAAAGTCAATAGATAACATGTTATTAATAATTTATATTCTATTTAAAATATTATCATATATGATATCTTCTATATCAATGCACTTACCTTTTAGTATACCTGACCTTATTTTTGTGGACATAATAGCTCTTGTAGACGATCTCTTCACCTATAGGGCATATCCATGCATTGCATGGGTAACCATAACTGATATTTTAAGCCCCAGGATTTCCAGCAAACAGCTCACTGCTATTATATCCACAATTAAGGCCAGGATTTACAAGTTTGCTGAAAAAATTTCAATAGTTAGTCAACTGCCTTATATGCTACTACATATTACTTAGCCTAAATAGTCAGCCACTTTGTTATGTACACCTTAAAAAAAATAACAGCCTCCTCCATATACCCCTATAGCTGTCCTAGCCTCACCAAAGCAGGTGTCATTTCTACTCTCTGTGGTAGAAATGATACAAAACAATTGGCTAACAATTTAGGCAAAGTCAAAAGATAACATGTCATTATTAATTTATATTCTACCAAAAAACATTGTCAATGCATGATCACTTCTATATCAATGGACTTACCTTTTAGTATACCTGCCCTTATTTTTATGGACATAATAGCTCTTGTAGACGTTCTCTTCACCTATAGGGCATATCCATGCATTGCATGGGTAACCATTACTGGTATTTTTAGCCCCAGGATTTTCAGCAAACAGCTCACTGCTATTATATCCACAATTAAGGCCAGGATTTACAAGTTTGCTGAAAAAATTTCAATAGTTAGTCAACTGCCTTATATGCTACTACATAATACTTAGCCTAAATAGTCAGCCACTTTGTTATGTACACCTTAAAAAAAAACAGCCTCCTCCATATACCCCTATAGCTGTCCTAGCCTCACCAAAGCAGGTGGCATATCTACTCTCTGTGGTAGAAATGATACATAACAATTGGCTAACAATTTAGGCAAAGTCAATAGATAACATGTTATTAATAATTTATATTCTATTTAAAATATTATCATATATGATATCTTCTATATCAATGCACTTACCTTTTAGTATACCTGACCTTATTTTTGTGGACATAATAGCTCTTGTAGACGATCTCTTCACCTATAGGGCATATCCATGCATTGCATGGGTAACCATTACTGGTATTTTTAGCCCCAGGATTTTCAGCAAACAGCTCACTGCTATTATATCCACAATAAAGGCCAGGCTTTACAAGTTTACTGAAAAAATTTCAATAGTTAGTCAACTGCCTTATATGCTACTACATAATACTTAGCCTAAATAGTCAGCCACTTTGTTATGTACACCTTAAAAAAATAACAGCCTCCTCCATATACCCCTATAGCTGTCCTAGCCTCACCAAAGCAGGTGTCATTTCTACTCTCTGTGGTAGAAATGATACAAAACAATTGGCTAACAATTTAGGCAAAGTCAAAAGATAACATGTTATTATTAATTTATATTCTACCTAAAAACATTGTCAATGCATGATCACTTCTATATCAATGGACTTACCTTTTAGTATACCTGCCCTTATTTTTGTGGACATAATAGCTCTTGTAGACGTTCTCTTCACCTATAGGGCATATCCATGCATTGCATGGGTAACCATTACTGGTATTTTTAGCCCCAGGATTTTCAGCAAACAGCTCACTGCTATTATATCCACAATTAAGGCCAGGATTTACAAATTTGCTGAAAAAATTTCAATAGTTAGTCAACTGCCTTATATGCTACTACATATTACTTAGCCTAAATAGTCAGCCACTTTGTTATTTACACCTTAAAAAAAATAACAGCCTCCTCCATATACCCCTATAGCTGTCCTAGCCTCACCAAAGCAGGTGTCATTTCTACTCTCTGTGGTAGAAATGATACAAAACAATTGGCTAACAATTTAGGCAAAGTCAAAAGATAACATGTCATTATTAATTTATATTCTACCAAAAAACATTGTCAATGCATGATCACTTCTATATCAATGGACTTACCTTTTAGTATACCTGCCCTTATTTTTGTGGACATAATAGCTCTTGTAGACGTTCTCTTCACCTATAGGGCATATCCATGCATTGCATGGGTAACCATTACTGGTATTTCTAGCCGAAGGATTTTCAGCAAACAGCTCACTGCTATTATATCCACAATAAAGGCCAGGCTTTACAAGTTTGCTGAAAAAATTTCAATAGTTAGTCAACTGCCTTATATGCTACTACATAATACTTAGCCTAAATAGTCAGCCACTTTGTTATGTACACCTTAAAAAAAATAACAGCCTCCTCCATATACCCCTATAGCTGTCCTAGCCTCACCAAAGCAGGTGTCATTTCTACTCTCTGTGGTAGAAATGATACAAAACAATTGGCTAACAATTTAGGCAAAGTCAAAAGATAACATGTCATTATTAATTTATATTCTACCAAAAAACATTGTCAATGCATGATCACTTCTATATCAATGGACTTACCTTTTAGTATACCTGCCCTTATTTTTGTGGACATAATAGCTCTTGTAGACGTTCTCTTCACCTATAGGGCATATCCATGAATTGCATGGGTAACCATTACTGGTATTTTTAGCCCCAGGATTTTCAGCAAACAGCTCACTGCTATTATATCCACAATTAAGGCCAGGATTTACAAGTTTGCTGAAAAAATTTCAATAGTTAGTAAACTGCCTTATATGCTACTACATAATACTTAGCCTAAATAGTCAGCCACTTTGTTATGTACACCTTAAAAAAAAACAGCCTCCTCCATATACCCCTATAGCTGTCCTAGCCTCACCAAAGCAGGTGGCATATCTACTCTCTGTGGTAGAAATGATACATAACAATTGGCTAACAATTTAGGCAAAGTCAATAGATAACATGTTATTAATAATTTATATTCTATTTAAAATATTATCATATATGATATCTTCTATATCAATGCACTTACCTTTTAGTATACCTGACCTTATTTTTGTGGACATAATAGCTCTTGTAGACAATCTCTTCACCTATAGGGCATATCCATGCATTGCATGGGTAACCATAACTGATATTTTAAGCCCAAGGATTTCCAGCAAACAGCTCACTGCTATTATATCCACAATTAAGGCCAGGATTTACAAGTTTGCTGAAAAAATTTCAATAGTTAGTCAACTGCCTTATATGCTACTACATATTACTTAGCCTAAATAGTCAGCCACTTTGTTATGTACACCTTAAAAAAAATAACAGCCTCCTCCATATACCCCTATAGCTGTCCTAGCCTCACCAAAGCAGGTGTAATTTCTACTCTCTGTGGTAGAAATGATACAAAACAATTGGCTAACAATTTAGGCAAAGTCAAAAGATAACATGTCATTATTAATTTATATTCTACCAAAAAACATTGTCAATGCATGATCACTTCTATATCAATGGACTTACCTTTTAGTATACCTGCCCTTATTTTTGTGGACATAATAGCTCTTATAGACGTTCTCTTCACCTATAGGGCATATCCATGCATTGCATGGGTAACCATTACTGGTATTTTTAGCCCCAGGATTTTCAGCAAACAGCTCACTGCTATTATATCCACAATTAAGGCCAGGATTTACAAGTTTGCTGAAAAAATTTCAATAGTTAGTCAACTGCCTTATATGCTACTACATAATACTTAGCCTAAATTGTCAGCCACTTTGTTATGTACACCTTAAAAAAACACAGCCTCCTCCATATACCCCTATAGCTGTCCTAGCCTCACCAAAGCAGGTGGCATATCTACTCTCTGTGGTAGAAATGATACATAACAATTGGCTAACAATTTAGGCAAAGTCAATAGATAACATGTTATTAATAATTTATATTCTATTTAAAATATTATCATATATGATATCTTCTATATCAATGCACTTACCTTTTAGTATACCTGACCTTATTTTTGTGGACATAATAGCTCTTGTAGACGATCTCTTCACCTATAGGGCATATCCATGCATTGCATGGGTAACCATTACTGGTATTTTTAGCCCCAGGATTTTCAGCAAACAGCTCACTGCTATTATATCCACAATAAAGGCCAGGCTTTACAAGTTTGCTGAAAAAATTTCAATAGTTAGTCAACTGCCTTATATGCTACTACATAATACTTAGCCTAAATAGTCAGCCACTTTGTTATGTACACCTTAAAAAAAATAACAGCCTCCTCCATATACCCCTATAGCTGTCCTAGCCTCACCAAAGCAGGTGTCATTTCTACTCTCTGTGGTAGAAATGATACAAAACAATTGGCTAACAATTTAGGCAAAGTCAAAAGATAACATGTCATTATTAATTTATATTCTACCAAAAAACATTGTCAATGCATGATCACTTCTATATCAATGGACTTACCTTTTAGTATACCTGCCCTTATTTTTGTGGACATAATAGCTCTTGTAGACGTTCTCTTCACCTACAGGGCATATCCATGCATTGCATGGGTAACCATTACTGGTATTTCTAGCCGAAGGATTTTCAGCAAACAGCTCACTGCTATTATATCCACAATAAAGGCCAGGCTTTACAAGTTTGCTGAAAAAATTTCAATAGTTAGTCAACTGCCTTATATGCTACTACATAATACTTAGCCAAAATAGTCAGCCACTTTGTTATGTACACCTTAAAAAAAATAACAGCCTCCTCCATATACCCCTATAGCTGTCCTAGCCTCACCAAAGCAGGTGTCATTTCTACTCTCTGTGGTAGAAATGATACAAAACAATTGGCTAACAATTTAGGCAAAGTCAAAAGATAACATGTCATTATTAATTTATATTCTACCAAAAAACATTGTCAATGCATGATCACTTCTATATCAATGGACTTACCTTTTAGTATACCTGCCCTTATTTTTGTGGACATAATAGCTCTTGTAGACGTTCTCTTCACCTATAGGGCATATCCATGCATTGCATGGGTAACCATTACTGGTATTTTTAGCCCCAGGATTTTCAGCAAACAGCTCACTGCTATTATATCCACAATTAAGGCCAGGATTTACAAGTTTGCTGAAAAAATTTCAATAGTTAGTCAACTGCCTTATATGCTACTACATAATACTTAGCCTAAATAGTCAGCCACTTTGTTATGTACACCTTAAAAAAAAACAGCCTCCTCCATATACCCCTATAGCTGTCCTAGCCTCACCAAAGCAGGTGGCATATCTACTCTCTGTGGTAGAAATGATACATAACAATTGGCTAACAATTTAGGCAAAGTCAATAGATAACATGTTATTAATAATTTATATTCTATTTAAAATATTATCATATATGATATCTTCTATATCAATGCACTTACCTTTTAGTATACCTCACCTTATTTTTGTGGACATAATAGCTCTTGTAGACGATCTCTTCACCTATAGGGCATATCCATGCATTGCATGGGTAACCATAACTGATATTTTAAGCCCCAGGATTTCCAGCAAACAGCTCACTGCTATTATATCCACAATTAAGGCCAGGATTTACAAGTTTGCTGAAAAAATTTCAATAGTTAGTCAACTGCCTTATATGCTACTACATATTACTTAGCCTAAATAGTCAGCCACTTTGTTATGTACACCTTAAAAAAAATAACAGCCTCCTCCATATACCCCTATAGCTGTCCTAGCCTCACCAAAGCATGTGTCATTTCTACTCTCTGTGGTAGAAATGATACAAAACAATTGGCTAACAATTTAGGCAAAGTCAAAAGATAACATGTCATTATTAATTTATATTCTACCAAAAAACATTGTCAATGCATGATCACTTCTATATCAATGGACTTACCTTTTAGTATACCTGCCCTTATTTTTATGGACATAATAGCTCTTGTAGACGTTCTCTTCACCTATAGGGCATATCCATGCATTGCATGGGTAACCATTACTGGTATTTTTAGCCCCAGGATTTTCAGCAAACAGCTCACTGCTATTATATCCACAATTAAGGCCAGGATTTACAAGTTTGCTGAAAAAATTTCAATAGTTAGTCAACTGCCTTATATGCTACTACATAATACTTAGCCTAAATAGTCAGCCACTTTGTTATGTACACCTTAAAAAAAAACAGCCTCCTCCATATACCCCTATAGCTGTCCTAGCCTCACCAAAGCAGGTGGCATATCTACTCTCTGTGGTAGAAATGATACATAACAATTGGCTAACAATTTAGGCAAAGTCAATAGATAACATGTTATTAATAATTTATATTCTATTTAAAATATTATCATATATGATATCTTCTATATCAATGCACTTACCTTTTAGTATACCTGACCTTATTTTTGTGGACATAATAGCTCTTGTAGACGATCTCTTCACCTATAGGGCATATCCATGCATTGCATGGGTAACCATTACTGGTATTTTTAGCCCCAGGATTTTCAGCAAACAGCTCACTGCTATTATATCCACAATAAAGGCCAGGCTTTACAAGTTTACTGAAAAAATTTCAATAGTTAGTCAACTGCCTTATATGCTACTACATAATACTTAGCCTAAATAGTCAGCCACTTTGTTATGTACACCTTAAAAAAATAACAGCCTCCTCCATATACCCCTATAGCTGTCCTAGCCTCACCAAAGCAGGTGTCATTTCTACTCTCTGTGGTAGAAATGATACAAAACAATTGGCTAACAATTTAGGCAAAGTCAAAAGATAACATGTTATTATTAATTTATATTCTACCTAAAAACATTGTCAATGCATGATCACTTCTATATCAATGGACTTACCTTTTAGTATACCTGCCCTTATTTTTGTGGACATAATAGCTCTTGTAGACGTTCTCTTCACCTATAGGGCATATCCATGCATTGCATGGGTAACCATTACTGGTATTTTTAGCCCCAGGATTTTCAGCAAACAGCTCACTGCTATTATATCCACAATTAAGGCCAGGATTTACAAATTTGCTGAAAAAATTTCAATAGTTAGTCAACTGCCTTATATGCTACTACATATTACTTAGCCTAAATAGTCAGCCACTTTGTTATTTACACCTTAAAAAAAATAACAGCCTCCTCCATATACCCCTATAGCTGTCCTAGCCTCACCAAAGCAGGTGTCATTTCTACTCTCTGTGGTAGAAATGATACAAAACAATTGGCTAACAATTTAGGCAAAGTCAAAAGATAACATGTCATTATTAATTTATATTCTACCAAAAAACATTGTCAATGCATGATCACTTCTATATCAATGGACTTACCTTTTAGTATACCTGCCCTTATTTTTGTGGACATAATAGCTCTTGTAGACGTTCTCTTCACCTATAGGGCATATCCATGCATTGCATGGGTAACCATTACTGGTATTTCTAGCCGAAGGATTTTCAGCAAACAGCTCACTGCTATTATATCCACAATAAAGGCCAGGCTTTACAAGTTTGCTGAAAAAATTTCAATAGTTAGTCAACTGCCTTATATGCTACTACATAATACTTAGCCAAAATAGTCAGCCACTTTGTTATGTACACCTTAAAAAAAATAACAGCCTCCTCCATATACCCCTATAGCTGTCCTAGCCTCACCAAAGCAGGTGTCATTTCTACTCTCTGTGGTAGAAATGATACAAAACAATTGGCTAACAATTTAGGCAAAGTCAAAAGATAACATGTCATTATTAATTTATATTCTACCAAAAAACATTGTCAATGCATGATCACTTCTATATCAATGGACTTACCTTTTAGTATACCTGCCCTTATTTTTGTGGACATAATAGCTCTTGTAGACGTTCTCTTCACCTATAGGGCATATCCATGCATTGCATGGGTAACCATTACTGGTATTTTTAGCCCCAGGATTTTCAGCAAACAGCTCACTGCTATTATATCCACAATTAAGGCCAGGATTTACAAGTTTGCTGAAAAAATTTCAATAGTTAGTCAACTGCCTTATATGCTACTACATAATACTTAGCCAAAATAGTCAGCCACTTTGTTATGTACACCTTAAAAAAAAACAGCCTCCTCCATATACCCCTATAGCTGTCCTAGCCTCACCAAAGCAGGTGGCATATCTACTCTCTGTGGTAGAAATGATACATAACAATTGGCTAACAATTTAGGCAAAGTCAATAGATAACATGTTATTAATAATTTAAATTCTATTTAAAATATTATCATATATGATATCTTCTATATCAATGCACTTACCTTTTAGTATACCTGACCTTATTTTTGTGGACATAATAGCTCTTGTAGACGATCTCTTCACCTACAGGGCATATCCATGCATTGCATGGGTAACCATAACTGATATTTTAAGCCCCAGGATTTTCAGCAAACAGCTCACTGCTATTATATCCACAATAAAGGCCAGGCTTTACAAGTTTGCTGAAAAAATTTCAATAGTTAGTCAACTGCCTTATATGCTACTACATAATACTTAGCCTAAATAGTCAGCCACTTTGTTATGTACACCTTAAAAAAAATAACAGCCTCCTCCATATACCCCTATAGCTGTCCTAGCCTCACCAAAGCAGGTGTCATTTCTACTCTCTGTGGTAGAAATGATACAAAACAATTGGCTAACAATTTAGGCAAAGTCAAAAGATAACATGTTATTATTAATTTATATTCTACCTAAAAACATTGTCAATGCATGATCACTTCTATATCAATGGACTTACCTTTTAGTATACCTGCCCTTATTTTTGTGGACATAATAGCTTTTGTAGACGTTCTCTTCACCTATAGGGCATATCCATGCATTGCATGGGTAACCATTACTGGTATTTTTAGCCCCAGGATTTTCAGCAAACAGCTCACTGCTATTATATCCACAATTAAGGCCAGGATTTACAAGTTTGCTGAAAAAATTTCAATAGTTAGTCAACTGCCTTATATGCTACTACATATTACTTAGCCTAAATAGTCAGCCACTTTGTTATTTACACCTTAAAAAAAATAACAGCCTCCTCCATATACCCCTATAGCTGTCCTAGCCTCACCAAAGCAGGTGTCATTTCTACTCTCTGTGGTAGAAATGATACAAAACAATTGGCTAACAATTTAGGCAAAGTCAAAAGATAACATGTCATTATTAATTTATATTCTACCAAAAAACATTGTCAATGCATGATCACTTCTATATCAATGGACTTACCTTTTAGTATACCTGCCCTTATTTTTGTGGACATAATAGCTCTTGTAGACGTTCTCTTCACCTATAGGGCATATCCATGCATTGCATGGGTAACCATTACTGGTATTTTTAGCCCCAGGATTTTCAGCAAACAGCTCACTGCTATTATATCCACAATAAAGGCCAGGCTTTACAAGTTTGCTGAAAAAATTTCAATAGTTAGTCAACTGCCTTATATGCTACTACATAATACTTAGCCAAAATGGTCAGCCACTTTGTTATGTACACCTTAAAAAAAATAACAGCCTCCTCCATATACCCCTATAGCTGTCCTAGCCTCACCAAAGCAGGTGTCATTTCTACTCTCTGTGGTAGAAATGATACAAAACAATTGGCTAACAATTTAGGCAAAGTCAAAAGATAACATATTATTATTAATTTATATTCCACCTAAAAACATTGTCAATGCATGATCACTTCTATATCAATGGACTTACCTTTTAGTATACCTGCCCTTATTTTTGTGGACATAATAGCTCTTGTAGACGTTCTCTTCACCTATAGGGCATATCCATGCATTGCATGGGTAACCATTACTGGTATTTTTAGCCCCAGGATTTTCAGCAAACAGCTCACTGCTATTATATCCACAATTAAGGTCAGGATTTACAAGTTTGCTGAAAAAATTTCAATAGTTAGTCAACTGCCTTATATGCTCCTACATAATACTTAGCCTAAATAGTCAGCCACTTTGTTATGTACACCTTAAAAAAACAGCCTCCTCCATATACCCCTAGAGCTGTCCTAGCCTCACCAAAGCAGGTGGCATATCTACTCTCTGTGGTAGAAATGATACATAACAATTGGCTAACAATTTAGGCAAAGTCAATAGATAACATGTTATTAATAATTTATATTCTATTTAAAATATTATCATATATGATATCTTTTATATCAATGCACTTACCTTTTAGTATACCTGACCTTATTTTTGTGGACATAATAGCTCTTGTAGACGATCTCTTCACCTATAGGGCATATCCATGCATTGCATGGGTAACCATAACTGATATTTTAAGCCCCAGGATTTTCAGCAAAGAGCTCACTGCTATTATATCCACAATTAAGGCCAGGATTTACAAGTTTGCTGAAAAAATTTCAATAGTTAGTCAACTGCCTTATATGCTACTACATATTACTTAGCCTAAATAGTCAGCCACTTTGTTATGTACACCTTAAAAAAAATAACAGCCTCCTCCATATACCCCTATAGCTGTCCTAGCCTCACCAAAGCAGGTGTCATTTCTACTCTCTGTGGTAGAAATGATACAAAACAATTGGCTAACAATTTAGGCAAAGTCAAAAGATAACATGTCATTATTAATTTATATTCTACCAAAAAACATTGTCAATGCATGATCACTTCTATATCAATGGACTTACCTTTTAGTATGCCTGCCCTTATTTTTGTGGACATAATAGCTCTTGTAGACGTTCTCTTCACCTATAGGGCATATCCATGCATTGCATGGGTAACCATTACTGGTATTTTTAGCCCCAGGATTTTCAGCAAACAGCTCACTGCTATTATATCCACAATAAAGGCCAGGCTTTACAAGTTTGCTGAAAAAATTTCAATAGTTAGTCAACTGCCTTATATGCTACTACATAATACTTAGCCTAAATAGTCAGCCACTTTGTTATGTACACCTTAAAAAAAATAACAGCCTCCTCCATATACCCCTATAGCTGTCCTAGCCTCACCAAAGCAGGTGTCATTTCTACTCTCTGTGGTAGAAATGATACAAAACAATTGGCTAACAATTTAGGCAAAGTCAAAAGATAACATGTCATTATTAATTTATATTCTACCAAAAAACATTGTCAATGCATGATCACTTCTATATCAATGGACTTACCTTTTAGTATACCTGCCCTTATTTTTGTGGACATAATAGCTCTTGTAGACGTTCTCTTCACCTATAGGGCATATCCATGCATTGCATGGGTAACCATTACTGGTATTTTTAGCCCCAGGATTTTCAGCAAACAGCTCACTGCTATTATATCCACAATAAAGGCCAGGCTTTACAAGTTTGCTGAAAAAATTTCAATAGTTAGTCAACTGCCTTATATGCTACTACATAATACTTAGCCAAAATGGTCAGCCACTTTGTTATGTACACCTTAAAAAAAATAACAGCCTCCTCCATATACCCCTATAGCTGTCCTAGCCTCACCAAAGCAGGTGTCATTTCTACTCTCTGTGGTAGAAATGATACAAAACAATTGGCTAACAATTTAGGCAAAGTCAAAAGATAACATATTATTATTAATTTATATTCCACCTAAAAACATTGTCAATGCATGATCACTTCTATATCAATGGACTTACCTTTTAGTATACCTGCCCTTATTTTTGTGGACATAATAGCTCTTGTAGACGTTCTCTTCACCTATAGGGCATATCCATGCATTGCATGGGTAACCATTACTGGTATTTTTAGCCCCAGGATTTTCAGCAAACAGCTCACTGCTATTATATCCACAATTAAGGTCAGGATTTACAAGTTTGCTGAAAAAATTTCAATAGTTAGTCAACTGCCTTATATGCTCCTACATAATACTTAGCCTAAATAGTCAGCCACTTTGTTATGTACACCTTAAAAAAACAGCCTCCTCCATATACCCCTAGAGCTGTCCTAGCCTCACCAAAGCAGGTGGCATATCTACTCTCTGTGGTAGAAATGATACATAACAATTGGCTAACAATTTAGGCAAAGTCAATAGATAACATGTTATTAATAATTTATATTCTATTTAAAATATTATCATATATGATATCTTTTATATCAATGCACTTACCTTTTAGTATACCTGACCTTATTTTTGTGGACATAATAGCTCTTGTAGACGATCTCTTCACCTATAGGGCATATCCATGCATTGCATGGGTAACCATAACTGATATTTTAAGCCCAAGGATTTTCAGCAAAGAGCTCACTGCTATTATATCCACAATTAAGGCCAGGATTTACAAGTTTGCTGAAAAAATTTCAATAGTTAGTCAACTGCCTTATATGCTACTACATATTACTTAGCCTAAATAGTCAGCCACTTTGTTATGTACACCTTAAAAAAAATAACAGCCTCCTCCATATACCCCTATAGCTGTCCTAGCCTCACCAAAGCAGGTGTCATTTCTACTCTCTGTGGTAGAAATGATACAAAACAATTGGCTAACAATTTAGGCAAAGTCAAAAGATAACATGTCATTATTAATTTATATTCTACCAAAAAACATTGTCAATGCATGATCACTTCTATATCAATGGACTTACCTTTTAGTATGCCTGCCCTTATTTTTGTGGACATAATAGCTCTTGTAGACGTTCTCTTCACCTATAGGGCATATCCATGCATTGCATGGGTAACCATTACTGGTATTTTTAGCCCCAGGATTTTCAGCAAACAGCTCACTGCTATTATATCCACAATAAAGGCCAGGCTTTACAAGTTTGCTGAAAAAATTTCAATAGTTAGTCAACTGCCTTATATGCTACTACATAATACTTAGCCTAAATAGTCAGCCACTTTGTTATGTACACCTTAAAAAAAATAACAGCCTCCTCCATATACCCCTATAGCTGTCCTAGCCTCACCAAAGCAGGTGTCATTTCTACTCTCTGTGGTAGAAATGATACAAAACAATTGGCTAACAATTTAGGCAAAGTCAAAAGATAACATGTCATTATTAATTTATATTCTACCAAAAAACATTTTCAATGCATGATCACTTCTATATCAATGGACTTACCTTTTAGTATACCTGCCCTTATTTTTGTGGACATAATAGCTCTTGTAGACGTTCTCTTCACCTATAGGGCATATCCATGAATTGCATGGGTAACCATTACTGGTATTTTTAGCCCCAGGATTTTCAGCAAACAGCTCACTGCTATTATATCCACAATTAAGGCCAGGATTTACAAGTTTGCTGAAAAAATTTCAATAGTTAGTAAACTGCCTTATATGCTACTACATAATACTTAGCCTAAATAGTCAGCCACTTTGTTATGTACACCTTAAAAAAAAACAGCCTCCTCCATATACCCCTATAGCTGTCCTAGCCTCACCAAAGCAGGTGGCATATCTACTCTCTGTGGTAGAAATGATACATAACAATTGGCTAACAATTTAGGCAAAGTCAATAGATAACATGTTATTAATAATTTATATTCTATTTAAAATATTATCATATATGATATCTTCTATATCAATGCACTTACCTTTTAGTATACCTGACCTTATTTTTGTGGACATAATAGCTCTTGTAGACAATCTCTTCACCTATAGGGCATATCCATGCATTGCATGGGTAACCATAACTGATATTTTAAGCCCAAGGATTTCCAGCAAACAGCTCACTGCTATTATATCCACAATTAAGGCCAGGATTTACAAGTTTGCTGAAAAAATTTCAATAGTTAGTCAACTGCCTTATATGCTACTACATATTACTTAGCCTAAATAGTCAGCCACTTTGTTATGTACACCTTAAAAAAAATAACAGCCTCCTCCATATACCCCTATAGCTGTCCTAGCCTCACCAAAGCAGGTGTCATTTCTACTCTCTGTGGTAGAAATGATACAAAACAATTGGCTAACAATTTAGGCAAAGTCAAAAGATAACATGTCATTATTAATTTATATTCTACCAAAAAACATTGTCAATGCATGATCACTTCTATATCAATGGACTTACCTTTTAGTAGACCTGCCCTTATTTTTGTGGACATAATAGCTCTTATAGACGTTCTCTTCACCTATAGGGCATATCCATGCATTGCATGGGTAACCATTACTGGTATTTTTAGCCCCAGGATTTTCAGCAAACAGCTCACTGCTATTATATCCACAATTAAGGCCAGGATTTACAAGTTTGCTGAAAAAATTTCAATAGTTAGTCAACTGCCTTATATGCTACTACATAATACTTAGCCTAAATAGTCAGCCACTTTGTTATGTACACCTTAAAAAAACACAGCCTCCTCCATATACCCCTATAGCTGTCCTAGCCTCACCAAAGCAGGTGGCATATCTACTCTCTGTGGTAGAAATGATACATAACAATTGGCTAACAATTTAGGCAAAGTCAATAGATAACATGTTATTAATAATTTATATTCTATTTAAAATATTATCATATATGATATCTTCTATATCAATGCACTTACCTTTTAGTATACCTGACCTTATTTTTGTGGACATAATAGCTCTTGTAGACGATCTCTTCACCTATAGGGCATATCCATGCATTGCATGGGTAACCATTACTGGTATTTTTAGCCCCAGGATTTTCAGCAAACAGCTCACTGCTATTATATCCACAATAAAGGCCAGGCTTTACAAGTTTGCTGAAAAAATTTCAATAGTTAGTCAACTGCCTTATATGCTACTACATAATACTTAGCCTAAATAGTCAGCCACTTTGTTATGTACACCTTAAAAAAAATAACAGCCTCCTCCATATACCCCTATAGCTGTCCTAGCCTCACCAAAGCAGGTGTCATTTCTACTCTCTGTGGTAGAAATGATACAAAACAATTGGCTAACAATTTAGGCAAAGTCAAAAGATAACATGTTATTATTAATTTATATTCTACCTAAAAACATTGTCAATGCATGATCACTTCTATATCAATGGACTTACCTTTTAGTATACCTGCCCTTATTTTTGTGGACATAATAGCTCTTGTAGACGTTCTCTTCACCTATAGGGCATATCCATGCATTGCATGGGTAACCATTACTGGTATTTTTAGCCCCAGGATTTTCAGCAAACAGCTCACTGCTATTATATCCACAATTAAGGCCAGGATTTACAAATTTGCTGAAAAAATTTCAATAGTTAGTCAACTGCCTTATATGCTACTACATATTACTTAGCCTAAATAGTCAGCCACTTTGTTATTTACACCTTAAAAAAAATAACAGCCTCCTCCATATACCCCTATAGCTGTCCAAGCCTCACCAAAGCAGGTGTCATTTCTACTCTCTGTGGTAGAAATGATACAAAACAATTGGCTAACAATTTAGGCAAAGTCAAAAGATAACATGTCATTATTAATTTATATTCTACCAAAAAACATTGTCAATGCATGATCACTTCTATATCAATGGACTTACCTTTTAGTATACCTGCCCTTATTTTTGTGGACATAATAGCTCTTGTAGACGTTCTCTTCACCTACAGGGCATATCCATGCATTGCATGGGTAACCATTACTGGTATTTCTAGCCGAAGGATTTTCAGCAAACAGCTCACTGCTATTATATCCACAATAAAGGCCAGGCTTTACAAGTTTGCTGAAAAAATTTCAATAGTTAGTCAACTGCCTTATATGCTACTACATAATACTTAGCCAAAATAGTCAGCCACTTTGTTATGTACACCTTAAAAAAAATAACAGCCTCCTCCATATACCCCTATAGCTGTCCTAGCCTCACCAAAGCAGGTGTCATTTCTACTCTCTGTGGTAGAAATGATACAAAACAATTGGCTAACAATTTAGGCAAAGTCAAAAGATAACATGTCATTATTAATTTATATTCTACCAAAAAACATTGTCAATGCATGATCACTTCTATATCAATGGACTTACCTTTTAGTATACCTGCCCTTATTTTTGTGGACATAATAGCTCTTGTAGACGTTCTCTTCACCTATAGGGCATATCCATGCATTGCATGGGTAACCATTACTGGTATTTTTAGCCCCAGGATTTTCAGCAAACAGCTCACTGCTATTATATCCACAATTAAGGCCAGGATTTACAAGTTTGCTGAAAAAATTTCAATAGTTAGTCAACTGCCTTATATGCTACTACATAATACTTAGCCTAAATAGTCAGCCACTTTGTTATGTACACCTTAAAAAAAAACAGCCTCCTCCATATACCCCTATAGCTGTCCTAGCCTCACCAAAGCAGGTGGCATATCTACTCTCTGTGGTAGAAATGATACATAACAATTGGCTAACAATTTAGGCAAAGTCAATAGATAACATGTTATTAATAATTTATATTCTATTTAAAATATTATCATATATGATTTCTTCTATATCAATGCACTTACCTTTTAGTATACCTGACCTTATTTTTGTGGACATAATAGCTCTTGTAGACGATCTCTTCACCTATAGGGCATATCCATGCATTGCATGGGTAACCATAACTGATATTTTAAGCCCCAGGATTTCCAGCAAACAGCTCACTGCTATTATATCCACAATTAAGGCCAGGATTTACAAGTTTGCTGAAAAAATTTCAATAGTTAGTCAACTGCCTTATATGCTACTACATATTACTTAGCCTAAATAGTCAGCCACTTTGTTATGTACACCTTAAAAAAAATAACAGCCTCCTCCATATACCCCTATAGCTGTCCTAGCCTCACCAAAGCAGGTGTCATTTCTACTCTCTGTGGTAGAAATGATACAAAACAATTGGCTAACAATTTAGGCAAAGTCAAAAGATAACATGTCATTATTAATTTATATTCTACCAAAAAACATTGTCAATGCATGATCACTTCTATATCAATGGACTTACCTTTTAGTATACCTGCCCTTATTTTTATGGACATAATAGCTCTTGTAGACGTTCTCTTCACCTATAGGGCATATCCATGCATTGCATGGGTAACCATTACTGGTATTTTTAGCCCCAGGATTTTCAGCAAACAGCTCACTGCTATTATATCCACAATTAAGGCCAGGATTTACAAGTTTGCTGAAAAAATTTCAATAGTTAGTCAACTGCCTTATATGCTACTACATAATACTTAGCCTAAATAGTCAGCCACTTTGTTATGTACACCTTAAAAAAAAACAGCCTCCTCCATATACCCCTATAGCTGTCCTAGCCTCACCAAAGCAGGTGGCATATCTACTCTCTGTGGTAGAAATGATACATAACAATTGGCTAACAATTTAGGCAAAGTCAATAGATAACATGTTATTAATAATTTATATTCTATTTAAAATATTATCATATATGATATCTTCTATATCAATGCACTTACCTTTTAGTATACCTGACCTTATTTTTGAGGACATAATAGCTCTTGTAGACGATCTCTTCACCTATAGGGCATATCCATGCATTGCATGGGTAACCATTACTGGTATTTTTAGCCCCAGGATTTTCAGCAAACAGCTCACTGCTATTATATCCACAATAAAGGCCAGGCTTTACAAGTTTACTGAAAAAATTTCAATAGTTAGTCAACTGCCTTATATGCTACTACATAATACTTAGCCTAAATAGTCAGCCACTTTGTTATGTACACCTTAAAAAAAAAACAGCCTCCTCCATATACCCCTATAGCTGTCCTAGCCTCACCAAAGCAGGTGGCATATCTACTCTCTGTGGTAGAAATGATACATAACAATTGGCTAACAATTTAGGCAAAGTCAATAGATAACATGTTATTAATAATTTATATTCTATTTAAAATATTATCATATATGATATCTTCTATATCAATGCACTTACCTTTTAGTATACCTGACCTTATTTTTGTGGACATAATAGCTCTTGTAGACGATCTCTTCACCTATAGGGCATATCCATGCATTGCATGGGTAACCATAACTGATATTTTAAGCCCCAGGATTTTAAGCAAACAGCTCACTGCTATTATATCCACAATTAAGGCCAGGATTTACAAGTTTGCTGAAAAAATTTCAATAGTTAGTCAACTGCCTTATATGCTACTACATATTACTTAGCCTAAATAGTCAGCCACTTTGTTATGTACACCTTAAAAAAATAACAGCCTCCTCCATATACCCCTATAGCTGTCCTAGCCTCACCAAAGCAGGTGTCATTTCTACTCTCTGTGGTAGAAATGATACAAAACAATTGGCTAACAATTTAGGCAAAGTCAAAAGATAACATGTCATTATTAATTTATATTCTACCAAAAAACATTGTCAATGCATGATCACTTCTATATCAATGGACTTACCTTTTAGTATACCTGCCCTTATTTTTGTGGACATAATAGCTCTTGTAGACGTTCTCTTCACCTATAGGGCATATCCATGCATTGCATGGGTAACCATTACTGGTATTTTTAGCCCCAGGATTTTCAGCAAACAGCTCACTGCTATTATATCCACAATTAAGGCCAGGATTTACAAGTTTGCTGAAAAAATTTCAATAGTTAGTCAACTGCCTTATATGCTACTACATAATACTTAGCCAAAATAGTCAGCCACTTTGTTATGTACACCTTAAAAAAAAACAGCCTCCTCCATATACCCCTATAGCTGTCCTAGCCTCACCAAAGCAGGTGGCATATCTACTCTCTGTGGTAGAAATGATACATAACAATTGGCTAACAATTTAGGCAAAGTCAATAGATAACATGTTATTAATAATTTATATTCTATTTAAAATATTATCATATATGATATCTTCTATATCAATGCACTTACCTTTTAGTATACCTGACCTTATTTTTGTGGACATAATAGCTCTTGTAGACGATCTCTTCACCTATAGGGCATATCCATGCATTGCATGGGTAACCATAACTGATATTTTAAGCCCCAGGATTTCCAGCAAACAGCTCACTGCTATTATATCCACAATTAAGGCCAGGATTTACAAGTTTGCTGAAAAAATTTCAATAGTTAGTCAACTGCCTTATATGCTACTACATATTACTTAGCCTAAATAGTCAGCCACTTTGTTATGTACACCTTAAAAAAAATAACAGCCTCCTCCATATACCCCTATAGCTGTCCTAGCCTCACCAAAGCAGGTGTCATTTCTACTCTCTGTGGTAGAAATGATACAAAACAATTGGCTAACAATTTAGGCAAAGTCAAAAGATAACATGTCATTATTAATTTATATTCTACCAAAAAACATTGTCAATGCATGATCACTTCTATATCAATGGACTTACCTTTTAGTATACCTGCCCTTATTTTTGTGGACATAATAGCTCTTGTAGACGTTCTCTTCACCTATAGGGCATATCCATGCATTGCATGGGTAACCATTACTGGTATTTTTAGCCCCAGGATTTTCAGCAAACAGCTCACTGCTATTATATCCACAATTAAGGCCAGGATTTACAAGTTTGCTGAAAAAATTTCAATAGTTAGTCAACTGCCTTATATGCTACTACATAATACTTAGCCTAAATAGTCAGCCACTTTGTTATGTACACCTTAAAAAAAAACAGCCTCCTCCATATACCCCTATAGCTGTCCTAGCCTCACCAAAGCAGGTGGCATATCTACTCTCTGTGGTAGAAATGATACATAACAATTGGCTAACAATTTAGGCAAAGTCAATAGATAACATGTTATTAATAATTTATATTCTATTTAAAATATTATCATATATGATATCTTCTATATCAATGCACTTACCTTTTAGTATACCTGACCTTATTTTTGTGGACATAATAGCTCTTGTAGACGATCTCTTCACCTATAGGGCATATCCATGCATTGCATGGGTAACCATAACTGATATTTTAAGCCCCAGGATTTTAAGCAAACAGCTCACTGCTATTATATCCACAATTAAGGCCGGGATTTACAAGTTTGCTGAAAAAATTTCAATAGTTAGTCAACTGCCTTATATGCTACTACATATTACTTAGCCTAAATAGTCAGCCACTTTGTTATGTACACCTTAAAAAAATAACAGCCTCCTCCATATACCCCTATAGCTGTCCTAGCCTCACCAAAGCAGGTGTCATTTCTACTCTCTGTGGTAGAAATGATACAAAACAATTGGCTAACAATTTAGGCAAAGTCAAAAGATAACATGTCATTATTAATTTATATTCTACCAAAAAACATTGTCAATGCATGATCACTTCTATATCAATGGACTTACCTTTTAGTATACCTGACCTTATTTTTGTGGACATAATAGCTCTTGTAGACGTTCTCTTCACCTATAGGGCATATCCATGCATTGCATGGGTAACCATTACTGGTATTTTTAGCCCCAGGATTTTCAGCAAACAGCTCACTGCTATTATATCCACAATTAAGGCCAGGATTTACAAATTTGCTGAAAAAATTTCAATAGTTAGTCAACTGCCTTATATGCTACTACATATTACTTAGCCTAAATAGTCAGCCACTTTGTTTTTTACACCTTAAAAAAAATAACAGCCTCCTCCATATACCCCTATAGCTGTCCTAGCCTCACCAAAGCAGGTGTCATTTCTACTCTCTGTGGTAGAAATGATACAAAACAATTGGCTAATAATTTAGGCAAAGTCAAAAGATAACATGTCATTATTAATTTATATTCTACCAAAAAACATTGTCAATGCATGATCACTTCTATATCAATGGACTTACCTTTTAGTATACCTGCCCTTATTTTTGTGGACATAATAGCTCTTGTAGACGTTCTCTTCACCTATAGGGCATATCCATGCATTGCATGGGTAACCATTACTGGTATTTCTAGCCGAAGGATTTTCAGCAAACAGCTCACTGCTATTATATCCACAATAAAGGCCAGGCTTTACAAGTTTGCTGAAAAAATTTCAATAGTTAGTCAACTGCCTTATATGCTACTACATAATACTTAGCCAAAATAGTCAGCCACTTTGTTATGTACACCTTAAAAAAAATAACAGCCTCCTCCATATACCCCTATAGCTGTCCTAGCCTCACCAAAGCAGGTGTCATTTCTACTCTCTGTGGTAGAAATGATACAAAACAATTGGCTAACAATTTAGGCAAAGTCAAAAGATAACATATTATTATTAATTTATATTCCACCTAAAAACATTGTCAATGCATGATCACTTCTATATCAATGGACTTACCTTTTAGTATACCTGCCCTTATTTTTGTGGACATAATAGCTCTTGTAGACGTTCTCTTCACCTATAGGGCATATCCATGCATTGCATGGGTAACCATTACTGGTATTTTTAGCCCCAGGATTTTCAGCAAACAGCTCACTGCTATTATATCCACAATTAAGGTCAGGATTTACAAGTTTGCTGAAAAAATTTCAATAGTTAGTCAACTGCCTTATATGCTCCTACATAATACTTAGCCTAAATAGTCAGCCACTTTGTTATGTACACCTTAAAAAAACAGCCTCCTCCATATACCCCTAGAGCTGTCCTAGCCTCACCAAAGCAGGTGGCATATCTACTCTCTGTGGTAGAAATGATACATAACAATTGGCTAACAATTTAGGCAAAGTCAATAGATAACATGTTATTAATAATTTATATTCTATTTAAAATATTATCATATATGATATCTTTTATATCAATGCACTTACCTTTTAGTATACCTGACCTTATTTTTGTGGACATAATAGCTCTTATAGACGATCTCTTCACCTATAGGGCATATCCATGCATTGCATGGGTAACCATAACTGATATTTTAAGCCCCAGGATTTTCAGCAAAGAGCTCACTGCTATTATATCCACAATTAAGGCCAGGATTTACAAGTTTGCTGAAAAAATTTCAATAGTTAGTCAACTGCCTTATATGCTACTACATATTACTTAGCCTAAATAGTCAGCCACTTTGTTATGTACACCTTAAAAAAAATAACAGCCTCCTCCATATACCCCTATAGCTGTCCTAGCGTCACCAAAGCAGGTGTCATTTCTACTCTCTGTGGTAGAAATGATACAAAACAATTGGCTAACAATTTAGGCAAAGTCAAAAGATAACATGTCATTATTAATTTATATTCTACCAAAAAACATTGTCAATGCATGATCACTTCTATATCAATGGACTTACCTTTTAGTATGCCTGCCCTTATTTTTGTGGACATAATAGCTCTTGTAGACGTTCTCTTCACCTATAGGGCATATCCATGCATTGCATGGGTAACCATTACTGGTATTTTTAGCCCCAGGATTTTCAGCAAACAGCTCACTGCTATTATATCCACAATAAAGGCCAGGCTTTACAAGTTTGCTGAAAAAATTTCAATAGTTAGTCAACTGCCTTATATGCTACTACATAATACTTAGCCTAAATAGTCAGCCACTTTGTTATGTACACCTTAAAAAAAATAACAGCCTCCTCCATATACCCCTATAGCTGTCCTAGCCTCACCAAAGCAGGTGTCATTTCTACTCTCTGTGGTAGAAATGATACAAAACAATTGGCTAACAATTTAGGCAAAGTCAAAAGATAACATGTCATTATTAATTTATATTCTACCAAAAAACATTTTCAATGCATGATCACTTCTATATCAATGGACTTACCTTTTAGTATACCTGCCCTTATTTTTGTGGACATAATAGCTCTTGTAGACGTTCTCTTCACCTATAGGGCATATCCATGAATTGCATGGGTAACCATTACTGGTATTTTTAGCCCCAGGATTTTCAGCAAACAGCTCACTGCTATTATATCCACAATTAAGGCCAGGATTTACAAGTTTGCTGAAAAAATTTCAATAGTTAGTAAACTGCCTTATATGCTACTACATAATACTTAGCCTAAATAGTCAGCCACTTTGTTATGTACACCTTAAAAAAAAACAGCCTCCTCCATATACCCCTATAGCTGTCCTAGCCTCACCAAAGCAGGTGGCATATCTACTCTCTGTGGTAGAAATGATACATAACAATTGGCTAACAATTTAGGCAAAGTCAATAGATAACATGTTATTAATAATTTATATTCTATTTAAAATATTATCATATATGATATCTTCTATATCAATGCACTTACCTTTTAGTATACCTGACCTTATTTTTGTGGACATAATAGCTCTTGTAGACAATCTCTTCACCTATAGGGCATATCCATGCATT
Source organism: Engystomops pustulosus (assembly GCF_040894005.1). NCBI lineage: Eukaryota > Metazoa > Chordata > Amphibia > Anura > Leptodactylidae > Engystomops > Engystomops pustulosus. The sequence continues at coordinate 143,727,346 of NC_092417.1, read as the reverse complement.
GCATGGGTAACCATAACTGATATTTTAAGCCCAAGGATTTCCAGCAAACAGCTCACTGCTATTATATCCACAATTAAGGCCAGGATTTACAAGTTTGCTGAAAAAATTTCAATAGTTAGTCAACTGCCTTATATGCTACTACATATTACTTAGCCTAAATAGTCAGCCACTTTGTTATGTACACCTTAAAAAAAATAACAGCCTCCTCCATATACCCCTATAGCTGTCCTAGCCTCACCAAAGCAGGTGTCATTTCTACTCTCTGTGGTAGAAATGATACAAAACAATTGGCTAACAATTTAGGCAAAGTCAAAAGATAACATGTCATTATTAATTTATATTCTACCAAAAAACATTGTCAATGCATGATCACTTCTATATCAATGGACTTACCTTTTAGTAGACCTGCCCTTATTTTTGTGGACATAATAGCTCTTATAGACGTTCTCTTCACCTATAGGGCATATCCATGCATTGCATGGGTAACCATTACTGGTATTTTTAGCCCCAGGATTTTCAGCAAACAGCTCACTGCTATTATATCCACAATTAAGGCCAGGATTTACAAGTTTGCTGAAAAAATTTCAATAGTTAGTCAACTGCCTTATATGCTACTACATAATACTTAGCCTAAATAGTCAGCCACTTTGTTATGTACACCTTAAAAAAACACAGCCTCCTCCATATACCCCTATAGCTGTCCTAGCCTCACCAAAGCAGGTGGCATATCTACTCTCTGTGGTAGAAATGATACATAACAATTGGCTAACAATTTAGGCAAAGTCAATAGATAACATGTTATTAATAATTTATATTCTATTTAAAATATTATCATATATGATATCTTCTATATCAATGCACTTACCTTTTAGTATACCTGACCTTATTTTTGTGGACATAATAGCTCTTGTAGACGATCTCTTCACCTATAGGGCATATCCATGCATTGCATGGGTAACCATTACTGGTATTTTTAGCCCCAGGATTTTCAGCAAACAGCTCACTGCTATTATATCCACAATAAAGGCCAGGCTTTACAAGTTTGCTGAAAAAATTTCAATAGTTAGTCAACTGCCTTATATGCTACTACATAATACTTAGCCTAAATAGTCAGCCACTTTGTTATGTACACCTTAAAAAAAATAACAGCCTCCTCCATATACCCCTATAGCTGTCCTAGCCTCACCAAAGCAGGTGTCATTTCTACTCTCTGTGGTAGAAATGATACAAAACAATTGGCTAACAATTTAGGCAAAGTCAAAAGATAACATGTTATTATTAATTTATATTCTACCTAAAAACATTGTCAATGCATGATCACTTCTATATCAATGGACTTACCTTTTAGTATACCTGCCCTTATTTTTGTGGACATAATAGCTCTTGTAGACGTTCTCTTCACCTATAGGGCATATCCATGCATTGCATGGGTAACCATTACTGGTATTTTTAGCCCCAGGATTTTCAGCAAACAGCTCACTGCTATTATATCCACAATTAAGGCCAGGATTTACAAATTTGCTGAAAAAATTTCAATAGTTAGTCAACTGCCTTATATGCTACTACATATTACTTAGCCTAAATAGTCAGCCACTTTGTTATTTACACCTTAAAAAAAATAACAGCCTCCTCCATATACCCCTATAGCTGTCCTAGCCTCACCAAAGCAGGTGTCATTTCTACTCTCTGTGGTAGAAATGATACAAAACAATTGGCTAACAATTTAGGCAAAGTCAAAAGATAACATGTCATTATTAATTTATATTCTACCAAAAAACATTGTCAATGCATGATCACTTCTATATCAATGGACTTACCTTTTAGTATACCTGCCCTTATTTTTGTGGACATAATAGCTCTTGTAGACGTTCTCTTCACCTACAGGGCATATCCATGCATTGCATGGGTAACCATTACTGGTATTTCTAGCCGAAGGATTTTCAGCAAACAGCTCACTGCTATTATATCCACAATAAAGGCCAGGCTTTACAAGTTTGCTGAAAAAATTTCAATAGTTAGTCAACTGCCTTATATGCTACTACATAATACTTAGCCAAAATAGTCAGCCACTTTGTTATGTACACCTTAAAAAAAATAACAGCCTCCTCCATATACCCCTATAGCTGTCCTAGCCTCACCAAAGCAGGTGTCATTTCTACTCTCTGTGGTAGAAATTATACAAAACAATTGGCTAACAATTTAGGCAAAGTCAAAAGATAACATGTCATTATTAATTTATATTCTACCAAAAAACATTGTCAATGCATGATCACTTCTATATCAATGGACTTACCTTTTAGTATACCTGCCCTTATTTTTGTGGACATAATAGCTCTTGTAGACGTTCTCTTCACCTATAGGGCATATCCATGCATTGCATGGGTAACCATTACTGGTATTTTTAGCCCCAGGATTTTCAGCAAACAGCTCACTGCTATTATATCCACAATTAAGGCCAGGATTTACAAGTTTGCTGAAAAAATTTCAATAGTTAGTCAACTGCCTTATATGCTACTACATAATACTTAGCCTAAATAGTCAGCCACTTTGTTATGTACACCTTAAAAAAAAACAGCCTCCTCCATATACCCCTATAGCTGTCCTAGCCTCACCAAAGCAGGTGGCATATCTACTCTCTGTGGTAGAAATGATACATAACAATTGGCTAACAATTTAGGCAAAGTCAATAGATAACATGTTATTAATAATTTATATTCTATTTAAAATATTATCATATATGATATCTTCTATATCAATGCACTTACCTTTTAGTATACCTGACCTTATTTTTGTGGACATAATAGCTCTTGTAGACGATCTCTTCACCTATAGGGCATATCCATGCATTGCATGGGTAACCATAACTGATATTTTAAGCCCCAGGATTTCCAGCAAACAGCTCACTGCTATTATATCCACAATTAAGGCCAGGATTTACAAGTTTGCTGAAAAAATTTCAATAGTTAGTCAACTGCCTTATATGCTACTACATATTACTTAGCCTAAATAGTCAGCCACTTTGTTATGTACACCTTAAAAAAAATAACAGCCTCCTCCATATACCCCTATAGCTGTCCTAGCCTCACCAAAGCAGGTGTCATTTCTACTCTCTGTGGTAGAAATGATACAAAACAATTGGCTAACAATTTAGGCAAAGTCAAAAGATAACATGTCATTATTAATTTATATTCTACCAAAAAACATTGTCAATGCATGATCACTTCTATATCAATGGACTTACCTTTTAGTATACCTGCCCTTATTTTTATGGACATAATAGCTCTTGTAGACGTTCTCTTCACCTATAGGGCATATCCATGCATTGCATGGGTAACCATTACTGGTATTTTTAGCCCCAGGATTTTCAGCAAACAGCTCACTGCTATTATATCCACAATTAAGGCCAGGATTTACAAGTTTGCTGAAAAAATTTCAATAGTTAGTCAACTGCCTTATATGCTACTACATAATACTTAGCCTAAATAGTCAGCCACTTTGTTATGTACACCTTAAAAAAAAACAGCCTCCTCCATATACCCCTATAGCTGTCCTAGCCTCACCAAAGCAGGTGGCATATCTACTCTCTGTGGTAGAAATGATACATAACAATTGGCTAACAATTTAGGCAAAGTCAATAGATAACATGTTATTAATAATTTATATTCTATTTAAAATATTATCATATATGATATCTTCTATATCAATGCACTTACCTTTTAGTATACCTGACCTTATTTTTGTGGACATAATAGCTCTTGTAGACGATCTCTTCACCTATAGGGCATATCCATGCATTGCATGGGTAACCATTACTGGTATTTTTAGCCCCAGGATTTTCAGCAAACAGCTCACTGCTATTATATCCACAATAAAGGCCAGGCTTTACAAGTTTACTGAAAAAATTTCAATAGTTAGTCAACTGCCTTATATGCTACTACATAATACTTAGCCTAAATAGTCAGCCACTTTGTTATGTACACCTTAAAAAAAAAACAGCCTCCTCCATATACCCCTATAGCTGTCCTAGCCTCACCAAAGCAGGTGGCATATCTACTCTCTGTGGTAGAAATGATACATAACAATTGGCTAACAATTTAGGCAAAGTCAATAGATAACATGTTATTAATAATTTATATTCTATTTAAAATATTATCATATATGATATCTTCTATATCAATGCACTTACCTTTTAGTATACCTGACCTTATTTTTGTGGACATAATAGCTCTTGTAGACGATCTCTTCACCTATAGGGCATATCCATGCATTGCATGGGTAACCATAACTGATATTTTAAGCCCCAGGATTTTAAGCAAACAGCTCACTGCTATTATATCCACAATTAAGGCCAGGATTTACAAGTTTGCTGAAAAAATTTCAATAGTTAGTCAACTGCCTTATATGCTACTACATATTACTTAGCCTAAATAGTCAGCCACTTTGTTATGTACACCTTAAAAAAATAACAGCCTCCTCCATATACCCCTATAGCTGTCCTAGCCTCACCAAAGCAGGTGTCATTTCTACTCTCTGTGGTAGAAATGATACAAAACAATTGGCTAACAATTTAGGCAAAGTCAAAAGATAACATGTCATTATTAATTTATATTCTACCAAAAAACATTGTCAATGCATGATCACTTCTATATCAATGGACTTACCTTTTAGTATACCTGACCTTATTTTTGTGGACATAATAGCTCTTGTAGACGTTCTCTTCACCTATAGGGCATATCCATGCATTGCATGGTTAACCATTACTGGTATTTTTAGCCCCAGGATTTTCAGCAAACAGCTCACTGCTATTATATCCACAATTAAGGCCAGGATTTACAAATTTGCTGAAAAAATTTCAATAGTTAGTCAACTGCCTTATATGCTACTACATATTACTTAGCCTAAATAGTCAGCCACTTTGTTTTTTACACCTTAAAAAAAATAACAGCCTCCTCCATATACCCCTATAGCTGTCCTAGCCTCACCAAAGCAGGTGTCATTTCTACTCTCTGTGGTAGAAATGATACAAAACAATTGGCTAACAATTTAGGCAAAGTCAAAAGATAACATGTCATTATTAATTTATATTCTACCAAAAAACATTGTCAATGCATGATCACTTCTATATCAATGGACTTACCTTTTAGTATACCTGCCCTTATTTTTGTGGACATAATAGCTCTTGTAGACGTTCTCTTCACCTATAGGGCATATCCATGCATTGCATGGGTAACCATTACTGGTATTTTTAGCCCCAGGATTTTCAGCAAACAGCTCACTGCTATTATATCCACAATTAAGGCCAGGATTTACAAGTTTGCTGAAAAAATTTCAATAGTTAGTCAACTGCCTTATATGCTACTACATAATACTTAGCCAAAATAGTCAGCCACTTTGTTATGTACACCTTAAAAAAAAACAGCCTCCTCCATATACCCCTATAGCTGTCCTAGCCTCACCAAAGCAGGTGGCATATCTACTCTCTGTGGTAGAAATGATACATAACAATTGGCTAACAATTTAGGCAAAGTCAATAGATAACATGTTATTAATAATTTATATTCTATTTAAAATATTATCATATATGATATCTTCTATATCAATGCACTTACCTTTTAGTATACCTGACCTTATTTTTGTGGACATAATAGCTCTTGTAGACGATCTCTTCACCTATAGGGCATATCCATGCATTGCATGGGTAACCATAACTGATATTTTAAGCCCCAGGATTTCCAGCAAACAGCTCACTGCTATTATATCCACAATTAAGGCCAGGATTTACAAGTTTGCTGAAAAAATTTCAATAGTTAGTCAACTGCCTTATATGCTACTACATATTACTTAGCCTAAATAGTCAGCCACTTTGTTTTTTACACCTTAAAAAAAATAACAGCCTCCTCCATATACCCCTATAGCTGTCCTAGCCTCACCAAAGCAGGTGTCATTTCTACTCTCTGTGGTAGAAATGATACAAAACAATTGGCTAATAATTTAGGCAAAGTCAAAAGATAACATGTCATTATTAATTTATATTCTACCAAAAAACATTGTCAATGCATGATCACTTCTATATCAATGGACTTACCTTTTAGTATACCTGCCCTTATTTTTGTGGACATAATAGCTCTTGTAGACGTTCTCTTCACCTAAAGGGCATATCCATGCATTGCATGGGTAACCATTACTGGTATTTCTAGCCGAAGGATTTTCAGCAAACAGCTCACTGCTATTATATCCACAATAAAGGCCAGGCTTTACAAGTTTGCTGAAAAAATTTCAATAGTTAGTCAACTGCCTTATATGCTACTACATAATACTTAGCCAAAATAGTCAGCCACTTTGTTATGTACACCTTAAAAAAAATAACAGCCTCCTCCATATACCCCTATAGCTGTCCTAGCCTCACCAAAGCAGGTGTCATTTCTACTCTCTGTGGTAGAAATGATACAAAACAATTGGCTAACAATTTAGGCAAAGTCAAAAGATAACATGTCATTATTAATTTATATTCTACCAAAAAACATTGTCAATGCATGATCACTTCTATATCAATGGACTTACCTTTTAGTATACCTGCCCTTATTTTTGTGGACATAATAGCTCTTGTAGACGTTCTCTTCACCTATAGGGCATATCCATGCATTGCATGGGTAACCATTACTGGTATTTTTAGCCCCAGGATTTTCAGCAAACAGCTCACTGCTATTATATCCACAATTAAGGCCAGGATTTACAAGTTTGCTGAAAAAATTTCAATAGTTAGTCAACTGCCTTATATGCTACTACATAATACTTAGCCTAAATAGTCAGCCACTTTGTTATGTACACCTTAAAAAAAAACAGCCTCCTCCATATACCCCTATAGCTGTCCTAGCCTCACCAAAGCAGGTGGCATATCTACTCTCTGTGGTAGAAATGATACATAACAATTGGCTAACAATTTAGGCAAAGTCAATAGATAACATGTTATTAATAATTTATATTCTATTTAAAATATTATCATATATGATATCTTCTATATCAATGCACTTACCTTTTAGTATACCTGACCTTATTTTTGTGGACATAATAGCTCTTGTAGACGATCTCTTCACCTATAGGGCATATCCATGCATTGCATGGGTAACCATAACTGATATTTTAAGCCCCAGGATTTCCAGCAAACAGCTCACTGCTATTATATCCACAATTAAGGCCAGGATTTACAAGTTTGCTGAAAAAATTTCAATAGTTAGTCAACTGCCTTATATGCTACTACATATTACTTAGCCTAAATAGTCAGCCACTTTGTTATGTACACCTTAAAAAAAATAACAGCCTCCTCCATATACCCCTATAGCTGTCCTAGCCTCACCAAAGCAGGTGTCATTTCTACTCTCTGTGGTAGAAATGATACAAAACAATTGGCTATTAATTTAGGCAAAGTCAAAAGATAACATGTCATTATTAATTTATATTCTACCAAAAAACATTGTCAATGCATGATCACTTCTATATCAATGGACTTACCTTTTAGTATACCTGCCCTTATTTTTATGGACATAATAGCTCTTGTAGACGTTCTCTTCACCTAAAGGGCATATCCATGCATTGCATGGGTAACCATTACTGGTATTTCTAGCCGAAGGATTTTCAGCAAACAGCTCACTGCTATTATATCCACAATAAAGGCCAGGCTTTACAAGTTTGCTGAAAAAATTTCAATAGTTAGTCAACTGCCTTATATGCTACTACATAATACTTAGCCAAAATAGTCAGCCACTTTGTTATGTACACCTTAAAAAAAATAACAGCCTCCTCCATATACCCCTATAGCTGTCCTAGCCTCACCAAAGCAGGTGTCATTTCTACTCTCTGTGGTAGAAATGATACAAAACAATTGGCTAACAATTTAGGCAAAGTCAAAAGATAACATGTCATTATTAATTTATATTCTACCAAAAAACATTGTCAATGCATGATCACTTCTATATCAATGGACTTACCTTTTAGTATACCTGCCCTTATTTTTGTGGACATAATAGCTCTTGTAGACGTTCTCTTCACCTATAGGGCATATCCATGCATTGCATGGGTAACCATTACTGGTATTTTTAGCCCCAGGATTTTCAGCAAACAGCTCACTGCTATTATATCCACAATTAAGGCCAGGATTTACAAGTTTGCTGAAAAAATTTCAATAGTTAGTCAACTGCCTTATATGCTACTACATAATACTTAGCCTAAATAGTCAGCCACTTTGTTATGTACACCTTAAAAAAAAACAGCCTCCTCCATATACCCCTATAGCTGTCCTAGCCTCACCAAAGCAGGTGGCATATCTACTCTCTGTGGTAGAAATGATACATAACAATTGGCTAACAATTTAGGCAAAGTCAATAGATAACATGTTATTAATAATTTATATTCTATTTAAAATATTATCATATATGATATCTTCTATATCAATGCACTTACCTTTTAGTATACCTGACCTTATTTTTGTGGACATAATAGCTCTTGTAGACGATCTCTTCACCTATAGGGCATATCCATGCATTGCATGGGTAACCATAACTGATATTTTAAGCCCCAGGATTTCCAGCAAACAGCTCACTGCTATTATATCCACAATTAAGGCCAGGATTTACAAGTTTGCTGAAAAAATTTCAATAGTTAGTCAACTGCCTTATATGCTACTACATATTACTTAGCCTAAATAGTCAGCCACTTTGTTATGTACACCTTAAAAAAAATAACAGCCTCCTCCATATACCCCTATAGCTGTCCTAGCCTCACCAAAGCAGGTGTCATTTCTACTCTCTGTGGTAGAAATGATACAAAACAATTGGCTATTAATTTAGGCAAAGTCAAAAGATAACATGTCATTATTAATTTATATTCTAGCAAAAAACATTGTCAATGCATGATCACTTCTATATCAATGGACTTACCTTTTAGTATACCTGCCCTTATTTTTATGGACATAATAGCTCTTGTAGACGTTCTCTTCACCTATAGGGCATATCCATGCATTGCATGGGTAACCATTACTGGTATTTTTAGCCCCAGGATTTTCAGCAAACAGCTCACTGCTATTATATCCACAATTAAGGCCAGGATTTACAAGTTTGCTGAAAAAATTTCAATAGTTAGTCAACTGCCTTATATGCTACTACATAATACTTAGCCTAAATAGTCAGCCACTTTGTTATGTACACCTTAAAAAAAAACAGCCTCCTCCATATACCCCTATAGCTGTCCTAGCCTCACCAAAGCAGGTGGCATATCTACTCTCTGTGGTAGAAATGATACATAACAATTGGCTAACAATTTAGGCAAAGTCAATAGATAACATGTTATTAATAATTTATATTCTATTTAAAATATTATCATATATGATATCTTCTATATCAATGCACTTACCTTTTAGTATACCTGACCTTATTTTTGTGGACATAATAGCTCTTGTAGACGATCTCTTCACCTATAGGGCATATCCATGCATTGCATGGGTAACCATTACTGGTATTTTTAGCCCCAGGATTTTCAGCAAACAGCTCACTGCTATTATATCCACAATAAAGGCCAGGCTTTACAAGTTTACTGAAAAAATTTCAATAGTTAGTCAACTGCCTTATATGCTACTACATAATACTTAGCCTAAATAGTCAGCCACTTTGTTATGTACACCTTAAAAAAAATAACAGCCTCCTCCATATACCCCTATAGCTGTCCTAGCCTCACCAAAGCAGGTGTCATTTCTACTCTCTGTGGTAGAAATGATACAAAACAATTGGCTAACAATTTAGGCAAAGTCAAAAGATAACATGTTATTATTAATTTATATTCTACCTAAAAACATTGTCAATGCATGATCACTTCTATATCAATGGACTTACCTTTTAGTATACCTGCCCTTATTTTTGTGGACATAATAGCTCTTGTAGACGTTCTCTTCACCTATAGGGCATATCCATGCATTGCATGGGTAACCATTACTGGTATTTTTAGCCCCAGGATTTTCAGCAAACAGCTCACTGCTATTATATCCACAATTAAGGCCAGGATTTACAAATTTGCTGAAAAAATTTCAATAGTTAGTCAACTGCCTTATATGCTACTACATATTACTTAGCCTAAATAGTCAGCCACTTTGTTATTTACACCTTAAAAAAAATAACAGCCTCCTCCATATACCCCTATAGCTGTCCTAGCCTCACCAAAGCAGGTGTCATTTCTACTCTCTGTGGTAGAAATGATACAAAACAATTGGCTAACAATTTAGGCAAAGTCAAAAGATAACATGTCATTATTAATTTATATTCTACCAAAAAACATTGTCAATGCATGATCACTTCTATATCAATGGACTTACCTTTTAGTATACCTGCCCTTATTTTTGTGGACATAATAGCTCTTGTAGACGTTCTCTTCACCTATAGGGCATATCCATGCATTGCATGGGTAACCATTACTGGTATTTCTAGCCGAAGGATTTTCAGCAAACAGCTCACTGCTATTATATCCACAATAAAGGCCAGGCTTTACAAGTTTGCTAAAAAATTTCAATAGTTAGTCAACTGCCTTATATGCTACTACATAATACTTAGCCAAAATAGTCAGCCACTTTGTTATGTACACCTTAAAAAAAATAACAGCCTCCTCCATATACCCCTATAGCTGTCCTAGCCTCACCAAAGCAGGTGTCATTTCTACTCTCTGTGGTAGAAATGATACAAAACAATTGGCTAACAATTTAGGCAAAGTCAAAAGATAACATGTCATTATTAATTTATATTCTACCAAAAAACATTGTCAATGCATGATCACTTCTATATCAATGGACTTACCTTTTAGTATACCTGCCCTTATTTTTGTGGACATAATAGCTCTTGTAGACGTTCTCTTCACCTATAGGGCATATCCATGCATTGCATGGGTAACCATTACTGGTATTTTTAGCCCCAGGATTTTCAGCAAACAGCTCACTGCTATTATATCCACAATTAAGGCCAGGATTTACAAGTTTGCTGAAAAAATTTCAATAGTTAGTCAACTGCCTTATATGCTACTACATAATACTTAGCCTAAATAGTCAGCCACTTTGTTATGTACACCTTAAAAAAAAACAGCCTCCTCCATATACCCCTATAGCTGTCCTAGCCTCACCAAAGCAGGTGGCATATCTACTCTCTGTGGTAGAAATGATACATAACAATTGGCTAACAATTTAGGCAAAGTCAATAGATAACATGTTATTAATAATTTATATTCTATTTAAAATATTATCATATATGATATCTTCTATATCAATGCACTTACCTTTTAGTATACCTGACCTTATTTTTGTGGACATAATAGCTCTTGTAGACGATCTCTTCACCTATAGGGCATATCCATGCATTGCATGGGTAACCATAACTGATATTTTAAGCCCCAGGATTTCCAGCAAACAGCTCACTGCTATTATATCCACAATTAAGGCCAGGATTTACAAGTTTGCTGAAAAAATTTCAATAGTTAGTCAACTGCCTTATATGCTACTACATATTACTTAGCCTAAATAGTCAGCCACTTTGTTATGTACACCTTAAAAAAAATAACAGCCTCCTCCATATACCCCTATAGCTGTCCTAGCCTCACCAAAGCAGGTGTCATTTCTACTCTCTGTGGTAGAAATGATACAAAACAATTGGCTAACAATTTAGGCAAAGTCAAAAGATAACATGTCATTATTAATTTATATTCTACCAAAAAACATTGTCAATGCATGATCACTTCTATATCAATGGACTTACCTTTTAGTATACCTGCCCTTATTTTTATGGACATAATAGCTCTTGTAGACGTTCTCTTCACCTATAGGGCATATCCATGCATTGCATGGGTAACCATTACTGGTATTTTTAGCCCCAGGATTTTCAGCAAACAGCTCACTGCTATTATATCCACAATTAAGGCCAGGATTTACAAGTTTGCTGAAAAAATTTCAATAGTTAGTCAACTGCCTTATATGCTACTACATAATACTTAGCCTAAATAGTCAGCCACTTTGTTATGTACACCTTAAAAAAAAACAGCCTCCTCCATATACCCCTATAGCTGTCCTAGCCTCACCAAAGCAGGTGGCATATCTACTCTCTGTGGTAGAAATGATACATAACAATTGGCTAACAATTTAGGCAAAGTCAATAGATAACATGTTATTAATAATTTATATTCTATTTAAAATATTATCATATATGATATCTTCTATATCAATGCACTTACCTTTTAGTATACCTGACCTTATTTTTGTGGACATAATAGCTCTTGTAGACGATCTCTTCACCTATAGGGCATATCCATGCATTGCATGGGTAACCATTACTGGTATTTTTAGCCCCAGGATTTTCAGCAAACAGCTCACTGCTATTATATCCACAATAAAGGCCAGGCTTTACAAGTTTACTGAAAAAATTTCAATAGTTAGTCAACTGCCTTATATGCTACTACATAATACTTAGCCTAAATAGTCAGCCACTTTGTTATGTACACCTTAAAAAAAATAACAGCCTCCTCCATATACCCCTATAGCTGTCCTAGCCTCACCAAAGCAGGTGTCATTTCTACTCTCTGTGGTAGAAATGATACAAAACAATTGGCTAACAATTTAGGCAAAGTCAAAAGATAACATGTTATTATTAATTTATATTCTACCTAAAAACATTGTCAATGCATGATCACTTCTATATCAATGGACTTACCTTTTAGTATACCTGCCCTTATTTTTGTGGACATAATAGCTCTTGTAGACGTTCTCTTCACCTATAGGGCATATCCATGCATTGCATGGGTAACCATTACTGGTATTTTTAGCCCCAGGATTTTCAGCAAACAGCTCACTGCTATTATATCCACAATTAAGGCCAGGATTTACAAATTTGCTGAAAAAATTTCAATAGTTAGTCAACTGCCTTATATGCTACTACATATTACTTAGCCTAAATAGTCAGCCACTTTGTTATTTACACCTTAAAAAAAATAACAGCCTCCTCCATATACCCCTATAGCTGTCCTAGCCTCACCAAAGCAGGTGTCATTTCTACTCTCTGTGGTAGAAATGATACAAAACAATTGGCTAACAATTTAGGCAAAGTCAAAAGATAACATGTCATTATTAATTTATATTCTACCAAAAAACATTGTCAATGCATGATCACTTCTATATCAATGGACTTACCTTTTAGTATACCTGCCCTTATTTTTGTGGACATAATAGCTCTTGTAGACGTTCTCTTCACCTATAGGGCATATCCATGCATTGCATGGGTAACCATTACTGGTATTTTTAGCCCCAGGATTTTCAGCAAACAGCTCACTGCTATTATATCCACAATTAAGGACAGGATTTACAAGTTTGCTGAAAAAATTTCAATAGTTAGTCAACTGCCTTATATGCTACTACATAATACTTAGCCTAAATAGTCAGCCACTTTGTTATGTACACCTTAAAAAAAAAACAGCCTCCTCCATATACCCCTATAGCTGTCCTAGCCTCACCAAAGCAGGTGGCATATCTACTCTCTGTGGTAGAAATGATACATAACAATTGGCTAACAATTTAGGCAAAGTCAATAGATAACATGTTATTAATAATTTATATTCTATTTAAAATATTATCATATATGATATCTTCTATATCAATGCACTTACCTTTTAGTATACCTGACCTTATTTTTGTGGACATAATAGCTCTTATAGACGATCTCTTCACCTATAGGGCATATCCATGCATTGCATGGGTAACCATAACTGATATTTTAAGCCCCAGGATTTTAAGCAAACAGCTCACTGCTATTATATCCACAATTAAGGCCAGGATTTACAAGTTTGCTGAAAAAATTTCAATAGTTAGTCAACTGCCTTATATGCTACTACATATTACTTAGCCTAAATAGTCAGCCACTTTGTTATGTACACCTTAAAAAAATAACAGCCTCCTCCATATACCCCTATAGCTGTCCTAGCCTCACCAAAGCAGGTGTCATTTCTACTCTCTGTGGTAGAAATGATACAAAACAATTGGCTAACAATTTAGGCAAAGTCAAAAGATAACATGTCATTATTAATTTATATTCTACCAAAAAACATTGTCAATGCATGATCACTTCTATATCAATGGACTTACCTTTTAGTATACCTGACCTTATTTTTGTGGACATAATAGCTCTTGTAGACGTTCTCTTCACCTATAGGGCATATCCATGCATTGCATGGGTAACCATTACTGGTATTTTTAGCCCCAGGATTTTCAGCAAACAGCTCACTGCTATTATATCCACAATTAAGGCCAGGATTTACAAATTTGCTGAAAAAATTTCAATAGTTAGTCAACTGCCTTATATGCTACTACATATTACTTAGCCTAAATAGTCAGCCACTTTGTTTTTTACACCTTAAAAAAAATAACAGCCTCCTCCATATACCCCTATAGCTGTCCTAGCCTCACCAAAGCAGGTGTCATTTCTACTCTCTGTGGTAGAAATGATACAAAACAATTGGCTAACAATTTAGGCAAAGTCAAAAGATAACATGTCATTATTAATTTATATTCTACCAAAAAACATTGTCAATGCATGATCACTTCTATATCAATGGACTTACCTTTTAGTATACCTGCCCTTATTTTTGTGGACATAATAGCTCTTGTAGACGTTCTCTTCACCTATAGGGCATATCCATGCATTGCATGGGTAACCATTACTGGTATTTTTAGCCCCAGGATTTTCAGCAAACAGCTCACTGCTATTATATCCACAATTAAGGCCAGGATTTACAAGTTTGCTGAAAAAATTTCAATAGTTAGTCAACTGCCTTATATGCTACTACATAATACTTAGCCTAAATAGTCAGCCACTTTGTTATGTACACCTTAAAAAAAAACAGCCTCCTCCATGTACCCCTATAGCTGTCCTAGCCTCACCAAGGCAGGTGGCATATCTACTCTCTGTGGTAGAAATGATACATAACAATTGGCTAACAATTTAGGCAAAGTCAATAGATAACATGTTATTAATAATTTATATTCTATTTAAAATATTATCATATATGATATCTTCTATATCAATGCACTTACCTTTTAGTATACCTGACCTTATTTTTGTGGACATAATAGCTCTTGTAGACGATCTCTTCACCTATAGGGCATATCCATGCATTGCATGGGTAACCATAACTGATATTTTAAGCCCCAGGATTTTCAGCAAACAGCTCACTGCTATTATATCCACAATTAAGGCCAGGATTTACAAGTTTGCTGAAAAAATTTCAATAGTTAGTCAACTGCCTTATATGCTACTACATATTACTTAGCCTAAATAGTCAGCCACTTTGTTATGTACACCTTAAAAAAAATAACAGCCTCCTCCATATACCCCTATAGCTGTCCTAGCCTCACCAAAGCAGGTGTCATTTCTACTCTCTGTGGTAGAAATGATACAAAACAATTGGCTAACAATTTAGGCAAAGTCAAAAGATAACATGTCATTATTAATTTATATTCTACCAAAAAACATTGTCAATGCATGATCACTTCTATATCAATGGACTTACCTTTTAGTATACCTGCCCTTATTTTTGTGGACATAATAGCTCTTGTAGACGTTCTCTTCACCTATAGGGCATATCCATGCATTGCATGGGTAACCATTACTGGTATTTTTAGCCCCAGGATTTTCAGCAAACAGCTCACTGCTATTATATCCACAATTAAGGCCAGGATTTACAAGTTTGCTGAAAAAATTTCAATAGTTAGTCAACTGCCTTATATGCTACTACATAATACTTAGCCTAAATAGTCAGCCACTTTGTTATGTACACCTTAAAAAAAACAGCCTCCTCCATATACCCCTATAGCTGTCCTAGCCTCACCAAAGCAGGTGGCATATCTACTCTCTGTGGTAGAAATGATACATAACAATTGGCTAACAATTTAGGCAAAGTCAATAGATAACATGTTATTAATAATTTATATTCTATTTAAAATATTATCATATATGATATCTTCTATATCAATGCACTTACCTTTTAGTATACCTGACCTTATTTTTGTGGACATAATAGCTCTTGTAGACGATCTCTTCACCTATAGGGCATATCCATGCATTGCATGGGTAACCATTACTGGTATTTTTAGCCCCAGGATTTTCAGCAAACAGCTCACTGCTATTATATCCACAATAAAGGCCAGGCTTTACAAGTTTGCTGAAAAAATTTCAATAGTTAGTCAACTGCCTTATATGCTACTACATAATACTTAACCTAAATAGTCAGCCACTTTGTTATGTACACCTTAAAAAAAATAACAGCCTCCTCCATATACCCCTATAGCTGTCCTAGCCTCACCAAAGCAGGTGTCATTTCTACTCTCTGTGGTAGAAATGATACAAAACAATTGGCTAACAATTTAGGCAAAGTCAAAAGATAACATGTTATTATTAATTTATATTCTACCTAAAAAAATTGTCAATGCATGATCACTTCTATATCAATGGACTTACCTTTTAGTATACCTGCCCTTATTTTTGTGGACATAATAGCTCTTGTAGACGTTCACTTCACCTATAGGGCATATCCATGCATTGCATGGGTAACCATTACTGGTATTTTTAGCCCCAGGATTTTCAGCAAACAGCTCACTGCTATTATATCCACAATTAAGGCCAGGATTTACAAGTTTGCTGAAAAAATTTCAATAGTTAGTCAACTGCCTTATATGCTACTACATATTACTTAGCCTAAATAGTCAGCCACTTTGTTATTTACACCTTAAAAAAAATAACAGCCTCCTCCATATACCCCTATAGCTGTCCTAGCCTCACCAAAGCAGGTGTCATTTCTACTCTCTGTGGTAGAAATGATACAAAACAATTGGCTAACAATTTAGGCAAAGTCAAAAGATAACATGTCATTATTAATTTATATTCTACCAAAAAACATTGTCAATGCATGATCACTTCTATATCAATGGACTTACCTTTTAGTATACCTGCCCTTATTTTTGTGGACATAATAGCTCTTGTAGACGTTCTCTTCACCTATAGGGCATATCCATGCATTGCATGGGTAACCATTACTGGTATTTTTAGCCCCAGGATTTTCAGCAAACAGCTCACTGCTATTATATCCACAATTAAGGCCAGGATTTACAAGTTTGCTGAAAAAATTTCAATAGTTAGTCAACTGCCTTATATGCTACTACATAATACTTAGCCTAAATAGTCAGCCACTTTGTTATGTACACCTTAAAAAAAAACAGCCTCCTCCATATACCCCTATAGCTGTCCTAGCCTCACCAAAGCAGGTGGCATATCTACTCTCTGTGGTAGAAATGATACATAACAATTGGCTAACAATTTAGGCAAAGTCAATAGATAACATGTTATTAATAATTTATATTCTATTTAAAATATTATCATATATGATATCTTCTATATCAATGCACTTACCTTTTAGTATACCTGACCTTATTTTTGTGGACATAATAGCTCTTGTAGACGATCTCTTCACCTATAGGGCATATCCATGCATTGCATGGGTAACCATAACTGATATTTTAAGCCCCAGGATTTTCAGCAAACAGCTCACTGCTATTATATCCACAATTAAGGCCAGGATTTACAAGTTTGCTGAAAAAATTTCAATAGTTAGTCAACTGCCTTATATGCTACTACATATTACTTAGCCTAAATAGTCAGCCACTTTGTTATGTACACCTTAAAAAAAATAACAGCCTCCTCCATATACCCCTATAGCTGTCCTAGCCTCACCAAAGCAGGTGTCATTTCTACTCTCTGTGGTAGAAATGATACAAAACAATTGGCTAACAATTTAGGCAAAGTCAAAAGATTACATGTCATTATTAATTTATATTCTACCAAAAAACATTGTCAATGCATGATCACTTCTATATCAATGGACTTACCTTTTAGTATACCTGCCCTTATTTTTGTGGACATAATAGCTCTTGTAGACGTTCTCTTCACCTATAGGGCATATCCATGCATTGCATGGGTAACCATTACTGGTATTTTTAGCCCCAGGATTTTCAGCAAACAGCTCACTGCTATTATATCCACAATTAAGGCCAGGATTTACAAGTTTGCTGAAAAAATTTCAATAGTTAGTCAACTGCCTTATATGCTACTACATAATACTTAGCCTAAATAGTCAGCCACTTTGTTATGTACACCTTAAAAAAAACCAGCCTCCTCCATATACCCCTATAGCTGTCCTAGCCTCACCAAAGCAGGTGGCATATCTACTCTCTGTGGTAGAAATGATACATAACAATTGGCTAACAATTTAGGCAAAGTCAATAGATAACATGTTATTAATAATTTATATTCTATTTAAAATATTATCATATATGATATCTTCTATATCAATGCACTTACCTTTTAGTATACCTGACCTTATTTTTGTGGACATAATAGCTCTTGTAGACGATCTCTTCACCTATAGGGCATATCCATGCATTGCATGGGTAACCATTACTGGTATTTTTAGCCCCAGGATTTTCAGCAAACAGCTCACTGCTATTATATCCACAATAAAGGCCAGGCTTTACAAGTTTGCTGAAAAAATTTCAATAGTTAGTCAACTGCCTTATATGCTACTACATAATACTTAGCCTAAATAGTCAGCCACTTTGTTATGTACACCTTAAAAAAAATAACAGCCTCCTCCATATACCCCTATAGCTGTCCTAGCCTCACCAAAGCAGGTGTCATTTCTACTCTCTGTGGTAGAAATGATACAAAACAATTGGCTAACAATTTAGGCAAAGTCAAAAGATAACATGTTATTATTAATTTATATTCTACCTAAAAACATTGTCAATGCATGATCACTTCTATATCAATGGACTTACCTTTTAGTATACCTGCCCTTATTTTTGTGGACATAATAGCTCTTGTAGACGTTCTCTTCACCTATAGGGCATATCCATGCATTGCATGGGTAACCATTACTGGTATTTTTAGCCCCAGGATTTTCAGCAAACAGCTCACTGCTATTATATCCACAATTAAGGCCAGGATTTACAAATTTGCTGAAAAAATGTCAATAGTTAGTCAACTGCCTTATATGCTACTACATATTACTTAGCCTAAATAGTCAGCCACTTTGTTATTTACACCTTAAAAAAAATAACAGCCTCCTCCTTATACCCCTATAGCTGTCCTAGCCTCACCAAAGCAGGTGTCATTTCTACTCTCTGTGGTAGAAATGATACAAAACAATTGGCTAACAATTTAGGCAAAGTCAAAAGATAACATGTCATTATTAATTTATATTCTACCAAAAAACATTGTCAATGCATGATCACTTCTATATCAATGGACTTACCTTTTAGTATACCTGCCCTTATTTTTGTGGACATAATAGCTCTTGTAGACGTTCTCTTCACCTATAGGGCATATCCATGCATTGCATGGGTAACCATTACTGGTATTTCTAGCCGAAGGATTTTCAGCAAACAGCTCACTGCTATTATATCCACAATAAAGGCCAGGCTTTACAAGTTTGCTGAAAAAATTTCAATAGTTAGTCAACTGCCTTATATGCTACTACATAATACTTAGCCAAAATAGTCAGCCACTTTGTTATGTACACCTTAAAAAAAATAACAGCCTCCTCCATATACCCCTATAGCTGTCCTAGCCTCACCAAAGCAGGTGTCATTTCTACTCTCTGTGGTAGAAATGATACAAAACAATTGGCTAACAATTTAGGCAAAGTCAAAAGATAACATGTCATTATTAATTTATATTCTACCAAAAAACATTGTCAATGCATGATCACTTCTATATCAATGGACTTACCTTTTAGTATACCTGCCCTTATTTTTGTGGACATAATAGCTCTTGTAGACGTTCTCTTCACCTATAGGGCATATCCATGCATTGCATGGGTAACCATTACTGGTATTTTTAGCCCCAGGATTTTCAGCAAACAGCTCACTGCTATTATATCCACAATTAAGGCCAGGATTTACAAGTTTGCTGAAAAAATTTCAATAGTTAGTCAACTGCCTTATATGCTACTACATAATACTTAGCCAAAATAGTCAGCCACTTTGTTATGTACACCTTAAAAAAAAACAGCCTCCTCCATATACCCCTATAGCTGTCCTAGCCTCACCAAAGCAGGTGGCATATCTACTCTCTGTGGTAGAAATGATACATAACAATTGGCTAACAATTTAGGCAAAGTCAATAGATAACATGTTATTAATAATTTATATTCTATTTAAAATATTATCATATATGATATCTTCTATATCAATGCACTTACCTTTTAGTATACCTGACCTTATTTTTGTGGACATAATAGCTCTTGTAGACGATCTCTTCACCTATAGGGCATATCCATGCATTGCATGGGTAACCATAACTGATATTTTAAGCCCCAGGATTTCCAGCAAACAGCTCACTGCTATTATATCCACAATTAAGGCCAGGATTTACAAGTTTGCTGAAAAAATTTCAATAGTTAGTCAACTGCCTTATATGCTACTACATATTACTTAGCCTAAATAGTCAGCCACTTTGTTATGTACACCTTAAAAAAAATAACAGCCTCCTCCATATACCCCTATAGCTGTCCTAGCCTCACCAAAGCAGGTGTCATTTCTACTCTCTGTGGTAGAAATGATACAAAACAATTGGCTAACAATTTAGGCAAAGTCAAAAGATAACATGTCATTATTAATTTATATTCTACCAAAAAACATTGTCAATGCATGATCACTTCTATATCAATGGACTTACCTTTTAGTATACCTGCCCTTATTTTTGTGGACATAATAGCTCTTGTAGACGTTCTCTTCACCTATAGGGCATATCCATGCATTGCATGGGTAACCATTACTGGTATTTTTAGCCCCAGGATTTTCAGCAAACAGCTCACTGCTATTATATCCACAATTAAGGCCAGGATTTACAAGTTTGCTGAAAAAATTTCAATAGTTAGTCAACTGCCTTATATGCTACTACATAATACTTAGCCTAAATAGTCAGCCACTTTGTTATGTACACCTTAAAAAAAAAACAGCCTCCTCCATATACCCCTATAGCTGTCCTAGCCTCACCAAAGCAGGTGGCATATCTACTCTCTGTGGTAGAAATGATACATAACAATTGGCTAACAATTTAGGCAAAGTCAATAGATAACATGTTATTAATAATTTATATTCTATTTAAAATATTATCATATATGATATCTTCTATATCAATGCACTTACCTTTTAGTATACCTGACCTTATTTTTGTGGACATAATAGCTCTTGTAGACGATCTCTTCACCTATAGGGCATATCCATGCATTGCATGGGTAACCATAACTGATATTTTAAGCCCCAGGATTTTAAGCAAACAGCTCACTGCTATTATATCCACAATTAAGGCCAGGATTTACAAGTTTGCTGAAAAAATTTCAATAGTTAGTCAACTGCCTTATATGCTACTACATATTACTTAGCCTAAATAGTCAGCCACTTTGTTATGTACACCTTAAAAAAATAACAGCCTCCTCCATATACCCCTATAGCTGTCCTAGCCTCACCAAAGCAGGTGTCATTTCTACTCTCTGTGGTAGAAATGATACAAAACAATTGGCTAACAATTTAGGCAAAGTCAAAAGATAACATGTCATTATTAATTTATATTCTACCAAAAAACATTGTCAATGCATGATCACTTCTATATCAATGGACTTACCTTTTAGTATACCTGACCTTATTTTTGTGGACATAATAGCTCTTGTAGACGTTCTCTTCACCTATAGGGCATATCCATGCATTGCATGGGTAACCATTACTGGTATTTTTAGCCCCAGGATTTTCAGCAAACAGCTCACTGCTATTATATCCACAATTAAGGCCAGGATTTACAAATTTGCTGAAAAAATTTCAATAGTTAGTCAACTGCCTTATATGCTACTACATATTACTTAGCCTAAATAGTCAGCCACTTTGTTTTTTACACCTTAAAAAAAATAACAGCCTCCTCCATATACCCCTATAGCTGTCCTAGCCTCACCAAAGCAGGTGTCATTTCTACTCTCTGTGGTAGAAATGATACAAAACAATTGGCTAACAATTTAGGCAAAGTCAAAAGATAACATGTCATTATTAATTTATATTCTACCAAAAAACATTGTCAATGCATGATCACTTCTATATCAATGGACTTACCTTTTAGTATACCTGCCCTTATTTTTGTGGACATAATAGCTCTTGTAGACGTTCTCTTCACCTATAGGGCATATCCATGCATTGCATGGGTAACCATTACTGGTATTTTTAGCCCCAGGATTTTCAGCAAACAGCTCACTGCTATTATATCCACAATTAAGGCCAGGATTTACAAGTTTGCTGAAAAAATTTCAATAGTTAGTCAACTGCCTTATATGCTACTACATAATACTTAGCCTAAATAGTCAGCCACTTTGTTATGTACACCTTAAAAAAAAACAGCCTCCTCCATATACCCCTATAGCTGTCCTAGCCTCACCAAAGCAGGTGGCATATCTACTCTCTGTGGTAGAAATGATACATAACAATTGGCTAACAATTTAGGCAAAGTCAATAGATAACATGTTATTAATAATTTATATTCTATTTAAAATATTATCATATATGATATCTTCTATATCAATGCACTTACCTTTTAGTATACCTGACCTTATTTTTGTGGACATAATAGCTCTTGTAGACGATCTCTTCACCTATAGGGCATATCCATGCATTGCATGGGTAACCATAACTGATATTTTAAGCCCCAGGATTTTCAGCAAACAGCTCACTGCTATTATATCCACAATTAAGGCCAGGATTTACAAGTTTGCTGAAAAAATTTCAATAGTTAGTCAACTGCCTTATATGCTACTACATATTACTTAGCCTAAATAGTCAGCCACTTTGTTATGTACACCTTAAAAAAAATAACAGCCTCCTCCATATACCCCTATAGCTGTCCTAGCCTCACCAAAGCAGGTGTCATTTCTACTCTCTGTGGTAGAAATGATACAAAACAATTGGCTAACAATTTAGGCAAAGTCAAAAGATAACATGTCATTATTAATTTATATTCTACCAAAAAACATTGTCAATGCATGATCACTTCTATATCAATGGACTTACCTTTTAGTATACCTGCCCTTATTTTTGTGGACATAATAGCTCTTGTAGACGTTCTCTTCACCTATAGGGCATATCCATGCATTGCATGGGTAACCATTACTGGTATTTTTAGCCCCAGGATTTTCAGCAAACAGCTCACTGCTATTATATCCACAATTAAGGCCAGGATTTACAAGTTTGCTGAAAAAATTTCAATAGTTAGTCAACTGCCTTATATGCTACTACATAATACTTAGCCTAAATAGTCAGCCACTTTGTTATGTACACCTTAAAAAAAACAGCCTCCTCCATATACCCCTATAGCTGTCCTAGCCTCACCAAAGCAGGTGGCATATCTACTCTCTGTGGTAGAAATGATACATAACAATTGGCTAACAATTTAGGCAAAGTCAATAGATAACATGTTATTAATAATTTATATTCTATTTAAAATATTATCATATATGATATCTTCTATATCAATGCACTTACCTTTTAGTATACCTGACCTTATTTTTGTGGACATAATAGCTCTTGTAGACGATCTCTTCACCTATAGGGCATATCCATGCATTGCATGGGTAACCATTACTGGTATTTTTAGCCCCAGGATTTTCAGCAAACAGCTCACTGCTATTATATCCACAATAAAGGCCAGGCTTTACAAGTTTGCTGAAAAAATTTCAATAGTTAGTCAACTGCCTTATATGCTACTACATAATACTTAACCTAAATAGTCAGCCACTTTGTTATGTACACCTTAAAAAAAATAACAGCCTCCTCCATATACCCCTATAGCTGTCCTAGCCTCACCAAAGCAGGTGTCATTTCTACTCTCTGTGGTAGAAATGATACAAAACAATTGGCTAACAATTTAGGCAAAGTCAAAAGATAACATGTTATTATTAATTTATATTCTACCTAAAAACATTGTCAATGCATGATCACTTCTATATCAATGGACTTACCTTTTAGTATACCTGCCCTTATTTTTGTGGACATAATAGCTCTTGTAGACGTTCACTTCACCTATAGGGCATATCCATGCATTGCATGGGTAACCATTACTGGTATTTTTAGCCCCAGGATTTTCAGCAAACAGCTCACTGCTATTATATCCACAATTAAGGCCAGGATTTACAAGTTTGCTGAAAAAATTTCAATAGTTAGTCAACTGCCTTATATGCTACTACATATTACTTAGCCTAAATAGTCAGCCACTTTGTTATTTACACCTTAAAAAAAATAACAGCCTCCTCCATATACCCCTATAGCTGTCCTAGCCTCACCAAAGCAGGTGTCATTTCTACTCTCTGTGGTAGAAATGATACAAAACAATTGGCTAACAATTTAGGCAAAGTCAAAAGATAACATGTCATTATTAATTTATATTCTACCAAAAAACATTGTCAATGCATGATCACTTCTATATCAATGGACTTACCTTTTAGTATACCTGCCCTTATTTTTGTGGACATAATAGCTCTTGTAGACGTTCTCTTCACCTATAGGGCATATCCATGCATTGCATGGGTAACCATTACTGGTATTTTTAGCCCCAGGATTTTCAGCAAACAGCTCACTGCTATTATATCCACAATAAAGGCCAGGCTTTACAAGTTTGCTGAAAAAATTTCAATAGTTAGTCAACTGCCTTATATGCTACTACATAATACTTAGCCTAAATAGTCAGCCACTTTGTTATGTACACCTTAAAAAAAACAGCCTCCTCCATATACCCCTATAGCTGTCCTAGCCTCACCAAAGCAGGTGGCATATCTACTCTCTGTGGTAGAAATGATACATAACAATTGGCTAACAATTTAGGCAAAGTCAATAGATAACATGTTATTAATAATTTATATTCTATTTAAAATATTATCATATATGATATCTTCTATATCAATGCACTTACCTTTTAGTATACCTGACCTTATTTTTGTGGACATAATAGCTCTTGTAGACGATCTCTTCACCTATAGGGCATATCCATGCATTGCATGGGTAACCATTACTGGTATTTTTAGCCCCAGGATTTTCAGCAAACAGCTCACTGCTATTATATCCACAATAAAGGCCAGGCTTTACAAGTTTGCTGAAAAAATTTCAATAGTTAGTCAACTGCCTTATATGCTACTACATAATACTTAACCTAAATAGTCAGCCACTTTGTTATGTACACCTTAAAAAAAATAACAGCCTCCTCCATATACCCCTATAGCTGTCCTAGCCTCACCAAAGCAGGTGTCATTTCTACTCTCTGTGGTAGAAATGATACAAAACAATTGGCTAACAATTTAGGCAAAGTCAAAAGATAACATGTTATTATTAATTTATATTCTACCTAAAAACATTGTCAATGCATGATCACTTCTATATCAATGGACTTACCTTTTAGTATACCTGCCCTTATTTTTGTGGACATAATAGCTCTTGTAGACGTTCACTTCACCTATAGGGCATATCCATGCATTGCATGGGTAACCATTACTGGTATTTTTAGCCCCAGGATTTTCAGCAAACAGCTCACTGCTATTATATCCACAATTAAGGCCAGGATTTACAAGTTTGCTGAAAAAATTTCAATAGTTAGTCAACTGCCTTATATGCTACTACATATTACTTAGCCTAAATAGTCAGCCACTTTGTTATTTACACCTTAAAAAAAATAACAGCCTCCTCCATATACCCCTATAGCTGTCCTAGCCTCACCAAAGCAGGTGTCATTTCTACTCTCTGTGGTAGAAATGATACAAAACAATTGGCTAACAATTTAGGCAAAGTCAAAAGATAACATGTCATTATTAATTTATATTCTACCAAAAAACATTGTCAATGCATGATCACTTCTATATCAATGGACTTACCTTTTAGTATACCTGCCCTTATTTTTGTGGACATAATAGCTCTTGTAGACGTTCTCTTCACCTATAGGGCATATCCATGCATTGCATGGGTAACCATTACTGGTATTTTTAGCCCCAGGATTTTCAGCAAACAGCTCACTTATATCCACAATTAAGGCCAGGATTTACAAGTTTGCTGAAAAAATGTCAATAGTTAGTCAACTGCCTTATATGCTACTACATAATACTTAGCCTAAATAGTCAGCCACTTTGTTATGTACACCTTTAAAAAAAAAACAGCCTCCTCCATATACCCCTATAGCTGTCCTAGCCTCACCAAAGCAGGTGGCATATCTACTCTCTGTGGTAGAAATGATACATAACAATTGGCTAACAATTTAGGCAAAGTCAATAGATAACATGTTATTAATAATTTATATTCTATTTAAAATATTATCATATATGATATCTTCTATATCAATGCACTTACCTTTTAGTATACCTGACCTTATTTTTGTGGACATAATAGCTCTTGTAGACGATCTCTTCACCTATAGAGCATATCCATGCATTGCATGGGTAACCATAACTGATATTTTAAGCCCCAGGATTTTCAGCAAACAGCTCACTGCTATTATATCCACAATTAAGGCCAGGATTTACAAGTTTGCTGAAAAAATTTCAATAGTTAGTCAACTGCCTTATATGCTACTACATATTACTTAGCCTAAATAGTCAGCCACTTTGTTATGTACACCTTAAAAAAAATAACAGCCTCCTCCATATACCCCTATAGCTGTCCTAGCCTCACCAAAGCAGGTGTCATTTCTACTCTCTGTGGTAGAAATGATACAAAACAATTGGCTAACAATTTAGGCAAAGTCAAAAGATTACATGTCATTATTAATTTATATTCTACCAAAAAACATTGTCAATGCATGATCACTTCTATATCAATGGACTTACCTTTTAGTATACCTGCCCTTATTTTTGTGGACATAATAGCTCTTGTAGACGTTCTCTTCACCTATAGGGCATATCCATGCATTGCATGGGTAACCATTACTGGTATTTTTAGCCCCAGGATTTTCAGCAAACAGCTCACTGCTATTATATCCACAATCAAGGCCAGGATTTACAAGTTTGCTGAAAAAATTTCAATAGTTAGTCAACTGCCTTATATGCTACTACATAATACTTAGCCTAAATAGTCAGCCACTTTGTTATGTACACCTTAAAAAAAACCAGCCTCCTCCATATACCCCTATAGCTGTCCTAGCCTCACCAAAGCAGGTGGCATATCTACTCTCTGTGGTAGAAATGATACATAACAATTGGCTAACAATTTAGGCAAAGTCAATAGATAACATGTTATTAATAATTTATATTCTATTTAAAATATTATCATATATGATATCTTCTATATCAATGCACTTACCTTTTAGTATACCTGACCTTATTTTTGTGGACATAATAGCTCTTGTAGACGATCTCTTCACCTATAGGGCATATCCATGCATTGCATGGGTAACCATTACTGGTATTTTTAGCCCCAGGATTTTCAGCAAACAGCTCACTGCTATTATATCCACAATAAAGGCCAGGCTTTACAAGTTTGCTGAAAAAATTTCAATAGTTAGTCAACTGCCTTATATGCTACTACATAATACTTAGCCTAAATAGTCAGCCACTTTGTTATGTACACCTTAAAAAAAATAACAGCCTCCTCCATATACCCCTATAGCTGTCCTAGCCTCACCAAAGCAGGTGTCATTTCTACTCTCTGTGGTAGAAATGATACAAAACAATTGGCTAACAATTTAGGCAAAGTCAAAAGATAACATGTTATTATTAATTTATATTCTACCTAAAAACATTGTCAATGCATGATCACTTCTATATCAATGGACTTACCTTTTAGTATACCTGCCCTTATTTTTGTGGACATAATAGCTCTTGTAGACGTTCTCTTCACCTATAGGGCATATCCATGCATTGCATGGGTAACCATTACTGGTATTTTTAGCCCCAGGATTTTCAGCAAACAGCTCACTGCTATTATATCCACAATTAAGGCCAGGATTTACAAATTTGCTGAAAAAATGTCAATAGTTAGTCAACTGCCTTATATGCTACTACATATTACTTAGCCTAAATAGTCAGCCACTTTGTTATTTACACCTTAAAAAAAATAACAGCCTCCTCCATATACCCCTATAGCTGTCCTAGCCTCACCAAAGCAGGTGTCATTTCTACTCTCTGTGGTAGAAATGATACAAAACAATTGGCTAACAATTTAGGCAAAGTCAAAAGATAACATGTCATTATTAATTTATATTCTACCAAAAAACATTGTCAATGCATGATCACTTCTATATCAATGGACTTACCTTTTAGTATACCTGCCCTTATTTTTGTGGACATAATAGCTCTTGTAGACGTTCTCTTCACCTATAGGGCATATCCATGCATTGCATGGGTAACCATTACTGGTATTTCTAGCCGAAGGATTTTCAGCAAACAGCTCACTGCTATTATATCCACAATAAAGGCCAGGCTTTACAAGTTTGCTGAAAAAATTTCAATAGTTAGTCAACTGCCTTATATGCTACTACATAATACTTAGCCAAAATAGTCAGCCACTTTGTTATGTACACCTTAAAAAAAATAACAGCCTCCTCCATATACCCCTATAGCTGTCCTAGCCTCACCAAAGCAGGTGTCATTTCTACTCTCTGTGGTAGAAATGATACAAAACAATTGGCTAACAATTTAGGCAAAGTCAAAAGATAACATGTCATTATTAATTTATATTCTACCAAAAAACATTGTCAATGCATGATCACTTCTATATCAATGGACTTACCTTTTAGTATACCTGCCCTTATTTTTGTGGACATAATAGCTCTTGTAGACGTTCTCTTCACCTATAGGGCATATCCATGCATTGCATGGGTAACCATTACTGGTATTTTTAGCCCCAGGATTTTCAGCAAACAGCTCACTGCTATTATATCCACAATTAAGGCCAGGATTTACAAGTTTGCTGAAAAAATTTCAATAGTTAGTCAACTGCCTTATATGCTACTACATAATACTTAGCCAAAATAGTCAGCCACTTTGTTATGTACACCTTAAAAAAAAACAGCCTCCTCCATATACCCCTATAGCTGTCCTAGCCTCACCAAAGCAGGTGGCATATCTACTCTCTGTGGTAGAAATGATACATAACAATTGGCTAACAATTTAGGCAAAGTCAATAGATAACATGTTATTAATAATTTATATTCTATTTAAAATATTATCATATATGATATCTTCTATATCAATGCACTTACCTTTTAGTATACCTGACCTTATTTTTGTGGACATAATAGCTCTTGTAGACGATCTCTTCACCTATAGGGCATATCCATGCATTGCATGGGTAACCATAACTGATATTTTAAGCCCCAGGATTTCCAGCAAACAGCTCACTGCTATTATATCCACAATTAAGGCCAGGATTTACAAGTTTGCTGAAAAAATTTCAATAGTTAGTCAACTGCCTTATATGCTACTACATATTACTTAGCCTAAATAGTCAGCCACTTTGTTATGTACACCTTAAAAAAAATAACAGCCTCCTCCATATACCCCTATAGCTGTCCTAGCCTCACCAAAGCAGGTGTCATTTCTACTCTCTGTGGTAGAAATGATACAAAACAATTGGCTAACAATTTAGGCAAAGTCAAAAGATAACATGTCATTATTAATTTATATTCTACCAAAAAACATTGTCAATGCATGATCACTTCTATATCAATGGACTTACCTTTTAGTATACCTGCCCTTATTTTTGTGGACATAATAGCTCTTGTAGACGTTCTCTTCACCTATAGGGCATATCCATGCATTGCATGGGTAACCATTACTGGTATTTTTAGCCCCAGGATTTTCAGCAAACAGCTCACTGCTATTATATCCACAATTAAGGCCAGGATTTACAAGTTTGCTGAAAAAATTTCAATAGTTAGTCAACTGCCTTATATGCTACTACATAATACTTAGCCTAAATAGTCAGCCACTTTGTTATGTACACCTTAAAAAAAAAACAGCCTCCTCCATATACCCCTATAGCTGTCCTAGCCTCACCAAAGCAGGTGGCATATCTACTCTCTGTGGTAGAAATGATACATAACAATTGGCTAACAATTTAGGCAAAGTCAATAGATAACATGTTATTAATAATTTATATTCTATTTAAAATATTATCATATATGATATCTTCTATATCAATGCACTTACCTTTTAGTATACCTGACCTTATTTTTGTGGACATAATAGCTCTTGTAGACGATCTCTTCACCTATAGGGCATATCCATGCATTGCATGGGTAACCATAACTGATATTTTAAGCCCCAGGATTTTAAGCAAACAGCTCACTGCTATTATATCCACAATTAAGGCCAGGATTTACAAGTTTGCTGAAAAAATTTCAATAGTTAGTCAACTGCCTTATATGCTACTACATATTACTTAGCCTAAATAGTCAGCCACTTTGTTATGTACACCTTAAAAAAATAACAGCCTCCTCCATATACCCCTATAGCTGTCCTAGCCTCACCAAAGCAGGTGTCATTTCTACTCTCTGTGGTAGAAATGATACAAAACAATTGGCTAACAATTTAGGCAAAGTCAAAAGATAACATGTCATTATTAATTTATATTCTACCAAAAAACATTGTCAATGCATGATCACTTCTATATCAATGGACTTACCTTTTAGTATACCTGACCTTATTTTTGTGGACATAATAGCTCTTGTAGACGTTCTCTTCACCTATAGGGCATATCCATGCATTGCATGGGTAACCATTACTGGTATTTTTAGCCCCAGGATTTTCAGCAAACAGCTCACTGCTATTATATCCACAATTAAGGCCAGGATTTACAAATTTGCTGAAAAAATTTCAATAGTTAGTCAACTGCCTTATATGCTACTACATATTACTTAGCCTAAATAGTCAGCCACTTTGTTTTTTACACCTTAAAAAAAATAACAGCCTCCTCCATATACCCCTATAGCTGTCCTAGCCTCACCAAAGCAGGTGTCATTTCTACTCTCTGTGGTAGAAATGATACAAAACAATTGGCTAACAATTTAGGCAAAGTCAAAAGATAACATGTCATTATTAATTTATATTCTACCAAAAAACATTGTCAATGCATGATCACTTCTATATCAATGGACTTACCTTTTAGTATACCTGCCCTTATTTTTGTGGACATAATAGCTCTTGTAGACGTTCTCTTCACCTATAGGGCATATCCATGCATTGCATGGGTAACCATTACTGGTATTTTTAGCCCCAGGATTTTCAGCAAACAGCTCACTGCTATTATATCCACAATTAAGGCCAGGATTTACAAGTTTGCTGAAAAAATTTCAATAGTTAGTCAACTGCCTTATATGCTACTACATAATACTTAGCCTAAATAGTCAGCCACTTTGTTATGTACACCTTAAAAAAAAACAGCCTCCTCCATATACCCCTATAGCTGTCCTAGCCTCACCAAAGCAGGTGGCATATCTACTCTCTGTGGTAGAAATGATACATAACAATTGGCTAACAATTTAGGCAAAGTCAATAGATAACATGTTATTAATAATTTATATTCTATTTAAAATATTATCATATATGATATCTTCTATATCAATGCACTTACCTTTTAGTATACCTGACCTTATTTTTGTGGACATAATAGCTCTTGTAGACGATCTCTTCACCTATAGGGCATATCCATGCATTGCATGGGTAACCATAACTGATATTTTAAGCCCCAGGATTTTCAGCAAACAGCTCACTGCTATTATATCCACAATTAAGGCCAGGATTTACAAGTTTGCTGAAAAAATTTCAATAGTTAGTCAACTGCCTTATATGCTACTACATATTACTTAGCCTAAATAGTCAGCCACTTTGTTATGTACACCTTAAAAAAAATAACAGCCTCCTCCATATACCCCTATAGCTGTCCTAGCCTCACCAAAGCAGGTGTCATTTCTACTCTCTGTGGTAGAAATGATACAAAACAATTGGCTAACAATTTAGGCAAAGTCAAAAGATAACATGTCATTATTAATTTATATTCTACCAAAAAACATTGTCAATGCATGATCACTTCTATATCAATGGACTTACCTTTTAGTATACCTGCCCTTATTTTTGTGGACATAATAGCTCTTGTAGACGTTCTCTTCACCTATAGGGCATATCCATGCATTGCATGGGTAACCATTACTGGTATTTTTAGCCCCAGGATTTTCAGCAAACAGCTCACTGCTATTATATCCACAATTAAGGCCAGGATTTACAAGTTTGCTGAAAAAATTTCAATAGTTAGTCAACTGCCTTATATGCTACTACATAATACTTAGCCTAAATAGTCAGCCACTTTGTTATGTACACCTTAAAAAAAACAGCCTCCTCCATATACCCCTATAGCTGTCCTAGCCTCACCAAAGCAGGTGGCATATCTACTCTCTGTGGTAGAAATGATACATAACAATTGGCTAACAATTTAGGCAAAGTCAATAGATAACATGTTATTAATAATTTATATTCTATTTAAAATATTATCATATATGATATCTTCTATATCAATGCACTTACCTTTTAGTATACCTGACCTTATTTTTGTGGACATAATAGCTCTTGTAGACGATCTCTTCACCTATAGGGCATATCCATGCATTGCATGGGTAACCATTACTGGTATTTTTAGCCCCAGGATTTTCAGCAAACAGCTCACTGCTATTATATCCACAATAAAGGCCAGGCTTTACAAGTTTGCTGAAAAAATTTCAATAGTTAGTCAACTGCCTTATATGCTACTACATAATACTTAACCTAAATAGTCAGCCACTTTGTTATGTACACCTTAAAAAAAATAACAGCCTCCTCCATATACCCCTATAGCTGTCCTAGCCTCACCAAAGCAGGTGTCATTTCTACTCTCTGTGGTAGAAATGATACAAAACAATTGGCTAACAATTTAGGCAAAGTCAAAAGATAACATGTTATTATTAATTTATATTCTACCTAAAAAAATTGTCAATGCATGATCACTTCTATATCAATGGACTTACCTTTTAGTATACCTGCCCTTATTTTTGTGGACATAATAGCTCTTGTAGACGTTCACTTCACCTATAGGGCATATCCATGCATTGCATGGGTAACCATTACTGGTATTTTTAGCCCCAGGATTTTCAGCAAACAGCTCACTGCTATTATATCCACAATTAAGGCCAGGATTTACAAGTTTGCTGAAAAAATTTCAATAGTTAGTCAACTGCCTTATATGCTACTACATATTACTTAGCCTAAATAGTCAGCCACTTTGTTATTTACACCTTAAAAAAAATAACAGCCTCCTCCATATACCCCTATAGCTGTCCTAGCCTCACCAAAGCAGGTGTCATTTCTACTCTCTGTGGTAGAAATGATACAAAACAATTGGCTAACAATTTAGGCAAAGTCAAAAGATAACATGTCATTATTAATTTATATTCTACCAAAAAACATTGTCAATGCATGATCACTTCTATATCAATGGACTTACCTTTTAGTATACCTGCCCTTATTTTTGTGGACATAATAGCTCTTGTAGACGTTCTCTTCACCTATAGGGCATATCCATGCATTGCATGGGTAACCATTACTGGTATTTTTAGCCCCAGGATTTTCAGCAAACAGCTCACTGCTATTATATCCACAATTAAGGCCAGGATTTACAAGTTTGCTGAAAAAATTTCAATAGTTAGTCAACTGCCTTATATGCTACTACATAATACTTAGCCTAAATAGTCAGCCACTTTGTTATGTACACCTTAAAAAAAAACAGCCTCCTCCATATACCCCTATAGCTGTCCTAGCCTCACCAAAGCAGGTGGCATATCTACTCTCTGTGGTAGAAATGATACATAACAATTGGCTAACAATTTAGGCAAAGTCAATAGATAACATGTTATTAATAATTTATATTCTATTTAAAATATTATCATATATGATATCTTCTATATCAATGCACTTACCTTTTAGTATACCTGACCTTATTTTTGTGGACATAATAGCTCTTGTAAACGATCTCTTCACCTATAGAGCATATCCATGCATTGCATGGGTAACCATAACTGATATTTTAAGCCCCAGGATTTTCAGCAAACAGCTCACTGCTATTATATCCACAATTAAGGCCAGGATTTACAAGTTTGCTGAAAAAATTTCAATAGTTAGTCAACTGCCTTATATGCTACTACATATTACTTAGCCTAAATAGTCAGCCACTTTGTTATGTACACCTTAAAAAAAATAACAGCCTCCTCCATATACCCCTATAGCTGTCCTAGCCTCACCAAAGCAGGTGTCATTTCTACTCTCTGTGGTAGAAATGATACAAAACAATTGGCTAACAATTTAGGCAAAGTCAAAAGATTACATGTCATTATTAATTTATATTCTACCAAAAAACATTGTCAATGCATGATCACTTCTATATCAATGGACTTACCTTTTAGTATACCTGCCCTTATTTTTGTGGACATAATAGCTCTTGTAGACGTTCTCTTCACCTATAGGGCATATCCATGCATTGCATGGGTAACCATTACTGGTATTTTTAGCCCCAGGATTTTCAGCAAACAGCTCACTGCTATTATATCCACAATCAAGGCCAGGATTTACAAGTTTGCTGAAAAAATTTCAATAGTTAGTCAACTGCCTTATATGCTACTACATAATACTTAGCCTAAATAGTCAGCCACTTTGTTATGTACACCTTAAAAAAAACCAGCCTCCTCCATATACCCCTATAGCTGTCCTAGCCTCACCAAAGCAGGTGGCATATCTACTCTCTGTGGTAGAAATGATACATAACAATTGGCTAACAATTTAGGCAAAGTCAATAGATAACATGTTATTAATAATTTATATTCTATTTAAAATATTATCATATATGATATCTTCTATATCAATGCACTTACCTTTTAGTATACCTGACCTTATTTTTGTGGACATAATAGCTCTTGTAGACGATCTCTTCACCTATAGGGCATATCCATGCATTGCATGGGTAACCATTACTGGTATTTTTAGCCCCAGGATTTTCAGCAAACAGCTCACTGCTATTATATCCACAATAAAGGCCAGGCTTTACAAGTTTGCTGAAAAAATTTCAATAGTTAGTCAACTGCCTTATATGCTACTACATAATACTTAGCCTAAATAGTCAGCCACTTTGTTATGTACACCTTAAAAAAAATAACAGCCTCCTCCATATACCCCTATAGCTGTCCTAGCCTCACCAAAGCAGGTGTCATTTCTACTCTCTGTGGTAGAAATGATACAAAACAATTGGCTAACAATTTAGGCAAAGTCAAAAGATAACATGTTATTATTAATTTATATTCTACCTAAAAACATTGTCAATGCATGATCACTTCTATATCAATGGACTTACCTTTTAGTATACCTGCCCTTATTTTTGTGGACATAATAGCTCTTGTAGACGTTCTCTTCACCTATAGGGCATATCCATGCATTGCATGGGTAACCATTACTGGTATTTTTAGCCCCAGGATTTTCAGCAAACAGCTCACTGCTATTATATCCACAATTAAGGCCAGGATTTACAAATTTGCTGAAAAAATGTCAATAGTTAGTCAACTGCCTTATATGCTACTACATATTACTTAGCCTAAATAGTCAGCCACTTTGTTATTTACACCTTAAAAAAAATAACAGCCTCCTCCATATACCCCTATAGCTGTCCTAGCCTCACCAAAGCAGGTGTCATTTCTACTCTCTGTGGTAGAAATGATACAAAACAATTGGCTAACAATTTAGGCAAAGTCAAAAGATAACATGTCATTATTAATTTATATTCTACCAAAAAACATTGTCAATGCATGATCACTTCTATATCAA
Organism: Engystomops pustulosus; assembly: GCF_040894005.1. Lineage (NCBI taxonomy): Eukaryota > Metazoa > Chordata > Amphibia > Anura > Leptodactylidae > Engystomops > Engystomops pustulosus. The sequence continues at coordinate 143,691,382 of NC_092417.1, read as the reverse complement.
TGGACTTACCTTTTAGTATACCTGCCCTTATTTTTGTGGACATAATAGCTCTTGTAGACGTTCTCTTCACCTATAGGGCATATCCATGCATTGCATGGGTAACCATTACTGGTATTTCTAGCCGAAGGATTTTCAGCAAACAGCTCACTGCTATTATATCCACAATAAAGGCCAGGCTTTACAAGTTTGCTGAAAAAATTTCAATAGTTAGTCAACTGCCTTATATGCTACTACATAATACTTAGCCAAAATTCGTCAGCCACTTTGTTATGTACACCTTAAAAAAAATAACAGCCTCCTCCATATACCCCTATAGCTGTCCTAGCCTCACCAAAGCAGGTGTCATTTCTACTCTCTGTGGTAGAAATGATACAAAACAATTGGCTAACAATTTAGGCAAAGTCAAAAGATAACATGTCATTATTAATTTATATTCTACCAAAAAACATTGTCAATGCATGATCACTTCTATATCAATGGACTTACCTTTTAGTATACCTGCCCTTATTTTTGTGGACATAATAGCTCTTGTAGACGTTCTCTTCACCTATAGGGCATATCCATGCATTGCATGGGTAACCATTACTGGTATTTTTAGCCCCAGGATTTTCAGCAAACAGCTCACTGCTATTATATCCACAATTAAGGCCAGGATTTACAAGTTTGCTGAAAAAATTTCAATAGTTAGTCAACTGCCTTATATGCTACTACATAATACTTAGCCAAAATAGTCAGCCACTTTGTTATGTACACCTTAAAAAAAAACAGCCTCCTCCATATACCCCTATAGCTGTCCTAGCCTCACCAAAGCAGGTGGCATATCTACTCTCTGTGGTAGAAATGATACATAACAATTGGCTAACAATTTAGGCAAAGTCAATAGATAACATGTTATTAATAATTTATATTCTATTTAAAATATTATCATATATGATATCTTCTATATCAATGCACTTACCTTTTAGTATACCTGACCTTATTTTTGTGGACATAATAGCTCTTGTAGACGATCTCTTCACCTATAGGGCATATCCATGCATTGCATGGGTAACCATAACTGATATTTTAAGCCCCAGGATTTCCAGCAAACAGCTCACTGCTATTATATCCACAATTAAGGCCAGGATTTACAAGTTTGCTGAAAAAATTTCAATAGTTAGTCAACTGCCTTATATGCTACTACATATTACTTAGCCTAAATAGTCAGCCACTTTGTTATGTACACCTTAAAAAAAATAACAGCCTCCTCCATATACCCCTATAGCTGTCCTAGCCTCACCAAAGCAGGTGTCATTTCTACTCTCTGTGGTAGAAATGATACAAAACAATTGGCTAACAATTTAGGCAAAGTCAAAAGATAACATGTCATTATTAATTTATATTCTATTTAAAATATTATCATATATGATATCTTCTATATCAATGCACTTACCTTTTAGTATACCTGACCTTATTTTTGTGGACATAATAGCTCTTGTAGACGATCTCTTCACCTATAGGGCATATCCATGCATTGCATGGGTAACCATAACTGATATTTTAAGCCCCAGGATTTTAAGCAAACAGCTCACTGCTATTATATCCACAATTAAGGCCAGGATTTACAAGTTTGCTGAAAAAATTTCAATAGTTAGTCAACTGCCTTATATGCTACTACATATTACTTAGCCTAAATAGTCAGCCACTTTGTTATGTACACCTTAAAAAAATAACAGCCTCCTCCATATACCCCTATAGCTGTCCTAGCCTCACCAAAGCAGGTGTCATTTCTACTCTCTGTGGTAGAAATGATACAAAACAATTGGCTAACAATTTAGGCAAAGTCAAAAGATAACATGTCATTATTAATTTATATTCTACCAAAAAACATTGTCAATGCATGATCACTTCTATATCAATGGACTTACCTTTTAGTATACCTGACCTTATTTTTGTGGACATAATAGCTCTTGTAGACGTTCTCTTCACCTATAGGGCATATCCATGCATTGCATGGGTAACCATTACTGGTATTTTTAGCCCCAGGATTTTCAGCAAACAGCTCACTGCTATTATATCCACAATTAAGGCCAGGATTTACAAATTTGCTGAAAAAATTTCAATAGTTAGTCAACTGCCTTATATGCTACTACATATTACTTAGCCTAAATAGTCAGCCACTTTGTTTTTTACACCTTAAAAAAAATAACAGCCTCCTCCATATACCCCTATAGCTGTCCTAGCCTCACCAAAGCAGGTGTCATTTCTACTCTCTGTGGTAGAAATGATACAAAACAATTGGCTAACAATTTAGGCAAAGTCAAAAGATAACATGTCATTATTAATTTATATTCTACCAAAAAACATTGTCAATGCATGATCACTTCTATATCAATGGACTTACCTTTTAGTATACCTGCCCTTATTTTTGTGGACATAATAGCTCTTGTAGACGTTCTCTTCACCTATAGGGCATATCCATGCATTGCATGGGTAACCATTACTGGTATTTTTAGCCCCAGGATTTTCAGCAAACAGCTCACTGCTATTATATCCACAATTAAGGCCAGGATTTACAAGTTTGCTGAAAAAATTTCAATAGTTAGTCAACTGCCTTATATGCTACTACATAATACTTAGCCTAAATAGTCAGCCACTTTGTTATGTACACCTTAAAAAAAAACAGCCTCCTCCATATACCCCTATAGCTGTCCTAGCCTCACCAAAGCAGGTGGCATATCTACTCTCTGTGGTAGAAATGATACATAACAATTGGCTAACAATTTAGGCAAAGTCAATAGATAACATGTTATTAATAATTTATATTCTATTTAAAATATTATCATATATGATATCTTCTATATCAATGCACTTACCTTTTAGTATACCTGACCTTATTTTTGTGGACATAATAGCTCTTGTAGACGATCTCTTCACCTATAGGGCATATCCATGCATTGCATGGGTAACCATAACTGATATTTTAAGCCCCAGGATTTTCAGCAAACAGCTCACTGCTATTATATCCACAATTAAGGCCAGGATTTACAAGTTTGCTGAAAAAATTTCAATAGTTAGTCAACTGCCTTATATGCTACTACATATTACTTAGCCTAAATAGTCAGCCACTTTGTTATGTACACCTTAAAAAAAATAACAGCCTCCTCCATATACCCCTATAGCTGTCCTAGCCTCACCAAAGCAGGTGTCATTTCTACTCTCTGTGGTAGAAATGATACAAAACAATTGGCTAACAATTTAGGCAAAGTCAAAAGATAACATGTCATTATTAATTTATATTCTACCAAAAAACATTGTCAATGCATGATCACTTCTATATCAATGGACTTACCTTTTAGTATACCTGCCCTTATTTTTGTGGACATAATAGCTCTTGTAGACGTTCTCTTCACCTATAGGGCATATCCATGCATTGCATGGGTAACCATTACTGGTATTTTTAGCCCCAGGATTTTCAGCAAACAGCTCACTGCTATTATATCCACAATTAAGGCCAGGATTTACAAGTTTGCTGAAAAAATTTCAATAGTTAGTCAACTGCCTTATATGCTACTACATAATACTTAGCCTAAATAGTCAGCCACTTTGTTATGTACACCTTAAAAAAAACAGCCTCCTCCATATACCCCTATAGCTGTCCTAGCCTCACCAAAGCAGGTGGCATATCTACTCTCTGTGGTAGAAATGATACATAACAATTGGCTAACAATTTAGGCAAAGTCAATAGATAACATGTTATTAATAATTTATATTCTATTTAAAATATTATCATATATGATATCTTCTATATCAATGCACTTACCTTTTAGTATACCTGACCTTATTTTTGTGGACATAATAGCTCTTGTAGACGATCTCTTCACCTATAGGGCATATCCATGCATTGCATGGGTAACCATTACTGGTATTTTTAGCCCCAGGATTTTCAGCAAACAGCTCACTGCTATTATATCCACAATAAAGGCTAGGCTTTACAAGTTTGCTGAAAAAATTTCAATAGTTAGTCAACTGCCTTATATGCTACTACATAATACTTAGCCTAAATAGTCAGCCACTTTGTTATGTACACCTTAAAAAAAATAACAGCCTCCTCCATATACCCCTATAGCTGTCCTAGCCTCACCAAAGCAGGTGTCATTTCTACTCTCTGTGGTAGAAATGATACAAAACAATTGGCTAACAATTTAGGCAAAGTCAAAAGATAACATGTTATTATTAATTTATATTCTACCTAAAAACATTGTCAATGCATGATCACTTCTATATCAATGGACTTACCTTTTAGTATACCTGCCCTTATTTTTGTGGACATAATAGCTCTTGTAGACGTTCTCTTCACCTATAGGGCATATCCATGCATTGCATGGGTAACCATTACTGGTATTTTTAGCCCCAGGATTTTCAGCAAACAGCTCACTGCTATTATATCCACAATTAAGGCCAGGATTTACAAGTTTGCTGAAAAAATTTCAATAGTTAGTCAACTGCCTTATATGCTACTACATATTACTTAGCCTAAATAGTCAGCCACTTTGTTATTTACACCTTAAAAAAAATAACAGCCTCCTCCATATACCCCTATAGCTGTCCTAGCCTCACCAAAGCAGGTGTCATTTCTACTCTCTGTGGTAGAAATGATACAAAACAATTGGCTAACAATTTAGGCAAAGTCAAAAGATAACATGTCATTATTAATTTATATTCTACCAAAAAACATTGTCAATGCATGATCACTTCTATATCAATGGACTTACCTTTTAGTATACCTGCCCTTATTTTTGTGGACATAATAGCTCTTGTAGACGTTCTCTTCACCTATAGGGCATATCCATGCATTGCATGGGTAACCATTACTGGTATTTTTAGCCCCAGGATTTTCAGCAAACAGCTCACTGCTATTATATCCACAATTAAGGCCAGGATTTACAAGTTTGCTGAAAAAATTTCAATAGTTAGTCAACTGCCTTATATGCTACTACATAATACTTAGCCTAAATAGTCAGCCACTTTGTTATGTACACCTTAAAAAAAAACAGCCTCCTCCATATACCCCTATAGCTGTCCTAGCCTCACCAAAGCAGGTGGCATATCTACTCTCTGTGGTAGAAATGATACATAACAATTGGCTAACAATTTAGGCAAAGTCAATAGATAACATGTTATTAATAATTTATATTCTATTTAAAATATTATCATATATGATATCTTCTATATCAATGCACTTACCTTTTAGTATACCTGACCTTATTTTTGTGGACATAATAGCTCTTGTAGACGATCTCTTCACCTATAGGGCATATCCATGCATTGCATGGGTAACCATAACTGATATTTTAAGCCCCAGGATTTCCAGCAAACAGCTCACTGCTATTATATCCACAATTAAGGCCAGGATTTACAAGTTTGCTGAAAAAATTTCAATAGTTAGTCAACTGCCTTATATGCTACTACATATTACTTAGCCTAAATAGTCAGCCACTTTGTTATTTACACCTTAAAAAAAATAACAGCCTCCTCCATATACCCCTATAGCTGTCCTAGCCTCACCAAAGCAGGTGTCATTTCTACTCTCTGTGGTAGAAATGATACAAAACAATTGGCTAACAATTTAGGCAAAGTCAAAAGATAACATGTCATTATTAATTTATATTCTACCAAAAAACATTGTCAATGCATGATCACTTCTATATCAATGGACTTACCTTTTAGTATACCTGCCCTTATTTTTGTGGACATAATAGCTCTTGTAGACGTTCTCTTCACCTATAGGGCATATCCATGCATTGCATGGGTAACCATTACTGGTATTTTTAGCCCCAGGATTTTCAGCAAACAGCTCACTGCTATTATATCCACAATAAAGGCCAGGCTTTACAAGTTTGCTGAAAAAATTTCAATAGTTAGTCAACTGCCTTATATGCTACTACATAATACTTAGCCAAAATAGTCAGCCACTTTGTTATGTACACCTTAAAAAAAATAACAGCCTCCTCCATATACCCCTATAGCTGTCCTAGCCTCACCAAAGCAGGTGTCATTTCTACTCTCTGTGGTAGAAATGATACAAAACAATTGGCTAACAATTTAGGCAAAGTCAAAAGATAACATGTCATTATTAATTTATATTCTACCAAAAAACATTGTCAATGCATGATCACTTCTATATCAATGGACTTACCTTTTAGTATACCTGCCCTTATTTTTGTGGACATAATAGCTCTTGTAGACGTTCTCTTCACCTATAGGGCATATCCATGCATTGCATGGGTAACCATTACTGGTATTTTTAGCCCCAGGATTTTCAGCAAACAGCTCACTGCTATTATATCCACAATTAAGGCCAGGATTTACAAGTTTGCTGAAAAAATTTCAATAGTTAGTCAACTGCCTTATATGCTACTACATAATACTTAGCCTAAATAGTCAGCCACTTTGTTATGTACACCTTAAAAAAAAACAGCCTCCTCCATATACCCCTATAGCTGTCCTAGCCTCACCAAAGCAGGTGGCATATCTACTCTCTGTGGTAGAAATGATACATAACAATTGGCTAACAATTTAGGCAAAGTCAATAGATAACATGTTATTAATAATTTATATTCTATTTAAAATATTATCATATATGATATCTTCTATATCAATGCACTTACCTTTTAGTATACCTGACCTTATTTTTGTGGACATAATAGCTCTTGTAGACGATCTCTTCACCTATAGGGCATATCCATGCATTGCATGGGTAACCATTACTGGTATTTTTAGCCCCAGGATTTTCAGCAAACAGCTCACTGCTATTATATCCACAATAAAGGCCAGGCTTTACAAGTTTGCTGAAAAAATTTCAATAGTTAGTCAACTGCCTTATATGCTACTACATAATACTTAGCCTAAATAGTCAGCCACTTTGTTATGTACACCTTAAAAAAAATAACAGCCTCCTCCATATACCCCTATAGCTGTCCTAGCCTCACCAAAGCAGGTGTCATTTCTACTCTCTGTGGTAGAAATGATACAAAACAATTGGCTAACAATTTAGGCAAAGTCAAAAGATAACATGTTATTATTAATTTATATTCTACCTAAAAACATTGTCAATGCATGATCACTTCTATATCAATGGACTTACCTTTTAGTATACCTGCCCTTATTTTTGTGGACATAATAGCTCTTGTAGACGTTCTCTTCACCTATAGGGCATATCCATGCATTGCATGGGTAACCATTACTGGTATTTTTAGCCCCAGGATTTTCAGCAAACAGCTCACTGCTATTATATCCACAATTAAGGCCAGGATTTACAAATTTGCTGAAAAAATTTCAATAGTTAGTCAACTGCCTTATATGCTACTACATATTACTTAGCCTAAATAGTCAGCCACTTTGTTATTTACACCTTAAAAAAAATAACAGCCTCCTCCATATACCCCTATAGCTGTCCTAGCCTCACCAAAGCAGGTGTCATTTCTACTCTCTGTGGTAGAAATGATACAAAACAATTGGCTAACAATTTAGGCAAAGTCAAAAGATAACATGTCATTATTAATTTATATTCTACCAAAAAACATTGTCAATGCATGATCACTTCTATATCAATGGACTTACCTTTTAGTATACCTGCCCTTATTTTTGTGGACATAATAGCTCTTGTAGACGTTCTCTTCACCTACAGGGCATATCCATGCATTGCATGGGTAACCATTACTGGTATTTCTAGCCGAAGGATTTTCAGCAAACAGCTCACTGCTATTATATCCACAATAAAGGCCAGGCTTTACAAGTTTGCTGAAAAAATTTCAATAGTTAGTCAACTGCCTTATATGCTACTACATAATACTTAGCCAAAATAGTCAGCCACTTTGTTATGTACACCTTAAAAAAAATAACAGCCTCCTCCATATACCCCTATAGCTGTCCTAGCCTCACCAAAGCAGGTGTCATTTCTACTCTCTGTGGTAGAAATGATACAAAACAATTGGCTAACAATTTAGGCAAAGTCAAAAGATAACATGTCATTATTAATTTATATTCTACCAAAAAACATTGTCAATGCATGATCACTTCTATATCAATGGACTTACCTTTTAGTATACCTGCCCTTATTTTTGTGGACATAATAGCTCTTGTAGACGTTCTCTTCACCTATAGGGCATATCCATGCATTGCATGGGTAACCATTACTGGTATTTTTAGCCCCAGGATTTTCAGCAAACAGCTCACTGCTATTATATCCACAATTAAGGCCAGGATTTACAAGTTTGCTGAAAAAATTTCAATAGTTAGTCAACTGCCTTATATGCTACTACATAATACTTAGCCTAAATAGTCAGCCACTTTGTTATGTACACCTTAAAAAAAAACAGCCTCCTCCATATACCCCTATAGCTGTCCTAGCCTCACCAAAGCAGGTGGCATATCTACTCTCTGTGGTAGAAATGATACATAACAATTGGCTAACAATTTAGGCAAAGTCAATAGATAACATGTTATTAATAATTTATATTCTATTTAAAATATTATCATATATGATATCTTCTATATCAATGCACTTACCTTTTAGTATACCTGACCTTATTTTTGTGGACATAATAGCTCTTGTAGACGATCTCTTCACCTATAGGGCATATCCATGCATTGCATGGGTAACCATAACTGATATTTTAAGCCCCAGGATTTCCAGCAAACAGCTCACTGCTATTATATCCACAATTAAGGCCAGGATTTACAAGTTTGCTGAAAAAATTTCAATAGTTAGTCAACTGCCTTATATGCTACTACATATTACTTAGCCTAAATAGTCAGCCACTTTGTTATGTACACCTTAAAAAAAATAACAGCCTCCTCCATATACCCCTATAGCTGTCCTAGCCTCACCAAAGCAGGTGTCATTTCTACTCTCTGTGGTAGAAATGATACAAAACAATTGGCTAACAATTTAGGCAAAGTCAAAAGATAACATGTCATTATTAATTTATATTCTACCAAAAAACATTGTCAATGCATGATCACTTCTATATCAATGGACTTACCTTTTAGTATACCTGCCCTTATTTTTATGGACATAATAGCTCTTGTAGACGTTCTCTTCACCTATAGGGCATATCCATGCATTGCATGGGTAACCATTACTGGTATTTTTAGCCCCAGGATTTTCAGCAAACAGCTCACTGCTATTATATCCACAATTAAGGCCAGGATTTACAAGTTTGCTGAAAAAATTTCAATAGTTAGTCAACTGCCTTATATGCTACTACATAATACTTAGCCTAAATAGTCAGCCACTTTGTTATGTACACCTTAAAAAAAAACAGCCTCCTCCATATACCCCTATAGCTGTCCTAGCCTCACCAAAGCAGGTGGCATATCTACTCTCTGTGGTAGAAATGATACATAACAATTGGCTAACAATTTAGGCAAAGTCAATAGATAACATGTTATTAATAATTTATATTCTATTTAAAATATTATCATATATGATATCTTCTATATCAATGCACTTACCTTTTAGTATACCTGACCTTATTTTTGTGGACATAATAGCTCTTGTAGACGATCTCTTCACCTATAGGGCATATCCATGCATTGCATGGGTAACCATTACTGGTATTTTTAGCCCCAGGATTTTCAGCAAACAGCTCACTGCTATTATATCCACAATAAAGGCCAGGCTTTACAAGTTTACTGAAAAAATTTCAATAGTTAGTCAACTGCCTTATATGCTACTACATAATACTTAGCCTAAATAGTCAGCCACTTTGTTATGTACACCTTAAAAAAAAAACAGCCTCCTCCATATACCCCTATAGCTGTCCTAGCCTCACCAAAGCAGGTGGCATATCTACTCTCTGTGGTAGAAATGATACATAACAATTGGCTAACAATTTAGGCAAAGTCAATAGATAACATGTTATTAATAATTTATATTCTATTTAAAATATTATCATATATGATATCTTCTATATCAATGCACTTACCTTTTAGTATACCTGACCTTATTTTTGTGGACATAATAGCTCTTGTAGACGATCTCTTCACCTATAGGGCATATCCATGCATTGCATGGGTAACCATAACTGATATTTTAAGCCCCAGGATTTTAAGCAAACAGCTCACTGCTATTATATCCACAATTAAGGCCAGGATTTACAAGTTTGCTGAAAAAATTTCAATAGTTAGTCAACTGCCTTATATGCTACTACATATTACTTAGCCTAAATAGTCAGCCACTTTGTTATGTACACCTTAAAAAAATAACAGCCTCCTCCATATACCCCTATAGCTGTCCTAGCCTCACCAAAGCAGGTGTCATTTCTACTCTCTGTGGTAGAAATGATACAAAACAATTGGCTAACAATTTAGGCAAAGTCAAAAGATAACATGTCATTATTAATTTATATTCTACCAAAAAACATTGTCAATGCATGATCACTTCTATATCAATGGACTTACCTTTTAGTATACCTGACCTTATTTTTGTGGACATAATAGCTCTTGTAGACGTTCTCTTCACCTATAGGGCATATCCATGCATTGCATGGGTAACCATTACTGGTATTTTTAGCCCCAGGATTTTCAGCAAACAGCTCACTGCTATTATATCCACAATAAAGGCTAGGCTTTACAAGTTTGCTGAAAAAATTTCAATAGTTAGTCAACTGCCTTATATGCTACTACATAATACTTAGCCTAAATAGTCAGCCACTTTGTTATGTACACCTTAAAAAAAATAACAGCCTCCTCCATATACCCCTATAGCTGTCCTAGCCTCACCAAAGCAGGTGTCATTTCTACTCTCTGTGGTAGAAATGATACAAAACAATTGGCTAACAATTTAGGCAAAGTCAAAAGATAACATGTTATTATTAATTTATATTCTACCTAAAAACATTGTCAATGCATGATCACTTCTATATCAATGGACTTACCTTTTAGTATACCTGCCCTTATTTTTGTGGACATAATAGCTCTTGTAGACGTTCTCTTCACCTATAGGGCATATCCATGCATTGCATGGGTAACCATTACTGGTATTTTTAGCCCCAGGATTTTCAGCAAACAGCTCACTGCTATTATATCCACAATTAAGGCCAGGATTTACAAGTTTGCTGAAAAAATTTCAATAGTTAGTCAACTGCCTTATATGCTACTACATATTACTTAGCCTAAATAGTCAGCCACTTTGTTATGTACACCTTAAAAAAAATAACAGCCTCCTCCATATACCCCTATAGCTGTCCTAGCCTCACCAAAGCAGGTGTCATTTCTACTCTCTGTGGTAGAAATGATACAAAACAATTGGCTAACAATTTAGGCAAAGTCAAAAGATAACATGTCATTATTAATTTATATTCTACCAAAAAACATTGTCAATGCATGATCACTTCTATATCAATGGACTTACCTTTTAGTATACCTGCCCTTATTTTTGTGGACATAATAGCTCTTGTAGACGTTCTCTTCACCTATAGGGCATATCCATGCATTGCATGGGTAACCATTACTGGTATTTTTAGCCCCAGGATTTTCAGCAAACAGCTCACTGCTATTATATCCACAATTAAGGCCAGGATTTACAAGTTTGCTGAAAAAATTTCAATAGTTAGTCAACTGCCTTATATGCTACTACATAATACTTAGCCTAAATAGTCAGCCACTTTGTTATGTACACCTTAAAAAAAAACAGCCTCCTCCATATACCCCTATAGCTGTCCTAGCCTCACCAAAGCAGGTGGCATATCTACTCTCTGTGGTAGAAATGATACATAACAATTGGCTAACAATTTAGGCAAAGTCAATAGATAACATGTTATTAATAATTTATATTCTATTTAAAATATTATCATATATGATATCTTCTATATCAATGCACTTACCTTTTAGTATACCTGACCTTATTTTTGTGGACATAATAGCTCTTGTAGACGATCTCTTCACCTATAGGGCATATCCATGCATTGCATGGGTAACCATAACTGATATTTTAAGCCCCAGGATTTCCAGCAAACAGCTCACTGCTATTATATCCACAATTAAGGCCAGGATTTACAAGTTTGCTGAAAAAATTTCAATAGTTAGTCAACTGCCTTATATGCTACTACATATTACTTAGCCTAAATAGTCAGCCACTTTGTTATTTACACCTTAAAAAAAATAACAGCCTCCTCCATATACCCCTATAGCTGTCCTAGCCTCACCAAAGCAGGTGTCATTTCTACTCTCTGTGGTAGAAATGATACAAAACAATTGGCTAACAATTTAGGCAAAGTCAAAAGATAACATGTCATTATTAATTTATATTCTACCAAAAAACATTGTCAATGCATGATCACTTCTATATCAATGGACTTACCTTTTAGTATACCTGCCCTTATTTTTGTGGACATAATAGCTCTTGTAGACGTTCTCTTCACCTATAGGGCATATCCATGCATTGCATGGGTAACCATTACTGGTATTTTTAGCCCCAGGATTTTCAGCAAACAGCTCACTGCTATTATATCCACAATAAAGGCCAGGCTTTACAAGTTTGCTGAAAAAATTTCAATAGTTAGTCAACTGCCTTATATGCTACTACATAATACTTAGCCAAAATAGTCAGCCACTTTGTTATGTACACCTTAAAAAAAATAACAGCCTCCTCCATATACCCCTATAGCTGTCCTAGCCTCACCAAAGCAGGTGTCATTTCTACTCTCTGTGGTAGAAATGATACAAAACAATTGGCTAACAATTTAGGCAAAGTCAAAAGATAACATGTCATTATTAATTTATATTCTACCAAAAAACATTGTCAATGCATGATCACTTCTATATCAATGGACTTACCTTTTAGTATACCTGCCCTTATTTTTGTGGACATAATAGCTCTTGTAGACGTTCTCTTCACCTATAGGGCATATCCATGCATTGCATGGGTAACCATTACTGGTATTTTTAGCCCCAGGATTTTCAGCAAACAGCTCACTGCTATTATATCCACAATTAAGGCCAGGATTTACAAGTTTGCTGAAAAAATTTCAATAGTTAGTCAACTGCCTTATATGCTACTACATAATACTTAGCCTAAATAGTCAGCCACTTTGTTATGTACACCTTAAAAAAAAACAGCCTCCTCCATATACCCCTATAGCTGTCCTAGCCTCACCAAAGCAGGTGGCATATCTACTCTCTGTGGTAGAAATGATACATAACAATTGGCTAACAATTTAGGCAAAGTCAATAGATAACATGTTATTAATAATTTATATTCTATTTAAAATATTATCATATATGATATCTTCTATATCAATGCACTTACCTTTTAGTATACCTGACCTTATTTTTGTGGACATAATAGCTCTTGTAGACGATCTCTTCACCTATAGGGCATATCCATGCATTGCATGGGTAACCATAACTGATATTTTAAGCCCCAGGATTTCCAGCAAACAGCTCACTGCTATTATATCCACAATTAAGGCCAGGATTTACAAGTTTGCTGAAAAAATTTCAATAGTTAGTCAACTGCCTTATATGCTACTACATATTACTTAGCCTAAATAGTCAGCCACTTTGTTATGTACACCTTAAAAAAAATAACAGCCTCCTCCATATACCCCTATAGCTGTCCTAGCCTCACCAAAGCAGGTGTCATTTCTACTCTCTGTGGTAGAAATGATACAAAACAATTGGCTAACAATTTAGGCAAAGTCAAAAGATAACATGTCATTATTAATTTATATTCTACCAAAAAACATTGTCAATGCATGATCACTTCTATATCAATGGACTTACCTTTTAGTATACCTGCCCTTATTTTTGTGGACATAATAGCTCTTGTAGACGTTCTCTTCACCTATAGGGCATATCCATGCATTGCATGGGTAACCATTACTGGTATTTTTAGCCCCAGGATTTTCAGCAAACAGCTCACTGCTATTATATCCACAATTAAGGCCAGGATTTACAAGTTTGCTGAAAAAATTTCAATAGTTAGTCAACTGCCTTATATGCTACTACATAATACTTAGCCTAAATAGTCAGCCACTTTGTTATGTACACCTTAAAAAAAACAGCCTCCTCCATATACCCCTATAGCTGTCCTAGCCTCACCAAAGCAGGTGGCATATCTACTCTCTGTGGTAGAAATGATACATAACAATTGGCTAACAATTTAGGCAAAGTCAATAGATAACATGTTATTAATAATTTATATTCTATTTAAAATATTATCATATATGATATCTTCTATATCAATGCACTTACCTTTTAGTATACCTGACCTTATTTTTGTGGACATAATAGCTCTTGTAGACGATCTCTTCACCTATAGGGCATATCCATGCATTGCATGGGTAACCATTACTGGTATTTTTAGCCCCAGGATTTTCAGCAAACAGCTCACTGCTATTATATCCACAATAAAGGCCAGGCTTTACAAGTTTGCTGAAAAAATTTCAATAGTTAGTCAACTGCCTTATATGCTACTACATAATACTTAGCCTAAATAGTCAGCCACTTTGTTATGTACACCTTAAAAAAAATAACAGCCTCCTCCATATACCCCTATAGCTGTCCTAGCCTCACCAAAGCAGGTGTCATTTCTACTCTCTGTGGTAGAAATGATACAAAACAATTGGCTAACAATTTAGGCAAAGTCAAAAGATAACATGTTATTATTAATTTATATTCTACCTAAAAACATTGTCAATGCATGATCACTTCTATATCAATGGACTTACCTTTTAGTATACCTGCCCTTATTTTTGTGGACATAATAGCTCTTGTAGACGTTCTCTTCACCTATAGGGCATATCCATGCATTGCATGGGTAACCATTACTGGTATTTTTAGCCCCAGGATTTTCAGCAAACAGCTCACTGCTATTATATCCACAATTAAGGCCAGGATTTACAAATTTGCTGAAAAAATTTCAATAGTTAGTCAACTGCCTTATATGCTACTACATATTACTTAGCCTAAATAGTCAGCCACTTTGTTATTTACACCTTAAAAAAAATAACAGCCTCCTCCATATACCCCTATAGCTGTCCTAGCCTCACCAAAGCAGGTGTCATTTCTACTCTCTGTGGTAGAAATGATACAAAACAATTGGCTAACAATTTAGGCAAAGTCAAAAGATAACATGTCATTATTAATTTATATTCTACCAAAAAACATTGTCAATGCATGATCACTTCTATATCAATGGACTTACCTTTTAGTATACCTGCCCTTATTTTTGTGGACATAATAGCTCTTGTAGACGTTCTCTTCACCTACAGGGCATATCCATGCATTGCATGGGTAACCATTACTGGTATTTCTAGCCGAAGGATTTTCAGCAAACAGCTCACTGCTATTATATCCACAATAAAGGCCAGGCTTTACAAGTTTGCTGAAAAAATTTCAATAGTTAGTCAACTGCCTTATATGCTACTACATAATACTTAGCCAAAATAGTCAGCCACTTTGTTATGTACACCTTAAAAAAAATAACAGCCTCCTCCATATACCCCTATAGCTGTCCTAGCCTCACCAAAGCAGGTGTCATTTCTACTCTCTGTGGTAGAAATGATACAAAACAATTGGCTAACAATTTAGGCAAAGTCAAAAGATAACATGTCATTATTAATTTATATTCTACCAAAAAACATTGTCAATGCATGATCACTTCTATATCAATGGACTTACCTTTTAGTATACCTGCCCTTATTTTTGTGGACATAATAGCTCTTGTAGACGTTCTCTTCACCTATAGGGCATATCCATGCATTGCATGGGTAACCATTACTGGTATTTTTAGCCCCAGGATTTTCAGCAAACAGCTCACTGCTATTATATCCACAATTAAGGCCAGGATTTACAAGTTTGCTGAAAAAATTTCAATAGTTAGTCAACTGCCTTATATGCTACTACATAATACTTAGCCTAAATAGTCAGCCACTTTGTTATGTACACCTTAAAAAAAAACAGCCTCCTCCATATACCCCTATAGCTGTCCTAGCCTCACCAAAGCAGGTGGCATATCTACTCTCTGTGGTAGAAATGATACATAACAATTGGCTAACAATTTAGGCAAAGTCAATAGATAACATGTTATTAATAATTTATATTCTATTTAAAATATTATCATATATGATATCTTCTATATCAATGCACTTACCTTTTAGTATACCTGACCTTATTTTTGTGGACATAATAGCTCTTGTAGACGATCTCTTCACCTATAGGGCATATCCATGCATTGCATGGGTAACCATAACTGATATTTTAAGCCCCAGGATTTCCAGCAAACAGCTCACTGCTATTATATCCACAATTAAGGCCAGGATTTACAAGTTTGCTGAAAAAATTTCAATAGTTAGTCAACTGCCTTATATGCTACTACATATTACTTAGCCTAAATAGTCAGCCACTTTGTTATGTACACCTTAAAAAAAATAACAGCCTCCTCCATATACCCCTATAGCTGTCCTAGCCTCACCAAAGCAGGTGTCATTTCTACTCTCTGTGGTAGAAATGATACAAAACAATTGGCTAACAATTTAGGCAAAGTCAAAAGATAACATGTCATTATTAATTTATATTCTACCAAAAAACATTGTCAATGCATGATCACTTCTATATCAATGGACTTACCTTTTAGTATACCTGCCCTTATTTTTATGGACATAATAGCTCTTGTAGACGTTCTCTTCACCTATAGGGCATATCCATGCATTGCATGGGTAACCATTACTGGTATTTTTAGCCCCAGGATTTTCAGCAAACAGCTCACTGCTATTATATCCACAATTAAGGCCAGGATTTACAAGTTTGCTGAAAAAATTTCAATAGTTAGTCAACTGCCTTATATGCTACTACATAATACTTAGCCTAAATAGTCAGCCACTTTGTTATGTACACCTTAAAAAAAAACAGCCTCCTCCATATACCCCTATAGCTGTCCTAGCCTCACCAAAGCAGGTGGCATATCTACTCTCTGTGGTAGAAATGATACATAACAATTGGCTAACAATTTAGGCAAAGTCAATAGATAACATGTTATTAATAATTTATATTCTATTTAAAATATTATCATATATGATATCTTCTATATCAATGCACTTACCTTTTAGTATACCTGACCTTATTTTTGTGGACATAATAGCTCTTGTAGACGATCTCTTCACCTATAGGGCATATCCATGCATTGCATGGGTAACCATTACTGGTATTTTTAGCCCCAGGATTTTCAGCAAACAGCTCACTGCTATTATATCCACAATAAAGGCCAGGCTTTACAAGTTTACTGAAAAAATTTCAATAGTTAGTCAACTGCCTTATATGCTACTACATAATACTTAGCCTAAATAGTCAGCCACTTTGTTATGTACACCTTAAAAAAAAAACAGCCTCCTCCATATACCCCTATAGCTGTCCTAGCCTCACCAAAGCAGGTGGCATATCTACTCTCTGTGGTAGAAATGATACATAACAATTGGCTAACAATTTAGGCAAAGTCAATAGATAACATGTTATTAATAATTTATATTCTATTTAAAATATTATCATATATGATATCTTCTATATCAATGCACTTACCTTTTAGTATACCTGACCTTATTTTTGTGGACATAATAGCTCTTGTAGACGATCTCTTCACCTATAGGGCATATCCATGCATTGCATGGGTAACCATAACTGATATTTTAAGCCCCAGGATTTTAAGCAAACAGCTCACTGCTATTATATCCACAATTAAGGCCAGGATTTACAAGTTTGCTGAAAAAATTTCAATAGTTAGTCAACTGCCTTATATGCTACTACATATTACTTAGCCTAAATAGTCAGCCACTTTGTTATGTACACCTTAAAAAAAATAACAGCCTCCTCCATATACCCCTATAGCTGTCCTAGCCTCACCAAAGCAGGTGTCATTTCTACTCTCTGTGGTAGAAATGATACAAAACAATTGGCTAACAATTTAGGCAAAGTCAAAAGATAACATGTCATTATTAATTTATATTCTACCAAAAAACATTGTCAATGCATGATCACTTCTATATCAATGGACTTACCTTTTAGTATACCTGCCCTTATTTTTATGGACATAATAGCTCTTGTAGACGTTCTCTTCACCTATAGGGCATATCCATGCATTGCATGGGTAACCATTACTGGTATTTTTAGCCCCAGGATTTTCAGCAAACAGCTCACTGCTATTATATCCACAATTAAGGCCAGGATTTACAAGTTTGCTGAAAAAATTTCAATAGTTAGTCAACTGCCTTATATGCTACTACATAATACTTAGCCTAAATAGTCAGCCACTTTGTTATGTACACCTTAAAAAAAAACAGCCTCCTCCATATACCCCTATAGCTGTCCTAGCCTCACCAAAGCAGGTGGCATATCTACTCTCTGTGGTAGAAATGATACATAACAATTGGCTAACAATTTAGGCAAAGTCAATAGATAACATGTTATTAATAATTTATATTCTATTTAAAATATTATCATATATGATATCTTCTATATCAATGCACTTACCTTTTAGTATACCTGACCTTATTTTTGTGGACATAATAGCTCTTGTAGACGATCTCTTCACCTATAGGGCATATCCATGCATTGCATGGGTAACCATTACTGGTATTTTTAGCCCCAGGATTTTCAGCAAACAGCTCACTGCTATTATATCCACAATAAAGGCCAGGCTTTACAAGTTTACTGAAAAAATTTCAATAGTTAGTCAACTGCCTTATATGCTACTACATAATACTTAGCCTAAATAGTCAGCCACTTTGTTATGTACACCTTAAAAAAAAAACAGCCTCCTCCATATACCCCTATAGCTGTCCTAGCCTCACCAAAGCAGGTGGCATATCTACTCTCTGTGGTAGAAATGATACATAACAATTGGCTAACAATTTAGGCAAAGTCAATAGATAACATGTTATTAATAATTTATATTCTATTTAAAATATTATCATATATGATATCTTCTATATCAATGCACTTACCTTTTAGTATACCTGACCTTATTTTTGTGGACATAATAGCTCTTGTAGACGATCTCTTCACCTATAGGGCATATCCATGCATTGCATGGGTAACCATAACTGATATTTTAAGCCCCAGGATTTTAAGCAAACAGCTCACTGCTATTATATCCACAATTAAGGCCAGGATTTACAAGTTTGCTGAAAAAATTTCAATAGTTAGTCAACTGCCTTATATGCTACTACATATTACTTAGCCTAAATAGTCAGCCACTTTGTTATGTACACCTTAAAAAAATAACAGCCTCCTCCATATACCCCTATAGCTGTCCTAGCCTCACCAAAGCAGGTGTCATTTCTACTCTCTGTGGTAGAAATGATACAAAACAATTGGCTAACAATTTAGGCAAAGTCAAAAGATAACATGTCATTATTAATTTATATTCTACCAAAAAACATTGTCAATGCATGATCACTTCTATATCAATGGACTTACCTTTTAGTATACCTGACCTTATTTTTGTGGACATAATAGCTCTTGTAGACGTTCTCTTCACCTATAGGGCATATCCATGCATTGCATGGGTAACCATTACTGGTATTTTTAGCCCCAGGATTTTCAGCAAACAGCTCACTGCTATTATATCCACAATAAAGGCTAGGCTTTACAAGTTTGCTGAAAAAATTTCAATAGTTAGTCAACTGCCTTATATGCTACTACATAATACTTAGCCTAAATAGTCAGCCACTTTGTTATGTACACCTTAAAAAAAATAACAGCCTCCTCCATATACCCCTATAGCTGTCCTAGCCTCACCAAAGCAGGTGTCATTTCTACTCTCTGTGGTAGAAATGATACAAAACAATTGGCTAACAATTTAGGCAAAGTCAAAAGATAACATGTTATTATTAATTTATATTCTACCTAAAAACATTGTCAATGCATGATCACTTCTATATCAATGGACTTACCTTTTAGTATACCTGCCCTTATTTTTGTGGACATAATAGCTCTTGTAGACGTTCTCTTCACCTATAGGGCATATCCATGCATTGCATGGGTAACCATTACTGGTATTTTTAGCCCCAGGATTTTCAGCAAACAGCTCACTGCTATTATATCCACAATTAAGGCCAGGATTTACAAGTTTGCTGAAAAAATTTCAATAGTTAGTCAACTGCCTTATATGCTACTACATATTACTTAGCCTAAATAGTCAGCCACTTTGTTATGTACACCTTAAAAAAAATAACAGCCTCCTCCATATACCCCTATAGCTGTCCTAGCCTCACCAAAGCAGGTGTCATTTCTACTCTCTGTGGTAGAAATGATACAAAACAATTGGCTAACAATTTAGGCAAAGTCAAAAGATAACATGTCATTATTAATTTATATTCTACCAAAAAACATTGTCAATGCATGATCACTTCTATATCAATGGACTTACCTTTTAGTATACCTGCCCTTATTTTTGTGGACATAATAGCTCTTGTAGACGTTCTCTTCACCTATAGGGCATATCCATGCATTGCATGGGTAACCATTACTGGTATTTTTAGCCCCAGGATTTTCAGCAAACAGCTCACTGCTATTATATCCACAATTAAGGCCAGGATTTACAAGTTTGCTGAAAAAATTTCAATAGTTAGTCAACTGCCTTATATGCTACTACATAATACTTAGCCTAAATAGTCAGCCACTTTGTTATGTACACCTTAAAAAAAAACAGCCTCCTCCATATACCCCTATAGCTGTCCTAGCCTCACCAAAGCAGGTGGCATATCTACTCTCTGTGGTAGAAATGATACATAACAATTGGCTAACAATTTAGGCAAAGTCAATAGATAACATGTTATTAATAATTTATATTCTATTTAAAATATTATCATATATGATATCTTCTATATCAATGCACTTACCTTTTAGTATACCTGACCTTATTTTTGTGGACATAATAGCTCTTGTAGACGATCTCTTCACCTATAGGGCATATCCATGCATTGCATGGGTAACCATAACTGATATTTTAAGCCCCAGGATTTCCAGCAAACAGCTCACTGCTATTATATCCACAATTAAGGCCAGGATTTACAAGTTTGCTGAAAAAATTTCAATAGTTAGTCAACTGCCTTATATGCTACTACATATTACTTAGCCTAAATAGTCAGCCACTTTGTTATTTACACCTTAAAAAAAATAACAGCCTCCTCCATATACCCCTATAGCTGTCCTAGCCTCACCAAAGCAGGTGTCATTTCTACTCTCTGTGGTAGAAATGATACAAAACAATTGGCTAACAATTTAGGCAAAGTCAAAAGATAACATGTCATTATTAATTTATATTCTACCAAAAAACATTGTCAATGCATGATCACTTCTATATCAATGGACTTACCTTTTAGTATACCTGCCCTTATTTTTGTGGACATAATAGCTCTTGTAGACGTTCTCTTCACCTATAGGGCATATCCATGCATTGCATGGGTAACCATTACTGGTATTTTTAGCCCCAGGATTTTCAGCAAACAGCTCACTGCTATTATATCCACAATAAAGGCCAGGCTTTACAAGTTTGCTGAAAAAATTTCAATAGTTAGTCAACTGCCTTATATGCTACTACATAATACTTAGCCAAAATAGTCAGCCACTTTGTTATGTACACCTTAAAAAAAATAACAGCCTCCTCCATATACCCCTATAGCTGTCCTAGCCTCACCAAAGCAGGTGTCATTTCTACTCTCTGTGGTAGAAATGATACAAAACAATTGGCTAACAATTTAGGCAAAGTCAAAAGATAACATGTCATTATTAATTTATATTCTACCAAAAAACATTGTCAATGCATGATCACTTCTATATCAATGGACTTACCTTTTAGTATACCTGCCCTTATTTTTGTGGACATAATAGCTCTTGTAGACGTTCTCTTCACCTATAGGGCATATCCATGCATTGCATGGGTAACCATTACTGGTATTTTTAGCCCCAGGATTTTCAGCAAACAGCTCACTGCTATTATATCCACAATTAAGGCCAGGATTTACAAGTTTGCTGAAAAAATTTCAATAGTTAGTCAACTGCCTTATATGCTACTACATAATACTTAGCCTAAATAGTCAGCCACTTTGTTATGTACACCTTAAAAAAAAACAGCCTCCTCCATATACCCCTATAGCTGTCCTAGCCTCACCAAAGCAGGTGGCATATCTACTCTCTGTGGTAGAAATGATACATAACAATTGGCTAACAATTTAGGCAAAGTCAATAGATAACATGTTATTAATAATTTATATTCTATTTAAAATATTATCATATATGATATCTTCTATATCAATGCACTTACCTTTTAGTATACCTGACCTTATTTTTGTGGACATAATAGCTCTTGTAGACGATCTCTTCACCTATAGGGCATATCCATGCATTGCATGGGTAACCATAACTGATATTTTAAGCCCCAGGATTTCCAGCAAACAGCTCACTGCTATTATATCCACAATTAAGGCCAGGATTTACAAGTTTGCTGAAAAAATTTCAATAGTTAGTCAACTGCCTTATATGCTACTACATATTACTTAGCCTAAATAGTCAGCCACTTTGTTATGTACACCTTAAAAAAAATAACAGCCTCCTCCATATACCCCTATAGCTGTCCTAGCCTCACCAAAGCAGGTGTCATTTCTACTCTCTGTGGTAGAAATGATACAAAACAATTGGCTAACAATTTAGGCAAAGTCAAAAGATAACATGTCATTATTAATTTATATTCTACCAAAAAACATTGTCAATGCATGATCACTTCTATATCAATGGACTTACCTTTTAGTATACCTGCCCTTATTTTTGTGGACATAATAGCTCTTGTAGACGTTCTCTTCACCTATAGGGCATATCCATGCATTGCATGGGTAACCATTACTGGTATTTTTAGCCCCAGGATTTTCAGCAAACAGCTCACTGCTATTATATCCACAATTAAGGCCAGGATTTACAAGTTTGCTGAAAAAATTTCAATAGTTAGTCAACTGCCTTATATGCTACTACATAATACTTAGCCTAAATAGTCAGCCACTTTGTTATGTACACCTTAAAAAAAACAGCCTCCTCCATATACCCCTATAGCTGTCCTAGCCTCACCAAAGCAGGTGGCATATCTACTCTCTGTGGTAGAAATGATACATAACAATTGGCTAACAATTTAGGCAAAGTCAATAGATAACATGTTATTAATAATTTATATTCTATTTAAAATATTATCATATATGATATCTTCTATATCAATGCACTTACCTTTTAGTATACCTGACCTTATTTTTGTGGACATAATAGCTCTTGTAGACGATCTCTTCACCTATAGGGCATATCCATGCATTGCATGGGTAACCATTACTGGTATTTTTAGCCCCAGGATTTTCAGCAAACAGCTCACTGCTATTATATCCACAATAAAGGCCAGGCTTTACAAGTTTGCTGAAAAAATTTCAATAGTTAGTCAACTGCCTTATATGCTACTACATAATACTTAGCCTAAATAGTCAGCCACTTTGTTATGTACACCTTAAAAAAAATAACAGCCTCCTCCATATACCCCTATAGCTGTCCTAGCCTCACCAAAGCAGGTGTCATTTCTACTCTCTGTGGTAGAAATGATACAAAACAATTGGCTAACAATTTAGGCAAAGTCAAAAGATAACATGTTATTATTAATTTATATTCTACCTAAAAACATTGTCAATGCATGATCACTTCTATATCAATGGACTTACCTTTTAGTATACCTGCCCTTATTTTTGTGGACATAATAGCTCTTGTAGACGTTCTCTTCACCTATAGGGCATATCCATGCATTGCATGGGTAACCATTACTGGTATTTTTAGCCCCAGGATTTTCAGCAAACAGCTCACTGCTATTATATCCACAATTAAGGCCAGGATTTACAAATTTGCTGAAAAAATTTCAATAGTTAGTCAACTGCCTTATATGCTACTACATATTACTTAGCCTAAATAGTCAGCCACTTTGTTATTTACACCTTAAAAAAAATAACAGCCTCCTCCATATACCCCTATAGCTGTCCTAGCCTCACCAAAGCAGGTGTCATTTCTACTCTCTGTGGTAGAAATGATACAAAACAATTGGCTAACAATTTAGGCAAAGTCAAAAGATAACATGTCATTATTAATTTATATTCTACCAAAAAACATTGTCAATGCATGATCACTTCTATATCAATGGACTTACCTTTTAGTATACCTGCCCTTATTTTTGTGGACATAATAGCTCTTGTAGACGTTCTCTTCACCTACAGGGCATATCCATGCATTGCATGGGTAACCATTACTGGTATTTCTAGCCGAAGGATTTTCAGCAAACAGCTCACTGCTATTATATCCACAATAAAGGCCAGGCTTTACAAGTTTGCTGAAAAAATTTCAATAGTTAGTCAACTGCCTTATATGCTACTACATAATACTTAGCCAAAATAGTCAGCCACTTTGTTATGTACACCTTAAAAAAAATAACAGCCTCCTCCATATACCCCTATAGCTGTCCTAGCCTCACCAAAGCAGGTGTCATTTCTACTCTCTGTGGTAGAAATGATACAAAACAATTGGCTAACAATTTAGGCAAAGTCAAAAGATAACATGTCATTATTAATTTATATTCTACCAAAAAACATTGTCAATGCATGATCACTTCTATATCAATGGACTTACCTTTTAGTATACCTGCCCTTATTTTTGTGGACATAATAGCTCTTGTAGACGTTCTCTTCACCTATAGGGCATATCCATGCATTGCATGGGTAACCATTACTGGTATTTTTAGCCCCAGGATTTTCAGCAAACAGCTCACTGCTATTATATCCACAATTAAGGCCAGGATTTACAAGTTTGCTGAAAAAATTTCAATAGTTAGTCAACTGCCTTATATGCTACTACATAATACTTAGCCTAAATAGTCAGCCACTTTGTTATGTACACCTTAAAAAAAAACAGCCTCCTCCATATACCCCTATAGCTGTCCTAGCCTCACCAAAGCAGGTGGCATATCTACTCTCTGTGGTAGAAATGATACATAACAATTGGCTAACAATTTAGGCAAAGTCAATAGATAACATGTTATTAATAATTTATATTCTATTTAAAATATTATCATATATGATATCTTCTATATCAATGCACTTACCTTTTAGTATACCTGACCTTATTTTTGTGGACATAATAGCTCTTGTAGACGATCTCTTCACCTATAGGGCATATCCATGCATTGCATGGGTAACCATAACTGATATTTTAAGCCCCAGGATTTCCAGCAAACAGCTCACTGCTATTATATCCACAATTAAGGCCAGGATTTACAAGTTTGCTGAAAAAATTTCAATAGTTAGTCAACTGCCTTATATGCTACTACATATTACTTAGCCTAAATAGTCAGCCACTTTGTTATGTACACCTTAAAAAAAATAACAGCCTCCTCCATATACCCCTATAGCTGTCCTAGCCTCACCAAAGCAGGTGTCATTTCTACTCTCTGTGGTAGAAATGATACAAAACAATTGGCTAACAATTTAGGCAAAGTCAAAAGATAACATGTCATTATTAATTTATATTCTACCAAAAAACATTGTCAATGCATGATCACTTCTATATCAATGGACTTACCTTTTAGTATACCTGCCCTTATTTTTATGGACATAATAGCTCTTGTAGACGTTCTCTTCACCTATAGGGCATATCCATGCATTGCATGGGTAACCATTACTGGTATTTTTAGCCCCAGGATTTTCAGCAAACAGCTCACTGCTATTATATCCACAATTAAGGCCAGGATTTACAAGTTTGCTGAAAAAATTTCAATAGTTAGTCAACTGCCTTATATGCTACTACATAATACTTAGCCTAAATAGTCAGCCACTTTGTTATGTACACCTTAAAAAAAAACAGCCTCCTCCATATACCCCTATAGCTGTCCTAGCCTCACCAAAGCAGGTGGCATATCTACTCTCTGTGGTAGAAATGATACATAACAATTGGCTAACAATTTAGGCAAAGTCAATAGATAACATGTTATTAATAATTTATATTCTATTTAAAATATTATCATATATGATATCTTCTATATCAATGCACTTACCTTTTAGTATACCTGACCTTATTTTTGTGGACATAATAGCTCTTGTAGACGATCTCTTCACCTATAGGGCATATCCATGCATTGCATGGGTAACCATTACTGGTATTTTTAGCCCCAGGATTTTCAGCAAACAGCTCACTGCTATTATATCCACAATAAAGGCCAGGCTTTACAAGTTTACTGAAAAAATTTCAATAGTTAGTCAACTGCCTTATATGCTACTACATAATACTTAGCCTAAATAGTCAGCCACTTTGTTATGTACACCTTAAAAAAAAAACAGCCTCCTCCATATACCCCTATAGCTGTCCTAGCCTCACCAAAGCAGGTGGCATATCTACTCTCTGTGGTAGAAATGATACATAACAATTGGCTAACAATTTAGGCAAAGTCAATAGATAACATGTTATTAATAATTTATATTCTATTTAAAATATTATCATATATGATATCTTCTATATCAATGCACTTACCTTTTAGTATACCTGACCTTATTTTTGTGGACATAATAGCTCTTGTAGACGATCTCTTCACCTATAGGGCATATCCATGCATTGCATGGGTAACCATAACTGATATTTTAAGCCCCAGGATTTTAAGCAAACAGCTCACTGCTATTATATCCACAATTAAGGCCAGGATTTACAAGTTTGCTGAAAAAATTTCAATAGTTAGTCAACTGCCTTATATGCTACTACATATTACTTAGCCTAAATAGTCAGCCACTTTGTTATGTACACCTTAAAAAAATAACAGCCTCCTCCATATACCCCTATAGCTGTCCTAGCCTCACCAAAGCAGGTGTCATTTCTACTCTCTGTGGTAGAAATGATACAAAACAATTGGCTAACAATTTAGGCAAAGTCAAAAGATAACATGTCATTATTAATTTATATTCTACCAAAAAACATTGTCAATGCATGATCACTTCTATATCAATGGACTTACCTTTTAGTATACCTGACCTTATTTTTGTGGACATAATAGCTCTTGTAGACGTTCTCTTCACCTATAGGGCATATCCATGCATTGCATGGGTAACCATTACTGGTATTTTTAGCCCCAGGATTTTCAGCAAACAGCTCACTGCTATTATATCCACAATTAAGGCCAGGATTTACAAATTTGCTGAAAAAATTTCAATAGTTAGTCAACTGCCTTATATGCTACTACATATTACTTAGCCTAAATAGTCAGCCACTTTGTTTTTTACACCTTAAAAAAAATAACAGCCTCCTCCATATACCCCTATAGCTGTCCTAGCCTCACCAAAGCAGGTGTCATTTCTACTCTCTGTGGTAGAAATGATACAAAACAATTGGCTAACAATTTAGGCAAAGTCAAAAGATAACATGTCATTATTAATTTATATTCTACCAAAAAACATTGTCAATGCATGATCACTTCTATATCAATGGACTTACCTTTTAGTATACCTGCCCTTATTTTTGTGGACATAATAGCTCTTGTAGACGTTCTCTTCACCTATAGGGCATATCCATGCATTGCATGGGTAACCATTACTGGTATTTTTAGCCCCAGGATTTTCAGCAAACAGCTCACTGCTATTATATCCACAATTAAGGCCAGGATTTACAAGTTTGCTGAAAAAATTTCAATAGTTAGTCAACTGCCTTATATGCTACTACATAATACTTAGCCAAAATAGTCAGCCACTTTGTTATGTACACCTTAAAAAAAAACAGCCTCCTCCATATACCCCTATAGCTGTCCTAGCCTCACCAAAGCAGGTGGCATATCTACTCTCTGTGGTAGAAATTATACATAACAATTGGCTAACAATTTAGGCAAAGTCAATAGATAACATGTTATTAATAATTTATATTCTATTTAAAATATTATCATATATGATATCTTCTATATCAATGCACTTACCTTTTAGTATACCTGACCTTATTTTTGTGGACATAATAGCTCTTGTAGACGATCTCTTCACCTATAGGGCATATCCATGCATTGCATGGGTAACCATAACTGATATTTTAAGCCCCAGGATTTCCAGCAAACAGCTCACTGCTATTATATCCACAATTAAGGCCAGGATTTACAAGTTTGCTGAAAAAATTTCAATAGTTAGTCAACTGCCTTATATGCTACTACATATTACTTAGCCTAAATAGTCAGCCACTTTGTTATGTACACCTTAAAAAAAATAACAGCCTCCTCCATATACCCCTATAGCTGTCCTAGCCTCACCAAAGCAGGTGTCATTTCTACTCTCTGTGGTAGAAATGATACAAAACAATTGGCTAACAATTTAGGCAAAGTCAAAAGATAACATGTCATTATTAATTTATATTCTACCAAAAAACATTGTCAATGCATGATCACTTCTATATCAATGGACTTACCTTTTAGTATACCTGCCCTTATTTTTGTGGACATAATAGCTCTTGTAGACGTTCTCTTCACCTATAGGGCATATCCATGCATTGCATGGGTAACCATTACTGGTATTTTTAGCCCCAGGATTTTCAGCAAACAGCTCACTGCTATTATATCCACAATTAAGGCCAGGATTTACAAGTTTGCTGAAAAAATTTCAATAGTTAGTCAACTGCCTTATATGCTACTACATAATACTTAGCCTAAATAGTCAGCCACTTTGTTATGTACACCTTAAAAAAAAACAGCCTCCTCCATATACCCCTATAGCTGTCCTAGCCTCACCAAAGCAGGTGGCATATCTACTCTCTGTGGTAGAAATGATACATAACAATTGGCTAACAATTTAGGCAAAGTCAATAGATAACATGTTATTAATAATTTATATTCTATTTAAAATATTATCATATATGATATCTTCTATATCAATGCACTTACCTTTTAGTATACCTGACCTTATTTTTGTGGACATAATAGCTCTTGTAGACGATCTCTTCACCTATAGGGCATATCCATGCATTGCATGGGTAACCATAACTGATATTTTAAGCCCCAGGATTTTAAGCAAACAGCTCACTGCTATTATATCCACAATTAAGGCCAGGATTTACAAGTTTGCTGAAAAAATTTCAATAGTTAGTCAACTGCCTTATATGCTACTACATATTACTTAGCCTAAATAGTCAGCCACTTTGTTATGTACACCTTAAAAAAATAACAGCCTCCTCCATATACCCCTATAGCTGTCCTAGCCTCACCAAAGCAGGTGTCATTTCTACTCTCTGTGGTAGAAATGATACAAAACAATTGGCTAACAATTTAGGCAAAGTCAAAAGATAACATGTCATTATTAATTTATATTCTACCAAAAAACATTGTCAATGCATGATCACTTCTATATCAATGGACTTACCTTTTAGTATACCTGACCTTATTTTTGTGGACATAATAGCTCTTGTAGACGTTCTCTTCACCTATAGGGCATATCCATGCATTGCATGGGTAACCATTACTGGTATTTTTAGCCCCAGGATTTTCAGCAAACAGCTCACTGCTATTATATCCACAATTAAGGCCAGGATTTACAAATTTGCTGAAAAAATTTCAATAGTTAGTCAACTGCCTTATATGCTACTACATATTACTTAGCCTAAATAGTCAGCCACTTTGTTTTTTACACCTTAAAAAAAATAACAGCCTCCTCCATATACCCCTATAGCTGTCCTAGCCTCACCAAAGCAGGTGTCATTTCTACTCTCTGTGGTAGAAATGATACAAAACAATTGGCTAATAATTTAGGCAAAGTCAAAAGATAACATGTCATTATTAATTTATATTCTACCAAAAAACATTGTCAATGCATGATCACTTCTATATCAATGGACTTACCTTTTAGTATACCTGCCCTTATTTTTGTGGACATAATAGCTCTTGTAGACGTTCTCTTCACCTATAGGGCATATCCATGCATTGCATGGGTAACCATTACTGGTATTTCTAGCCGAAGGATTTTCAGCAAACAGCTCACTGCTATTATATCCACAATAAAGGCCAGGCTTTACAAGTTTGCTGAAAAAATTTCAATAGTTAGTCAACTGCCTTATATGCTACTACATAATACTTAGCCAAAATAGTCAGCCACTTTGTTATGTACACCTTAAAAAAAATAACAGCCTCCTCCATATACCCCTATAGCTGTCCTAGCCTCACCAAAGCAGGTGTCATTTCTACTCTCTGTGGTAGAAATGATACAAAACAATTGGCTAACAATTTAGGCAAAGTCAAAAGATAACATGTCATTATTAATTTATATTCTACCAAAAAACATTGTCAATGCATGATCACTTCTATATCAATGGACTTACCTTTTAGTATACCTGCCCTTATTTTTGTGGACATAATAGCTCTTGTAGACGTTCTCTTCACCTATAGGGCATATCCATGCATTGCATGGGTAACCATTACTGGTATTTTTAGCCCCAGGATTTTCAGCAAACAGCTCACTGCTATTATATCCACAATTAAGGCCAGGATTTACAAGTTTGCTGAAAAAATTTCAATAGTTAGTCAACTGCCTTATATGCTACTACATAATACTTAGCCTAAATAGTCAGCCACTTTGTTATGTACACCTTAAAAAAAAACAGCCTCCTCCATATACCCCTATAGCTGTCCTAGCCTCACCAAAGCAGGTGGCATATCTACTCTCTGTGGTAGAAATGATACATAACAATTGGCTAACAATTTAGGCAAAGTCAATAGATAACATGTTATTAATAATTTATATTCTATTTAAAATATTATCATATATGATATCTTCTATATCAATGCACTTACCTTTTAGTATACCTGACCTTATTTTTGTGGACATAATAGCTCTTGTAGACGATCTCTTCACCTATAGGGCATATCCATGCATTGCATGGGTAACCATAACTGATATTTTAAGCCCCAGGATTTCCAGCAAACAGCTCACTGCTATTATATCCACAATTAAGGCCAGGATTTACAAGTTTGCTGAAAAAATTTCAATAGTTAGTCAACTGCCTTATATGCTACTACATATTACTTAGCCTAAATAGTCAGCCACTTTGTTATGTACACCTTAAAAAAAATAACAGCCTCCTCCATATACCCCTATAGCTGTCCTAGCCTCACCAAAGCAGGTGTCATTTCTACTCTCTGTGGTAGAAATGATACAAAACAATTGGCTAACAATTTAGGCAAAGTCAAAAGATAACATGTCATTATTAATTTATATTCTACCAAAAAACATTGTCAATGCATGATCACTTCTATATCAATGGACTTACCTTTTAGTATACCTGCCCTTATTTTTATGGACATAATAGCTCTTGTAGACGTTCTCTTCACCTATAGGGCATATCCATGCATTGCATGGGTAACCATTACTGGTATTTTTAGCCCCAGGATTTTCAGCAAACAGCTCACTGCTATTATATCCACAATTAAGGCCAGGATTTACAAGTTTGCTGAAAAAATTTCAATAGTTAGTCAACTGCCTTATATGCTACTACATAATACTTAGCCTAAATAGTCAGCCACTTTGTTATGTACACCTTAAAAAAAAACAGCCTCCTCCATATACCCCTATAGCTGTCCTAGCCTCACCAAAGCAGGTGGCATATCTACTCTCTGTGGTAGAAATGATACATAACAATTGGCTAACAATTTAGGCAAAGTCAATAGATAACATGTTATTAATAATTTATATTCTATTTAAAATATTATCATATATGATATCTTCTATATCAATGCACTTACCTTTTAGTATACCTGACCTTATTTTTGTGGACATAATAGCTCTTGTAGACGATCTCTTCACCTATAGGGCATATCCATGCATTGCATGGGTAACCATTACTGGTATTTTTAGCCCCAGGATTTTCAGCAAACAGCTCACTGCTATTATATCCACAATAAAGGCCAGGCTTTACAAGTTTACTGAAAAAATTTCAATAGTTAGTCAACTGCCTTATATGCTACTACATAATACTTAGCCTAAATAGTCAGCCACTTTGTTATGTACACCTTAAAAAAAATAACAGCCTCCTCCATATACCCCTATAGCTGTCCTAGCCTCACCAAAGCAGGTGTCATTTCTACTCTCTGTGGTAGAAATGATACAAAACAATTGGCTAACAATTTAGGCAAAGTCAAAAGATAACATGTTATTATTAATTTATATTCTACCTAAAAACATTGTCAATGCATGATCACTTCTATATCAATGGACTTACCTTTTAGTATACCTGCCCTTATTTTTGTGGACATAATAGCTCTTGTAGACGTTCTCTTCACCTATAGGGCATATCCATGCATTGCATGGGTAACCATTACTGGTATTTTTAGCCCCAGGATTTTCAGCAAACAGCTCACTGCTATTATATCCACAATTAAGGCCAGGATTTACAAATTTGCTGAAAAAATTTCAATAGTTAGTCAACTGCCTTATATGCTACTACATATTACTTAGCCTAAATAGTCAGCCACTTTGTTATTTACACCTTAAAAAAAATAACAGCCTCCTCCATATACCCCTATAGCTGTCCTAGCCTCACCAAAGCAGGTGTCATTTCTACTCTCTGTGGTAGAAATGATACAAAACAATTGGCTAACAATTTAGGCAAAGTCAAAAGATAACATGTCATTATTAATTTATATTCTACCAAAAAACATTGTCAATGCATGATCACTTCTATATCAATGGACTTACCTTTTAGTATACCTGCCCTTATTTTTGTGGACATAATAGCTCTTGTAGACGTTCTCTTCACCTATAGGGCATATCCATGCATTGCATGGGTAACCATTACTGGTATTTCTAGCCGAAGGATTTTCAGCAAACAGCTCACTGCTATTATATCCACAATAAAGGCCAGGCTTTACAAGTTTGCTAAAAAATTTCAATAGTTAGTCAACTGCCTTATATGCTACTACATAATACTTAGCCAAAATAGTCAGCCACTTTGTTATGTACACCTTAAAAAAAATAACAGCCTCCTCCATATACCCCTATAGCTGTCCTAGCCTCACCAAAGCAGGTGTCATTTCTACTCTCTGTGGTAGAAATGATACAAAACAATTGGCTAACAATTTAGGCAAAGTCAAAAGATAACATGTCATTATTAATTTATATTCTACCAAAAAACATTGTCAATGCATGATCACTTCTATATCAATGGACTTACCTTTTAGTATACCTGCCCTTATTTTTGTGGACATAATAGCTCTTGTAGACGTTCTCTTCACCTATAGGGCATATCCATGCATTGCATGGGTAACCATTACTGGTATTTTTAGCCCCAGGATTTTCAGCAAACAGCTCACTGCTATTATATCCACAATTAAGGCCAGGATTTACAAGTTTGCTGAAAAAATTTCAATAGTTAGTCAACTGCCTTATATGCTACTACATAATACTTAGCCTAAATAGTCAGCCACTTTGTTATGTACACCTTAAAAAAAAACAGCCTCCTCCATATACCCCTATAGCTGTCCTAGCCTCACCAAAGCAGGTGGCATATCTACTCTCTGTGGTAGAAATGATACATAACAATTGGCTAACAATTTAGGCAAAGTCAATAGATAACATGTTATTAATAATTTATATTCTATTTAAAATATTATCATATATGATATCTTCTATATCAATGCACTTACCTTTTAGTATACCTGACCTTATTTTTGTGGACATAATAGCTCTTGTAGACGATCTCTTCACCTATAGGGCATATCCATGCATTGCATGGGTAACCATAACTGATATTTTAAGCCCCAGGATTTCCAGCAAACAGCTCACTGCTATTATATCCACAATTAAGGCCAGGATTTACAAGTTTGCTGAAAAAATTTCAATAGTTAGTCAACTGCCTTATATGCTACTACATATTACTTAGCCTAAATAGTCAGCCACTTTGTTATGTACACCTTAAAAAAAATAACAGCCTCCTCCATATACCCCTATAGCTGTCCTAGCCTCACCAAAGCAGGTGTCATTTCTACTCTCTGTGGTAGAAATGATACAAAACAATTGGCTAACAATTTAGGCAAAGTCAAAAGATTACATGTCATTATTAATTTATATTCTA
Organism: Engystomops pustulosus; assembly: GCF_040894005.1. Classification (NCBI taxonomy): domain Eukaryota; kingdom Metazoa; phylum Chordata; class Amphibia; order Anura; family Leptodactylidae; genus Engystomops; species Engystomops pustulosus. The sequence continues at coordinate 143,657,263 of NC_092417.1, read as the reverse complement.
CCAAAAAACATTGTCAATGCATGATCACTTCTATATCAATGGACTTACCTTTTAGTATACCTGCCCTTATTTTTATGGACATAATAGCTCTTGTAGACGTTCTCTTCACCTATAGGGCATATCCATGCATTGCATGGGTAACCATTACTGGTATTTTTAGCCCCAGGATTTTCAGCAAACAGCTCACTGCTATTATATCCACAATTAAGGCCAGGATTTACAAGTTTGCTGAAAAAATTTCAATAGTTAGTCAACTGCCTTATATGCTACTACATAATACTTAGCCTAAATAGTCAGCCACTTTGTTATGTACACCTTAAAAAAAAACAGCCTCCTCCATATACCCCTATAGCTGTCCTAGCCTCACCAAAGCAGGTGGCATATCTACTCTCTGTGGTAGAAATGATACATAACAATTGGCTAACAATTTAGGCAAAGTCAATAGATAACATGTTATTAATAATTTATATTCTATTTAAAATATTATCATATATGATATCTTCTATATCAATGCACTTACCTTTTAGTATACCTGACCTTATTTTTGTGGACATAATAGCTCTTGTAGACGATCTCTTCACCTATAGGGCATATCCATGCATTGCATGGGTAACCATTACTGGTATTTTTAGCCCCAGGATTTTCAGCAAACAGCTCACTGCTATTATATCCACAATAAAGGCCAGGCTTTACAAGTTTACTGAAAAAATTTCAATAGTTAGTCAACTGCCTTATATGCTACTACATAATACTTAGCCTAAATAGTCAGCCACTTTGTTATGTACACCTTAAAAAAAATAACAGCCTCCTCCATATACCCCTATAGCTGTCCTAGCCTCACCAAAGCAGGTGTCATTTCTACTCTCTGTGGTAGAAATGATACAAAACAATTGGCTAACAATTTAGGCAAAGTCAAAAGATAACATGTTATTATTAATTTATATTCTACCTAAAAACATTGTCAATGCATGATCACTTCTATATCAATGGACTTACCTTTTAGTATACCTGCCCTTATTTTTGTGGACATAATAGCTCTTGTAGACGTTCTCTTCACCTATAGGGCATATCCATGCATTGCATGGGTAACCATTACTGGTATTTTTAGCCCCAGGATTTTCAGCAAACAGCTCACTGCTATTATATCCACAATTAAGGCCAGGATTTACAAATTTGCTGAAAAAATTTCAATAGTTAGTCAACTGCCTTATATGCTACTACATATTACTTAACCTAAATAGTCAGCCACTTTGTTATTTACACCTTAAAAAAAATAACAGCCTCCTCCATATACCCCTATAGCTGTCCTAGCCTCACCAAAGCAGGTGTCATTTCTACTCTCTGTGGTAGAAATGATACAAAACAATTGGCTAACAATTTAGGCAAAGTCAAAAGATAACATGTCATTATTAATTTATATTCTACCAAAAAACATTGTCAATGCATGATCACTTCTATATCAATGGACTTACCTTTTAGTATACCTGCCCTTATTTTTGTGGACATAATAGCTCTTGTAGACGTTCTCTTCACCTATAGGGCATATCCATGCATTGCATGGGTAACCATTACTGGTATTTTTAGCCCCAGGATTTTCAGCAAACAGCTCACTGCTATTATATCCACAATTAAGGCCAGGATTTACAAGTTTGCTGAAAAAATTTCAATAGTTAGTCAACTGCCTTATATGCTACTACATAATACTTAGCCTAAATAGTCAGCCACTTTGTTATGTACACCTTAAAAAAAAAACAGCCTCCTCCATATACCCCTATAGCTGTCCTAGCCTCACCAAAGCAGGTGGCATATCTACTCTCTGTGGTAGAAATGATACATAACAATTGGCTAACAATTTAGGCAAAGTCAATAGATAACATGTTATTAATAATTTATATTCTATTTAAAATATTATCATATATGATATCTTCTATATCAATGCACTTACCTTTTAGTATACCTGACCTTATTTTTGTGGACATAATAGCTCTTGTAGACGATCTCTTCACCTATAGGGCATATCCATGCATTGCATGGGTAACCATAACTGATATTTTAAGCCCCAGGATTTTAAGCAAACAGCTCACTGCTATTATATCCACAATTAAGGCCAGGATTTACAAGTTTGCTGAAAAAATTTCAATAGTTAGTCAACTGCCTTATATGCTACTACATATTACTTAGCCTAAATAGTCAGCCACTTTGTTATGTACACCTTAAAAAAATAACAGCCTCCTCCATATACCCCTATAGCTGTCCTAGCCTCACCAAAGCAGGTGTCATTTCTACTCTCTGTGGTAGAAATGATACAAAACAATTGGCTAACAATTTAGGCAAAGTCAAAAGATAACATGTCATTATTAATTTATATTCTACCAAAAAACATTGTCAATGCATGATCACTTCTATATCAATGGACTTACCTTTTAGTATACCTGACCTTATTTTTGTGGACATAATAGCTCTTGTAGACGTTCTCTTCACCTATAGGGCATATCCATGCATTGCATGGGTAACCATTACTGGTATTTTTAGCCCCAGGATTTTCAGCAAACAGCTCACTGCTATTATATCCACAATTAAGGCCAGGATTTACAAATTTGCTGAAAAAATTTCAATAGTTAGTCAACTGCCTTATATGCTACTACATATTACTTAGCCTAAATAGTCAGCCACTTTGTTTTTTACACCTTAAAAAAAATAACAGCCTCCTCCATATACCCCTATAGCTGTCCTAGCCTCACCAAAGCAGGTGTCATTTCTACTCTCTGTGGTAGAAATGATACAAAACAATTGGCTAACAATTTAGGCAAAGTCAAAAGATAACATGTCATTATTAATTTATATTCTACCAAAAAACATTGTCAATGCATGATCACTTCTATATCAATGGACTTACCTTTTAGTATACCTGCCCTTATTTTTGTGGACATAATAGCTCTTGTAGACGTTCTCTTCACCTATAGGGCATATCCATGCATTGCATGGGTAACCATTACTGGTATTTTTAGCCCCAGGATTTTCAGCAAACAGCTCACTGCTATTATATCCACAATTAAGGCCAGGATTTACAAGTTTGCTGAAAAAATTTCAATAGTTAGTCAACTGCCTTATATGCTACTACATAATACTTAGCCTAAATAGTCAGCCACTTTGTTATGTACACCTTAAAAAAAAACAGCCTCCTCCATATACCCCTATAGCTGTCCTAGCCTCACCAAGGCAGGTGGCATATCTACTCTCTGTGGTAGAAATGATACATAACAATTGGCTAACAATTTAGGCAAAGTCAATAGATAACATGTTATTAATAATTTATATTCTATTTAAAATATTATCATATATGATATCTTCTATATCAATGCACTTACCTTTTAGTATACCTGACCTTATTTTTGTGGACATAATAGCTCTTGTAGACGATCTCTTCACCTATAGGGCATATCCATGCATTGCATGGGTAACCATAACTGATATTTTAAGCCCCAGGATTTTCAGCAAACAGCTCACTGCTATTATATCCACAATTAAGGCCAGGATTTACAAGTTTGCTGAAAAAATTTCAATAGTTAGTCAACTGCCTTATATGCTACTACATATTACTTAGCCTAAATAGTCAGCCACTTTGTTATGTACACCTTAAAAAAAATAACAGCCTCCTCCATATACCCCTATAGCTGTCCTAGCCTCACCAAAGCAGGTGTCATTTCTACTCTCTGTGGTAGAAATGATACAAAACAATTGGCTAACAATTTAGGCAAAGTCAAAAGATAACATGTCATTATTAATTTATATTCTACCAAAAAACATTGTCAATGCATGATCACTTCTATATCAATGGACTTACCTTTTAGTATACCTGCCCTTATTTTTGTGGACATAATAGCTCTTGTAGACGTTCTCTTCACCTATAGGGCATATCCATGCATTGCATGGGTAACCATTACTGGTATTTTTAGCCCCAGGATTTTCAGCAAACAGCTCACTGCTATTATATCCACAATTAAGGCCAGGATTTACAAGTTTGCTGAAAAAATTTCAATAGTTAGTCAACTGCCTTATATGCTACTACATAATACTTAGCCTAAATAGTCAGCCACTTTGTTATGTACACCTTAAAAAAAACAGCCTCCTCCATATACCCCTATAGCTGTCCTAGCCTCACCAAAGCAGGTGGCATATCTACTCTCTGTGGTAGAAATGATACATAACAATTGGCTAACAATTTAGGCAAAGTCAATAGATAACATGTTATTAATAATTTATATTCTATTTAAAATATTATCATATATGATATCTTCTATATCAATGCACTTACCTTTTAGTATACCTGACCTTATTTTTGTGGACATAATAGCTCTTGTAGACGATCTCTTCACCTATAGGGCATATCCATGCATTGCATGGGTAACCATTACTGGTATTTTTAGCCCCAGGATTTTCAGCAAACAGCTCACTGCTATTATATCCACAATAAAGGCCAGGCTTTACAAGTTTGCTGAAAAAATTTCAATAGTTAGTCAACTGCCTTATATGCTACTACATAATACTTAACCTAAATAGTCAGCCACTTTGTTATGTACACCTTAAAAAAAATAACAGCCTCCTCCATATACCCCTATAGCTGTCCTAGCCTCACCAAAGCAGGTGTCATTTCTACTCTCTGTGGTAGAAATGATACAAAACAATTGGCTAACAATTTAGGCAAAGTCAAAAGATAACATGTTATTATTAATTTATATTCTACCTAAAAAAATTGTCAATGCATGATCACTTCTATATCAATGGACTTACCTTTTAGTATACCTGCCCTTATTTTTGTGGACATAATAGCTCTTGTAGACGTTCACTTCACCTATAGGGCATATCCATGCATTGCATGGGTAACCATTACTGGTATTTTTAGCCCCAGGATTTTCAGCAAACAGCTCACTGCTATTATATCCACAATTAAGGCCAGGATTTACAAGTTTGCTGAAAAAATTTCAATAGTTAGTCAACTGCCTTATATGCTACTACATATTACTTAGCCTAAATAGTCAGCCACTTTGTTATTTACACCTTAAAAAAAATAACAGCCTCCTCCATATACCCCTATAGCTGTCCTAGCCTCACCAAAGCAGGTGTCATTTCTACTCTCTGTGGTAGAAATGATACAAAACAATTGGCTAACAATTTAGGCAAAGTCAAAAGATAACATGTCATTATTAATTTATATTCTACCAAAAAACATTGTCAATGCATGATCACTTCTATATCAATGGACTTACCTTTTAGTATACCTGCCCTTATTTTTGTGGACATAATAGCTCTTGTAGACGTTCACTTCACCTATAGGGCATATCCATGCATTGCATGGGTAACCATTACTGGTATTTTTAGCCCCAGGATTTTCAGCAAACAGCTCACTGCTATTATATCCACAATTAAGGCCAGGATTTACAAGTTTGCTGAAAAAATTTCAATAGTTAGTCAACTGCCTTATATGCTACTACATAATACTTAGCCTAAATAGTCAGCCACTTTGTTATGTACACCTTAAAAAAAAACAGCCTCCTCCATATACCCCTATAGCTGTCCTAGCCTCACCAAAGCAGGTGGCATATCTACTCTCTGTGGTAGAAATGATACATAACAATTGGCTAACAATTTAGGCAAAGTCAATAGATAACATGTTATTAATAATTTATATTCTATTTAAAATATTATCATATATGATATCTTCTATATCAATGCACTTACCTTTTAGTATACCTGACCTTATTTTTGTGGACATAATAGCTCTTGTAGACGATCTCTTCACCTATAGGGCATATCCATGCATTGCATGGGTAACCATAACTGATATTTTAAGCCCCAGGATTTTCAGCAAACAGCTCACTGCTATTATATCCACAATTAAGGCCAGGATTTACAAGTTTGCTGAAAAAATTTCAATAGTTAGTCAACTGCCTTATATGCTACTACATATTACTTAGCCTAAATAGTCAGCCACTTTGTTATGTACACCTTAAAAAAAATAACAGCCTCCTCCATATACCCCTATAGCTGTCCTAGCCTCACCAAAGCAGGTGTCATTTCTACTCTCTGTGGTAGAAATGATACAAAACAATTGGCTAACAATTTAGGCAAAGTCAAAAGATTACATGTCATTATTAATTTATATTCTACCAAAAAACATTGTCAATGCATGATCACTTCTATATCAATGGACTTACCTTTTAGTATACCTGCCCTTATTTTTGTGGACATAATAGCTCTTGTAGACGTTCTCTTCACCTATAGGGCATATCCATGCATTGCATGGGTAACCATTACTGGTATTTTTAGCCCCAGGATTTTCAGCAAACAGCTCACTGCTATTATATCCACAATTAAGGCCAGGATTTACAAGTTTGCTGAAAAAATTTCAATAGTTAGTCAACTGCCTTATATGCTACTACATAATACTTAGCCTAAATAGTCAGCCACTTTGTTATGTACACCTTAAAAAAAACCAGCCTCCTCCATATACCCCTATAGCTGTCCTAGCCTCACCAAAGCAGGTGGCATATCTACTCTCTGTGGTAGAAATGATACATAACAATTGGCTAACAATTTAGGCAAAGTCAATAGATAACATGTTATTAATAATTTATATTCTATTTAAAATATTATCATATATGATATCTTCTATATCAATGCACTTACCTTTTAGTATACCTGACCTTATTTTTGTGGACATAATAGCTCTTGTAGACGATCTCTTCACCTATAGGGCATATCCATGCATTGCATGGGTAACCATTACTGGTATTTTTAGCCCCAGGATTTTCAGCAAACAGCTCACTGCTATTATATCCACAATAAAGGCCAGGCTTTACAAGTTTGCTGAAAAAATTTCAATAGTTAGTCAACTGCCTTATATGCTACTACATAATACTTAGCCTAAATAGTCAGCCACTTTGTTATGTACACCTTAAAAAAAATAACAGCCTCCTCCATATACCCCTATAGCTGTCCTAGCCTCACCAAAGCAGGTGTCATTTCTACTCTCTGTGGTAGAAATGATACAAAACAATTGGCTAACAATTTAGGCAAAGTCAAAAGATAACATGTTATTATTAATTTATATTCTACCTAAAAACATTGTCAATGCATGATCACTTCTATATCAATGGACTTACCTTTTAGTATACCTGCCCTTATTTTTGTGGACATAATAGCTCTTGTAGACGTTCTCTTCACCTATAGGGCATATCCATGCATTGCATGGGTAACCATTACTGGTATTTTCAGCCCCAGGATTTTCAGCAAACAGCTCACTGCTATTATATCCACAATTAAGGCCAGGATTTACAAATTTGCTGAAAAAATGTCAATAGTTAGTCAACTGCCTTATATGCTACTACATATTACTTAGCCTAAATAGTCAGCCACTTTGTTATGTACACCTTAAAAAAAATAACAGCCTCCTCCATATACCCCTATAGCTGTCCTAGCCTCACCAAAGCAGGTGTCATTTCTACTCTCTGTGGTAGAAATGATACAAAACAATTGGCTAACAATTTAGGCAAAGTCAAAAGATAACATGTCATTATTAATTTATATTCTACCAAAAAACATTGTCAATGCATGATCACTTCTATATCAATGGACTTACCTTTTAGTATACCTGCCCTTATTTTTGTGGACATAATAGCTCTTGTAGACGTTCTCTTCACCTATAGGGCATATCCATGCATTGCATGGGTAACCATTACTGGTATTTCTAGCCGAAGGATTTTCAGCAAACAGCTCACTGCTATTATATCCACAATAAAGGCCAGGCTTTACAAGTTTGCTGAAAAAATTTCAATAGTTAGTCAACTGCCTTATATGCTACTACATAATACTTAGCCAAAATAGTCAGCCACTTTGTTATGTACACCTTAAAAAAAATAACAGCCTCCTCCATATACCCCTATAGCTGTCCTAGCCTCACCAAAGCAGGTGTCATTTCTACTCTCTGTGGTAGAAATGATACAAAACAATTGGCTAACAATTTAGGCAAAGTCAAAAGATAACATGTCATTATTAATTTATATTCTACCAAAAAACATTGTCAATGCATGATCACTTCTATATCAATGGACTTACCTTTTAGTATACCTGCCCTTATTTTTGTGGACATAATAGCTCTTGTAGACGTTCTCTTCACCTATAGGGCATATCCATGCATTGCATGGGTAACCATTACTGGTATTTTTAGCCCCAGGATTTTCAGCAAACAGCTCACTGCTATTATATCCACAATTAAGGCCAGGATTTACAAGTTTGCTGAAAAAATTTCAATAGTTAGTCAACTGCCTTATATGCTACTACATAATACTTAGCCAAAATAGTCAGCCACTTTGTTATGTACACCTTAAAAAAAAACAGCCTCCTCCATATACCCCTATAGCTGTCCTAGCCTCACCAAAGCAGGTGGCATATCTACTCTCTGTGGTAGAAATGATACATAACAATTGGCTAACAATTTAGGCAAAGTCAATAGATAACATGTTATTAATAATTTATATTCTATTTAAAATATTATCATATATGATATCTTCTATATCAATGCACTTACCTTTTAGTATACCTGACCTTATTTTTGTGGACATAATAGCTCTTGTAGACGATCTCTTCACCTATAGGGCATATCCATGCATTGCATGGGTAACCATAACTGATATTTTAAGCCCCAGGATTTCCAGCAAACAGCTCACTGCTATTATATCCACAATTAAGGCCAGGATTTACAAGTTTGCTGAAAAAATTTCAATAGTTAGTCAACTGCCTTATATGCTACTACATATTACTTAGCCTAAATAGTCAGCCACTTTGTTATGTACACCTTAAAAAAAATAACAGCCTCCTCCATATACCCCTATAGCTGTCCTAGCCTCACCAAAGCAGGTGTCATTTCTACTCTCTGTGGTAGAAATGATACAAAACAATTGGCTAACAATTTAGGCAAAGTCAAAAGATAACATGTCATTATTAATTTATATTCTACCAAAAAACATTGTCAATGCATGATCACTTCTATATCAATGGACTTACCTTTTAGTATACCTGCCCTTATTTTTGTGGACATAATAGCTCTTGTAGACGTTCTCTTCACCTATAGGGCATATCCATGCATTGCATGGGTAACCATTACTGGTATTTTTAGCCCCAGGATTTTCAGCAAACAGCTCACTGCTATTATATCCACAATTAAGGCCAGGATTTACAAGTTTGCTGAAAAAATTTCAATAGTTAGTCAACTGCCTTATATGCTACTACATATTACTTAGCCTAAATAGTCAGCCACTTTGTTATTTACACCTTAAAAAAAATAACAGCCTCCTCCATATACCCCTATAGCTGTCCTAGCCTCACCAAAGCAGGTGTCATTTCTACTCTCTGTGGTAGAAATGACACAAAACAATTGGCTAACAATTTAGGCAAAGTCAAAAGATAACATGTCATTATTAATTTATATTCTACCAAAAAACATTGTCAATGCATGATCACTTCTATATCAATGGACTTACCTTTTAGTATACCTGCCCTTATTTTTGTGGACATAATAGCTCTTGTAGACGTTCACTTCACCTATAGGGCATATCCATGCATTGCATGGGTAACCATTACTGGTATTTTTAGCCCCAGGATTTTCAGCAAACAGCTCACTGCTATTATATCCACAATTAAGGCCAGGATTTACAAGTTTGCTGAAAAAATTTCAATAGTTAGTCAACTGCCTTATATGCTACTACATAATACTTAGCCTAAATAGTCAGCCACTTTGTTATGTACACCTTAAAAAAAAACAGCCTCCTCCATATACCCCTATAGCTGTCCTAGCCTCACCAAAGCAGGTGGCATATCTACTCTCTGTGGTAGAAATGATACATAACAATTGGCTAACAATTTAGGCAAAGTCAATAGATAACATGTTATTAATAATTTATATTCTATTTAAAATATTATCATATATGATATCTTCTATATCAATGCACTTACCTTTTAGTATACCTGACCTTATTTTTGTGGACATAATAGCTCTTGTAGACGATCTCTTCACCTATAGGGCATATCCATGCATTGCATGGGTAACCATAACTGATATTTTAAGCCCCAGGATTTTCAGCAAACAGCTCACTGCTATTATATCCACAATTAAGGCCAGGATTTACAAGTTTGCTGAAAAAATTTCAATAGTTAGTCAACTGCCTTATATGCTACTACATATTACTTAGCCTAAATAGTCAGCCACTTTGTTATGTACACCTTAAAAAAAATAACAGCCTCCTCCATATACCCCTATAGCTGTCCTAGCCTCACCAAAGCAGGTGTCATTTCTACTCTCTGTGGTAGAAATGATACAAAACAATTGGCTAACAATTTAGGCAAAGTCAAAAGATTACATGTCATTATTAATTTATATTCTACCAAAAAACATTGTCAATGCATGATCACTTCTATATCAATGGACTTACCTTTTAGTATACCTGCCCTTATTTTTGTGGACATAATAGCTCTTGTAGACGTTCTCTTCACCTATAGGGCATATCCATGCATTGCATGGGTAACCATTACTGGTATTTTTAGCCCCAGGATTTTCAGCAAACAGCTCACTGCTATTATATCCACAATTAAGGCCAGGATTTACAAGTTTGCTGAAAAAATTTCAATAGTTAGTCAACTGCCTTATATGCTACTACATAATACTTAGCCTAAATAGTCAGCCACTTTGTTATGTACACCTTAAAAAAAACCAGCCTCCTCCATATACCCCTATAGCTGTCCTAGCCTCACCAAAGCAGGTGGCATATCTACTCTCTGTGGTAGAAATGATACATAACAATTGGCTAACAATTTAGGCAAAGTCAATAGATAACATGTTATTAATAATTTATATTCTATTTAAAATATTATCATATATGATATCTTCTATATCAATGCACTTACCTTTTAGTATACCTGACCTTATTTTTGTGGACATAATAGCTCTTGTAGACGATCTCTTCACCTATAGGGCATATCCATGCATTGCATGGGTAACCATTACTGGTATTTTTAGCCCCAGGATTTTCAGCAAACAGCTCACTGCTATTATATCCACAATAAAGGCCAGGCTTTACAAGTTTGCTGAAAAAATTTCAATAGTTAGTCAACTGCCTTATATGCTACTACATAATACTTAGCCTAAATAGTCAGCCACTTTGTTATGTACACCTTAAAAAAAATAACAGCCTCCTCCATATACCCCTATAGCTGTCCTAGCCTCACCAAAGCAGGTGTCATTTCTACTCTCTGTGGTAGAAATGATACAAAACAATTGGCTAACAATTTAGGCAAAGTCAAAAGATAACATGTTATTATTAATTTATATTCTACCTAAAAACATTGTCAATGCATGATCACTTCTATATCAATGGACTTACCTTTTAGTATACCTGCCCTTATTTTTGTGGACATAATAGCTCTTGTAGACGTTCTCTTCACCTATAGGGCATATCCATGCATTGCATGGGTAACCATTACTGGTATTTTCAGCCCCAGGATTTTCAGCAAACAGCTCACTGCTATTATATCCACAATTAAGGCCAGGATTTACAAATTTGCTGAAAAAATGTCAATAGTTAGTCAACTGCCTTATATGCTACTACATATTACTTAGCCTAAATAGTCAGCCACTTTGTTATGTACACCTTAAAAAAAATAACAGCCTCCTCCATATACCCCTATAGCTGTCCTAGCCTCACCAAAGCAGGTGTCATTTCTACTCTCTGTGGTAGAAATGATACAAAACAATTGGCTAACAATTTAGGCAAAGTCAAAAGATAACATGTCATTATTAATTTATATTCTACCAAAAAACATTGTCAATGCATGATCACTTCTATATCAATGGACTTACCTTTTAGTATACCTGCCCTTATTTTTGTGGACATAATAGCTCTTGTAGACGTTCTCTTCACCTATAGGGCATATCCATGCATTGCATGGGTAACCATTACTGGTATTTCTAGCCGAAGGATTTTCAGCAAACAGCTCACTGCTATTATATCCACAATAAAGGCCAGGCTTTACAAGTTTGCTGAAAAAATTTCAATAGTTAGTCAACTGCCTTATATGCTACTACATAATACTTAGCCAAAATAGTCAGCCACTTTGTTATGTACACCTTAAAAAAAATAACAGCCTCCTCCATATACCCCTATAGCTGTCCTAGCCTCACCAAAGCAGGTGTCATTTCTACTCTCTGTGGTAGAAATGATACAAAACAATTGGCTAACAATTTAGGCAAAGTCAAAAGATAACATGTCATTATTAATTTATATTCTACCAAAAAACATTGTCAATGCATGATCACTTCTATATCAATGGACTTACCTTTTAGTATACCTGCCCTTATTTTTGTGGACATAATAGCTCTTGTAGACGTTCTCTTCACCTATAGGGCATATCCATGCATTGCATGGGTAACCATTACTGGTATTTTTAGCCCCAGGATTTTCAGCAAACAGCTCACTGCTATTATATCCACAATTAAGGCCAGGATTTACAAGTTTGCTGAAAAAATTTCAATAGTTAGTCAACTGCCTTATATGCTACTACATAATACTTAGCCAAAATAGTCAGCCACTTTGTTATGTACACCTTAAAAAAAAACAGCCTCCTCCATATACCCCTATAGCTGTCCTAGCCTCACCAAAGCAGGTGGCATATCTACTCTCTGTGGTAGAAATGATACATAACAATTGGCTAACAATTTAGGCAAAGTCAATAGATAACATGTTATTAATAATTTATATTCTATTTAAAATATTATCATATATGATATCTTCTATATCAATGCACTTACCTTTTAGTATACCTGACCTTATTTTTGTGGACATAATAGCTCTTGTAGACGATCTCTTCACCTATAGGGCATATCCATGCATTGCATGGGTAACCATAACTGATATTTTAAGCCCCAGGATTTCCAGCAAACAGCTCACTGCTATTATATCCACAATTAAGGCCAGGATTTACAAGTTTGCTGAAAAAATTTCAATAGTTAGTCAACTGCCTTATATGCTACTACATATTACTTAGCCTAAATAGTCAGCCACTTTGTTATGTACACCTTAAAAAAAATAACAGCCTCCTCCATATACCCCTATAGCTGTCCTAGCCTCACCAAAGCAGGTGTCATTTCTACTCTCTGTGGTAGAAATGATACAAAACAATTGGCTAACAATTTAGGCAAAGTCAAAAGATAACATGTCATTATTAATTTATATTCTACCAAAAAACATTGTCAATGCATGATCACTTCTATATCAATGGACTTACCTTTTAGTATACCTGCCCTTATTTTTGTGGACATAATAGCTCTTGTAGACGTTCTCTTCACCTATAGGGCATATCCATGCATTGCATGGGTAACCATTACTGGTATTTTTAGCCCCAGGATTTTCAGCAAACAGCTCACTGCTATTATATCCACAATTAAGGCCAGGATTTACAAGTTTGCTGAAAAAATTTCAATAGTTAGTCAACTGCCTTATATGCTACTACATAATACTTAGCCTAAATAGTCAGCCACTTTGTTATGTACACCTTAAAAAAAAAACAGCCTCCTCCATATACCCCTATAGCTGTCCTAGCCTCACCAAAGCAGGTGGCATATCTACTCTCTGTGGTAGAAATGATACATAACAATTGGCTAACAATTTAGGCAAAGTCAATAGATAACATGTTATTAATAATTTATATTCTATTTAAAATATTATCATATATGATATCTTCTATATCAATGCACTTACCTTTTAGTATACCTGACCTTATTTTTGTGGACATAATAGCTCTTGTAGACGATCTCTTCACCTATAGGGCATATCCATGCATTGCATGGGTAACCATAACTGATATTTTAAGCCCCAGGATTTTAAGCAAACAGCTCACTGCTATTATATCCACAATTAAGGCCAGGATTTACAAGTTTGCTGAAAAAATTTCAATAGTTAGTCAACTGCCTTATATGCTACTACATATTACTTAGCCTAAATAGTCAGCCACTTTGTTATGTACACCTTAAAAAAATAACAGCCTCCTCCATATACCCCTATAGCTGTCCTAGCCTCACCAAAGCAGGTGTCATTTCTACTCTCTGTGGTAGAAATGATACAAAACAATTGGCTAACAATTTAGGCAAAGTCAAAAGATAACATGTCATTATTAATTTATATTCTACCAAAAAACATTGTCAATGCATGATCACTTCTATATCAATGGACTTACCTTTTAGTATACCTGACCTTATTTTTGTGGACATAATAGCTCTTGTAGACGTTCTCTTCACCTATAGGGCATATCCATGCATTGCATAGGTAACCGTTACTGGTATTTTTAGCCCCAGGATTTTCAGCAAACAGCTCACTGCTATTATATCCACAATTAAGGCCAGGATTTACAAATTTGCTGAAAAAATTTCAATAGTTAGTCAACTGCCTTATATGCTACTACATATTACTTAGCCTAAATAGTCAGCCACTTTGTTTTTTACACCTTAAAAAAAATAACAGCCTCCTCCATATACCCCTATAGCTGTCCTAGCCTCACCAAAGCAGGTGTCATTTCTACTCTCTGTGGTAGAAATGATACAAAACAATTGGCTAACAATTTAGGCAAAGTCAAAAGATAACATGTCATTATTAATTTATATTCTACCAAAAAACATTGTCAATGCATGATCACTTCTATATCAATGGACTTACCTTTTAGTATACCTGCCCTTATTTTTGTGGACATAATAGCTCTTGTAGACGTTCTCTTCACCTATAGGGCATATCCATGCATTGCATGGGTAACCATTACTGGTATTTTTAGCCCCAGGATTTTCAGCAAACAGCTCACTGCTATTATATCCACAATTAAGGCCAGGATTTACAAGTTTGCTGAAAAAATTTCAATAGTTAGTCAACTGCCTTATATGCTACTACATAATACTTAGCCTAAATAGTCAGCCACTTTGTTATGTACACCTTAAAAAAAAACAGCCTCCTCCATATACCCCTATAGCTGTCCTAGCCTCACCAAAGCAGGTGGCATATCTACTCTCTGTGGTAGAAATGATACATAACAATTGGCTAACAATTTAGGCAAAGTCAATAGATAACATGTTATTAATAATTTATATTCTATTTAAAATATTATCATATATGATATCTTCTATATCAATGCACTTACCTTTTAGTATACCTGACCTTATTTTTGTGGACATAATAGCTCTTGTAGACGATCTCTTCACCTATAGGGCATATCCATGCATTGCATGGGTAACCATAACTGATATTTTAAGCCCCAGGATTTTCAGCAAACAGCTCACTGCTATTATATCCACAATTAAGGCCAGGATTTACAAGTTTGCTGAAAAAATTTCAATAGTTAGTCAACTGCCTTATATGCTACTACATATTACTTAGCCTAAATAGTCAGCCACTTTGTTATGTACACCTTAAAAAAAATAACAGCCTCCTCCATATACCCCTATAGCTGTCCTAGCCTCACCAAAGCAGGTGTCATTTCTACTCTCTGTGGTAGAAATGATACAAAACAATTGGCTAACAATTTAGGCAAAGTCAAAAGATAACATGTCATTATTAATTTATATTCTACCAAAAAACATTGTCAATGCATGATCACTTCTATATCAATGGACTTACCTTTTAGTATACCTGCCCTTATTTTTGTGGACATAATAGCTCTTGTAGACGTTCTCTTCACCTATAGGGCATATCCATGCATTGCATGGGTAACCATTACTGGTATTTTTAGCCCCAGGATTTTCAGCAAACAGCTCACTGCTATTATATCCACAATTAAGGCCAGGATTTACAAGTTTGCTGAAAAAATTTCAATAGTTAGTCAACTGCCTTATATGCTACTACATAATACTTAGCCTAAATAGTCAGCCACTTTGTTATGTACACCTTAAAAAAAACCGCCTCCTCCATATACCCCTATAGCTGTCCTAGCCTCACCAAAGCAGGTGGCATATCTACTCTCTGTGGTAGAAATGATACATAACAATTGGCTAACAATTTAGGCAAAGTCAATAGATAACATGTTATTAATAATTTATATTCTATTTAAAATATTATCATATATGATATCTTCTATATCAATGCACTTACCTTTTAGTATACCTGACCTTATTTTTGTGGACATAATAGCTCTTGTAGACGATCTCTTCACCTATAGGGCATATCCATGCATTGCATGGGTAACCATTACTGGTATTTTTAGCCCCAGGATTTTCAGCAAACAGCTCACTGCTATTATATCCACAATAAAGGCCAGGCTTTACAAGTTTACTGAAAAAATTTCAATAGTTAGTCAACTGCCTTATATGCTACTACATAATACTTAGCCTAAATAGTCAGCCACTTTGTTATGTACACCTTAAAAAAAATAACAGCCTCCTCCATATACCCCTATAGCTGTCCTAGCCTCACCAAAGCAGGTGTCATTTCTACTCTCTGTGGTAGAAATGATACAAAACAATTGGCTAACAATTTAGGCAAAGTCAAAAGATAACATGTTATTATTAATTTATATTCTACCTAAAAACATTGTCAATGCATGATCACTTCTATATCAATGGACTTACCTTTTAGTATACCTGCCCTTATTTTTGTGGACATAATAGCTCTTGTAGACGTTCTCTTCACCTATAGGGCATATCCATGCATTGCATGGGTAACCATTACTGGTATTTTTAGCCCCAGGATTTTCAGCAAACAGCTCACTGCTATTATATCCACAATTAAGGCCAGGATTTACAAATTTGCTGAAAAAATTTCAATAGTTAGTCAACTGCCTTATATGCTACTACATATTACTTAGCCTAAATAGTCAGCCACTTTGTTATTTACACCTTAAAAAAAATAACAGCCTCCTCCATATACCCCTATAGCTGTCCTAGCCTCACCAAAGCAGGTGTCATTTCTACTCTCTGTGGTAGAAATGATACAAAACAATTGGCTAACAATTTAGGCAAAGTCAAAAGATAACATGTCATTATTAATTTATATTCTACCAAAAAACATTGTCAATGCATGATCACTTCTATATCAATGGACTTACCTTTTAGTATACCTGCCCTTATTTTTGTGGACATAATAGCTCTTGTAGACGTTCTCTTCACCTATAGGGCATATCCATGCATTGCATGGGTAACCATTACTGGTATTTCTAGCCGAAGGATTTTCAGCAAACAGCTCACTGCTATTATATCCACAATAAAGGCCAGGCTTTACAAGTTTGCTAAAAAATTTCAATAGTTAGTCAACTGCCTTATATGCTACTACATAATACTTAGCCAAAATAGTCAGCCACTTTGTTATGTACACCTTAAAAAAAATAACAGCCTCCTCCATATACCCCTATAGCTGTCCTAGCCTCACCAAAGCAGGTGTCATTTCTACTCTCTGTGGTAGAAATGATACAAAACAATTGGCTAACAATTTAGGCAAAGTCAAAAGATAACATGTCATTATTAATTTATATTCTACCAAAAAACATTGTCAATGCATGATCACTTCTATATCAATGGACTTACCTTTTAGTATACCTGCCCTTATTTTTGTGGACATAATAGCTCTTGTAGACGTTCTCTTCACCTATAGGGCATATCCATGCATTGCATGGGTAACCATTACTGGTATTTTTAGCCCCAGGATTTTCAGCAAACAGCTCACTGCTATTATATCCACAATTAAGGCCAGGATTTACAAGTTTGCTGAAAAAATTTCAATAGTTAGTCAACTGCCTTATATGCTACTACATAATACTTAGCCTAAATAGTCAGCCACTTTGTTATGTACACCTTAAAAAAAAACAGCCTCCTCCATATACCCCTATAGCTGTCCTAGCCTCACCAAAGCAGGTGGCATATCTACTCTCTGTGGTAGAAATGATACATAACAATTGGCTAACAATTTAGGCAAAGTCAATAGATAACATGTTATTAATAATTTATATTCTATTTAAAATATTATCATATATGATATCTTCTATATCAATGCACTTACCTTTTAGTATACCTGACCTTATTTTTGTGGACATAATAGCTCTTGTAGACGATCTCTTCACCTATAGGGCATATCCATGCATTGCATGGGTAACCATAACTGATATTTTAAGCCCCAGGATTTCCAGCAAACAGCTCACTGCTATTATATCCACAATTAAGGCCAGGATTTACAAGTTTGCTGAAAAAATTTCAATAGTTAGTCAACTGCCTTATATGCTACTACATATTACTTAGCCTAAATAGTCAGCCACTTTGTTATGTACACCTTAAAAAAAATAACAGCCTCCTCCATATACCCCTATAGCTGTCCTAGCCTCACCAAAGCAGGTGTCATTTCTACTCTCTGTGGTAGAAATGATACAAAACAATTGGCTAACAATTTAGGCAAAGTCAAAAGATTACATGTCATTATTAATTTATATTCTACCAAAAAACATTGTCAATGCATGATCACTTCTATATCAATGGACTTACCTTTTAGTATACCTGCCCTTATTTTTATGGACATAATAGCTCTTGTAGACGTTCTCTTCACCTATAGGGCATATCCATGCATTGCATGGGTAACCATTACTGGTATTTTTAGCCCCAGGATTTTCAGCAAACAGCTCACTGCTATTATATCCACAATTAAGGCCAGGATTTACAAGTTTGCTGAAAAAATTTCAATAGTTAGTCAACTGCCTTATATGCTACTACATAATACTTAGCCTAAATAGTCAGCCACTTTGTTATGTACACCTTAAAAAAAAACAGCCTCCTCCATATACCCCTATAGCTGTCCTAGCCTCACCAAAGCAGGTGGCATATCTACTCTCTGTGGTAGAAATGATACATAACAATTGGCTAACAATTTAGGCAAAGTCAATAGATAACATGTTATTAATAATTTATATTCTATTTAAAATATTATCATATATGATATCTTCTATATCAATGCACTTACCTTTTAGTATACCTGACCTTATTTTTGTGGACATAATAGCTCTTGTAGACGATCTCTTCACCTATAGGGCATATCCATGCATTGCATGGGTAACCATTACTGGTATTTTTAGCCCCAGGATTTTCAGCAAACAGCTCACTGCTATTATATCCACAATAAAGGCCAGGCTTTACAAGTTTACTGAAAAAATTTCAATAGTTAGTCAACTGCCTTATATGCTACTACATAATACTTAGCCTAAATAGTCAGCCACTTTGTTATGTACACCTTAAAAAAAATAACAGCCTCCTCCATATACCCCTATAGCTGTCCTAGCCTCACCAAAGCAGGTGTCATTTCTACTCTCTGTGGTAGAAATGATACAAAACAATTGGCTAACAATTTAGGCAAAGTCAAAAGATAACATGTTATTATTAATTTATATTCTACCTAAAAACATTGTCAATGCATGATCACTTCTATATCAATGGACTTACCTTTTAGTATACCTGCCCTTATTTTTGTGGACATAATAGCTCTTGTAGACGTTCTCTTCACCTATAGGGCATATCCATGCATTGCATGGGTAACCATTACTGGTATTTTTAGCCCCAGGATTTTCAGCAAACAGCTCACTGCTATTATATCCACAATTAAGGCCAGGATTTACAAATTTGCTGAAAAAATTTCAATAGTTAGTCAACTGCCTTATATGCTACTACATATTACTTAACCTAAATAGTCAGCCACTTTGTTATTTACACCTTAAAAAAAATAACAGCCTCCTCCATATACCCCTATAGCTGTCCTAGCCTCACCAAAGCAGGTGTCATTTCTACTCTCTGTGGTAGAAATGATACAAAACAATTGGCTAACAATTTAGGCAAAGTCAAAAGATAACATGTCATTATTAATTTATATTCTACCAAAAAACATTGTCAATGCATGATCACTTCTATATCAATGGACTTACCTTTTAGTATACCTGCCCTTATTTTTGTGGACATAATAGCTCTTGTAGACGTTCTCTTCACCTATAGGGCATATCCATGCATTGCATGGGTAACCATTACTGGTATTTTTAGCCCCAGGATTTTCAGCAAACAGCTCACTGCTATTATATCCACAATTAAGGCCAGGATTTACAAGTTTGCTGAAAAAATTTCAATAGTTAGTCAACTGCCTTATATGCTACTACATAATACTTAGCCTAAATAGTCAGCCACTTTGTTATGTACACCTTAAAAAAAAAACAGCCTCCTCCATATACCCCTATAGCTGTCCTAGCCTCACCAAAGCAGGTGGCATATCTACTCTCTGTGGTAGAAATGATACATAACAATTGGCTAACAATTTAGGCAAAGTCAATAGATAACATGTTATTAATAATTTATATTCTATTTAAAATATTATCATATATGATATCTTCTATATCAATGCACTTACCTTTTAGTATACCTGACCTTATTTTTGTGGACATAATAGCTCTTGTAGACGATCTCTTCACCTATAGGGCATATCCATGCATTGCATGGGTAACCATAACTGATATTTTAAGCCCCAGGATTTTAAGCAAACAGCTCACTGCTATTATATCCACAATTAAGGCCAGGATTTACAAGTTTGCTGAAAAAATTTCAATAGTTAGTCAACTGCCTTATATGCTACTACATATTACTTAGCCTAAATAGTCAGCCACTTTGTTATGTACACCTTAAAAAAATAACAGCCTCCTCCATATACCCCTATAGCTGTCCTAGCCTCACCAAAGCAGGTGTCATTTCTACTCTCTGTGGTAGAAATGATACAAAACAATTGGCTAACAATTTAGGCAAAGTCAAAAGATAACATGTCATTATTAATTTATATTCTACCAAAAAACATTGTCAATGCATGATCACTTCTATATCAATGGACTTACCTTTTAGTATACCTGACCTTATTTTTGTGGACATAATAGCTCTTGTAGACGTTCTCTTCACCTATAGGGCATATCCATGCATTGCATGGGTAACCATTACTGGTATTTTTAGCCCCAGGATTTTCAGCAAACAGCTCACTGCTATTATATCCACAATTAAGGCCAGGATTTACAAATTTGCTGAAAAAATTTCAATAGTTAGTCAACTGCCTTATATGCTACTACATATTACTTAGCCTAAATAGTCAGCCACTTTGTTTTTTACACCTTAAAAAAAATAACAGCCTCCTCCATATACCCCTATAGCTGTCCTAGCCTCACCAAAGCAGGTGTCATTTCTACTCTCTGTGGTAGAAATGATACAAAACAATTGGCTAACAATTTAGGCAAAGTCAAAAGATAACATGTCATTATTAATTTATATTCTACCAAAAAACATTGTCAATGCATGATCACTTCTATATCAATGGACTTACCTTTTAGTATACCTGCCCTTATTTTTGTGGACATAATAGCTCTTGTAGACGTTCTCTTCACCTATAGGGCATATCCATGCATTGCATGGGTAACCATTACTGGTATTTTTAGCCCCAGGATTTTCAGCAAACAGCTCACTGCTATTATATCCACAATTAAGGCCAGGATTTACAAGTTTGCTGAAAAAATTTCAATAGTTAGTCAACTGCCTTATATGCTACTACATAATACTTAGCCTAAATAGTCAGCCACTTTGTTATGTACACCTTAAAAAAAAACAGCCTCCTCCATATACCCCTATAGCTGTCCTAGCCTCACCAAGGCAGGTGGCATATCTACTCTCTGTGGTAGAAATGATACATAACAATTGGCTAACAATTTAGGCAAAGTCAATAGATAACATGTTATTAATAATTTATATTCTATTTAAAATATTATCATATATGATATCTTCTATATCAATGCACTTACCTTTTAGTATACCTGACCTTATTTTTGTGGACATAATAGCTCTTGTAGACGATCTCTTCACCTATAGGGCATATCCATGCATTGCATGGGTAACCATAACTGATATTTTAAGCCCCAGGATTTTCAGCAAACAGCTCACTGCTATTATATCCACAATTAAGGCCAGGATTTACAAGTTTGCTGAAAAAATTTCAATAGTTAGTCAACTGCCTTATATGCTACTACATATTACTTAGCCTAAATAGTCAGCCACTTTGTTATGTACACCTTAAAAAAAATAACAGCCTCCTCCATATACCCCTATAGCTGTCCTAGCCTCACCAAAGCAGGTGTCATTTCTACTCTCTGTGGTAGAAATGATACAAAACAATTGGCTAACAATTTAGGCAAAGTCAAAAGATAACATGTCATTATTAATTTATATTCTACCAAAAAACATTGTCAATGCATGATCACTTCTATATCAATGGACTTACCTTTTAGTATACCTGCCCTTATTTTTGTGGACATAATAGCTCTTGTAGACGTTCTCTTCACCTATAGGGCATATCCATGCATTGCATGGGTAACCATTACTGGTATTTTTAGCCCCAGGATTTTCAGCAAACAGCTCACTGCTATTATATCCACAATTAAGGCCAGGATTTACAAGTTTGCTGAAAAAATTTCAATAGTTAGTCAACTGCCTTATATGCTACTACATAATACTTAGCCTAAATAGTCAGCCACTTTGTTATGTACACCTTAAAAAAAACAGCCTCCTCCATATACCCCTATAGCTGTCCTAGCCTCACCAAAGCAGGTGGCATATCTACTCTCTGTGGTAGAAATGATACATAACAATTGGCTAACAATTTAGGCAAAGTCAATAGATAACATGTTATTAATAATTTATATTCTATTTAAAATATTATCATATATGATATCTTCTATATCAATGCACTTACCTTTTAGTATACCTGACCTTATTTTTGTGGACATAATAGCTCTTGTAGACGATCTCTTCACCTATAGGGCATATCCATGCATTGCATGGGTAACCATTACTGGTATTTTTAGCCCCAGGATTTTCAGCAAACAGCTCACTGCTATTATATCCACAATAAAGGCCAGGCTTTACAAGTTTGCTGAAAAAATTTCAATAGTTAGTCAACTGCCTTATATGCTACTACATAATACTTAACCTAAATAGTCAGCCACTTTGTTATGTACACCTTAAAAAAAATAACAGCCTCCTCCATATACCCCTATAGCTGTCCTAGCCTCACCAAAGCAGGTGTCATTTCTACTCTCTGTGGTAGAAATGATACAAAACAATTGGCTAACAATTTAGGCAAAGTCAAAAGATAACATGTTATTATTAATTTATATTCTACCTAAAAAAATTGTCAATGCATGATCACTTCTATATCAATGGACTTACCTTTTAGTATACCTGCCCTTATTTTTGTGGACATAATAGCTCTTGTAGACGTTCACTTCACCTATAGGGCATATCCATGCATTGCATGGGTAACCATTACTGGTATTTTTAGCCCCAGGATTTTCAGCAAACAGCTCACTGCTATTATATCCACAATTAAGGCCAGGATTTACAAGTTTGCTGAAAAAATTTCAATAGTTAGTCAACTGCCTTATATGCTACTACATATTACTTAGCCTAAATAGTCAGCCACTTTGTTATTTACACCTTAAAAAAAATAACAGCCTCCTCCATATACCCCTATAGCTGTCCTAGCCTCACCAAAGCAGGTGTCATTTCTACTCTCTGTGGTAGAAATGATACAAAACAATTGGCTAACAATTTAGGCAAAGTCAAAAGATAACATGTCATTATTAATTTATATTCTACCAAAAAACATTGTCAATGCATGATCACTTCTATATCAATGGACTTACCTTTTAGTATACCTGCCCTTATTTTTGTGGACATAATAGCTCTTGTAGACGTTCACTTCACCTATAGGGCATATCCATGCATTGCATGGGTAACCATTACTGGTATTTTTAGCCCCAGGATTTTCAGCAAACAGCTCACTGCTATTATATCCACAATTAAGGCCAGGATTTACAAGTTTGCTGAAAAAATTTCAATAGTTAGTCAACTGCCTTATATGCTACTACATAATACTTAGCCTAAATAGTCAGCCACTTTGTTATGTACACCTTAAAAAAAAACAGCCTCCTCCATATACCCCTATAGCTGTCCTAGCCTCACCAAAGCAGGTGGCATATCTACTCTCTGTGGTAGAAATGATACATAACAATTGGCTAACAATTTAGGCAAAGTCAATAGATAACATGTTATTAATAATTTATATTCTATTTAAAATATTATCATATATGATATCTTCTATATCAATGCACTTACCTTTTAGTATACCTGACCTTATTTTTGTGGACATAATAGCTCTTGTAGACGATCTCTTCACCTATAGGGCATATCCATGCATTGCATGGGTAACCATAACTGATATTTTAAGCCCCAGGATTTTCAGCAAACAGCTCACTGCTATTATATCCACAATTAAGGCCAGGATTTACAAGTTTGCTGAAAAAATTTCAATAGTTAGTCAACTGCCTTATATGCTACTACATATTACTTAGCCTAAATAGTCAGCCACTTTGTTATGTACACCTTAAAAAAAATAACAGCCTCCTCCATATACCCCTATAGCTGTCCTAGCCTCACCAAAGCAGGTGTCATTTCTACTCTCTGTGGTAGAAATGATACAAAACAATTGGCTAACAATTTAGGCAAAGTCAAAAGATTACATGTCATTATTAATTTATATTCTACCAAAAAACATTGTCAATGCATGATCACTTCTATATCAATGGACTTACCTTTTAGTATACCTGCCCTTATTTTTGTGGACATAATAGCTCTTGTAGACGTTCTCTTCACCTATAGGGCATATCCATGCATTGCATGGGTAACCATTACTGGTATTTTTAGCCCCAGGATTTTCAGCAAACAGCTCACTGCTATTATATCCACAATTAAGGCCAGGATTTACAAGTTTGCTGAAAAAATTTCAATAGTTAGTCAACTGCCTTATATGCTACTACATAATACTTAGCCTAAATAGTCAGCCACTTTGTTATGTACACCTTAAAAAAAACCAGCCTCCTCCATATACCCCTATAGCTGTCCTAGCCTCACCAAAGCAGGTGGCATATCTACTCTCTGTGGTAGAAATGATACATAACAATTGGCTAACAATTTAGGCAAAGTCAATAGATAACATGTTATTAATAATTTATATTCTATTTAAAATATTATCATATATGATATCTTCTATATCAATGCACTTACCTTTTAGTATACCTGACCTTATTTTTGTGGACATAATAGCTCTTGTAGACGATCTCTTCACCTATAGGGCATATCCATGCATTGCATGGGTAACCATTACTGGTATTTTTAGCCCCAGGATTTTCAGCAAACAGCTCACTGCTATTATATCCACAATAAAGGCCAGGCTTTACAAGTTTGCTGAAAAAATTTCAATAGTTAGTCAACTGCCTTATATGCTACTACATAATACTTAGCCTAAATAGTCAGCCACTTTGTTATGTACACCTTAAAAAAAATAACAGCCTCCTCCATATACCCCTATAGCTGTCCTAGCCTCACCAAAGCAGGTGTCATTTCTACTCTCTGTGGTAGAAATGATACAAAACAATTGGCTAACAATTTAGGCAAAGTCAAAAGATAACATGTTATTATTAATTTATATTCTACCTAAAAACATTGTCAATGCATGATCACTTCTATATCAATGGACTTACCTTTTAGTATACCTGCCCTTATTTTTGTGGACATAATAGCTCTTGTAGACGTTCTCTTCACCTATAGGGCATATCCATGCATTGCATGGGTAACCATTACTGGTATTTTCAGCCCCAGGATTTTCAGCAAACAGCTCACTGCTATTATATCCACAATTAAGGCCAGGATTTACAAATTTGCTGAAAAAATGTCAATAGTTAGTCAACTGCCTTATATGCTACTACATATTACTTAGCCTAAATAGTCAGCCACTTTGTTATGTACACCTTAAAAAAAATAACAGCCTCCTCCATATACCCCTATAGCTGTCCTAGCCTCACCAAAGCAGGTGTCATTTCTACTCTCTGTGGTAGAAATGATACAAAACAATTGGCTAACAATTTAGGCAAAGTCAAAAGATAACATGTCATTATTAATTTATATTCTACCAAAAAACATTGTCAATGCATGATCACTTCTATATCAATGGACTTACCTTTTAGTATACCTGCCCTTATTTTTGTGGACATAATAGCTCTTGTAGACGTTCTCTTCACCTATAGGGCATATCCATGCATTGCATGGGTAACCATTACTGGTATTTCTAGCCGAAGGATTTTCAGCAAACAGCTCACTGCTATTATATCCACAATAAAGGCCAGGCTTTACAAGTTTGCTGAAAAAATTTCAATAGTTAGTCAACTGCCTTATATGCTACTACATAATACTTAGCCAAAATAGTCAGCCACTTTGTTATGTACACCTTAAAAAAAATAACAGCCTCCTCCATATACCCCTATAGCTGTCCTAGCCTCACCAAAGCAGGTGTCATTTCTACTCTCTGTGGTAGAAATGATACAAAACAATTGGCTAACAATTTAGGCAAAGTCAAAAGATAACATGTCATTATTAATTTATATTCTACCAAAAAACATTGTCAATGCATGATCACTTCTATATCAATGGACTTACCTTTTAGTATACCTGCCCTTATTTTTGTGGACATAATAGCTCTTGTAGACGTTCTCTTCACCTATAGGGCATATCCATGCATTGCATGGGTAACCATTACTGGTATTTTTAGCCCCAGGATTTTCAGCAAACAGCTCACTGCTATTATATCCACAATTAAGGCCAGGATTTACAAGTTTGCTGAAAAAATTTCAATAGTTAGTCAACTGCCTTATATGCTACTACATAATACTTAGCCAAAATAGTCAGCCACTTTGTTATGTACACCTTAAAAAAAAACAGCCTCCTCCATATACCCCTATAGCTGTCCTAGCCTCACCAAAGCAGGTGGCATATCTACTCTCTGTGGTAGAAATGATACATAACAATTGGCTAACAATTTAGGCAAAGTCAATAGATAACATGTTATTAATAATTTATATTCTATTTAAAATATTATCATATATGATATCTTCTATATCAATGCACTTACCTTTTAGTATACCTGACCTTATTTTTGTGGACATAATAGCTCTTGTAGACGATCTCTTCACCTATAGGGCATATCCATGCATTGCATGGGTAACCATAACTGATATTTTAAGCCCCAGGATTTCCAGCAAACAGCTCACTGCTATTATATCCACAATTAAGGCCAGGATTTACAAGTTTGCTGAAAAAATTTCAATAGTTAGTCAACTGCCTTATATGCTACTACATATTACTTAGCCTAAATAGTCAGCCACTTTGTTATGTACACCTTAAAAAAAATAACAGCCTCCTCCATATACCCCTATAGCTGTCCTAGCCTCACCAAAGCAGGTGTCATTTCTACTCTCTGTGGTAGAAATGATACAAAACAATTGGCTAACAATTTAGGCAAAGTCAAAAGATAACATGTCATTATTAATTTATATTCTACCAAAAAACATTGTCAATGCATGATCACTTCTATATCAATGGACTTACCTTTTAGTATACCTGCCCTTATTTTTGTGGACATAATAGCTCTTGTAGACGTTCTCTTCACCTATAGGGCATATCCATGCATTGCATGGGTAACCATTACTGGTATTTTTAGCCCCAGGATTTTCAGCAAACAGCTCACTGCTATTATATCCACAATTAAGGCCAGGATTTACAAGTTTGCTGAAAAAATTTCAATAGTTAGTCAACTGCCTTATATGCTACTACATATTACTTAGCCTAAATAGTCAGCCACTTTGTTATTTACACCTTAAAAAAAATAACAGCCTCCTCCATATACCCCTATAGCTGTCCTAGCCTCACCAAAGCAGGTGTCATTTCTACTCTCTGTGGTAGAAATGACACAAAACAATTGGCTAACAATTTAGGCAAAGTCAAAAGATAACATGTCATTATTAATTTATATTCTACCAAAAAACATTGTCAATGCATGATCACTTCTATATCAATGGACTTACCTTTTAGTATACCTGCCCTTATTTTTGTGGACATAATAGCTCTTGTAGACGTTCACTTCACCTATAGGGCATATCCATGCATTGCATGGGTAACCATTACTGGTATTTTTAGCCCCAGGATTTTCAGCAAACAGCTCACTGCTATTATATCCACAATTAAGGCCAGGATTTACAAGTTTGCTGAAAAAATTTCAATAGTTAGTCAACTGCCTTATATGCTACTACATAATACTTAGCCTAAATAGTCAGCCACTTTGTTATGTACACCTTAAAAAAAAACAGCCTCCTCCATATACCCCTATAGCTGTCCTAGCCTCACCAAAGCAGGTGGCATATCTACTCTCTGTGGTAGAAATGATACATAACAATTGGCTAACAATTTAGGCAAAGTCAATAGATAACATGTTATTAATAATTTATATTCTATTTAAAATATTATCATATATGATATCTTCTATATCAATGCACTTACCTTTTAGTATACCTGACCTTATTTTTGTGGACATAATAGCTCTTGTAGACGATCTCTTCACCTATAGGGCATATCCATGCATTGCATGGGTAACCATAACTGATATTTTAAGCCCCAGGATTTTCAGCAAACAGCTCACTGCTATTATATCCACAATTAAGGCCAGGATTTACAAGTTTGCTGAAAAAATTTCAATAGTTAGTCAACTGCCTTATATGCTACTACATATTACTTAGCCTAAATAGTCAGCCACTTTGTTATGTACACCTTAAAAAAAATAACAGCCTCCTCCATATACCCCTATAGCTGTCCTAGCCTCACCAAAGCAGGTGTCATTTCTACTCTCTGTGGTAGAAATGATACAAAACAATTGGCTAACAATTTAGGCAAAGTCAAAAGATTACATGTCATTATTAATTTATATTCTACCAAAAAACATTGTCAATGCATGATCACTTCTATATCAATGGACTTACCTTTTAGTATACCTGCCCTTATTTTTGTGGACATAATAGCTCTTGTAGACGTTCTCTTCACCTATAGGGCATATCCATGCATTGCATGGGTAACCATTACTGGTATTTTTAGCCCCAGGATTTTCAGCAAACAGCTCACTGCTATTATATCCACAATTAAGGCCAGGATTTACAAGTTTGCTGAAAAAATTTCAATAGTTAGTCAACTGCCTTATATGCTACTACATAATACTTAGCCTAAATAGTCAGCCACTTTGTTATGTACACCTTAAAAAAAACCAGCCTCCTCCATATACCCCTATAGCTGTCCTAGCCTCACCAAAGCAGGTGGCATATCTACTCTCTGTGGTAGAAATGATACATAACAATTGGCTAACAATTTAGGCAAAGTCAATAGATAACATGTTATTAATAATTTATATTCTATTTAAAATATTATCATATATGATATCTTCTATATCAATGCACTTACCTTTTAGTATACCTGACCTTATTTTTGTGGACATAATAGCTCTTGTAGACGATCTCTTCACCTATAGGGCATATCCATGCATTGCATGGGTAACCATTACTGGTATTTTTAGCCCCAGGATTTTCAGCAAACAGCTCACTGCTATTATATCCACAATAAAGGCCAGGCTTTACAAGTTTGCTGAAAAAATTTCAATAGTTAGTCAACTGCCTTATATGCTACTACATAATACTTAGCCTAAATAGTCAGCCACTTTGTTATGTACACCTTAAAAAAAATAACAGCCTCCTCCATATACCCCTATAGCTGTCCTAGCCTCACCAAAGCAGGTGTCATTTCTACTCTCTGTGGTAGAAATGATACAAAACAATTGGCTAACAATTTAGGCAAAGTCAAAAGATAACATGTTATTATTAATTTATATTCTACCTAAAAACATTGTCAATGCATGATCACTTCTATATCAATGGACTTACCTTTTAGTATACCTGCCCTTATTTTTGTGGACATAATAGCTCTTGTAGACGTTCTCTTCACCTATAGGGCATATCCATGCATTGCATGGGTAACCATTACTGGTATTTTCAGCCCCAGGATTTTCAGCAAACAGCTCACTGCTATTATATCCACAATTAAGGCCAGGATTTACAAATTTGCTGAAAAAATGTCAATAGTTAGTCAACTGCCTTATATGCTACTACATATTACTTAGCCTAAATAGTCAGCCACTTTGTTATGTACACCTTAAAAAAAATAACAGCCTCCTCCATATACCCCTATAGCTGTCCTAGCCTCACCAAAGCAGGTGTCATTTCTACTCTCTGTGGTAGAAATGATACAAAACAATTGGCTAACAATTTAGGCAAAGTCAAAAGATAACATGTCATTATTAATTTATATTCTACCAAAAAACATTGTCAATGCATGATCACTTCTATATCAATGGACTTACCTTTTAGTATACCTGCCCTTATTTTTGTGGACATAATAGCTCTTGTAGACGTTCTCTTCACCTATAGGGCATATCCATGCATTGCATGGGTAACCATTACTGGTATTTCTAGCCGAAGGATTTTCAGCAAACAGCTCACTGCTATTATATCCACAATAAAGGCCAGGCTTTACAAGTTTGCTGAAAAAATTTCAATAGTTAGTCAACTGCCTTATATGCTACTACATAATACTTAGCCAAAATAGTCAGCCACTTTGTTATGTACACCTTAAAAAAAATAACAGCCTCCTCCATATACCCCTATAGCTGTCCTAGCCTCACCAAAGCAGGTGTCATTTCTACTCTCTGTGGTAGAAATGATACAAAACAATTGGCTAACAATTTAGGCAAAGTCAAAAGATAACATGTCATTATTAATTTATATTCTACCAAAAAACATTGTCAATGCATGATCACTTCTATATCAATGGACTTACCTTTTAGTATACCTGCCCTTATTTTTGTGGACATAATAGCTCTTGTAGACGTTCTCTTCACCTATAGGGCATATCCATGCATTGCATGGGTAACCATTACTGGTATTTTTAGCCCCAGGATTTTCAGCAAACAGCTCACTGCTATTATATCCACAATTAAGGCCAGGATTTACAAGTTTGCTGAAAAAATTTCAATAGTTAGTCAACTGCCTTATATGCTACTACATAATACTTAGCCAAAATAGTCAGCCACTTTGTTATGTACACCTTAAAAAAAAACAGCCTCCTCCATATACCCCTATAGCTGTCCTAGCCTCACCAAAGCAGGTGGCATATCTACTCTCTGTGGTAGAAATGATACATAACAATTGGCTAACAATTTAGGCAAAGTCAATAGATAACATGTTATTAATAATTTATATTCTATTTAAAATATTATCATATATGATATCTTCTATATCAATGCACTTACCTTTTAGTATACCTGACCTTATTTTTGTGGACATAATAGCTCTTGTAGACGATCTCTTCACCTATAGGGCATATCCATGCATTGCATGGGTAACCATAACTGATATTTTAAGCCCCAGGATTTCCAGCAAACAGCTCACTGCTATTATATCCACAATTAAGGCCAGGATTTACAAGTTTGCTGAAAAAATTTCAATAGTTAGTCAACTGCCTTATATGCTACTACATATTACTTAGCCTAAATAGTCAGCCACTTTGTTATGTACACCTTAAAAAAAATAACAGCCTCCTCCATATACCCCTATAGCTGTCCTAGCCTCACCAAAGCAGGTGTCATTTCTACTCTCTGTGGTAGAAATGATACAAAACAATTGGCTAACAATTTAGGCAAAGTCAAAAGATAACATGTCATTATTAATTTATATTCTACCAAAAAACATTGTCAATGCATGATCACTTCTATATCAATGGACTTACCTTTTAGTATACCTGCCCTTATTTTTGTGGACATAATAGCTCTTGTAGACGTTCTCTTCACCTATAGGGCATATCCATGCATTGCATGGGTAACCATTACTGGTATTTTTAGCCCCAGGATTTTCAGCAAACAGCTCACTGCTATTATATCCACAATTAAGGCCAGGATTTACAAGTTTGCTGAAAAAATTTCAATAGTTAGTCAACTGCCTTATATGCTACTACATAATACTTAGCCTAAATAGTCAGCCACTTTGTTATGTACACCTTAAAAAAAAAACAGCCTCCTCCATATACCCCTATAGCTGTCCTAGCCTCACCAAAGCAGGTGGCATATCTACTCTCTGTGGTAGAAATGATACATAACAATTGGCTAACAATTTAGGCAAAGTCAATAGATAACATGTTATTAATAATTTATATTCTATTTAAAATATTATCATATATGATATCTTCTATATCAATGCACTTACCTTTTAGTATACCTGACCTTATTTTTGTGGACATAATAGCTCTTGTAGACGATCTCTTCACCTATAGGGCATATCCATGCATTGCATGGGTAACCATAACTGATATTTTAAGCCCCAGGATTTTAAGCAAACAGCTCACTGCTATTATATCCACAATTAAGGCCAGGATTTACAAGTTTGCTGAAAAAATTTCAATAGTTAGTCAACTGCCTTATATGCTACTACATATTACTTAGCCTAAATAGTCAGCCACTTTGTTATGTACACCTTAAAAAAATAACAGCCTCCTCCATATACCCCTATAGCTGTCCTAGCCTCACCAAAGCAGGTGTCATTTCTACTCTCTGTGGTAGAAATGATACAAAACAATTGGCTAACAATTTAGGCAAAGTCAAAAGATAACATGTCATTATTAATTTATATTCTACCAAAAAACATTGTCAATGCATGATCACTTCTATATCAATGGACTTACCTTTTAGTATACCTGACCTTATTTTTGTGGACATAATAGCTCTTGTAGACGTTCTCTTCACCTATAGGGCATATCCATGCATTGCATAGGTAACCGTTACTGGTATTTTTAGCCCCAGGATTTTCAGCAAACAGCTCACTGCTATTATATCCACAATTAAGGCCAGGATTTACAAATTTGCTGAAAAAATTTCAATAGTTAGTCAACTGCCTTATATGCTACTACATATTACTTAGCCTAAATAGTCAGCCACTTTGTTTTTTACACCTTAAAAAAAATAACAGCCTCCTCCATATACCCCTATAGCTGTCCTAGCCTCACCAAAGCAGGTGTCATTTCTACTCTCTGTGGTAGAAATGATACAAAACAATTGGCTAACAATTTAGGCAAAGTCAAAAGATAACATGTCATTATTAATTTATATTCTACCAAAAAACATTGTCAATGCATGATCACTTCTATATCAATGGACTTACCTTTTAGTATACCTGCCCTTATTTTTGTGGACATAATAGCTCTTGTAGACGTTCTCTTCACCTATAGGGCATATCCATGCATTGCATGGGTAACCATTACTGGTATTTTTAGCCCCAGGATTTTCAGCAAACAGCTCACTGCTATTATATCCACAATTAAGGCCAGGATTTACAAGTTTGCTGAAAAAATTTCAATAGTTAGTCAACTGCCTTATATGCTACTACATAATACTTAGCCTAAATAGTCAGCCACTTTGTTATGTACACCTTAAAAAAAAACAGCCTCCTCCATATACCCCTATAGCTGTCCTAGCCTCACCAAAGCAGGTGGCATATCTACTCTCTGTGGTAGAAATGATACATAACAATTGGCTAACAATTTAGGCAAAGTCAATAGATAACATGTTATTAATAATTTATATTCTATTTAAAATATTATCATATATGATATCTTCTATATCAATGCACTTACCTTTTAGTATACCTGACCTTATTTTTGTGGACATAATAGCTCTTGTAGACGATCTCTTCACCTATAGGGCATATCCATGCATTGCATGGGTAACCATAACTGATATTTTAAGCCCCAGGATTTTCAGCAAACAGCTCACTGCTATTATATCCACAATTAAGGCCAGGATTTACAAGTTTGCTGAAAAAATTTCAATAGTTAGTCAACTGCCTTATATGCTACTACATATTACTTAGCCTAAATAGTCAGCCACTTTGTTATGTACACCTTAAAAAAAATAACAGCCTCCTCCATATACCCCTATAGCTGTCCTAGCCTCACCAAAGCAGGTGTCATTTCTACTCTCTGTGGTAGAAATGATACAAAACAATTGGCTAACAATTTAGGCAAAGTCAAAAGATAACATGTCATTATTAATTTATATTCTACCAAAAAACATTGTCAATGCATGATCACTTCTATATCAATGGACTTACCTTTTAGTATACCTGCCCTTATTTTTGTGGACATAATAGCTCTTGTAGACGTTCTCTTCACCTATAGGGCATATCCATGCATTGCATGGGTAACCATTACTGGTATTTTTAGCCCCAGGATTTTCAGCAAACAGCTCACTGCTATTATATCCACAATTAAGGCCAGGATTTACAAGTTTGCTGAAAAAATTTCAATAGTTAGTCAACTGCCTTATATGCTACTACATAATACTTAGCCTAAATAGTCAGCCACTTTGTTATGTACACCTTAAAAAAAACAGCCTCCTCCATATACCCCTATAGCTGTCCTAGCCTCACCAAAGCAGG
Organism: Engystomops pustulosus; assembly: GCF_040894005.1. NCBI lineage: Eukaryota > Metazoa > Chordata > Amphibia > Anura > Leptodactylidae > Engystomops > Engystomops pustulosus. The sequence continues at coordinate 143,622,724 of NC_092417.1, read as the reverse complement.
TGGCATATCTACTCTCTGTGGTAGAAATGATACATAACAATTGGCTAACAATTTAGGCAAAGTCAATAGATAACATGTTATTAATAATTTATATTCTATTTAAAATATTATCATATATGATATCTTCTATATCAATGCACTTACCTTTTAGTATACCTGACCTTATTTTTGTGGACATAATAGCTCTTGTAGACGATCTCTTCACCTATAGGGCATATCCATGCATTGCATGGGTAACCATTACTGGTATTTTTAGCCCCAGGATTTTCAGCAAACAGCTCACTGCTATTATATCCACAATAAAGGCCAGGCTTTACAAGTTTGCTGAAAAAATTTCAATAGTTAGTCAACTGCCTTATATGCTACTACATAATACTTAACCTAAATAGTCAGCCACTTTGTTATGTACACCTTAAAAAAAATAACAGCCTCCTCCATATACCCCTATAGCTGTCCTAGCCTCACCAAAGCAGGTGTCATTTCTACTCTCTGTGGTAGAAATGATACAAAACAATTGGCTAACAATTTAGGCAAAGTCAAAAGATAACATGTTATTATTAATTTATATTCTACCTAAAAACATTGTCAATGCATGATCACTTCTATATCAATGGACTTACCTTTTAGTATACCTGCCCTTATTTTTGTGGACATAATAGCTCTTGTAGACGTTCACTTCACCTATAGGGCATATCCATGCATTGCATGGGTAACCATTACTGGTATTTTTAGCCCCAGGATTTTCAGCAAACAGCTCACTGCTATTATATCCACAATTAAGGCCAGGATTTACAAGTTTGCTGAAAAAATTTCAATAGTTAGTCAACTGCCTTATATGCTACTACATATTACTTAGCCTAAATAGTCAGCCACTTTGTTATTTACACCTTAAAAAAAATAACAGCCTCCTCCATATACCCCTATAGCTGTCCTAGCCTCACCAAAGCAGGTGTCATTTCTACTCTCTGTGGTAGAAATGATACAAAACAATTGGCTAACAATTTAGGCAAAGTCAAAAGATAACATGTCATTATTAATTTATATTCTACCAAAAAACATTGTCAATGCATGATCACTTCTATATCAATGGACTTACCTTTTAGTATACCTGCCCTTATTTTTGTGGACATAATAGCTCTTGTAGACGTTCTCTTCACCTATAGGGCATATCCATGCATTGCATGGGTAACCATTACTGGTATTTTTAGCCCCAGGATTTTCAGCAAACAGCTCACTGCTATTATATCCACAATTAAGGCCAGGATTTACAAGTTTGCTGAAAAAATTTCAATAGTAAGTCAACTGCCTTATATGCTACTACATAATACTTAGCCTAAATAGTCAGCCACTTTGTTATGTACACCTTAAAAAAAAACAGCCTCCTCCATATACCCCTATAGCTGTCCTAGCCTCACCAAAGCAGGTGGCATATCTACTCTCTGTGGTAGAAATGATACATAACAATTGGCTAACAATTTAGGCAAAGTCAATAGATAACATGTTATTAATAATTTATATTCTATTTAAAATATTATCATATATGATATCTTCTATATCAATGCACTTACCTTTTAGTATACCTGACCTTATTTTTGTGGACATAATAGCTCTTGTAGACGATCTCTTCACCTATAGAGCATATCCATGCATTGCATGGGTAACCATAACTGATATTTTAAGCCCCAGGATTTTCAGCAAACAGCTCACTGCTATTATATCCACAATTAAGGCCAGGATTTACAAGTTTGCTGAAAAAATTTCAATAGTTAGTCAACTGCCTTATATGCTACTACATATTACTTAGCCTAAATAGTCAGCCACTTTGTTATGTACACCTTAAAAAAAATAACAGCCTCCTCCATATACCCCTATAGCTGTCCTAGCCTCACCAAAGCAGGTGTCATTTCTACTCTCTGTGGTAGAAATGATACAAAACAATTGGCTAACAATTTAGGCAAAGTCAAAAGATTACATGTCATTATTAATTTATATTCTACCAAAAAACATTGTCAATGCATGATCACTTCTATATCAATGGACTTACCTTTTAGTATACCTGCCCTTATTTTTGTGGACATAATAGCTCTTGTAGACGTTCTCTTCACCTATAGGGCATATCCATGCATTGCATGGGTAACCATTACTGGTATTTTTAGCCCCAGGATTTTCAGCAAACAGCTCACTGCTATTATATCCACAATCAAGGCCAGGATTTACAAGTTTGCTGAAAAAATTTCAATAGTTAGTCAACTGCCTTATATGCTACTACATAATACTTAGCCTAAATAGTCAGCCACTTTGTTATGTACACCTTAAAAAAAACCAGCCTCCTCCATATACCCCTATAGCTGTCCTAGCCTCACCAAAGCAGGTGGCATATCTACTCTCTGTGGTAGAAATGATACATAACAATTGGCTAACAATTTAGGCAAAGTCAATAGATAACATGTTATTAATAATTTATATTCTATTTAAAATATTATCATATATGATATCTTCTATATCAATGCACTTACCTTTTAGTATACCTGACCTTATTTTTGTGGACATAATAGCTCTTGTAGACGATCTCTTCACCTATAGGGCATATCCATGCATTGCATGGGTAACCATTACTGGTATTTTTAGCCCCAGGATTTTCAGCAAACAGCTCACTGCTATTATATCCACAATAAAGGCCAGGCTTTACAAGTTTGCTGAAAAAATTTCAATAGTTAGTCAACTGCCTTATATGCTACTACATAATACTTAGCCTAAATAGTCAGCCACTTTGTTATGTACACCTTAAAAAAAATAACAGCCTCCTCCATATACCCCTATAGCTGTCCTAGCCTCACCAAAGCAGGTGTCATTTCTACTCTCTGTGGTAGAAATGATACAAAACAATTGGCTAACAATTTAGGCAAAGTCAAAAGATAACATGTTATTATTAATTTATATTCTACCTAAAAACATTGTCAATGCATGATCACTTCTATATCAATGGACTTACCTTTTAGTATACCTGCCCTTATTTTTGTGGACATAATAGCTCTTGTAGACGTTCTCTTCACCTATAGGGCATATCCATGCATTGCATGGGTAACCATTACTGGTATTTTTAGCCCCAGGATTTTCAGCAAACAGCTCACTGCTATTATATCCACAATTAAGGCCAGGATTTACAAATTTGCTGAAAAAATGTCAATAGTTAGTCAACTGCCTTATATGCTACTACATATTACTTAGCCTAAATAGTCAGCCACTTTGTTATTTACACCTTAAAAAAAATAACAGCCTCCTCCATATACCCCTATAGCTGTCCTAGCCTCACCAAAGCAGGTGTCATTTCTACTCTCTGTGGTAGAAATGATACAAAACAATTGGCTAACAATTTAGGCAAAGTCAAAAGATAACATGTCATTATTAATTTATATTCTACCAAAAAACATTGTCAATGCATGATCACTTCTATATCAATGGACTTACCTTTTAGTATACCTGCCCTTATTTTTGTGGACATAATAGCTCTTGTAGACGTTCTCTTCACCTATAGGGCATATCCATGCATTGCATGGGTAACCATTACTGGTATTTCTAGCCGAAGGATTTTCAGCAAACAGCTCACTGCTATTATATCCACAATAAAGGCCAGGCTTTACAAGTTTGCTGAAAAAATTTCAATAGTTAGTCAACTGCCTTATATGCTACTACATAATACTTAGCCAAAATAGTCAGCCACTTTGTTATGTACACCTTAAAAAAAATAACAGCCTCCTCCATATACCCCTATAGCTGTCCTAGCCTCACCAAAGCAGGTGTCATTTCTACTCTCTGTGGTAGAAATGATACAAAACAATTGGCTAACAATTTAGGCAAAGTCAAAAGATAACATGTCATTATTAATTTATATTCTACCAAAAAACATTGTCAATGCATGATCACTTCTATATCAATGGACTTACCTTTTAGTATACCTGCCCTTATTTTTGTGGACATAATAGCTCTTGTAGACGTTCTCTTCACCTATAGGGCATATCCATGCATTGCATGGGTAACCATTACTGGTATTTTTAGCCCCAGGATTTTCAGCAAACAGCTCACTGCTATTATATCCACAATTAAGGCCAGGATTTACAAGTTTGCTGAAAAAATTTCAATAGTTAGTCAACTGCCTTATATGCTACTACATAATACTTAGCCAAAATAGTCAGCCACTTTGTTATGTACACCTTAAAAAAAAACAGCCTCCTCCATATACCCCTATAGCTGTCCTAGCCTCACCAAAGCAGGTGGCATATCTACTCTCTGTGGTAGAAATGATACATAACAATTGGCTAACAATTTAGGCAAAGTCAATAGATAACATGTTATTAATAATTTATATTCTATTTAAAATATTATCATATATGATATCTTCTATATCAATGCACTTACCTTTTAGTATACCTGACCTTATTTTTGTGGACATAATAGCTCTTGTAGACGATCTCTTCACCTATAGGGCATATCCATGCATTGCATGGGTAACCATAACTGATATTTTAAGCCCCAGGATTTCCAGCAAACAGCTCACTGCTATTATATCCACAATTAAGGCCAGGATTTACAAGTTTGCTGAAAAAATTTCAATAGTTAGTCAACTGCCTTATATGCTACTACATATTACTTAGCCTAAATAGTCAGCCACTTTGTTATGTACACCTTAAAAAAAATAACAGCCTCCTCCATATACCCCTATAGCTGTCCTAGCCTCACCAAAGCAGGTGTCATTTCTACTCTCTGTGGTAGAAATGATACAAAACAATTGGCTAACAATTTAGGCAAAGTCAAAAGATAACATGTCATTATTAATTTATATTCTACCAAAAAACATTGTCAATGCATGATCACTTCTATATCAATGGACTTACCTTTTAGTATACCTGCCCTTATTTTTGTGGACATAATAGCTCTTGTAGACGTTCTCTTCACCTATAGGGCATATCCATGCATTGCATGGGTAACCATTACTGGTATTTTTAGCCCCAGGATTTTCAGCAAACAGCTCACTGCTATTATATCCACAATTAAGGCCAGGATTTACAAGTTTGCTGAAAAAATTTCAATAGTTAGTCAACTGCCTTATATGCTACTACATAATACTTAGCCTAAATAGTCAGCCACTTTGTTATGTACACCTTAAAAAAAAACAGCCTCCTCCATATACCCCTATAGCTGTCCTAGCCTCACCAAAGCAGGTGGCATATCTACTCTCTGTGGTAGAAATGATACATAACAATTGGCTAACAATTTAGGCAAAGTCAATAGATAACATGTTATTAATAATTTATATTCTATTTAAAATATTATCATATATGATATCTTCTATATCAATGCACTTACCTTTTAGTATACCTGACCTTATTTTTGTGGACATAATAGCTCTTGTAGACGATCTCTTCACCTATAGGGCATATCCATGCATTGCATGGGTAACCATAACTGATATTTTAAGCCCCAGGATTTTAAGCAAACAGCTCACTGCTATTATATCCACAATTAAGGCCAGGATTTACAAGTTTGCTGAAAAAATTTCAATAGTTAGTCAACTGCCTTATATGCTACTACATATTACTTAGCCTAAATAGTCAGCCACTTTGTTATGTACACCTTAAAAAAATAACAGCCTCCTCCATATACCCCTATAGCTGTCCTAGCCTCACCAAAGCAGGTGTCATTTCTACTCTCTGTGGTAGAAATGATACAAAACAATTGGCTAACAATTTAGGCAAAGTCAAAAGATAACATGTCATTATTAATTTATATTCTACCAAAAAACATTGTCAATGCATGATCACTTCTATATCAATGGACTTACCTTTTAGTATACCTGACCTTATTTTTGTGGACATAATAGCTCTTGTAGACGTTCTCTTCACCTATAGGGCATATCCATGCATTGCATGGGTAACCATTACTGGTATTTTTAGCCCCAGGATTTTCAGCAAACAGCTCACTGCTATTATATCCACAATTAAGGCCAGGATTTACAAATTTGCTGAAAAAATTTCAATAGTTAGTCAACTGCCTTATATGCTACTACATATTACTTAGCCTAAATAGTCAGCCACTTTGTTTTTTACACCTTAAAAAAAATAACAGCCTCCTCCATATACCCCTATAGCTGTCCTAGCCTCACCAAAGCAGGTGTCATTTCTACTCTCTGTGGTAGAAATGATACAAAACAATTGGCTAACAATTTAGGCAAAGTCAAAAGATAACATGTCATTATTAATTTATATTCTACCAAAAAACATTGTCAATGCATGATCACTTCTATATCAATGGACTTACCTTTTAGTATACCTGCCCTTATTTTTGTGGACATAATAGCTCTTGTAGACGTTCTCTTCACCTATAGGGCATATCCATGCATTGCATGGGTAACCATTACTGGTATTTTTAGCCCCAGGATTTTCAGCAAACAGCTCACTGCTATTATATCCACAATTAAGGCCAGGATTTACAAGTTTGCTGAAAAAATTTCAATAGTTAGTCAACTTCCTTATATGCTACTACATAATACTTAGCCTAAATAGTCAGCCACTTTGTTATGTACACCTTAAAAAAAAACAGCCTCCTCCATATACCCCTATAGCTGTCCTAGCCTCACCAAAGCAGGTGGCATATCTACTCTCTGTGGTAGAAATGATACATAACAATTGGCTAACAATTTAGGCAAAGTCAATAGATAACATGTTATTAATAATTTATATTCTATTTAAAATATTATCATATATGATATCTTCTATATCAATGCACTTACCTTTTAGTATACCTGACCTTATTTTTGTGGACATAATAGCTCTTGTAGACGATCTCTTCACCTATAGGGCATATCCATGCATTGCATGGGTAACCATAACTGATATTTTAAGCCCCAGGATTTTCAGCAAACAGCTCACTGCTATTATATCCACAATTAAGGCCAGGATTTACAAGTTTGCTGAAAAAATTTCAATAGTTAGTCAACTGCCTTATATGCTACTACATATTACTTAGCCTAAATAGTCAGCCACTTTGTTATGTACACCTTAAAAAAAATAACAGCCTCCTCCATATACCCCTATAGCTGTCCTAGCCTCACCAAAGCAGGTGTCATTTCTACTCTCTGTGGTAGAAATGATACAAAACAATTGGCTAACAATTTAGGCAAAGTCAAAAGATAACATGTCATTATTAATTTATATTCTACCAAAAAACATTGTCAATGCATGATCACTTCTATATCAATGGACTTACCTTTTAGTATACCTGCCCTTATTTTTGTGGACATAATAGCTCTTGTAGACGTTCTCTTCACCTATAGGGCATATCCATGCATTGCATGGGTAACCATTACTGGTATTTTTAGCCCCAGGATTTTCAGCAAACAGCTCACTGCTATTATATCCACAATTAAGGCCAGGATTTACAAGTTTGCTGAAAAAATTTCAATAGTTAGTCAACTGCCTTATATGCTACTACATAATACTTAGCCTAAATAGTCAGCCACTTTGTTATGTACACCTTAAAAAAAACAGCCTCCTCCATATACCCCTATAGCTGTCCTAGCCTCACCAAAGCAGGTGGCATATCTACTCTCTGTGGTAGAAATGATACATAACAATTGGCTAACAATTTAGGCAAAGTCAATAGATAACATGTTATTAATAATTTATATTCTATTTAAAATATTATCATATATGATATCTTCTATATCAATGCACTTACCTTTTAGTATACCTGACCTTATTTTTGTGGACATAATAGCTCTTGTAGACGATCTCTTCACCTATAGGGCATATCCATGCATTGCATGGGTAACCATTACTGGTATTTTTAGCCCCAGGATTTTCAGCAAACAGCTCACTGCTATTATATCCACAATAAAGGCCAGGCTTTACAAGTTTGCTGAAAAAATTTCAATAGTTAGTCAACTGCCTTATATGCTACTACATAATACTTAACCTAAATAGTCAGCCACTTTGTTATGTACACCTTAAAAAAAATAACAGCCTCCTCCATATACCCCTATAGCTGTCCTAGCCTCACCAAAGCAGGTGTCATTTCTACTCTCTGTGGTAGAAATGATACAAAACAATTGGCTAACAATTTAGGCAAAGTCAAAAGATAACATGTTATTATTAATTTATATTCTACCTAAAAACATTGTCAATGCATGATCACTTCTATATCAATGGACTTACCTTTTAGTATACCTGCCCTTATTTTTGTGGACATAATAGCTCTTGTAGACGTTCACTTCACCTATAGGGCATATCCATGCATTGCATGGGTAACCATTACTGGTATTTTTAGCCCCAGGATTTTCAGCAAACAGCTCACTGCTATTATATCCACAATTAAGGCCAGGATTTACAAGTTTGCTGAAAAAATTTCAATAGTTAGTCAACTGCCTTATATGCTACTACATATTACTTAGCCTAAATAGTCAGCCACTTTGTTATTTACACCTTAAAAAAAATAACAGCCTCCTCCATATACCCCTATAGCTGTCCTAGCCTCACCAAAGCAGGTGTCATTTCTACTCTCTGTGGTAGAAATGATACAAAACAATTGGCTAACAATTTAGGCAAAGTCAAAAGATAACATGTCATTATTAATTTATATTCTACCAAAAAACATTGTCAATGCATGATCACTTCTATATCAATGGACTTACCTTTTAGTATACCTGCCCTTATTTTTGTGGACATAATAGCTCTTGTAGACGTTCTCTTCACCTATAGGGCATATCCATGCATTGCATGGGTAACCATTACTGGTATTTTTAGCCCCAGGATTTTCAGCAAACAGCTCACTGCTATTATATCCACAATTAAGGCCAGGATTTACAAGTTTGCTGAAAAAATTTCAATAGTTAGTCAACTGCCTTATATGCTACTACATAATACTTAGCCTAAATAGTCAGCCACTTTGTTATGTACACCTTAAAAAAAAACAGCCTCCTCCATATACCCCTATAGCTGTCCTAGCCTCACCAAAGCAGGTGGCATATCTACTCTCTGTGGTAGAAATGATACAAAACAATTGGCTAACAATTTAGGCAAAGTCAAAAGATAACATGTCATTATTAATTTATATTCTACCAAAAAACATTGTCAATGCATGATCACTTCTATATCAATGGACTTACCTTTTAGTATACCTGCCCTTATTTTTGTGGACATAATAGCTCTTGTAGACGTTCTCTTCACCTATAGGGCATATCCATGCATTGCATGGGTAACCATTACTGGTATTTTTAGCCCCAGGATTTTCAGCAAACAGCTCACTGCTATTATATCCACAATAAAGGCCAGGCTTTACAAGTTTGCTGAAAAAATTTCAATAGTTAGTCAACTGCCTTATATGCTACTACATAATACTTAACCTAAATAGTCAGCCACTTTGTTATGTACACCTTAAAAAAAATAACAGCCTCCTCCATATACCCCTATAGCTGTCCTAGCCTCACCAAAGCAGGTGTCATTTCTACTCTCTGTGGTAGAAATGATACAAAACAATTGGCTAACAATTTAGGCAAAGTCAAAAGATAACATGTTATTATTAATTTATATTCTACCTAAAAACATTGTCAATGCATGATCACTTCTATATCAATGGACTTACCTTTTAGTATACCTGCCCTTATTTTTGTGGACATAATAGCTCTTGTAGACGTTCACTTCACCTATAGGGCATATCCATGCATTGCATGGGTAACCATTACTGGTATTTTTAGCCCCAGGATTTTCAGCAAACAGCTCACTGCTATTATATCCACAATTAAGGCCAGGATTTACAAGTTTGCTGAAAAAATTTCAATAGTTAGTCAACTGCCTTATATGCTACTACATATTACTTAGCCTAAATAGTCAGCCACTTTGTTATTTACACCTTAAAAAAAATAACAGCCTCCTCCATATACCCCTATAGCTGTCCTAGCCTCACCAAAGCAGGTGTCATTTCTACTCTCTGTGGTAGAAATGATACAAAACAATTGGCTAACAATTTAGGCAAAGTCAAAAGATAACATGTCATTATTAATTTATATTCTACCAAAAAACATTGTCAATGCATGATCACTTCTATATCAATGGACTTACCTTTTAGTATACCTGCCCTTATTTTTGTGGACATAATAGCTCTTGTAGACGTTCTCTTCACCTATAGGGCATATCCATGCATTGCATGGGTAACCATTACTGGTATTTTTAGCCCCAGGATTTTCAGCAAACAGCTCACTGCTATTATATCCACAATTAAGGCCAGGATTTACAAGTTTGCTGAAAAAATTTCAATAGTTAGTCAACTGCCTTATATGCTACTACATAATACTTAGCCTAAATAGTCAGCCACTTTGTTATGTACACCTTAAAAAAAAACAGCCTCCTCCATATACCCCTATAGCTGTCCTAGCCTCACCAAAGCAGGTGGCATATCTACTCTCTGTGGTAGAAATGATACATAACAATTGGCTAACAATTTAGGCAAAGTCAATAGATAACATGTTATTAATAATTTATATTCTATTTAAAATATTATCATATATGATATCTTCTATATCAATGCACTTACCTTTTAGTATACCTGACCTTATTTTTGTGGACATAATAGCTCTTGTAGACGATCTCTTCACCTATAGGGCATATCCATGCATTGCATGGGTAACCATTACTGGTATTTTTAGCCCCAGGATTTTCAGCAAACAGCTCACTGCTATTATATCCACAATAAAGGCCAGGCTTTACAAGTTTGCTGAAAAAATTTCAATAGTTAGTCAACTGCCTTATATGCTACTACATAATACTTAACCTAAATAGTCAGCCACTTTGTTATGTACACCTTAAAAAAAATAACAGCCTCCTCCATATACCCCTATAGCTGTCCTAGCCTCACCAAAGCAGGTGTCATTTCTACTCTCTGTGGTAGAAATGATACAAAACAATTGGCTAACAATTTAGGCAAAGTCAAAAGATAACATGTTATTATTAATTTATATTCTACCTAAAAACATTGTCAATGCATGATCACTTCTATATCAATGGACTTACCTTTTAGTATACCTGCCCTTATTTTTGTGGACATAATAGCTCTTGTAGACGTTCACTTCACCTATAGGGCATATCCATGCATTGCATGGGTAACCATTACTGGTATTTTTAGCCCCAGGATTTTCAGCAAACAGCTCACTGCTATTATATCCACAATTAAGGCCAGGATTTACAAGTTTGCTGAAAAAATTTCAATAGTTAGTCAACTGCCTTATATGCTACTACATATTACTTAGCCTAAATAGTCAGCCACTTTGTTATTTACACCTTAAAAAAAATAACAGCCTCCTCCATATACCCCTATAGCTGTCCTAGCCTCACCAAAGCAGGTGTCATTTCTACTCTCTGTGGTAGAAATGATACAAAACAATTGGCTAACAATTTAGGCAAAGTCAAAAGATAACATGTCATTATTAATTTATATTCTACCAAAAAACATTGTCAATGCATGATCACTTCTATATCAATGGACTTACCTTTTAGTATACCTGCCCTTATTTTTGTGGACATAATAGCTCTTGTAGACGTTCTCTTCACCTATAGGGCATATCCATGCATTGCATGGGTAACCATTACTGGTATTTTTAGCCCCAGGATTTTCAGCAAACAGCTCACTGCTATTATATCCACAATTAAGGCCAGGATTTACAAGTTTGCTGAAAAAATTTCAATAGTTAGTCAACTGCCTTATATGCTACTACATAATACTTAGCCTAAATAGTCAGCCACTTTGTTATGTACACCTTAAAAAAAAACAGCCTCCTCCATATACCCCTATAGCTGTCCTAGCCTCACCAAAGCAGGTGGCATATCTACTCTCTGTGGTAGAAATGATACATAACAATTGGCTAACAATTTAGGCAAAGTCAATAGATAACATGTTATTAATAATTTATATTCTATTTAAAATATTATCATATATGATATCTTCTATATCAATGCACTTACCTTTTAGTATACCTGACCTTATTTTTGTGGACATAATAGCTCTTGTAGACGATCTCTTCACCTATAGAGCATATCCATGCATTGCATGGGTAACCATAACTGATATTTTAAGCCCCAGGATTTTCAGCAAACAGCTCACTGCTATTATATCCACAATTAAGGCCAGGATTTACAAGTTTGCTGAAAAAATTTCAATAGTTAGTCAACTGCCTTATATGCTACTACATATTACTTAGCCTAAATAGTCAGCCACTTTGTTATGTACACCTTAAAAAAAATAACAGCCTCCTCCATATACCCCTATAGCTGTCCTAGCCTCACCAAAGCAGGTGTCATTTCTACTCTCTGTGGTAGAAATGATACAAAACAATTGGCTAACAATTTAGGCAAAGTCAAAAGATTACATGTCATTATTAATTTATATTCTACCAAAAAACATTGTCAATGCATGATCACTTCTATATCAATGGACTTACCTTTTAGTATACCTGCCCTTATTTTTGTGGACATAATAGCTCTTGTAGACGTTCTCTTCACCTATAGGGCATATCCATGCATTGCATGGGTAACCATTACTGGTATTTTTAGCCCCAGGATTTTCAGCAAACAGCTCACTGCTATTATATCCACAATCAAGGCCAGGATTTACAAGTTTGCTGAAAAAATTTCAATAGTTAGTCAACTGCCTTATATGCTACTACATAATACTTAGCCTAAATAGTCAGCCACTTTGTTATGTACACCTTAAAAAAAACCAGCCTCCTCCATATACCCCTATAGCTGTCCTAGCCTCACCAAAGCAGGTGGCATATCTACTCTCTGTGGTAGAAATGATACATAACAATTGGCTAACAATTTAGGCAAAGTCAATAGATAACATGTTATTAATAATTTATATTCTATTTAAAATATTATCATATATGATATCTTCTATATCAATGCACTTACCTTTTAGTATACCTGACCTTATTTTTGTGGACATAATAGCTCTTGTAGACGATCTCTTCACCTATAGGGCATATCCATGCATTGCATGGGTAACCATTACTGGTATTTTTAGCCCCAGGATTTTCAGCAAACAGCTCACTGCTATTATATCCACAATAAAGGCCAGGCTTTACAAGTTTGCTGAAAAAATTTCAATAGTTAGTCAACTGCCTTATATGCTACTACATAATACTTAGCCTAAATAGTCAGCCACTTTGTTATGTACACCTTAAAAAAAATAACAGCCTCCTCCATATACCCCTATAGCTGTCCTAGCCTCACCAAAGCAGGTGTCATTTCTACTCTCTGTGGTAGAAATGATACAAAACAATTGGCTAACAATTTAGGCAAAGTCAAAAGATAACATGTTATTATTAATTTATATTCTACCTAAAAACATTGTCAATGCATGATCACTTCTATATCAATGGACTTACCTTTTAGTATACCTGCCCTTATTTTTGTGGACATAATAGCTCTTGTAGACGTTCTCTTCACCTATAGGGCATATCCATGCATTGCATGGGTAACCATTACTGGTATTTTTAGCCCCAGGATTTTCAGCAAACAGCTCACTGCTATTATATCCACAATTAAGGCCAGGATTTACAAATTTGCTGAAAAAATGTCAATAGTTAGTCAACTGCCTTATATGCTACTACATATTACTTAGCCTAAATAGTCAGCCACTTTGTTATTTACACCTTAAAAAAAATAACAGCCTCCTCCATATACCCCTATAGCTGTCCTAGCCTCACCAAAGCAGGTGTCATTTCTACTCTCTGTGGTAGAAATGATACAAAACAATTGGCTAACAATTTAGGCAAAGTCAAAAGATAACATGTCATTATTAATTTATATTCTACCAAAAAACATTGTCAATGCATGATCACTTCTATATCAATGGACTTACCTTTTAGTATACCTGCCCTTATTTTTGTGGACATAATAGCTCTTGTAGACGTTCTCTTCACCTATAGGGCATATCCATGCATTGCATGGGTAACCATTACTGGTATTTCTAGCCGAAGGATTTTCAGCAAACAGCTCACTGCTATTATATCCACAATAAAGGCCAGGCTTTACAAGTTTGCTGAAAAAATTTCAATAGTTAGTCAACTGCCTTATATGCTACTACATAATACTTAGCCAAAATAGTCAGCCACTTTGTTATGTACACCTTAAAAAAAATAACAGCCTCCTCCATATACCCCTATAGCTGTCCTAGCCTCACCAAAGCAGGTGTCATTTCTACTCTCTGTGGTAGAAATGATACAAAATAATTGGCTAACAATTTAGGCAAAGTCAAAAGATAACATGTCATTATTAATTTATATTCTACCAAAAAACATTGTCAATGCATGATCACTTCTATATCAATGGACTTACCTTTTAGTATACCTGCCCTTATTTTTGTGGACATAATAGCTCTTGTAGACGTTCTCTTCACCTATAGGGCATATCCATGCATTGCATGGGTAACCATTACTGGTATTTTTAGCCCCAGGATTTTCAGCAAACAGCTCACTGCTATTATATCCACAATTAAGGCCAGGATTTACAAGTTTGCTGAAAAAATTTCAATAGTTAGTCAACTGCCTTATATGCTACTACATAATACTTAGCCAAAATAGTCAGCCACTTTGTTATGTACACCTTAAAAAAAAACAGCCTCCTCCATATACCCCTATAGCTGTCCTAGCCTCACCAAAGCAGGTGGCATATCTACTCTCTGTGGTAGAAATGATACATAACAATTGGCTAACAATTTAGGCAAAGTCAATAGATAACATGTTATTAATAATTTATATTCTATTTAAAATATTATCATATATGATATCTTCTATATCAATGCACTTACCTTTTAGTATACCTGACCTTATTTTTGTGGACATAATAGCTCTTGTAGACGATCTCTTCACCTATAGGGCATATCCATGCATTGCATGGGTAACCATAACTGATATTTTAAGCCCCAGGATTTCCAGCAAACAGCTCACTGCTATTATATCCACAATTAAGGCCAGGATTTACAAGTTTGCTGAAAAAATTTCAATAGTTAGTCAACTGCCTTATATGCTACTACATATTACTTAGCCTAAATAGTCAGCCACTTTGTTATGTACACCTTAAAAAAAATAACAGCCTCCTCCATATACCCCTATAGCTGTCCTAGCCTCACCAAAGCAGGTGTCATTTCTACTCTCTGTGGTAGAAATGATACAAAACAATTGGCTAACAATTTAGGCAAAGTCAAAAGATAACATGTCATTATTAATTTATATTCTACCAAAAAACATTGTCAATGCATGATCACTTCTATATCAATGGACTTACCTTTTAGTATACCTGCCCTTATTTTTGTGGACATAATAGCTCTTGTAGACGTTCTCTTCACCTATAGGGCATATCCATGCATTGCATGGGTAACCATTACTGGTATTTTTAGCCCCAGGATTTTCAGCAAACAGCTCACTGCTATTATATCCACAATTAAGGCCAGGATTTACAAGTTTGCTGAAAAAATTTCAATAGTTAGTCAACTGCCTTATATGCTACTACATAATACTTAGCCTAAATAGTCAGCCACTTTGTTATGTACACCTTAAAAAAAAAACAGCCTCCTCCATATACCCCTATAGCTGTCCTAGCCTCACCAAAGCAGGTGGCATATCTACTCTCTGTGGTAGAAATGATACATAACAATTGGCTAACAATTTAGGCAAAGTCAATAGATAACATGTTATTAATAATTTATATTCTATTTAAAATATTATCATATATGATATCTTCTATATCAATGCACTTACCTTTTAGTATACCTGACCTTATTTTTGTGGACATAATAGCTCTTGTAGACGATCTCTTCACCTATAGGGCATATCCATGCATTGCATGGGTAACCATAACTGATATTTTAAGCCCCAGGATTTTAAGCAAACAGCTCACTGCTATTATATCCACAATTAAGGCCAGGATTTACAAGTTTGCTGAAAAAATTTCAATAGTTAGTCAACTGCCTTATATGCTACTACATATTACTTAGCCTAAATAGTCAGCCACTTTGTTATGTACACCTTAAAAAAATAACAGCCTCCTCCATATACCCCTATAGCTGTCCTAGCCTCACCAAAGCAGGTGTCATTTCTACTCTCTGTGGTAGAAATGATACAAAACAATTGGCTAACAATTTAGGCAAAGTCAAAAGATAACATGTCATTATTAATTTATATTCTACCAAAAAACATTGTCAATGCATGATCACTTCTATATCAATGGACTTACCTTTTAGTATACCTGACCTTATTTTTGTGGACATAATAGCTCTTGTAGACGTTCTCTTCACCTATAGGGCATATCCATGCATTGCATGGGTAACCATTACTGGTATTTTTAGCCCCAGGATTTTCAGCAAACAGCTCACTGCTATTATATCCACAATTAAGGCCAGGATTTACAAATTTGCTGAAAAAATTTCAATAGTTAGTCAACTGCCTTATATGCTACTACATATTACTTAGCCTAAATAGTCAGCCACTTTGTTTTTTACACCTTAAAAAAAATAACAGCCTCCTCCATATACCCCTATAGCTGTCCTAGCCTCACCAAAGCAGGTGGCATATCTACTCTCTGTGGTAGAAATGATACATAACAATTGGCTAACAATTTAGGCAAAGTCAATAGATAACATGTTATTAATAATTTATATTCTATTTAAAATATTATCATATATGATATCTTCTATATCAATGCACTTACCTTTTAGTATACCTGACCTTATTTTTGTGGACATAATAGCTCTTGTAGACGATCTCTTCACCTATAGGGCATATCCATGCATTGCATGGGTAACCATTACTGGTATTTTTAGCCCCAGGATTTTCAGCAAACAGCTCACTGCTATTATATCCACAATAAAGGCCAGGCTTTACAAGTTTGCTGAAAAAATTTCAATAGTTAGTCAACTGCCTTATATGCTACTACATAATACTTAACCTAAATAGTCAGCCACTTTGTTATGTACACCTTAAAAAAAATAACAGCCTCCTCCATATACCCCTATAGCTGTCCTAGCCTCACCAAAGCAGGTGTCATTTCTACTCTCTGTGGTAGAAATGATACAAAACAATTGGCTAACAATTTAGGCAAAGTCAAAAGATAACATGTTATTATTAATTTATATTCTACCTAAAAACATTGTCAATGCATGATCACTTCTATATCAATGGACTTACCTTTTAGTATACCTGCCCTTATTTTTGTGGACATAATAGCTCTTGTAGACGTTCACTTCACCTATAGGGCATATCCATGCATTGCATGGGTAACCATTACTGGTATTTTTAGCCCCAGGATTTTCAGCAAACAGCTCACTGCTATTATATCCACAATTAAGGCCAGGATTTACAAGTTTGCTGAAAAAATTTCAATAGTTAGTCAACTGCCTTATATGCTACTACATATTACTTAGCCTAAATAGTCAGCCACTTTGTTATTTACACCTTAAAAAAAATAACAGCCTCCTCCATATACCCCTATAGCTGTCCTAGCCTCACCAAAGCAGGTGTCATTTCTACTCTCTGTGGTAGAAATGATACAAAACAATTGGCTAACAATTTAGGCAAAGTCAAAAGATAACATGTCATTATTAATTTATATTCTACCAAAAAACATTGTCAATGCATGATCACTTCTATATCAATGGACTTACCTTTTAGTATACCTGCCCTTATTTTTGTGGACATAATAGCTCTTGTAGACGTTCTCTTCACCTATAGGGCATATCCATGCATTGCATGGGTAACCATTACTGGTATTTTTAGCCCCAGGATTTTCAGCAAACAGCTCACTGCTATTATATCCACAATTAAGGCCAGGATTTACAAGTTTGCTGAAAAAATTTCAATAGTTAGTCAACTGCCTTATATGCTACTACATAATACTTAGCCTAAATAGTCAGCCACTTTGTTATGTACACCTTAAAAAAAAACAGCCTCCTCCATATACCCCTATAGCTGTCCTAGCCTCACCAAAGCAGGTGGCATATCTACTCTCTGTGGTAGAAATGATACATAACAATTGGCTAACAATTTAGGCAAAGTCAATAGATAACATGTTATTAATAATTTATATTCTATTTAAAATATTATCATATATGATATCTTCTATATCAATGCACTTACCTTTTAGTATACCTGACCTTATTTTTGTGGACATAATAGCTCTTGTAGACGATCTCTTCACCTATAGAGCATATCCATGCATTGCATGGGTAACCATAACTGATATTTTAAGCCCCAGGATTTTCAGCAAACAGCTCACTGCTATTATATCCACAATTAAGGCCAGGATTTACAAGTTTGCTGAAAAAATTTCAATAGTTAGTCAACTGCCTTATATGCTACTACATATTACTTAGCCTAAATAGTCAGCCACTTTGTTATGTACACCTTAAAAAAAATAACAGCCTCCTCCATATACCCCTATAGCTGTCCTAGCCTCACCAAAGCAGGTGTCATTTCTACTCTCTGTGGTAGAAATGATACAAAACAATTGGCTAACAATTTAGGCAAAGTCAAAAGATTACATGTCATTATTAATTTATATTCTACCAAAAAACATTGTCAATGCATGATCACTTCTATATCAATGGACTTACCTTTTAGTATACCTGCCCTTATTTTTGTGGACATAATAGCTCTTGTAGACGTTCTCTTCACCTATAGGGCATATCCATGCATTGCATGGGTAACCATTACTGGTATTTTTAGCCCCAGGATTTTCAGCAAACAGCTCACTGCTATTATATCCACAATCAAGGCCAGGATTTACAAGTTTGCTGAAAAAATTTCAATAGTTAGTCAACTGCCTTATATGCTACTACATAATACTTAGCCTAAATAGTCAGCCACTTTGTTATGTACACCTTAAAAAAAACCAGCCTCCTCCATATACCCCTATAGCTGTCCTAGCCTCACCAAAGCAGGTGGCATATCTACTCTCTGTGGTAGAAATGATACATAACAATTGGCTAACAATTTAGGCAAAGTCAATAGATAACATGTTATTAATAATTTATATTCTATTTAAAATATTATCATATATGATATCTTCTATATCAATGCACTTACCTTTTAGTATACCTGACCTTATTTTTGTGGACATAATAGCTCTTGTAGACGATCTCTTCACCTATAGGGCATATCCATGCATTGCATGGGTAACCATTACTGGTATTTTTAGCCCCAGGATTTTCAGCAAACAGCTCACTGCTATTATATCCACAATAAAGGCCAGGCTTTACAAGTTTGCTGAAAAAATTTCAATAGTTAGTCAACTGCCTTATATGCTACTACATAATACTTAG
This sequence comes from Engystomops pustulosus, assembly GCF_040894005.1. Taxonomy (NCBI): domain Eukaryota; kingdom Metazoa; phylum Chordata; class Amphibia; order Anura; family Leptodactylidae; genus Engystomops; species Engystomops pustulosus. The sequence goes on along the minus strand of NC_092417.1, from coordinate 143,603,362 downwards.
CCTAAATAGTCAGCCACTTTGTTATGTACACCTTAAAAAAAATAACAGCCTCCTCCATATACCCCTATAGCTGTCCTAGCCTCACCAAAGCAGGTGTCATTTCTACTCTCTGTGGTAGAAATGATACAAAACAATTGGCTAACAATTTAGGCAAAGTCAAAAGATAACATGTTATTATTAATTTATATTCTACCTAAAAACATTGTCAATGCATGATCACTTCTATATCAATGGACTTACCTTTTAGTATACCTGCCCTTATTTTTGTGGACATAATAGCTCTTGTAGACGTTCTCTTCACCTATAGGGCATATCCATGCATTGCATGGGTAACCATTACTGGTATTTTTAGCCCCAGGATTTTCAGCAAACAGCTCACTGCTATTATATCCACAATTAAGGCCAGGATTTACAAATTTGCTGAAAAAATGTCAATAGTTAGTCAACTGCCTTATATGCTACTACATATTACTTAGCCTAAATAGTCAGCCACTTTGTTATTTACACCTTAAAAAAAATAACAGCCTCCTCCATATACCCCTATAGCTGTCCTAGCCTCACCAAAGCAGGTGTCATTTCTACTCTCTGTGGTAGAAATGATACAAAACAATTGGCTAACAATTTAGGCAAAGTCAAAAGATAACATGTCATTATTAATTTATATTCTACCAAAAAACATTGTCAATGCATGATCACTTCTATATCAATGGACTTACCTTTTAGTATACCTGCCCTTATTTTTGTGGACATAATAGCTCTTGTAGACGTTCTCTTCACCTATAGGGCATATCCATGCATTGCATGGGTAACCATTACTGGTATTTCTAGCCGAAGGATTTTCAGCAAACAGCTCACTGCTATTATATCCACAATAAAGGCCAGGCTTTACAAGTTTGCTGAAAAAATTTCAATAGTTAGTCAACTGCCTTATATGCTACTACATAATACTTAGCCAAAATAGTCAGCCACTTTGTTATGTACACCTTAAAAAAAATAACAGCCTCCTCCATATACCCCTATAGCTGTCCTAGCCTCACCAAAGCAGGTGTCATTTCTACTCTCTGTGGTAGAAATGATACAAAATAATTGGCTAACAATTTAGGCAAAGTCAAAAGATAACATGTCATTATTAATTTATATTCTACCAAAAAACATTGTCAATGCATGATCACTTCTATATCAATGGACTTACCTTTTAGTATACCTGCCCTTATTTTTGTGGACATAATAGCTCTTGTAGACGTTCTCTTCACCTATAGGGCATATCCATGCATTGCATGGGTAACCATTACTGGTATTTTTAGCCCCAGGATTTTCAGCAAACAGCTCACTGCTATTATATCCACAATTAAGGCCAGGATTTACAAGTTTGCTGAAAAAATTTCAATAGTTAGTCAACTGCCTTATATGCTACTACATAATACTTAGCCAAAATAGTCAGCCACTTTGTTATGTACACCTTAAAAAAAAACAGCCTCCTCCATATACCCCTATAGCTGTCCTAGCCTCACCAAAGCAGGTGGCATATCTACTCTCTGTGGTAGAAATGATACATAACAATTGGCTAACAATTTAGGCAAAGTCAATAGATAACATGTTATTAATAATTTATATTCTATTTAAAATATTATCATATATGATATCTTCTATATCAATGCACTTACCTTTTAGTATACCTGACCTTATTTTTGTGGACATAATAGCTCTTGTAGACGATCTCTTCACCTATAGGGCATATCCATGCATTGCATGGGTAACCATAACTGATATTTTAAGCCCCAGGATTTCCAGCAAACAGCTCACTGCTATTATATCCACAATTAAGGCCAGGATTTACAAGTTTGCTGAAAAAATTTCAATAGTTAGTCAACTGCCTTATATGCTACTACATATTACTTAGCCTAAATAGTCAGCCACTTTGTTATGTACACCTTAAAAAAAATAACAGCCTCCTCCATATACCCCTATAGCTGTCCTAGCCTCACCAAAGCAGGTGTCATTTCTACTCTCTGTGGTAGAAATGATACAAAACAATTGGCTAACAATTTAGGCAAAGTCAAAAGATAACATGTCATTATTAATTTATATTCTACCAAAAAACATTGTCAATGCATGATCACTTCTATATCAATGGACTTACCTTTTAGTATACCTGCCCTTATTTTTGTGGACATAATAGCTCTTGTAGACGTTCTCTTCACCTATAGGGCATATCCATGCATTGCATGGGTAACCATTACTGGTATTTTTAGCCCCAGGATTTTCAGCAAACAGCTCACTGCTATTATATCCACAATTAAGGCCAGGATTTACAAGTTTGCTGAAAAAATTTCAATAGTTAGTCAACTGCCTTATATGCTACTACATAATACTTAGCCTAAATAGTCAGCCACTTTGTTATGTACACCTTAAAAAAAAAACAGCCTCCTCCATATACCCCTATAGCTGTCCTAGCCTCACCAAAGCAGGTGGCATATCTACTCTCTGTGGTAGAAATGATACATAACAATTGGCTAACAATTTAGGCAAAGTCAATAGATAACATGTTATTAATAATTTATATTCTATTTAAAATATTATCATATATGATATCTTCTATATCAATGCACTTACCTTTTAGTATACCTGACCTTATTTTTGTGGACATAATAGCTCTTGTAGACGATCTCTTCACCTATAGGGCATATCCATGCATTGCATGGGTAACCATAACTGATATTTTAAGCCCCAGGATTTTAAGCAAACAGCTCACTGCTATTATATCCACAATTAAGGCCAGGATTTACAAGTTTGCTGAAAAAATTTCAATAGTTAGTCAACTGCCTTATATGCTACTACATATTACTTAGCCTAAATAGTCAGCCACTTTGTTATGTACACCTTAAAAAAATAACAGCCTCCTCCATATACCCCTATAGCTGTCCTAGCCTCACCAAAGCAGGTGTCATTTCTACTCTCTGTGGTAGAAATGATACAAAACAATTGGCTAACAATTTAGGCAAAGTCAAAAGATAACATGTCATTATTAATTTATATTCTACCAAAAAACATTGTCAATGCATGATCACTTCTATATCAATGGACTTACCTTTTAGTATACCTGACCTTATTTTTGTGGACATAATAGCTCTTGTAGACGTTCTCTTCACCTATAGGGCATATCCATGCATTGCATGGGTAACCATTACTGGTATTTTTAGCCCCAGGATTTTCAGCAAACAGCTCACTGCTATTATATCCACAATTAAGGCCAGGATTTACAAATTTGCTGAAAAAATTTCAATAGTTAGTCAACTGCCTTATATGCTACTACATATTACTTAGCCTAAATAGTCAGCCACTTTGTTTTTTACACCTTAAAAAAAATAACAGCCTCCTCCATATACCCCTATAGCTGTCCTAGCCTCACCAAAGCAGGTGTCATTTCTACTCTCTGTGGTAGAAATGATACAAAACAATTGGCTAACAATTTAGGCAAAGTCAAAAGATAACATGTCATTATTAATTTATATTCTACCAAAAAACATTGTCAATGCATGATCACTTCTATATCAATGGACTTACCTTTTAGTATACCTGCCCTTATTTTTGTGGACATAATAGCTCTTGTAGACGTTCTCTTCACCTATAGGGCATATCCATGCATTGCATGGGTAACCATTACTGGTATTTTTAGCCCCAGGATTTTCAGCAAACAGCTCACTGCTATTATATCCACAATTAAGGCCAGGATTTACAAGTTTGCTGAAAAAATTTCAATAGTTAGTCAACTGCCTTATATGCTACTACATAATACTTAGCCTAAATAGTCAGCCACTTTGTTATGTACACCTTAAAAAAAAACAGCCTCCTCCATATACCCCTATAGCTGTCCTAGCCTCACCAAAGCAGGTGGCATATCTACTCTCTGTGGTAGAAATGATACATAACAATTGGCTAACAATTTAGGCAAAGTCAATAGATAACATGTTATTAATAATTTATATTCTATTTAAAATATTATCATATATGATATCTTCTATATCAATGCACTTACCTTTTAGTATACCTGACCTTATTTTTGTGGACATAATAGCTCTTGTAGACGATCTCTTCACCTATAGGGCATATCCATGCATTGCATGGGTAACCATAACTGATATTTTAAGCCCCAGGATTTTCAGCAAACAGCTCACTGCTATTATATCCACAATTAAGGCCAGGATTTACAAGTTTGCTGAAAAAATTTCAATAGTTAGTCAACTGCCTTATATGCTACTACATATTACTTAGCCTAAATAGTCAGCCACTTTGTTATGTACACCTTAAAAAAAATAACAGCCTCCTCCATATACCCCTATAGCTGTCCTAGCCTCACCAAAGCAGGTGTCATTTCTACTCTCTGTGGTAGAAATGATACAAAACAATTGGCTAACAATTTAGGCAAAGTCAAAAGATAACATGTCATTATTAATTTATATTCTACCAAAAAACATTGTCAATGCATGATCACTTCTATATCAATGGACTTACCTTTTAGTATACCTGCCCTTATTTTTGTGGACATAATAGCTCTTGTAGACGTTCTCTTCACCTATAGGGCATATCCATGCATTGCATGGGTAACCATTACTGGTATTTTTAGCCCCAGGATTTTCAGCAAACAGCTCACTGCTATTATATCCACAATTAAGGCCAGGATTTACAAGTTTGCTGAAAAAATTTCAATAGTTAGTCAACTGCCTTATATGCTACTACATAATACTTAGCCTAAATAGTCAGCCACTTTGTTATGTACACCTTAAAAAAAACAGCCTCCTCCATATACCCCTATAGCTGTCCTAGCCTCACCAAAGCAGGTGGCATATCTACTCTCTGTGGTAGAAATGATACATAACAATTGGCTAACAATTTAGGCAAAGTCAATAGATAACATGTTATTAATAATTTATATTCTATTTAAAATATTATCATATATGATATCTTCTATATCAATGCACTTACCTTTTAGTATACCTGACCTTATTTTTGTGGACATAATAGCTCTTGTAGACGATCTCTTCACCTATAGGGCATATCCATGCATTGCATGGGTAACCATTACTGGTATTTTTAGCCCCAGGATTTTCAGCAAACAGCTCACTGCTATTATATCCACAATAAAGGCTAGGCTTTACAAGTTTGCTGAAAAAATTTCAATAGTTAGTCAACTGCCTTATATGCTACTACATAATACTTAGCCTAAATAGTCAGCCACTTTGTTATGTACACCTTAAAAAAAATAACAGCCTCCTCCATATACCCCTATAGCTGTCCTAGCCTCACCAAAGCAGGTGTCATTTCTACTCTCTGTGGTAGAAATGATACAAAACAATTGGCTAACAATTTAGGCAAAGTCAAAAGATAACATGTTATTATTAATTTATATTCTACCTAAAAACATTGTCAATGCATGATCACTTCTATATCAATGGACTTACCTTTTAGTATACCTGCCCTTATTTTTGTGGACATAATAGCTCTTGTAGACGTTCTCTTCACCTATAGGGCATATCCATGCATTGCATGGGTAACCATTACTGGTATTTTTAGCCCCAGGATTTTCAGCAAACAGCTCACTGCTATTATATCCACAATTAAGGCCAGGATTTACAAGTTTGCTGAAAAAATTTCAATAGTTAGTCAACTGCCTTATATGCTACTACATATTACTTAGCCTAAATAGTCAGCCACTTTGTTATTTACACCTTAAAAAAAATAACAGCCTCCTCCATATACCCCTATAGCTGTCCTAGCCTCACCAAAGCAGGTGTCATTTCTACTCTCTGTGGTAGAAATGATACAAAACAATTGGCTAACAATTTAGGCAAAGTCAAAAGATAACATGTCATTATTAATTTATATTCTACCAAAAAACATTGTCAATGCATGATCACTTCTATATCAATGGACTTACCTTTTAGTATACCTGCCCTTATTTTTGTGGACATAATAGCTCTTGTAGACGTTCTCTTCACCTATAGGGCATATCCATGCATTGCATGGGTAACCATTACTGGTATTTTTAGCCCCAGGATTTTCAGCAAACAGCTCACTGCTATTATATCCACAATTAAGGCCAGGATTTACAAGTTTGCTGAAAAAATTTCAATAGTTAGTCAACTGCCTTATATGCTACTACATAATACTTAGCCTAAATAGTCAGCCACTTTGTTATGTACACCTTAAAAAAAAACAGCCTCCTCCATATACCCCTATAGCTGTCCTAGCCTCACCAAAGCAGGTGGCATATCTACTCTCTGTGGTAGAAATGATACATAACAATTGGCTAACAATTTAGGCAAAGTCAATAGATAACATGTTATTAATAATTTATATTCTATTTAAAATATTATCATATATGATATCTTCTATATCAATGCACTTACCTTTTAGTATACCTGACCTTATTTTTGTGGACATAATAGCTCTTGTAGACGATCTCTTCACCTATAGGGCATATCCATGCATTGCATGGGTAACCATAACTGATATTTTAAGCCCCAGGATTTCCAGCAAACAGCTCACTGCTATTATATCCACAATTAAGGCCAGGATTTACAAGTTTGCTGAAAAAATTTCAATAGTTAGTCAACTGCCTTATATGCTACTACATATTACTTAGCCTAAATAGTCAGCCACTTTGTTATTTACACCTTAAAAAAAATAACAGCCTCCTCCATATACCCCTATAGCTGTCCTAGCCTCACCAAAGCAGGTGTCATTTCTACTCTCTGTGGTAGAAATGATACAAAACAATTGGCTAACAATTTAGGCAAAGTCAAAAGATAACATGTCATTATTAATTTATATTCTACCAAAAAACATTGTCAATGCATGATCACTTCTATATCAATGGACTTACCTTTTAGTATACCTGCCCTTATTTTTGTGGACATAATAGCTCTTGTAGACGTTCTCTTCACCTATAGGGCATATCCATGCATTGCATGGGTAACCATTACTGGTATTTTTAGCCCCAGGATTTTCAGCAAACAGCTCACTGCTATTATATCCACAATAAAGCCCAGGCTTTACAAGTTTGCTGAAAAAATTTCAATAGTTAGTCAACTGCCTTATATGCTACTACATATTACTTAGCCTAAATAGTCAGCCACTTTGTTATGTACACCTTAAAAAAAATAACAGCCTCCTCCATATACCCCTATAGCTGTCCTAGCCTCACCAAAGCAGGTGTCATTTCTACTCTCTGTGGTAGAAATGATACAAAACAATTGGCTAACAATTTAGGCAAAGTCAAAAGATAACATGTCATTATTAATTTATATTCTACCAAAAAACATTGTCAATGCATGATCACTTCTATATCAATGGACTTACCTTTTAGTATACCTGCCCTTATTTTTGTGGACATAATAGCTCTTGTAGACGTTCTCTTCACCTATAGGGCATATCCATGCATTGCATGGGTAACCATTACTGGTATTTTTAGCCCCAGGATTTTCAGCAAACAGCTCACTGCTATTATATCCACAATTAAGGCCAGGATTTACAAGTTTGCTGAAAAAATTTCAATAGTTAGTCAACTGCCTTATATGCTACTACATAATACTTAGCCTAAATAGTCAGCCACTTTGTTATGTACACCTTAAAAAAAACAGCCTCCTCCATATACCCCTATAGCTGTCCTAGCCTCACCAAAGCAGGTGGCATATCTACTCTCTGTGGTAGAAATGATACATAACAATTGGCTAACAATTTAGGCAAAGTCAATAGATAACATGTTATTAATAATTTATATTCTATTTAAAATATTATCATATATGATATCTTCTATATCAATGCACTTACCTTTTAGTATACCTGACCTTATTTTTGTGGACATAATAGCTCTTGTAGACGATCTCTTCACCTATAGGGCATATCCATGCATTGCATGGGTAACCATTACTGGTATTTTTAGCCCCAGGATTTTCAGCAAACAGCTCACTGCTATTATATCCACAATAAAGGCTAGGCTTTACAAGTTTGCTGAAAAAATTTCAATAGTTAGTCAACTGCCTTATATGCTACTACATAATACTTAGCCTAAATAGTCAGCCACTTTGTTATGTACACCTTAAAAAAAATAACAGCCTCCTCCATATACCCCTATAGCTGTCCTAGCCTCACCAAAGCAGGTGTCATTTCTACTCTCTGTGGTAGAAATGATACAAAACAATTGGCTAACAATTTAGGCAAAGTCAAAAGATAACATGTTATTATTAATTTATATTCTACCTAAAAACATTGTCAATGCATGATCACTTCTATATCAATGGACTTACCTTTTAGTATACCTGCCCTTATTTTTGTGGACATAATAGCTCTTGTAGACGTTCTCTTCACCTATAGGGCATATCCATGCATTGCATGGGTAACCATTACTGGTATTTTTAGCCCCAGGATTTTCAGCAAACAGCTCACTGCTATTATATCCACAATTAAGGCCAGGATTTACAAGTTTGCTGAAAAAATTTCAATAGTTAGTCAACTGCCTTATATGCTACTACATATTACTTAGCCTAAATAGTCAGCCACTTTGTTATTTACACCTTAAAAAAAATAACAGCCTCCTCCATATACCCCTATAGCTGTCCTAGCCTCACCAAAGCAGGTGTCATTTCTACTCTCTGTGGTAGAAATGATACAAAACAATTGGCTAACAATTTAGGCAAAGTCAAAAGATAACATGTCATTATTAATTTATATTCTACCAAAAAACATTGTCAATGCATGATCACTTCTATATCAATGGACTTACCTTTTAGTATACCTGCCCTTATTTTTGTGGACATAATAGCTCTTGTAGACGTTCTCTTCACCTATAGGGCATATCCATGCATTGCATGGGTAACCATTACTGGTATTTTTAGCCCCAGGATTTTCAGCAAACAGCTCACTGCTATTATATCCACAATTAAGGCCAGGATTTACAAGTTTGCTGAAAAAATTTCAATAGTTAGTCAACTGCCTTATATGCTACTACATAATACTTAGCCTAAATAGTCAGCCACTTTGTTATGTACACCTTAAAAAAAAACAGCCTCCTCCATATACCCCTATAGCTGTCCTAGCCTCACCAAAGCAGGTGGCATATCTACTCTCTGTGGTAGAAATGATACATAACAATTGGCTAACAATTTAGGCAAAGTCAATAGATAACATGTTATTAATAATTTATATTCTATTTAAAATATTATCATATATGATATCTTCTATATCAATGCACTTACCTTTTAGTATACCTGACCTTATTTTTGTGGACATAATAGCTCTTGTAGACGATCTCTTCACCTATAGGGCATATCCATGCATTGCATGGGTAACCATAACTGATATTTTAAGCCCCAGGATTTCCAGCAAACAGCTCACTGCTATTATATCCACAATTAAGGCCAGGATTTACAAGTTTGCTGAAAAAATTTCAATAGTTAGTCAACTGCCTTATATGCTACTACATATTACTTAGCCTAAATAGTCAGCCACTTTGTTATTTACACCTTAAAAAAAATAACAGCCTCCTCCATATACCCCTATAGCTGTCCTAGCCTCACCAAAGCAGGTGTCATTTCTACTCTCTGTGGTAGAAATGATACAAAACAATTGGCTAACAATTTAGGCAAAGTCAAAAGATAACATGTCATTATTAATTTATATTCTACCAAAAAACATTGTCAATGCATGATCACTTCTATATCAATGGACTTACCTTTTAGTATACCTGCCCTTATTTTTGTGGACATAATAGCTCTTGTAGACGTTCTCTTCACCTATAGGGCATATCCATGCATTGCATGGGTAACCATTACTGGTATTTTTAGCCCCAGGATTTTCAGCAAACAGCTCACTGCTATTATATCCACAATAAAGGCCAGGCTTTACAAGTTTGCTGAAAAAATTTCAATAGTTAGTCAACTGCCTTATATGCTACTACATAATACTTAGCCAAAATAGTCAGCCACTTTGTTATGTACACCTTAAAAAAAATAACAGCCTCCTCCATATACCCCTATAGCTGTCCTAGCCTCACCAAAGCAGGTGTCATTTCTACTCTCTGTGGTAGAAATGATACAAAACAATTGGCTAACAATTTAGGCAAAGTCAAAAGATAACATGTCATTATTAATTTATATTCTACCAAAAAACATTGTCAATGCATGATCACTTCTATATCAATGGACTTACCTTTTAGTATACCTGCCCTTATTTTTGTGGACATAATAGCTCTTGTAGACGTTCTCTTCACCTATAGGGCATATCCATGCATTGCATGGGTAACCATTACTGGTATTTTTAGCCCCAGGATTTTCAGCAAACAGCTCACTGCTATTATATCCACAATTAAGGCCAGGATTTACAAGTTTGCTGAAAAAATTTCAATAGTTAGTCAACTGCCTTATATGCTACTACATAATACTTAGCCTAAATAGTCAGCCACTTTGTTATGTACACCTTAAAAAAAAACAGCCTCCTCCATATACCCCTATAGCTGTCCTAGCCTCACCAAAGCAGGTGGCATATCTACTCTCTGTGGTAGAAATGATACATAACAATTGGCTAACAATTTAGGCAAAGTCAATAGATAACATGTTATTAATAATTTATATTCTATTTAAAATATTATCATATATGATATCTTCTATATCAATGCACTTACCTTTTAGTATACCTGACCTTATTTTTGTGGACATAATAGCTCTTGTAGACGATCTCTTCACCTATAGGGCATATCCATGCATTGCATGGGTAACCATAACTGATATTTTAAGCCCCAGGATTTCCAGCAAACAGCTCACTGCTATTATATCCACAATTAAGGCCAGGATTTACAAGTTTGCTGAAAAAATTTCAATAGTTAGTCAACTGCCTTATATGCTACTACATATTACTTAGCCTAAATAGTCAGCCACTTTGTTATGTACAAAATAGAGAAACAAAAAATATATAGTCTGCTCACCGAATGTCACATGTAGACGTCCTGGCCGTGCTGTAGGTCCACTCCTGGACGGGGAGATCTTGTTGAGGACTGTTTGTTCAAAATCGGACCCAGCTACAGGATTTCAGACATCAAAATTCATAAGTAAAAAACTTCATGACTTTATTGTTGGACCTTGGTCACAAAAATACAAAGATTGTTTCCAGTGTGATTGTTTAAAAATACATCAGCAACGCGTTTCAAACGCACAATGCGTCCTTCCTCATGGCTGTATGATGTACAGACTGCAAGCTTACAAACTTAAAGGGGGAGGAATGGAGTGGGCGGTAATTGAATTACACCCACCTGTTACCCTTTCACACCCTTTCTTCCCCCTATGCTATTATCATGCTTTAGCTGAATGCGATGCATAAGTGAAAATATAATAAAAACAAATACATACATATTAGACATATTAAAAGCAAGCATAGACATAAGCTATATCAACTACTCGGTTTCCTTGTAGCTAATCCTGGAAGTATAAACCAATCTGCAATTCAAAAAAAAAAAAAAAAAAAAAAAATGCAATCCACACTATGTCGAAACATGTGCGGTAGAAAAACACCCTGCATTCATGCAGGATGCGCTACTCACGATTCTACATAAAGTGAAACAGTACATATGCAACATCCTAACTTCACTGTAACGTCACCTCTAAGTGTGTACACGGTCCTAAATCCTGCGGTACCTGCATGAGTGTCCCAACAATCGCCTCGGACTGACAGCTGAGAGGAAAGGATCGAGCGCGCATGCGCATTAGTTCCTCTCCATGGGTACAGATCCTGTGCTTAAAGGGGAACCAAGGAATAGAAGCAATTAGGTATAGACAACTTGTCTTTTGCTGAATCCTTCGGTGAGCAATAATCTTTAACATCATATAATCATACGAAATGACAATCATTACATTAAATAGCCTCTCATAACAATAGATGCTGTCACAACAAATATGAGAATATAACTAAAAAATTCCAGCAACATAATCCCCTTGCAAAAGACCATATTCTAGTATATGTAATACTAATGCATATTACAGTATGTCCGAACATGTGCACTCAAAGGACATTAGGGAATATTCTCAGATGAACATAAAATAACGAAATACAACCTCTAAAGTCCTGTTACCAAGATAACTGTAATAACCAATATGACAAACATATTACTCAATAGTGAAACATCATTTCATTCTTGAAATTGAGTCCTGCAGGGAATCTAGTATTGAGATGAAAAATCCAAAAGAATTCTCTATCTCTTAAAACCCTTTCCTTATCTCCGCCTCTGGCGTTCATGACTATTTGTTCAATGGCATATACTTCTAGACTATTGGAGTTGCCCTCATGATGTTCAAAAACATGTCTTGCCACATTGGATACCGCTTTTGTTGGTTGGTTTGGATTTAAATCTGCACTTTTTCTTTTTAAGTAACTGATGTCATTTAAATGTTCCAAAAATCTTTTCTTGAGTTGTCTGATAGTGCTACCTATATACATTTTGTTGCATGTCGTGCATTTGATTGCATATATAACAAAAGTGCTATTGCAGTTTATGAATCTCTTTATATCAAATGAGAGTGTACTGTCTGTATTCTGAAATGTGCGGGTGACCCTCGCATACCTGCAAGTTTTGCAAGGATGGCCCCCACATTTAAAGAAACCATTTTGATACAACCAAGACCTAGATTTATTTTGAGATATAATGTAACTCGGTGAAATGCGATTTCCTATGGTGGTGGAACGTCTAGATACTATCTTGCAACCCTCATTCAAAATCTGTCGCAATTTTTCATCTTCCCATAAAATGGGTATGCACTTTTGCACTAATGTTTTGATTTGTGTATACTGGTTGCTATAATCTAAAACTAGGTATGGTGTGTTATTGGCACTAGTTGTATTTTTATTCTTAGGGGGTTTTTTAATTAACATTTCCTCTCTATTTTTATGCTCAACGATTGATTCAGCTCTATTGAGTAATCCTCTCGAATAACCCCTTTTCCGCAGCCTCTGCCTAATTTCCAAGGCTTCCTTTCTATAGTCTTCCATGTGGGTACAGTTTCTTTTAGATCTCATTAATTCTCCAACTGGAATAGCACGAATGGTATGTTTTGGATGAGAACTACCAGCATGGAGTATAGTATTGCCAGCCGTACTTTTCCTATGTGTGCTGGTTCTAATAATTTCACTCTCCTGTGCCTGTAATAACAAATCCAAAAATACAATTTTGTCATGGGACACTGAATGGGTAAATTTTAAATTAAATTTAAAATTTTGTATTAAATCTTTGTATTTTTGTGACCAAGGTCCAACAATAAAGTCATGAAGTTTTTTACTTATGAATTTTGATGTCTGAAATCCTGTAGCTGGGTCCGATTTTGAACTTTGTTATGTACACCTTAAAAAAAATAACAGCCTCCTCCATATACCCCTATAGCTGTCCTAGCCTCACCAAAGCAGGTGTCATTTCTACTCTCTGTGGTAGAAATGATACAAAACAATTGGCTAACAATTTAGGCAAAGTCAAAAGATAACATGTCATTATTAATTTATATTCTACCAAAAAACATTGTCAATGCATGATCACTTCTATATCAATGGACTTACCTTTTAGTATACCTGCCCTTATTTTTGTGGACATAATAGCTCTTGTAGACGTTCTCTTCACCTATAGGGCATATCCATGCATTGCATGGGTAACCATTACTGGTATTTTTAGCCCCAGGATTTTCAGCAAACAGCTCACTGCTATTATATCCACAATTAAGGCCAGGATTTACAAGTTTGCTGAAAAAATTTCAATAGTTAGTCAACTGCCTTATATGCTACTACATAATACTTAGCCTAAATAGTCAGCCACTTTGTTATGTACACCTTAAAAAAAAACAGCCTCCTCCATATACCCCTATAGCTGTCCTAGCCTCACCAAAGCAGGTGGCATATCTACTCTCTGTGGTAGAAATAATACATAACAATTGGCTAACAATTTAGGCAAAGTCAATAGATAACATGTTATTAATAATTTATATTCTATTTAAAATATTATCATATATGATATCTTCTATATCAATGCACTTACCTTTTAGTATACCTGACCTTATTTTTGTGGACATAATAGCTCTTGTAGACGATCTCTTCACCTATAGGGCATATCCATGCATTGCATGGGTAACCATAACTGATATTTTAAGCCCCAGGATTTCCAGCAAACAGCTCACTGCTATTATATCCACAATTAAGGCCAGGATTTACAAGTTTGCTGAAAAAATTTCAATAGTTAGTCAACTGCCTTATATGCTACTACATATTACTTAGCCTAAATAGTCAGCCACTTTGTTATGTACACCTTAAAAAAAATAACAGCCTCCTCCATATACCCCTATAGCTGTCCTAGCCTCACCAAAGCAGGTGTCATTTCTACTCTCTGTGGTAGAAATGATACAAAACAATTGGCTAACAATTTAGGCAAAGTCAAAAGATAACATGTCATTATTAATTTATATTCTACCAAAAAACATTGTCAATGCATGATCACTTCTATATCAATGGACTTACCTTTTAGTATACCTGCCCTTATTTTTGTGGACATAATAGCTCTTGTAGACGTTCTCTTCACCTATAGGGCATATCCATGCATTGCATGGGTAACCATTACTGGTATTTTTAGCCCCAGGATTTTCAGCAAACAGCTCACTGCTATTATATCCACAATTAAGGCCAGGATTTACAAGTTTGCTGAAAAAATTTCAATAGTTAGTCAACTGCCTTATATGCTACTACATAATACTTAGCCTAAATAGTCAGCCACTTTGTTATGTACACCTTAAAAAAAAAACAGCCTCCTCCATATACCCCTATAGCTGTCCTAGCCTCACCAAAGCAGGTGGCATATCTACTCTCTGTGGTAGAAATGATACATAACAATTGGCTAACAATTTAGGCAAAGTCAATAGATAACATGTTATTAATAATTTATATTCTATTTAAAATATTATCATATATGATATCTTCTATATCAATGCACTTACCTTTTAGTATACCTGACCTTATTTTTGTGGAAATAATAGCTCTTGTAGACGATCTCTTCACCTATAGGGCATATCCATGCATTGCATGGGTAACCATAACTGATATTTTAAGCCCCAGGATTTCCAGCAAACAGCTCACTGCTATTATATCCACAATTAAGGCCAGGATTTACAAGTTTGCTGAAAAAATTTCAATAGTTAGTCAACTGCCTTATATGCTACTACATATTACTTAGCCTAAATAGTCAGCCACTTTGTTATGTACACCTTAAAAAAAATAACAGCCTCCTCCATATACCCCTATAGCTGTCCTAGCCTCACCAAAGCAGGTGTCATTTCTACTCTCTGTGGTAGAAATGATACAAAACAATTGGCTAACAATTTAGGCAAAGTCAAAAGATAACATGTCATTATTAATTTATATTCTACCAAAAAACATTGTCAATGCATGATCACTTCTATATCAATGGACTTACCTTTTAGTATACCTGCCCTTATTTTTGTGGACATAATAGCTCTTGTAGACGTTCTCTTCACCTATAGGGCATATCCATGCATTGCATGGGTAACCATTACTGGTATTTTTAGCCCCAGGATTTTCAGCAAACAGCTCACTGCTATTATATCCACAATTAAGGCCAGGATTTACAAGTTTGCTGAAAAAATTTCAATAGTTAGTCAACTGCCTTATATGCTACTACATAATACTTAGCCTAAATAGTCAGCCACTTTGTTATGTACACCTTAAAAAAAAAACAGCCTCCTCCATATACCCCTATAGCTGTCCTAGCCTCACCAAAGCAGGTGGCATATCTACTCTCTGTGGTAGAAATGATACATAACAATTGGCTAACAATTTAGGCAAAGTCAATAGATAACATGTTATTAATAATTTATATTCTATTTAAAATATTATCATATATGATATCTTCTATATCAATGCACTTACCTTTTAGTATACCTGACCTTATTTTTGTGGACATAATAGCTCTTGTAGACGATCTCTTCACCTATAGGGCATATCCATGCATTGCATGGGTAACCATAACTGATATTTTAAGCCCCAGGATTTTCAGCAAACAGCTCACTGCTATTATATCCACAATTAAGGCCAGGATTTACAAGTTTGCTGAAAAAATTTCAATAGTTAGTCAACTGCCTTATATGCTACTACATATTACTTAGCCTAAATAGTCAGCCACTTTGTTATGTACACCTTAAAAAAATAACAGCCTCCTCCATATACCCCTATAGCTGTCCTAGCCTCACCAAAGCAGGTGTCATTTCTACTCTCTGTGGTAGAAATGATACAAAACAATTGGCTAACAATTTAGGCAAAGTCAAAAGATAACATGTCATTATTAATTTATATTCTACCAAAAAACATTGTCAATGCATGATCACTTCTATATCAATGGACTTACCTTTTAGTATACCTGACCTTATTTTTGTGGACATAATAGCTCTTGTAGACGTTCTCTTCACCTATAGGGCATATCCATGCATTGCATGGGTAACCATTACTGGTATTTTTAGCCCCAGGATTTTCAGCAAACAGCTCACTGCTATTATATCCACAATTAAGGCCAGGATTTACAAGTTTGCTGAAAAAATTTCAATAGTTAGTCAACTGCCTTATATGCTACTACATAATACTTAGCCTAAATAGTCAGCCACTTTGTTATGTACACCTTAAAAAAAACAGCCTCCTCCATATACCCCTATAGCTGTCCTAGCCTCACCAAAGCAGGTGGCATATCTACTCTCTGTGGTAGAAATGATACATAACAATTGGCTAACAATTTAGGCAAAGTCAATAGATAACATGTTATTAATAATTTATATTCTATTTAAAATATTATCATATATGATATCTTCTATATCAATGCACTTACCTTTTAGTATACCTGACCTTATTTTTGTGGACATAATAGCTCTTGTAGACGATCTCTTCACCTATAGGGCATATCCATGCATTGCATGGGTAACCATAACTGATATTTTAAGCCCCAGGATTTTCAGCAAACAGCTCACTGCTATTATATCCACAATTAAGGCCAGGATTTACAAGTTTGCTGAAAAAATTTCAATAGTTAGTCAACTGCCTTATATGCTACTACATATTACTTAGCCTAAATAGTCAGCCACTTTGTTATTTACACCTTAAAAAAAATAACAGCCTCCTCCATATACCCCTATAGCTGTCCTAGCCTCACCAAAGCAGGTGTCATTTCTACTCTCTGTGGTAGAAATGATACAAAACAATTGGCTAACAATTTAGGCAAAGTCAAAAGATAACATGTCATTATTAATTTATATTCTACCAAAAAACATTGTCAATGCATGATCACTTCTATATCAATGGACTTACCTTTTAGTATACCTGCCCTTATTTTTGTGGACATAATAGCTCTTGTAGACGTTCTCTTCACCTATAGGGCATATCCATGCATTGCATGGGTAACCATTACTGGTATTTTTAGCCCCAGGATTTTCAGCAAACAGCTCACTGCTATTATATCCACAATTAAGGCCAGGATTTACAAGTTTGCTGAAAAAATTTCAATAGTTAGTCAACTGCCTTATATGCTACTACATATTACTTAGCCTAAATAGTCAGCCACTTTGTTATGTACACCTTAAAAAAATAACAGCCTCCTCCATATACCCCTATAGCTGTCCTAGCCTCACCAAAGCAGGTGTCATTTCTACTCTCTGTGGTAGAAATGATACAAAACAATTGGCTAACAATTTAGGCAAAGTCAAAAGATAACATGTCATTATTAATTTATATTCTACCAAAAAACATTGTCAATGCATGATCACTTCTATATCAATGGACTTACCTTTTAGTATACCTGCCCTTATTTTTGTGGACATAATAGCTCTTGTAGACCTTCTCTTCACCTATAGGGCATATCCATGCATTGCATGGGTAACCATTACTGGTATTTTTAGCCCCAGGATTTTCAGCAAACAGCTCACTGCTATTATATCCACAATTAAGGCCAGGATTTACAAGTTTGCTGAAAAAATTTCAATAGTTAGTCAACTGCCTTATATGCTACTACATAATACTTAGCCTAAATAGTCAGCCACTTTGTTATGTACACCTTAAAAAAAACAGCCTCCTCCATATACCCCTATAGCTGTCCTAGCCTCACCAAAGCAGGTGGCATATCTACTCTCTGTGGTAGAAATGATACATAACAATTGGCTAACAATTTAGGCAAAGTCAATAGATAACATGTTATTAATAATTTATATTCTATTTAAAATATTATCATATATGATATCTTCTATATCAATGCACTTACCTTTTAGTATACCTGACCTTATTTTTGTGGACATAATAGCTCTTGTAGACGATCTCTTCACCTATAGGGCATATCCATGCATTGCATGGGTAACCATTACTGGTATTTTTAGCCCCAGGATTTTCAGCAAACAGCTCACTGCTATTATATCCACAATAAAGGCCAGGCTTTACAAGTTTGCTGAAAAAATTTCAATAGTTAGTCAACTGCCTTATATGCTACTACATAATACTTAGCCTAAATAGTCAGCCACTTTGTTATGTACACCTTAAAAAAAATAACAGCCTCCTCCATATACCCCTATAGCTGTCCTAGCCTCACCAAAGCAGGTGTCATTTCTACTCTCTGTGGTAGAAATGATACAAAACAATTGGCTAACAATTTAGGCAAAGTCAAAAGATAACATGTTATTATTAATTTATATTCTACCTAAAAACATTGTCAATGCATGATCACTTCTATATCAATGGACTTACCTTTTAGTATACCTGCCCTTATTTTTGTGGACATAATAGCTCTTGTAGACGTTCTCTTCACCTATAGGGCATATCCATGCATTGCATGGGTAACCATTACTGGTATTTTTAGCCCCAGGATTTTCAGCAAACAGCTCACTGCTATTATATCCACAATTAAGGCCAGGATTTACAAGTTTGCTGAAAAAATTTCAATAGTTAGTCAACTGCCTTATATGCTACTACATATTACTTAGCCTAAATAGTCAGCCACTTTGTTATTTACACCTTAAAAAAAATAACAGCCTCCTCCATATACCCCTATAGCTGTCCTAGCCTCACCAAAGCAGGTGTCATTTCTACTCTCTGTGGTAGAAATGATACAAAACAATTGGCTAACAATTTAGGCAAAGTCAAAAGATAACATGTCATTATTAATTTATATTCTACCAAAAAACATTGTCAATGCATGATCACTTCTATATCAATGGACTTACCTTTTAGTATACCTGCCCTTATTTTTGTGGACATAATAGCTCTTGTAGACGTTCTCTTCACCTATAGGGCATATCCATGCATTGCATGGGTAACCATTACTGGTATTTTTAGCCCCAGGATTTTCAGCAAACAGCTCACTGCTATTATATCCACAATAAAGGCCAGGCTTTACAAGTTTGCTGAAAAAATTTCAATAGTTAGTCAACTGCCTTATATGCTACTACATAATACTTAGCCAAAATAGTCAGCCACTTTGTTATGTACACCTTAAAAAAAATAACAGCCTCCTCCATATACCCCTATAGCTGTCCTAGCCTCACCAAAGAGGTGTCATTTCTACTCTCTGTGGTAGAAATGATACAAAACAATTGGCTAACAATTTAGGCAAAGTCAAAAGATAACATGTCATTATTAATTTATATTCTACCAAAAAACATTGTCAATGCATGATCACTTCTATATCAATGGACTTACCTTTTAGTATACCTGCCCTTATTTTTGTGGACATAATAGCTCTTGTAGACGTTCTCTTCACCTATAGGGCATATCCATGCATTGCATGGGTAACCATTACTGGTATTTTTAGCCCCAGGATTTTCAGCAAACAGCTCACTGCTATTATATCCACAATTAAGGCCAGGATTTACAAGTTTGCTGAAAAAATTTCAATAGTTAGTCAACTGCCTTATATGCTACTACATAATACTTAGCCTAAATAGTCAGCCACTTTGTTATGTACACCTTAAAAAAAAACAGCCTCCTCCATATACCCCTATAGCTGTCCTAGCCTCACCAAAGCAGGTGGCATATCTACTCTCTGTGGTAGAAATGATACATAACAATTGGCTAACAATTTAGGCAAAGTCAATAGATAACATGTTATTAATAATTTATATTCTATTTAAAATATTATCATATATGATATCTTCTATATCAATGCACTTACCTTTTAGTATACCTGACCTTATTTTTGTGGACATAATAGCTCTTGTAGACGATCTCTTCACCTATAGGGCATATCCATGCATTGCATGGGTAACCATAACTGATATTTTAAGCCCCAGGATTTCCAGCAAACAGCTCACTGCTATTATATCCACAATTAAGGCCAGGATTTACAAGTTTGCTGAAAAAATTTCAATAGTTAGTCAACTGCCTTATATGCTACTACATATTACTTAGCCTAAATAGTCAGCCACTTTGTTATTTACACCTTAAAAAAAATAACAGCCTCCTCCATATACCCCTATAGCTGTCCTAGCCTCACCAAAGCAGGTGTCATTTCTACTCTCTGTGGTAGAAATGATACAAAACAATTGGCTAACAATTTAGGCAAAGTCAAAAGATAACATGTCATTATTAATTTATATTCTACCAAAAAACATTGTCAATGCATGATCACTTCTATATCAATGGACTTACCTTTTAGTATACCTGACCTTATTTTTGTGGACATAATAGCTCTTGTAGACGTTCTCTTCACCTATAGGGCATATCCATGCATTGCATGGGTAACCATTACTGGTATTTTTAGCCCCAGGATTTTCAGCAAACAGCTCACTGCTATTATATCCACAATAAAGGCCAGGCTTTACAAGTTTGCTGAAAAAATTTCAATAGTTAGTCAACTGCCTTATATGCTACTACATAATACTTAGCCAAAATAGTCAGCCACTTTGTTATGTACACCTTAAAAAAAATAACAGCCTCCTCCATATACCCCTATAGCTGTCCTAGCCTCACCAAAGCAGGTGTCATTTCTACTCTCTGTGGTAGAAATGATACAAAACAATTGGCTAACAATTTAGGCAAAGTCAAAAGATAACATGTCATTATTAATTTATATTCTACCAAAAAACATTGTCAATGCATGATCACTTCTATATCAATGGACTTACCTTTTAGTATACCTGCCCTTATTTTTGTGGACATAATAGCTCTTGTAGACGTTCTCTTCACCTATAGGGCATATCCATGCATTGCATGGGTAACCATTACTGGTATTTTTAGCCCCAGGATTTTCAGCAAACAGCTCACTGCTATTATATCCACAATTAAGGCCAGGATTTACAAGTTTGCTGAAAAAATTTCAATAGTTAGTCAACTGCCTTATATGCTACTACATAATACTTAGCCTAAATAGTCAGCCACTTTGTTATGTACACCTTAAAAAAAAACAGCCTCCTCCATATACCCCTATAGCTGTCCTAGCCTCACCAAAGCAGGTGGCATATCTACTCTCTGTGGTAGAAATGATACATAACAATTGGCTAACAATTTAGGCAAAGTCAATAGATAACATGTTATTAATAATTTATATTCTATTTAAAATATTATCATATATGATATCTTCTATATCAATGCACTTACCTTTTAGTATACCTGACCTTATTTTTGTGGACATAATAGCTCTTGTAGACGATCTCTTCACCTATAGGGCATATCCATGCATTGCATGGGTAAACCTAACTGATATTTTAAGCCCCAGGATTTCCAGCAAACAGCTCACTGCTATTATATCCACAATTAAGGCCAGGATTTACAAGTTTGCTGAAAAAATTTCAATAGTTAGTCAACTGCCTTATATGCTACTACATATTACTTAGCCTAAATAGTCAGCCACTTTGTTATGTACACCTTAAAAAAAATAACAGCCTCCTCCATATACCCCTATAGCTGTCCTAGCCTCACCAAAGCAGGTGTCATTTCTACTCTCTGTGGTAGAAATGATACAAAACAATTGGCTAACAATTTAGGCAAAGTCAAAAGATAACATGTCATTATTAATTTATATTCTACCAAAAAACATTGTCAATGCATGATCACTTCTATATCAATGGACTTACCTTTTAGTATACCTGCCCTTATTTTTGTGGACATAATAGCTCTTGTAGACGTTCTCTTCACCTATAGGGCATATCCATGCATTGCATGGGTAACCATTACTGGTATTTTTAGCCCCAGGATTTTCAGCAAACAGCTCACTGCTATTATATCCACAATTAAGGCCAGGATTTACAAGTTTGCTGAAAAAATTTCAATAGTTAGTCAACTGCCTTATATGCTACTACATAATACTTAGCCTAAATAGTCAGCCACTTTGTTATGTACACCTTAAAAAAAACAGCCTCCTCCATATACCCCTATAGCTGTCCTAGCCTCACCAAAGCAGGTGGCATATCTACTCTCTGTGGTAGAAATGATACATAACAATTGGCTAACAATTTAGGCAAAGTCAATAGATAACATGTTATTAATAATTTATATTCTATTTAAAATATTATCATATATGATATCTTCTATATCAATGCACTTACCTTTTAGTATACCTGACCTTATTTTTGTGGACATAATAGCTCTTGTAGACGATCTCTTCACCTATAGGGCATATCCATGCATTGCATGGGTAACCATAACTGATATTTTAAGCCCCAGGATTTCCAGCAAACAGCTCACTGCTATTATATCCACAATTAAGGCCAGGATTTACAAGTTTGCTGAAAAAATTTCAATAGTTAGTCAACTGCCTTATATGCTACTACATATTACTTAGCCTAAATAGTCAGCCACTTTGTTATTTACACCTTAAAAAAAATAACAGCCTCCTCCATATACCCCTATAGCTGTCCTAGCCTCACCAAAGCAGGTGTCATTTCTACTCTCTGTGGTAGAAATGATACAAAACAATTGGCTAACAATTTAGGCAAAGTCAAAAGATAACATGTCATTATTAATTTATATTCTACCAAAAAACATTGTCAATGCATGATCACTTCTATATCAATGGACTTACCTTTTAGTATACCTGCCCTTATTTTTGTGGACATAATAGCTCTTGTAGACGTTCTCTTCACCTATAGGGCATATCCATGCATTGCATGGGTAACCATTACTGGTATTTTTAGCCCCAGGATTTTCAGCAAACAGCTCACTGCTATTATATCCACAATAAAGGCCAGGCTTTACAAGTTTGCTGAAAAAATTTCAATAGTTAGTCAACTGCCTTATATGCTACTACATAATACTTAGCCAAAATAGTCAGCCACTTTGTTATGTACACCTTAAAAAAAATAACAGCCTCCTCCAAATACCCCTATAGCTGTCCTAGCCTCACCAAAGCAGGTGTCATTTCTACTCTCTGTGGTAGAAATGATACAAAACAATTGGCTAACAATTTAGGCAAAGTCAAAAGATAACATGTCATTATTAATTTATATTCTACCAAAAAACATTGTCAATGCATGATCACTTCTATATCAATGGACTTACCTTTTAGTATACCTGCCCTTATTTTTGTGGACATAATAGCTCTTGTAGACGTTCTCTTCACCTATAGGGCATATCCATGCATTGCATGGGTAACCATTACTGGTATTTTTAGCCCCAGGATTTTCAGCAAACAGCTCACTGCTATTATATCCACAATTAAGGCCAGGATTTACAAGTTTGCTGAAAAAATTTCAATAGTTAGTCAACTGCCTTATATGCTACTACATAATACTTAGCCTAAATAGTCAGCCACTTTGTTATGTACACCTTAAAAAAAAACAGCCTCCTCCATATACCCCTATAGCTGTCCTAGCCTCACCAAAGCAGGTGGCATATCTACTCTCTGTGGTAGAAATGATACATAACAATTGGCTAACAATTTAGGCAAAGTCAATAGATAACATGTTATTAATAATTTATATTCTATTTAAAATATTATCATATATGATATCTTCTATATCAATGCACTTACCTTTTAGTATACCTGACCTTATTTTTGTGGACATAATAGCTCTTGTAGACGATCTCTTCACCTATAGGGCATATCCATGCATTGCATGGGTAACCATAACTGATATTTTAAGCCCCAGGATTTCCAGCAAACAGCTCACTGCTATTATATCCACAATTAAGGCCAGGATTTACAAGTTTGCTGAAAAAATTTCAATAGTTAGTCAACTGCCTTATATGCTACTACATATTACTTAGCCTAAATAGTCAGCCACTTTGTTATGTACACCTTAAAAAAAATAACAGCCTCCTCCATATACCCCTATAGCTGTCCTAGCCTCACCAAAGCAGGTGTCATTTCTACTCTCTGTGGTAGAAATGATACAAAACAATTGGCTAACAATTTAGGCAAAGTCAAAAGATAACATGTCATTATTAATTTATATTCTACCAAAAAACATTGTCAATGCATGATCACTTCTATATCAATGGACTTACCTTTTAGTATACCTGCCCTTATTTTTGTGGACATAATAGCTCTTGTAGACGTTCTCTTCACCTATAGGGCATATCCATGCATTGCATGGGTAACCATTACTGGTATTTTTAGCCCCAGGATTTTCAGCAAACAGCTCACTGCTATTATATCCACAATTAAGGCCAGGATTTACAAGTTTGCTGAAAAAATTTCAATAGTTAGTCAACTGCCTTATATGCTACTACATAATACTTAGCCTAAATAGTCAGCCACTTTGTTATGTACACCTTAAAAAAATAACAGCCTCCTCCATATACCCCTATAGCTGTCCTAGCCTCACCAAAGCAGGTGGCATATCTACTCTCTGTGGTAGAAATGATACATAACAATTGGCTAACAATTTAGGCAAAGTCAATAGATAACATGTTATTAATAATTTATATTCTATTTAAAATATTATCATATATGATATCTTCTATATCAATGCACTTACCTTTTAGTATACCTGACCTTATTTTTGTGGACATAATAGCTCTTGTAGACTTTCTCTTCACCTATAGGGCATATCCATGCATTGCATGGGTAACCATAACTGATATTTTAAGCCCCAGGATTTTCAGCAAACAGCTCACTGCTATTATATCCACAATTAAGGCCAGGATTTACAAGTTTGCTGAAAAAATTTCAATAGTTAGTCAACTGCCTTATATGCTACTACATATTACTTAGCCTAAATAGTCAGCCACTTTGTTATGTACACCTTAAAAAAATAACAGCCTCCTCCATATACCCCTATAGCTGTCCTAGCCTCACCAAAGCAGGTGTCATTTCTACTCTCTGTGGTAGAAATGATACAAAACAATTGGCTAACAATTTAGGCAAAGTCAAAAGATAACATGTCATTATTAATTTATATTCTACCAAAAAACATTGTCAATGCATGATCACTTCTATATCAATGGACTTACCTTTTAGTATACCTGACCTTATTTTTGTGGACATAATAGCTCTTGTAGACGTTCTCTTCACCTATAGGGCATATCCATGCATTGCATGGGTAACCATTACTGGTATTTTTAGCCCCAGGATTTTCAGCAAACAGCTCACTGCTATTATATCCACAATTAAGGCCAGGATTTACAAATTTGCTGAAAAAATTTCAATAGTTAGTCAACTGCCTTATATGCTACTACATATTACTTAGCCTAAATAGTCAGCCACTTTGTTATTTACACCTTAAAAAAAATAACAGCCTCCTCCATATACCCCTATAGCTGTCCTAGCCTCACCAAAGCAGGTGTCATTTCTACTCTCTGTGGTAGAAATGATACAAAACAATTGGCTAACAATTTAGGCAAAGTCAAAAGATAACATGTCATTATTAATTTATATTCTACCAAAAAACATTGTCAATGCATGATCACTTCTATATCAATGGACTTACCTTTTAGTATACCTGCCCTTATTTTTGTGGACATAATAGCTCTTGTAGACGTTCTCTTCACCTATAGGGCATATCCATGCATTGCATGAGTAACCATTACTGGTATTTTTAGCCCCAGGATTTTCAGCAAACAGCTCACTGCTATTATATCCACAATTAAGGCCAGGATTTACAAGTTTGCTGAAAAAATGTCAATAGTTAGTCAACTGCCTTATATGCTACTACATAATACTTAGCCTAAATAGTCAGCCACTTTGTTATGTACACCTTAAAAAAAAACAGCCTCCTCCATATACCCCTATAGCTGTCCTAGCCTCACCAAAGCAGGTGGCATATCTACTCTCTGTGGTAGAAATGATACATAACAATTGGCTAACAATTTAGGCAAAGTCAATAGATAACGTGTTATTAATAATTTATATTCTATTTAAAATATTATCATATATGATATCTTCTATATCAATGCACTTACCTTTTAGTATACCTGACCTTATTTTTGTGGACATAATAGCTCTTGTAGACGATCTCTTCACCTATAGGGCATATCCATGCATTGCATGGGTAACCATAACTGATATTTTAAGCCCCAGGATTTTCAGCAAACAGCTCACTGCTATTATATCCACAATTAAGGCCAGGATTTACAAGTTTGCTGAAAAAATTTCAATAGTTAGTCAACTGCCTTATATGCTACTACATATTACTTAGCCTAAATAGTCAGCCACTTTGTTATGTACACCTTAAAAAAATAACAGCCTCCTCCATATACCCCTATAGCTGTCCTAGCCTCACCAAAGCAGGTGTCATTTCTACTCTCTGTGGTAGAAATGATACAAAACAATTGGCTAACAATTTAGGCAAAGTCAAAAGATAACATGTCATTATTAATTTATATTCTACCAAAAAACATTGTCAATGCATGATCACTTCTATATCAATGGACTTACCTTTTAGTATACCTGCCCTTATTTTTGTGGACATAATAGCTCTTGTAGACGTTCTCTTCACCTATAGGGCATATCCATGCATTGCATGGGTAACCATTACTGGTATTTTTAGCCCCAGGATTTTCAGCAAACAGCTCACTGCTATTATATCCACAATAAAGGCCAGGCTTTACAACTTTGCTGAAAAAATTTCAATAGCTAGTCAACTGCCTTATATGCTACTACATAATACTTAGCCTAAATAGTCAGCCACTTTGTTATGTACACCTTAAAAAAAATAACAGCCTCCTCCATATACCCCTATAGCTGTCCTAACCTCACCAAAGCAGGTGTCATTTCTACTCTCTGTGGTAGAAATGATACAAAACAATTGGCTAACAATTTAGGCAAAGTCAAAAGATAACATGTCATTATTAATTTATATTCTACCAAAAAACATTGTCAATGCATGATCACTTCTATATCAATGGACTTACCTTTTAGTATACCTGCCCTTATTTTTGTGGACATAATAGCTCTTGTAGACGTTCTCTTCACCTATAGGGCATATCCATGCATTGCATGGGTAACCATTACTGGTATTTTTAGCCCCAGGATTTTCAGCAAACAGCTCACTGCTATTATATCCACAATTAAGGCCAGGATTTACAAGTTTGCTGAAAAAATTTCAATAGTTAGTCAACTGCCTTATATGCTACTACAAAATACTTAGCCTAAATAGTCAGCCACTTTGTTATGTACACCTTAAAAAAAATAACAGCCTCCTCCATATACCCCTATAGCTGTCCTAGCCTCACCAAAGCAGGTGTCATTTCTACTCTCTGTGGTAGAAATGATACAAAACAATTGGCTAACAATTTAGGCAAAGTCAAAGGATAACATGTTATTATTAATTTATATTCTACCAAAAAACATTGTCAATGCATGATCACTTCTATATCAATGGACTTACATTTTAGTATACCTGCCCTTATTTTTGTGGACATAATAGCTCTTGTAGACGTTCTCTTCACCTATAGGGCATATCCATGCATTGCATGGGTAACCATTACTGGTATTTTTAGCCCCAGGATTTTCAGCAAACAGCTCACTGCTATTATATCCACAATAAAGGCCAGGCTTTACAAGTTTGCTGAAAAAATTTCAATAGTTAGTCAACTGCCTTATATGCTACTACATAATACTTAGCCAAAATAGTCAGCCACTTTGTTATGTACACCTTAAAAAAAATAACAGCCTCCTCCATATACCCCTATAGCTGTCCTAGCCTCACCAAAGCAGGTGTCATTTCTACTCTCTGTGGTAGAAATGATACAAAACAATTGGCTAACAATTTAGGCAAAGTCAAAAGATAACATGTCATTATTAATTTATATTCTACCAAAAAACATTGTCAATGCATGATCACTTCTATATCAATGGACTTACCTTTTAGTATACCTGCCCTTATTTTTGTGGACATAATAGCTCTTGTAGACGTTCTCTTCACCTATAGGGCATATCCATGCATTGCATGGGTAACCATTACTGGTATTTTTAGCCCCAGGATTTTCAGCAAACAGCTCACTGCTATTATATCCACAATTAAGGCCAGGATTTACAAGTTTGCTGAAAAAATTTCAATAGTTAGTCAACTGCCTTATATGCTACTACATAATACTTAGCCTAAATAGTCAGCCACTTTGTTATGTACACCTTAAAAAAAAACAGCCTCCTCCATATACCCCTATAGCTGTCCTAGCCTCACCAAAGCAGGTGGCATATCTACTCTCTGTGGTAGAAATGATACATAACAATTGGCTAACAATTTAGGCAAAGTCAATAGATAACATGTTATTAATAATTTATATTCTATTTAAAATATTATCATATATGATATCTTCTATATCAATGCACTTACCTTTTAGTATACCTGACCTTATTTTTGTGGACATAATAGCTCTTGTAGACGATCTCTTCACCTATAGGGCATATCCATGCATTGCATGGGTAACCATAACTGATATTTTAAGCCCCAGGATTTCCAGCAAACAGCTCACTGCTATTATATCCACAATTAAGGCCAGGATTTACAAGTTTGCTGAAAAAATTTCAATAGTTAGTCAACTGCCTTATATGCTACTACATATTACTTAGCCTAAATAGTCAGCCACTTTGTTATGTACACCTTAAAAAAAATAACAGCCTCCTCCATATACCCCTATAGCTGTCCTAGCCTCACCAAAGCAGGTGTCATTTCTACTCTCTGTGGTAGAAATGATACAAAACAATTGGCTAACAATTTAGGCAAAGTCAAAAGATAACATGTCATTATTAATTTATATTCTACCAAAAAACATTGTCAATGCATGATCACTTCTATATCAATGGACTTACCTTTTAGTATACCTGCCCTTATTTTTGTGGACATAATAGCTCTTGTAGACGTTCTCTTCACCTATAGGGCATATCCATGCATGGCATGGGTAACCATTACTGGTATTTTTAGCCCCAGGATTTTCAGCAAACAGCTCACTGCTATTATATCCACAATTAAGGCCAGGATTTACAAGTTTGCTGAAAAAATTTCAATAGTTAGTCAACTGCCTTATATGCTACTACATAATACTTAGCCTAAATAGTCAGCCACTTTGTTATGTACACCTTAAAAAAAAAAACAGCCTCCTCCATATACCCCTATAGCTGTCCTAGCCTCACCAAAGCAGGTGGCATATCTACTCTCTGTGGTAGAAATGATACATAACAATTGGCTAACAATTTAGGCAAAGTCAATAGATAACATGTTATTAATAATTTATATTCTATTTAAAATATTATCATATATGATATCTTCTATATCAATGCACTTACCTTTTAGTATACCTGACCTTATTTTTGTGGACATAATAGCTCTTGTAGACGATCTCTTCACCTATAGGGCATATCCATGCATTGCATGGGTAACCATAACTGATATTTTAAGCCCCAGGATTTCCAGCAAACAGCTCACTGCTATTATATCCACAATTAAGGCCAGGATTTACAAGTTTGCTGAAAAAATTTCAATAGTTAGTCAACTGCCTTATATGCTACTACATATTACTTAGCCTAAATAGTCAGCCACTTTGTTATGTACACCTTAAAAAAAATAACAGCCTCCTCCATATACCCCTATAGCTGTCCTAGCCTCACCAAAGCAGGTGTCATTTCTACTCTCTGTGGTAGAAATGATACAAAACAATTGGCTAACAATTTAGGCAAAGTCAAAAGATAACATGTCATTATTAATTTATATTCTACCAAAAAACATTGTCAATGCATGATCACTTCTATATCAATGGACTTACCTTTTAGTATACCTGCCCTTATTTTTGTGGACATAATAGCTCTTGTAGACGTTCTCTTCACCTATAGGGCATATCCATGCATTGCATGGGTAACCATTACTGGTATTTTTAGCCCCAGGCGTTTCAGCAAACAGCTCACTGCTATTATATCCACAATTAAGGCCAGGATTTACAAGTTTGCTGAAAAAATTTCAATAGTTAGTCAACTGCCTTATATGCTACTACATAATACTTAGCCTAAATAGTCAGCCACTTTGTTATGTACACCTTAAAAAAATAACAGCCTCCTCCATATACCCCTATAGCTGTCCTAGCCTCACCAAAGCAGGTGGCATATCTACTCTCTGTGGTAGAAATGATACATAACAATTGGCTAACAATTTAGGCAAAGTCAATAGATAACATGTTATTAATAATTTATATTCTATTTAAAATATTATCATATATGATATCTTCTATATCAATGCACTTACCTTTTAGTATACCTGACCTTATTTTTGTGGACATAATAGCTCTTGTAGACTTTCTCTTCACCTATAGGGCATATCCATGCATTGCATGGGTAACCATAACTGATATTTTAAGCCCCAGGATTTTCAGCAAACAGCTCACTGCTATTATATCCACAATTAAGGCCAGGATTTACAAGTTTGCTGAAAAAATTTCAATAGTTAGTCAACTGCCTTATATGCTACTACATATTACTTAGCCTAAATAGTCAGCCACTTTGTTATGTACACCTTAAAAAAATAACAGCCTCCTCCATATACCCCTATAGCTGTCCTAGCCTCACCAAAGCAGGTGTCATTTCTACTCTCTGTGGTAGAAATGATACAAAACAATTGGCTAACAATTTAGGCAAAGTCAAAAGATAACATGTCATTATTAATTTATATTCTACCAAAAAACATTGTCAATGCATGATCACTTCTATATCAATGGACTTACCTTTTAGTATACCTGACCTTATTTTTGTGGACATAATAGCTCTTGTAGACGTTCTCTTCACCTATAGGGCATATCCATGCATTGCATGGGTAACCATTACTGGTATTTTTAGCCCCAGGATTTTCAGCAAACAGCTCACTGCTATTATATCCACAATTAAGGCCAGGATTTACAAATTTGCTGAAAAAATTTCAATAGTTAGTCAACTGCCTTATATGCTACTACATATTACTTAGCCTAAATAGTCAGCCACTTTGTTATTTACACCTTAAAAAAAATAACAGCCTCCTCCATATACCCCTATAGCTGTCCTAGCCTCACCAAAGCAGGTGTCATTTCTACTCTCTGTGGTAGAAATGATACAAAACAATTGGCTAACAATTTAGGCAAAGTCAAAAGATAACATGTCATTATTAATTTATATTCTACCAAAAAACATTGTCAATGCATGATCACTTCTATATCAATGGACTTACCTTTTAGTATACCTGCCCTTATTTTTGTGGACATAATAGCTCTTGTAGACGTTCTCTTCACCTATAGGGCATATCCATGCATTGCATGAGTAACCATTACTGGTATTTTTAGCCCCAGGATTTTCAGCAAACAGCTCACTGCTATTATATCCACAATTAAGGCCAGGATTTACAAGTTTGCTGAAAAAATGTCAATAGTTAGTCAACTGCCTTATATGCTACTACATAATACTTAGCCTAAATAGTCAGCCACTTTGTTATGTACACCTTAAAAAAAAACAGCCTCCTCCATATACCCCTATAGCTGTCCTAGCCTCACCAAAGCAGGTGGCATATCTACTCTCTGTGGTAGAAATGATACATAACAATTGGCTAACAATTTAGGCAAAGTCAATAGATAACGTGTTATTAATAATTTATATTCTATTTAAAATATTATCATATATGATATCTTCTATATCAATGCACTTACCTTTTAGTATACCTGACCTTATTTTTGTGGACATAATAGCTCTTGTAGACGATCTCTTCACCTATAGGGCATATCCATGCATTGCATGGGTAACCATAACTGATATTTTAAGCCCCAGGATTTTCAGCAAACAGCTCACTGCTATTATATCCACAATTAAGGCCAGGATTTACAAGTTTGCT
Source organism: Engystomops pustulosus (assembly GCF_040894005.1). Taxonomy (NCBI): domain Eukaryota; kingdom Metazoa; phylum Chordata; class Amphibia; order Anura; family Leptodactylidae; genus Engystomops; species Engystomops pustulosus. Next base: position 143,571,089 of record NC_092417.1, on the reverse strand, counting down.
GAAAAAATTTCAATAGTTAGTCAACTGCCTTATATGCTACTACATATTACTTAGCCTAAATAGTCAGCCACTTTGTTATGTACACCTTAAAAAAATAACAGCCTCCTCCATATACCCCTATAGCTGTCCTAGCCTCACCAAAGCAGGTGTCATTTCTACTCTCTGTGGTAGAAATGATACAAAACAATTGGCTAACAATTTAGGCAAAGTCAAAAGATAACATGTCATTATTAATTTATATTCTACCAAAAAACATTGTCAATGCATGATCACTTCTATATCAATGGACTTACCTTTTAGTATACCTGCCCTTATTTTTGTGGACATAATAGCTCTTGTAGACGTTCTCTTCACCTATAGGGCATATCCATGCATTGCATGGGTAACCATTACTGGTATTTTTAGCCCCAGGATTTTCAGCAAACAGCTCACTGCTATTATATCCACAATAAAGGCCAGGCTTTACAACTTTGCTGAAAAAATTTCAATAGCTAGTCAACTGCCTTATATGCTACTACATAATACTTAGCCTAAATAGTCAGCCACTTTGTTATGTACACCTTAAAAAAAATAACAGCCTCCTCCATATACCCCTATAGCAGTCCTAACCTCACCAAAGCAGGTGTCATTTCTACTCTCTGTGGTAGAAATGATACAAAACAATTGGCTAACAATTTAGGCAAAGTCAAAAGATAACATGTCATTATTAATTTATATTCTACCAAAAAACATTGTCAATGCATGATCACTTCTATATCAATGGACTTACCTTTTAGTATACCTGCCCTTATTTTTGTGGACATAATAGCTCTTGTAGACGTTCTCTTCACCTATAGGGCATATCCATGCATTGCATGGGTAACCATTACTGGTATTTTTAGCCCCAGGATTTTCAGCAAACAGCTCACTGCTATTATATCCACAATTAAGGCCAGGATTTACAAGTTTGCTGAAAAAATTTCAATAGTTAGTCAACTGCCTTATATGCTACTACAAAATACTTTGCCTAAATAGTCAGCCACTTTGTTATGTACACCTTAAAAAAAATAACAGCCTCCTCCATATACCCCTATAGCTGTCCTAGCCTCACCAAAGCAGGTGTCATTTCTACTCTCTGTGGTAGAAATGATACAAAACAATTGGCTAACAATTTAGGCAAAGTCAAAGGATAACATGTTATTATTAATTTATATTCTACCAAAAAACATTGTCAATGCATGATCACTTCTATATCAATGGACTTACATTTTAGTATACCTGCCCTTATTTTTGTGGACATAATAGCTCTTGTAGACGTTCTCTTCACCTATAGGGCATATCCATGCATTGCATGGGTAACCATTACTGGTATTTTTAGCCCCAGGATTTTCAGCAAACAGCTCACTGCTATTATATCCACAATAAAGGCCAGGCTTTACAAGTTTGCTGAAAAAATTTCAATAGTTAGTCAACTGCCTTATATGCTACTACATAATACTTAGCCAAAATAGTCAGCCACTTTGTTATGTACACCTTAAAAAAAATAACAGCCTCCTCCATATACCCCTATAGCTGTCCTAGCCTCACCAAAGCAGGTGTCATTTCTACTCTCTGTGGTAGAAATGATACAAAACAATTGGCTAACAATTTAGGCAAAGTCAAAAGATAACATGTCATTATTAATTTATATTCTACCAAAAAACATTGTCAATGCATGATCACTTCTATATCAATGGACTTACCTTTTAGTATACCTGCCCTTATTTTTGTGGACATAATAGCTCTTGTAGACGTTCTCTTCACCTATAGGGCATATCCATGCATTGCATGGGTAACCATTACTGGTATTTTTAGCCCCAGGATTTTCAGCAAACAGCTCACTGCTATTATATCCACAATTAAGGCCAGGATTTACAAGTTTGCTGAAAAAATTTCAATAGTTAGTCAACTGCCTTATATGCTACTACATAATACTTAGCCTAAATAGTCAGCCACTTTGTTATGTACACCTTAAAAAAAAACAGCCTCCTCCATATACCCCTATAGCTGTCCTAGCCTCACCAAAGCAGGTGGCATATCTACTCTCTGTGGTAGAAATGATACATAACAATTGGCTAACAATTTAGGCAAAGTCAATAGATAACATGTTATTAATAATTTATATTCTATTTAAAATATTATCATATATGATATCTTCTATATCAATGCACTTACCTTTTAGTATACCTGACCTTATTTTTGTGGACATAATAGCTCTTGTAGACGATCTCTTCACCTATAGGGCATATCCATGCATTGCATGGGTAACCATAACTGATATTTTAAGCCCCAGGATTTCCAGCAAACAGCTCACTGCTATTATATCCACAATTAAGGCCAGGATTTACAAGTTTGCTGAAAAAATTTCAATAGTTAGTCAACTGCCTTATATGCTACTACATATTACTTAGCCTAAATAGTCAGCCACTTTGTTATGTACACCTTAAAAAAAATAACAGCCTCCTCCATATACCCCTATAGCTGTCCTAGCCTCACCAAAGCAGGTGTCATTTCTACTCTCTGTGGTAGAAATGATACAAAACAATTGGCTAACAATTTAGGCAAAGTCAAAAGATAACATGTCATTATTAATTTATATTCTACCAAAAAACATTGTCAATGCATGATCACTTCTATATCAATGGACTTACCTTTTAGTATACCTGCCCTTATTTTTGTGGACATAATAGCTCTTGTAGACGTTCTCTTCACCTATAGGGCATATCCATGCATGGCATGGGTAACCATTACTGGTATTTTTAGCCCCAGGATTTTCAGCAAACAGCTCACTGCTATTATATCCACAATTAAGGCCAGGATTTACAAGTTTGCTGAAAAAATTTCAATAGTTAGTCAACTGCCTTATATGCTACTACATAATACTTAGCCTAAATAGTCAGCCACTTTGTTATGTACACCTTAAAAAAAAAAACAGCCTCCTCCATATACCCCTATAGCTGTCCTAGCCTCACCAAAGCAGGTGGCATATCTACTCTCTGTGGTAGAAATGATACATAACAATTGGCTAACAATTTAGGCAAAGTCAATAGATAACATGTTATTAATAATTTATATTCTATTTAAAATATTATCATATATGATATCTTCTATATCAATGCACTTACCTTTTAGTATACCTGACCTTATTTTTGTGGACATAATAGCTCTTGTAGACGATCTCTTCACCTATAGGGCATATCCATGCATTGCATGGGTAACCATAACTGATATTTTAAGCCCCAGGATTTCCAGCAAACAGCTCACTGCTATTATATCCACAATTAAGGCCAGGATTTACAAGTTTGCTGAAAAAATTTCAATAGTTAGTCAACTGCCTTATATGCTACTACATATTACTTAGCCTAAATAGTCAGCCACTTTGTTATGTACACCTTAAAAAAAATAACAGCCTCCTCCATATACCCCTATAGCTGTCCTAGCCTCACCAAAGCAGGTGTCATTTCTACTCTCTGTGGTAGAAATGATACAAAACAATTGGCTAACAATTTAGGCAAAGTCAAAAGATAACATGTCATTATTAATTTATATTCTACCAAAAAACATTGTCAATGCATGATCACTTCTATATCAATGGACTTACCTTTTAGAATACCTGCCCTTATTTTTGTGGACATAATAGCTCTTGTAGACGTTCTCTTCACCTATAGGGCATATCCATGCATTGCATGGGTAACCATTACTGGTATTTTTAGCCCCAGGATTTTCAGCAAACAGCTCACTGCTATTATATCCACAATTAAGGCCAGGATTTACAAGTTTGCTGAAAAAATTTCAATAGTTAGTCAACTGCCTTATATGCTACTACATAATACTTAGCCTAAATAGTCAGCCACTTTGTTATGTACACCTTAAAAAAAAACAGCCTCCTCCATATACCCCTATAGCTGTCCTAGCCTCACCAAAGCAGGTGGCATATCTACTCTCTGTGGTAGAAATGATACATAACAATTGGCTAACAATTTAGGCAAAGTCAATAGATAACATGTTATTAATAATTTATATTCTATTTAAAATATTATCATATATGATATCTTCTATATCAATGCACTTACCTTTTAGTATACCTGACCTTATTTTTGTGGACATAATAGCTCTTGTAGACGATCTCTTCACCTATAGGGCATATCCATGCATTGCATGGGTAACCATAACTGATATTTTAAGCCCCAGGATTTTCAGCAAACAGCTCACTGCTATTATATCCACAATTAAGGCCAGGATTTACAAGTTTGCTGAAAAAATTTCAATAGTTAGTCAACTGCCTTATATGCTACTACATATTACTTAGCCTAAATAGTCAGCCACTTTGTTATGTACACCTTAAAAAAATAACAGCCTCCTCCATATACCCCTATAGCTGTCCTAGCCTCACCAAAGCAGGTGTCATTTCTACTCTCTGTGGTAGAAATGATACAAAACAATTGGCTAACAATTTAGGCAAAGTCAAAAGATAACATGTCATTATTAATTTATATTCTACCAAAAAACATTGTCAATGCATGATCACTTCTATATCAATGGACTTACCTTTTAGTATACCTGACCTTATTTTTGTGGACATAATAGCTCTTGTAGACGTTCTCTTCACCTATAGGGCATATCCATGCATTGCATGGGTAACCATTACTGGTATTTTTAGCCCCAGGATTTTCAGCAAACAGCTCACTGCTATTATATCCACAATTAAGGCCAGGATTTACAAATTTGCTGAAAAAATTTCAATAGTTAGTCAACTGCCTTATATGCTACTACATATTACTTAGCCTAAATAGTCAGCCACTTTGTTATTTACACCTTAAAAAAAATAACAGCCTCCTCCATATACCCCTATAGCTGTCCTAGCCTCACCAAAGCAGGTGTCATTTCTACTCTCTGTGGTAGAAATGATACAAAACAATTGGCTAACAATTTAGGCAAAGTCAAAAGATAACATGTCATTATTAATTTATATTCTACCAAAAAACATTGTCAATGCATGATCACTTCTATATCAATGGACTTACCTTTTAGTATACCTGCCCTTATTTTTGTGGACATAATAGCTCTTGTAGACGTTCTCTTCACCTATAGGGCATATCCATGCATTGCATGGGTAACCATTACTGGTATTTTTAGCCCCAGGATTTTCAGCAAACAGCTCACTGCTATTATATCCACAATAAAGGCCAGGCTTTACAAGTTTGCTGAAAAAATTTCAATAGTTAGTCAACTGCCTTATAAGCTACTACATAATACTTAGCCAAAATAGTCAGCCACTTTGTTATGTACACCTTAAAAAAAATAACAGCCTCCTCCATATACCCCTATAGCTGTCCTAGCCTCACCAAAGCAGGTGTCATTTCTACTCTCTGTGGTAGAAATGATACAAAACAATTGGCTAACAATATAGGCAAAGTCAAAAGATAACATGTCATTATTAATTTATATTCTACCAAAAAACATTGTCAATGCATGATCACTTCTATATCAATGGACTTACCTTTTAGTATACCTGCCCTTATTTTTGTGGACATAATAGCTCTTGTAGACGTTCTCTTCACCTATAGGGCATATCCATGCATTGCATGGGTAACCATTACTGGTATTTTTAGCCCCAGGATTTTCAGCAAACAGCTCACTGCTATTATATCCACAATTAAGGCCAGGATTTACAAGTTTGCTGAAAAAATTTCAATAGTTAGTCAACTGCCTTATATGCTACTACATAATACTTAGCCTAAATAGTCAGCCACTTTGTTATGTACACCTTAAAAAAAAACAGCCTCCTCCATATACCCCTATAGCTGTCCTAGCCTCACCAAAGCAGGTGGCATATCTACTCTCTGTGGTAGAAATGATACATAACAATTGGCTAACAATTTAGGCAAAGTCAATAGATAACATGTTATTAATAATTTATATTCTATTTAAAATATTATCATATATGATATCTTCTATATCAATGCACTTACCTTTTAGTATACCTGACCTTATTTTTGTGGACATAATAGCTCTTGTAGACGATCTCTTCACCTATAGGGCATATCCATACATTGCATGGGTAACCATAACTGATATTTTAAGCCCCAGGATTTTCAGCAAACAGCTCACTGCTATTATATCCACAATTAAGGCCAGGATTTACAAGTTTGCTGAAAAAATTTCAATAGTTAGTCAACTGCCTTATATGCTACTACATATTACTTAGCCTAAATAGTCAGCCACTTTGTTATGTACACCTTAAAAAAATAACAGCCTCCTCCATATACCCCTATAGCTGTCCTAGCCTCACCAAAGCAGGTGTCATTTCTACTCTCTGTGGTAGAAATGATACAAAACAATTGGCTAACAATTTAGGCAAAGTCAAAAGATAACATGTCATTATTAATTTATATTCTACCAAAAAACATTGTCAATGCATGATCACTTCTATATCAATGGACTTACCTTTTAGTATACCTGCCCTTATTTTTGTGGACATAATAGCTCTTGTAGACGTTCTCTTCACCTATAGGGCATATCCATGCATTGCATGGGTAACCATTACTGGTATTTTTAGCCCCAGGATTTTCAGCAAACAGCTCACTGCTATTATATCCACAATAAATGCCAGGCTTTACAAGTTTGCTGAAAAAATTTCAATAGCTAGTCAACTGCCTTATATGCTACTACATAATACTTAGCCTAAATAGTCAGCCACTTTGTTATGTACACCTTAAAAAAAATAACAGCCTCCTCCATATACCCCTATACCTGTCCTAACCTCACCAAAGCAGGTGTCATTTCTACTCTCTGTGGTAGAAATGATACAAAACAATTGGCTAACAATTTAGGCAAAGTCAAAAGATAACATGTCATTATTAATTTATATTCTACCAAAAAACATTGTCAATGCATGATCACTTCTATATCAATGGACTTACCTTTTAGTATACCTGCCCTTATTTTTGTGGACATAATAGCTCTTGTAGACGTTCTCTTCACCTATAGGGCATATCCATGCATTGCATGGGTAACCATTACTGGTATTTTTAGCCCCAGGATTTTCAGCAAACAGCTCACTGCTATTATATCCACAATTAAGGCCAGGATTTACAAGTTTGCTGAAAAAATTTCAATAGTTAGTCAACTGCCTTATATGCTACTACAAAATACTTAGCCTAAATAGTCAGCCACTTTGTTATGTACACCTTAAAAAAAATAACAGCCTCCTCCATATACCCCTATAGCTGTCCTAGCCTCACCAAAGCAGGTGTCATTTCTACTCTCTGTGGTAGAAATGATACAAAACAATTGGCTAACAATTTAGGCAAAGTCAAAGGATAACATGTTATTATTAATTTATATTCTACCAAAAAACATTGTCAATGCATGATCACTTCTATATCAATGGACTTACATTTTAGTATACCTGCCCTTATTTTTGTGGACATAATAGCTCTTGTAGACGTTCTCTTCACCTATAGGGCATATCCATGCATTGCATGGGTAACCATTACTGGTATTTTTAGCCCCAGGATTTTCAGCAAACAGCTCACTGCTATTATATCCACAATAAAGGCCAGGCTTTACAAGTTTGCTGAAAAAATTTCAATAGTTAGTCAACTGCCTTATATGCTACTACATAATACTTAGCCTAAATAGTCAGCCACTTTGTTATGTACACCTTAAAAAAAAACAGCCTCCTCCATATACCCCTATAGCTGTCCTAGCCTCACCAAAGCAGGTGGCATATCTACTCTCTGTGGTAGAAATTATACATAACAATTGGCTAACAATTTAGGCAAAGTCAATAGATAACATGTTATTAATAATTTATATTCTATTTAAAATATTATCATATATGATATCTTCTATATCAATGCACTTACCTTTTAATATACCTGACCTTATTTTTGTGGACAAAATAGCTCTTGTAGACGATCTCTTCCCCTATAGGGCATATCCATGCATTGCATGGGTAACCATAACTGATATTTTACAAGTTTGCTGAAGGTTGCTGAAAAGTTTGCTGAAAAAATTTCAATAGTTAGTCAACTGCCTTATATGCTACTACATATTACTTAGCCTAAATAGTCAGCCACTTTGTTATGTACACCTTAAAAAAAATAACAGCCTCCTCCATATACCCCTATAGCTGTCCTAGCCTCACCAAAGCAGGTGTCATTTCTACTCTCTGTGGTAGAAAAGATACAAAACAATTGGCTAACAATTTAGGCAAAGTCAAAAGATAACATGTCATTATTAATTTATATTCTAACAAAAAACATTGTCAATGCATGATCACTTCTATATCAATGGACTTACCTTTTAGTATACCTGCCCTTATTTTTGTGGACATAACAGCTCTTGTAGACGTTCTCTTCACCTATAGGGCATATCCATGCATTGCATGGGTAACCATTACTGGTATTTTTAGCCCCAGGATTTTCAGCAAACAGCTCACTGCTATTATATCCACAATTAAGGCCAGGATTTACAAGTTTGCTGAAAAAATTTCAATAGTTAGTCAACTGCCTTATATGCTACTACATAATACTTAGCCTAAATAGTCAGCCACTTTGTTATGTACACCTTAAAAAAAATAACAGCCTCCTCCATATACCCCTATAGCTGTCCTAGCCTCACCAAAGCAGGTGTCATTTCTACTCTCTGTGGTAGAAATGATACAAAACAATTGGCTAACAATTTAGGCAAAGTCAAAGGATAACATGTTATTATTAATTTATATTCTACCAAAAAACATTGTCAATGCATGATCACTTCTATATCAATGGACTTACATTTTAGTATACCTGCCCTTATTTTTGTGGACATAATAGCTCTTGTAGACGTTCTCTTCACCTATAGGGCATATCCATGCATTGCATGGGTAACCATTACTGGTATTTTTAGCCCCAGGATTTTCAGCAAACAGCTCACTGCTATTATATCCACAATAAAGGCCAGGCTTTACAAGTTTGCTGAAAAAATTTCAATAGTTAGTCAACTGCCTTATATGCTACTACATAATACTTAGCCTAAATAGTCAGCCACTTTGTTATGTACACCTTAAAAAAAAACAGCCTCCTCCATATACCCCTATAGCTGTCCTAGCCTCACCAAAGCAGGTGGCATATCTACTCTCTGTGGTAGAAATTATACATAACAATTGGCTAACAATTTAGGCAAAGTCAATAGATAACATGTTATTAATAATTTATATTCTATTTAAAATATTATCATATATGATATCTTCTATATCAATGCACTTACCTTTTAATATACCTGACCTTATTTTTGTGGACAAAATAGCTCTTGTAGACGATCTCTTCCCCTATAGGGCATATCCATGCATTGCATGGGTAACCATAACTGATATTTTACAAGTTTGCTGAAGTTTGCTGAAAAGTTTGCTGAAAAAATTTCAATAGTTAGTCAACTGCCTTATATGCTACTACATATTACTTAGCCTAAATAGTCAGCCACTTTGTTATGTACACCTTAAAAAAAATAACAGCCTCCTCCATATACCCCTATAGCTGTCCTAGCCTCACCAAAGCAGGTGGCATATCTACTCTCTGTGGTAGAAATTATACATAACAATTGGCTAACAATTTAGGCAAAGTCAATAGATAACATGTTATTAATAATTTATATTCTATTTAAAATATTATCATATATGATATCTTCTATATCAATGCACTTACCTTTTAGTATACCTGACCTTATTTTTGTGGACATAATAGCTCTTGTAGACGATCTCTTCACCTATAGGGCATATCCATGCATTGCATGGGTAACCATAACTGATATTTTAAGCCCCAGGATTTTCAGCAAACAGCTCACTGCTATTATATCCACAATTAAGGCCAGGATTTACAAGTTTGCTGAAAAAATTTCAATAGTTAGTCAACTGCCTTATATGCTACTACATATTACTTAGCCTAAATAGTCAGCCACTTTGTTATGTACACCTTAAAAAAAATAACAGCCTCCTCCATATACCCCTATAGCTGTCCTAGCCTCACCAAAGCAGGTGTCATTTCTACTCTCTGTGGTAGAAATGATACAAAACAATTGGCTAACAATTTAGGCAAAGTCAAAAGATAACATGTCATTATTAATTTATATTCTACCAAAAAACATTCTCAATGCATGATCACTTCTATATCAATGGACTTACCTTTTAGTATACCTGCCCTTATTTTTGTGGACATAATAGCTCTTGTAGACGTTCTCTTCACCTATAGGGCATATCCATGCATTGCACGGGTAACCATTACTGGTATTTTTAGCCCCAGGATTTTCAGCAAACAGCTCACTGCTATTATATCCACAATAAAGGCCAGGCTTTACAAGTTTGCTGAAAAAATTTCAATAGTTAGTCAACTGCCTTATATGCTACTACATAATACTTAGCCTAAATAGTCAGCCACTTTGTTATGTACACCTTAAAAAAAATAACAGCCTCCTCCATATACCCCTATAGCTGTCCTAGCCTCACCAAAGCAGGTGTCATTTCTACTCTCTGTGGTAGAAATGATACAAAACAATTGGCTAACAATTTAGGCAAAGTCAAAAGATAACATGTCATTATTAATTTATATTCTACCAAAAAACATTGTCAATGCATGATCACTTCTATATCAATGGACTTACCTTTTAGTATACCTGCCCTTATTTTTGTGGACATAATAGCTCTTGTAGACGTTCTCTTCACCTATAGGGCATATCCATGCATTGCATGGGTAACCATTACTGGTATTTTTAGCCCCAGGATTTTCAGCAAACAGCTCACTTATATCCACAATTAAGGCCAGGATTTACAAGTTTGCTGAAAAAATGTCAATAGTTAGTCAACTGCCTTATATGCTACTACATAATACTTAGCCTAAATAGTCAGCCACTTTGTTATGTACACCTTTAAAAAAAAAACAGCCTCCTCCATATACCCCTATAGCTGTCCTAGCCTCACCAAAGCAGGTGGCATATCTACTCTCTGTGGTAGAAATGATACATAACAATTGGCTAACAATTTAGGCAAAGTCAATAGATAACATGTTATTAATAATTTATATTCTATTTAAAATATTATCATATATGATATCTTCTATATCAATGCACTTGCCTTTTAGTATACCTGACCTTATTTTTGTGGACATAATAGCTCTTGTAGACGATCTCTTCACCTATAGGGCATATCCATGCATTTCATGGGTACCCATAACTGATATTTTAAGCCCCAGGATTTTCAGCAAACAGCTCACTGCTATTATATCCACAATTAAGGCCAGGATTTACAAGTTTGCTGAAAAAATTTCAATAGTTAGTCAACTGCCTTATATGCTACTATATATTACTTAGCCTAAATAGTCAGCCACTTTGTTATGTACACCTTAAAAAAAATAACAGCCTCCTCCATATACCCCTATAGCTGTCCTAGCCTCACCAAAGCAGGTGTCATTTCTACTATCTGTGGTAGAAAAGATACAAAACAATTGGCTAACAATTTAGGCAAAGTCAAAAGATAACATGTCATTATTAATTTATATTCTACCAAAAAACATTGTCAATGCATGATCACTTCTATATCAATGGACTTACCTTTTAGTATACCTGCCCTTATTTTTGTGGACATAACAGCTCTTGTAGACGTTCTCTTCACCTATAGGGCATATCCATGCATTGCATGGGTAACCATTACTGGTATTTTTAGCCCCAGGATTTTCAGCAAACAGCTCACTGCTATTATATACACAATTAAGGCCAGGATTTACAAGTTTGCTGAAAAAATTTCAATAGTTAGTCAACTGCCTTATATGCTACTACATAATACTTAGCCTAAATAGTCAGCCACTTTGTTATGTACACCTTAAAAAAAACAGCCTCCTCCATATACCCCTATAGCTGTCCTAGCCTCACCAAAGCAGGTGGCATATCTATTCTCTGTGGAAGAAATGATACATAACAATTGGCTAACAATTTAGGCAAAGTCAATAGATAACATTGTTATTAATAATTTATATTTTATTTAAAATATTATCATATATGATATCTTCTATATCAATGCACTTACCTTTTAGTATACCTGACCTTATTTTTGTGGACATAATAGCTCTAGTAGACGATCTCTTCACCTATAGGGCATATCCATGCATTGCATGGGTAACCATAACTGATATTTTAAGCCCCAGGATTTTCAGCAAACAGCTCACTGCTATTATATCCACAATTAAGGCCAGGATTTACAAGTTTGCTGAAAAAATTTCAATAGTTAGTCAACTGCCTTATATGCTACTACATATTACTTAGCCTAAATAGTCAGCCACTTTGTTATGTACACCTTAAAAAAAATAACAGCCTCCTCCATATACCCCTATAGCTGTCCTAGCCTCACCAAAGCAGGTGTCATTTCTACTCTCTGTGGTAGAAATGATACAAAACAATTGGCTAACAATTTAGGCAAAGTCAAAAGATAACATGTCATTATTAATTTATATTCTACCAAAAAACATTGTCAATGCATGATCACTTCTATATCAATGGACTTACCTTTTAGTATACCTGCCCTTATTTTTGTGGACATAATAGCTCTTGTAGACGTTCTCTTCACCTATAGGGCATATCCATGCATGGCATGGGTAACCATTACTGGTATTTTTAGCCCCAGGATTTTCAGCAAACAGCTCACTGCTATTATATCCACAATTAAGGCCAGGATTTACAAGTTTGCTGAAAAAATTTCAATAGTTAGTCAACTGCCTTATATGCTACTACATAATACTTAGCCTAAATAGTCAGCCACTTTGTTATGTACACCTTAAAAAAAAACAGCCTCCTCCATATACCCCTATAGCTGTCCTAGCCTCACCAAAGCAGGTGGCATATCTACTCCCTGTGGTAGAAATGATACATAACAATTGGCTAACAATTTAGGCAAAGTCAATAGATAACATGTTATTAATAATTTATATTCTATTTAAAATATTATCATATATGATATCTTCTATATCAATGCACTTACCTTTTAGTATACCTGACCTTATTTTTGTGGACATAATAGCTCTTGTAGACGATCTCTTCACCTATAGGGCATATCCATGCATTGCATGGGTAACCATAACTGATATTTTAAGCCCCAGGATTTCCAGCAAACAGCTCACTGCTATTATATCCACAATTAAGGCCAGGATTTAGAAGTTTGCTGAAAAAATTTCAATAGTTAGTCAACTGCCTTATATGCTACTACATATTACTTAGCCTAAATAGTCAGCCACTTTGTTATGTACACCTTAAAAAAAATAACAGCCTCCTCCATATACCCCTATAGCTGTCCTAGCCTCACCAAAGCAGGTGTCATTTCTACTCTCTGTGGTAGAAATGATACAAAACAATTGGCTAACAATTTAGGCAAAGTCAAAAGATAACATGTCATTATTAATTTACATTCTACCAAAAAGCATTGTCAATGCATGATCACTTCTATATCAATGGACTTACCTTTTAGTATACCTGCCCTTATTTTTGTGGACATAATAGTTCTTGTAGACGTTCTCTTCACCTATAGGGCATATCCATGCATTGCATGGGTAACCATTACTGGTATTTTTAGCCCCAGGATTTTCAGCAAACAGCTCACTGCTATTATATCCACAATTAAGGCCAGGATTTACAAGTTTGCTGAAAAAATTTCAATAGTTAGTCAACTGCCTTATATGCTACTACATAATACTTAGCCTAAATAGTCAGCCACTTTGTTATGTACACCTTAAAAAAAAAACAGCCTCCTCCATATACCCCTATAGCTGTCCTAGCCTCACCAAAGCAGGTGGCATATCTACTCTCTGTGGTAGAAATGATACATAACAATTGGCTAACAATTTAGGCAAAGTCAATAGATAACATGTTATTAATAATTTATATTCTATTTAAAATATTATCATATATGATATCTTCTATATCAATGCACTTACCTTTTAGTATACCTGACCTTATTTTTGTGGACATAATAGCTCTTGTAGACGATCTCTTCACCTATAGGGCATATCCATGCATTGCATGGGTAACCATAACTGATATTTTAAGCCCCAGGATTTTCAGCAAACAGCTCACTGCTATTATATCCACAATTAAGGCCAGGATTTACAAGTTTGCTGAAAAAATTTCAATAGTTAGTCAACTGCCTTATATGCTACTACATATTACTTAGCCTAAATAGTCAGCCACTTTGTTATGTACACCTTAAAAAAATAACAGCCTCCTCCATATACCCCTATAGCTGTCCTAGCCTCACCAAAGCAGGTGTCATTTCTACTCTCTGTGGTAGAAATGATACAAAACAATTGGCTAACAATTTAGGCAAAGTCAAAAGATAACATGTCATTATTAATTTATATTCTACCAAAAAACATTGTCAATGCATGATCACTTCTATATCAATGGACTTACCTTTTAGTATACCTGACCTTATTTTTGTGGACATAATAGCTCTTGTAGACGTTCTCTTCACCTATAGGGCATATCCATGCATTGCATGGGTAACCATTACTGGTATTTTTAGCCCCAGGATTTTCAGCAAACAGCTCACTGCTATTATATCCACAATTAAGGCCAGGATTTACAAGTTTGCTGAAAAAATTTCAATAGTTAGTCAACTGCCTTATATGCTACTACATATTACTTAGCCTAAATAGTCAGCCACTTTGTTATGTACACCTTAAAAAAAATAACAGCCTCCTCCATATACCCCTATAGCTGTCCTAGCCTCACCAAAGCAGGTGTCATTTCTACTCTCTGTGGTAGAAATGATACAAAACAATTGGCTAACAATTTAGGCAAAGTCAAAAGATAACATGTCATTATTAATTTATATTCTACCAAAAAACATTCTCAATGCATGATCACTTCTATATCAATGGACTTACCTTTTAGTATACCTGCCCTTATTTTTGTGGACATAATAGCTCTTGTAGACGTTCTCTTCACCTATAGGGCATATCCATGCATTGCATGGGTAACCATTACTGGTATTTTTAGCCCCAGGATTTTCAGCAAACAGCTCACTGCTATTATATCCACAATAAAGGCCAGGCTTTACAAGTTTGCTGAAAAAATTTCAATAGTTAGTCAACTGCCTTATATGCTACTACATAATACTTAGCCTAAATAGTCAGCCACTTTGTTATGTACACCTTAAAAAAAATAACAGCCTCCTCCATATACCCCTATAGCTGTCCTAGCCTCACCAAAGCAGGTGTCATTTCTACTCTCTGTGGTAGAAATGATACAAAACAATTGGCTAACAATTTAGGCAAAGTCAAAAGATAACATGTCATTATTAATTTATATTCTACCAAAAAACATTGTCAATGCATGATCACTTCTATATCAATGGACTTACCTTTTAGTATACCTGCCCTTATTTTTGTGGACATAATAGCTCTTGTAGACGTTCTCTTCACCTATAGGGCATATCCATGCATTGCATGGGTAACCATTACTGGTATTTTTAGCCCCAGGATTTTCAGCAAACAGCTCACTTATATCCACAATTAAGGCCAGGATTTACAAGTTTGCTGAAAAAATGTCAATAGTTAGTCAACTGCCTTATATGCTACTACATAATACTTAGCCTAAATAGTCAGCCACTTTGTTATGTACACCTTTAAAAAAAAAACAGCCTCCTCCATATACCCCTATAGCTGTCCTAGCCTCACCAAAGCAGGTGGCATATCTACTCTCTGTGGTAGAAATGATACATAACAATTGGCTAACAATTTAGGCAAAGTCAATAGATAACATGTTATTAATAATTTATATTCTATTTAAAATATTATCATATATGATATCTTCTATATCAATGCACTTACCTTTTAGTATACCTGACCTTATTTTTGTGGACATAATAGCTCTTGTAGACGATCTCTTCACCTATAGGGCATATCCATGCATTTCATGGGTACCCATAACTGATATTTTAAGCCCCAGGATTTTCAGCAAACAGCTCACTGCTATTATATCCACAATTAAGGCCAGGATTTACAAGTTTGCTGAAAAAATGTCAATAGTTAGTCAACTGCCTTATATGCTACTACATATTACTTAGCATAAATAGTCAGCCACTTTGTTATGTACACCTTAAAAAAAATAACAGCCTCCTCCATATACCCCTATAGCTGTCCTAGCCTCACCAAAGCAGGTGTCATTTCTACTCTCTGTGGTAGAAAAGATACAAAACAATTGGCTAACAATTTAGGCAAAGTCAAAAGATAACATGTCATTATTAATTTATATTCTACCAAAAAACATTGTCAATGCATGATCACTTCTATATCAATGGACTTACCTTTTAGTATACCTGCCCTTATTTTTGTGGACATAACAGCTCTTGTAGACGTTCTCTTCACCTATAGGGCATATCCATGCATTGCATGGGTAACCATTACTGGTATTTTTAGCCCCAGGATTTTCAGCAAACAGCTCACTGCTATTATATCCACAATTAAGGCCAGGATTTACAAGTTTGCTGAAAAAATTTCAATAGTTAGTCAACTGCCTTATATGCTACTACATAATACTTAGCCTAAATAGTCAGCCACTTTGTTATGTACACCTTAAAAAAAACAGCCTCCTCCATATACCCCTATAGCTGTCCTAGCCTCACCAAAGCAGGTGGCATATCTATTCTCTGTGGAAGAAATGATACATAACAATTGGCTAACAATTTAGGCAAAGTCAATAGATAACATTGTTATTAATAATTTATATTTTATTTAAAATATTATCATATATGATATCTTCTATATCAATGCACTTACCTTTTAGTATACCTGACCTTATTTTTGTGGACATAATAGCTCTAGTAGACGATCTCTTCACCTATAGGGCATATCCATGCATTGCATGGGTAACCATAACTGATATTTTAAGCCTCAGGATTTTCAGCAAACAGCTCACTGCTATTATATCCACAATTAAGGCCAGGATTTACAAGTTTGCTGAAAAAATTTCAATAGTTAGTCAACTGCCTTCTATGCTACTACATATTACTTAGCCTAAATAGTCAGCCACTTTGTTATGTACACCTTAAAAAAAATAACAGCCTCCTCCATATACCCCTATAGCTGTCCTAGCCTCACCAAAGCAGGTGTCATTTCTACTCTCTGTGGTAGAAATGATACAAAACAATTGGCTAACAATTTAGGCAAAGTCAAAAGATAACATGTCATTATTAATTTATATTCTACCAAAAAATATTGTCAATGCATGATCACTTCTATATCAATGGACTTACCTTTTAGTATACCTGCCCTTATTTTTGTGGACATAATAGCTCTTGTAGACGTTCTCTTCACCTATAGGGCATATCCATGCATGGCATGGGTAACCATTACTGGTATTTTTAGCCCCAGGATTTTCAGCAAACAGCTCACTGCTATTATATCCACAATTAAGGCCAGGATTTACAAGTTTGCTGAAAAAATTTCAATAGTTAGTCAACTGCCTTATATGCTACTACATAATACTTAGCCTAAATAGTCAGCCACTTTGTTATGTACACCTTAAAAAAAAACAGCCTCCTCCATATACCCCTATAGCTGTCCTAGCCTCACCAAAGCAGGTGGCATATCTACTCTCTGTGGTAGAAATGATACATAACAATTGGCTAACAATTTAGGCAAAGTCAATAGATAACATGTTATTAATAATTTATATTCTATTTAAAATATTATCATATATGATATCTTCTATATCAATGCACTTACCTTTTAGTATACCTGACCTTATTTTTGTGGACATAATAGCTCTTGTAGACGATCTCTTCACCTATAGGGCATATCCATGCATTGCATGGGTAACCATAACTGATATTTTAAGTCCCAGGATTTTCAGCAAACAGCTCACTGCTATTATATCCACAATTAAGGCCAGGATTTACAAGTTTGCTGAAAAAATTTCAATAGTTAGTCAACTGCCTTATATGCTACTACATATTACTTAGCCTAAATAGTCAGCCACTTTGTTATGTACACCTTAAAAAAATAACAGCCTCCTTCATATACCCCTATAGCTGTCCTAGCCTCACCAAAGCAGGTGTCATTTCTACTCTCTGTGGTAGAAATGATACAAAACAATTGGCTAACAATTTAGGCAAAGTCAAAAGATAACATGTCATTATTAATTTATATTCTACCAAAAAACATTGTCAATGCATGATCACTTCTATATCAATGGACTTACCTTTTAGTATACCTGCCCTTATTTTTGTGGACATAATAGCTCTTGTAGACGTTCTCTTCACCTATAGGGCATATCCATGCATTGCATGGGTAACCATTACTGGTATTTTTAGCCCCAGGATTTTCAGCAAACAGCTCACTGCTATTATATCCACAATTAAGGCCAGGATTTACAAGTTTGCTGAAAAAATTTCAATAGTTAGTCAACTGCCTTATATGCTACTACATATTACTTAGCCTAAATAGTCAGCCACTTTGTTATGTACACCTTAAAAAAAATAACAGCCTCCTCCATATACCCCTATAGCTGTCCTAGCCTCACCAAAGCAGGTGTCATTTCTACTCTCTGTGGTAGAAATGATACAAAACAATTGGCTAACAATTTAGGCAAAGTCAAAAGATAACATGTCATTATTAATTTATATTCTACCAAAAAACATTCTCAATGCATGATCACTTCTATATCAATGGACTTACCTTTTAGTATACCTGCCCTTATTTTTGTGGACATAATAGCTCTTGTAGACGTTCTCTTCACCTATAGGGCATATCCATGCATTGCATGGGTAACCATTACTGGTATTTTTAGCCCCAGGATTTTCAGCAAACAGCTCACTGCTATTATATCCACAATAAAGGCCAGGCTTTACAAGTTTGCTGAAAAAATTTCAATAGTTAGTCAACTGCCTTATATGCTACTACATAATACTTAGCCTAAATAGTCAGCCACTTTGTTATGTACACCTTAAAAAAAATAACAGCCTCCTCCATATACCCCTATAGCTGTCCTAGCCTCACCAAAGCAGGTGTCATTTCTACTCTCTGTGGTAGAAATGATACAAAACAATTGGCTAACAATTTAGGCAAAGTCAAAAGATAACATGTCATTATTAATTTATATTCTACCAAAAAACATTGTCAATGCATGATCACTTCTATATCAATGGACTTACCTTTTAGTATACCTGCCCTTATTTTTGTGGACATAATAGCTCTTGTAGACGTTCTCTTCACCTATAGGGCATATCCATGCATTGCATGGGTAACCATTACTGGTATTTTTAGCCCCAGGATTTTCAGCAAACAGCTCACTTATATCCACAATTAAGGCCAGGATTTACAAGTTTGCTGAAAAAATGTCAATAGTTAGTCAACTGCCTTATATGCTACTACATAATACTTAGCCTAAATAGTCAGCCACTTTGTTATGTACACCTTTAAAAAAAAAACAGCCTCCTCCATATACCCCTATAGCTGTCCTAGCCTCACCAAAGCAGGTGGCATATCTACTCTCTGTGGTAGAAATGATACATAACAATTGGCTAACAATTTAGGCAAAGTCAATAGATAACATGTTATTAATAATTTATATTCTATTTAAAATATTATCATATATGATATCTTCTATATCAATGCACTTACCTTTTAGTATACCTGACCTTATTTTTGTGGACATAATAGCTCTTGTAGACGATCTCTTCACCTATAGGGCATATCCATGCATTTCATGGGTACCCATAACTGATATTTTAAGCCCCAGGATTTTCAGCAAACAGCTCACTGCTATTATATCCACAATTAAGGCCAGGATTTACAAGTTTGCTGAAAAAATTTCAATAGTTAGTCAACTGCCTTATATGCTACTACATATTACTTAGCCTAAATAGTCAGCCACTTTGTTATGTACACCTTAAAAAAAATAACAGCCTCCTCCATATACCCCTATAGCTGTCCTAGCCTCACCAAAGCAGGTGTCATTTCTACTCTCTGTGGTAGAAAAGATACAAAACAATTGGCTAACAATTTAGGCAAAGTCAAAAGATAACATGTCATTATTAATTTATATTCTACCAAAAAACATTGTCAATGCATGATCACTTCTATATCAATGGACTTACCTTTTAGTATACCTGCCCTTATTTTTGTGGACATAACAGCTCTTGTAGACGTTCTCTTCACCTATAGGGCATATCCATGCATTGCATGGGTAACCATTACTGGTATTTTTAGCCCCAGGATTTTCAGCAAACAGCTCACTTATATCCACAATTAAGGCCAGGATTTACAAGTTTGCAGAAAAAATTTCAATAGTTAGTCAACTGTCTTATATGCTACTACATAATACTTAGCCTAAATAGTCAGCCACTTTGTTATGTACACCTTTAAAAAAAAAAACAGCCTCCTCCATATACCCCTATAGCTGTCCTAGCCTCACCAAAGCAGGTGGCATATCTACTCTCTGTGGTAGAAATGATACATAACAATTGGCTAACAATTTAGGCAAAGTCAATAGATAACATGTTATTAATAATTTATATTCTATTTAAAATATTATCATATATGATATCTTCTATATCAATGCACTTACCTTTTAGTATACCTGACCTTATTTTTGTGGACATAATAGCTCTTGTAGACGATCTCTTCACCTATAGGGCATATCCATGCATTGCATGGGTAACCATAACTGATATTTTAAGCCCCAGGATTTTCAGCAAACAGCTCACTGCTATTATATCCACAATTAAGGCCAGGATTTACAAGTTTGCTGAAAAAATTTCAATAGTTAGTCAACTGCCTTATATGCTACTACATATTACTTAGCCTAAATAGTCAGCCACTTTGTTATGTACACCTTAAAAAAAATAACAGCCTCCTCCATATACCCCTATAGCTGTCCTAGCCTCACCAAAGCAGGTGTCATTTCTACTCTCTGTGGTAGAAATGATACAAAACAATTGGCTAACAATTTAGGCAAAGTCAAAAGATAACATGTCATTATTAATTTATATTCTACCAAAAAACATTCTCAATGCATGATCACTTCTATATCAATGGACTTACCTTTTAGTATACCTGCCCTTATTTTTGTGGACATAATAGCTCTTGTAGACGTTCTCTTCACCTATAGGGCATATCCATGCATTGCATGGGTAACCATTACTGGTATTTTTAGCCCCAGGATTTTCAGCAAACAGCTCACTGCTATTATATCCACAATAAAGGCCAGGCTTTACAAGTTTGCTGAAAAAATTTCAATAGTTAGTCAACTCCCTTATATGCTACTACATAATACTTAGCCTAAATAGTCAGCCACTTTGTTATGTACACCTTAAAAAAAATAACAGCCTCCTCCATATACCCCTATAGCTGTCCTAGCCTCACCAAAGCAGGTGTCATTTCTACTCTCTGTGGTAGAAATGATACAAAACAATTGGCTAACAATTTAGGCAAAGTCAAAAGATAACATGTCATTATTAATTTATATTCTACCAAAAAACATTGTCAATGCATGATCACTTCTATATCAATGGACTTACCTTTTAGTATACCTGCCCTTATTTTTGTGGACATAATAGCTCTTGTAGACGTTCTCTTCACCTATAGGGCATATCCATGCATTGCATGGGTAACCATTACTGGTATTTTTAGCCCCAGGATTTTCAGCAAACAGCTCACTTATATCCACAATTAAGGCCAGGATTTACAAGTTTGCTGAAAAAATGTCAATAGTTAGTCAACTGCCTTATATGCTACTACATAATACTTAGCCTAAATAGTCAGCCACTTTGTTATGTACACCTTTAAAAAAAAAACAGCCTCCTCCATATACCCCTATAGCTGTCCTAGCCTCACCAAAGCAGGTGGCATATCTACTCTCTGTGGTAGAAATGATACATAACAATTGGCTAACAATTTAGGCAAAGTCAATAGATAACATGTTATTAATAATTTATATTCTATTTAAAATATTATCATATATGATATCTTCTATATCAATGCACTTACCTTTTAGTATACCTGACCTTATTTTTGTGGACATAATAGCTCTTGTAGACGATCTCTTCACCTATAGGGCATATCCATGCATTTCATGGGTACCCATAACTGATATTTTAAGCCCCAGGATTTTCAGCAAACAGCTCACTGCTATTATATCCACAATTAAGGCCAGGATTTACAAGTTTGCTGAAAAAATGTCAATAGTTAGTCAACTGCCTTATATGCTACTACATATTACTTAGCCTAAATAGTCAGCCACTTTGTTATGTACACCTTAAAAAAAATAACAGCCTCCTCCATATACCCCTATAGCTGTCCTAGCCTCACCAAAGCAGGTGTCATTTCTACTCTCTGTGGTAGAAAAGATACAAAACAATTGGCTAACAATTTAGGCAAAGTCAAAAGATAACATGTCA
This sequence comes from Engystomops pustulosus, assembly GCF_040894005.1. Classification (NCBI taxonomy): domain Eukaryota; kingdom Metazoa; phylum Chordata; class Amphibia; order Anura; family Leptodactylidae; genus Engystomops; species Engystomops pustulosus. The sequence goes on along the minus strand of NC_092417.1, from coordinate 143,548,651 downwards.
TTATTAATTTATATTCTACCAAAAAACATTGTCAATGCATGATCACTTCTATATCAATGGACTTACCTTTTAGTATACCTGCCCTTATTTTTGTGGACATAACAGCTCTTGTAGACGTTCTCTTCACCTATAGGGCATATCCATGCATTGCATGGGTAACCATTACTGGTATTTTTAGCCCCAGGATTTTCAGCAAACAGCTCACTGCTATTATATCCACAATTAAGGCCAGGATTTACAAGTTTGCTGAAAAAATTTCAATAGTTAGTCAACTGCCTTATATGCTACTACATAATACTTAGCCTAAATAGTCAGCCACTTTGTTATGTACACCTTAAAAAAAACAGCCTCCTCCATATACCCCTATAGCTGTCCTAGCCTCACCAAAGCAGGTGGCATATCTATTCTCTGTGGAAGAAATGATACATAACAATTGGCTAACAATTTAGGCAAAGTCAATAGATAACATTGTTATTAATAATTTATATTTTATTTAAAATATTATCATATATGATATCTTCTATATCAATGCACTTACCTTTTAGTATACCTGACCTTATTTTTGTGGACATAATAGCTCTAGTAGACGATCTCTTCACCTATAGGGCATATCCATGCATTGCATGGGTAACCATAACTGATATTTTAAGCCTCAGGATTTTCAGCAAACAGCTCACTGCTATTATATCCACAATTAAGGCCAGGATTTACAAGTTTGCTGAAAAAATTTCAATAGTTTGTCAACTGCCTTCTATGCTACTACATATTACTTAGCCTAAATAGTCAGCCACTTTGTTATGTACACCTTAAAAAAAATAACAGCCTCCTCCATATACCCCTATAGCTGTCCTAGCCTCACCAAAGCAGGTGTCATTTCTACTCTCTGTGGTAGAAATGATACAAAACAATTGGCTAACAATTTAGGCAAAGTCAAAAGATAACATGTCATTATTAATTTATATTCTACCAAAAAATATTGTCAATGCATGATCACTTCTATATCAATGGACTTACCTTTTAGTATACCTGCCCTTATTTTTGTGGACATAATAGCTCTTGTAGACGTTCTCTTCACCTATAGGGCATATCCATGCATGGCATGGGTAACCATTACTGGTATTTTTAGCCCCAGGATTTTCAGCAAACAGCTCACTGCTATTATATCCACAATTAAGGCCAGGATTTACAAGTTTGCTGAAAAAATTTCAATAGTTAGTCAACTGCCTTATATGCTACTACATAATACTTAGCCTAAATAGTCAGCCACTTTGTTATGTACACCTTAAAAAAAAACAGCCTCCTCCATATACCCCTATAGCTGTCCTAGCCTCACCAAAGCAGGTGGCATATCTACTCTCTGTGGTAGAAATGATACATAACAATTGGCTAACAATTTAGGCAAAGTCAATAGATAACATGTTATTAATAATTTATATTCTATTTAAAATATTATCATATATGATATCTTCTATATCAATGCACTTACCTTTTAGTATACCTGACCTTATTTTTGTGGACATAATAGCTCTTGTAGACGATCTCTTCACCTATAGGGCATATCCATGCATTGCATGGGTAACCATAACTGATATTTTAAGCCCCAGGATTTTCAGCAAACAGCTCACTGCTATTATATCCACAATTAAGGCCAGGATTTACAAGTTTGCTGAAAAAATTTCAATAGTTAGTCAACTGCCTTATATGCTACTACATATTACTTAGCCTAAATAGTCAGCCACTTTGTTATGTACACCTTAAAAAAAATAACAGCCTCCTCCATATACCCCTATAGCTGTCCTAGCCTCACCAAAGCAGGTGTCATTTCTACTCTCTGTGGTAGAAATGATACAAAACAATTGGCTAACAATTTAGGCAAAGTCAAAAGATAACATGTCATTATTAATTTATATTCTACCAAAAAACATTGTCAATGCATGATCACTTCTATATCAATGGACTTACCTTTTAGTATACCTGCCCTTATTTTTGTGGACATAATAGCTCTTGTAGACGTTCTCTTCACCTATAGGGCATATCCATGCATTGCATGGGTAACCATTACTGGTATTTTTAGCCCCAGGATTTTCAGCAAACAGCTCACTGCTATTATATCCACAATAAAGGCCAGGCTTTACAAGTTTGCTGAAAAAATTTCAATAGTTAGTCAACTGCCTTATATGCTACTACATAATACTTAGCCTAAATAGTCAGCCACTTTGTTATGTACACCTTAAAAAAAATAACAGCCTCCTCCATATACCCCTATAGCTGTCCTAGCCTCACCAAAGCAGGTGTCATTTCTACTCTCTGTGGTAGAAATGATACAAAACAATTGGCTAACAATTTAGGCAAAGTCAAAAGATAACATGTCATTATTAATTTATATTCTACCAAAAAACATTGTCAATGCATGATCACTTCTATATCAATGGACTTACCTTTTAGTATACCTGCCCTTATTTTTGTGGACATAATAGCTCTTGTAGACGTTCTCTTCACCTATAGGGCATATCCATGCATTGCATGGGTAACCATTACTGGTATTTTTAGCCCCAGGATTTTCAGCAAACAGCTCACTTATATCCACAATTAAGGCCAGGATTTACAAGTTTGCTGAAAAAATGTCAATAGTTAGTCAACTGCCTTATATGCTACTACATAATACTTAGCCTAAATAGTCAGCCACTTTGTTATGTACACCTTTAAAAAAAAAACAGCCTCCTCCATATACCCCTATAGCTGTCCTAGCCTCACCAAAGCAGGTGGCATATCTACTCTCTGTGGTAGAAATGATACATAACAATTGGCTAACAATTTAGGCAAAGTCAATAGATAACATGTTATTAATAATTTATATTCTATTTAAAATATTATCATACATGATATCTTCTATATCAATGCACTTACCTTTTAGTATACCTGACCTTATTTTTGTGGACATAATAGCTCTTGTAGACGATCTCTTCACCTATAGGGCATATCCATGCATTTCATGGGTACCCATAACTGATATTTTAAGCCCCAGGATTTTCAGCAAACAGCTCACTGCTATTATATCCACAATTAAGGCCAGGATTTACAAGTTTGCTGAAAAAATTTCAATAGTTAGTCAACTGCCTTATATGCTACTACATATTACTTAGCCTAAATAGTCAGCCACTTTGTTATGTACACCTTAAAAAAAATAACAGCCTCCTCCATATACCCCTATAGCTGTCCTAGCCTCACCAAAGCAGGTGTCATTTCTACTCTCTGTGGTAGAAAAGATACAAAACAATTGGCTAACAATTTAGGCAAAGTCAAAAGATAACATGTCATTATTAATTTATATTCTACCAAAAAACATTGTCAATGCATGATCACTTCTATATCAATGGACTTACCTTTTAGTATACCTGCCCTTATTTTTGTGGACATAACAGCTCTTGTAGACGTTCTCTTCACCTATAGGGCATATCCATGCATTGCATGGGTAACCATTACTGGTATTTTTAGCCCCAGGATTTTCAGCAAACAGCTCACTGCTATTATATCCACAATTAAGGCCAGGATTTACAAGTTTGCTGAAAAAATTTCAATAGTTAGTCAACTGCCTTATATGCTACTACATAATACTTAGCCTAAATAGTCAGCCACTTTGTTATGTACACCTTAAAAAAAACAGCCTCCTCCATATACCCCTATAGCTGTCCTAGCCTCACCAAAGCAGGTGGCATATCTATTCTCTGTGGAAGAAATGATACATAACAATTGGCTAACAATTTAGGCAAAGTCAATAGATAACATTGTTATTAATAATTTATATTTTATTTAAAATATTATCATATATGATATCTTCTATATCAATGCACTTACCTTTTAGTATACCTGACCTTATTTTTGTGGACATAATAGCTCTAGTAGACGATCTCTTCACCTATAGGGCATATCCATGCATTGCATGGGTAACCATAACTGATATTTTAAGCCTCAGGATTTTCAGCAAACAGCTCACTGCTATTATATCCACAATTAAGGCCAGGATTTACAAGTTTGCTGAAAAAATTTCAATAGTTAGTCAACTGCCTTCTATGCTACTACATATTACTTAGCCTAAATAGTCAGCCACTTTGTTATGTACACCTTAAAAAAAATAACAGCCTCCTCCATATACCCCTATAGCTGTCCTAGCCTCACCAAAGCAGGTGTCATTTCTACTCTCTGTGGTAGAAATGATACAAAACAATTGGCTAACAATTTAGGCAAAGTCAAAAGATAACATGTCATTATTAATTTATATTCTACCAAAAAATATTGTCAATGCATGATCACTTCTATATCAATGGACTTACCTTTTAGTATACCTGCCCTTATTTTTGTGGACATAATAGCTCTTGTAGACGTTCTCTTCACCTATAGGGCATATCCATGCATGGCATGGGTAACCATTACTGGTATTTTTAGCCCCAGAATTTTCAGCAAACAGCTCACTGCTATTATATCCACAATTAAGGCCAGGATTTACAAGTTTGCTGAAAAAATTTCAATAGTTAGTCAACTGCCTTATATGCTACTACATAATACTTAGCCTAAATAGTCAGCCACTTTGTTATGTACACCTTAAAAAAAACAGCCTCCTCCATATACCCCTATAGCTGTCCTAGCCTCACCAAAGCAGGTGGCATATCTACTCTCTGTGGTAGAAATGATACATAACAATTGGCTAACAATTTAGGCAAAGTCAATAGATAACATGTTATTAATAATTTATATTCTATTTAAAATATTATCATATATGATATCTTCTATATCAATGCACTTACCTTTTAGTATACCTGACCTTATTTTTGTGGACATAATAGCTCTTGTAGACGATCTCTTCACCTATAGGGCATATCCATGCATTGCATGGGTAACCATAACTGATATTTTAAGCCCCAGGATTTCCAGCAAACAGCTCACTGCTATTATATCCACAATTAAGGCCAGGATTTACAAGTTTGCTGAAAAAATTTCAATAGTTAGTCAACTGCCTTATATGCTACTACATATTACTTAGCCTAAATAGTCAGCCACTTTGTTATGTACACCTTAAAAAAAATAACAGCCTCCTCCATATACCCCTATAGCTGTCCTAGCCTCACCAAAGCAGGTGTCATTTCTACTCTCTGTGGTAGAAATGATACAAAACAATTGGCTAACAATTTAGGCAAAGTCAAAAGATAACATGTCATTATTAATTTATATTCTACCAAAAAGCATTGTCAATGCATGATCACTTCTATATCAATGGACTTACCTTTTAGTATACCTGCCCTTATTTTTGTGGACATAATAGCTCTTGTAGACGTTCTCTTCACCTATAGGGCATATCCATGCATTGCATGGGTAACCATTACTGGTATTTTTAGCCCCAGGATTTTCAGCAAACAGCTCACTTATATCCACAATTAAGGCCAGGATTTACAAGTTTGCAGAAAAAATTTCAATAGTTAGTCAACTGCCTTATATGCTACTACATAATACTTAGCCTAAATAGTCAGCCACTTTGTTATGTACACCTTTAAAAAAAAAAACAGTCTCCTCCATATACCCCTATAGCTGTCCTAGCCTCACCAAAGCAGGTGGCATATCTACTCTCTGTGGTAGAAATGATACATAACAATTGGCTAACAATTTAGGCAAAGTCAATAGATAACATGTTATTAATAATTTATATTCTATTTAAAATATTATCATATATGATATCTTCTATATCAATGCACTTACCTTTTAGTATACCTGACCTTATTTTTGTGGACATAATAGCTCTTGTAGACGATCTCTTCACCTATAGGGCATATCCATGCATTTCATGGGTACCCATAACTGATATTTTAAGCCCCAGGATTTTCAGCAAACAGCTCACTGCTATTATATCCACAATTAAGGCCAGGATTTACAAGTTTGCTGAAAAAATTTCAATAGTTAGTCAACTGCCTTATATGCTACTACATATTACTTAGCCTAAATAGTCAGCCACTTTGTTATGTACACCTTAAAAAAAATAACAGCCTCCTCCATATACCCCTATAGCTGTCCTAGCCTCACCAAAGCAGGTGTCATTTCTACTCTCTGTGGTAGAAATGATACAAAACAATTGGCTAACAATTTAGGCAAAGTCAAAAGATAACATGTCATTATTAATTTATATTCTACCAAAAAACATTCTCAATGCATGATCACTTCTATATCAATGGACTTACCTTTTAGTATACCTGCCCTTATTTTTGTGGACATAATAGCTCTTGTAGACGTTCTCTTCACCTATAGGGCATATCCATGCATTGCATGGGTAACCATTACTGGTATTTTTAGCCCCAGGATTTTCAGCAAACAGCTCACTGCTATTATATCCACAATAAAGGCCAGGCTTTACAAGTTTGCTGAAAAAATTTCAATAGTTAGTCAACTCCCTTATATGCTACTACATAATACTTAGCCTAAATAGTCAGCCACTTTGTTATGTACACCTTAAAAAAAATAACAGCCTCCTCCATATACCCCTATAGCTGTCCTAGCCTCACCAAAGCAGGTGTCATTTCTACTCTCTGTGGTAGAAATGATACAAAACAATTGGCTAACAATTTAGGCAAAGTCAAAAGATAACATGTCATTATTAATTTATATTCTACCAAAAAACATTGTCAATGCATGATCACTTCTATATCAATGGACTTACCTTTTAGTATACCTACCCTTATTTTTGTGGACATAATAGCTCTTGTAGACGTTCTCTTCACCTATAGGGCATATCCATGCATTGCATGGGTAACCATTACTGGTATTTTTAGCCCCAGGATTTTCAGCAAACAGCTCACTTATATCCACAATTAAGGCCAGGATTTACAAGTTTGCTGAAAAAATGTCAATAGTTAGTCAACTGCCTTATATGCTACTACATAATACTTAGCCTAAATAGTCAGCCACTTTGTTATGTACACCTTTAAAAAAAAAACAGCCTCCTCCATATACCCCTATAGCTGTCCTAGCCTCACCAAAGCAGGTGGCATATCTACTCTCTGTGGTAGAAATGATACATAACAATTGGCTAACAATTTAGGCAAAGTCAATAGATAACATTGTTATTAATAATTTATATTTTATTTAAAATATTATCATATATGATATCTTCTATATCAATGCACTTACCTTTTAGTATACCTGACCTTATTTTTGTGGACATAATAGCTCTTGTAGACGATCTCTTCACCTATAGGGCATATCCATGCATTGCATGGGTAACCATAACTGATATTTTAAGCCCCAGGATTTCCAGCAAACAGCTCACTGCTATTATATCCACAATTAAGGCCAGGATTTACAAGTTTGCTGAAAAAATTTCAATAGTTAGTCAACTGCCTTATATGCTACTACATAATACTTAGCCTAAATAGTCAGCCACTTTGTTATGTACACCTTAAAAAAAACAGCTTCCTCCATATACCCCTATAGCTGTCCTAGCCTCACCAAAGCAGGTGGCATATCTATTCTCTGTGGAAGAAATGATACATAACAATTGGCTAACAATTTAGGCAAAGTCAATAGATAACATTGTTATTAATAATTTATATTTTATTTAAAATATTATCATATATGATATCTTCTATATCAATGCACTTACCTTTTAGTATACCTGACCTTATTTTTGTGGACATAATAGCTTTTGTAGACGATCTCTTCACCTATAGGGCATATCCATGCATTGCATGGGTAACCATAACTGATATTTTAAGCCCCAGGATTTTCAGCAAACAGCTCACTGCTATTATATCCACAATTAAGGCCAGGATTTACAAGTTTGCTGAAAAAATTTCAATAGTTAGTCAACTGCCTTATATGCTACTACATATTACTTAGCCTAAATAGTCAGCCACTTTGTTATGTACACCTTAAAAAAATAACAGCCTCCTCCATATACCCCTATAGCTGTCCTAGCCTCACCAAAGCAGGTGTCATTTCTACTCTCTGTGGTAGAAATGATACAAAACAATTGGCTAACAATTTAGGCAAAGTCAAAAGATAACATGTCATTATTAATTTATATTCTACCAAAATACATTGTCAATGCATGATCACTTCTATATCAATGGACTTACCTTTTAGTATACCTGACCTTATTTTTGTGGACATAATAGCTCTTGTAGACGTTCTCTTCACCTATAGGGCATATCCATGCATTGCATGGGTAACCATTACTGGTATTTTTAGCCCCAGGATTTTCAGCAAACAGCTCACTGCTATTATATCCACAATTAAGGCCAGGATTTACAAATTTGCTGAAAAAATTTCAATAGTTAGTCAACTGCCTTATATGCTACTACATATTACTTAGCCTAAATAGTCAGCCACTTTGTTATTTACACCTTAAAAAAAATAACAGCCTCCTCCATATACCCCTATAGCTGTCCTAGCCTCACCAAAGCAGGTGTCATTTCTACTCTCTGTGGTAGAAATGATACAAAACAATTGGCTAACAATTTAGGCAAAGTCAAAAGATAACATGTCATTATTAATTTATATTCTACCAAAAAACATTGTCAATGCATGATCACTTCTATATCAATGGACTTACCTTTTAGTATACCTGCCCTTATTTTTGTGGACATAATAGCTCTTGTAGACGTTCTCTTCACCTATAGGGCATATCCATGCATTGCATGGGTAACCATTACTGGTATTTTTAGCCCCAGGATTTTCAGCAAACAGCTCACTTATATCCACAATTAAGGCCAGGATTTACAAGTTTGCTGAAAAAATTTCAATAGTTAGTCAACTGCCTTATATGCTACTACATAATACTTAGCCTAAATAGTCAGCCACTTTGTTATGTACACCTTTAAAAAAAAAACAGCCTCCTCCATATACCCCTATAGCTGTCCTAGCCTCACCAAAGCAGGTGGCATATCTACTCTCTGTGTTAGAAATGATACATAACAATTGGCTAACAATTTAGGCAAAGTCAATAGATAACATGTTATTAATAATTTATATTCTATTTAAAATATTATCATATATGATATCTTCTATATCAATGCACTTACCTTTTAGTATACCTGACCTTATTTTTGTGGACATAATAGCTCTTGTAGACGATCTCTTCACCTATAGGGCATATCGATGCATTTCATGGGTACCCATAACTGATATTTTAAGCCCCAGGATTTTCAGCAAACAGCTCACTGCTATTATATCCACAATTAAGGCCAGGATTTACAAGTTTGCTGAAAAAATTTCAATAGTTAGTCAACTGCCTTATATGCTACTACATATTACTTAGCCTAAATAGTCAGCCACTTTGTTATGTACACCTTAAAAAAAATAACAGCCTCCTCCATATACCCCTATAGCTGTCCTAGCCTCACCAAAGCAGGTGTCATTTCTACTCTCTGTGGTAGAAAAGATACAAAACAATTGGCTAACAATTTAGGCAAAGTCAAAAGATAACATGTCATTATTAATTTATATTCTACCAAAAAACATTGTCAATGCATGATCACTTCTATATCAATGGACTTACCTTTTAGTATACCTGCCCTTATTTTTGTGGACATAACAGCTCTTGTAGACGTTCTCTTCACCTATAGGGCATATCCATGCATTGCATGGGTAACCATTACTGGTATTTTTAGCCCCAGGATTTTCAGCAAACAGCTCACTGCTATTATATCCACAATTAAGGCCAGGATTTACAAGTTTGCTGAAAAAATTTCAATAGTTAGTCAACTGCCTTATATGCTACTACATAATACTTAGCCTAAATAGTCAGCCACTTTGTTATGTACACCTTAAAAAAAACAGCCTCCTCCATATACCCCTATAGCTGTCCTAGCCTCACCAAAGCAGGTGGCATATCTATTCTCTGTGGAAGAAATGATACATAACAATTGGCTAACAATTTAGGCAAAGCCAATAGATAACATTGTTATTAATAATTTATATTTTATTTAAAATATTATCATATATGATATCTTCTATATCAATGCACTTACCTTTTAGTATACCTGACCTTATTTTTGTGGACATAATAGCTCTAGTAGACGATCTCTTCACCTATAGGGTATATCCATGCATTGCATGGGTAACCATAACTGATATTTTAAGCCCTAGGATTTCCAGCAAACAGCTCACTGCTATTATATCCACAATTAAGGCCAGGATTTACAAGTTTGCTGAAAAAATTTCAATAGTTAGTCAACTGCCTTATATGCTACTACATATTACTTAGCCTAAATAGTCAGCCACTTTGTTATGTACACCTTAAAAAAAATAACAGCCTCCTCCATATACCCCTATAGCTGTCCTAGCCTCACCAAAGCAGGTGTCATTTCTACTCTCTGTGGTAGAAATGATACAAAACAATTGGCTAACAATTTAGGCAAAGTCAAAAGATAACATGTCATTATTAATTTATATTCTACCAAAAAGCATTGTCAATGCATGATCACTTCTATATCAATGGACTTACCTTTTAGTATACCTGCCCTTATTTTTGTGGACATAATAGCTCTTGTAGACGTTCTCTTCACCTATAGGGCATATCCATGCATTGCATGGGTAACCATTACTGGTATTTTTAGCCCCAGGATTTTCAGCAAACAGCTCACTGCTATTATATCCACAATTAAGGCCAGGATTTACAAGTTTGCTGAAAAAATTTCAATAGTTAGTCAACTGCCTTATATGCTACTACATAATACTTAGCCTAAATAGTCAGCCACTTTGTTATGTACACCTTAAAAAAAAAACAGCCTCCTCCATATACCCCTATAGCTGTCCTAGCCTCACCAAAGCAGGTGGCATATCTACTCTCTGTGGTAGAAATGATACATAACAATTGGCTAACAATTTAGGCAAAGTCAATAGATAACATGTTATTAATAATTTATATTCTATTTAAAATATTATCATATATGATATCTTCTATATCAATGCACTTACCTTTTAGTATACCTGACCTTATTTTTGTGGACATAATAGCTCTTGTAGACGATCTCTTCACCTATAGGGCATATCCATGCATTGCATGGGTAACCATAACTGATATTTTAAGCCCCAGGATTTTCAGCAAACAGCTCACTGCTATTATATCCACAATTAAGGCCAGGATTTACAAGTTTGCTGAAAAAATTTCAATAGTTAGTCAACTGCCTTATATGCTACTACATATTACTTAGCCTAAATAGTCAGCCACTTTGTTATGTACACCTTAAAAAAATAACAGCCTCCTCCATATACCCCTATAGCTGTCCTAGCCTCACCAAAGCAGGTGTCATTTCTACTCTCTGTGGTAGAAATGATACAAAACAATTGGCTAACAATTTAGGCAAAGTCAAAAGATAACATGTCATTATTAATTTATATTCTACCAAAAAACATTGTCAATGCATGATCACTTCTATATCAATGGACTTACCTTTTAGTATACCTGACCTTATTTTTGTGGACATAATAGCTCTTGTAGACGTTCTCTTCACCTATAGGGCATATCCATGCATTGCATGGGTAACCATTACTGGTATTTTTAGCCCCAGGATTTTCAGCAAACAGCTCACTGCTATTATATCCACAATTAAGGCCAGGATTTACAAATTTGCTGAAAAAATTTCAATAGTTAGTCAACTGCCTTATATGCTACTACATATTACTTAGCCTAAATAGTCAGCCACTTTGTTATTTACACCTTAAAAAAAATAACAGCCTCCTCCATATACCCCTATAGCTGTCCTAGCCTCACCAAAGCAGGTGTCATTTCTACTCTCTGTGGTAGAAATGATACAAAACAATTGGCTAACAATTTAGGCAAAGTCAAAAGATAACATGTCATTATTAATTTATATTCTACCAAAAAACATTGTCAATGCATGATCACTTCTATATCAATGGACTTACCTTTTAGTATACCTGCCCTTATTTTTGTGGACATAATAGCTCTTGTAGACATTCTCTTCACCTATAGGGCATATCCATGCATTGCATGGGTAACCATTACTGGTATTTTTAGCCCCAGGATTTTCAGCAAACAGCTCACTGCTATTATATCCACAATAAAGGCCAGGCTTTACAAGTTTGCTGAAAAAATTTCAATAGTTAGTCAACTGCCTTATATGCTACTACATAATACTTAGCCAAAATAGTCAGCCACTTTGTTATGTACACCTTAAAAAAAATAACAGCCTCCTCCATATACCCCTATAGCTGTCCAAGCCTCACCAAAGCAGGTGTCATTTCTACTCTCTGTGGTAGAAATGATACAAAACAATTGGCTAACAATTTAGGCAAAGTCAAAAGATAACATGTCATTATTAATTTATATTCTACCAAAAAACATTGTCAATGCATGATCACTTCTATATCAATGGACTTACCTTTTAGTATACCTGCCCTTATTTTTGTGGACATAATAGCTCTTGTAGACGTTCTCTTCACCTATAGGGCATATCCATGCATTGCATGGGTAACCATTACTGGTATTTTTAGCCCCAGGATTTTCAGCAAACAGCTCACTGCTATTATATCCACAATAAAGGCCAGGCTTTACAAGTTTGCTGAAAAAAATTCAATAGTTAGTCAACTGCCTTATATGCTACTACATAATACTTAGTCTAAATAGTCAGCCACTTTGTTATGTACACCTTAAAAAAAACAGCCTCCTCCATATACCCCTATAGCTGTCCTAGCCTCACCAAAGCAGGTGGCATATCTACTCTCTGTGGTAGAAATGATATATAACAATTGGCTAACAATTTAGGCAAAGTCAATAGATAACATGTTATTAATAATTTATATTCTATTTAAAATATTATCATATATGATATCTTCTATATCAATGCACTTACCTTTTAGTATACCTGACCTTATTTTTGTGGACATAATAGCTCTTGTAGACGATCTCTTCCCCTATAGGGCATATCCATGCGTTGCATGGGTAACCATAACTGATATTTTAAGCCCCAGGATTTTCAGCAAACAGCTCACTGCTATTATATCCACAATAAAGGCCAGGCTTTACAAGTTTGCTGAAAAAATTTCAATAGTTAGTCAACTGCCTTATATGCTACTACATAATACTTAGCCTAAATAGTCAGCCACTTTGTTATGTACACCTAAAAAAAAACAGCCTCCTCCATATACCCCTATAGCTGTCCTAGCCTCACCAAAGCAGGTGGTATATCTACTCTCTGTGGTAGAAATGATACATAACAATTGGCTAACAATTTAGGCAAAGTCAATAGATAACATGTTATTAATAATTTATATTCTATTTAAAATATTATCATATATGATATCTTCTATATCAATGCACTTACCTTTTAGTATACCTGACCTTATTTTTGTGGACATAATAGCTCTTGTAGACGATCTCTTCACCTATAGGGCATATCCATGCATTGCATGGGTAACCATAACTGATATTTTAAGCCCCAGGATTTTCAGCAAACAGCTCACTGCTATTATATCCACAATTAAGGCCAGGATTTACAAGTTTGTTGAAAAAATTTCAATAGTTAGTCAACTGCCTTATATGCTACTACATATTACTTAGCCTAAATAGTCAGCCACTTTGTTATGTACACCTTAAAAAAAATAACAGCCTCCTCCATATACCCCTATAGCTGTCCTAGCCTCACCAAAGCAGGTGTCATTTCTACTCTCTGTGGTAGAAATGATACAAAACAATTGGCTAACAATTTAGGCAAAGTCAAAAGATAACATGTCATTATTAATTTATATTCTACCAAAAAACATTGTCAATGCATGATCACTTCTATATCAATGGACTTACCTTTTAGTATACCTGCCCTTATTTTTGTGGACATAATAGCTCTTGTAGACGTTCTCTTCACCTATAGGGCATATCCATGCATTGCATGGGTAACCATTACTGGTATTTTTAGCCCCAGGATTTTCAGCAAACAGCTCACTGCTATTATATCCACAATAAAGGCCAGGCTTTACAAGTTTGCTGAAAAAATTTCAATAGTTAGTCAACTGCCTTATATGCTACTACATAATACTTAGCCTAAATAGTCAGCCACTTTGTTATGTACACCTTAAAAAAAATAACAGCCTCCTCCATATACCCCTATAGCTGTCCTAGCCTCACCAAAGCAGGTGTCATTTCTACTCTCTGTGGTAGAAATGATACAAAACAATTGGCTAACAATTTAGGCAAAGTCAAAAGATAACATGTCATTATTAATTTATATTCTACCAAAAAACATTGTCAATGCATGATCACTTCTATATCAATGGACTTACCTTTTAGTATACCTGCCCTTATTTTTGTGGACATAATAGCTCTTGTAGACGTTCTCTTCACCTATATGGCATATCCATGCATTGCATGGGTAACCATTACTGGTATTTTTAGCCCCAGGATTTTCAGCAAACAGCTCACTTATATCCACAATTAAGGCCAGGATTTACAAGTTTGCTGAAAAAATGTCAATAGTTAGTCAACTGCCTTATATGCTACTACATAATACTTAGCCTAAATAGTCAGCCACTTTGTTATGTACACCTTTAAAAAAAAAAACAGCCTCCTCCATATACCCCTATAGCTGTCCTAGCCTCACCAAAGCAGGTGGCATATCTACTCTCTGTGGTAGAAATGATACATAACAATTGGCTAACAATTTAGGCAAAGTCAATAGATAACATGTTATTAATAATTTATATTCTATTTAAAATATTATCATATATGATATCTTCTATATCAATGCACTTACCTTTTAGTATACCTGACCTTATTTTTGTGGACATAATAGCTCTTGTAGACGATCTCTTCACCTATAGGGCATATCCATGCATTTCATGGGTACCCATAACTGATATTTTAAGCCCCAGGATTTTCAGCAAACAGCTCACTGCTATTATATCCACAATTAAGGCCAGGATTTACAAGTTTGCTGAAAAAATTTCAATAGTTAGTCAACTGCCTTATATGCTACTACATATTACTTAGCCCAAATAGTCAGCCACTTTGTTATGTACACCTTAAAAAAAATAACAGCCTCCTCCATATACCCCTATAGCTGTCCTAGCCTCACCAAAGCAGGTGTCATTTCTACTCTCTGTGGTAGAAAAGATACAAAACAATTGGC
This sequence comes from Engystomops pustulosus, assembly GCF_040894005.1. Taxonomy (NCBI): domain Eukaryota; kingdom Metazoa; phylum Chordata; class Amphibia; order Anura; family Leptodactylidae; genus Engystomops; species Engystomops pustulosus. The sequence goes on along the minus strand of NC_092417.1, from coordinate 143,533,526 downwards.
TAACAATTTAGGCAAAGTCAAAAGATAACATGTCATTATTAATTTATATTCTACCAAAAACACATTGTCAATGCATGATCACTTCTATATCAATGGACTTACCTTTTAGTATACCTGCCCTTATTTTTGTGGACATAACAGCTCTTGTAGACTTCTCTTCACCTATAGGGCATATCCATGCATTGCATGGGTAACCATTACTGGTATTTTTAGCCCCAGGATTTTCAGCAAACAGCTCACTGCTATTATATCCACAATTAAGGCCAGGATTTACAAGTTTGCTGAAAAAATTTCAATAGTTAGACAACTGCCTTATATGCTACTACATAATACTTAGCCTAAATAGTCAGCCACTTTGTTATGTACACCTTAAAAAAAAACAGCCTCCTCCATATACCCCTATAGCTGTCCTAGCCTCACCAAAGCAGGTGGCATATCTACTCTCTGTGGTAGAAATGAAACATAACAATTGGCTAACAATTTAGGCAAAGTCAATAGATAACATGTTATTAATAATTTATATTCTATTTAAAATATTATCATATATGATATCTTCTATATCAATGCACTTACCTTTAAGTATGCCTGCCCTTATTTTTGTGGACATAATAGCTCTTGTAGACGTTCTCTTCACCTATAGGGCATATCCATGCATTGCATGGGTAACCATTACTGGTATTTTTAGCCCCAGGATTTTCAGCAAACAGCTCACTGCTATTATATCCACAATAAAGGCCAGGCTTTACAAGTTTGCTGAAAAAATGTCAATAGTTAGTCAACTGCCTTATATGCTACTACATAATACTTAGCCTAAATAGTCAGCCACTTTGTTATGTACACCTTTAAAAAAAAAACAGCCTCCTCCATATACCCCTATAGCTGTCCTAGCCTCACCAAAGCAGGTGGCATATCTACTCTCTGTGGTAGAAATGATACATAACAATTGGCTAACAATTTAGGCAAAGTCAATAGATAACATGTTATTAATAATTTATATTCTATTTAAAATATTATCATATATGATATCTTCTATATCAATGCACTTACCTTTAAGTATGCCTGCCCTTATTTTTGTGGACATAATAGCTCTTGTAGACGTTCTCTTCACCTATAGGGCATATCCATGCATTGCATGGGTAACCATTACTGGTATTTTTAGCCCCAGGATTTTCAGCAAACAGCTCACTGCTATTATATCCACAATAAAGGCCAGGCTTTACAAGTTTGCTGAAAAAATTTCAATAGTTAGTCAACTGCCTTATATGCTACTACATAATACTTAGCCAAAATAGTCAGCCACTTTGTTATGTACACCTTAAAAAAAATAACAGCCTCCTCCATATACCTCTATAGCTGTCCTAGCCTCACCAAAGCAGGTGTCATTTCTACTCTCTGTGGTAGAAATGATACAAAACAATTGGCTAACAATTTAGGCAAAGTCAAAAGATAACATATTATTATTAATTTATATTCCACCTAAAAACATTGTCAATGCATGATCACTTCTATATCAATGGACTTACCTTTTAGTATACCTGCCCTTATTTTTGTGGACATAATAGCTCTTGTAGACGTTCTCTTCACCTATAGGGCATATCCATGCATTGCATGGGTAACCATTACTGGTATTTTTAGCCCCAGGATTTTCAGCAAACAGCTCACTGCTATTATATCCACAATTAAGGTCAGGATTTACAAGTTTGCTGAAAAAATTTCAATAGTTAGTCAACTGCCTTATATGCTACTACATAATACTTAGCCTAAATAGTCAGCCACTTTGTTATGTACACCTTAAAAAAACAGCCTCCTCCATATACCCCTAGAGCTGTCCTAGCCTCACCAAAGCAGGTGGCATATCTACTCTCTGTGGTAGAAATGATACATAACAATTGGCTAACAATTTAGGCAAAGTCAATAGATAACATGTTATTAATAATTTATATTCTATTTAAAATATTATCATATATGATATCTTCTATATCAATGCACTTACCTTTTAGTATACCTGACCTTATTTTTGTGGACATAATAGCTCTTGTAGACGATCTCTTCACCTATAGGGCATATCCATGCATTGCATGGGTAACCATTACTGGTATTTTTAGCCCCAGGATTTTCAGCAAACAGCTCACTGCTATTATATCCACAATAAAGGCCAGGCTTTACAAGTTTGCTGAAAAAATTTCAATAGTTAGTCAACTGCCTTATATGCTACTACATAATACTTAGCCAAAATAGTCAGCCACTTTGTTATGTACACCTTAAAAAAAATAACAGCCTCCTCCATATACCTCTATAGCTGTCCTAGCCTCACCAAAGCAGGTGTCATTTCTACTCTCTGTGGTAGAAATGATACAAAACAATTGGCTAACAATTTAGGCAAAGTCAAAAGATAACATATTATTATTAATTTATATTCCACCTAAAAACATTGTCAATGCATGATCACTTCTATATCAATGGACTTACCTTTTAGTATACCTGCCCTTATTTTTGTGGACATAATAGCTCTTGTAGACGTTCTCTTCACCTATAGGGCATATCCATGCATTGCATGGGTAACCATTACTGGTATTTTTAGCCCCAGGATTTTCAGCAAACAGCTCACTGCTATTATATCCACAATTAAGGTCAGGATTTACAAGTTTGCTGAAAAAATTTCAATAGTTAGTCAACTGCCTTATATGCTACTACATAATACTTAGCCTAAATAGTCAGCCACTTTGTTATGTACACCTTAAAAAAACAGCCTCCTCCATATACCCCTAGAGCTGTCCTAGCCTCACCAAAGCAGGTGGCATATCTACTCTCTGTGGTAGAAATGATACATAACAATTGGCTAACAATTTAGGCAAAGTCAATAGATAACATGTTATTAATAATTTATATTCTATTTAAAATATTATCATATATGATATCTTCTATATCAATGCACTTACCTTTTAGTATACCTGACCTTATTTTTGTGGACATAATAGCTCTTGTAGACGATCTCTTCCCCTATAGGGCATATCCATGCGTTGCATGGGTAACCATAACTGATATTTTAAGCCCCAGGATTTTCAGCAAACAGCTCACTGCTATTATATCCACAATAAAGGCCAGGCTTTACAAGTTTGCTGAAAAAATTTCAATAGTTAGTCAACTGCCTTATATGCTACTACATAATACTTAGCCTAAATAGTCAGCCACTTTGTTATGTACACCTTAAAAAAAACAGCCTCCTCCATATGCCCCTATAGCTGTCCTAGCCTCACCAAAGCAGGTGGTATATCTACTCTCTGTGGTAGAAATGATACATAACAATTGGCTAACAATTTAGGCAAAGTCAATAGATAACATGTTATTAATAATTTATATTCTATTTAAAATATTATCATATATGATATCTTCTATATTAATGCACTTACCTTTTAGTATACCTGACCTTATTTTTGTGGACATAATAGCTCTTGTAGACGATCTCTTCACCTATAGGGCATATCCATGCATTGCATGGGTAACCATAACTGATATTTTAAGCCCCAAGATTTTCAGCAAACAGCTCACTGCTATTATATCCACAATTAAGGCCAGGATTTACAAGTTTGCTGAAAAAATTTCAATAGTTAGTCAACTGCCTTATATGCTACTACATATTACGTAGCCTAAATAGTCAGCCACTTTGTTATGTACACCTTAAAAAAAATAACAGCCTCCTCCATATACCCCTATAGCTGTCCTAGCCTCACCAAAGCAGGTGGTATATCTACTCTCTGTGGTAGAAAAGATACAAAACAATTGGCTAACAATTTAGGCAAAGTCAAAAGATAACATGTCATTATTAATTTATATTCTATTTAAAATATTATCATATATGATATCTTCTATATCAATGCACTTACCTTTTAGTATACCTGACCTTATTTTTGTGGACATAATAGCTCTTGTAGACGATCTCTTCACCTATAGGGCATATCCATGCATTGCATGGGTAACCATAACTGATATTTTAAGCCCCAGGATTTTCAGCAAACAGCTCACTGCTATTATATCCACAATTAAGGCCAGGATTTACAAGTTTGCTGAAAAAATTTCAATAGTTAGTCAACTGCCTTATATGCTACTACATATTACTTAGCCTAAATAGTCAGCCACTTTGTTATGTACACCTTAAAAAAAATAACAGCCTCCTCCATATACCCCTATAGCTGTCCTAGCCTCACCAAAGCAGGTGTCATTTCTACTCTCTGTGGTAGAAAAGATACAAAACAATTGGCTAACAATTTAGGCAAAGTCAAAAGATAACATGTCATTATTAATTTATATTCTACCAAAAAACATTGTCAATGCATTATCACTTCTATATCAATGGACTTACCTTTTAGTATACCTGCCCTTATTTTTGTGGACATAATAGCTCTTGTAGACGTTCTCTTCACCTATAGGGCATATCCATGCATTGCATGGGTAACCATTACTGGTATTTTTAGCCCCAGGATTTTCAGCAAACAGCTCACTGCTATTATATCCACAATAAAGGCCAGGCTTTACAAGTTTGCTGAAAAAATTTCAATAGTTAGTCAACTGCCTTATATGCTACTACATAATACTTAGCCTAAATAGTCAGCCACTTTGTTATGTACACCTTAAAAAAAATAACAGCCTCCTCCATATACCCCTATAGCTGTCCTAGCCTCACCAAAGCAGGTGTCATTTCTACTCTCTGTGGTAGAAATGATACAAAACAATTGGCTAACAATTTAGGCAAAGTCAAAAGATAACATGTCATTATTAATTTATATTCTACCAAAAAACATTGTCAATGCATGATCACTTCTATATCAATGGACTTACCTTTTAGTATACCTGCCCTTATTTTTGTGGACATAATAGCTCTTGTAGACGTTCTTTTCACCTATATGGCATATCCATGCATTGCATGGGTAACTATTACTGGTATTTTTAGCCCCAGGATTTTCAGCAAACAGCTCACTTATATCCACAATTAAGGCCAGGATTTACAAGTTTGCTGAAAAAATGTCAATAGTTAGTCAACTGCCTTATATGCTACTACATAATACTTAGCCTAAATAGTCAGCCACTTTGTTATGTACACCTTTAAAAAAAAAACAGCCTCCTCCATATACCCCTATAGCTGTCCTAGCCTCACCAAAGCAGGTGGCATATCTACTCTCTGTGGTAGAAATGATACATAACAATTGGCTAACAATTTAGGCAAAGTCAATAGATAACATGTTATTAATAATTTATATTCTATTTAAAATATTATCATATATGATATCTTCTATATCAATGCACTTACCTTTTAGTATACCTGACCTTATTTTTGTGGACATAATAGCTCTTGTAGACGATCTCTTCACCTATAGGGCATATCCATGCATTTCATGGGTACCCATAACTGATATTTTAAGCCCCAGGATTTTCAGCAAACAGCTCACTGCTATTATATCCACAATTAAGGCCAGGATTTACAAGTTTGCTGAAAAAATTTCAATAGTTAGTCAACTGCCTTATATGCTACTACATATTACTTAGCCTAAATAGTCAGCCACTTTGTTATGTACACCTTAAAAAAAATAACAGCCTCCTCCATATACCCCTATAGCTGTCCTAGCCTCACCAAAGCAGGTGTCATTTCTACTCTCTGTGGTAGAAAAGATACAAAACAATTGGCTAACAATTTAGGCAAAGTCAAAAGATAACATGTCATTATTAATTTATATTCTACCAAAAAACATTGTCAATGCATGATCACTTCTATATCAATGGACTTACCTTTTAGTATACCTGCCCTTATTTTTGTGGACATAACAGCTCTTGTAGACTTCTCTTCACCTATAGGGCATATCCATGCATTGCATGGGTAACCATTACTGGTATTTTTAGCCCCAGGATTTTCAGCAAACAGCTCACTGCTATTATATCCACAATTAAGGCCAGGATTTACAAGTTTGCTGAAAAAATTTCAATAGTTAGACAACTGCCTTATATGCTACTACATAATACTTAGCCTAAATAGTCAGCCACTTTGTTATGTACACCTTAAAAAAAAACAGCCTCCTCCATATACCCCTATAGCTGTCCTAGCCTCACCAAAGCAGGTGGCATATCTACTCTCTGAGGTAGAAATGAAACATAACAATTGGCTAACAATTTAGGCAAAGTCAATAGATAACATGTTATTAATAATTTATATTCTATTTAAAATATTATCATATATGATATCTTCTATATCAATGCACTTACCTTTAAGTATGCCTGCCCTTATTTTTGTGGACATAATAGCTCTTGTAGACGTTCTCTTCACCTATAGGGCATATCCATGCATTGCATGGGTAACCATTACTGGTATTTTTAGCCCCAGGATTTTCAGCAAACAGCTCACTGCTATTATATCCACAATAAAGGCCAGGCTTTACAAGTTTGCTGAAAAAATGTCAATAGTTAGTCAACTGCCTTATATGCTACTACATAATACTTAGCCTAAATAGTCAGCCACTTTGTTATGTACACCTTTAAAAAAAAAACAGCCTCCTCCATATACCCCTATAGCTGTCCTAGCCTCACCAAAGCAGGTGGCATATCTACTCTCTGTGGTAGAAATGATACATAACAATTGGCTAACAATTTAGGCAAAGTCAATAGATAACATGTTATTAATAATTTATATTCTATTTAAAATATTATCATATATGATATCTTCTATATCAATGCACTTACCTTTAAGTATGCCTGCCCTTATTTTTGTGGACATAATAGCTCTTGTAGACGTTCTCTTCACCTATAGGGCATATCCATGCATTGCATGGGTAACCATTACTGGTATTTTTAGCCCCAGGATTTTCAGCAAACAGCTCACTGCTATTATATCCACAATAAAGGCCAGGCTTTACAAGTTTGCTGAAAAAATTTCAATAGTTAGTCAACTGCCTTATATGCTACTACATAATACTTAGCCAAAATAGTCAGCCACTTTGTTATGTACACCTTAAAAAAAATAACAGCCTCCTCCATATACCTCTATAGCTGTCCTAGCCTCACCAAAGCAGGTGTCATTTCTACTCTCTGTGGTAGAAATGATACAAAACAATTGGCTAACAATTTAGGCAAAGTCAAAAGATAACATATTATTATTAATTTATATTCCACCTAAAAACATTGTCAATGCATGATCACTTCTATATCAATGGACTTACCTTTTAGTATACCTGCCCTTATTTTTGTGGACATAATAGCTCTTGTAGACGTTCTCTTCACCTATAGGGCATATCCATGCATTGCATGGGTAACCATTACTGGTATTTTTAGCCCCAGGATTTTCAGCAAACAGCTCACTGCTATTATATCCACAATTAAGGTCAGGATTTACAAGCTTGCTGAAAAAATTTCAATAGTTAGTCAACTGCCTTATATGCTACTACATAATACTTAGCCTAAATAGTCAGCCACTTTGTTATGTACACCTTAAAAAAACAGCCTCCTCCATATACCCCTAGAGCTGTCCTAGCCTCACCAAAGCAGGTGGCATATCTACTCTCTGTGGTAGAAATGATACATAACAATTGGCTAACAATTTAGGCAAAGTCAATAGATAACATGTTATTAATAATTTATATTGTATTTAAAATATTATCATATATGATATCTTCTATATCAATGCACTTACCTTTTAGTATACCTGACCTTATTTTTGTGGACATAATAGCTCTTGTAGACGATCTCTTCACCTATAGGGCATATCCATGCATTGCATGGGTAACCATTACTGGTATTTTTAGCCCCAGGATTTTCAGCAAACAGCTCACTGCTATTATATCCACAATAAAGGCCAGGCTTTACAAGTTTGCTGAAAAAATTTCAATAGTTAGTCAACTGCCTTATATGCTACTACATAATACTTAGCCAAAATAGTCAGCCACTTTGTTATGTACACCTTAAAAAAAATAACAGCCTCCTCCATATACCTCTATAGCTGTCCTAGCCTCACCAAAGCAGGTGTCATTTCTACTCTCTGTGGTAGAAATGATACAAAACAATTGGCTAACAATTTAGGCAAAGTCAAAAGATAACATATTATTATTAATTTATATTCCACCTAAAAACATTGTCAATGCATGATCACTTCTATATCAATGGACTTACCTTTTAGTATACCTGCCCTTATTTTTGTGGACATAATAGCTCTTGTAGACGTTCTCTTCACCTATAGGGCATATCCATGCATTGCATGGGTAACCATTACTGGTATTTTTAGCCCCAGGATTTTCAGCAAACAGCTCACTGCTATTATATCCACAATTAAGGTCAGGATTTACAAGCTTGCTGAAAAAATTTCAATAGTTAGTCAACTGCCTTATATGCTACTACATAATACTTAGCCTAAATAGTCAGCCACTTTGTTATGTACACCTTAAAAAAACAGCCTCCTCCATATACCCCTAGAGCTGTCCTAGCCTCACCAAAGCAGGTGGCATATCTACTCTCTGTGGTAGAAATGATACATAACAATTGGCTAACAATTTAGGCAAAGTCAATAGATAACATGTTATTAATAATTTATATTCTATTTAAAATATTATCATATATGATATCTTCTATATCAATGCACTTACCTTTTAGTATACCTGACCTTATTTTTGTGGACATAATAGCTCTTGTAGACGATCTCTTCACCTATAGGGCATATCCATGCATTGCATGGGTAACCATTACTGGTATTTTTAGCCCCAGGATTTTCAGCAAACAGCTCACTGCTATTATATCCACAATAAAGGCCAGGCTTTACAAGTTTGCTGAAAAAATTTCAATAGTTAGTCAACTGCCTTATATGCTACTACATAATACTTAGCCAAAATAGTCAGCCACTTTGTTATGTACACCTTAAAAAAAATAACAGCCTCCTCCATATACCTCTATAGCTGTCCTAGCCTCACCAAAGCAGGTGTCATTTCTACTCTCTGTGGTAGAAATGATACAAAACAATTGGCTAACAATTTAGGCAAAGTCAAAAGATAACATATTATTATTAATTTATATTCCACCTAAAAACATTGTCAATGCATGATCACTTCTATATCAATGGACTTACCTTTTAGTATACCTGCCCTTATTTTTGTGGACATAATAGCTCTTGTAGACGTTCTCTTCACCTATAGGGCATATCCATGCATTGCATGGGTAACCATTACTGGTATTTTTAGCCCCAGGATTTTCAGCAAACAGCTCACTGCTATTATATCCACAATTAAGGTCAGGATTTACAAGTTTGCTGAAAAAATTTCAATAGTTAGTCAACTGCCTTATATGCTACTACATAATACTTAGCCTAAATAGTCAGCCACTTTGTTATGTACACCTTAAAAAAACAGCCTCCTCCATATACCCCTAGAGCTGTCCTAGCCTCACCAAAGCAGGTGGCATATCTACTCTCTGTGGTAGAAATGATACATAACAATTGGCTAACAATTTAGGCAAAGTCAATAGATAACATGTTATTAATAATTTATATTCTATTTAAAATATTATCATATATGATATCTTCTATATCAATGCACTTACCTTTTAGTATACCTGACCTTATTTTTGTGGACATAATAGCTCTTGTAGACGATCTCTTCACCTATAGGGCATATCCATGCATTGCATGGGTAACCATTACTGGTATTTTTAGCCCCAGGATTTTCAGCAAACAGCTCACTGCTATTATATCCACAATAAAGGCCAGGCTTTACAAGTTTGCTGAAAAAATTTCAATAGTTAGTCAACTGCCTTATTTGCTACTACATAATACTTAGCCTAAATAGTCAGCCACTTTGTTATGTACACCTTAAAAAAAATAACAGCCTCCTCCATATACCCCTATAGCTGTCCTAGCCTCACCAAAGCAGGTGTCATTTCTACTCTCTGTGGTAGAAATGATACAAAACAATTGGCTAACAATTTAGGCAAAGTCAAAAGATAACATGTCATTATTAATTTATATTCTACCAAAAAACATTGTCAATGCATGATCACTTCTATATCAATGGACTTACCTTTTAGTATACCTGCCCTTATTTTTGTGGACATAATAGCTCTTGTAGACGTTCTCTTCACCTATAGGGCATATCCATGCATTGCATGGGTAACCATTACTGGTATTTTTAGCCCCAGGATTTTCAGCAAACAGCTCACTGCTATTATATCCACAATTAAGGCCAGGATTTACAAATTTGCTGAAAAAATTTCAATAGTTAGTCAACTGCCTTATATGCTACTACATAATACTTAGCCTAAATAGTCAGCCACTTTGTTATGTACACCTTAAAAAAAAACAGTCTCCTCCATATACCCCTATAGCTGTCCTAGCCTCACCAAAGCAGGTGGTATATCTACTCTCTGTGGTAGAAATGATACATAACAATTGGCTAACAATTTAGGCAAAGTCAATAGATAACATGTTATTAATAATTTATATTCTATTTAAAATATTATCATATATGATATCTTCTATATCAATGCACTTACCTTTTAGTATACCTGACCTTATTTTTGTGGACATAATAGCTCTTGTAGACGATCTCTTCCCCTATAGGGCATATCCATGCGTTGCATGGGTAACCATAACTGATATTTTAAGCCCCAGGATTTTCAGCAAACAGCTCACTGCTATTATATCCACAATAAAGGCCAGGCTTTACAAGTTTGCTGAAAAAATTTCAATAGTTAGTCAACTGCCTTATATGCTACTACATATTACTTAGCCTAAATAGTCAGCCACTTTGTTATGTACACCTTAAAAAAATAACAGCCTCCTCCATATACCCCTATAGCTGTCCTAGCCTCACCAAAGCAGGTGTCATTTCTACTCTCTGTAGTAGAAATGATACAAAACAATTGGCTAACAATTTAGGCAAAGTCAAAAGATAACATGTCATTATTTATATTCTACCAAAAAACATTGTCAATGCATGATCACTTCTATATCAATGGACTTACCTTTTAGTATACCTGCCCTTATTTTTGTGGACATAATAGCTCTTGTAGACGTTCTCTTCACCTATAGGGCATATCCATGCATTGCATGGGTAACCATTACTGGTATTTTTAGCCCCAGGATTTTCAGCAAACAGCTCACTGCTATTATATCCACAATAAAGGCCAGGCTTTACAAGTTTGCTGAAAAAATTTCAATAGCTAGTCAACTGCCTTATATGCTACTACATAATACTTAGCCTAAATAGTCAGCCACTTTGTTATGTACACCTTAAAAAAAATAACAGCCTCCTCCATATACCCCTATAGCTGTCCTAACCTCACCAAAGCAGGTGTCATTTCTACTCTCTGTGGTAGAAATGATACAAAACAATTGGCTAACAATTTAGGCAAAGTCAAAAGATAACATGTCATTATTAATTTATATTCTACCAAAAAACATTGTCAATGCATGATCACTTCTATATCAATGGACTTACCTTTTAGTATACCTGCCCTTATTTTTGTGGACATAATAGCTGTTGTAGACGTTCTCTTCACCTATAGGGCATATCCATGCATTGCATGGGTAACCATTACTGGTATTTTTAGCCCCAGGATTTTCAGCAAACAGCTCACTGCTATTATATCCACAATTAAGGCCAGGATTTACAAGTTTGCTGAAAACATTTTAATAGTTAGTCAACTGCCTTATATGCTACTACAAAATACTTAGCCTAAATAGTCAGCCACTTTGTTATGTACACCTTAAAAAAAATAACAGCCTCCTCCATATACCCCTATAGCTGTCCTAGCCTCACCAAAGCAGGTGTCATTTCTACTCTCTGTGGTAGAAATGATACAAAACAATTGGCTAACAATTTAGGCAAAGTCAAAGGATAACATGTTATTATTAATTTATATTCTACCAAAAAACATTGTCAATGCATGATCACTTCTATATCAATGGACTTACATTTTAGTATACCTGCCCTTATTTTTGTGGTCATAATAGCTCTTGTAGACGTTCTCTTCACCTATAGGGCATATCCATGCATTGCATGGGTAACCATTACTGGTATTTTTAGCCCCAGGATTTTCAGCAAACAGCTCACTGCTATTATATCCACAATAAAGGCCAGGCTTTACAAGTTTGCTGAAAAAATTTTAATAGTTAGTCAACTGCCTTATATGCTACTACATAATACTTAGCCTAAATAGTCAGCCACTTTGTTATGTACACCTTAAAAAAAAACAGCCTCCTCCATATACCCCTATAGCTGTCCTAGCCTCACCAAAGCAGGTGGCATATCTACTCTCTGTGGTAGAAATGATACATAACAATTGGCTAACAATTTAGGCAAAGTCAATAGATAACATGTTATTAATAATTTATATTCTATTTAAAATATTATCATATATGATATCTTCTATATCAATGCACTTACCTTTTAATATACCTGCCCTTATTTTTGTGGACAAAATAGCTCTTGTAGACGATCTCTTCCCCTATAGGGCATATCCATGCACTGCATGGGTAACCATAACTGATATTTTAAGCCCCAGGATTTTCAGCAAACAGCTCACTGCTATTATATCCAAAATAAAGGCCAGGCTTTACAAGTTTGCTGAAAAAATTTCAATAGTTAGTCAACTGCCTTATATGCTACTTCATAATACTTAGTCTAAATAGTCAGCCACTTTGTTATGTACACCTTAAAAAAAACAGCCTCCTCCATATACCCCTATAGCTGTCCTAGCCTCACCAAAGCAGGTGGCATATCTACTCTCTGTGGTAGAAATGATACATAACAATTGGCTAACAATTTAGGCAAAGTCAATAGATAACATGTTATTAATAATTTATATTCTATTTAAAATATTATCATATATGATATCTTCTATATCAATGCACTTACCTTTTAGTATACCTGACCTTATTTTTGTGGACATAATAGCTCTTGTAGACGATCTCTTCCCCTATAGGGCATATCCATGCGTTGCATGGGTAACCATAACTGATATTTTAAGCCCCAGGATTTTCAGCAAACAGCTCACTGCTATTATATCCACAATAAAGGCCAGGCTTTACAAGTTTGCTGAAAAAATTTCAATAGTTAGTCAACTGCCTTATATGCTACTACATAATACTTAGCCTAAATAGTCAGCCACTTTGTTATGTACACCTTAAAAAAAACAGCCTCCTCCATATGCCCCTATAGCTGTCCTAGCCTCACCAAAGCAGGTGGTATATCTACTCTCTGTGGTAGAAATGATACATAACAATTGGCTAACAATTTAGGCAAAGTCAATAGATAACATGTTATTAATAATTTATATTCTATTTAAAATATTATCATATATGATATCTTCTATATCAATGCACTTACCTTTTAGTATACCTGACCTTATTTTTGTGGACATAATAGCTCTTGTAGACGATCTCTTCACCTATAGGGCATATCCATGCATTGCATGGGTAACCATAACTGATATTTTAAGCCCCAAGATTTTCAGCAAACAGCTCACTGCTATTATATCCACAATTAAGGCCAGGATTTACAAGTTTGCTGAAAAAATTTCAATAGTTAGTCAACTGCCTTATATGCTACTACATATTACTTAGCCTAAATAGTCAGCCACTTTGTTATGTACACCTTAAAAAAAATAACAGCCTCCTCCATATACCCCTATAGCTGTCCTAGCCTCACCAAAGCAGGTGGTATATCTACTCTCTGTGGTAGAAAAGATACAAAACAATTGGCTAACAATTTAGGCAAAGTCAAAAGATAACATGTCATTATTAATTTATATTCTATTTAAAATATTATCATATATGATATCTTCTATATCAATGCACTTACCTTTTAGTATACCTGACCTTATTTTTGTGGACATAATAGCTCTTGTAGACGATCTCTTCACCTATAGGGCATATCCATGCATTGCATGGGTAACCATAACTGATATTTTAAGCCCCAGGATTTTCAGCAAACAGCTCACTGCTATTATATCCACAATTAAGGCCAGGATTTACAAGTTTGCTGAAAAAATTTCAATAGTTAGTCAACTGCCTTATATGCTACTACATATTACTTAGCCTAAATAGTCAGCCACTTTGTTATGTACACCTTAAAAAAAATAACAGCCTCCTCCATATACCCCTATAGCTGTCCTAGCCTCACCAAAGCAGGTGTCATTTCTACTCTCTGTGGTAGAAAAGATACAAAACAATTGGCTAGCAATTTAGGCAAAGTCAAAAGATAACATGTCATTATTAATTTATATTCTACCAAAAAAAAATTGTCAATGCATGATCACTTCTATATCAATGGACTTACCTTTTAGTATACCTGCCCTTATTTTTGTGGACATAATAGCTCTTGTAGACGTTCTCTTCACCTATAGGGCATATCCATGCATTGCATGGGTAACCATAACTGATATTTTAAGCCCCAGGATTTTCAGCAAACAGCTCACTGCTATTATATCCACAATTAAGGCCAGGATTTACAAGTTTGCTGAAAAAATTTCAATAGTTAGTCAACTGCCTTATATGCTACTACATAATACTTAGCCAAAATAGTCAGCCACTTTGTTATGTACACCTTAAAAAAAATAACAGCCTCCTCCATATACCCCTATAGCTGTCCTAGCCTCACCAAAGCAGGTGTCATTTCTACTCTCTGTGGTAGAAATGATACAAAACAATTGGCTAACAATTTAGGCAAAGTCAAAAGATAACATGTCATTATTAATTTATATTCTACCAAAAAACATTGTCAATGCATGATCACTTCTATATCAATGGACTTACCTTTTAGTATACCTGCCCTTATTTTTGTGGACATAATAGCTCTTGTAGACGTTCTCTTCACCTATAGGGCATATCCATGCATTGCATGGGTAACCATTACTGGTATTTTTAGCCCCAGGATTTTCAGCAAACAGCTCACTGCTATTATATCCACAATTAAGGCCAGGATTTACAAGTTTGCTGAAAAAATTTCAATAGTTAGTCAACTGCCTTATTTGCTACTACATAATACTTAGCCTAAATAGTCAGCCACTTTGTTATGTACACCTTAAAAAAAAACCAGCCTCCTCCATATACCCCTATAGCTGTCCTAGCCTCACCAAAGCAGGTGGCATATCTACTCTCTGTGGTAGAAATGATACATAACAATTGGCTAACAATTTAGGCAAAGTCAATAGATAACATGTTATTAATAATTTATATTCTATTTAAAATATTATCATATATGATATCTTCTATATCAATGCACTTACCTTTTAGTATACCTGACCTTATTTTTGTGGACATAATAGCTCTTGTAGACGATCTCTTCACCTATAGGGCATATCCATGCATTGCATGGGTAACCATAACTGATATTTTAAGCCCCAGGATTTTCAGCAAACAGCTCACTGCTATTATATCCACAATTAAGGCCAGGATTTACAAGTTTGCTGAAAAAATTTCAATAGTTAGTCAACTGCCTTATATGCTACTACATATTACTTAGCCTAAATAGTCAGCCACTTTGTTATGTACACCTTAAAAAAAATAACAGCCTCCTCCATATACCCCTATAGCTGTCCTAGCCTCCCCAAAGCAGGTGTCATTTCTACTCTCTGTGGTAGAAATGATACAAAACAATTGGCTAACAATTTAGGCAAAGTCAAAAGATAACATGTCATTATTAATTTATATTCTACCAAAAAACATTCTCAATGCATGATCACTTCTATATCAATGGACTTACCTTTTAGTATACCTGCCCTTATTTTTGTGGACATAATAGCTCTTGTAGACGTTCTCTTCACCTATAGGGCATATCCATGCATTGCATGGGTAACCATTACTGGTATTTTTAGCCCCAGGATTTTCAGCAAACAGCTCACTGCTATTATATCCACAATAAAGGCCAGGCTTTACAAGTTTGCGGAAAAAATTTCAATAGTTAGTCAACTGCCTTATATGCTACTACATAATAATTAGCCTAAATAGTCAGCCACTTTGTTATGTACACCTTAAAAAAAAATAACAGCCTCCTCCATATACCCCTATAGCTGTCCTAGCCTCACCAAAGCAGGTGTCATTTCTACTCTCTGTGGTAGAAATGATACAAAACAATTGGCTAACAATTTAGGCAAAGGCAAAAGATAACATGTTATTAATAATTTATATTCTATTTAAAATATTATCATATATGATATCTTCTATATCAATGCACTTACCTTTTAGTATACCTGACCTTATTTTTGAGGACATAATAGCTCTTGTAGACGATCTCTTCACCAATAGGGTACATCTATGCATTGCATGATTAACCATAAATGGTAGTTTTAGCCCCAGGATTTTCAGCAAACAGCTCACTGCTATTATATCCACAATAAAGGCCAGGATTTACAAGTTTGCTGAAAAAATTTCAATAGTTCATCAACTGCCTTATATGCTACTAGATATTACTTAGCCTAAATAGTCAGCCACTTTGTTATGTACACCTTAAAAAAAATAACAGCCTCCTCCTTATACCCCTATAGCTGTCCTAGCCTCACCAAAGCAGGTGGCATTTCTACTCTCTGTGGTAGAAATGATACATAACAATTGGCTAACAATTTAGGCAAAGTCAAAAGATAACATGTTATTATTAATTTATATTCTACCTAAAATCATTGTCAATGCATGATCACTTCTATATCAATGGACTTACCTTTTAGTATACCTGCCCGTATTTTGTGGACATAATAGCTCTTGTAGACGTTCTCTTCACCTATAGGGCATATCCATGCATTGCATGGGTAACCATAACTGGTATTTTTAGCCCCAGGGTTTTCAGCAAACAGCTCACTGCTATTATATCCACAATTAAGCCAGGATTTACAAGTTTGCTGAAAAAATTTCAATTGTTAGTCAAATGCCTTATATGCTACGGCATATTACTTAGCCTAAATAGTCAGCCACTTTGTTATGTACACCTTAAAAAAAATAACAGCCTCCTCCTTATACCCCTATAGCTGTCCTAGCCTCACCAAAGCAGGTGGCATTTCTACTCTCTGTGGTAGAAATGATACATAACAATTGGCTAACAATTTAGGCAAAGTCAAAAGCTAACATGTTATCATTGATTTATATTCTACCTAAAATCATTCTCAATGCATGATCACTTCTATATCAATGGATTTACATTTTAGTATACCTGCCCTTATCTTTGTGGACATAATAGTGGACATAGTATTGCATGTGCAATTGCATTTCCAAATCTGCTGGTGCTTATAGCAAATTTTGATACAGGGCCTCCCTTTCTCTATTTGGGAGTCCACACACAAGCAGGACTTATAATGTCATTAATG
This sequence comes from Engystomops pustulosus, assembly GCF_040894005.1. Classification (NCBI taxonomy): domain Eukaryota; kingdom Metazoa; phylum Chordata; class Amphibia; order Anura; family Leptodactylidae; genus Engystomops; species Engystomops pustulosus. The sequence goes on along the minus strand of NC_092417.1, from coordinate 143,516,210 downwards.
TCATGATTTATTTGGTAGATATTTCTATCCAATTGTAAGGTACACCAACAGAGAACACAACACATTAGTGATTTTCGGGGAAAATCAGGGTTGGAGGTTATGTGCATAATTGTAGCAGGTAATAATGTTGAAAAGGGGACAGCAGACAGAAAAAAGCTTAGAGACAAGCTAGATTGGGAGCCTGTCTTGCAATACATCTTACCCCTAATGACACAATGGGGCAGATTTACTTACCCGGCCCATTCGTGATCCAGCGGCGCGTTCTCTGCTCTGGATTCGGGTCCGGCCGGGATTCATGAAGGCAGTTCCTCCGCCGTCCACCAGGTGGCGCTGCTGCGCTGAAAATCATCTCAACGCGCCGGAATGCACCACCTCGGACCAGGTGAAGGTAAGCGCTCCCCAAGCGACACTTTTTCGATTTTTAAATGCGGCGGTTTTTCCGAATACGTCGGGTTTCCGTTCGGTCACGCCCCCCGATTTCCGTCGCATGCATGCCAGCGCCGATGCTCCACAATCCGATCGCGTGCGCCACAATCCCGGGGCAATTCAGGTACAATCGGCGCAAATCGGAAATATTCGGGTAACACGTCGGGAAACCACGATTCGGGCCCTTAGTAAATGACCACCAATGGATCGCATTGTTGGTTCCTGAATCAAAATGGGTATACACTTTTTTACAATGTTCACTATTTGACTATACAGACAATCTCCGGGTTACGTACAAGTTAGGTTCCTTGGGTCACCAGGCACCTCATTTTCACTAAAGACAGGTTGCAAAAGCCCATTACACCTGCATTACAAAGATGCATCTCTGCCTTTTATAACAATTTGCGTTACATTATAAGTGTGTGCTATAACTTACCTTGCACCCAGACAAGGTAGGAGGGAGGAGCTGTACAGGAGCACAAAGATGCAGTACAGACAAGTCACATGTTGTTTTCTGACATGCATCCAAATCAAAGCCCAACCCCTAGGACCACACAGAAGATTTTGTCAGGTTGCAAGTTATAATACACAATTATATTGTGATGCAAATGCCTATAAAAGGCAGAGAGGCATTTTTGCCAAACCACTCTATCGACTCCGTGTGGGATTGTATCAGAGAAAATAGTGTCCATATATTTGCAAGGGTGGGGGGAACTTTCTATCATTTGGGTCCCTCCGCTTGCAAATAATATATTTGATTAAAAAAAATAGTTTTTAAGTAAGGATTCAGTGGCCATCAAAATGAATCTTTTTAAAGGGGGTTTTCCGACGAATATAGTATCATATTACACGTGTTATTTTCTACAACATCCTTTACTTCCCCTTTGTCTTTATTTATTACCCGTCACACTTGTATGTCATATCTGTTTAGTCTTTTTATTATAAATCTTAAGTATCTTCAAGTACAAAACCCGAAAATCCCATATACCCACTCTGCCAAGGAGGGAGAAAAAAAAAAATTTCTTCAATTGCCAACCTAATCCCGCCCTGCAACCGTCCCCCACGGTTTTTCCCATTCTCCCTGAGACCCTATTTTCTCATAGTAAATTTTTTCATAGCTCTTGATTTTCTCCACTAGAGCTGTCCATTGCCTAATATTTGAAGGTACCGAGTTCATCCAAGCCCTTGCAAACAATACTTTTGCAACCAGTGATAACTTACAAATAATTGTCTCATCATTCATGAAGACATTTATCAATAGAACCTCAATAGAAAACGGATACTCAGCAGCCAAAAAGTCAACTATTGAGGCATGCACCACAAACCAAAAACTTTTAAGAGCTTTGCACCCCCAATTCATATGCTTAACCCCTTCCCGACATTTGACATAATAGTACTGCATCGCGGGAGGTGCGTTCCCGCAAAATGCAGTACTATTACGTCAAGCTTCTGGCGCCGGCTCCTGGACGGAGCCGGCGCCAGAAGCTGCGGGTGTCGGCTATATGTTATAACTGACACCCGCCTCTAACACCCGCGATCGGAGATTTCTCAGATCGCGGGTGTTAACCCCTAACACGCCGCGGTCGCGCTGACCGCGGTGTGTTAGAGGCATTTAAAGTTATTTAAAGGTGAATCGGACCCCCCCGCGGCGCTTACCGGGGGGGTCCGCTCCTCTGATCGCAGCCACGGGACTGCCGGTGCCCGGGGCTGCGCGATCCTCCTCTCGGTGCCGGGTCCGTGCCTCCTGGCAGGACCCGGCTGTAAGACACTGGGCATGCGCAGCATGCTCAGTGTCTTACATTACACAGTGCAATACATCTGTATTGCACTGTGTAACCTGTAAAAAAGCTTGAACAAGTGATCAGAAGATCACTTGTTCAAGCTTAGATGTCAGTAACTGTAAAAAAAGGAAAAATAAATAAATAAAGGTTTTTTACAGTAAAAATAAATAATAAAAGAAAGTGAAAGTCCCCCCAAACACCACATTTCCCTTTACACAAGTAATGAAGTATAAAAAACACTAAATCACGAAAAAACCCCACTTATTTGGTATCGCGGCGTCCGTAACAATCTGTACAATAAATCCTAATCATAATTGGACCCGCTCGGTGAACGTGGTAAAAAAAAAAAAAAAAAACTTGCCAAAAATTAAAACTTTTTATCAAATTGCTTTACAAAAAATGTTCTAAAAAGTGATCCGAAAAAGTTACAAGCACCAAAATGATACCATTAAAAAGAGCAACTTGTCACGCAAAAAATAAGCTTACAACCAGCTCCATAAACCAAAAAATATAAATATGCCACTATAAAAATTGCAATACTAAAACAAATACAATTTTTTCTATTCTAGTTTTCCTTCAATAAAATTGGACAAATAAAAATAAAACTATATAAATGAGGTATCACCGTAATCGTAGTGATCCGTAGAATAAAGATAATATATTATTGTTATGCTACAGTGAACAACCCCCCCAAAAAATGCTAAAAATCCAAAACAAGAATTGATGATTTTATTTTCCTCCACACGTAAAAAGTTAATAAAATTTCTTCAATAAGCTAAAAACCCACTAAAATTAATTTTTTTATTACAGTGCATCTCGTCTCGCAAAAAATAAGCCCTTATTTGTCTAAATTGCTTAAAAAATAAATAAAGATTGTATAGCCTATTCCCAACGAGCGTTGTTATAGAACGGTGCGGCGGGTAGTGACTTTCCAACACCGGTCAGGGTAAGACGGCGGCTGTTCACTGATCGGGGTAAGACGGCGGCTGTTCCTGACAGCCATCCATCCTGCCCCATGGACCAGAAGGGTTACGCCCCCCCCCACACACCCCCAGTTTATTATCACTGCTACTGGCTCATCAATTCAGACGAGCCGATAGCAGCGAATTTACTTATGACGTCAGTAATACCGGTCACCATGTCTATAGACACGGTGATCGGGGCAGGGTGGCGGCTGTTCCTGACAGCCACCAATTTTGCCTTGCGGTCCAGAGGGGTTTTGTTGCCCCCCTCTGTCCATGTTTGCCGCTATTTGCTGGTCGATTTGGTCCAGCCAAAAGCAGCAATATTCGTCACAATGGGCATCGCTAGGGTGAATAAGAGCAACACTTGGTGATAATTTCCCTACTAAAACGAAGATTTGGTACAAAAGTGCTGGCCGTGTACATTGTACAGATTATGGTGTACAACTCTTACGAGCTGTTCCAATGTGCATGTCCTGCCGTATCATTTCTCTGTTTTCAAGAGGAAGATATTAGGAAACTAATATTGGGACAAGAAGGACGGAGCCCCAGTACCTCTGGTTTAGATGTTCCTGTGTTTTGCCAGGACAGCATTTTCCCGGTGAATTCTGCTGCTTCTAATGGTAAGACTCAATAAAGAGTCTGTTCCAAAAGAGAAGTTAGGATGGACACTATGTACTAAGAGACCTGCGACAACTCCAGGGTGAAAAAAGTTTAGTTGGTCCCCTGGTATATTCTACTTCCTTATACACTAGACATTCACAATTCACGCCCAACCTATTGTGAATTAATTTCGGTAAAATGAATAATTGTAACAACTGTTATGTCCCTTTGCTCCCTATACCCCTCCATTATTTCATAAGGGGTGCCACATAATGGGCACTGAACTTCCCAGAAATAATTGAAATTTCCATCTTGGACTCCATTGCACATCATATTTGGAAACCACCTATATGTTCAAAATGCTCATTTCACCACGTGTATTACACTACACCACATATTACACCTTGCTATATTCCCCAAGGGGTGTACATTCAACAATTAGGGTCACTTTTCAGGTTTTCCTCTGTTTTGGTACCACTACGGCTCTCCAAATGTATCCTGACACATGTGAAGGATTTCTTACAAATTTGGCCTCTAAAAGACAAACACCCCTCTTTTCCTCTACTGTGCGCCCATAAAGCATTTTATATGCACATGTGGGGTACTTCTACACTCGGGAGAAATAGTTTTACACCTTTTTTGGGGTTATTTAATATATTATCCCTTGTGGCTTACATAAATTAGGGGTAAAGTGACATTTATAGGAAAATTTTCACCTTTTTAATGATTCGGGCCTAATTGGATCATTCACCTGTAGGGGCAAATACATATATTACACATTGCAAAATTCTCTAAGGGGTGTGCATTCAAAGATTAGGGTCACTTTTAGGATTCTTATCTGTTTTATACCACTAGGGTTCTCCAAATGCATGTCAAACATTTCTGTCAAATTTGGCTTCTAAAAGGCAAACATTCCCCTTTCCTTTTACTGTGCGCCCATACAACATTTTATATACACATGTGGGGTACTTCTACACTCGAGAGAAATAGGTTTACACATTTTGAGGGGTTATTACATTTTTTTATCCCTTGTGGCTATATAAAATTAGGAGTAAAATGACCTTTATAAGAAAATGTTCACCTTTTATCTATTTAAGTCCTAATTAAATCAAACACCTTTACGGACAAATACAGGCAGTCCCCGGGTTACATACAAGATAGGGTCTGGAGGTTTGTTCTTAAGTTGAATTTGTATGTAAGTCGAAACTGTATATTTTATAATGGAAGTTCTAGACAATTTTTTTTCTTTTGCCCCAGTGACAAATGGAGTTTCAAAATTTTTGGTGTAATTGGACCAAGAATTATCAATAAAGCTTCATTACAGACACCTTATAGCTGATCATTGCAGTCTGGGACTATAGTAAAGCATCCAGAGAGCTTCACCAGAGGTCACAGGGGGCAGAGGGGTCCGTCTGTAACTATGGGTTGTCTGTAAGTCGGGTGTCCATAAGTAGGGGACCGCCTGTACACATATTACACCTTGTTAAATTCTCTAAGGGGTGTGCTTTCCAAAATGGTAATACTTGTTGGGGTTCCGCTCTGTTTTGGTACCACTACGGCTCTCTAAATGCATCCTGACACATGTAAAGGATGTCTGTCAAATTTGGCTTCTAAAAGGCCAACGCCCCTCTTTCCCTTCTGAGCTTCACTGCGTACCCATACAACATTTTATTTGCATGTGTGGGGCAATTTTATACTCGGGAGAAATGCTAGTACACATTTTTTGGGGTTGTTTCATCTTTAATGCCTACAAAATTAGCCGTAAAAGTGACTTTTTTGGGAAAATGTTCACCTTTTTCCTTTTAGGGACCTAATTGAAGCAAACACCTGTAGGGGTAAATACACATCTTACACCTTGCTGAATTCTCCAAAGGGTGCACTTTCCAAAATGGTGACACTTGTTGGGGTTCCCCTCTGTTTTGGTACCACTAGGGCTCTCCAAATGCATCCTGACACATGTAAAGGATGATTGTCAAATCTGGCTTCTAAAAGGCCAAAGCCCCTCTTTCCCTTCTGAGCCCTACTGTGCACCCATACAACACTTTATATGCAAAAGTGGTGCAGTTCTGTGCTTAGGAGAAATAGTTTTACACATTTATGGGGTTGTTTCATCTTTTATCCCTTGTGGCTTACAAAAATTTGGGGTAAAAGTGACTTTTTTGAGAAAATTTTCACCTTTTTTCCCTTTTGGGGCCTAATTGAATCAAACACCTGTTGGGGAAAATACACAAATTACACGTTGCTAAACTCTCCAAGGGGTGTACTTTCCAAAATGGTGTCTCATGTTGGGGCTTTCCTCTGTTTTGGTACCACTATGGCTCTCCAAATGCATCCTGACACATGTAAACTTTTTCAGCCATATTTGCCCTGCAAAAACGAAACAACGCTCTTTCCATTCCAAGTGCCCCCCCCCCCCCCCCCTGTGCCCGTACAGCAGGGTACAGTGACAAAATGGGTATTGGCATACTCAAGAGGAATTGCCCTCAACATTGTAAAATGCATTTTCCTTTTTAACCCATTGTGAAGGTGCAAATTTTAGTGTTCAATGAATCTATAGTAAGATAAAATTACATTTCTCAAATTTCACTTTCATTTATCTTTCACGCTCATGAAACGCTCAAAGGGTTAACAAAATTCCCAAAGGTTGTTTTGAATATTTTGAGGGGTGTAGTTTCTAAAATGGTGTAATTTGTGGGGGGTTTCTGTCATGTGGGCCTTATAAAGTCACTTCTAACTAAATTGACCCTCCAAAAGTAGGTTTTGATGATTTTCGTGAAAATCTGAAAAATTGCACCTAAAGTTATAAGCCTCCTAACATCCAAAATAAAGGAAAAGATGTTTGAAAAATGATGCCAAGTTAAAGCAGACATATGGAAAATGTTAGTTATCAAGTTATTTTAGTGATATGGTCACAGAGTCAAAGATATAAAATTAGTGCTCTACTCCTTATACTGTTTGTCAAATGGCTAGAGCCTCTCACCACCTCTTCATGGACTGGAAATAAAAGATATCCCCGACTCCTTGCATCGCCAATCGTCCTCCTTTAGTGGGTTGAAACACAATCCTCGTCTCGTTACCGTGTCCACGGTGTGTTCCCAATCCTACATCAGGAGGTATGCGAAAGGATAGTGCAGATTGCCAGGTTCAAAAAGGAAATAGTATTTATTGTATATACTCACATATTCCAATTTAAAATATTGGGTCATGCCCCGGAAGAAGCCTGAATAGGCGAAACCTGGGTCGGGCGAGGTGTTTTAGGCGTCTTATGCTTTTACTACATGCGCGCTTTTAAATTGGAATATGTGAGTATATACAATAAATACTATTTCCTTTTTGAACCTGGCAATCTGCACTATCCTTTCGCATACCTCCTGATGTAGGATTGGGAACACACCGTGGACACGGTAACGAGACGAGGATTGTGTTTCAACCCACTAAAGGAGGACGATTGGCGATGCAAGGAGTCGGGGATATCTTTTATTTCCAGTCCATGAAGAGGTGGTGAGAGGCTCTAGCCATTTGACAAACAGTATAAGGAGTAGAGCACTAATTTTATATCTTTGACTCTGTGACTTTGTGGCATATACGGGAGTATGCCGTATTAGTGGCTCCTCCATATTTTTATGTTACATTTTCCATCTTTCCTGGATATTTTATTATTTATTTCTGCATTTTAGGGATATGACCCACTTTCCAAAAAGTAGAAAATTTTGAATTTGGAAAACATTGTTTTTTTCAAAATTTTTGCCAAATTTCCATTTATTTCATAAATAAATACTAAATATATTTATTAAGTTTCTCAACCAGCATGAAGTACAATGTGTCACGAAAAAACAATCTCAAAATCAACTGGATATGTTAAAGCGTTCCAAAGTTATAACCACTTAAATAGACACATGTCAGATTTTAAAAAATGGTCCGTGTCAGGAAGGTGAAAAGTGGCTTCAGCGTTAAGGGGTTAAAATCAGCTTGCCCTTCATTACATTTGGAACAGACACATTTGGAACAGACACAACTATGGACATGGTTAAACTGTATCAGCTTAACCATGTTTAGTTCATGTTTAGAGAGGAATGCACAATATTACAATATTGTGCATTCCAGTATATATTACAATATACTTCTGACCAGTGAAAAACTGAGTTGTGGTGAATATCCCTTTCCCATTGTTTCTCTGTATTAAATACAATATTCTGTGTATTTTCAGTGTTCAATATTTTATAAATTTTATAAATTGTGAGTTTAACTTTACAATAAAAAAAAAGTTTATCAAAAATAGTATTATAATTGACAATAAAAAGTGTTTTATCTAGGGTCTTTTTATAAGCACCTCGTATTCAATGAAATAGGCAAAGTTATTTTGTGGTACAGGCAGTCCCCGTGTTACATACAAGATATGTTCTGTAGGTTTGTTCTTAAGTTGAGTTTGTATGTAAATCGGAACTGTATACTTTATTATTGTAACCACAGTCAAACTTTTTTTGGTCTCCACGACAATTGGATTTTAAAAATGTTGGGTTGTCATAAGAACCAGGATAAACAATAAATCTTAATTACAGACACCTGTGATAACTATTGTTTATTGTAGCCTAGGACTAAAGTACAGCAAGTTACCAAAATCCAGAGGTCCGTTTGTAAGTAGGGGTCGTATGTAAGTCAGGTGTTCTTCAGTAGGGGACTGCCTGTATAGGTTGATGCACAGCCCCACCACTCACAATATCCACAGATACAGAAACTAGAACCAATTTATAAATATGTCCCAATTAGATATAAAATCTAATTTTGTGGTATAGCGTTGATGCACAGTCCCACACAAATATTATCCACAGAAGGAAAACATAAATCTGATATTTAGGGATGTCTCGAAAATAGATGTATTTTTTTTTAAAATACATAGTTCCACCACAAATACTGTCCACATACGGAGAATAAGTACCGTAACCAACTCTCTTATGATATCTTGGTACCTTGGTATCATGCCCTTAATAGGCAAAGAGTTCCAATTTCTGCACATCTGTATTTGTGGCATTATTGTGCATATTGTGATGTGCACAACACTTACAACCATTACTAACCATATTGAGGCACTATATTACCTACTACACTAAAGGAGGCACTATATTGCCTTATTGTCAGTCTGTTCTGGTGATGTGTGTTTGTCCTTTTAATTTGCCCCTGGTTTGTGTTTTTAATGATTTTTATCATATTTTTTCAAATAAATATATATTTTCTGGTATCTTGCATATTTATTAGCGGTGACACTTTTAGTAGGTCCGTTAGTTCTGTAGGATCAACTAACATAGGTATAGGGTTGATGACTATAAAGTTGTAAAATATAAGGTTGATGAGTAGGGAGTAGAATATAGGGGAGGAGACACTTTATAAACTTACATTACATTATCTCCTTGTGAAAATAAGGTGATGGCTCCTGCTATCATCTGCTATGGTCCCAGTTAAGATTAATTATGTTATGGCTTAACAGGGTGTTATCAAATGACAAGTATCAATGAACCCCTTCCAACTTCCAACTCATAGATATATGTACTAACTGAGAACACATCATGCAGCCATAGCAAAATAATATGGTCTGTACTTAAATGGCAAATTGTTTTTGGATAGCAGAACCGTTACTACACACAAGAGATCACCAAGCAGATTATGGAGCACAGCGAATTAATAGTGTAACCCCATTTGTCAAACCATAAACATGATAGCTGGGGAAGCCAATGGATTGTTATGGCAGTCAAGGCCTAGCCCTATCTTGCCTTTGCTCTTTATCTATAAGGGAGGCTGCACACTAAAGGATCAAGCTTCAGGAAACAGGCAAATATATACAATCCCTTGAACAGCAAACATTACATAGGATGGGAGTCGTAGCATAATCTGATGGCTAGAGGGGTTGCAATGTCATTTTTGATGCATGCAGGGGACACTGTATGGTTTTATTATATTGTTAAATTTGATACATGTGTACATTGTGATACATACATGTGATACAGTGTGATCGTTTTTGGTGTGGAGGGCAAATGTTATTTAGGAGCACAGTGTTATTATATTGTTATACAAGAGACACTATACTAAAGGTTACTGGTATTTTCTGTTGCACAGAGTGGAGATGTGATGTACTTAATACTTGTATATCACTGTCACTAGGAATGCCTTTTTTAGCTAGAGACAAGTTTCAATAGCCTATGCTATGCTGTTTTTAAAAATAACTATTCAGTACTTTATATTAGCTTAATTCACACTACCTGCTTCCCTGAAGCACCTGGTGAGTCCCAGGGGAGGGGCAGCTGAACCCTGTGTGTCTGTGTTTCAGTCTCCTCATGCATACTTCCTGTACTCTATACCATCCCCCCCTTCCCAGCTCAATTCACATGACAGGAAGTGGGGAGGAAGCTGGATGGGTGTGAAGGAGGAGAGACTGACACAGGCGCACAAAGGCTGCAGCTGCCCTCCGCAGTGACTCACCCTATTAAACTTATATAAACTACTTAAGTAATTCAGAATGCTGACAAATGTCTTTTGAAAATCAGCATGACATAGGTCAGTGATGGCCAACCTTTTGGAGACAGAGTGCCCAAAATACAAGCAAAACCCACTTATAAGTCGCAAAGTGCCAACATGACGATGTAAGCAGTATCTTATTGATCCTTGTTGTATCACAAATACAATAAAAAGATGGAGAACTTGTTCCTCTTCAGGGGACCCTGAATACAATCGGGGTTCCCAGAGCAGGAGCTCCAACAATAATCTATCTCTATCCACACCTTCTCGTTCCTCCTGTAGCCCTGGCAGCCAAGGATGTTGCTTTGTGTTGGGGTGAAGGCCTGGGTGCCCACAGAAAGGGCTCGGAGTGCCACTTCTCGCACCCGTGCCTTATGTTCGCCACCACTGACATAGGTTATTGGAACCTTTTTACCAGCTAAAATGACAGGTTCACTTTAACCCCTAGGCGCACCACGACGTTATACTACGTCCTCGGTGCTACATGCTTAGCGCACCGGGACGTAGTATAACGTCCTGCTTCTGGCACCGGCTCACGAACGGAGCCGGTACCAGAAGCAGCGGCTGTCAGCTGTCTAGTACAGCTGACAGCCTGCGCTAACACCCGCGATCGGAGCCGACTCCGATCGCGGGTGTTAACCCCTTACACGCCGCGGTCAAGCATGACCGCGGCGTGTAAGGGTCTTCCCCCTATGGATCGGATCCCCCGTGCCGCTTACCGGGGGATCCGATCCACTTCTGGGCAGCTCCGAGGACTGGCTTGTGCCCCGGAGCTGCCCGGTTGCCATGGCAGCCAGACCCCTTCCGGGTCTGACTGCAAACTGTCTGAGCATGCGCAAGCTTGCTCAGACAGTTTACACTGCTCTACAATAAAATAGTATTGTAGAGCAGTGTATTGGACTTAAACCAGTGATCAGAGCATCGCTGGTTTAAGTTCAAGTATGTAAAAGTAAAAATATGCAAAAACACTTAACACTACACATTATAATAAATAAAAAATAAATACATAAAAATATAAGCCCCTAAAATGTCACTTTCCCATAAAAACACTTAATAAAGTATAAAAACCATAAAAACACAAAAAAACCCCGCATATTTGATATTGCCGCGTCCGTAACAATCTGCATAATAAAACAGAATCAAAACTGGACCCGTACGGTAAACGCCGGAGGAAATAACCGCAAAAAACGGTCCGAAAAAAGATAATTTTTAATTAATACCCTATAAAAAATGCTCTAAAAAGTGATTTAAAAAGTTTTATGCACCCTAAAATAAGCCCACTAAAAAGAACAACTGTTCTCGCAAAAAATAAGCCCCTAACCAGATTTGTCAGCCAAAAAATAAAAAAGTTATGCATATGAAAAGATGGTGATGCTAAAATGAATAAGATTTTCTCCACATTAGTTTTTATTCAGTACAATTGAATAAAATACACAAAACCCCCACATATTTGGTATCCCTGCGTCCGTAACAATCTGCATAATAAAACAGAATCGTTATTAGATCCGCAAAGTGAACCCCGTAAAAAACAACCTCAAAAAACTCTCTCTGAAAAAAAGATGATTTTTTATTAATGCCCTTTAAAAATGCTCTAAAAAGTGATTTTAAAAAGTTACGCAATCTAAAATAAGACCACTAAAAAGAACCATCCTTCTCGCAAAAAATAAGCCCTTAAACCAATTTGTGAGGTGAAAAATAAAAAAGTTATGCATATGAAAGTCGGTGATGCTAAAATTAACAACAATTTCGCCAAATTACTTTTTATTCAGTACAAATGGGAAAAAATAAAAAATATATATAAATGAAGTATTTTCGTAATCGTGGCGACCCATAGAATAAAAATAGAAAACTGTTTTTATGGTATGGTTAACGGCCAAAAAAAAAACACATAAAAATTTTCCTAAAAATTGATGATTTTCATTTCCTCCACCAACAAAGAGTTAATTAAATCTCACCAATTAGCTATAGATGCCCCAAAATTACGTACCAGAAAAGTGCATCTCATGTGGCAAAAGAAATAAGCCCCTATAGGTCCACAATAAAAAAAAGAAAAAAATTATAGCATGTACAATGTGACATAGCAAATCTGATCTGGATGGCGCCTCCTTCCCTTCTATGCCCGGCCGTGCGCCCATACAGCAGGTTACCACCACATATGGGGTATCCGTGTACTCAGGAGAGATTGGGTAACAAACTTTGTGGAGCCTTTTTTCATTTAATCCATTGTAAATGTTTAATTTTCCACCCAAAATGAGTGTATTGTGAAAAAATATTGCAATTTGCAGACTGCACCTCCATTTTGTTTTAACCCCTATAAAACACGTAAAGGGTTAACAAACTTCTTAAAAGTGGTTTTTCATACGTTGAGGGGTGTAGTTTCCACAATGGGATAATTTATGAGTCTAGCTATTATATAGGCCTCTCAGTGTCAATTAAAAGTTGAGCAGGTCCATCTAAATACAGGTTTTGGTGATTTTACAAAAAATGTGAAAAATGGCACCTAAATTCTGAGCCTCATAACATTCTAGTAAAATATGTGGAATCTTAAAAAACCATGCCAACATAAAGCAGACATTTGGGAAATGTAAGTTATGAATTTATTTGGGTGCTTTGACTATCTGCATCAAAAGTAGAGAATTTAGAACGTTGAAAATAAAGAATTTTTCCAAATTTTTGCCAAATTTTGTTTTTTTTCATAACTAAACGCAAAAGATTTCATCCAAATTTTTAAACTAATTTGAAGTACTATGTGTCACGAGAAAACAATCTCAAAATCCCCTGGATATCTCATAGCGTTCCCACGCTATAACCACTTATAGTGACACAGGCCAGATTTGAAAAATGGGGCCGCGTCCTTTAGGCCAAAAGAGGCTGCGTCCCGTAGGGGTTAAGTGAAGATATCTGGCAGCAAAAAAGTATGCAGCCATAAGTAACTTCACGGGGGCGTAACTTGAGGGGGTGCAGAGGTTGCAATCGCACCCGGGCACAAGAAGTTTAGGGGGCCCTTATGGTGTCAATTTCCCGTATGAGAAGACTATTACTATAAATCATACGTGATAGTCAAGGGGCCTGGCACAGACTTTGCACTGTGGCCCATCAGCTTCTAGTTACGCCACTGGTAACTGCACTTATGGACTTAAACCTATGATGCAGTTCTGAACCAAAAGGAGAAGACATGTCACCTGTGGGGTAGAAGATCGTACTTGTGCATATGTCTCTGCTCAGTCCTTTAGTCACTGACTAATATTCTAGTGTATGACAGATCTCAGCATCTGTGGTGTTATAACCATAGTGACAATAAGCCAAGTCTTCCTTGTGTATGTAAATCGGCAATCCCTGGGTGTATGCCATCAGTAATTATTAATGTTGTCAGCATTTTGTTATTGGTAATAATTAAAGCATCCCCAACATTTATGATCTGACACAACATTACCCATTCAGAAACTGCGAGAGAGGCAAGGAGAAAGGGATTACTTTATTGTTTATTTCACCATCCCCAAAAGTGTGATATTTCTCAATTTGACTGCTGAGCCCTAGGTATCCCAGTCCAACACCATCAGCATTAGGTATATTTTACTTATACACGCAGTCCCAGGGTTATGTGCAGGATAGGTTCATTAGGTTTGTTCTTAAGTGGAATTTGTATGGAAGTCAGAACAGGTATTATAAAATATACCTGTTCCAACTTACATAGAAATTCAACTCAGGCACCAGTCAAAATTGTTGGATTTTCCAATTTTTTGCTGGTATAGTATCAAGGATTAACAATAAAACTTCATTACAGACACCTTACAGGTAGGGGACGTCTGTAAGTCGGGTGTCCTTAGGTAGAGTACACATTTATGGAAGATGGTCAGATTAGTTTTTTCTTTTCACTGCAATGTATGTAACATTTAAGAACTGTGAATTATTTAAAGGGCATCTACCACCAGGATGAAGGACTGTATGCAAATGAGACTGAGGTGCTCCAGGCTCCATTGGTGATAATGGAGCCTGGAGCCCCACAGGCCCATTTACATATAGTCTTTTAATCTGGTGGTAGATGCCCTTTAAGGATACTTAAAATTGTGAATGCTCAAGTAGCAATTAAGCACAGATATTATTTGATGATAAAATCACATGACTATATAGAACTATCAATAAAGTCAATAAAAATCTCTGACCGGAGCTCCTAATGCTACAAAATGTCACTCGATGTTAATCTGTTTTCTTCTCAAATCTTCAGACCAAATCCAGTATTCACACGAACATAGGATAATGTATGGAACTTCTGCACAATTGTAGCTATACACAAAAAAATAATTTAAAAATTATATAAATATGTGGTAAAGGATTATTCAGTTAATATAAAACAAACCTTACAAATTAAGTAGGAGGAAACTATAGCAGATTTCAACTATTAATTTAGAATCTACAAAATTATCATGATCTTTAATTCATTGGAATCATAAAATCATTCATTATAATATTATACACAGGCTATAGTATTTTTCATTGCATTTACTTAAAGAGGACCTGTCATCCATAATTTCGGCACTAGGAGTTGCTTACTAAAGTAAGCAGCTCCTAGTGCTTGAACAAACACTGCAGTGTTAGAAGGATGGCTCTAACAAACGCTATCTAACACTGCGGCGGGGTACAGTGTAATCGTGTAATGCCCGATGTATTCATGAGGGAGCGGTCCGAGGCGCTGCCTCTTCCCCGGACCGCTCCGCTCGCTCCATAGGCCGGCGGTGACTGCCGCACGTAATGCGGCAGTCACAGCCCCTAACCATGCCCCAACCCTGCCCCCTCATGAATACATCAGATCGCTTTGAGAGCGGTCCGGCGAATACACTGTAACCCGCCGCATTGTTAGATAGCGTTACCGGAGGTTTCTGGTAACACTATCCTTCTAACACTGCGGCGTTTGTTCAAGCACTAGGAGCTACTTACTTTAGTAAGCAGCTCCTAGTGCCGAAATTATGGGTGACAGGTCCTCTTTTACATTGAAGTAAGAGATGACTCCAATTGCTGTAAGTATGCCAGTCAACATAATATTTGGCCATGTTCAAATATTGCAACCGGACAGAAATTTATGATCATGTATCTCATATTAAAGTGATCTGCTGAAATCAAATCTTAATATTTGGGCTGTGGGATTAGTCCAGTGTGTCCAGAATTAGCACACAAAAAGTTGATTACTAAAGTTTTGCACATTGATTGTGTTTGCATTGGCAGGAAATAGGGAAACAGTGAATCTGCAAATGTGATGTACCATAATTTTCGAACTATAAGATGCACTTTTTAGCAAGAAAAACCTCGCTAAAAAGAAAGTGCCTGTGCCTTCTAGTCCAAAGGTCCAGTTCTTTCAGAACCTCTTGATCACTATGTGCTCACATAGTGCTTTACAAAATCACCTAGAAAGCAGGAGCTGGACCTGGAGTGATGTCAGAAGCATGTCACTGATTACTTGCTTCCTACATAACTTATGCTGCCAGGGATGGGCAGAGAAGATGTTAACAGTGACAGGGAAATAAGAAGAGGTGTGTGTGTTTCTGTGTATAGCAGTGCCCAGTATGCACCTATGTGTATGTGTGTGGATAGCAGTGCCCAGTATACACCTATGTGTGTGTGTGGGCAGCAGTGCCCAGTATGCACCTATGGGTGTATAGCAGTGCCCAGTTTACACCTATGTGTGTGTGTGGGCAGCAGTGCTCAGAATGTACCTATGTGTGTGTGTATAGCAGTGCCCAGAATACACCTATGTGTGTGTGGGCAGCAGTGCCCAGTAGGGTTGCACAAGGCACCTCGGTATTTGTTCGATACTTTCATACTCAGAACACTTCAATATCAGATTTGTCTCAGAGAATTTGGTATACCTGCCAAGGTCTATCAAGAAATGGGAAAAAGTCTGGAACATTTGGACATAAAATCAGTGATAGGAAGAAAAGTATTGGAAGAACAGTATTGTGATCAATTTTAATTTTATTTTTGCCAGATTAAGGAATGGGTTTAGAGGAAGGAGGGTTGAAATCATGTGAAATCTTGTATATAAATATGTGGATATAAATTTTTTGTATTTACATTTCTGCTTTTGTAACTCCTTTGTCCTTTGTAAATCTAACTGTTAAAAGTTAATTTTACAGGAGAGCAAAACTGTTCTAATTGCTCCTAGAAACCAATCAGAGCTCAGCTCTCATTTTCAGTAACTAGAATGACAACAGGGTTCTGATTACTTGTCATGAGCACGTGTGATCTCCTCCAATGCATTATGAATGTACAAAGATATATTCAACAAAAACAGTACACAAAAACAATGCCATTTTTCCTTTTTTTCTATTACCCACCCTAATAATAATGTGCACCAAAAATTTTCATTATTCATACTGTTAATAAATATACATACTCTACACATCAATAGGGGCCCCATACATACTGTATACTTCTCTACATGGCCTCATACATACTGTGTATACTGCACCAATTCATTAATCTCTTATGCCACAAACTTATATCCAACTGAAAAATATAGAACAGTTCTATCGCCACCCTACACCCCTCCCAGTCTGCCAGCCAGACTGTAGCGTCAACACTCTTTAGAAATTTGTGTATTTTACTGATGGCAGAATGTACACTATTTATGGGTTACTGGATGGTGGGATTAACATACATGAGTTGGGTAACTTCAAAATTGTTACAAAAATGTTGGATTACACTTTGACCTCATACACACAAATGCATGTGTTTTTCTGTTCTGTATATACAGCTGTATTGCAGGACACATGTTTTTTTTTCAGATCCCATAAACTTCTATGGGGGTGTATGTAACAAATACAGGAAAAAATAGAACAGGGAGACTATGGGCAGTAGAGATCCCATGACCTTCCATCTCCAGTCGTTTTATGGACAGGAACTGCAGATGATAAAAAAGATATTTTCTGAATCTAGGGCTTTATTCCACATATCAATAGATATTAGTGGTAGATAATAGTAGTATTCCCACACACTACAAAAAAATATGAGGAACAGGACCCACCAGTTAACGATTTTTAAAAATCATGCGTGCTTGAGTGGCAAATAAACACAGATATTAATATTAATATTAACAATATTGGTAATCAAATGAGCTGCTGCACAATAGTAGAAATACACAAAAAAATGACTAGTATGTGGTGAAGGTTTATTCAGTTAACATAGAACACAGTATACAAATTATGGCTACATTCACACTAAAGTGTGCCCCCCGTGCATGGGAGAGGAGGAGGGGGTGAGCGCTGCTCGCCCCCACCCCTCTCCATAGAGATACATGGCTCACGGCGCCGTAATAGGGGGAAAGAGAGGACATGCCCTATCTTTTCCCCGGGTAAGGAGCGGTACGGTGTCACACATGTGCTGCATTGTACCACTTTGTGTGCCCATTACCGGCCTATGGTGGACGTATATACGGCCACAAGCTTGCGGCCATATATACGTCCAACAATGGTCGTGTGAATGTAGCCCAAGTGTGAGGAGGCTTTAGGACAAATTTCAACGATTACTGGGGCTATGATTTGTCTTATTAATTGGAATCATAGACTCATCCAGTATACACAGGCTATATTATTCCCCATTGGATTTATTAAACATGAAGGTAAGAGATGACTCCAGTTGTTGTAGGAGTGCCAGTCTACATAATATTTGGACATATCGCAAGAGAGCAACCTACTGCGCAGACTTTTATGATCATATCTCCCATATTATAAGGATCCGCTTAAAAGGGTATTCCCATTACAGTAAATTAAGGTTATTGTTTGCATTATAAAAAGTTATACAATTTTCCAATATACTTTCTGTATCAATTCCACATGGTTTTCTAGATCTCTGCTTGCTGTCATTCTATAGAAACCTTCACTGTTTACTTCCAGTGGACAGAAATGTGGCCATGGTCACACTGGTGCACTGCACGTTATTACCCACGGCTCTGATTATTCTCAATGATAATAATTAGCAGTGCACCTATGTGCTCATGGTCACATTTCTGTCCACTGGAAGTAAACATAGAAGCTTTCTATAGAAGGACAGCAAGCAGAGATCTAGAAAACCGTTCATACAGAAGTATCATAAACATTAACATTATTTGCTGAAATAGGAACAACCCTTTAAGTCCAGCAAAACCACTTCCAATATTTGGGGTGCTGGATAGGACCAGTTGGCAAAAAAAGTTGATCACTAAAGTTTTGCACATTACCTGTGTTTGGCACAATTTAAAGGACATCAACTATTGAGTTTTACTGAAGGTAGACGTGTCCTACTAAAAAAACTCCTGAGGAACTTTTTTATTAGAACTTTAAACGCCGCTACTGCAGCAGCTTTATGCACTGTGGATGGGTGGGGCTTGTATCAGAATGAGGGAATGAATAAATTAAAAGTTGCCCCAGACTAATTAGCATAACCTGTATAACTCTGCATTGCCGTAATTGCAGCATATAGAGGTATAATAAAAGTCCTGAGGAACTTCTTTGTAGGACACTTCTACCATTAGTAAAACTGATGGTAGAAATCCTTTATACTGATAATTATGATAACAATGTAATTATGATAATTATGATAATAATAATAACAATGTGAGAGGGTTTGGTATACCAGCCAAGGATCTATCAAGAAATGGGAAAACGCCGGGTACATTTTGACATAGAATGAAATCTGTATAACATATAACAATATTGGCGCACATTTACCAACAACAGTGCAAACTGCACTACATGCAGTTTGCCTGTGTAGTGTACATGGGGCGTCAGATTCAGCATTTTTGGCGCATGTTCTTCATGAATCTGGCGCCCTCTGCACTGCTCCAACAGAGTGCACCACTTTTTTTGGGTGCACCCATGGGGCGTGCAACACATTTCTGTTGGACTTTGCATGTTAAATCTGGAGCACAGTCCGACTGAGCACCAGAACACCCCCTTCAGTGCAGAAATTTGTGTCGCAAGAAGAACAGTGCAGTACACATAGATCGCGGATCCTTCTTTAAATACCTTTTAAAGCTGTTTGTACCTAAAAGAACCTGCAGAACCTAACAAAAAACTTGGGCACAGCCCTTAGTAAATGTGCCCCAATGAGTTTATTGAGAACTTTTACGAACCACAAAATGTTGCCATGGAACACAATGGAAAGGAACATATATGTCCAAAATAGAGAAAAACTACTCCCTGCTTTAAAAAAAATGTGACTAATTCTTACTTGCTATTTTGAGATGAGCTATTCCTGCAGAGCCTGGGATAATAGATTGGAGATGTAAAGAGACACATCTGAGGGCATGAAGACTGTACTGCACAATGAGCTGCTGCAGAACTTCACTGTGATCTAGAATCCCAGCAGCTGTTATATCATAGGGTAGAATTCTATGATGTCATCAATGAAATGAGAGAGGCCTAGCAGTGGCCTAGTAATTTATCCTATAGGAATCCCGGTTCAAATACAGGACCCCATACATCATTTAATCTTCTACAGTACCCCATAAATACATTATGTATAGTATGTATAGGGTCCTGTGTTATAATACTGTGTTATTGCGCACAGCCACATACATACTTATTGCACATGGCCCCAAACTTATTACAAATATGGACCCTATGCAATAATATGGAATGTATGGGGCCCTGTGCTTTATCACAGCATAAATGGGGCCTGTAAAATAATACAGTATGAATAGGGCCCTCTACAAATGCACTCACTCCCCCTCCATTCTCCACCTGGCCATGTGCAATGCCCAGGATATGGTACAGATGAGCACATGGCCGTGTGAATGCACTATGAGCAGTTGGCCTGTAGAGGGGGCAAATTCAGATTCATAAAATGTGTAGCACTGCTACGGCAGAATGCACCAACTTTTTCTGGAGCACCATTAACACAGAGGGGGGGATTTATAAACGCACTTGCGCCACAATTCTGGTGGTTCTGCACCAAAAACACTGTGAAGGATTTAACAAACTGTCTGTTTCTACTTGAGACCTACTTCTAGTTGGTCTAAACTTTGCGTCAGAATTTTGGGTGCACGGGTGATTTCCCACAAACCATGCCCCATCTCGTTTGAGGCCATGCCCCCTTAATCGGACAAGTCGGGAAAGTGCCAAAAAAGGTCTAAAAGCCTTGATAACTGTGGTGCAACTGTTAGACAGTTTTTGGCGCAAAACCACCAGATATGTGATGTAAGCGCGTTTATAAATCCCCCCACTGTCTACAATGCCTTGCACCACAGTTATCAAGGCTTTTAGACCTTTTTTGGGACTTTCCCGACTTGTCCAATTAAGGGGACGTGGACTTAGGGAGATAGGCGTGGCCTTGTGAGAAATGGGGGTGCTTTGCAGGAAATCATCCGTGCGCTCAAAATTCTGGCACACAGTTTAAAGTAGGAACTGACAGTCTTATACCTCACCATAATTAATCATCACAGTGATAAATCTGGTGCAGCTAAAGGCTAGTGTTTTCCAGCTAGAAACTGGCGGAGCCCTGTGCAATAAAACAGTATTACTGTATTACTTATATTTATGTATTATTGAACAACGCGTCATACATCCTGTATTCTTGTATAGGACCCCATGTATTCTTGCACAGGGGCCCATACATACTGTTTTCTTATACAGAGGTCTATACATACGGTTTTCTTATACAGGGGTCTATACATATTCTCATTCTCATTATTGACAAATAAATATGGAAGGCAATTTTCCGTTAAAGTAAGGACTATATAATTATGCTATGACTGCACAGGGTGTTCTCAATTAGGACATATATCTAAAAATCGAGATGGGAAGGGAATCATAGATACACGTCCTAATTTTAAAAAATACCCCATGGAGCCATTGTACATTTATATATTACTTACTTATAGGGCCTCATTCATTCTGTGTTATTGCACAGATCCCTACATACTGTATTGTTTCACAGGGATCCAAACGTCTTGTATTCTCATTAATAACAAATAAATAAGGAAGGCAATTTGGTATAAAGTAGGGACTATATACTTATTCTCTCCAAAGCATATATAATGCATATAATAAGGCATATCAGCGTTCACAAGATTGCACTGTGATGTATCTAGTTTGAATTAAAAATATAAATAATTATAGTGAAATAAACTTTATTTCTTGAAAACGAAAACAAATCCAACCATTTATTCTATAAAGTGTTCTTATTTAGGATAATTTTTAAAAAACACATACACAGTACGGTAAAGCCACACACAACATCATAAAATAAAGATAACAAGTTTTAGACCATTAGGGGAACAATGAAGAACAAATATGCAAAAAGCTGCAACAATTTAGAGTTTTTAATTTAGTAAATCAGAACATTTCTCTTTTATTGTGCAAAAGATTAAAATTTACCACAAACTAAGGACGCATTCACACTGCTGTTGCCCGACGTACCGTAGCAAGGCAGGTACTCGGCGGCGACGGGGAGAGGAGGAGCTGCTCACCCCCGCCCCTCTCCATAGAGATATATGGCACACGGCGTAGTATGCCGAGAAAAGATAGGACATGTCCTATCTTTTCACAGCTACGGTACGGTGCCTCACGCCCATTGCCGGCATATGGGGGAGATATATGCGACATATACACGTAGCCGTATATACGTCCCCTGAACAGCCGTGTGAAATCAGCCTTAAACAAAATGTAATGAGTTTATTGCAAAGTTTTATGTACCACAAAATGGTGCCACAGAAAAATACCACAAAACACAACCCCTCATACAGTTAGGTCCTAGCCGTACTTGGTCATTTTGCTTTGGCTTTGGAAAGTTCTATTACACAGAACACATATGTCCAGAATAGAGAAATACCCCTCCCTGCTTTAGAAAATAAATTGGACTGTTTCTTACTTGCTATTTTAAGATAAGCGTTTCCTGCAGAGCCTGGGATTATAGATTGAAGATGTAAAGAGACACATCTGAGGGCATGAAGACTGCACTGCACAATGAGCTGCTGCAGAACATCACTGTGTTCTAGAATCCCAGCAGCTGTTATGTCATAGGGACGAATTCTATGATGTCATCAATAAAGAGAAAGGCCTAGCAGTGGCCTAGTAATTTATCCTATAGGAATCCTGTTTCAAATACAAAGCCCCCTACATATTGCATTCTTCTACAGTGCCCCATAAATATATTATAGGGACATGTATCGCTCCCATTACTTATTCTCTCCACTGCATATATAATACAGATACTAAGGCATTATATCAGCATTCACAAGATTGCATTGTGATGTATGTAGTTTGAATTACAAATATGAATAATTACAGTGTAATAACGTTTATTTCTTGAAAACAAAAACAAATCCAACCAATTATTCTATAAAGTGTTCTTATTTAGGATAACTTTAAAAAACCCACATACACAGTACAGTAAAGCCGCACACAAAATCATAAAATAAAGATAATACGTTTTAGACCATAAGGGAAACGATGAAGAACAATTATTCAAAAAAATGGAACAATTTAGTTTTCAATTTAGTAAATCAGCACCTCACTTACTATTTTATGCAGCAGTGTGAAAACATTTCTCTTTTATTGTGGAAAAAGTAATAAAATTTACCACAAACTAAAACAAAAAAAGTTTCTGTACCACAAAATGGTGCCACGGAAAAATACCACATAACACAACCCCTCATACAGTTAGGTCCTAGCCGTACTTGGTAATTTGGCTTTGGCAAGTTCTATTACACAGAACATGTATGTCCAAAATAGAGAAAAAAAACACTCTCTGCTTTAAGTATAAAACAAAAAATTGGACTGATTCTTACTTGCTATTTTGATATGAGCTTTTCCTGCAGAGCCTGGGATTATAGATTGGAGATGTAAAGAGACACATCTGAGGGCATGAAGACTGTACTGCACAATGAGCTGCTGCAGAACATCACTGTGTTCTAGACTCCCAGCAGCTGTTATGTCATAGGGAAGAATTCTAAGATGTCATCAATAAAGAGAGAGGCCTAGCAGTTGCCTAGCAATATTTATACTTTAGGAGTTCCACTTCAAATACAGGGCCCCATACCAGTGGCGTAAATAGAGTCCACTGGACCCCGGGACAAAATTTGGAACGGGGTCCCCATCCTATTATACCCAATATAAAAACTTATTCCCAGTGGTAAAACCTGTAACGGAAAAAAACGTCCAAATTAATTGCACTTTTTTGCCATTTTGCAACCGAAATTTAAATTAAAAAGTGATCAATGGGGCATATAGGCTGAAAATAAAAATGGCACGTCCTGCAAAAATTACACAGTATATTTAGGTCCACACATCAAATTTAATTTTAAAAAAAATCTATTAAAAATGAATAAAACCTATATACATTTTGTATACCTGTGATGGTACCAACCCAGAGAATAAAGGAGCGGTGTCATTTAGAGCGCACATGGCAAGATGTAAAAACAGAGCCATCAAATTCACCACAGTTAGAATTTTTTTACCACTTCCCAATACACAGCATAGTATATAAATATAAATACCGTCACTAGGAAGGACTATTTGTTACACCGAACAATATGAAAACACCAAAAACTAAAGAGGTCATCTGTGGAAAGTGGTTAATTCGTTCTTAGTAAGAAACCCTTTTTTACATGTGCCCCATTTTTTCCCCTATCTTAGTTAGTGCCTTCTTTTTAAACTCTTTCTTGCCACACTTTCTACATACTTTTTTACCCATACTCTTATTATGTGCCCCTTCTTTTGACTCATTCATAAGTGCCCCTTTTGTCACCCTTCTATTATTATATGGCCATTTTCTTGTCCCCTAAGAGAAGGGGCAAGAAAATGGGCACTTAATAAGAGTCCTCTTAGTGCCCCTCTTCTTGCTTCCCCCTTCTTTTTTAATGCCCCTTTTTGATTGTGGTGGCTACTATAATCCTGCTCCTACAAGAATATAACTATATAATACTAATATATATACTATAATACTGCTCCCGATGTACAAGATTTTTACTACTATAATACTGCCCCCTATATATAAAAATATAACTACTATAATACTGCCCCCTATGTACAAGAATATAACTACTATAATACTGCCCCCTATGTACAAGAATATAACTACTATAATACTGCTCCCCTATGTACAAGAATATAACTACTATAATACTGCCTCCTATTTACAAGAATATAACTACTATAATATTGCCCCCTATGTACAAGAATATAACTACTATAATACTGCCTCCTATTTACAAGAATATAACTACTATAATACTGCCTCCTATGTACAGGGATATAACTACTATAATACTGCCCCCTATGTACAAGAATATAACTACTATAATACTTCCACCTATGTACAAGAATGTAACTACTATAATACTGCTCCTATGTACAAGAATATAACTACTATAATACTGCCCCTATGTACAAGAATATAACTACTATAATACGGCCTCCTATTTACAAGAATATAACTACTATAATACTGCCTCCTATGTACAGGGATATAACTACTATAATACTGCCCCCTATGTACAAGAATATAACTACTATAATACTACCACCTATGTACAAGAATGTAACTACTATAATACAGCTCCTATGTACAAGAATATAACTACTATAATACTGCCCCTATGTACAAGAATATAACTACTATAATACTGCCCCTATGTACAAGAATATAACTACTATAATACTGCCTCCTATGTGCAAGAATATAACTACTATAATACTGCCCCCTATATACAAGAATATAACTACTATAATACTGCCTCCTATGTACAAGAATATAACTACTATAATACTGCCCCCTATGTACAGGGATATAACTACTATAATACTGCCTCCTATGTACAAGAATATAACTACTATAATACAGCTCCTATGTACAAGAATATAACTACTATAATACTGCTTCTATGAACAAGAATATAACTACTATAATACTGCCCCCTATGTACAAGAATATAACTACTATAATACTGCCCCCTATGTACAAAATTATAACTACTATAATACTGCCCCCTATGTACAAGAATACAACTACTATAATGCTGCCCCCTACGTACAAGAATATAACTACTATAATACTGCCTCCTATGTACAAGAATATAGCTACTATAATACTGCCCCTATGTACAAGAATATAACTACTATAATACTGCCTCCTATTTACAAGAATATAACTACTATAATACTGCCTCCTATGTACAGGGATATAACTACTATAATACTGCCCCCTATGTACAAGAATATAACTACTATAATACTGCCCCCTATGTACAAGAATATAGCTACTATAATACTGCCCCCTATGTACAAGAATATAACTACTATAATACTGCCCCTATGTACAAGAATATAACTACTATAATACTGCCCCTATGTACAAGAATATAACTACTATAATACTGCCTCCTATGTGCAAGAATATAACTACTATAATACTGCCCCCTATATACAAGAATATAACTACTATAATACTGCCTCCTATGTACAAGAATATAACTACTATAATACTGCCCCCTATGTACAGGGATATAACTACTATAATACTGCCTCCTATGTACAAGAATATAACTACTATAATACTGCCCCCTATGTACAAGAATATAACTACTATAATACTGCCCCTATGAACAAGAATATAACTACTATAATACTGCCCCCTATGTACAAGAATATAACTACTATAATACTGCCCCCTATGTACAAAATTATAACTACTATAATACTGCCCCCTATGTACAAGAATACAACTACTATAATGCTGCCCCCTACGTACAAGAATATAACTACTATAATACTGCCTCCTATGTACAAGAATATAGCTACTATAATACTGCCCCTATGTACAAGAATATAACTACTATAATACTGCCTCCTATTTACAAGAATATAACTACTATAATACTGCCTCCTATGTACAGGGATATAACTACTATAATACTGCCCCCTATGTACAAGAATATAACTACTATAATACTGCCCCCTATGTACAAGAATATAGCTACTATAATACTGCCCCCTATGTACAAGAATATAACTACTATAATACTGCCCCTATGTACAGGAGTATAACTACTATACCATGATTAAGGGAGATTATTCTCCTGAAACGCGTTGGTCTTTGCTATGGACTTTTTAATTTAAATGAAATAAAGAAGAATGGATTTTTACTACTGATGCTGAGCTATTCCTTGCATTTGAATTATAACTACTATAATGCTGCCCTATATGGCTTATTTAGCACTATATGGTACTGTGTTTTGCCAGTGAACAATGAAAACCACTCTGTGCTCATTCCCAATTACATAACATTTCATTTCATAACACAGTGCATTGTATGAACACAATCTGAGGGCAACTTCACACACTACGCTTGGAGGGTGCGATCACCATATTATCACCATACATACAGGGATAAATATTACCACCATACATACAGGGATAAATATTATTTCCTTACATACAGGGATAAATATTACCGCCATACATACAGTAATAAATACTGTATTATCGCCTTACATACATGGATAAATATTATCACCATATATACAGGGATAAATATTATCACTAGAGATGAGCGAGCACTAAAATGCTCGGGTGCTCGTTACTCGAGCCGAACATTTCCAGATGCTCGAGTGCTCGTTTCGAGTAACGAGCCCCATTGAAGTCAATGGGAGACCCGAGCATTTTTCAAAGGGACCATGGTTCAGGAATAAAATGTGTTATTTAATTGAAAAAGAATGTCTTCTGATAATTTGCAAACATCTGCGATCTATTCTTCACTGTTCCGCGCGTATATTATCTCCCGACAAGTTAGCAGATGTAAAGAACAGTGAAGAATAGAATAAAAACAGTGAACACAGTGAACACAGTGAACACAGGATCATTTAAGATAAAAACACAGTGCAGAACACAGTGCAGAATAGATTACAGATGTTCGGCACATCTGCTTACTTGTCGGGAGATACGCGCGGAACGGCGCGAACAAAATAGCATGTGAAGAACAATATATATGTGTGTGAAGAACACATTGCAGATGTTTAAATACATCTGCAATGTGTTCTTCACACATATATATTGTTCTTCACATGCTATTTTGTTCGCGCCGTTCCGCGCGTATCTCCCGACAAGTAAGCAGATGTGCCGAACATCTGTAATCTATTCTGCACTGTGTTCTGCACTGTGTTTTTATCTTAAATGATCCTGTGTTCACTGTATTTATTCTATTCTTCATTGTTCTTCACTGTGTTTTTTTTAATTAAATGCTCGATCTCGAGCAGGGGAAATACTCGTCCGAGCAACGAGCCGTCTCGAGTACCCTAATGCTCGACCGAGCATCAAGCTCGGACGAGCATGTTCGCTCATCTCTAATTATCACCATATATACCGGGATAAATATTACCACCATATATACAGGGATAAATATTATCACCATATATACAGGGATAAATATTATCGCCTTACATACAGGGATAAATATTACCACCATACATACAGAAATAAATATTACTGCCATATATACAGGGATAAATATTACCGCCATACATACAGGGATAAATATTACTGCCATACATACAGGGATAAATATTACTGCCATACAGTGAATCATCTTCATTGCCTTGAGTAATACACTCCCTGCTTTGCCAATAACACAACGGCTCTGGGAAATAGTGGCAAAGTCACGAATCAGAACCACGCTTACTGTCATTGTTTACTTTTAGCCACAATCACTGCGAAGTATAAAAGGTCCACTGGCTAATGGGTGGTCTCTGCTGGATTGCCCAGGAAAATGGTGGAGTGACTATAGGTTTTTAATTATTTTATATGAAATTCTAAAACAAGTATGAATAAGCTTCCAGCAGCCAGTATTCTTGTGGGCATAACTGCTGTACTCACATGGTGGTCAGCAGTAAAGGAAACTACAATTCCCAGCAGATTCATAGATTCATTAGGGCATGTTGGGAGTTGTAGATACACAGAGGAAAAGAAGAATAATAACCAGATATGGAGTGTCAGCCTCTCCTTTAGGAAGTTACTGTCAGTGCTGCTCCCATAATATTAAAAGTGTATGTGCTGTATGCTGGGAGCAGATACTCAATGTCACAGTAACAGCACTGATACCTGTAGTAATGCTTTGATGGTAGGCATGCTGCGCTGGGAAGGAAGGTCCTGGAGGAAATAAGTCCTTAAAGGAAACCTACCACTTGTAGTGGCAGGTTTCCGATGGCAATACCGAGCACCAGCTCAGGGTGAGCTGGTGCCGGAGCTTATTTTAGTTAGTGTTTTAAACCGCGGTATCGCGGTTTAAAACACTTTTTAAACTTTATAGCCGGCGCAGGCAGGTACGCGCTCGGCGCTTACCATGCGCGCGGCTCTCATTCACTTCCTATGTAGCCGCGCGCACGGTAAGCGCCGAGCGCGTACCTGCCTGCGCCGGCTATAAAGTTTAAAAAGTGTTTTAAACCGCGATACCGCGGTTTAAAACACTAACTAAAATAAGCTCCGGCACCAGCTCACCCTGAGCTGGTGCTCGGTATTGCCATCGGAAACCTGCCACTACAAGTGGTAGGTTTCCTTTAAGTCCTCTCCCCTCTCTGTACTTGTGTCATATGCTGCTGTGAGTAGTAGCAGCGGAGAGAGTGGTGCCACAGGACACCAGAACAGTCAGGGGCATAACTTGAGGGGGTGCAGAGGGTGCGGTCGCAACCGGGCCCAAGAGGCTTAAAGGGCCCATAAGGTGTCACTTTCCCATATGAGAAGACTAGTACTATAAACCAGTGGTGGCGAACCTATGGCACGGGTGCCAGAGGTGGCACTCAGAGCCCTTTCAGTGGGCACCCAGGCCATTGCCCCAGCACCCCAGACTGGATTCAAAGGATCTTTCTGCAGTTCCAAGGAACTTAAAAGATGCTGCCTTCAGTTATTACTTCACTGCTTGCGACTGTAGGAAAAGGGAGAATGAGAAGACAGGGATGAATTATCTTTGAAAGACCTTCTGCTGGACCCACGATTCTCTGTGTGCAGAGGGACACTGGACATCTTGTCCTCAGGAGGCCAATATGATCGAAAGTTGTTGAAGAACAGGGAGCAATACTTGGCCTTAATATTAAGGACATACCTCATACATCCTTGCCACCCTGTCAGGATATTTGAGATAGGTCCTTGGCAGGGAATGGGTTAATGGATGAAGATAAATCCTGGAAAAATACCTCTTGATAAGCTCAGTGTGTGAGGAAGGGCTTCCCCCTCCATTCTGATGCTGATACAGTACAGGAGGATGAGAGGGGAGGCACCAGAAGAAGCCTCATGTGACTTGTAAAGGTCAGAGGGCACAGACTGCTACACCAGAATTCATCATCACAGTGATAAATCTGGCGCAGCAAAATCCTAGTGTTTTCCAGCTAGAGACTGGCGGAACCTGAGACACATTGTTAAGTCTCAGGTTCCGCCAGTCTCTAGCTTGAAAACACTAGGATTTTGCTGTGTCAGATTTATCAATGTGATGATGAATTCTGGTGCTGTATAAGACTGTCGGTTCCTACATGGGACCTACTTTTAGTTGGTCTAAACCAGGTGTCCCGAAACTTTTTACATAGGGGTTACTTATTTTTTCGTGCTTTGTTTTTACGACGTTCACTGATAATAATCAAATCAAAACGGAGGTGAAACTTAGAATGGTCAAATTTTGTCGGTTATACATTTACATTTAGCCCTAAAATTTACACATTTCCAAAAGATAAAAAGAGAATTTCTCCTGAGTACAGAGATCCCCCACATGTGTCCGTTACTTGTTTTATAGGCGCACAGCGAGGCACAGAAGGGAAGGAGCGCCCTGCAGCTGCCAGGATTTTAGTTTTCCCATTGATCCCTTTTGTAGCATATAACATTTTTGCTTTTTCGTTATTGGGGCCATGTGACGGCATTTTGTTTGAGGGATGAGATTCTTTTTCCAGTGTTACCATTTTGGGGTTGTTATCCTCTATTGTTGAAAATTTGGGAACGTTAGGAGGACAGGAGTAGAAAAGCATCAATTCTGTACAGGATTTTTTACTCTTTTTTTTTTTGGTGTTCACCATATAGCCTAATAATCATGTTGTCTTTATTCTATGGGTCGACATAAATATTGTTTCTTACGTTTTACTAAATTTTGCAAATAAAACCCTAATGTGGGAAAAATCTATCATTTTTGCATTGCCTTCTTCATAAGTGGCATAACATTTGAAATTTTTTGGCTATGGAGCTGGTTGATGGCTTGTTTTTTTTTTTTTGGGACATGTTGTACTATGCAACAGCATCATTCTGGAGTACATATGTTTTTTGATTACTTTTTATTGCATTTTTTGTGGGAGTGTGATATAAATCATAATTTTTGGCGGGTTTTTAACGGCGTTCATCATGCGGGATCAATAATGATTTACTTTAGTTCTACAGGTTGTTACAGAGGCGGTGATACAATATATGTGGGGTTTGTGGGTATTTTTATTGATATATTACTTTATTTTTTATTGAATAACATTTTTTTTAAACTTTTTTACTGTTTCCACCATGGGACATGAACAAGCAATCATCTGATTGCTTGTTCATGATAATACTCTGCAATACTGATGCATTGCAGGGTATTAGCAGTGTCAGCCTATGCACATGCAAAGGCTGGCACTGTGCCTTTAAGATGACGTCACAGACGCCATCTTTCAGGCCGTGCCTACAGGCAACTCTGGGTGAAAGACCCCCCAAAGGCAGGTTAAATGCCACGGTCGCACTGACTGCTGCATTTAACGGGTTAAACACCTGCGGTTGGTGTGGGGTTGGATTGCGGGTGTTTAATCCGTTTATACACTGAGGTGTCGGCTATTAGTTACAGCAGGCGCCCAGTGTATCCCGATGCCGGTTCAGCTCAGAGCTCAGTCCCATATATCGGACGCAGAGCGCTAAGGGGTTAAAGTGTTTGTACCTGTGTTTTCTCTGTCTAACTTTGCACTAGAAAGAATGTGCAACCTGCTTATACATGTATTTATAAAGTGTCTGCACCAGTTTTGTTGTGGCTGCAGTGTGTCCAACAAGATAAAAGTGCAATATGCCAGCACAGTGCCGGTGGCGCCAGTTTCATGAAGATAGTGCACCACTATTTATGTATCTGGCACACTCTGTCCACTATACTGGAAATCTGCACACATAAATACATTGAGGAGCATTTATTATTTTTG
Organism: Engystomops pustulosus; assembly: GCF_040894005.1. Taxonomy (NCBI): domain Eukaryota; kingdom Metazoa; phylum Chordata; class Amphibia; order Anura; family Leptodactylidae; genus Engystomops; species Engystomops pustulosus. The sequence goes on along the minus strand of NC_092417.1, from coordinate 143,484,783 downwards.
GCGCTGGGTGGCGCTGGAACCGTGCTATATTTTTCAGTGGGATATAAGTTTGGGGCGCTCGGACTAAAAGGTCTAGAATTCCCTAGACCAGTGATGGCGAACCTTTTAGACACGGAGTGCCCAGACTACAACCAAAATCTACTTATTTATCCCAAAGTGTCAACATTTAAGTACAATTTAAGCAGTAACTTCTTGCTGTTATGGCTTTCAATCGTATCAGTATCGTAAGAACACCAACACAGTAGAAAGAAAGGGTTCCCCTGAATAGGAGGTAATTTCGGGCCTGGAGCTGAAGCTACAATAATATTCCAGATCTATCCACCCCTTCCCATTCCTCCTGTAGTCTCCGGCAGCACTGTCTCTTTAAGATAGCACTGAGCGCAGAAAGTCCTGGGCCTTCTGGGAATCCATGAAAATCCCTTGTGTTCTCTTTGGTGATGGCCTGGGTCAGGGGCGTAACTAGGAGAGGCCGGGCAGATTTTCTCATGGGGCCCCCCTTCCCCTCAAAAAATATACATATTTGTAAAATTACACACATTTATACACTCAAATATACACACATTTATATGCACAAAGTTCTATACTCATACACATATTAAAGGGGTTATCCGGGTTTTAAAAATTTTTTATGGCCGGGCTGGGGAGGGCTAGTTAAACATAATAAACATGGACTTACCTCCTCCGGTGCTGCCGATGTCCCGCGCCGCGGTCCCTTCGATCCGTGCCCCTGTTTGTTTACAGGGGCACAGAAGCCGCGCACGGGGAGATTCCAGTCCGCGATGTGGACGGCTCCTCCCATCCGTCCCTATCTCTCAGCGTTGTAAGCGCTGGGAGATGGTGTCGGATGGGAGCTTCCGGCCGGCCGGAAGCTCCCTGTGCGCACTTGTAATGAAACCGGAGGAGGTAAGTACATGTTTATTGTGTTTAAATAGCCCGGCCAGAAGACATTTTTTAAACCCGGATAACCCCTTTAATACACTCTTACACATGTATAAACTCATACACACATTCTTGTACTGATGTATGTACACATCCAATATATATATAAATCATATACATATATACAAATAAACATAATGGGGCAGATTTTTCAAGGTGTCTGAAAGTCAGAATATTTCTAGTTGCCCATGGCAACCAATTACAGCTCAGCTTTCTTTTTACCAGTGCTCATGAATATTTTAAAGGGGAGCTGTAATTGGTTGCTATGGGCAACTAGAAATATTCTGATTTTCAGACAGCTTGATAAATCTGCCCCAATATTTACACTTATATACGTATATATTATACACACATCATATACACACATTGGGGCATATTTATTGGCAGAGCCCCTGAAATAATCGCAAATGCTAGCCTATTCCTAGCACTTTTGACTACAGAAATTACACACATACATAAAGTATATAGATATTATGAACATATACATATATTATATACACACAATACATCATATATGCCTCATATACACTTATATTGCATATACATAAACGCACACATACAACAGATAGCTATATATAAGATAGATATATAGATTGATGATAGATAGATATGAGATTGATGATAGATAGATAGATATGAGATAGATAGATAGATAGATAGATAGATACATACATACATACATACATACATGGAGGGGAAAAGGCAGCTGCAGACTTACCAGTAGTATCCTCTCTGTGTTGGGGTTCTGCACCTCTCTACTCCAAAATAGCAGATAAGTTGGGCCACTTCTAAACTGGGGGTTTGTGACAGTTGCATCCCACCTGTCACTGCACACTGATTAACCTTTACTTTACATCTTTACTTTCTCTGCTTAATGTCAGGGCACTATTCAGAGGAGAGGGAGTTCAATTAATTGTCAACAAGCAGAGGTCTGTTAAAAATCTGAAGAGAATCTCCTGGCTGATTGTTGCTGTACTCGGGCTCCTCCTCCTAGGACCCAGTTCCTGGGATAGTGCAGCTCCCTGGCCGGCCTGTACTGCATGCTGTGTAGCAGGGGATTCCCGAGGCCCTGGCAGCTCAGGATCGCTGTTTTCAGTCAGTGCAGCAGAACATGGCCCAGGGATCCGTGCTGCTGCAGTGTGGGCTGATGTTCATGGTGGGGATCCTGCAGGGCCCATGCTCCGAGGAGGAGGAGCGGTGGCTAGAGGGAGCGCAGGGCGGACTTCCAGCGCACAGACTCGGTGGCATCATCACCTTTAACAGCCCAGGCACCTGCAGTGCTACCTCCTCCACCGCTCCCTGCAGGACTATGTGTCCGGCCTGGAGGGGACTTTCATCCGAGTATGGAAGCGGCGTGGAAATAAGATAATTAGAACCTGGCTATGGGAGAACAAGTTTGCGCCATCTGGGGGTGGGGGAGAGCATAAAATTATTAAGCAACACTCCCCATCGCCTGTCGGGACCCTGTAATGAAGTAGCCCACCGACAGGGCTCCGAGTGCCACCTCTGGCACCCGTGCCATAGGTTCGCCATCACTGCCCTAGACCATCTTTTAGCTGCTTTCTTTTTTCGCCACAAGTAGTGCCAAACAACATGTTGGAAAAACTGGTGGATTCACAAGCGGCGCCAAAATTTTGCAGCCAAAAATAGAGTCAACTCGGGCTCAAGAGACGCAGAAAGGGAAAAAAACACAGCCAGTTTTCAGTTTAAAAGGACATAATATATGACCCACATTATGTATAGTATGTATGGGGCCCTCTGTGATAATACTGTATTATTGCACACAGCCACATACAAAGGGTATGTACAGGGCCCCAAAAATATCCCAAACTCCATTCTCCACCCGGCCATGCGCAATGCCCATAATATGGTACAGGCAAGCAGGTGGCCAAGAATGAACTCCAAAGTATCTAAATTGGCCCTGTGTGATGGTGTCTGCTGAGCTGCCATTTCTAGGTCTTTCATGTGTGATACTGTCTTTGCAGCGAAATCCAATGCCTGTTTTGAGTGATCTGCATGAAATGTGTAGCCAAGCTCCTTACCTGTGAAACACAGGGGCACATGTATCCAGGCCGGTTTTGTACATCTGGGTTCTTTTCCGCTGGTCAGATGTATCATAGTGGTTTCTCCTTTTTCATACATGTGGCATTTGGCCTTTAGTGCATTTGCAACTTTTTAAAACAAAAGTCCCAAAAAATCTACAAAAGTCGCAATCTAATTTCTAGATTTGTATCAAAATTTGTGAATTTTTTAAAAAGTCGCAACTTTCCCATCTGGATTCAGGTTATAACTCAGGGAACACTGCAGAAAACTAGACAATGGTGAATTTTGAAAGATGAATGTCTTAGGCACAAAAGAATTCATAAATGAGACCACGCACCATGAAAAGTCACAAAAAATAAAGATAAAGGCAAGCATAAAGTTTGGTACATGTGCCCCACTGTAGAATTGGTCTAAAACCTTCAGTCAATGTTGCGCAGGGCATTGCAGGTGCAAATTAGTGCAGTTTTTTTTTTTTTGGTATAGACCGATTGATACATCTCCCCCACTGTATTCTTGCACAAGGGTCCACACATATTGAGAGAGATGTATCATGTATCTATGACTTGGTGACAATAAAAGAAAAGACAGCAACCTCTGTAGATCATAAGAAATAATGTAGGTGGTATACGCAGCCTGAGATGCTGGCGTGCAAAATCCAAAGTCCATACAAAAATAGAAAAGGCCACAGCATCCAGTGAGGTGAAGAAGGCAAAAACCTTTATTCACACAAGCACAAAATAAGCAACTCGCCATGAATCTTTGTCAAAGGGCTGTTCCCCGTAGTCACATGGCTACCTACAATAGTACCAGTCCTGTACCCAGTAGTGAATGCTGCCTCCAGTAATCACATTACTGCCCTCAGTGGCCATTGCTGCCACAGTAATCACAGTGCTGTCCACAGAAGCCAGTGTTGCCCTTAGTAGCCAGCGCTGCCCCAAGTAGCAAGTGCTTTTCATTGCTTCTCATGGAGCACCAGTGTTGGCCTTGCGATCTGGTTAATTTCAAGGGGCCCGCGGCCTTGAGCTCCCATAGTTTCAATTATAATCCAGTCCTGGGTTCAGTGATTGTCTATATGATGCGCATGCAAGCCATTCTATGGACAGCGCTAGCAGTGTCGTATAGTACTTACCCCTAAGCTGTTGGGCATTTTTAAGATGCAGGAGCATGGTGACATCACTGCACCCTTGTGTCATCTACTTGAAGCTGGGCGGGAAGAGGAGAGGACATGGTGGCAAGTGCTGGAGGTGAGTATTAACTTAGGGGGCACCCCTAAATAAATTACTATAGTTGGGGACCATGCCTAATAAATTCATAAGGGGAGTTACTTAATGAATTACTAAAGGCATGGGGGGGCCCTGACTAGTAAAAATAAAAAGGTGGAGAACTGCCTAGGGAATTATTAAGGGGGAGTCTTGGCAATGAATTACTAAATGGAGACCCTGCCTAATAAATTATTAAGAGGGAGCCTTGCCTAACGCATTATTAAAGGGGGACCCTGCCTGGTGAATTATTAAAAGAGAGCCCTTCCTTGTGATTATTAAGGGGTGATCCTGCCAAATAGATTATTAAGGGGGGACCATAGCTAATGGATTATGAGGGAACAGTGTGGTCAGTTGTAGTGTAATAGGTATGTATGATATATATAGGGGTGCATAGTGTGGTCAGTTGTGGTGTGAGGGATATATATGATAATGGGGTGCATAGTGTGGGGGTCAGTTGTGTGGAGTATATAGAATGATGTAACCATGTCAGTTTTATAAACCTTCATGTGTTGTGGATGAAAAAAGTCGCCTGGAAGATCAGACAAAAGGAAAGAGACAAAATCAGGGAGAAAAAGAAAAAATGGCTCACCACCTCCAAAATAGAAGATATGTCCATTATCCAGGCAAAAAATGGAAGCTATAAAATCTACTTTATTGAATAAAACCTTTAATAACATACAGGGACGTCACTATAACATCTTTCTGGCGCGTTTCAGACCAACGAAGGTCCTTGGTCGTAGCCATCAGGGACGTCACCTGTAAGTCATTGGATTACACTGAAGCCTCGGTGCAGGACTGCTGTCTACTACTATATAGTCACAATAAGGATATTGCCCTTTGCATGTGGTGTTTGTTAAATATTTTTTTTTGTATCTTTGTATAGAGTCTTGTGTTCATTATCAGTATGTTGGAATTTTATTTATGTTGTGGTAATTCCGTGGGTTAAAAGGGGTTATTCGAGTGTTATAAAAATTTAGGAGCCGGGCTGGGGAGGGCTTTTAAAAAAAAAATAAAGCTGTACTCACCTCCTCCACTGCTCCGAGTGTCCCACGCCATTGTCTGTCAGAGCAGTGCACCCGTATGTTTACAGGGGCACTGATGCTCAGGTCCAACAACTTCCAAGCGGCTTTACAAATTTAACCGTCTCCTGTCGCAGAGCCTAATACAGACACCTGTTACCTCCAACAATGTGGTTACAGAGCTTGGTGAGTGCCACCTCTGCATTATTGGCCAGTTAAGGCACATTTATGAGCGGCACTCTCCACATCAAATCTTCTGTTTATTACCGTTCCATTAAAATATATTTAACTGGAGGGATATGGAGGCAGGGGATGATGGGCAAAAAGACGTTTTGCGCCGCACGTGAGTTTTCTCTGGCTATTGAGCACCCCAAGATTATTCTTTTTCACCTTAGCCTGCACCAGTCATTACAATGCGACAAGAAGAAAAGGATGGTGCCGCTCTTGTTTTCTATGTGAATGAATATTCATTGATGGACTGCTTACATCTCAGTCCTGTTAAGGGGAACCTTTCATCAGGAGCAGAGATTTAAAAAAAATGGATTAGCTCAACACCTATTCCTTTTAAGCTCTGAAGCCCAGACGTCAAACTATTGTTCTGTATGACTGTTTGTACTCTGTAATGTAACATTATATTTGTATATGTTCACTATGATTTGTAATGCGCTATGGTATTTGATGACGCTACAAACGGGTTGTGTAAACAATTTCATCAGGAGCCCCTTTTTCTGTCTCCCCTATGTCAACACAGAGAATAGTGTGCACATTGCCAAAGAGTTTTTATTAAAAAACTGTCTTTTTCCGATAGATGAAAGTTTACTTTTCTCTCTGCAGAGCAGTGTCCGTCCTGTGTCCCATGGGAATGGCCAGTGGCCATCCTTGAGAAACTGTTCGGTAATGCGCCTATTTGGGCATTTTTTTCTCATTCAAAATAGAAGCATTTTTACATTGCAATAAAGAATACCTCTTTGTTTGACACTAATACATCATCCACTGGCTTTGGATTGTGACTTGTAGACAACAGGGTAAGAATAGAATCAGGAACCATTGGGTGAGCTGGAGAATCTTTTCATCTTTTTCCAACTTGCAAAGTTGGTACAACACCTTTTAAGGTGAATAAGGTTGAGCTGCAATATCGAGCATAACCACTATACTATGTTTGAAAGTTTGGTTGGCTAGAACTGAGGTGACAATGATATAAGAGCATTGCAGTCTCCGTTTTTTTTTGTTTTTTTTTAAATTTCAAAAAACCCTTTAAAGTAAATTTATCTATAAATACTATTATCTTTTAGGGGTATTAACAATTAAAGCTATAACAGATTGGACAACAGCAATATATCTTCTTTTACTGGTCATCAATGGAGTATAAATATATATGAACATATATGTAATGAATACACATGGCATCAACATAAAAAATCTAGAAATAATTATACTCTATAATAATGACAAGATCACGACAGTATTCCAATAATCAAACTGGTGTTGTGACATGAAACAGTATACCATGATGTCATGTGTCATATGAGCAAGTTAAATCGGTCACAGTTAATTATAAAATGAATGGAAAATAGCAGATTGGGTAATAACAACATACAGAAATATACCACTGTAGAAATCCTCCACAAAATTGCAGAATATATATGAAATATGCATGAAAAAATGCAGAATGTCTTATATTAGTTTAACTTCTTGGGTAAAGTTGGAAAAAAAAATTCAGATAAAATTCCATTTATTCAGTTTTAACTATTTAGTTTATAGAAGTATTGAAAGCATTTGGAGCTATAACAGTATAAGTGTGTTTGAAAGTCTGTATCCAAATGTCTATAAAGTGAGACTTCAGTGCTTTAAATACTATCCAAGAAGAATTACTCCATAAATTCAATCCAGCAATTCCTGAAATCTGTTGGCGATGTAGGATAGTGGGAAGCTCGTCATTCTGGACCTATCCCGTTTTGAGGTCATACTGGGATACGGTAAGGAGACTAGCTCGCGACCTCTTGAGAATTGATACTCCCCTAGATCCAGTTATTTACATACTGAATGTACTGCTTAGCACTTTTAAAGTGCTCTTTTTACATATATTGACAGCTGCTTAATGTCTCGCACCGCTCGGCCCCACCCTCATCCATGGATCTTTATTCTCGTATTAAGGATAAAAGGACTATGAAACATCTCACGGCAGCAAGATAAAGTTATTTTGTGCATCACCATGGAGATGACTTTTCAGGCACACTTTTTTCAAGGTCCTGCGTGACCAAATTTTTGCCTGTTGCACAAATCATGTCTCCAAAATTCCTTTTAAATAAAGTTTATTGTTGATTTAAAAAAAAAAAAAGGATGGAGCTATTTGATTCTATTTGGTCTCCTTAGGATGCATCCCATGCTGCACGCTACTCTGATTAGGATTCTTTACAACCAACCTCTCGACTTGCCTTCAGTCTGCATTTTGCATTTTGTTGGTCCAATACTCTTCATACTACATTGTACTGTATTCTGCTTAAATGGTATCTCGGTATCCTTTCCTTATCTGTTATTTCTGCTATTACATATTGATTTTGGACCTAATATGTCCCTGGACTTTTGTATGACTATTTCAAAAATGAAGAAGAAGAAAGAATCTGACATTTACATGTGATATATATAGGCACATACAATATATTTGATAAAACAAGTTCCACTGGAAAGAGTCTGGATATCTACAATAGTATTGCAGGAGGCGTCCTGTCTGGTCACCTGGACTGTAATGGATTATTATAATACTTCACACCAAAGAAAGCCTCATCACAGCAGAAATCTGCGTCAAAGAAGAGCAGACGACAGCACTGGTTTACTGACAGAGTTTATTCAGTACAAGTCCCTCCATATGTTGGTCATTGTGTGTTTGGAAATCGGATGATGTATCCTTGTAGATTGGCTTTCTGAGGGTCTAATTCAGTGTTAATATTATTGCATTATTAATGCATACTGTCGAGGTTTCATTGCTTATCATCATGAAAGGAGCTTCATACTATGTTATTATGAGCCACTGAACCTTTATTTTTCAGTGGTTAAGGTGAACAGGATTTTTTTGAGAATGTTACTAATAGAGCTGTGTGTTTTTTGTGTTTTTTTCTTAGTGTGGTCCAATTAGAAAAAAACTTTTCAAACTATATCAGATAATGCTATACAATATCCAGTGTGAACAGTGACTACAAAATGCGTTCTGCTCTCAATCACCTCAGAAGTCTTAGCCTTCCCTAACCCTACTAGTAACTATCGGCAATGTGTAATTCTTTATATTCTCTATGGAGGTGCTGTAGTGAAAATGTTTAAACTTTCCCCATGGATTAAATTTCATGGGACATTTTTTAATCAATTTATTGTCAATGATCCTTAAAATTTTCACTTTTCTTGTTGTTCTTTGGGAGCTACTCATGTATCTTAGATTACTATGAAGAAATTTAATTGTGAGTTAAAGATTAAGTACCATCAGGGATCTACCTGATAATGTAGATCCAATGGTAGGTTGCTACTATCTGATTTATCCCCATACAGGCCCTGGCTAATCTAAGAGTTGAGCACAAGGTGAGAAAAATAAAATGTATCTTTTATTTATGCGAACTATCGGCCACGGCTACTTGGGCGTAGTGTGGCCTCTTTGTGCAGCAGGAATAAAGGCTACTCCACACCCCAGTAGCTACAGCAGGTCCCACCTACCAGCGAGTCCTTGCCCTGCTCCTTTCTTTACTTCTGCACTATTGAAGCCGGAGTTCTGCAGAGCCGCGGCTACTTGGTTGTGCAGTCGCCTTTGTTCCTGCCTTACACATAGGCTACTTCAAGCCCAAGTAGCTGCGGACGATAATTTGCATAAATAAAATAATAGTTTTTTCAGCTTCTGCTAACCTCTTACACTAGTCAGGACCTACCATCAGATCTACCTTATTAGGTAGATCCCTGATGGTAGGTTTCCGTTAAGCTTACAGAAGGCCTCTCACTTTCTATTACTTTAAGACCAGGACACATTTTTAGTGTATGAAGGGTCTTTCTTCTATTTGGCTCAGGAGCCTGTAAACCTCGTTTGTATGTGTATATGTATGTATTTAATAGATTCATAGATATAATTTATGAGTTTACATATATGTCAGATGATACTCTGTGTGAAAATATCGAATGACCATTATATAAGTCACAAGTATAAGGAAACTCCCATTCTCTAAGCCATTGGTAAATCTTGAGACTCAGAAATTCCAATATTGGACCTGTGCTATCTGTTGGGTCGAGGGAATTTTATATGAGATTTCAAGGCAAGGGTCTTATCAATTTCTTCGGCTGACTGCAGATTATGCCACTGGGCTATTGGTCTTCGTGGGTGTGCAAGCATGTCTGACCAGTGTCTCAAAGCATTTCCTGAAGATCGACATCCTAGAAATAATTTTCCAATCTGTTCATTCTTATTGACTTTGTCATGGTCCCACACAGAGATAATAAGATCCACATTCTGAAATAACAGAAGAGAAACTTAAAGTTAGGCAATGTTCACATTCGGGATTAATCAAATAAATTTCATCCATGATTAGTTTGCAGAGGAGAAAGAGTGAGATTCTTCTCCGAAGCACAAATTTTAAAGAACCAGAGAGCAACATGGAAAGATTAGGGGAATAGAGAAGTTATTATTGGTTAGAAAGTGATATGGGAGCACAGAGAACAATAGGCAAGAAACAGAGAGATATTGGGAAAGAGGTGTAGAGAGAAGGGGGGGCATAAAAAATAAGTGGGGGCAACATAGAAAACTTGTCAATGTAGAGAAGCATAGATGGGGTCATACAAAAGAAAATTAACATTTAAATTGTAAATTTTTTTTTGGTTTAAAAAAAAAAAAAAAAAATATATATATATATATATATATATATATATATATATATATATAAAGAAAAATAAAAAATTTATATATATATATATATATATATATATATATATATATATATATATATATATATATATATATAAAAATTTTTTTTTTTTTTTCAAACAAAAAAAATCACAATTTAAACATATATTTTCAAATTTTAGCCCAAAATGCCTAGCCCGGTTTCATTTCTTTCAGGGGCCTAAGGCCCCTTACATGGACAGTTACATCACTGTGGACTCTTTCAGAGGCGGCCGGGGATGGATGCAATACTTTGTATCCGCCCGCAATAGCCTATAATGGGCTCCCCTGAACGTATGCACGACTCAGCAGGGGGAGCAGGATACAAAGACACAGTTTGTCTTCCTATCCTGTGCTTCCAGCAGAATGCCACATATACTGTGCAGAAGCCTCCATCTGAAAGTCCAAAGGCCTGATGTATACATTAAAGCAGACCTCTGCTGCCCAAACGACCCTATTGAGTATAATGGGGTCCATAGATGGCAAATGTGAACTCTTACATAGTACCTCTATATTGTCTCACATTATAATAAAATATGGATTTGAAATCTGACCGACCTGAATCTGCTCCAGAGTCACATCAAAGGTAAACTCTTCATTAAAGTAAGGGTTCAGCGTGTTTTTCTTCACTGCCGTCTTCTTTCGCTTCCACTTCTTCTTATTCAGAGCAAGCTGTACCTTCACATATGGGTCTATAAGGATAAGGTGCTATTAGTTGATATCATTTTACAATTATAATTGATTTATTTTGGATTAAAACACCATCCAAGAATAAAAGTAAAAATTTAGAAATCTGACAGAACCCATTATAGGTAAATGGAATTCATCAATATTCATCAAAAACTATCGCTGCCGATATTTGTTTATGTATGTTCTTGTTTAGGATGAAATTGTTTGCCCATGACTGTTTATATTGTAAAAATACCTGTAAAAAACTAATAAACGCAAATGTGCAAAAAAAAACCTATTGCTGCCAGATCTGTCAACATATGTGTGAATAGATTCAACCATACCTGATAACCCATCATTGTCCATTTTCTTTAGTTTTCTTGCCTCAAGGATGACAACTATTAGTTTTGAAGTCACGGGGATGTATTTTAATGAGAAGCAAATTTCTCCCAGCCTTTCATACTGTGAAGACATGTGAATAACATATACCAGCTGTCACGTAGTTCCAAGATCAGGGTATGTACACGTTGTGGGTAATTTGTTATATGCCAGCATCTGGCGTTTGAGAAAGGCCACGCCCCCTTGTCCTGCTACTGATGTATCCGTTGAGCCTTGCGGCTGCCAGGCTAAACTATGCCAGGTCCAACCTGGCATAGTTTTGCTTAAAAACTTGCCAATTAAAGTTTGCACGGGGCAGGATCGGCCCATGCCCGCCCACTCCGCCAGTGACCACGTCCCTCTGTGCCCATATAGCATGGAGTGGCATAGTCACGATAATAATCACAAAGTCTTGCAGTGAGCATGAATTTGCAATTATTTCAGTGCAATGATAAATGATAAATTTCCCCCAGGTGGTCATCTTACCAATGATCTCCTACAGCTTATACACTAAAGGCTCCACCTATAGACATAGGGGCCTTACTGCACATATAGACTCTGCAGCCATATTACTGCCACTGCTGTTAGCTATATTTGTCGGTCTTGATACTTTTGGCATATCTGCTTTCTTACCTCCGTGTTTGATGCAGCACTCAGCTCTTTCCACTCCTCAATAACGTGCTGTAGATTTATGTCCCGCAGCTGAAGCCTCACCTCCCCAATGACATCATGCTTCGAGAAACGGTTAAAGTCATAGACCTGCATCACAGCCGACGTGTCCTCCACTTCTGACTTTAGGAGCTGGGACATAGAACACATCAATGACAGATCTGTACCAGTATTTGGAACATAGGTTGCATTTACTTTCTCAACAAGTTTAGAAAAGGTGATTTGTAAAATAAAGGGAATATCAGACCCATGAACAGGCCATTAAGGAGAGTCTACCTACAGTTTTGATCATATAAAGCTACAGCCGGTGTTCAATAGCTGCTATTGTTTGAGTTGTAAGTAGCAGCAAGACTGTGAAAAATGCATTCATATTCCAGGATTATAGTTGGACTTACTCACTGCACATCCCCACCCCAATGCTCTTAGCAAAAGCAGTATCAGGCTTGTAGTCAGCTAATACAGTTGAGGGGAGGCATTGGGAAGCCCTTTAAATTTATAGGTAAAAAAAATAAAAAAAAAGATGAGTGTGAGGAGACTCCCCCCAGTGAGCCAAGTCTAGCTACACTTCTGGAATATAAATTCAGCCCTGCTGCTTTTAACAAAACACACAAGGGTATGATTACAACAATGCTGCTTAAAACTCTCTGTAGCTTTGTGTGGTCAAAACTGCTGGTAAACTTCAATATGAGATGCGTGTGGGTTGTCATTTCTCCTGCTGTAGTCTGGCTTGGTTATTATAACTCAATAAATGAATAATGAGGAGGAATCAAATATCTATCAGTCTGAATATAGTTCAAAGAAATATAAGCTTGAGGCCTATCTGTTTCCAGATGGAAAATGACTCATATACAGATTCATTATATACATAGGTGGGGTACAGGGTGATGCGGAACAATGAAGGGTGCATGGGGTGTGCGGGGTTATAGTTCCATCCATTGATGGTTCAGTGGTAGAATTCACCCAGGGTTATAGCAAACACGGATAAAAGGATTTTAGCAGGATCAGACAAAGAACTCACATTTACATCTCCTAAATTTGTCACAGTAACTAAATAATATTCATCATCCAGCCATTACCTTAATTCTTGTGTGCACATACCTTGAAGGTGAAGGATTCATTAAAAGTTGGGTTCAGTGTCTTGCGGTATACCTTGGTCTCATGTTTCTTGCGGCTATCATTGGTGAGGAAGACTATGACATATGGATCTGATGTTCCTCCACTGTCCATAGCCTTCAGACTAGCGGCTTGCTTCACTTGCACAGTCATCTGTAATGCAAAGGTAACCATGTGACAATATCCAACAATGCTGAAATGTGTAACTCATTTTAAATTTGTAAAATATTCTACCTCTCCATTTCCAAACCAGTGCTGCATACAAATCGGTATGTATTCGGACTACTTGAAAGCCATATAAAGCATAAACAATGCTTGTGTAGATAATGACTACTGAGACTTGAATGTCTACAGTAAATTTGTTCCAGGAAGAAGGAAGTTCTTCGCATGGGAACATATATTTTAGATACCAAGAATATTTTATCTATTGAGAATTTTAAAGGTATTTTCCCACGGAGTCAAAGGGGTTTTCAGTTCTAAAAATACTGAAAACATTGTCATATAAGAGGTCCTCAATATCAGATTGCCAGGGGTACAACACCTGACCCTCTCACAGATAAGCCTCTCCACCCTCTCCTTCCTCTTCCACTCCCTGTTGCTGGGAGTTGAACCCCCAACAATATGATAATGATATTGGATAGCCAGGGGCGTAACTATACTGGTAGCAGCCATTGCAGCTGCTATGGGGTCCACACTAAAGATTGGATGATGTGCACCATTTTATACATATAATACTGCACATTGTACAGCATACTATGTATATAACATATAGTATGCTGTACAATGTGCAGCATTTTATGTATAATCATCATCCAATCTTTGATGTGTCAGGTTAGATGATGGGGCCCCTGGCCCCATTGCAATGGAGAGGTCGCCCCTCCTCCTCTCCATCATAGCAGACGTATGCCCGCCCACCTAAGATGACATTTCAGGATAGGCTTAATTCTTTGTACATGGGGAACAACACTATTTCTGGCCAATACATAACTTGGATCCTGCATTTTTTAGTTTTAGAGACTGTAGATAAAAAACACTAGGATGCTCTGCTCCTTAGTCAAAAGAACTGGTGCGAATAAAGCATTCATATGAGACTGAACCTTAATACCGTATATACTCGAGTATAAGCCGGGACACCTAACTTTACCAACAAAAACTGGGAAAACCTATTGAATCGAGTATAAGCCGAGGGTGTAGTAAACAGCTAGCCAGCCCCCATGTAGTATACAGCTAGCCAGCCCCCATGTAGTATACAGCTAGCCAGCCCCCATGTAGTATACAGCTAGCCAGCCCCCATGTAGTATACAGCCAGCCCCCATGTAGTATACAGCCAGCCCCCATGTAGTATACAGCCAGCCCCCATGTAGTATACAGCCCTGCCAAGCTCATAAAAAAATAAAAAACGTAATACTCACCCTCCGGTGTCCGGATCGTTGGCACGGGTCCCGATCTTTGGCGTGGTTCCTGACGGCTCCTCTTTTCTCTTCTCTAGCCGGCAGAGTCGCGTCCATGTGATCTGCTGGCGAGCGCACACTATGATGTGGCGGTGTTGCCGCATCATATTGTGCGCCGGCGGGGAGATCGCATGGACAGAAGCCGCCGTGGATCGGGAGCCGCCGGGGATCCGGGCACCAGAGGGTGAGTATTACGGGTTTTTTTAATGTGCTTAACATAGTGGGGGCTCGCTGTATACTACTTGGGGCTGGCTGTATACTACATGGGAGCTGGCTGTATAATACATGGGGGCTGGCTGTATACTACATGGGGGCTGGCTGTATACTACATGGGGGCTGGCTGTATACTACAGGGTTGTTGGATGGCTGTATATTACAGGGGGCTGGCTGGCTGTATACTACACGGGGGCTGGCTGGCTGTATACTACACCCTCGGCTTATACTCGAGTCAATAGGTTTTACCAGTTGGCTTATACTCGAGTATATACGCCACTACATGGCTGCACACTGTATGTATTTTATACTACATGGTGGCATGCTGTATGTATTTTATACTACATGGTGGCATGCTGTATGTATTTTATACTACATAGCAGCATACTGTATGCATTTTATACTACATGGCGGTATGCTGTATGCATTTTATACTACATGGTGGTATGTTGTATACATTTTATACTTTATGGCGGCATGCTGTATGTATTTTATACTATATGGCGGCATGCTGTATGTATTATATACTACATGGCGGCACGCTGAATGCACTTTATACTACATGGCGGCACACTGTATGCATTTTATACTACATGAGGGTACGTTGTATGCATTTTATACTACATGGTGGCATTCTTTATGCATTTTATACTACATGAGGGTACGCTGTATGCATTTTATACTACATGGTGGCATGCTGTATGCATTTTATACTACATAACTACATAGATGATGTCATCAGTGGCGACTCCGCCGCATCATAGTGTGCACCTGCCGGCAGATCGCATGGACGCGACTCTGCCGTTTAGAGAAGAAAGAAGAGAGAAGAAAGAAGACAGAAGAGGAGCCGGCTGGAACCGCGCCGAAGATCGGGAGCCTCGCGCCGAAGATCGGGACCCGCACTAACAATCCGGACACCGAGGGTGAGTACTACGTTTTTAATTTTTTAATTGACTCGTGTATAAGCCGAGTTGAGTTTTTTCAGCACATTTTTTGTGCTGAAAAACTCGGCTTATACACGAGTACATACGGTATTTATTTGAAGAACCCAATCTTTGCTTCCCTTTCACCCAGCCCCTTCTTTCCACTCAATAGAGTTCAATGGAAGTATGTAATACAGCCAACTTCACAACCTAGACATATTTAATACACATTTTTACATGTGAATGTAAGATGGAGGGGGTCAGGAATAGAGTCACAAAAGGAGACTTTAAACATAGTTTGTTATATTGAATGGTTCTTCAAAATACACATGGTTCCCCTCAAACCCTTATTCATCCCATCTGTCTAGGCATTAATAGAATCAGAGCATTTATCACCCAGGAAATGCATCTACTGCAAATTACCTTCATTAAAGGATATCTACCATCAGTTTAGTGATGGTACATGTGTCCTAATAAAAAGTTCCTGAGCAATATCGTTCCTCAGGACTTCTTTTATTATAACTCTATATGCCTCAATTGCAGAAATATAGAGTATAAAAGTTACCTTAGTTACCTTGGGGCACTAAGTCACCCGAGTGCCTCAAAAATATTGAAGGGTAATCACGTGACGCCTCAAACTGAAAACGAAAATGTTCATGCAGATATAAAAGTGCATGAGCGGGCGAAATGAGCTCCTGAAAGTCTGTGACCCGCAGTGAATCACTGGCGGCGTAGTTTGAAGATATGGAGGTTTATATAAAAAGTCCAGGATGTATTTTAAAGGCTATATTTTCTTTAAAGGCCTTACGGAATCTCGTATTTTAATTTATGCACTCCCCCCATAGCGGTCTCACCCCCAAGCGCATAGAGCATTTGGATACATTATTATAAGTCTCAACTATTGTACCTCTTCTCTTTGATAGTTATACTCCACAGAATATTGCAGTCGCCCACGATAGTCATTTTCCTGTGATTTTTGTAGTCCTTCTATATCTGGCTGTACCTAGGATGTGACGAGATAAGATTACATAATTAACACATATTTCTTTATAGCTTTCTGTGTGCAGGACAAAATGCTGAGAAAGGTTATTTCTGACCTTAAACTATTGTGACACCCACATTTACACTATGGATAAAGCTGACAACTCTAGTCTGTTCTTCCATAAACACAGTTTCTCTGTTACAAAACCGTAACGTTTTTGCACCTACTGAGTGCACAGGGGTGACTGCACCTTCCACCTCCTCTGGAATCATACACAAAATCATATTGTGAACTCATGTGGTTCAGCTCCAAATTGTGATTCCCATTCATGGGATGATATTACCTGGTCTGGAAATGTATTGGCTGACATTACATCTATGTGAAAATCAGGTTAAATAATGTAAAAGGCTACATTCACACTGCCGCAAGGGGGGACGTATATATGGCCGACGTATATACGGCCGATATACGTCCCCCATAGACAGCAATGGGCGCACGGCGCCCAACGGGAGCGGTACGGTGCAACACACGTGCGGCACCGTACCGCTCCGTACCCCGGAAAAAGATAGGACATGTCCTATCTTTCTCTGTAGTATGGTGCCGTGCTGCGCTCGACTCCTCCTCTCCCCGTGCGCTGCCATTGCAACGGCAGTGTGAATCTAGCCTAAATCTATATTTATATAGCACCAACATATTCTGCAGCACTTAACAGAGGATGGGATACAGATATGGACAAAATAAGACATTACAGAGCAATAACATTGCCAGATGAAACAATATGAATGAGGGCACTGCTCGCAAGAGCTTGCAATCTATAAGATGTTGGCTTTTTTCTTTTACTCAACTATGAAATGGTTCCTTATAAAGACAGGAAAATGTCCGTGGGTTCTTGCACAGAACATTGCCATGTGCTCGAGCCATTACATAACATAAGATGTCGCTCTGGCCTATGGTAATATAAAGAGCAAGACCCACAGCAGGTGCTCATAGTCAAGTGAGGGTATATAAAGAATATTTCAAGCAATCGTCCAGTTGTAATGCTAACAATATGTATATAAAACTTATAAATGGAAACATATACAGGCCGTCCACAGGATAGATACATACAAGATAAGTTAATGGGTTTGTTCTTAAGTTGAATTTGTATGTAAGTCAGAACTGTATATTTTATCATTGTAGATCCAGACTAAAAAAATTTTGTTCCAGTGACAATTGGATTTTCAAAATGTTTTGCTGTAATGTGACCAAGGATTATCAATAAAGCTTCATTACAGACACCTTACAGCTGATCATTGCGGTCTGGGACTAAGCATCCAGAGAGCTTCACCAGAAGTGTCAGTGGTCCATCTGTAACTAGGGGTCGTCTGTAAGTCGGGGACCACCTGTACAGACTTTATTTACAGTAATGCCAGTAGGTGTCCACCAAAAAATTGGCAGCAAAGGAAAACCTTAGTGAATGCAATTCCCCTTCTATTTCTCAAATAAAAAATTTAAAGTGCTGCCTATTTTTTTTATCTACATGTTACACACATGTTTTGCCTTACCAGGCTTGTGGTGAGATTGTTCTTTATTGTCCCAAGCTTGATTTTCTCTTTTTCTTTGTTTTTATTTTTCTTCCGTTTACAGCAGCAGCAACAACAGCAGATTATTAGCAGAAGGATTAAAAAGGCTCCAACAGCAAATATCGTGTAGATGGCCCATCGTGGCACTAGAAGAGATGAAGAAAATATCAACCATGCACAACAGGAAGAAACAGACATCAAGATGACAAAATAAATGATCATTCCTTATATGCCAGTTATTGGGCATGAAGGGGCAGGGGCACCAAGACACTGGCGCCTTATGGCTCAACTGTAAGATACTTCTTTACAGCGCTACCCCAAGTGAAAGTTGTTTAAATAAAGGGTTTGTCCATAAAAAGACGTAGGTCCAGTTCACACCTGAGTGCAGACCTTCGCTATTATCTTGCGACACAAAAACTGAAACCACAATAACAGAAGTCTTACAGATCTGTTAACATAACCATTGTTTTCAATAAACTTTTAATGGCTTCTGTTAGTGTTGGTTTGCACCGCTTCCATTAGGCTCCCGTTAAGTGAGAGGGAAAAAACTGTGCTGCATCTTCAGTCCACATAAGTCTAAGAGAAGTGGTGCAAATGGACACTAATAAAAATCATTAAAAATCCATTGACATCAATGGAAATTTTTTTTACAAATCCATTAGTCTTATGTTATTATCATTTTAGTGACGGAAGATAATACCGTAACGTATGTCAGAACACAGGTATGAACTGGGCTTTATATACTCCTTGTAGCTGCATATAGATGGGGTCCTAAAAATCCTGAAAAAATTAATTCAGGTTTCTTAGAATTTTCATTTAAAAATGATATTTTAAAAAGTACAAAATACACCCCTGCTGCTTTAGTGTCTATTCTTCAGCGATGCTGAGGGTCCACCGGACCTACTGTATAGCTAAAGCCAGTGAGTAACTTTTGGGTTTTTATTGTTTTTTCTTAATCTTTATTTTACAAAATTTACTGCACTTGTAACACTATGTCAGACACAACCCCTCTAAATCTCAATCCACTAATACTGACTAGTAACATTAATACTGCCGCAGAAGGACTTTAGTAGAAGTGTTATTTAGACGCTATATCCTCCCCTCCGCAGTGTCATACTCACAAGGAATGCGGTTTAAAATGCTGTCAATCCAGGAGACAATAGCTGAGCCGGTGGAGTAAGCAGTTGTAGCAGTAGCTGGAGGGGCAGTAGCCGTCGTATTTGTACTTTTAGCCATTATAAGGATTGGATAGAGGAAAAATTCCCCTTCCAATATACACGGCCTGGAACATAAGATTACAGTGTTATTTCAGAGCAGTGCAATAAGATCACCTGGCAAAGAGAAGTCCATGCGGAGTAACTCAAGAGCAGCAGCAATCTTGCAAGATGTTTTATCCAAGTGATGTCCAAGTTGTAAAGTAATAAGTACGTGTTGGAAGTTAAAGGAAGGAAGTCGCTTCCTGACTACATGAAAGGCAGGAACTGTGTATCACTCCCAAACTCCAACTTTATCCAATAGTTTAAAGCGTAATAATATTATGTATCAATGCAATGCATTTTCTACAGTACAGGTAGTCCCCGGGTTACGGACAAGATTCTTTAGGTTTAAGTTGAATTTGTATGTAAGTCGGAACTGTATATTTTATAATTGTATCCCCAGCCAGAATTTGTTTTTGAATCTGTGACAACTGGATTTTAAAAATGTTGGGTTGTCATAAGAACCCGAATTAACAATAAAGCTTTACTGCAGACACCTTTTATAACTCTTTCAGCTAATTATTGTAACCTAGGGCTAAAGTACAGTAAATTACCAATAATCCAGAGGTCCGTAACTAGGGGTCGTCTGTTAGTAAAGTGTTCTTAAGTAGGGGACTGTCTGGAATGGCATTTTAAAGGGAACCTGTCAGTAGAAATTGACCTAATAAGCTACTACCAATATGTTTCCAAGCAGATAAATACCTCCCAGATCATGTTTCATTACCCAGTATGGTGGCATCATCCAGAAAATCAGCTTTGAAGTGAGATGTAAACTGGTTGTATAATGTCAAGGAGGCAAACATTGTACACTAAAGTTAAGATCTCTCTTCCTCAAAAAGCCACCTTCACTTTTATTGATGACCTTTTCCAGATCTCCTGAAGTCCATTGCAAGAAGTTAATCACAGAGTAGGAGGCTTTCAGAGTTCCTGACTTCAGTGTTAAACTCTCCACCTCCTTGACTTTATACAAAAAATTTACAGCTCACTTCAAAGTTGATTTATTGGATGATGTCATCACACTGGGCCATGAAAGAAACAAACTAGAATGTGTTATGCTGTTTGACAATAAACTGGTAGTGGTTTATTAGCACAATTGCTGATGACAGGTTCCCTTTAATACTATGATATAGCCATGATACTGCAGGAATCCAAAATTATTCTTAGTCGGGTTGAACAGGAGCAAGTTTAGTCTGACAACAGGTCAGGAATTCAGTGCAATTCAGCAGACCTCCATTCCCATACACAGGGAGAAAGTTGTTTTTATCTCTTTTCTGTCCTATACTTCAGCTCTGCTCATTTTTATTGACCACTGAATATAGGTCCACCGTGATTATTTAGTGGGAAGACATTCAGTTCATTAAGGAAAGTCTGCCAGGAGTTTTGACAATACAAAGCTGCAGACAGTGTTGCATATTGACCCTGAAAATCTGTGTAACCATATGTTTGTGTGTTGCTGCATCAGGACTGTAAAAATTGATTTATATCCCAAGATTGTAGCTGGACTGTGGTGCAATCCTGTGTGAGATCCCACAATACAGTTGTAATGCATGTTCTTGGAACAGACTAGAACTACCAACAGAAACAATGGGCCCTGAAGCTAAACCAACTTCCTAGCTGCCCCTGCCCGATTTCCTCACATACCCTAGACAGTAAGGGACAACTAGGAGATGTTCCCTCCCTGTGCCAAAGTGCAAAATATAGGACAAGACAATAGACACAAAGGGGAGGAGTCAGCAGAGCCGGGTCAGAACCAAGAGGATTAATGCAGTACAAAATCAGCAGAGCAGATAATAGTCAAAACATGAGCCAAAATATCTGGTTAAATATTGCAGCAAAGAGGAGAGGTACGGGAGAGGTTTGAATGCAGAGATTAAAGAACTGCATAGACATCCAAGTCCAGCTACAGTTGTGGAGTATAAATCCATGGTTACACATCTCTCCAGGGATGCTGCCTTATATTGGTTGCAGCTCTGTATGGTCAAAAGTGTTGGTCAACTCCCTTTAAGTGACAACTAAATTGTTACAGTAGTTCAAACTCAGTCTTATCATTCCTCTCTTATATAATATATTCAGTGATAGCACAGTTCAATTTTAATTTTAAATATATACTAATATGTATACAGCATTTAAAGGTCCATAACATGTGGGGATGATGTAAAGGCAGTATCCAGTGGGCTCTTCCCATTACTAAGAGATCAGCATTATAGACAACACATTTTTGTTGGGGAGCATGGTACAGATTTTACATTAGGGTCCAGCTACTTCTAGTTTAATCTGATTAAAGTTATTCCTTTCATATTTTTAGGCTTGTAATAGGTCAATGTTATATAAATGGAATCCTAACTTTTAATTATGATCATAAGGAGACTTATTATTATTATTATTATTATTATTAATAATTGAGACTTATAATCTCCCCAACAAATAATACATATCCTATGATCATGTATCCTTCAGTAGACCCAGCTGTACCACAATAATTTGCCCCACAGGTATCAGACAAACTTAAGAGCATGTACCAATCATCTGGTAGTAGATGATCTGTCAGATCACTTTCTTTTATGGATGGTAAACCACCCAGAGAAGAGAAGGTCCTGTCTTCTCACATATTTCTATGCATGGTCTGAAGCCACCAGAGGGCGGTCAAAATGTATACTGTGCTGTAACAGCACTAAGGCAACAACTCATTTATAACCTCAACACCAGTAAATGTCTACAGTGAACCTTTACTTTGTTCTCGAGAGATGACTCACTTGTACTAATCTTTCAAGAACCCAATGAACTTCTCAGCCCCATCACAACAGTCAGTTCTGGGCTCAGATGAGCAAGCCTTTCGCTAGGTTTGAGTTGGGCACTATGGTCTGGTGGCCAGGAATTCTGGCAGGGTCTGTACAAAGCGGAAACATGGTAAAAAAAAATGTCAGGGGATCTGCCTTCGTCATACATTTGCCATATGTATTATATGTATTTGACACCAGTAAGTGTTTTTGCCCTGCAGCCCATAAAATAATCCCTGCATGTTTATTGTCATCTCACAACACTCTTCCATCTGGTTTGTTCCGTCACATAATATAGACGTTACCTGTCACCTACATAATGTATAGTATAAGCAGCCATTGTATGATCCCTGATTACTATCATCACCATGGAGCCCTTCCATAAGCAATCAAATATTTATATCCATGATGTACTTTTTGACACAGGACCTTTACAAAATGCCAAACCGGAAAGTCTATAGTGAGTAAATTATTTATGCTCATACTTTGCATAATACTGTATAAAGCAAGATTTCTTATATTTTTCAAACCACAGTTAAAGGAAACCTACCACCAGGATGAAGAATTGTAAACCAAGCACACTTACATACTGGTGTGTGCATCCTCTGGCAGAAGATGCTTTTCTTGTAGCTTTGTATGCCTTTGTTTTTAAGAAAAAGAGGTTAAAAATTATGCAGATGAGCCTTTGGAACTCCAAGCTCCATTGACATCTTTGGAGCCTGGGAGACCCGGAAGCTCATTTGCATAATTTGTGAAACCTTTTTATTGTAAAAACAAGAAGTTAAAAGAAAAGCAGAACCTGCCAAAGGGGGCACTCATCAGTATGTCAGTGTGCTTGGTTTACAATCCTTCTTCCTGGATTTCCTTTAAGCTCAGTCCTGGGTTCGCAGCTCAAGCTGAACATTGTAATGGGGTGTGTATGTTTTCTCCACTGTGTTATACTTTGTAAGGATTCCGACATGTCCTTACAACGTATTGCAGAGACGTATCCCCAGTGGGATCCGTTGCACGGGGATCCGTTGCTCGTTGTCCGGGGATCTGAATGCAAGAGGAGGAGTGTACATCGGCAGCAGCCTGTGACTGGATGCTGACGACTAATGGGGTGTTCCCTCAGTGATGTCACTGTCCTAATATGGACAGTGACATCACCGGGTCCTTCCTTTCTGCCGAGCAACATTTGCGCCCGGTGGGGCTGTGGGGAGAGATGCAATACGCTGCATCTGCTCCCTCTAGACGTCTATGGTGTCTTCTAAGCGCAAGCGTCACTCAGGCGGAGGCTGCAGGATAAAAAAAAGTAGCTTGCTGCTATAGTTCTCTAGTTCTTGTGTAAAGGATAAGAATATTTATGACCTATCCTCAGGAAAGGTAATTAATATCTAATTGGATTATATATTCAGATCTAAGCTTGGACCACGTTGTACAAAACCGGAAACCGGAAAGGCCGTTTGCATTTTTGTAGTGATTGAGAAATGAATCAGTGATTTGTCATTTATAGAGGTAACTGTTGAGACCAGTGACTTGCTTCTGACCATATGTCTTTGGACCCCAGATTCCTTTATATTAAAAAATATTAAAATTCAACACATTGGGGCACATTTACTTACCCGCTCCTGCACGATTCACCAAGATCGTGCTCCCGAGATCCTGCATGTGTCTTCTTCTTCCCGGTGTATGTGAGTGCATGTCTTGCGACACAATTTAACATGTTAAATCCCGTGCGTTGTCCGAATCTGTCGCATCATCTTTCGGCCCGCTCCCCAATTTGCGCCAAAATCCGATCACGCGCGACACAATCCCCGGTGCGATCCCCGAAAATGTCGGAAAACCCAACGGAAATGCGGTCGCAAGACCTTAGTAAATAAGCCCCAATATATGCCTTCTGTGGCTATGGCAATGTGAGCATTGAAAAAAGTTACAGCTAAAAAAAAAAAAAAAGAGGTTAAAACTCATAAAAGTCAACTAGCTGCAGGTTTGGTTGCTTGGGTCACTGGTGGTCCCTAGGCAGGGTTGTATTTACCCATAAAGGACAATTGTCGTCAGGACACCTATACAGTTTTAAGTTATGGCACAGCAGGGGTCAATTCAGAGTGGAGCTGTTCTTCAGGTGGCCCCCAGACAAAAACTTTTGGAGCCCCCAAAATGCTAAATGAACTCCTGGCTTTAGGCACTCCAGCCAAATCGACAATAAACATTATCTTGCCTGGACTTTACTGATACACTGAGACAAATCTGTAGCTGGGTGAAGTGGGATCATCTTGAAGGTGGTAGGGAATATATTATAGTATACTGCATTCTCAGCTTTTCATTACACAATGATTGAGCTTTGTTTACATAAGATGGGGACACCCCTTTAATACATCACCCTACAAAGTCCTAGGGTGTTTCCTTTACTGCCCACACTGGTGACTTTATAGGTTCCCATCCCTTGCACATTTTTTTTTTGTGTTTGCCTTTCATTTATGACACAAGCAGCCGGCCCTACAACTCTCACACCCTACCGCAGTGCTGGTTTTACAGGAATTCTACACATTCCTTTGCCTTTCTGTTATTCGGACTATAAAGCTTTTGTTTACTTTTCCTGTGACAACCAAAGTCGTCCTTCTTCCTGATAACCACTGGCTACTATATACTGAAAGCTGAGAGGGAAAAACATGCACTTACTAGAAGAGGAAATGTTAGGAGCCTTCAGATAACACAGAAATGCTACAACAATCAACCTCTTGCCCAATTACTGTAGATGCCATAAAACGTTGATTGTTGATTTTTCCTATCAGTATTTTTTATTACTTTCTAAATCCAGACTACTTTCATACGTCATAGAATTTTACCATATAGGGGACCAGTCACGTCTCCTGAAATACTTCTAAAACAACAATGAAGCTACATTTTTGGGATGTTCCTCTGCTTTTCCTTCTAGAAATGTATCAATAAATTAAGAACCATGTTTTACCATATCCCCATTACACTCCGATTCTGTCATCAGTGATTGGGACCCCACCAACTGGTTTTAAGTCATACTTCTGGTCTGAAGTGGGTGCTCTGAAAAGGGATCCTAAACCATATGATCACTTAGACTATGTCAGGTACTCCAATGCTTTGAAGTGAAGAAGGCACTCCTTGAGCACAGACTGTTACTCCTGTGCGCTGTACAGCCTTCTGACTTAAAGGGCTTTTCCCACAAAACAAGTTAGATTGGTGGGGGTCTCAGTGATGAGAACTCCACAGATCAAGAGAAAGAGGGGTCTAATGGGGTCTCAGTCGAACCCCTCGCCGCACTGAGCAGATGGCCGCGCATGTCTGTTCTACTCCATTCATCTCTATGGAGCAAACAGAGATTAGTCAGTTAACTCTATTACTCCTAAATGGCAGCTACATATGTTTGATAAAGACTGAGTGCTGTCAGTTGAAACATTAACATATTTTGCACTGCCGGAGAAATATAAAATTTAAAAAATAAAAATAATCCTCACTTCAAAAGCCTGACATTATTCTAAGTGCCTAACTGGTTACAATTCAAATCACTTCCTAATTCTACATACGGGGACAATCTAAAAACCCTCATTTAAAAGTTGTACTTAACGCCCTATTCAATACAGAGCAAGTCCTAGTCCTGCCCCTATTTGTGGTGCGACCACTCATTTCCTATGGATAAAGTTTGGACGAGTGGCGCTCGCCCACTGATGTCCACCGAGCTAGAACAGGACACAAACAGGTGACCACTTTCCACACTCGAAAAAGGCACAAAAAGTTGTAGCCTAAGGAAGGCACTGATATCGAAGTTTGTGCTACACGTTATGCCATTCTAGATTTCTAATGTAAAAATTGTAAAAAAATAAACAAAACTTTTGTCAGTGACTTAAAGGGAACCTGTCAACAAGTTACAATAGCCTACACTGTGCTAGTTTTAAGAATACCTTTGTCAGCATTCTGAATCATTTCCAGGACCAGGATTGGGCAAATGTAGCAGCCCATGTGGTTGTATCTCAGTCTCATTTCCTCCAACTTACAAAAGCTCCCTCCCCCTCTCCCCAGTCCCTCTCAAGCGCATTGATGTAGAATTGAGGAAGAATGCATGAGGAGACTGAGACAGACACACACAGGCTGCAGTTGTCCCTTTCCCTGGACTCACCACACACTGCTGGCAGGGAGCCAGGTAATGTTTTTTTTTTAAGTATTGATATGATCCCAGGCACCGTGTGCCATACTGCAATCGGATTCAGTGATACCTAATGTCTAACGACCATATTGGGTCTGTGAAAAATGGATAGTGCTCGGTCAGGATTTCACAGACCCAATATGGTCGTTAGACATTAGGTATCACTGAATCTGATTGCAGTATCTCTAAAATGCTAAAATATAAAGGCATAATGGAAAGCCTGACATTTTTTGGTAATATATTTGGTCTCTTCACCTCACTATAAAAAGAATACAAAGCTTCAGCTATACAACTTTGTCAATTGAAAAATATGGAAGGGAAACACAAAATAAGAAATAGGAAATACCACAGGAGGAGGAAAACTGAGCTACAACTGTTCTTCTCAAACCAATAATGACAACAGGTCCTTACTATAAGTGCTAAGCCGTCAAAAGGCATCAACTATTTAGAGACGCTGGCGAAACTACTACTACTGTCTAAGCAGCAGCCTTTCCACATAAATAAAATGAACAGAGCAGAGACCCTGCCATAAATGAAATGTCCCCAGCAGAGACACCCCTTCATTAATGAACTGTCCACAGCAAAATCCCCCAATGAAATGTCCCCAGCAGTGCCACCCAATGCAATGTCCGCATCATTGCTCCCCACAATTAAATGTCCACAGCAGAGCCCTTCCCCATTAATGAAATGTCCCCAGCAGAGCCACCCCCAAAGAAATATCCACAGTGGAGGCCCCATAACTTCTCTTCTCAGCTACCTGGCAGTGCAGGTAGAAGCAGATCTATGTGCTCTGACCTTGCGCATCCGCTATGACGTGGCATAGACATGATTTTTGCCCACACTGCCAGGAAGCTGAGAAGAGAAGAAGCTGGAGCCTTGGGATGAATTGGTGTCCCAGAGGCAAGTACAGAGGTTTTTTTTCTTTTCACGTTTAAGTTTTTTGGCCACAACCCATGGTTGTAAATCATTGCCCTAGAATACCTAATTTCCCAAGGGACGGGCTCCATACAGGCTCACAAGAAAACTTGTGGGTAATGGTTTGGTTAAGTCTTTAGTAGCCAGTAAGAGTCTAGTGCATGTTACTGGAAGCACGGTGATACTGGGGCACATTTACTAAGGGTCCAAACACCGCATTTTCGTCTGGTTTCACGATTTTTTTCAGATATGCCCGGAATAGCCCCGGGTTTTTGCGCACGTGATCGGATTGTGGCACATCGGCGCTGGCTTGCATGCGACACATATCGGGGGTGTGGACGTCGGATAACCCGACTGATTCAGACAAACCACAGAATTTAAAAACCAAATTGTGTCGCAAGATCAGCCATCACATGCACTGGGAAGAAGAAGGTGAACTCCAGCAGACCTCAGCGGGGAAAGCGACACATGCAGGAAATTGGACGCACGATCTTAGTGAATCGCGGCAGACCCGAATCCTCGTCGGACATTCCGTATAGGCGGCGTCAAAGGGACGGGTATGTAAATGTGGCACACTGTGTTAATGTCCTTTTGTTTATTGAACTATTTCAAGTTGGAAAAAAATGTATAATAAAAAAATGTGTTTAAAAAGAAAATACCACAGGCGTGGCAAGGAGTTCAAGTTGGCAGGGAATATTTATTGTTCCCGATCCATGTCCAATTACAAAAATGTTACCTCTATTTTAAATTATCTTGATAATAGTCCTGGATGCACTTCATTGCTGAAAAGGGACTTTTCTCCCTGATAATTTTGTCTCATTTCAGTTGAATTAAGATGTGACCATTAGCATTTCTCCAAGTTCAATACCACCTGGGTATTGGAGGAAAATCATTCTAAATAACATTTTTTAAAAAGGTATAAATTAGTAAAAATTGTTCAGTCCTTCTTGAACATGCCCACAGTGGTGCCAAAAATGTGAAAATGTTATTCTTTTGACAGAATCTCATAGAAAGGGACACAAACACTGAGAAAACATTACTAACGTAGATTTCTGGCACAAAATACAGAATTTGTTAGACCATATTAGCAATGACGTGTAAGAAGTCCTCTTGTTTCAGTGTTATAAAGTTATCATGTTACCATCACTGCTCATAACAAGTACAGCTAAATTCTTCTCTGCTTAGTGTACCCAGACAAGGTATTTCCTATGTATTCGGATTACCACACTGTCAATAACAGCGATTGTTGGTTTTCTGCAGACAGTATTATTCTGAATACCAGAAAAAGTGTCAATAGGTAACACTAGGTCAGCAGACTATTAATAAAATCTCTTGGGATTATCATAGTGGGCCTTGTATTAGATGTAATATAGTATAAAGACTTATAGTCTTATAAAATCTTATAGTACCGTATTTTTCGGACAATAAGGCTCACAAAAAATCCTTTGATTTTCTCAGAAATCAAAGGTCCACCTTATAGTCCAGTGCGCCTTATATAGGAACCCTACTTACAGACAACAGCTGCCTTGAACTGTGCACAGGTCTGCCACCTGCTGGTCATTCATCCTTAAAATCAGGTGCGCCTTATAATCCTGTGCATCTTATATATGAACCTAGATGTTTTAGCAAGCATTTATTGACGGTGCGCCTTATAATCCAGTGCTCCTTATAGTACAAAAAATACGGTAAATCATTTGTACCTCAAACAGAAAAGATAATTAACCCGGTCTGGTAAATAATGATAATAACTAATAGGTATATGAAAGCTACACCCCAGGTTCATGTATGATAAAGATCACTCACTTGAATGCTATTCCCAGTATCTTTGTGTGGCTGAGATGGACATGATATTAACCAGACTAATCCAGTCTGGGATGTCAATCTCTACTCTGATTACTTGGAGATTACTTTTTTTACTGGACTACGTTACTCAATTTACAGAAAGAAGTCGCAAGAGGGTTCAATGAAATGGAACTTGTCACCAGGGACCTCATTTTCACTAAAGACAGGTTACAGAAGCCCATTACAGCTGCACTGCAAATATGCCTTTCTGCTTTCTCTACACACCTGGATTACAATATTATGGTGTTTTATAACTTACCTTGCACCCTGACATAATCATCTGTGTAGTCCTAGGGGTTGGGCGTTGGTTTGGATCCATTTCAAAAAACAACATGTGACTTGTCTGTGGTACAGATTCCCCAGCTCTCAGCCCCCACCTTTGTGGTCCTGTACAGCTCCTCCCTTCTGCTCTCTGACATCAGTGGGGGAGGGAGGAGATGTATAGGTGTCCACATCACTCTCCAATCTCCCCACAATGACCTGTCTAAGGACATAAGGATCAAAATTGTAGAACTGCACAAGGCTTAGATGGGCTACAGGACAATAGGCCACCAGCTTGGTGAGGAGAACAACTGATAGCACAATTATTAGAAAATGGGAACAAACACTAGATGACAGTCAATCTTTCTAAGTCTGGGGCTCCATGCAAGATCCCACCTTATGGAGTAAGGTTGATTATGAAAAAGGTGAGGACTACACAGGAAGGACCTAGTCAATGAACTGAAACCAGCTGGGAACACAGCCTTAAACATTACCATTAGTAACACACTACACCATCATGGATTAAAATCATGCTGGGGTTGCAAGGTCCCCCTTCTCATATCAGCACATGTCCAGGCCTACTTGAATTTCCCCACTGCCGATCTGGATAATCCAGAGGCATGGGATAAGTTCATGTGGTCAGATGAGACCAAAGCAGAACTTTTCAGTATCAACTCCACTTGCTGGGTTTGGAGGAAGATGAAGTGAGAGTACAACTTGAAGAACACCGTCCCAAACGTGAAGCATGGGGGTGGAATCATCATACTACGGGGTAGATTTTCTTTAAAGGGGACAGGACGACAGCATCATATTGAAGGGATAATGGATGGAGCCATGTGCCGCAAGATTTTAGACAAAAACCTCCTTCTTTCAGTAAGAGCATTGAAGATAGTTCAAAGTCTGGCATGACAATGACCAAAACATGGCATGGCCATGGCAACTAAGGAGCTCCGTATGAAGTATTTCAAGGTCCTGGAGTGGTCGAGTCAGTCTGCAGACCTGAAACCAATCTGAAATCTTTGGAGGGAGCTGAAACTCAATGTTGCCCAGCGACAGCCTTGAAACCTAAAAGATCTTGAGAAGATCCGTATGGAGGACTGGGGCAAATCTTAGTCAAGAGATACAGGAAACACCTGACCTCTGTAATTTGTTTTGTTTTTCTATGGGATCAAATATGTATTTCATGCAATAAATTGCTAATCAATTATTTAAAAATCATGTAATGTAATTTTCTAGATTTTTTCTTCTTCTAGATTCTATCGCTCACAGTTGAACTGTACCAACAATAACATTTACAGATCTCTCCTGTAGGTGACAAGTAGAAGACTGTAAACAATCTAGTATCCCCCACTGATCATCTGGTACAGGCAGCCTCCTGGAGCCAGAATAACAGCAGAGATTACATTAGGAAGTCCAACTCCATTCCCTCAACAGTTTTTAGGGCTGGGAACGGATGCTAATTCACTGCAAGGGGACCCCCTCCAATTTGATGATAAGTCCTCCATAGCATTAACTGAGAAAAGCCTTTTAACCCCTTAACGCTCTGCGCCGTAGCTCTACGGCGCAGAGGTATAAGGGATGTATGAAGAGGGCTCACGGGCTGAGTCCTCTTCATACAAAGGTGGGGGTTTTTGCATTTTGCACAAAACCCCCACCGCTAATAACCGCGGTCAGTGCTTGCACCGATCGCGGCTATTAACACCTTCTTTGCCGCCGGCAAAGTTGCCAGCGGCGTTTAAAAGACGGCGGCGCGTGGGCGCCGCCATCTTTTTTTCGATCGCCACGCCCCCGAACGTCATCGGGGGGCGGCGATCGGTTGCCATGGTAGCCTCGTGTCTTCTCTTGACACGAGGCTACATGGCAGCTGCAGACTCGTTACAATGAGCCAGTGGCTCATTGTAGTGAATGTGCTGCAAAAATGCCATATATTGCAATACAGAAGTATTGCAGTATATGGTAGCAGCGATCTGACCATCTAGGGTTAATGTACCCTAGATGGTCTAAAAGATAGTGAAAAAAAAAAGAAAAAAAAAAAGTTTAAAAAATAAAAAAAATTAATAAAATATTAAAAGTTCAAATCACCCCCCTTTCCCTAGAACGGATATAAAATATAATAAACAGTAAAAATCACAAACATATTAGGTATCGCCGCGTCCCAAAATGCCCGATCTATCAAAATATAAAAACGGTTACAGGCGGCGGTGACCTCCGAGGCGGGAAATGGCGCCCAAATGTCCAAAATGCGACTTTTACACCTTTTTACATAACATAAAAAATGAAATAAAAAATTATCAAAATGTCGCACAGACCTCAAAATGGTAGCAATGAAAACGTCGCTTCATTTCGCAAAAAATGACTCCTCACACATCTCCGTGCACCAAAGTATGAAAAAGTTATTAGCGTCAGAAGATGGCAAAATTTTTTTTTTCTTTTTTGTACACATTCGTTTTATTTTTGAAAATGTATTAAAACACAATAAAACCTATATAAATTTGGTATCACCGCGATCGCACCGAACCAAAGAATAAAGTAGGCGTGTTATTTGAAGCGAAGAGTGAAAGTCGTAAAAACTGAGCCCACAAGAACATGACGCACGTGCGTTTTTTTTTTCAATTTTTCCACGTTTGGAATTTTTTTTCAGCTTCGCAGTACACGGCATGTTAAAATAAATAACATTACGGGAAAGTAAAATTTGTTACGCACAAAATAAGCCCTCACACAGGTCTGTACACGGAAAAATTAAAAAGTTATGGATTTTTGAAGTTGGAGAGCGAGAAATGAGGCGAAAAACCCTCCGTCCTTAAGGGGTTAACACAGATTAGTAGCTATAGCTGAAAAAATGGGAATGTCCATGCCCTCATAGCTGACACATGAAGTACTCTGAAAATGGATCATAAATGCAGAGTCAAAAAATTTCAGCAAAAGTCCTAAGAATAAATGGTGAGTAAAAACACACTTTATTTTTATTTCTGAAAATGGATGACAAGGTGTTGGTTCTCACACAACTATCTTCTGAAAAGTGAGCAAGGTAATAATACTAGAGAATCAGGCTCTGCAGGTACTATGTAGCTGGTGGAGCAGGAAGCTGCGGCACAGGTTTGACACATCCTCCTTTTTTTTAATAAATGATTTATTCTGGTTACTTTCTAGAGCTTCTGTCATATCAAAGGTTTTATGGTCACTCTGCCTTTTGTTTTCTTTTTACGGGTTAAAAATGTAACTTGATTATTGACGGCATCTGCTCTAGTCCCACTAACAGCAAACACCATACCCCTTTCTACAATTTTTTTTTAATATCAATTTCTGGGTTTCTGGCACTGCTAATTTTGCATCTAAACAATACAAAACGCATGAGGGCAGATTTATCCCTATTTTATTTAGACTTACAGTCTATGAGGATGAGGGAAGACACAAGCGCTTACAGTCTATGAGGATGAGGGGTTACACAAGAGCTTACAGTCTATGAGGATGAGGGGGTGACACAAGAGCTTAGTCTATGAGGATGAGGGGGTGACACAAGAGCTTACAGTCTATGAGGATGAGGGGTGACACAAGAGCTTACAGTCTATGAGGATGAGAGGGTGACACAAGAGCTTACAGTCTATGAGGATGAGAGGGTGACACAAGAGCTTACAGTCTATGAGGATGAGGGGGTGACACAAGAGCTTACAGTCTATGAGGATGAGGGGTTACACAAGAGCTTACAGTCTATGAGGATGAGGGGGTGACACAAGAGCTTAGTCTATGAGGATGAGGGGGTGACACAAGAGCTTACAGTCTATGAGGATGAGGGGGTGACACAAGAGCTTACAGTATGAGGATGAGGGGATGACACAAGAGCTTACAGTCTATGAGGATGAGGGGTGATACAAGAGCTTACAGTCTATGAGGATGAGGGGGTGACACAAGAGCTTACAGTCTATGAGGATGAGGGGTGACACAAGAGCTTACAGTCTATGAGGATGAGGGGTGATACAAGAGCTTACAGTCTATGAGGATGAGGAGGTGACACAAGAGCTTACAGTCTATGAGGATGAGGGGGTGACACAAGAGCTGCAGAGAAAGTGACTGCCGAGAAGCCTGGAGCTTGGTATATATCTAGTATTGCCCCGATAACAGATGGGAGGAGGTCACAAGATAGGTTGGTAGAGTTGACATGTTATACAGTTACCGAGTGTGATAGCCTTGCCTAATGAGATGGGTTTTAACAGCATGTTTGAAACTTTGGAAGTTGGATAGTAGTCTGATGAGTAGTCCGGGGAAGGTCATTCCAAAGAATTGGTGCAGCTCGGGAGAAGTCCGGGAGATGTGCATTAGAGGTTCGAGGTATGGTAGAGGATATTAATCTAATATCACTGAGATCGAAGAGCACGGGTTGTGGGATAGACTCAGATAGGTAGATAGAAGAGAGATAGGAAGGTGCAGCATTATGCAGAGCTTTGTGGATGAGGGTTATTATTTTAAACTGAATTCAGAAGGAGATGGGCAACCCGTGCAGTGATTGGCACAAACTGGAGGCATCCATGTAGCGTTTGGCCTGAAAGACAAGTCTGGCTGCTGCATTAAGAATAGATTGTAGAGGAGGGAGTTTAGGAAGAGCAATAAGTAGAGAGTTACAGTAGTCTAGGCAAGAGTGAATAAGCGCAACAATTAGCATTTTAGCGGTTTCAATTGTAAGAAAGGGTCTGATTCTGGAGATGTTTCTGAGATGCAAGCGGCAAGAGCGATCAACAGATTGAATCTGTGGTGCAAATCAATATACACATGTGGTGCATGTACAATGGATCCAAGAACTGTACACCTCATTTATACGGCTAGTGTATGGTATAAAAAATTGGCTGACAGACTATATGACAGGCTGTAATGTATTGGTTTACTGATTATAGCAAACTATTATATCCGCATTATATTCTTTTCTAAAAGGGTTTGACATGTTACCATCCTAAGAAGTGTATGTTCTTCCTGATAAGAGGATATATTGGGGCACATTTACTTACCCTGTCCAGCGAGTTCCTCGGAAGTGCATTGTTCAACGAAAATGCACTCTGCCGCAAAGATCGTGCGCCCAATATCCTGCATGTGTCGCTTCCTCGTTGAAGTCCGACGGAGTTCACCGTCTTCTTCCTGGTGTATGTATGTGCATTGTCTTGCGACACAATTTGAAAGATAAATCCCACGCTCAGTCCGAATTCATAGAATCGTCCGACAACACACCCACCCCCCATTTCTGTCGCATGGAAGCAGCGCAGCTGCACCACAATGCAATCTCGCGACACAAACCAAGCGCAGACACCTGTTAAATACCTGTCAAAGCCGCACAAAAGCCAAAAACAGCACAAAGTCTGACGATAGTGCAGCACAAGACCTTTAGTAAATAAGCCCCATCACACACTCTGGCTCCAGCCCTGAACGGAAAAGAAAAAACTTTACCACCACCATTAC
This sequence comes from Engystomops pustulosus, assembly GCF_040894005.1. Lineage (NCBI taxonomy): Eukaryota > Metazoa > Chordata > Amphibia > Anura > Leptodactylidae > Engystomops > Engystomops pustulosus. Next base: position 143,450,002 of record NC_092417.1, on the reverse strand, counting down.
TGGTGAGCTTGGCGTCTTAGGAGCTATACAAAGCAAAAAACTCTTATGTTGACAGTTGAAGCCTGGGGTTAAAATTCTGTAAATTGCCAGCATCCTGAGAGCTTGACTACAGGTCACTATAAAAAACAAGCCTTCTCATGCCTATGTCAACAAAAAAAGTAATGTCTTCTTGATGGCAAGGAAGTTAAAACCAAAATGAATGCTTTGCTTCTAAAAGGAAATCTACCATCAAATTCAAGATACTCATAGATCCAGGTTCTGTGACTGTGATGATATTCCTACATGTGTTGTCCATGACTTCCTTCCTTCTAAAATCACATTTTATAATCATGATTCAGAAGGGTTCTGGGGGGTTTCCAGAGCCCCTCAGTGCTGCAGCTTCACAGGCTGTAACAATTAGTAGAGCGGGTCTCCCCTCCCCATGCACTTCCTTCTGCTGCTAGATTTCACTGGCAGAGGGAAGCGGGAAGAGATTAGAAGGTTGGGTGAGACAGTTCTTCTGATTCATTAGCATAATTCTAAAAGTTGATTTTAGAAGGAAGAAGGCCATGGATGACAAATATAAGAAGAGTCACAGTGCCTGGATCTGTGAGTAAAATTTCCTAGTTTATCATGCTTGATTTTGATGGAAGATATTCTTTAAATGGAACCTGTCATCAGAAATTGGCCTAATAAACCAATACCAGTATGTTGTCAATCAGCTGAGCAGCTTCTAAATTATGTTTCTTTCATGGCCCAGTGTGGTGGCATCATCCAGAAAATCAACTTTGAAGTGGGATCTAAATTGGCTTTATGAAGTCAAGGAGACAGAGAGTTTAACACACAAGTCAAGATCTCCCTGCCTTAAAATACCTCTTTCACAGCAATTGATTGTCCTGCATCAAGGAGGAGGTGTTTAAAGTCAGGGAGAGCTTGACTTCATTGTCAAACTCTCCGCCTCCCTGACTTTACATCTAACTTCAAAATTAGATTTTCTGGATGAAAAAAAAAAAAAAGATTTTCTTGATGATTCCATCATACTGGGTCATGAAAGAAGCATGATCTAGAAGCTGTTCAGCTGCTTGACAACATACTGGTAGTGGTTTATTAGGCCAATTTCTGATGAAAGGTTCCCTTTAAGGCTCCAACAGGCCAGGTCCTTAAAGGGTTAATATTGTATACGCATTTGACAATGAGCATGTACACACATATATGGCATCACTGCATTCAGCCCAAGATTTATGATATAGCTAACAAGTTTTTTAAGCTACACTCTAAGCTATTGGACTGAATGTCTCTTTTTCTTAATTCCCCTTTCCTTGAAAGAAAAAAAATATTAATAAAGTCCTATGAACAGAGCCCCAAAATGGTACCAACTGTGTCTCCCACCACTAAAAAAACAAAGTCACATACAGCAACATGGACAGACACATGAAATGTTATATTTTTGCAAAAAAATTTGTAAAACATAAAAAAATACACATGATGTATCATGGTAATTTTTCTAATTCCTAGAACAAGAATAACATTATTTATGCCTCATGATTGTTGCAAAATGTACAACTCAAAATGTATAGTAGAATTTCATTTACATTTTCCTTACCCTTCTCCGGAAACATTAAAGGTTAGTTAATACCTATAAGTGCCCTCAAGTAATGACACTGCGGAATAAGACTCACAAAAAAAAGTAAAGCCCCTATACAGCTATGTCAATAAAAACTGAATAAATCGTGTGCAATATCATGTGTTTTGGAAATGCTTTACACTTTTATTAAACCACATGTATATATGCAATGATATAAGATTGTGACATCACACTAATGTTACTTTTGGGTAAGAATAATCAACTGGTTATAATCCCATGTGGTTCATTGCAATGATGGTTTTATCATAAAAAGTGCACTGGTCCCAATGGACAACCATGAGAATAGTCTGTCCTTACCATGTAGGAGTTTTTGTTTGAGCCCGGATTTACTATTAACAATGTGCATTTAATAAATATTCGTATAGCAGACGCTCAGGTGTGACTACGGTAACCAATAATATCTGCTAAAACCAGGGCAGGGTAATCTCCAGAGTGAACAAGCTGGGTCTCCGCTACATGGACCCCTTAGTGGGATGTTAAGTTAAATAAAGATTTGGAAGAGTGTGTAGATTTTGGAAGTAGGAACAGCTACTATACACTAGTCTAGTATATAAGCAGAATAGTCATACCATTACTACATCAATATAGTAAATAAGAGAAAATGACAAACTTTCATGAAAGGGTTAACAAACGGTACAATATGACTGTGACCCACCTAACAAGACATAGTAACAGGGGGCTTACCAGAACCATGCAGTCCTCTCCACCGGCACAAAGGCTGGTTCCTTGTCCCTCCTGTCCCCTCAACCAGCTCACACAGAACTGGAAATTCAACTATATTGCAACCTAGAATGACACCACACCCACAGTCACACAAAGACCATTACAGTCACGCACAGAGACAGGTACATAGACTGTCACAAATGAGAGGCTGACTTTCAATGTGTGGAGCTGGGAGAGCTAAAGAACCAGTGGCAATTCTGGCATGGGTTTGGTACAGAATATAGAAGACGTATGAGGAAGCGGTTCTTACAGCGAAGACGTCCTAACAGGCACACAGCATGTGTGAGCTGGCTGATATTGATATTTTATATTCCAATATTTTCTCTTATCCAGCTACTTTGAACATGTCTGTGCATTTTACCCTTAACTACGCAACCAATATTGGCCTAAGGCTACCTATAAATGTAACCAAAATCATCTGTTAACGTCTGTTTTTACGCTCAACTTGCGTCAGTCTGGCATACATATTTAACAGATAATCATAGCCCAGAGTCTATTAGTGAGTTGTTAAAAAGTATGTCCTTGTCAGAGCAATTTTTCGTGTAACAGACAGATCTTCAGTTAAAATAACGGACATGTTAAAATATTGGACATGTGCCTGGATCCGATAAAAAGTATTTTTAGTACCGCATAGGACGGACGGCACACAAACAATTTTCATTTTGTTGTGTGCATCTGCTGTTAAAGGGTTTGACTAGGGGAATGTGATGGGCAGTACTTGTGACCAGAGAGAACAAGTATTGGGGGTGTTTAACTCTTTTTTTTTTAATTTGTGATCAGAGAGAACAAGTATTGGGGGTTTTTAACCCTTTTTTTAAATTTGTGATCAGAGAGAACAAGTATTGGGGGTGTTTAACCCTTTTCTTCTTATTTGTGACCAGAGAGAACAAGTATTGGGCATGTTTAACCCTTTTTTTTATTTGTGATCAGAGAGAACAAGTATTGGGGGTGTTTAACCATTTTCTTCTTATTTGTGACCATAGAGAACAATTATTGGGGGTGTTTAACCCTTTTTTAATTTGTGATCAGAGAGAAGAAGTATTGGGGTTATTTAATCCTTTTTTCACCTTATTTCTACACCACCTTGGGCTAATAGGGGGGATTTATGAAAGCTTGTACACCAGTTTTCTGCCATACAAGCCCTGAAAACTAGGAATTGTGCTTATTTAGTACAGACCACTGCCACCGAGGTCTATGGACCACAGACACAAAGAAAAGAATGGATGTCTGTTTCTTTGTTCTGTATCAGTTTGGATGTTTTAAAGATATTTTATGCTTTTGCACAATATGGGTAAATGTGAAGCCACATAACAGGCTTGGGGTACATGTGATGTAATATGTGCTAATGAAAATGTATCTATTGGAATGGCTTCAAGAAAGTTTATTTAAAAAAAAAAAGAAAAGAATGGACAAAAGGGACCTGGAGACAGTGCTTGGAAATCAACAGAACTCCAAAAGGAGACAAACAGAGCACTGCCCTAGTGTAGTATATAAAGTGTGAGTGTTAGAGCAATAGTGGTAAATTAGATTCTCACCTTGTTGCGCTCATTTAGCGCTCTGTGAATAAAAATCTCATGGGTAGCAGCCAGCGTCCTCTCCCTAGTGGTGATTCGCTCCAGAAGCTCAAACACCGCTATATGAAACTTAGTGGTGTAACAGAAGGAGTGGATCTTACCGGTGATCGTACGTTGGGGCAGATTTACTTACCCGGTCCATTCGCGATCCAGCAGCGCGTTCTCTGCGGAGGATTCGGGTCCAGCTGGGATTCACTAAGGTAGTTCCCCTGATGTCCACTAGGTGTCACTGCTGTGCTGAAGTCCATCGGAGTTCACTGAACTTCACCGTCCTACAATGGGTGCAGGTAAGCGCGTGTCAAGCAACACTTTTTTTTTTTTTTTTTAAATGCGGCGGTTTTTCCCCCGGATTGTTGTCGCGTGCATGCCGGCGCCGATGCGCCACAATCCGATCGCGTGCGCCAAAATCCCGGGGCAATCCAGGGAAAATCGGCGCAAATCGGAAATATTCGGATAACCCATCAGAAAAACGCGATTCGGGCCCTTAGTAAATGACCCCCATTGAGTTTTAAGGAGATGTACATAAAAGACATTTATTGGAGAAAAACTACACGTTTCGGCTCGGAAATCAAGTCTTCGTCAGGAATACTGCTTTGACAAAGTTTTTATGCTTGGTGAAGGCTCAGTACCAGAGCCAAAGCGCGTACTTTTTCTCCAGTAAACGTCTTTTATGTACATCTCCTGAGAACTCAATGGGGCTCATTTACTGACCCGGTAACAGACAGATCTTCAGTTAAAATAACGGACATGTTAAAATATTGGACATGTGCCTGGATCCGATAAAAAGTATTTTTAGTACCGCATAGGACGGACGGCACACAAACAATTTTCATTTTGTTGTGTGCATCTGCTGTTAAAGGGTTTGACTAGGGGAATGTGATGGGCAGTACTTGTGACCAGAGAGAACAAGTATTGGGGGTGTTTAACTCTTTTTTTTTTAATTTGTGATCAGAGAGAACAAGTATTGGGGGTTTTTAACCCTTTTTTTAAATTTGTGATCAGAGAGAACAAGTATTGGGGGTGTTTAACCCTTTTTTTAATTTGTGATCAGAGAGAACAAGTATTGGGGGTGTTTAACCATTTTCTTCTTATTTGTGACCATAGAGAACAATTATTGGGGGTGTTTAACCCTTTTTTAATTTGTGATCAGAGAGAAGAAGTATTGGGGTTATTTAATCCTTTTTTCACCTTATTTCTACACCACCTTGGGCTAATAGGGGGGATTTATGAAAGCTTGTACACCAGTTTTCTGCCATACAAGCCCTGAAAACTAGGAATTGTGCTTATATAGTACAGACCACTGCCACCGAGGTCTATGGACCACAGACACAAAGAAAAGAATGGATGTCTGTTTCTTTGTTCTGTATCAGTTTGGATGTTTTAAAGATATTTTATGCTTTTGCACAATATGGGTAAATGTGAAGCCACATAACAGGCTTGGGGTACATGTGATGTAATATGTGCTAATGAAAATGTATCTATTGGAATGGCTTCAAGAAAGTTTATTTAAAAAAAAAAGAAAAGAATGGACAAAAGGGACCTGGAGACAGTGCTTGGAAATCAACAGAACTCCAAAAGGAGACAAACAGAGCACTGTCCTAGTGTAGTATATAAAGTGTGAGTGTTAGAGCAATAGTGGTAAATTAGATTCTCACCTTGTTGCGCTCATTTAGCGCTCTGTGAATAAAAATCTCATGGGTAGCAGCCAGCGTCCTCTCCCTAGTGGTGATTCGCTCCAGAAGCTCAAACACCGCTATATGAAACTTAGTGGTGTAACAGAAGGAGTGGATCTTACCGGTGATCGTACGTTGGGGCAGATTTACTTACCCGGTCCATTCGCGATCCAGCAGCGCGTTCTCTGCGGAGGATTCGGGTCCAGCTGGGATTCACTAAGGTAGTTCCCCTGATGTCCACTAGGTGTCACTGCTGTGCTGAAGTCCATCGGAGTTCACTGAACTTCACCGTCCTACAATGGGTGCAGGTAAGCGCGTGTCAAGCAACACTTTTTTTTTTTTTTTTAAATGCGGCGGTTTTTCCCCCGGATTGTTGTCGCGTGCATGCCGGCGCCGATGCGCCACAATCCGATCGCGTGCGCCAAAATCCCGGGGCAATCCAGGGAAAATCGGCGCAAATCGGAAATATTCGGATAACCCATCAGAAAAACGCGATTCGGGCCCTTAGTAAATGACCCCCATTGAGTTTTAAGGAGATGTACATAAAAGACATTTATTGGAGAAAAACTACACGTTTCGGCTCGGAAATCAAGTCTTCGGCAGGAATACTGCTTTGACAAAGTTTTTATGCTTGGTGAAGGCTCAGTACCAGAGCCAAAGCGCGTACTTTTTCTCCAGTAAACGTCTTTTATGTACATCTCCTGAGAACTCAATGGGGCTCATTTACTGACCCGGTCCTGTCGCGATCCCTGATCCAGACGGTCCGACGAAGATGAAGACCGGCGCGATTCACGTGGCTCATGCACCCGATTTCCTGCATCTGACGCTTCCCTGCTGAAGTCTGCCGGAGTTCACCTTCTTCTTCCCGGTGCTTGTAAGTGCGTGTCTTGCAACACAATTAGAATTTTAAGTCCCGCGCATAGTCCGAATCCGTCAGGTTGTCCGACGGCCACGCTCTTGATTTGCGTTGCATGAAAGTCGGCACGATTGCGGCAAAATCCGATCGTATGCGCAAAAAACCCTGTTAAATGCGGCGCAAAACAGAAATTGTCGGGAAACCCGACAAAAATGCGGTCTACGGACCGCCACAATGTGCGAGTGCCGGTAAGATCCACTCCTTCAGTTACACCACTGGGTTTTTTTCTACTTCAAAGAAAAGAATGGGCGCACTTCCTAATGTAACAGCGAATATTTATGCAGTGATCATAACAAAGTTAGCAAGACTTGTGTGAGGTCTATAACCATTTGGGAGTGTCAGTATCCATCTTCAGTTACTGAATTGAGATATATGGCATGAGGAACTTCACTGAAGACACTGAAATAACACGTCTTGAATTTTTTCCCCCCCCATCTACAAATACACAGAAAATGTGACTCACCTGTTCTCATGTCATCTGTTTTATTGGTAAATCCTACCTACATCCTTCTTTACAGTGAAGAGCATTGTAAGACTTTACACGTGTAAAGTGGATTATAATATATGCAGTTTGGGCAGTAGCTCGGGCCAAAACCTTCTAGGGGCCTATGGCCATTCAAATCATCCCACCAAATTTTATACTGAAAAGGCCTTCAGCCATGAAATCCTTGTATATATGTTAATGCTTTTAATATATATGCACACAAGAGCCATTTCAGGACCATTGCAGGCCCTCCTAAGGTCCTGAAACCTCAGATTGAAAGCAGACAGGAGGGATGCATCCTTTATTCCCAAGTAAGCTTCATTCTAGTACCATATGCAGGATGTGAATTCCAGACCTGTAGGAGCTATAATATTCATACAGCCCAGGGCCCAACCCACCCGTGGTGAAGACCCAACCATATTGTCAACTGTTGTTGCTTCACTCTCTTTAGAAGTTATTGAAGAGGCTGCCCCAGTCCACAACACTCAACATTTTCATCTAAAGTGGTATTAGAGTGTTCAAAGAAGAAGGATAAAATCATACACAATAGTGGTACAACAAACTCGGGTAAAGGACATCTACCAACAGGATGAAGAATTGTAAACCAAATACATTTACATACTGGTGTGTGCCCCCTCTACCAGGATCTGCTCTTCTTTTAGCTTCTTATGTTCTTGTTTTTACAAAAGTTCTGCTTAAAGATTATGCAAATTAGCCTGAGGGGCTTGGGGCTCCATAGATGTTAATGTAACCTGGAGCCCCTCATGCTTATTTGCATAATTATTAAAACCTTTTTTTGGTAAAAACAAGGCAAGGGCATAAAGAGCTAAAAGACAAGCAGATCCTGCCAGAGAGGCAGTATGTCAGTGTGCTTGGTTTACAATACTTCATCCTGGTGTAGATGTTCTTTAAGGAAAATCTTAACTCCTTACCGACGCGCCGTAATAGTACTGTGTGCGTCGGGTTCTGGTACATGGAGAGGGCTCACGGGCTAAGAGCCCTCTCCATAGCCGGTAAATCTTTGTTGCATATTGCACCAAAGACTTACCAGTAACACCCGCGATCACCGCCGCCAAAGCATAGTAGTATGTCAAAATAGTAAAAATTAAAAAAATTATAATTAAAAAAAACCTAAAAATTAAAATCACCCCCCTTTCACTAGAACTGATATACAGGCGGTCCCCTACTTAAGGACACCCGACTTACAGACAACCCATAGTTACAGACGGACCCCTCTGCCCACTGTGACCTCTGGTGAAGCTCTCTGGATGCTTTACTATAGTCCCAGACTTCAATGATCAGCTGTAGGATGTCTGTAATGAAGCTTTATTGATAATTCTTGGTCCAATTACACCAAAAATTTTGAAACTCCAATTGTCACTGGGGCAAAAGAAAAAAAATTGTCTAGAACTTCCATTATAAAATATACAGTTTCGACCTACATACAAATTCAACTTAAGAACAAACCTCCAGACCCTATCTTGTATGTAACCCGGGGACTGCCTGTAAATGTAAATAAACAATAAAAAATCATAAACACATTAGGTATCACCGCATTCGAAAATGACCGATCTATCAAAATATAATAATGTTTTTTTGACTGTGTTTAACCCTGTAACGGAAAATAGCGCCCAAAGTAAAAAATGGCACTTTTTTGGCATTTTGAAAAAAATAAAAAATTAAATAAAAAGTGAGCAAAAGGTTGTACAGTCATAAAAATGGTAGCCGTGAAAACTCGAAAGTCGCACAAAATGACACCACCAACAGCTCCGTACACCAAAGTATGAAAAAGTAATTAGTGGCAGAAGATGACAAAATCAAAAAAAAAAATTTTTTGTACAGGAGGTTTTAATTTTTGTAAATGTATGAAAACATTCTAAAACCTATAGAAATTTGGTATCCCCGTGATCACACTGACCCAAAGAATAAAGTAGACCTGTCATTTAGGGCATTCAGCGAAAGCTGTAAAATCCAGGCCCACAAGAAAACGACGCAAATGCGTTTTTTCACCATTTTCACAGCATTTGGAATTTTTCAGTACATGGCATGGAATATTCAATACCATCAATATGAAGTGCAATTTGTTACGCAGAAAACAAGCCCTCACAGAGCTCTTTACGTGTAAAAATACAAAAGTTATAGATTTTTGAAGGTGAGGAGTGAAAAACGGAAATGAAAAAACGAAAAAAAGACCAGGTCGTTAAGGGGTTAATGGTGTAAAGACTTTCTGGTTGGAGCTGTAAAGTTCAAATACACTGAAAGTCTCAGTTGTAGTGGAAGCTGTTAATTTCTACTGTTGAACTTGCCCATAGCACTAATGGTGGTAACATTTTCTGAAGGTCAGCAATTCGGTTTCAACAATGTTAAGTATTTCACTGTCCTTCCAGGCCCAAACCTCAACTCCCAAATTTCACCTAAAGAACAAAGCTGTTCTTCCACCCACACGATATGTGTTGATTCTGGCTTCTAGGGCAGCCAGAATTAGAAGATCATTGAGATCATGAGTGCAAAACCCCATCGATCTGATATTGATAACATGGCCTGAGAATAGTTAGTTCATCAATATCAATTAATGACAAAATCTCATTAAGCAGCCTGACAATTTAATAAGCACATCTGAGGAACGACTTGGAGTCCATAACTTGCAAAATCTCACCTATCATAACTCTGTCAAACAAAGTAGACTTTTTCTTGGTCATGGTTCAAACGTGAGGATCTTAATGTAAAGCGAATATTGCTGGTAGAGTCATCATTTACCTTGTTGGACCAAACCCACACTGTATATTTGAACAGCTCAGCTCGCTATAAAAATAGTCAAGGAGCGTCAATAGGTTTTTTCTCACCAGGAGATTATTGTTCCTTTTCATCTCTTGTAGAAATGCTCAAGTGTGATAGGTAGTTTTCTACCTGGTGCCTTGTTAATCATTTCCTAGATCACTATGGAAATCATTTCTATACATTATTCTAGAGAATTTGTAGAGCTGTAGTGGACAACATAAAAAGCCTTTTAAATGATGTTACTAAAGGGAAATGCAGAGAGTTAGACTGTGTCATTTACATGTGGGAGATGAGAAAGAATATAAAAATGAAAGAAAAAAGTGAAAAAAATAAAATTAAGAAATCCTTCTTAAAAAGGAACCCGTCATGAGCAAATGGCCTAATAAACCACTACCAGTATGTTAACAAACAACTGAACAGCTTCTAGATCATGTTTCTTTCATGGCCCAGTGTGGTGGCATCATCCAGAAAATCAACTTTGAAGTGCGGTGTAAATTGTTTTTTTGAAGTCAAGGAGGTGGAGATTTTAACATTGAAATCAGGCTTTCCCTGCATTAAAACACCCTCTTTACTGTAATTGATGGTCCAGCATCCAGGGCCATTATTGATCAGATCTCCTGATTTCCAGCACATGATGTCTATAACATGGGAGGAGGTGTTCAGTGGTGGGGAGAGCTTGACTCCCGTGTTCAACTCTCCACCTCCCTGATTTTATACAGCTAACTTGCATCTCAGTTGTTTTTTGGATGATTCCAGAAAGATGGACCATGAAAGAAACATGATCTGGAAGCTGTTCAACTGCTTGACAACATACTGGTAGTAGTTTATTAGGTTAATTTCTGATAACAGATTCCCTTTAAACATTTTTATATTCTGTGTGTAAATGGCACAGGCTCTGGAGAAGCATCTCAGTTTTGTTTTTAGATTTCCAGCATCACAGGCATATTCTAGAGCAGTAGTTCTCAACCTGTGTTTCGTGACCCCAGCAGGGGTCGAATGACCAAAACACAGGGGTCGCCTAAAGCCATTGGAGCCGCAATTTTATTGTTTTTTTACTGTAAATCGCATGGTTTGGGGTCACCACAACATGAGTAACTGTATTGGGGGGGGGGGGGGGGAGAGGGTCACAGCATTACAAAGGTTGAGAACCACTGTTCTAGAGTGACATCTTGCTCCAAGGATCAATTGTTTCTTGTCCGCTAGAAGAAAGTGAACAAACATCACAACAATCTACATAAAAGTCACATAAGAAATTTAGGAAGTCACATAGCTGTTCACAATTGAAACCCCCATTAGTATCTCCATACAGAAATGGTAACAAATATCACTAATAACCACAATACATACACATAAAATAGGTAGCGTTTCCAAAGGTTGCTGGGATGGTATTTATTGCTGAAAGAATTTGTAAAGCTTAATGGTTTCTCAGTTAAAGATATTCCTATGAAGTACAAGTCTTACCGTGTTTTTTTGGACTATAAGGCGCACCGGATTATAAGGCGCACCATCAATAAATGCCTGCTAAAATGTATAGGTTCATATATAAGGCGCACCAGATTATTAGACGCACCTGATTATAAGGATGAATGACCAGCAGGTGGCAGACCTGTGCACAATTCAAGGCAGCTGTTGTCTGTAAGTATGGTTCATACATAAGGCGCACTGGACTATAAGGCGCACCTTTTGATTTCTGAGAAAATCAAAGGATTTTTTGTGCGCCTTATAGTCCGAAAAATACGGTAATTATGTAAGGACCTGATCCTTGTGTTTTAGTCTGTAGTCAGTGTTACAACTTTCCCTTTGGCTTTAAGATAATTGAAGACAAATATGTAGCTAATCTGAAACTGGATTTTCAGGCTATGCGTAAGTGTATGTACGATATGGGATCTCAAATCTGGTCTTGTCCTGACCAGATTGTCCTGACCGTCAAGCAACTCCCACTTTCTAATTCACCTTCTAAATGCTCTCAAATAGTCTAGATTAAGTAAAGCCCCTGCACCAGTTTTCTGTCTGACTTTGCACTTTCTTTTCAGTGCAAACTGATTGTACAGGTATTTATGAAAGGGGGGTTCTGGTGCACAGTCCGACCAGGCAACACATTTATGATAATTGAAGAATATTATATAAAATTTTAAGTATGTCAGAGAAGTTGCTGACATAATGGTCCTTAAAGGGGTTATCCGGGTATGAAAAGTTACTTAGGGCCGGGCTATTTAAAAACAATAAATGTGTACTTACCTCCTCAGCGCCGCGGTCCGTCTGATCTGTGCGCCGGTTTGTTTTACAAGGTTGCACAGGGAGCTCCCTGCGAGCCGGTTTACAATGTTGAGATATAGGGACGGATGGGAGGAGCCGGCCACCTCCCCAGCTGGAAGCCCTCTGTGCACGGCTTCTGTGCCCCTGTCAACAAACAGGGGCACGGATTAGACGGGACATCAGCAGCGCTGGAGGAGGTAACTTCCCGTTTATTATTTGTCCACTTATGAGCACCACTGACAAGTTTATATGGATATGTTGTTTTATACCCCAGAGCTGTGTTTACAGCTAAATATTTTTGGGAAAAGGCAATTATTTTGCTGTTTCAGGCAAATTTGTAAAAGTTTTTTTGTGGACAAGACTGAAGTCTATTGCACACCCAACCATTCAAGCCAAAGAGTCTTCTAAGCGACCAAAGCTTAGGGTGAGTTCATCATACTCCCCCTTTAATTAAAGTGTACAGTGTCTCTCAAATTATAGTATTGTGCCTGTTATAAATTATTCTACTAGTGATTTACATATATACTTAACCAAACACCATTTTGGAGTTCAATACAAACGTACAGTGCTAGAACCGGGCTGTGTACAGAAACACCGCACCAGGACCAAATTCCTGGTCCCTATATACAGATTTTACATATTTATAGAGTCCTCTCATTTACATGTATACAGTACCCCCATAATGAATGAATACATGCAGGTCCCCCTTTTAATTCATAATGTGCACCCTGTAACAAATATAGATACGGTGTCCCTTGTAATATATACATATATATATATATATATATATATAAATATATTTTATGTATAGCATCTGTATACAAATCATTGACCACCAGGACATCAACCCTGCAGAATAGGAATGCTATGGTGGTAACCCAATAGAGAAAACGAAAGAATAAAGAATCCAAACAATGAATATTCAGAGCAACAGCTTAAAAACAGGATACCCCCCAACACACACACACACAAGTTTATAGGTATCTAACACACTGCCCACCCCCAGTATACAGGGAGCCAGCACACTGCCCCCCCAGTATATAGGGAGCCAGGACACTGAAGTCCTCCCCAGTCTACAGGGAGGCAACACACTACCCTCAGTATATAGGGAGCCAGCACTGTGCCCCCAGTATATAGGGAGCTAGCTAGGGAGCTAGCACACTGCCCCCCCCCAGTATATAGGGAGCCAGTACACTGCAGCCCTCCCAGTATATAGGGAGCCCCAGCAGAATACAATCCCCACACCCCCCAGTATGTAGCGGTCGGAATACTTGCAAAAGACAGAAGAGGAAAAGAGAAACGCCGGAAGGTAAGTACTTAAAGGTTAGGTTATTAACTTAGGTTATTTTACTGGGGTCAGTGGACTGGCAACCCACATTTCTTCCACTGGGTTGCCTCCCTGGCCATCACCCACCAGGGCCAGTGGAAAAAGCGGGCCTGGTCACAAATACAGTAAATAAAGATGTACCCCATGACTAAATTCACAAATTTAATAGGACTAAGATTTACATCAGCTTTGACCTGACATAGAAGTTTGTTAAAATTATGTGTAAGAAATAAATAAAACTATGCTATACCCTTTATGCTAGACTTTTAACCCCTTAAGGACGCAGGGTTTTTCGGCTCATTTCTCGCTCTCCAACTTCAAAAATCCATAACTTTTTCATTTTTCCGTGTACAGACCTGTGTGAGGGCTTATTTTGTGCGTAACAAATTTTACTTTCCCGTAATGTTATTTATTTTAACATGCTGTGTACTGCGAAGCTGAAAAAAATTCCAAATGTGGAAAAATTGAAAAAAAAACGCACGTCACGTTCTTGTGGGCTCAGTTTTTACGACTTTCACTCTTCGCTCCAAATAACACGCCTACTTTATTCTTTGGTTCGCTGCGATCGCGGTGATACCAAATTTATACAGGTTTTATTGTGTTTTAATACATTTTCAAAAATTAAACGAATGTGTACAAAAAAGAAAAAAAATTTTTTGCCATCTTCTGACGCTAATAACTTTTTCATACTTTGGCGCACGGAGATGTGTGAGGGGTCATTTTTGGCGAAATGAGGCGATGTTTTCAATGCTACCATTTTGAGGTCTGTGCGACATTTTGATCATTTTTTATGTTATATAAAAAGGTGTAAAAGTCGCATTTCGGACATTTTGGCGCCATTTCCCGCCTCGGAGGTCACTGCCGCCCGTAACCGTTTTTATATTTTGATAGATCGGGCATTTTGGGACGTGGCGATACCTAATATGTTTGTGATTTTTACTGTTTATTATGTTTTATATCCGTTCTAGGGAAAGGGGGGTGATTTGAATTTTTAATATTTTATTAATTTTTTTTATTTTTTAAACTTTTTTTTTCTTTTTTTTTCCTCTATTTTTTAGACCATCTAGGGTACATTAACCCTAGATGGTCAGATCGTTCCTACCATATACTGCAATACTACAGTAGAGCTACGGCGCAGAGCGTTAAGGGGTTAAGAAGCCTAGTGATATGATTTGGGATAATAGCTAAACAGTCTTTATTAAAACGTATAGAAACCCAACTGTGGACAGCATTGTTTCAATGTCATTGCATTTTGTCAGCATAGTGTTGGAACTGTTTGAATGAATGCTACACTGGGGATTCTGAGAAAGATATAAAGGGATAAGTTTAAAATGTCACTGACCCATCCCTACACTGTACTGACAAGATGCAGTGATAAGACAGCGTCTTGGAAAAGGCTAACTGGTGTGGCTTTTATTCAGCGCAGTGTCATTAGGTTCCTTGAAAATCAGGTTATGTTGGTGAGTGGTGAGGTGGGCGGTGTATGGGGGCCTAAGGCAGTGGATAAGGAGATCCACAAGTTACAGAACAGTGGTGAGGATATATGTGCCAGTAAATTTACTTTAAATCAGACAAATAACTGTGGAAAATTAAATTGTATGTTCACAAATGCCAGAAGTATCACAGGCAAAATGGGTGAGCTTGAGGCCCTGATATTAGTGGAACGATGTTGTTGGTGTAGTAGAGACATGGCTCGATGCATCGCATGATTGGGGTGTTAATATTCAAGGTTTTACACTCTTTCGGAAAGACAGGGCAAATAGGAGGGGAGGTGGTGTATGTCTGTATGTCAGAAGAGACTTAGAAGCGATTGTGAATGAGTCAGTGGTCTCAGAAGAGTGTGAGGAGGCTGAAACTTTGTGGGTTGAGATTCAAAGCCAAGAGAGCTTTGAGAAAATTATTTTTGGTGTCATTTATAGACCCCCTAACATCTCTGAGGAAATAGAGGGTCACCTATATAAACAGATGGAGCGGGCTGCACAGGGGGGGACCGTTGTGATAATGGGAGACTTTAACTTTCCAAATATTCACTGGGGTCAGGGCTCGTCTTCATCTATGAAGGGGAGACATTTTATCAACTTTCTGCAGGATAATTTTTTGTTGCAGCTTGTAGAAGATCCCACAAGAGGTGATGCATTGTTGGACCTTGTGATTTCTAACAATGAGGAGATTATCCAAAATGTCAGTATCAGGGAACCCCTTGGGAACAGCGATCATAATATAATTATGTTCCTCTTAAACTTTAAAAAACAGAAACAGGTGGGAAAATCGAAAACTTTGAATTTTAAGCGGGCTAATTTCCAGAAATTCAGGGCTGCACTACAGGATATAGACTGGGATCAGATACTGTCACATGGTGATACTAATATTAAATGGGAGAAATTCAAATCTATCCTGGGTTTCTATACTTCTAAATTTATTCCAATAGGTAACAAGTATAGACGGGCTAGATTACACCCCTCGTGGCTTACAGCTACAGTTAAAAGGGCAATTAAAGAGAAAAAGAGGGCATTTAAAAAATATAAATCTGATGGGTCACCTGAGGCTTTCAATACTTACAAAAAAACTTACCAAAATCTGTAAAAAGGAAATCAAATCAGCCAAAATACAAAATGAAAGACAGGTGGCCAAAGATAGTAAAACAAATTCCAAGAAATTTTTTAAGTATATCAATGCAAAAAAAAAATGGGTCGGAACAGGTTGGACCCCTTTATTCTGAAAATGGGGCATCGGTGACTGGAGAACAAGAGAAGACGGAGATAATAGGTTTTTTAGTTCCGTTTATATGATAGAAGAAAGAACTTCTGACGTGGGTGGTGCCAGTGCGGGTCATGGATCCTGTGATATACTAGACTGGCTGAATGTAGACATGATCCAATCTAAGCTCAATAAAATCAATGTGTACAAAGCTCCTGGACCAGATGGGTTACACCCCAGAGTTCTTAAAGAACTCGGTTATGTTATTGCTGTACCACTGTCTAAAATCTTCAGGGATTCCGTAATGTCTGGTGTGGTGCCAAGTGACTGGTGCAAGGCAAATGTGGTGCCAATATATAAAAAGGGCTCTAGAACTTCGCCAGGCAATTACAGGCCTGTAAGCTTAACTTCCATTGTGGGGAAAATACTGGAAGGGTTAGTAAAAGACTATATACTGGAGTATGTGACATCAAATAGTATAATAAGTGACAGCCAGCATGGGTTTACTAAGAATAGAAGTTGTCAAACTAACCTTATCTGCTTCTATGAAGAGGTGAGCAGATGCCTGGATGGAGGAGCAGCTGTGGATATTGTGTTCTTGGACTTTGCAAAGGCATTTGAAACTGTCCCTCATAGACGCCTGATGGGTAAAATTAGGGCTATTGGTTTGGCAGAAATCATTTGCAATTGGATTGAAAACTGGCTGAAGGATCGTATCCAGAGAGTTGTGGTCAATGATTCCTACTCGGAATGGTCACCAGTTATGAGTGGTGTACCCCAGGGTTCTGTGCTTGGCCCACTACTATTTAATATATTTATTAATGATATAGAGGTAGGAATTAATAGCACAGTAGAGAGCTTCAAGTAGGGTCTAGATGCCTTTTTAAACCTAAATAACATTGATGGTTATGGTTGGTTCCAATCCCTTCCCTTCCTTGGTTGAACTTGATGGACAAGTGTCTTTTTTCAACCGTATAAACTATGAAACTATGAAGATATGGAATGAGAGGGAGCTGTATTATTTAAAGGGGTTGTCCACCTTTGGCAAATTATTGATATTGTTTGAGTAATGAAAAGTTATACAACTTTACAGTAAACTTTCTGTAGAAATTCCTCTCTATATTATTGATCTTGCTGTCATTAAACAGGAAGTTTCATTGTTTGCTTCCGTGGATTGAAATCAGTCCCTGGTCATGTGATGTCCCACAGGTGCATGGATCATTATAACACACAGCTCTGATTACTCTCTGTGATATAACGAGCTGTGCACCTGTGTGATATCACATGACTAGGGAGAGTTTATTATTTACAGAAAGTAAACAATGGAGCTTCCTGTTGAACATCAGCAAGCGGAGATCTAGAAAACTAGCAGCTACGTGCAGCTTCCTCTTTAGTTACATGGCCAGTTTGCAATATAAAGCACAGCCACTACACAATGTATGGTGCAGTGCTATGTAAGCAATGAAGAGGTTGCACCACTTTCTCATCAAACAGTTGTCCAGAGGGGGTGTCTAGTTTCTGAATCCCCATCGATCTGAAATTGATTGCATACCTTAAGACAATACTTACTCTGCCCCTCTGTTCCTGAACCTGCCCCTCATTTAACACTGCTGGAGGTCCTGTGATACTACTGATTTGTTACATGCCAATAAACAGAAGGTCAATGCCACAGCCAATCACAGGTTTCAGCAGAAGCTTCTACACAAAAGGCACATCATGTATCGACTTCAGCCATGGAGCACCACTAGGTCATTGCAGGATTTCACAGGGTGCAGCAGCATGAACAGGTGCTTGAATGGGTGCTGACCACTTATAGAGTTAAAATGACACACAAAGAGGAGTGGGGGAGGAAAGAAAGCGAAAACATTTCAGAAAAACTGTGCGTTTTTAAAAAACGGATGCGTTTTTTACGATCTGAAAACACACTTAGTAAAAACGGCCCAAAAACGCCACGTGTGTCTTCACCCTTAGGTGAGAACTCAGTGGAGTTTTATCCACAACAGCAATAGCTTCCACTTTACCTCCCACCATGGAAACAATCTTAGGTTAGTAGAAAAGAAAGGTAGATCTGTAAAACAAAAATGTTAGTTTGTAAAGAAGTTGTTTTTATATGTATCTAATTAAATGGCACATGAAATCCCTTGACCCCTATGTACACAAAATACTAATCTGAAGAAGATGTTGTTCTGCTAATCTTCTTTGCTACCCTCGTGCTCAGTCTGGCCGTTACTCACCCGCTACAAGCTTAATCTTCTTTTCCAAGTCAGGCTGAATGGACGTCCTGTGCACATCCCATCATCAACTGTTTACTTGGTTGTGCCAAGATTCCCGGACTAGAGAATTACCTTTAAGCCAACTGGAGCATTCACAGCAGCACAACAAATCACTTGAGATTACATGAGATGACATCATGGAAGTCATATTAGGCCATTCTGTACTTAAAGGAAACCTACCACTTCAAAATGGTCATTTTGACCTAAACATACCTTTACCTTGGGGCATGTAAGCTGATGCTGGAGGTGGTCTTGTGAAGACAGATAAATGCGCAGTTTTGCCAAAAAATCAATTGTTTTCACTAATCAAATAACCCCATTCGGCGCACCAGGACGCTTGGCACTTGGTCACGGTCATGATGATGCACGCGCTTTGCGTGTGTAAAACTGAACCCCCCACCGTCCCTCCCTCGCTCCCAAGAGCCGGTGATGTCACCCAGCTCTCGGAAAACACTGGCGCATGCGCACTGTATCTTCATTTCGCACGGCCGTCCGATTAGTATTGCAGCCGTGCGAAATTAAGAAACGGTGCGCATGTGCCAGTGACGTCACCGGCTCTCAGGAGCAACCGAGGGAGGGTTTTGGGAGCAGTTTCACACACGCAAGGCACATGCATTATCATAATCGTGACCAAGCGCCAAGACTCCTGGTGCGCCGAATGTGGTCATTTGATTAGTGAAAAAATAGATTTTTTGGCAAAACTGCACATTTATCTGCCTTCACAAGACCACCTCCAGCATCAGCTTACATACCCCAAGGTAAAGGTATGTTTAGGTCAAAATGACCTTTTTGAAGTGGTAGGTTTCCTTTAAATGAAACTTGTCCCCAGGAATGTCATTTTTAGCTGGTGACAGGTTCCACTAACCTATGCTATGTTAATTTGAAACATGCCTTTGTCAGCATTCTGAATCATTTCAGTAGTTTATATAAGTTTAATTCACAGTACTTGGCTCCCTGCCAGCAGCCTGTGGTGGGGCCCAAGGGAGGGGGAGCTGCAGCCTGTGTGTGCCTGTATCTCTTAATACCTCCTCTCCTCCACAATTATGCGGCTCCAGCACCCCTCCCCTTTTCTGTTTAGTACATTAAGCAGGCAGGGGAAGGAGGTAAATGGTAGTAAAGGAAGAAAGCATGAGGAGACTGAGACACACACAGGCTGCAGCTGCCCCTCCCGCTGTAGTCTCCCATTGATTACAGGGGTGCTTTACTAGGGTAAGTTTTATATGTGTGACCCAATTAACCCAGTCTTGTACTTTAAATGGTACAATTTCTCAATAGTGGCCAACCCCTTTAAATGGAGTCTTCCAGCTCCTTAAGCATCCCTTAAATAAAATCGGCACTGTGTAGGGCACTTTATAAGCCTTTCAGACATACCTTTTCTGCTTACCAGCAATATGTCATTAAAGAAAATCAAGTCAAGCATGATAAACCATGGACTCCAGACACTGTGCATGTGGTAATCTTGTTGTCCATGGCCTCCTTCCTTCTAAAATCAACTTTTAAAATTATGAATCTGAAGGACCATGCTTAAGCTTCTCAGGCGCTTCCAGCCCACTGTTTGCTGAAACTTCCTCTGCTGCATGGATATTACATCAGACAGAGGGAGGGGGGAGTGCTTTGCATGTTAAATCATAGTATCATAGTATATAAGGCTGGAAGGAGACGCAAGTCCATCAAGTCCAACCTTTAAGAATTAAATAAATGTTTTATCCCCATAACCCATGATATTTTTGTTCTCCAGAAAGGCATCCAGGCCTCTCTTGAACATGTACATAGAGTCCGCCATAACAACCTCCTGCGGCAGAGAGTTCCATAGTCTCACTTCTCTTACAGTAAAGAACCTTTGTCTATGGTGATGGTAGAATCGTCTCTCCTCTAGGCGTAGAGGATGCCCCCTTGTCCTGGTCACAGGCCGAGGTATAAAAAGATCTTTCGAGAGATCCTTGTACTGTCCGTTCAGGTATTTGTACATTGTAATGAGGTCTCCCCTCAGTCGTCTTTTTTCTAAACTGAATAATCCCAAATTTTTTAATCTGTCAGTGTATTCTAGTTCCCCCATTCCCCTAATAATCCTGGTTGCTCTCCTCTGCACCCGTTCCAGCTCTACTATATCCTTTTTATACACTGGTGCCCAAAACTGTACACAATATTCCATGTGTGGCCTGACCAGTGATTTGTATAAGGGCAAAACTATGTCTTTATCATGAGAATCTATTCCTCTCTTGATACATCCCATTATTTTATTTGTTTTAGCAGCAGCCACCTGGCTCTGGTCACTAAAATTAAGTTTACCATCCACCAATACCCCCAAGTCCTTTTCAGCTTCAGTTTTACTAAGTAATTGACCGTTTAGAACATAATTATACTTTTTGTTTCCATGGCCCAAGTGCATAACTTTACATTTATCTACATTAAACCTCATCAACCATTTCTCTGCTGAGGTAGCAGGAGGAGAGGAAACAGTGTAACAGCCTGCGAAGCTGCAGCATGGAGGGGATTTTTTTTGATGGTGAATAAGAGGGTGCTTTAATATGACAGAGAGCTGGGAGCACAATATCAGAGGGGTTACAATGTTAATGGGAGCTGGGGAGAGGAGGGAGACTAAATTAAACTGTGTGTGGGTGGAGCAAGGGTGAAGCAAAAGGTGTAGCTTAGATAAAAATAAATATCTGCAGCGTGCATAGGGACAAAGGGCAGTGCTGCATTTAGTAAATCCATTTGTTTCGTCACCTAGTCATCTTGGTCCTCTGCTGTAATTTTGTGTCATTACAGTTCTTTGTGAGATTACAAGAAGCCATGTCCCTTATATCAAAATCTTGTTCAGTAATCCTTTAAGTGGTCTAAAGTATGAAGGAGATGCCAAAGAAGTCCCTAGCCACAACTCTTGTTAAAGGTACGTTCCAGTTTAGACGAAAACACTAGATGAAATCTTATTATAGAGTCTTAAAAATCCAACTTTTACTTCGTCTACATAAAGTCACAGCAGGGAAATCAGCCCTGAAGTAAAGCTTTCTAAAATAATGGGTAATGATCACCAATTACAAACATGATCCCCATTGGTACTTATATAACAAGTATACAACCACATTAATAGTGTCAGCTTTGTAGAAGTCTAGTGGCCATTCATAGCGCCAACCTCACAGTAAAGCTCATAAATAGCGCCACCCTCATACCAGTGGCCAGGAGAGTAATGACTGTGGTCACAACCAAGCTGTTAAGGGATTAGAGGGTCAGCACCCCATCCTTCTCCAGATAAGCAGCCGCATTCTAGAATCTCATAAAAATACACATGCAGTCATTCTATATACAGGCAGTCCCCGTGTTACGTACAAAATAAGTTCCACAGGTTTGTTCTTAAAGGGAACCTGTCACCAGGAGAGCCATTTTTAGCACTCCCCCAGTCCCCACAGAGCATAGTACATACACTGCCAAAGTGTTTTTGTATAAAAAAATAGGTTTTACAGAAAAAAAGATATGTTATATTGTACCTTTCATTAGCATCTGCTGTGTGACTAGGCAGTTGCCAAAAGGGAGGGTCTGGTAAGGAGCAGTTCCCCCCACCCTTGGGGAACATGTGACCTTTTCAAATATATGAATAACTCCCCTCATTAGGGATTGGCTGTAGAGGAGCAGGGGGCGTCGCTAAGCCCAGTGATGGGTGTTTTCATATATTTGAAAAGGTCACATGGAGTAGCTGAATCCCAAGGGTGGGGGGGAAACTGCTCCTTTCCAGCTCCTCCCAAAAGGCAACTGCCTAGTCACACAGCAGATGCTAATGAAAGGTACAATATAACATATCTTTTTTTCTGTAAAACCAATTTTTAATACAAAAACACTTTGGCAGCGTATGTACTATGCTCTGTGGGGATATTTTTTTTTTTAATTTTCAAATTAACATTAATAAATTCCCTATTTTGTTTTGGTCATTTTGATATATAATATGTATATCTATGTATAGTCTCGGGCAAATGGGGCGACTATGGTGATACTTTTTGTAGTGCAGCGGGGATTTTTTTTTATTATATGGAGAAATGTCATTGTATTTTTATGAATATTTATTAATAATTTATTTTTGTGTTTGTGTTTTTACTTTATATGTCCCCCATGAGGTCATAAAAGACCCCTGGGGACATTTTCACTTTTTTTTTTTTTAATTTTACTTTATTTTTCCTCTTATACAAGATTTCAACTTTAACTGAGGCATCTATAAGAGCCTCAATTACAGTGGAAAAGACCACCTGAGACTGGGGATTGTGATCAGAGCTGGACTGAGTGTAATTAAACCCAGCAGCTCTGATTAACCCCGTTAGACCCAGCAGTCACATGACCACCGAGTCTATGGAGACGGTGGCCGCGCTTGCTCCTCTCCTCCGTGCATCGCACTCATTCAGCGGAAAGCTGTGAGGAGAGGAGAAGGGAGAAGCAGTAACGAACCTCACCTACCTTCTCCCCAGGGTCTCCGGGTGCTTCCTGACACCCGGAGACCGGGTCCTGATCCCGCGTCTGGCATCTAAAGACATCGCTGCCTACTCAGGACCTGCACCCACTGGCGTCTAAAGTCAGCGGGCGGTCCGAATAGATAATAAATATGTAGTAATATTACAAACTGGAGAAATGTAGTAGTACTCACTTACCATAAACTCCAGATTAACCCAAGAAAGGAATAGTGACATCTAGTGTCCACAGCTAGAAACCACAGCCTGATCAGATTATTCCTGCCACTCATGCAATCAGTCAAAGGGGTTATCCAAAAAGAAAGTAATTCATGGCCTAAAAATAGCGACTCTCATTGGTTTGCACTGATAAACACAGTACTTTATGTAGTGGTAGTACAGGGCATTGCAGTATTGTCCCATGCTGCAGAAGAAAAAAAAGATTGAATTATATTGTTGAAAAAATATAAGAAGAGAAGCATTGCATTATGTATTACTATGGTGCAAGAAACCTTATCCTGTGCACTCTGGTTGCTCCATGAAACAGGACACTGCATAATGCAAAACTTGGGGTATATGCAGGTTACACACTGTTATGGGGGGATCTGCGGGTATACCTCCCAACTTTTGGGTGAGAAAAAGAGGGACAAAAAAAAGGATTTTTTTTAAAACCATGCCCTCTTGTCCCACTCATAAGCATAGTATAATGTCGACCTGTCCTTCAGCATCTTCTTGTAGCCTCCTCTCCTCCAGCCTCCTCCTGTAGCCCCCAGTCCTCCAGCCTCCTCCTGTGGCCTCCTCTCCTCCAGCCTCTTCCTGTAGTAATCTATGAAACTCAGGCCACATTCACATGCAGCTTTCTTTTTACTGTTTGTTTTAAAATGCAATTCAAATGCTGCGTGTGTCTGTGTTTCTACAGAATTTAACCCAAATCATCTCAGATGCAGCGACACGTTGATCTGTTCTTATGGCAGTGGTAGTTTGGACATTGCTAAATATTGTCGTCTTTGGCTGACACAGTATTGGGGGACATGTGCGCACAGCTTGAAAGTACAAAACCTCAGAAAGCATCCATGCCACCTATAGAGCAATAGCCTTGAAGCCTACAATTTATTAAAGGGTTCAGTGACCATGTGTACACCATGCAGTTCATGACGATACAGATGGAGAGATCAACAAGATGGACTGAAATCTGCCACTCACAGGTAATGTTACAGCTTCCAGTCACACAACACCACCTAAGGTGCAGGCGGTGGTCTAGATGGCCACCAGTCACATAGCCAAGACTTACCCCGCAATCCTTCCCTTGATTATGGACATGGTCACCTGATGGGACTGGAGTCTGGAATTAGCGAAACATATATATGGACCTTATATATAACAGTTAAGGATAGCGTATTGCATGTTGTGACTTCCCTAAAACTTCCATTTAACACAATAGACAACTGAGCACAGACAGGTCCTATGATAAGTCATTGGGGTCCCCTAGGTACATAATTCTAGAGCAGCCACATGCCGGCATTGGTATCCATGACAGCATAATAAACAGCTACTGTATCATACAAGCACGTACAATATATTGCCACATAAACCTAACTATATATACATATGCCTATACTAACACATACATTATGCACTTACAGTTAACATATGCTAACCCTTCCATTTTGGATGTATCATACAGTCTTCCAGGGCTCTGGAGGACACATAGGAGTTCACCTGTTGCAGAAATTAAGAGGAAGGGAACACAATTTGGGAGAGTACACACCACTTCCTGTTTCTTGCTTACTTACAAAGTGCATGAGTTGTGAGCTTCTGCTTCCTTCTTGACCCCACAGCAGCAGGAAGAGTAGGCAAGAGTGTCTGATGTTCTGCAGGCTTCAAAGTGAGAGCAGTTTTGCTTAATTCTGCCTTCCTTTCCACTTCTCTGCTATAGTCTTAAAGGGATTGTCCAGGATTATCAAAATAGTTTTTGTCTTTACTATGGGTCCCCAGGATCGCAGTATGAAAATAATAAACAGCACAAGCACTGTGGTCTCGCCCCATCACTGCTGAGGCTGCATTCCCCATACTTCCGAACCATCCCTGATTAGGTGGGACAGTACCTGTAGCAGGATTTATGTCCCAGGACCACTAAGTACAGTGGTGAAGCAGAGCGCCAGTAGCTTCCAGCATCACCATTGAGCCCTTGCTATTGCAGAGGCCAGCAGGTACAATGCGATCAGGGCCAGCGCCAACACCTGTCATACTCGGGCAAATGCCATGGCCTGGAGCTTATGGGGGGTCCCGGATGGCTAAATATTAGTTCCCAGCACCCTGGCAGCTGGTGAGGAGGCCTGTATATAATGACTCCATGGGGGTGAGGGGTGCAGGGGGAAGCTTGACCTGATAGCTCTGCATGAACATTGTGTTTACATAGTGTTAACATTTTGTTTACTGAAGCAAATGTTAATGCTATTTGCATGTACTGTACTGCCGTTGAATTGCATTCTGAAATTGAATTCAAATTCTACATGTGACCTCAGCCCATGTCAATCAGATGCTGTGCTGCATTTTTATACCCCCATAACCATAACAAAAAAAAAATGTTATTCCCAGAAAACCGCTTTAAAGGGGAAAAGAACATTTTTCAATTTCATTCCCCTAGTGATGATAACACAATTAAGATCATATTTAACCCTTTACTTTCCACTTTTACTCAGTTTTATTGCTCCTATCACTGTCAGTGTAAGATTCCAGAATGTGGACAGGAACATTATGATCTATCTAGTTCTGTGAGCCGACAGTTTGGTTATCAGGGTACAAGGTTTATATACACTTTAATTTACCTTCTGAACATTAACTAGTATCTGACAAATAGAAAGAGAGATGAGACAGATCAGAGATGAGATATATGATGAGATGCATATTACACACTATGACACTCTCCAGTTCTTGTCCATATCAACTACACACACACACTATCAGATGTGATGTGCCTCCCTATCCCTCCCCGGATAAAGAACTTATCTGCATGTAGCCTATAGCTCCTCCCCCTGCTGCTGTTGTTTGCTGGCAGAAAGTCATGCAGGGGGAAGGGCCCCTGCAGGGAGCAGAGAGAGAGACAAGCTTTGTAAAGCCTCAGACAAGATGGCCGCCAACCCTAAAGTCAGAAGATTCAGAGTCGTGACCAGGGGCAACTGAAATTGTGTACACCAGGACTGATAGAGACAGCTTGGAATTATATTGTTAATAACAATGAATTCAAGAATGTGTTATTTTGTTATCCTGAGTACAGGCGGTTCCCTACTTAAGTACACCCCACTTACATAAAACCCCTAGTTAAAGACGGACACCTTAGCCCACTGTGACCTTTGGTGAAGCTCTCTGGATGTTACTTCAGTCCCAGGTTACAATGATTAGTTGTAAGGTGTCTGTAATGAATCTTTATTGATTCCAATTATAGCAAAAACATTTGAAACTACAAATGGGGCAAAAAATGTTTTGTCTG
The DNA here is from genome assembly GCF_040894005.1 of Engystomops pustulosus. NCBI lineage: Eukaryota > Metazoa > Chordata > Amphibia > Anura > Leptodactylidae > Engystomops > Engystomops pustulosus. The sequence goes on along the minus strand of NC_092417.1, from coordinate 143,423,757 downwards.
GATCTACAATTACGAAATATACAGTTTCGACTTGCATACAAATTCAAATTAAGAACAAACTTATGGAACCTATCTTGTACGTAACCCGGGACTGCCTGTACATCTTAGAAACTTGTCTTCGTGGAAATACCCCTTTAATGATTACTTACTGCCTGCTGCCGCTGCAATGGTTATGACAACATACAGGGGTGTAACAAGGAGAGGCTAGGCCCCATAGCACAATTCTGCATGGGGACCCTTCTTCCCTTTAAAAAATAAACATCTTTATATATATATATTGTATATTTATGCACTCATACTCACACATCAATTGTATGTACTCATATTACACATTAACACTATACAGTATATACAACTCATGGAGTATATAAACATATGCAGCATATATACACACATACTTACAACATTCAGACATCTTTGTACACAAACCTTTATACAATCGGTCACATTTATACACTCACATACACACACACACATTTATACACTCTTATGCACATATATATATATATATATATATATACATAAACACTCATATAGCATATAGATACAAACATGCAGCATATACACAGCATATACATAAACACACATACAGCATTTACATACACACATACAGCAGATACATATACACTCACCGGCCACTTCATTAGGTACACCTGTCCAACTGCTCGTTAACACTTAATTTCTAATCAGCCAATCACATGGCTGCAACTCAGTGCATTTAGGCATGTAGACATGGTCAAGACAATCTCCTGCAGTTCAAACCGAGCATCAGTATGGGGAAGAAAGGTGATTTGAGTGCCTTTGAACGTGGCATGGTTGTTGGTGCCAGAAGGGCTGGTCTGAGTATTTCAGAAACTGCTGATCTACTGGGATTTTCACGCACAACCATCTCTAGGGTTTACAGAGAATGGTCCGAAAAAGAAAAAGCATCCAGTGAGCGGCAGTTCTGTGGGCGGAAATGCCTTGTTGATGCCAGAGGTCAGAGGAGAATGGGCAGACTGGTTTGAGCTGATAGAAAGGCAACAGTGACTCAAATCGCCACCCGTTACAACCAAGGTAGGCAGAAGAGCATCTCTGAACGCACAGTACGTCGAACTTTGAGGCAGATGGGCTACAGCAGCAGAAGACCACACCGGGTGCCACTTCTTTCAGCTAAGAACAGGAAACTGAGGCTACAATTTGCACAAGCTCATCGAAATTGGACAGTAGAAGATTGGAAAAACGTTGCCTGGTCTGATGAGTCTCAATTTCTGCTGCGACATTCGGATGGTAGGGTCAGAATTTGGCGTCAACAACATGAAAGCATGGATCCATCCTGCCTTGTATCAACGGTTCAGGCTGGTGGTGGTGGTGTCATGGTGTGGGGGATATTTTCTTGGCACTCTTTGGGCCCCTTGGTACCCATTGAGCATCGTTGCAACGCCACAGCCTACCTGAGTATAGTTGCTGACCATGTCCATCCCTTTATGACCACAATGTACCCAACATCTGATGGCTACTTTCAGCAGGATAATGCGCCATGTCATAAAGCTGGAATCATCTCAGACTGGTTTCTTGAACATGACAATGAGTTCACTGTACTCAAATGGCCTCCACAGTCACCACATCTCAATCCAATAGCAGTCGGGAAGCTTTCTGTGCAGGCTGGCTGTGTGGGCGGTTGGTTGGGAGGCTGGCTGTGGGGGCGGTTGGTCGGTTGGGAAGCGGGCTGTGAAGGCTGGCTGTGTGGGTGGTCAGTAGGCTGGCTATGCGGGCCTGGCTGGTTGTACGGTCAACTGCTGGGCTGAGCGGTAGGGTGGTTTACTATCTGCGCTGCCTGGCTTGGCGGGCAGACAGGGGGGAGTCTGCCAGGCCAGGTGAAAATAATCACGGCTAACTAGCTGTGTGGGTGGGCTTCTGGCGGGCTGCCGGGTGGGCCTGGTCAGAACAGCGATGACAGAGAGGTGGCCTCATTACATTGTGGTCAACAGGCCGCTTATACTGCTGTTCTGCTGCTTCAACTTGATGCCCCTTCTGGCAGAGAGGGATGGGCCCTTGTGCAGAGCGGGCCCCGGAGCAGCCTCTGGCAACAGAGGCACGTTCTGTGACTAGATAATGAGTGGTTTAGATGGTGTTGGGCACAGTCATTGGCAGGATCACAGATTCTTGTAAAATTAGAATTATATAATATATATGAATGGGGATTATAGTGCAACAACCCTGACAACACAGTGTTGCGAATTCAAAACCTCCCTCCATATAAGGCCAGCGGCACACGTGGTGTTTTGAGCCCGTTTTTGGGCTGCTTTTGGGGAGTTTTTGGGACCCATCATTTTTGAAAAACGCATTCGTTTTTGACCAGTTTTAATTAAGATAATTTATAAAACCAGTCAAAAAAAGATGCGTTTGCAAAAAATGCATGCATTTTTCAAAAACGTGTGCGCTTTTTAACGGACTGCTTAAAAACGGCCCAAAAACGGGTTCAAAACGCCATGTTTGCCGCCAGCCTAATAGTTTTTTGTCAAGGAGATATTAATCGTGAATGTATAAGATGGGTTTAACTATAGGGTAATTACAAACTTTGTTTAAATATTTGGCATCTATTGAGGCGTCCAGGCAGCTTTTATGACATCCTGGAGCTTTAACAGCCTGATAACCTCTGAACTGAAGACTGGTCTGTTCAGACCCCAAAGGACGTTTGGTCTCCCTACCCCCCCTCTTCTGCATCAGGATTTGGAAACAAAGAACTGTTTAAATATTCCTGGACTCTCCCCCCTCATTAACACTTTGCCCAATTGTGAATGACCCTCTGGACTAATTAATGAATGGGAGGTTCTGAAATCTGAACCAAACTGTAAAGATATAAAACAATATGAAATCCAGGAATTGGTGTTCACATTTTGGGGGCTGCTTGACAAGCGGAGTGTGTTCCTTATTTCTCCCACCTCCAGGGAATCAGGATTTACTTTAAGTTGTAAGTTTCTGTTATTTTTCTCCCTTTTTATTTTATAACTGTTTTGCCGTGTTGTGTGTCATTTTATTTTGTAATTCTTTTGTTTTTAATATCTTTTTATGCACTGATCAACTTTTTGTAATTAAAGCTTTTCACTTTAATTTTGGTCCCTGTATGCTCTGCAAACTCATAGCCTTGTGAAGTGTGGTTAGCTGTGTGACTGCTAGAGTGCTGAGTGTGCATGTCTAGTGGTGTGACAAGGTGACTGCCTGAGAAGCAAGAGTTGTTGTAGAGTGGGATACTTATTGGTCCCAGTATAAATGCAATAAGTGGTGGCAGCGGTTCTGGTTCTGGATCTGTATGAGGTGTTATTTATGCTCAATTTGTGTCCTGAGTGAAAGGTGAGCGCAAGTTTGAGTAGGCTAAATTAACCCGTACAGTTGCACCCCACGTCACGTGACGAGGCGGCGGCGTCCTCGCCGTGACATTTTTCTTTTTGCCTAAGCAACCCAGGGAGACTTCAAGTGTCTGGAAATACAGCTGATAAATATCTGCCTGAGAAGGAAGGTGTAATTGTGTGACCACTTAGGGTGGCGACACACATGGCGTTTTTCGGCCGTTTTTAGTTAGTGCGTTTTCAGATCGTAAAAAACGCATGGGTTCAAAAACACCGGCATTTATTGAAAACGCATGCATTTTTGACAGGTTTGACCAATTATCTTAATTAAAACTTGTCAAAAACGCATGCGTTTTTTAACGCACACGTTTTTTCCCTATCTGAAAATGCACTACTAAAAACGGCCCAAAAACAGCCTAAAGGCGCCACGTGTGTCATCACCCTTAGGGTGATGCCACACATGGTCCGTTTTTAAGCATTCCGTTAAAAAACGCATGCGTTTTTTTGTCCGTTTTTTAACTGCGCAAATTTGGAAAATCTGTTAAAAAACGGATGCGTTTTTAAAAAAAAGGATGATTTTTTAACGGATTGTTTAGAAACGGACCAGAAACGGTTTAAAAACGCCATGTGTGGCATCACCCTTAGATGTACTGTTATTATTACAATGTAATAAAAAGAGAATGCTGGTTGGATAATGAGCTTGCTACCTTGCAAGGGGAGTTTATAAAACCCATTGGCTACATATCTTGCGCTCTTACTGCCCAGGATGGAATAAGGAACACATGTGTCTGTGTGGAGACCAGGCCCAATCAGGAATCCACATTTAGGAGTCTGCATCATCCTGCTGCTGAAGCAGCCATCTATCCATCTCCAGCCTGAAGCTACCTTTACCAAGCTGTGAGCATCTCCGGTGGAACACTATCCAACCAGCCATCTTGACCCTGTTGATTGTTACTGCTATTTTTGCTGTTATTTTGGGTTCCTAAATAAACAAACTGTAAATTAAATGCTTCACATTCTCTGCCTTTGGCTGATCCCTATATAAGGCTGTTACCACCAAGGGCGCCCGATCCACCAGGGATCCCTACACCTACATCAAGGTTTCCCCAGGGAGAAACATTCTACATCTTCAGCATCTCCCTCCTTTTCTTGTGCTTCCACCTGTCAGAGACTTGCCAGGCTGTGGACGAAGCTTCTGTTCCCTGGTACCCAGCACCGTGACCGCAGACGAGCGGTAGGCCACACTACGCCAGCCAGAAAAAGGCTAGGCTGTAGGGATGTTGCCGATGATGCGGGATGTTGTATAGTAATGTCTCCTATTCATCCTGAATCCAGTGGGCCTGTCCTTGATTACACAGTCCTCTCTGCCATCACAGGCTGTGGGAGGTATGTTCCAGGTTGCAACTCCTCCAGACACAGATATAGTTGAAAGAAATGATGATGAGAGCTGCTAGCTATGCGCAGTACTATTGAGCCTCAGTGGCCCATATTTAGGACACTTATCTTTGAAGGACCTCTGTCGATAAGTATTTGCACCATAGCTCATCTTTAATAGTTGCTGCATCTAGTGTAGCTCCATTCTGCTAGTGTACTCCACCAATTGTGGACTGATGGTTAAATATGGACTATGTTTAATTACAGAGAATTTTGCAATGTGTTTATGAACAGTTGCTTGTCTAGTGAATTTGTGAAAGTGTGTGCCAAGTATAAAAAACAGAATTAACAAAAATAAAGTGCCCTGTCATGGTATGTATGTCTTCTGTGAATCAGCAAGCACCCTGGTAAAAAAAAAAATCTTTTATTTTTTTTAGGATTTGTTCTGCCTTTTTCAGATAATCATAAAGAGGGTGGGCAGTTGGATATCTGTCCCCTATTTTAGCTTTCAGAGGATGACTGGACCAGTGTACAAGCAATGTCACCTCCTGTTTCACCCCTTCTTTTTTGTGAGCTCTTGCAAGCAGGTTCCTCCTTACCATTGATACAGGCAGTCCCCGGGTTATATACAAGATAGGGTCTGTAGGTTTGTTCTTAAGTTGAATTTGTATGTAAGTTGGAACTGTATATTTTATCATTGTAATCCCAGCCAGAACATTTTTGGTCTCTGTGACAATTGGATTTTAAGAATCAATCAAACACAAAAGCTTCATTACAGACACATTTAGTAACTGTTACAGCTGATCATTGTAGCCTAGGACTAAAGTACAATAAATTACCAATATCCAGAGGTCCGTTTGTAACGAGGGGTCGTATGTAAGTCGAGTGTTCTTAAGTAGGGGACCGCCTGTACATCTGACCATCTTATTATGCTGTCTTATTTGTTTGTAAATGTATAAAGCGTCCTTCAAGGGGTTTTACCATGAAGACAAGTTGAGCCCTATTCACGGGATAGGGCCTAACTTGCTGATCAATGGGGGTCTCAGTGCTAAGACCCCTGCAGATCGCAAAAACGAGGGGACCAACGGCCCCCTCGCCACTCCTCAGACTAGTGGAGCAGACGGCCGCACATGACCGTTCTGCTCCGTTAATCGCTCGGTGATCTCCGTCAGCTTCATAGAGATAAATGGAAGGAACGGTCATGCGCGGCCGTCTGCTCTATTAGTCTGAGGATCGGCAGGGGCGCACCTGCCATGAGGCGAGTTGAGAACTTCACGCCTCCTGCTGCATGAGGGGGCGGCATCGTGCAGCTGCTACAAGGCTGCCCGCCGGCCAACACAGCCACCTGCCGCCACAGTCGCCCGCTATGTATATGCTGTATGTTTGTGTGTATATGCTGTATGTATATGCAGTATATGTGCTGCATCTATCTTATACTACATGGCAGCACGCTGTATCTATCTTATACTACATGTCGGTACGCTGTATCTATCTTATATTACATGGCGGTACGCTGTATGCATTTTTTACTACACAATGAAGCACGCTGTATGTATGTTATACTACCTGGGTGCACGCTGTATGTATTTTATACTACATGGCGGCACTCTGTATGCATTTTATACTACATGGCGGCACGCTGTATGCATTTTATACTACATGGCGGTATGCATTTTGCATTGCTTTATTTTCACACCAAACCAATATGACACATCTGGTCCCTGATATATTACATATATGGGGGGGGCATCTCTGTATAGCTCGCCTTGGGCAGCAGAAAGGCTTGGTTCCCCCCTGAGGAGTGGCGAGGGGTCAGCACTGAGACCCCCACTGATCAGCAAGTTAACTTGTGTTTGTGGGAAAACCCCTTCAACAATGGTGTTTTTAAGATTAGATTGATACCAGAAAAGTGAGAAAAGTGTTTATTGTTGCAAACAGGTCTTTCCCAGGCTCCTCCTCTCTGTTTTTTTCTCTATTCTGTAAAATTAAAAGCATATACTCGCCTCTGCCTATTCCACTTCAGCAGTCCTTGCTCTGCCATGGCTTTGTGCATTTCTGAAGGCAGAAGGCATGATGACGTCATCACGTTTTGCCTGACGACCTCTGCCGCACATGGCCATGGCAAAGACTCAATGGTGATGAGGGGGCTGACGGCACCTTCAAACTCAAAGCTCTACGTCCATGCAACGGAGTTGCTATATTTGCATTTGTTATCGCTGGTGGAACTACTAACAACCCAATATTGAGCCTACATATGTACAATTGCCTAAAAGCCCTAGTATAATTACCTAATATGTAAAGAAGCATTATTAAGATTTTTGTTCTCTGTTATAGGTGGATATGTAAAGTTTGGTTGTTGTCGTCACTGCTTGGAGAAGTATTATGCTACTTGAAAGTGAAGTACATCAACTTGAAGAAAGTTTTTGAAATTTAGGAATTCAACATCAAGTGCACTTACTATTTGGAAGACTAAAGTATTGAAAGATAAGAAATGTCCAACTGGGACCTTAAAACAGTCCTGTCTCACCAATGCATTTTCCTCCCAATGTTCACTCTGCTGAATCAAGGTCCATTTTACTCTTGTATCAAAAACCCCCAGGACATTAAAAATTCCCCTAGTAACTGTTAGTCGGCAAAGTTTCTGAGCTTCGGCGGAGTGAATTGAAGTGGCGCTCAAACAGAATCAGTATCAAGGTGCAGTATTTAAAATAAGATTTTGTTGCTACACGTTTCAGTCCGGGACTCCGAGATTGTGCGGCAGATTTACAGGCTGTTACAAAAAGCAGAACATGCCTCGTCTAACCCCCTGCTTTGTCCCTCTATCCTCTGTCTGTATAATCTACAGCATGATGAAGAAAAGGTGTCCTCACCTGTGTCATGAATATCATTGAGAGGTCTGCTTTAGAGTTAATCTTAATTTCCCCTTTTTTAATTTTACATATTTGTATCCACATAGATCGGAGCTAATTTTCAGCTACCATATGAGCCTTGTTAGACAGCATCTATCTGGCTGTACATCTATCATCATTCTGATGACACAGCAACCTCAAGGCACGTGAAAGGTTGCAGGTCATCACATTACTCATAACAGATTGTAAAGCAGGATCCTGAAAGAGGAAGTGTTCACAATTAAGTAATCCATCTCATCTGACTCCACAGCTTGGCTAACACAATATGTGACTTAAAGTTCACATTATCATCCTATGTACTCTAGGGGATGACAGCCATAATACCTCCAATATAACACAATGGGGGTATCTATCAAGGCTTCTGCGCCACGCTTCTGCCATTGAAGCCCTGAAATAATCGCAAATGTTAGCTTATTGTTAGTACTTGCGATTATTTTCCCTTTTTCCGTCACCTCCACGCTGGGGCTGGATGCAGCCTGTGGTAAGTTTGCCGGTGTGGGGAATTGCTGTCTCTGCTCCTATGTACTCGCTGCAGCCAGCGAGCAAGCGCCGTTGTATGATAAATCACCCCCAAGATCTCTAACAATCATGAGGAGGATAATGTGACGATAAGCGAAATCTATTTTTGCTATACAATGGGGCAGATGTATTAAAAGTGACTGAAAGTAAGATTGCACAATGCTCTGCAACAGGTTTGTCATAGTGTCTTGTAATGGGTGCTAAATCTTGCCTAAGACTGGTATAAATTTACACTTCCTATTAGCTGGCTTAAATTATGCCAAAAATGCACTAAAATGTTGGCCAATTTAAAGACCATTTTTCCCATAATGCTCTTTTATTTGGCAAAACTTGAGGGGGTGCAGATGCAACCGGGCCAAGAGACTTAGGGGGCCCATGAGGTGTCACTTTCCCATATGAGAAGACTAGTAGTATAAACCATACAGTACATAATAGTGAGGGACCCGGCACAGACTTTGCACTGGAGCCCATCAACTTCAAGTTTCTCCACTGTTCTTAGAATACTGACGCCGCAGTTTGGACAGCAGGTAGAGAATCCTTGCATCATAATTCACTCCTGCAGGGCTGTTTCCACGGACTCCAGACTTCAGTATGAGAAATCATGCTCCAAGTCACATAAAAAACTAAATATCTCAGAGTTTAACTTCTCTCTCTCGCTTCATGTTAAAGAGAGCTCTGCTATTTTGTCCAAAGACTGATTGGGTCGCGAAGGGTATTTTTTTACAAAGTCTGACACTGTCCATTGCTGCCAGTGTCACATTGTGTAGGGATATGCGTCTGGCTCTAGGAGATACCAATTTATCAAATTATTTATTCTAGGAGGAATAACACAAGAAAAAGCAGCATTACAAAATTGTAATAATATGGGGAATACAGGCAGTCCCTTGGTTACATACAAGGTAGGGTCTGTAGGTTTGTTCTTAAGTTGAGTTTGTATGTAAGTCGGAACTGTATATTTTATCATTGTAATCGCAGCCAGAACTTTTTTGGTCTCTGTGACAATTGCATATTAAAAATGTTGGGTTGTCATAAGAATCAATATTAACACTAAAGCTTCATTACAGACACATTTGATAACTGTTATAGCTGATCAGTGTAGCCTAGTACAATAAATTACCAATATCCAGAGGTCCGTTTGTAACTAGGGGTCGTATGTAAGTCGAGTGTTCTTTAAGTAGGTGACCGCCTGTACATCTGACCATCTTATTATACTGTCTTATTTGTTTGTAAATGTATAAAGCGTCCTTCAAGGGGTTTTACCGTGAAGACAAGTTAAGCCCTATGCACGGAATAGGGCCTAACTTGCTGATCAATGGGGGTCTCAGTGCTAAGACCCCTGCAGATCGCGAAAACGAGTGGACCAACGGCCCCCTCGCCACTCCTCAGACTAATGTACCAGACAGGGTAGGGGACCGTTTGTACAAGTATTTACTAAAACAGGATAGGACTGATACTTGTTCTAGCTCAAAATGTTACACTTTATTGAAGGAGCAGAGGATGATACATTGGGGCACATTTACTTACCTGGCCGACAGAGTTCCCGAGATACATACTGTCCGACGATTATGCACACTGCAGCGATTCACTAACATTGTGCTCCCCATATCCTGCATGTGTCGCTTCCCCACTCAGGTCCGCCAGAGTTCACCATCTTCTTCCTGGTGTATGTAAGTGCATTGGTTGCGACACATTTTAAAAATTAAATCCCAATCAGTCAGATCGTCCGACTGCACGTGCTCCGATTTGTGTCGCATGAAAGCCAGCACCGATGCGCCAAAAGCCGATCGCGGCCGCCAAAATCCCCTTCTAAATGCCTGTCCCAGCAGCGCAAATCCGAAAACGTCCGAATATCCCACAAAAGTGCGGTCTGCGGGACCCTTAGTAAATAAGCCCCATAATGTATAAACATCAATGCAGACAGTAGGGTAGACATTTGAAGGAAGAGCTGTGGAATTTGAAGGTACTATATAAAGATTATTATTATGAATGTATGTGTACAGTGATCTTGGAGGGTGTAACATTAGCATGCTGAGTGCTATTCTGAGCAAACACCACAGTACAAGGAGGATTAGGGAGATTTGTGCCCCCCTCCTCCTGGTCACATGATTACTGGGTCAGCTGACGCGTCTCATGAGATAACTGAGACTGCTGGGTCATTGCTGACAACAGAACAAAACACAGCGGAGAGAAGTATATATATATATATATATACAGAACAAAGGGGAGCGCACACCCCGCCACCATGGATGTGTCTGCAGCGTGGGCTCTGCTGCTCTGTGCCCTGGTCCAGCAAGGATCTGCCCTCATCAGGTCAGGAATAACACACACACACAGTATAATTCACATATGTTTAGCATGTAATAAGACATGCGGTCTGTAATAACTAACCTTTTATTCTGTATATGGTCTATCTATCTATCTATTACTTTATAACACTGTTATCATAAGAGTTCAGTTATTTATGATTATTAGTATTATAATTTAATAATAATAATAATATTTACCCCACTTTACTTGTATCGTGTTTGGCTGAAACTCATATATTTGATCTAGCGATCTAGTGATTAGTATTGCTTCAGGGCATTACTTATTGTATTTATCTATTTGGGTTAATAATTATATCCTGTTACATTATGCAAAACATATGCCATCCATCCCTCCAGGAGTGATCCTAAATCTATGTATATTGGGGTATATCTATGAATCCAGTTCCTCCAGTTTTCTGTACATTGTTGCAGAATACTGTGCACCACAATTGTACACAGTTAAAAGAGTAAGTCAGCATCGGTAAATGGGTAGCATCACAAATAATTTAACTTTACTCCCATCTACTTGTATTTACCTCGTAATCTCCTACTTTCTTCCTATAGAGCTGTAGATAAAATTGCATGTGTGTCTGATCCAGAGTGATTGTATGTACAGTATATTAATCTGTAGTCATTCATCAAAAAGCAAATCCATGTTTTCTTAATGGAATATAATTTTTGCTTCTATATAAAATTTTAAGCAAATTTGTGCAATATACTCTTATTTGCATTTTTGCTTTTTTATGTATTTAATGTATTTCCAGTACTCATAAGATGTTTGTAGGCTTATCAGTAACAGTATAAGCTTCCACCAGACCCCCCTTGTTGTTTTCACCCAGAAAAACAACCTAATCCAAAATCCAGCAAATTCTAATCCCACTTTTCCTATTTGGGACAGTTATTCTGACTCTCAATACATGAGGCTGGTTGTGTGGTTGCTGAAGAAAACAGGAATAACTCAAGGGAGTTGTCTGGTCACGTCAAGTGTTAACTTGCTGATTAGTTGGGGTCCCAGTGGTGGATCATGAGAAGAAGGGTGCGTTGTAGCCTGAAATGTACCTTTCTCTATATGGCATTTAAGGAGATACCTCCTTCAGCACCATAAACAGTGAATGGAGCAGCCCCCCCCCTTTGCCGCTCCATAATTTGGGAAATATCAATTAATCAGCAGGTATTTTCTATCCTGTGAATGGAGGAAAACTTCTAGTGATCATACAATATCTACTGAAAATAATAAAAAGGCAGGTAGAACGAACACATACAGTACATAAAATACCTATATATGTATATATTATTTATATTACAAGATATAGAACGTATTAGACTGATTACCTCTGAAACATCCCTGCCAATGAATGGGCAGGCTAGTAGTTGCGAATAGCGCCCTCTCTAGGTCAGAAGCTGCTAGGGAGGATGATGATCTCTCTAGGATGTTTCTAGAACTTGGAATATTGAGTAATTGCAGCTGTAGCTACTGCCTGGTAAGACAACAGTTAATAGTGTAATCTGTGACTGTCCGATGATGTTCTGGTAATAGAATCTGGAAGGTGATTGGAGAGGTGCTACCACCTGACCATGGAGTATATAAACCCCACGTGGGCGGGCAGCACATGGTCTTGGAATTCAGTCAGTAGATAGAGAAGCAGGTCCAGTGTGCAGCTCCTGCCAAGCTGCCATCCAGACCCGCTACCAGGAAGAAGAGGTACCTCGGGCCACTGCCTGATATTTTAGGGCAAGTCAGGAGACTTAAGCCCCCAGAGCAGAGGTACCCATCTGGACTCCGCTCCGTCCCTACCAGCCCAGTCTGCACATTTACTTACCCGTCTGGAGAAGTTCACAGAAAGTGCATTGTCCGACGATAATGCACTCTACCGCGATTCACTAAGATCATACGCCCGATATCCTGCATGTGTCACTTCCCCGCTCAGGTCCGCCGGAGTTCACCTACTTCTTTCTGGTGCATGTAAGCGCTTGATCTTGCAACACAGTTTGAAAGTTAATTCCTGCGCTCAGTCTGAATCCGTCGGATCGTGCGGTGGCACGCCCCCTGACTTCTGTCGTATGAAAGCCTGCGCAGCTGCGCCACAATCCAATCGCCTGCGATAGGATTAAATGTCTGTCACAGCCGCGCAAAACCCGAAAAAGTCGGAAAGTCAGACGAAAGTGCGTCCGCGGACCCTTACTAAATAAGCCCCAACGTGTGTATAACAGTGCACCGCCTCCATTCATTAGCGTGTCAGGTCGGGTGGCAGGCCCTCTGACTCCAGGCCACATCTATCAATCTATCAATAGAACATATAAACTATCCATAGAACAGACCACTAAGGAGTACAATAACTCCTATTGATCATCTATAGCTCGGTAGTGATCCATACATTTTACAGCAGATCAGCCCCTCTTTATTTGAAAGGAGCAAAGCTGCATTGACTCATTCCAGCCACTGGAAAGAGAATGGAGCTGTTTTCTCCCTGTTCCATTCTGTATTTTTCAGCTCCAGAGAACAGTAGATCTTTAGGGGTCATTTGGTTATGACTTAGTATATGTCCTCAATATTTTAGCAAAACTAAGCCCCTTAACCCCTTAACGCTCTGCGCCGTAGCTCTACGGCGCAGAGGTATAAGGATTGTATGAAGAGGGCTCACGGGCTGAGTTCTCTTCATACAAAGGTGGGGATTTTTGCATTTTGCAGAAAACCCTCACCGCTAATAACCTATCAACCCTGTCAATCTTATCAACCCTATCAATCTTTTTTACGATCGCCGCGCCCCCGAACGTCATCGGGGGGCGGCGATTGGTTACCATGGTAGCCTCGGGTCTTCTTTTGACACAAGGCTACATGGCTTCTGCAGATTCGTTACAATGAGCCAGTGGCTCATTGTAATGAATGACCTGCAAAAATGCCATATATTGCAATACAGAAGTATTGCAGTATATGGTAGGAACGATCTGACTATCTAGGGTTAATGTACCCTAGATGGTCTAAGAAATAGTGGGAAAAAAAAGAAAAAAAAGTGTAAAAAATATTTAAAAATTCAAATCACCCCCCTTTCCCTAGAACTGATATAAAACATAATAAACAGTAAAAATCACAAACATATTAGGTATCGCCGCGTCCCAAAATGCCCGATCTATCAAAATATAAAAACAGTTACATGTCCGAAATGCGACTTTTACACCTTTTTACATCACATAAAAATGAAATAAAAAATGATCAAAATGTCGCACAGACCTCAAAATGGTAGCAATGAAAACGTCACCTCATTTCGCAAAAAATGACACCTCACACATCTCCGTGCACAAAAGTATGAAAAAGTTATTAGCGTCAGAAGATGGCAAAATTTTTTTTTCTTTTTTGTACACATTCGTTTAATTTTTGAAAATGTATTAAAACACAATAAAACCTATATAAATTTGGTATCACCGCGATCCCACCGAACCAAAGAATAAAGCTGAGGTGTTATTTTGAGTGCACAGTCAAAGTACTTACCTCCCGGTGCCCTCCCGTATCCAGCGCTGCTGTCACTCCGGTCCGGGCGCCATGTAAACAAACATGGCCGCCGGAGCAGCGCTGGACTCAGTTCCGGCCGGACCCGACAACCTTCTGGCCCCCATACACAATGCTGTGTATAGGGACGGATAGGCGGGAGGGCACCGGGAGGTAAGTACAGCTTTATTTTTTTTAAGCAGCCCTGTCCCGGCCACTTTTGTCTTTTTTTCAAAAACTCGGACAACCCCTTTAACCCCTTAAACTAAATATATTTTCATAAACTGCCATTAGAAAGCATTGCCTCTATCCCTTCATTGTACCTCTACATGCCTGTAAACTTAAAGAGGACCTGTCACCCCAAATTAGTGCCCCCTTCCAAACATACCTACTGAATCTACTACCCGGCCCCTTTCTAATGCTGCCCATTTCAAAGCCCTGGCATTAATCAAACTGCAGTAATCAGCACTTAAGGATATGACAAATAAGATACATGATGTCCAATCGACGAACCAGCAGTTCGGCTTTTTCATTAGGTGGCCTTCCAGGCACTCCTCCTTCTTCACAGGCCGCCACTCCCCAGGCACCAGTTCTTTTCCTATGCACTAGATGCTGGCGATCATGGCATCCAGTGCGCATGCACTGCCACATCATGCTGCATAGTGCATAGGAAAAGATGATTTTAATATGATTAAAGGGGTATTCTCGCCTGGGCATTCACATTCAGTTTCACTAATCTTCCATTTATAAACATTTCTTCAATTGGATGTTATTAAAAAAAAATGTTCCTGTGTGAAGATAATTTCTCATAAATGTAGTCATGTTGTCCCTTAGAAACGAGATAGCTTCCTCAGTTACGACCACATCACACTCTGGCAGCCGTGGCCAGACATGAGCTATTGAGTCTTGTCTGACCTCCTGGATTCAGCAATCATTACCACAGGACGGCTGTGGGTCATGTAGTAAATCCCGGACATTTCATATACAAAAACCTTTTCTTTCTTTGTGCAATCCCTCCAGCAGAGGTGGCCGTATGCGAGGAAGCCATCTCGTTTCTAAGGGACAAAATGACTACATTTATGAGAAATTATCTTCACACAGGAACATTTTTTTTAATAACATCTAATTGAAGAAATGTTTATATATGGCAGATTTATCAAACTGAATGTGAATGATCAGACAAGAATACCCCTTTAATGTATGAAATAACTAGATAAAGGATCCTTGTGAGCTGCTCCAACAGGTAGAGGTGACAGAAATAGTGACAGAGACCTGATGACAGGTGTCTAGAGATGAGCGAGCACTAAAATGCTCGGGTACAGGCGGTCCCCTACTTAAGGACACCCGACTTACAGACAACCCATAGTTACAGACAGACCCCTCTGCCCACTGTGACCTCTGATGAAGCTCTCTGGATGCTTTAAAATAGTCCCAGACTGCAATAATCAGCTTAAAATTGTCTGCAATGAAGCCTTATTGATAATTCTTGGTCCTATTACAGCAAAAAAATTTGAAACTCCAATTGTCACTGGGGCAAAAAAAAAAATTGTCGGGAACTACAATGATAAAATATACAGTTTCGACTTACATACAAATTCAACTTAAGAACAAACCTACAGTCCCTATCTTGTATGTAACCCGGGGACTGCCTGTACTCGTTATTCGAGACGAACTTTTCCCGATGCTCGAGTGCTCGTTTCGAGTAACGAGCCCCATTGAAGTCAATGGGAGACTCGAGCATTTTTCAAGGGGACCAAGGCTCTGCACAGGGAAGCTTGGCCAAACACCTGGGAACCTCAGAAAAGGATGGAAACACCACGGAAATGGACAGGAAACAGCAGGGGCAGCATGCATGGATGCCTCTGAGGCTGCTTAATCGCACCATTATGCCAAAATTATGGGCAACAGCATGGCCATGACAGAGTGACAGAATGAAGCTAGATAGCATCTAAAACATCCAATAATTGACCCTGACACTATAGGGGACGGCATGCAGAGGCAGCGGCAGCAGCGGCAGGCTAGAGAGTGGCATGGCGACATACCCTAAATGGACTCAAACCAATGGGTGGCAGAGAGGAACCAAAGGAGGTGAGCAAGAAGCGCTCAAATAATATCGGTACATGATAAAAGTTTGCCAGTATATTTTGTGGATTACACAGCAGGGTGGCGACAAAGTTAACATGGAAGCCATGAAAACAACCCAAAATTCTGCCTGACACAGCTCGTTTGATAAGGGGACCATGTATGGAGGCAGTGAACTAGTAGTAGATTAAAGGTGCTGCAGTTCAAACTATGTTAGTTGGATCTTGGCATGGAGCTGGCGCTCCGCTGCCAGGCGAGCTTTCGCCAATCCAAGCCCCTGTCTCTAGGCTACTCCCCAAACAGCACTTCTAAGAACCTTTTGTATAAGATCAAGTGTAGTAGCGTTCTTATAAGTTTGGGATATGGCGGGTGAGGGGAATGTAAACATCTGCGCAAGAAGCGCTGAAATAATATCCGTAAATGAAAAAAGTTTTCCAGTATATTTTGTGGCTTACACAGCACGGTGGCGACAAAGTTAACAAGTTTGATGTGGAATGCCCTGTAATAGCTCTTGGGCGGTGTGCCTTTTATCATCTAGGCTCAGCAGTTTGAGCACCGCCTGCTGTCGCTTAGCGACGGCACTGCTGCTGTGCCTAGAGCTACCGACTGATGGCGCCATGCCCACGGATGGTAATTCGGAGGAGGAGGAGGTGGAGGAGGGGTGGAAGGAGGAGGAGGCATAGTAGGCCTGAAACACCTGGACCGAGGTAGGCCCCGCAATCCTCTGCGTCGGCAGTATATGACCAGCCCCAGGGTCAGACTCAGTCCCAGCCTGCACCAAGTTAAGTGTAGTAGCGTTCTTATAAGTTTGGAATATGGCGGGTGAGGGGAATGTAAACAGATGCGCAAGAAGCGCTGAAATAATATCCGTAAATGGTAAAAGTTTGCCAGTATATTTTGAGGATTACACAGCAGGGTGGCGACAAAGTTAACAAGTTTGTTGTGGAAGCCATGAAAACAACCCAAAATTCTGCCTGACACAGCACGTTTGATAAGGCGGCCATGTATGGAGGCAGTGAACTAGTAGTAGATTAAAGGTGCTGCAGTTAAAACTATGTTAGTTGGTTCTTGGCATGGAGCTGGCGCTCCGCTGCCAGGCGAGCTTTCGCCAATCCAAGCCCCTGTCTCTAGGCTACTCCCCAAACAGCACTTCTAAGAACCTTTTGTATAAGGTCAAGTGTAGTAGCGTTCTTATAAGTTTAGGATATGGCGGGTGAGGGGAATGTAAACATCTGCGCAAGAAGCGCTGAAATAATATCCGTAAATGGTAAAAGTTTGCCAGTGTATTTTGTGGATAACACAGCAGGGTGGCGACAAAGTTAACAACTTTGATGTGGAATCCATGAAAACAACCCAAATTTCGGCCTGACACACCTCGTTTGATAAAGGGACGATGTATGGAGGCAGCTATATGGACGACTTTTGGAGGTAGCAATGGAGACAACGTGTGGAGGCTGCTATGGAGACAATTCAATTTGGATAGTGCCTGTATGTGGCAGTCCAAAAAAGTTTTCAAACCAGAGGAGCAGGTAGGTGGCCCTCCAGAAAAATGGAATAGATTGAGTGCCTGTATGTGGCAGTCCAAAAAAGTTTTCAAACCAGAGGAGCAGGTAGGTGGCCCTCCAGAAAAATGGAATAGATTGAGTGCCTGTATGTGGCAGTCCAAAAAAGTTTTCAAACCAGAGGAGCAGGTAGGTGGCCCTCCAGAAAAATGGAATAGATTGAGTGCCTGTATGTGGCAGTCCAAAAAAGTTTTCAAACCAGAGGAGCAGGTAGGTGGCCCTCCAGAAAAATGGAATAGATTGAGTGCCTGTATGTGGCACTCCCAAAAATTGTTTAAAACAGAGGACCGGGTCGGTGGCCCTCCAGAAAAATTAAATGCATAAAGTACTATAGCTAGAGCCAGTGGGCCCTGTCAAAAAATAGCCAGTTTCCTCTGCTTTACTGTACAAAGAGGAGGAGAAGGAGGAAAAGGAGGAGGAGGAGTGGATAAATTATTCAGGTTGAGCTTCCTTCACCTGGTGGAGATTGGAAATTAGGAGAAATCCAGGCTTTATTCATCTTGATAAGCGTCAGCCTGTCAGCGCTGTCAGTCGACAGGCGTGTACGCTTATCGGTGATGATGCCACCAGCTGCACTGAAAACCCGCTCGGACAAGACGCTAGCGGCAGGGCAGGCAAGAACCTCCAAGGCGTACAGCGCCAGTTCGTGCCACATGTCCAGCTTTGAAACCCAGTAGTTGTAGGGAGCTGTGTGATCATTTAGGACGATGGTATGGTCAGCTACGTACTCCCTCACCATCTTTCTGTAAAGATCAGCCCTACTCTGCCGAGACTGGGGACAGGTGACAGTGTCTTGCTGGGGTGACATAAAGCTGGCAAAAGCCTTGTAAAGCGTACCCTTGCCAGTGCTGGACAAGCTGCCTGCTCGCCTACTCTCCCTCGCTACTTGTCCCGCAGAACTACGCACTCTGCCGCTAGCGCTGTCAGAAGGGAAATACTGTTTCAGCTTGTGCACCAGGGCCTGCTGGTATTCATGCATTCTCACACTCCTTTCCTCTCCAGGGATGAGAGTGGAAAGATTTTGCTTGTACCGTGGGTCCAGGAGAGTGAACACCCAGTAATCGGTGCTGGAATAAATTCTTTGAACGCGAGGGTCACGGGATAGGCAGCCTAGCATGAAATCTGCCATATGCGCCAGAGTACCAACACGTAAGAATTCACTCCCCTCACTGGCCTGACTGTCCATTTCCTCCTCCTCCAACTCCTCCAACTCCTCTTCTTCTGCCCATACACGCTGAACAGTGAAGGACTCAACAATGGTCCCCTCTTGTGTCTCGCCAACATTCTCCTCCTCTTCCTCCTCATCCTCCTCCACCTCCTCCGATATGCGCTGAGAAACAGACCTAAGGGTGCTTTGGCTATCAACAAGGGAATCTTCTTCCCCCGTCTCTTGTGAGGAGCGCAAAGCTTCCGACTTCATGCTGACCAGAGAGTTTTTCAACAGGCCAAGCAGCGGGATGGTGAGGCTGATGATGGCGGCATCGCCACTGACCATCTGTGTTGACTCCTCAAAGTTACTCAGCACCTGACAGATATCAGACATCCACGTCCACTCCTCATTGTAGACTTGAGGAAGCTGACTGACCTGACTACCAGTTCTGGTGGAAGTTGACATCTGGCAGTCTACAATCGCTCGGCGCTGCTGGTAAACTCTGGATAACATGGTCAGTGTTGAATTCCACCTCGTGGGCACGTCGCACAACAGTCGGTGAGCGGGCAGTTGGAGGCGGCGCTGCGCTGCCCTGAGAGTGGCAGCATCTGTGCTGGACTTCCTGAAATGCGCACAGATGCGGCGCACCTTCGTGAGCAAATCAGACAGATTGGGGTATGTCTTGAGGAAACGCTGAACTATCAGATTTAACACATGGGCCAGGCATGGCACATGTGTCAGTCTGCCGAGTTGCAGAGCCGCCACCAGGTTACGGCCGTTGTCACACACAACCATGCCTGGCTTCAGGTTCAGCGGTGCCAGCCACAGATCAGCCTGCGCCGTGATGCCCTGTAATAGTTCTTGGGCGGTGTGCCTTTTATCGCCTAGGCTCAGCAGTTTGAGCACCGCCTGCTGTCGCTTAGCGACGGCACTGCTGCTGTGCCTAGAGCTACCGACTGATGGCGCCATGCCCACGGATGGTCGTTCGGAGGAGGAGGTGGAGGAGGGGTGGGAGGAGGAAGAGGCATAGTAGGCCTGAAACACCTGGACCGAGGTAGGCCCCGCAATCCTCGGCGTCGGCAGTATATGACCAGCCGCAGGGTCAGACTCGGTCCCAGCCTCCACCAAGTTAACCCAATGTGCCGTCAGCGATATATAGTGGCCCTGCCCGGCAGCACTCGTCCACGTGTCCGTGGTCAGGTGGACCTTGTCAGAAACGGCGTTGGTCAGGGCACGGATTATGTTGTCTGACACGTGCTGGTGCAGGGCTGGGACGGCACATCGGGAAAAGTAGTGGCGGCTGGGGACCGAATACCGAGGGGCGGCCGCCGCCTTTAGGCTGCGAAAGGCCTCGGTCTCTACTAGCCTATAGGGCAGCATCTCCAGGCTTAGCAATCTGGAGATGTGCACATTAAGGGCTTGGGCGTGCGGGTGGGTTGCACTATATTTGCGTTTCCGCTCCAGCGTCTGGGGTATGGAGAGCTGAACGCTGGTGGATGCTGTGGAGGATCGTGGAGGCGACGATGGGGTTTTTGTGGCAGGGTCCTGGGCAGGGGGCTGGCTATCAGCTGACACAGGGGAAGGAGCAGTGGTGTGCACGGCCGGAGGTGAACGCGCTTGTTGCCACTGAGTGGGGTGTTTAGCATTCATATGCCTGCGCATACTGGTGGTAGTTAAGCTATTAGTGGTGGAACCCCTGCTGATCCTGGTTTGGCAAATGTGGCACACCACAGTCCGTCGGTCATCCGGTGTTTCCTTAAAGAACCTCCAGACTTCTGAAAATCTAGCCCTCGCCGCAGGAGCCCTCGCCACGGGAGCTTCACTAGTTGACACATTTGGCGCTGATGCACCAGCTCTGGCCCTGCCTCTCCGTCTGGCCCCACCACTGCCTCTTCCAACCTGTTCTGGTCGAGGACTCTCCTCCGTCTCAGAAGCACTGTGTTCACCCGGCCTCTCAACCCAGCTTGGGTCTGTCACCTCATCATCCTCCGATCCCTCAGTCTGCTCCCCCCTCGGACTTCCTGCCCTGACAACAACTTCCCCACTGTCTGACAACCGTGTCTCCTCATCGTCGGACACCTCTTTACACACTTCTTCCAGTACGTCAACAAGGTCATCATCACCCACAGACTGCGACTGGTGGAAAACCTGGGCATCGGAAAATTGCTCATCAGCAACCGGACAAGTGGTTTGTGACTGTGGGAAGGGTCCAGAAAACAGTTCCTCAGAGTATGCCGGTTCTAATGGCAAATTTTCCTGGGAGGGGGCAGACTGGGGGGGAGGAGGCTGAGGTGCAGGAGCTGGAGGAGTGCCGATTTCGGTGACATGGGTGGACTGCGTGGAAGACTGACTGGTGGACAAATTGCTCGAAGCATTGTCGGCAATCCACGACATCACCTGTTCGCACTGTTCTGGCCTCAACAGTGCTCTACCACGAGTCCCAGTAACTTCAGACATGAACCTAGGGAGTGTAGCTCTGCGGCGTTCCCCTGCTCCCTCATCAGCAGGTGGTGTCTCACCCCGCCCAGGACCACGGCCTCTGACCCCTGCAGTAGTTGGACGCCCACGTCCCCGCCCTCGTCCTCTACCCCTAGCCCTCGGGTTAAACATTTTGAAAATGAGAGTTATAACTTTTTTTGTGTTTTTTTTTTTTTTTTGTGTGTTTTTTAGTTTTTAAAACCAAACGATGCTATCCTATTGCTATGGCTATTTTCTAGCCAAGTATGAAAGCACACTGCTATGCCAGATGAGATGACACTGAGTTATGAAAAAAATAAACGTAAAATAAAAAAGGAAATGGCAGACTGTGCCTAATTGAAATACAACCCCAGGCCCTAATAAATTTTCCCACTTCGGTCTTTGCGATGGATATGTGCGTCACTAAGCGCAAAACACAGTGGTCGCAAGTCTCACTCCAAATTGCTCACAATTTGCTAGTAGATGCAGTGCAGCAACTACAGCCACCAGCAGATCAACCAGAAATCAAATATATATAACGCTACTGTAGGCGTAAGTAAGCCGTTTGGATTCTCCTATGGCTATTTTCTAGCCAAGTATTAAAGCACACTACTATGCCAGATGAGATGACGCTGAGTTATGAAAAAAATAAACGTAAAATAAAAAAGGAAATGGCAGACTGTGCCTAATTGAAATCCAACCCCGGGCCCTAATAAATTTTCCCACTTCGGTCTTTGCGATGGATATGTGCGTCACTAAGCGCAAAACACAGTGGTCGCAAGTCTCACTCCAAATTGCTCACAATTTGCTAGTAGATGCACTGCAGCAACTACAGCCACCAGCAGATCAACCAGAAATCAAATATATATAACGCTACTGTAGGCGTAAGTAAGCCGTTTGGATTCTCCTATGGCTATTTTCTAGCCAAGTATTAAAGCACACTACTATGCAAGATGAGATGACACTGAGTTATTAAAAAAATAAACGTAAAATAAAAAGAAACTGGCAGACTGTGCGTAATTGAAATCAAACCCCTAATAAATTTTCCCACTTTGGTGTTTGAGGTGGATATGTGTGTCACTAAGAGCTAAACACAACGGTAGCAAGTCCCCCTGCAAATTCCTCACAATATGGTACTAGCTGCACTACTAGTGCCAGCAAGCCCAGCCACAAGCAAATAAAAAAAAAAAGTAGAAGGTTATTGTAGCCCTAAGAAGGGCTGTTGGGTTGTTGTAGAATCACTCCTGCCTAACAGTAAGCTAATAGAACACCCTAACGCTTTCCCTGACCAGCAGCAGCTCTCTCCCTAGCGGCATCCAGACAGAGAATGATCCGAGCAGCGCGGGCAGCGGCTAGTCTATCCCAGGGTCACCTGATCTGGCCAGCCAACCACTGCTATCGACGTGTAAGTGTACCACGTCATGCTGGGTGGAGTGCAGAGTCTCCTGGCTTGTGATTGGCTCTGTTTCTGGCCGCCAAAAAGCAAAACGGCGGGAGCTGCCATTTTCTCGAGCGGGCGAAATACTCGTCCGAGCAACGAGCAGTTACGAGTACGCTAATGCTCGATCGAGCATCAAGCTCGGACGAGTATGTTCGCTCATCTCTACAGGTGTCCTTTAAGTAGTAACGTTGTGTTGCACTGTGTATAGCTGAAAAGACCTATGTAGATCTGTGTTATTTGCACACACACATAAAATACACAATATAAATCAACCTTTAAATGGAAAGGGTGAACGCTGCTTGGGCGGATATGGGTACACATAAAGAACCTCATTGTGTTTGGCCTAATCCTAATATACATATTGTGAATTGTAAATACACGTGAATACAAACCACTAAATGCCACTTTACAGGTTACATACAGACTTAGTCTGCATAAACTTATGTAAATACATTCAGTTACTGACCTTGAACTTGAAGAATTACTGCCTGTACAGTTTCCATTGTTCCCGAGGCAGCAGTAGTACAGTACAGTATCACATAGATATCAGTCATTGTTTCTCCAAATTTTAGGAACAGTTTCAGTAGAGGGGGAGGGAATTTATATCCAAGGTTGTTGACTGCTTTCAAATACTATCCGAAAGATTGTGAATGCAACTATTGGGCTAAAATACAGTCTGTAAGTCAGGTAATATGTAGTGTAATGTCTTTCTGAGGCTATTTTATAATAAATTCAGTAGATAGATGGTGTTTTTCATATATCCACCATCCAGAGAGACCAATACATCATTTAGTAGCTGGTCCATTTGCTTATCACACAGTACAGTGAAGGACATCTCATACATAATGAATGTTAGTTGTATTGATCCAGAACAGTACGTCTGCAGCAGCAGAGAGAGACAATATTTCATCGGTTCAGCGCACAAAACCTGGCACCCAATTGAGGGCTCTAAGGCCCCTTTCACACTTGCGTTTTTCACATGCGTGTTCTGAACGTGCTTTTGACACGCATAACTTGCATTGCACTCTGACCCATTGTAGTCAATGGGCTTTTTCAGACTTGCATTTAACCAAAATATACTGCGTGTTTAAATCTCAGCATGCTCTACTTTTGCAAGTCATGCGAGTGAAAAACGCAGCATACAAGTCTATGGAGACGCATCAAAAACGCATTGCACTCAGACACATGCAAGTCCAATTCAAGTATGATGCATTCTTCACGCATCAATTGCCATAGAAAAGATAGAGCTCAGTCCTGAGTCCTTTTCACGTTATCTGCGTGTGAAAAACGCATTGAAAATGCATTGAAAATGCATTGAAAACGCGCATGAAAAACAGACACTGAACAAACTCTGACTGAAAACTGATTGAACTTTGATGAAAAATGTCAGTTTTTCACTGACCAAACCCTGATCACACCCTGATCAGACTCTGATGTGATCTGCAACACAAGTGTGAAATGGACCCATGATGCTAAAATGAACAGAGATTCTTTAGAGCTTTTTTGCTGTAAAAGTTGTATAGCAGAATAATATGAGACGATTTACAAGCTTTATTGATCCACATCCAATATCCATGACCATTACTTTACTGCTGGGACAGACATACAGAACCATCATGTAGATAAACTTCCCCAACTCCCAAAAATGACACAAAAATTGATTGCGGTAGATTTATCATAAGTTTCTGAGGTAAAACTGTTCTAGTTGGGGGGGCGTGGCTGGACCCTGGAGCTAATGGCCGCACACTGAGAGAGCTCCGTACCCCGGTACCCATTTAGCCTGCAAGGAGGGGAGATACCCTGGCCCCCAAAGCCAAAAAGACCCCCAGGAGGGGAGCAAAGACCCCGGGATACCAGAACCCTGTCAGAACGGGAGACACGCTGCTCACCCGCTTCCTCCGCTCCACCGCCGCAGCCAGCACGGACCCGCGATCAGGAAGGAAAGCTGGTGGCACTACGAGGAACCCGGCACGAACCACAGAGGCTCCCATCATGGCTCCTACTCCAGCAGCGGGTAAGCGCGGTTCGTCGGCGGCCACCGCACCGCTCCCGCATACTGCGCGCCATGCTCCCGCCACCACGATGCAGGCCGCGCCTGACCGCCATATTGGCGCGCAACCTAAGGAGCAGCGTGGCTCTCCTGCGGCGCAGCAGCGCCAGACAGCAGCGGCTTCCCCGCGGACCCCAGTTAAAGGTGACCGGCAGCACCACAAGCAAGGTGAGAAACCATGCAGGAGCACCTCACCCCAGTCACAAGCTCCAGAAAAAGGGCAAAGCCCCATAGCTGATGAGCAGGAAGGAAATGGAGGACAGGGGAAGGGTCCCAAGGGTCTCCCCCTAAGATCCCCCCAACTATCACAGCCAGGGGAATTTGTCCCTGGGGTTCCATTTATCCCCAGGTCACAATTGTCAGAGGACGAGCTGAATGCTACCCCCACCCTCACTCGCTATGCAGCGCCCTCCCCAGAGTGGGCATCATCACCTGAGCCATGCAGCCAGGACGCCACAGCAGATAAGAGACCACCGGCATCAGAACCGTACTGGCAGGTCCATCTCCAGAATTTGCCTACTAAAGAGGACTTTAAATCTCTAATTGCTGAAGTCAAAGAGGCTTTCAAATCTGAAATCTCGGAAGTGCGTCGTGATATTCAGTGTATGACGCAGAAAATTGATGTTCTGGAAGCTGCACAGGCGGACTCAAAGCGTCAGATTTCACATACGCAACATGCTTTGCATTCTCAATCTGTTACACTACAAGATATGGCCAGGCACCTGGAGGATCTTGATAACAGAGGAAGACGCAATAATATTCGAGTAAGGGGTCTATCGGAGGTGGAGGGTAAAGAGGATGTGCGAGCCACACTACAAACACTCTTTTCAGCGCTACTAAAGGAACCAGGAACACAGGTGAAGCTTGATAGAGCCCACAGAGCATTGAGGCCTAAACCACTGGGAGGAAACCCGCGGGACGTTATCTGTTGTGTGCATGACTTCGAATTAAAGGAGCGCCTCATGTTTGCGGCGCGGAAAAACAAGAACTTTGATTTTAATGGTGATGTCATACAGCTTTATCAGGATCTCTCCGGGATCACTTTACAGAAGAGGCGGATTTTACGACCGTTGCTGGACATTCTAAGGGAGAATGACATATCCTATCGATGGAATTTTCCTTTTGCTCTGTCGGCCACCAAAGATGGGATAACGGCAACGCTCACCGTGATTGAGGAGCTCCAGGAATTCTGCGACATCTGGAACATCCCGATTCCACGGCTAGACGACTGGGGGGGTCTCCCCCCTCAACTTCGCCAACCGCAGAATAAGAACCAATCACAACAAAAGAGGCGAAGATCACAAACCAGAGCTCCATCCCAGGACTCTTATGATTAGAGGAGAATGCCTGCTAAATATATATCCTTTACAGTTCGGGTTCTTGATTGTTTGAAGGGGGTCTTATGTATGCTTATGTTTGCTCATATTTGGGGGGCTAATCCCCTCCTTAGTATTTTTGGGTAGTAATATGCACAACGGCACCGGGGTTAATCTCTGGAGGGTTAGTGACATATCAAAGTATTTAATCTTGTACAGTTCTGTACTGGTTGTATTCTTTTCCTTAGACAGGTTCCATAGCCACGTTTTTCCCCACTAAGTGGGTCTTTTCTGGATACTGTCCTCTGACCCTGACTTAGGGTCTAAATAGGAGGTGGTGAATCCGGATCAGCCGACTATACTCCCCTACTTTAGGGGCAGACCGGCTGAACAGACCTGCACTAGGGTCAGGAGGCTTCTCCTCTCTCTGGTTATAGAATTGGAAGTTATTCTTGGTTTTTGTTTTTATTTGTTCTTTGTTCGTATTGATTGTTTGTCTCGTGGTGTGCAAGTTTTGTCCCCCCCTTGTCATATTCCTTATGTGTCTATCCTAGTGTTTCTGATATTCTAGGTCTGCACACACCAACACACTTCCTCACTCCCATACTGACGCCTTGCTGTAGAAGCTACATATAGCCTCTCTCATCCCCTCCCTCCCTTGGTTCAGGTGCATATCACGTAGGAGCACGCCTAGGAGCGTCGGTCCGTACGCTCATCATGGTCCAGTTCTTGACGCTAAATGTAAAAGGGCTCAACTCAGCCCGTAAGCGACGACTCACGCTTAACGAGCTGAAGAGAAGTAGAGCAGATGTGGTGTTCTTGCAGGAGACGCATTATGATGCGATGGGGAATTTTAATTTTGCTAAGCATCTTTACCCGATCTCTTATATGGCATCCACAGAGAACAAGAAAGCGGGAGTGGCGATTTTGTTCGCAACCTCATGCCCCATAGTGCCTGAAACTGTGACGTCAGACCCCATGGGCCGCTTTATCATTGTTCAGGGTAAAATGTTTGGTTCGCCTGTGCTTTTATGCAATATATATGCCCCCAATTCATCACAGGTCCGCTTCATTACCAAAGTCCTGAATAAAATAGCCAGACTCCCACCGGCACCTTTACTGTTAGGAGGGGACTTCAATGTCATTTTTTCTGAAAATATGGATCGACTGGCAATCGATCCCAGCCCCACCACTAGGTCGCAGAACACTATTTCAGCGGCTTTCCGTAGAGTCATCAGGAGGTTTGCTTTATACGATCTATGGAGAGTGGGCAATCCGGGTGACCGTTCATTTACCTTTTACTCTGCACCACATGGCACCCATACCCGCATCGATTATTGGTTTGGTGATATACAATTCCTGCGAATGATGCACACCGCAGAGGTGGGAGACATATCGTGGTCAGACCACGCGCCAGTCCTCCTGCAGCTTAGAGAGGGTCCCTCTACAACTAGGGTATGTCATTGGCGCTTAAATGAATCCCTTCTTAAAAAACCCCTGATCCAGGGGGAGCTCAATGGAATACTGCGGGAATACTTCCAGCTTAATGAAGATTCAATTCCCTCTGTTCCTCTGATGTGGGAAGCCCATAAGGCGGTCTTCAGAGGTCATTGCATAGAACAGGGCACCAGGTTGAAAAGAAACAGAGCCCATCTGGAAAAAGAACTGAGAAAGGAGATTGGTAGACAGGAGGCAGCCTTGTTAGCTAAACCAACTAGGAGGAGACTTCAACAGCTAATTGAGGTTAGGGAGCAACTGCGGGAGGTTCAGAATCAAACAGTAGAGAAATTATTGGTATTTACTAGGCAAAGATATTATGAGCAAGCGAACAAGCACCACTTTCTCCTGGCGAAACAACTGAGGGAGAAGAGAGAACACCAGACTCCCCACATCATACGGGGTTCTGGGGGGAATCTATTACATGACCCGAGAGCGATTGCCTCCCGCTTCCAAGAATTTTATGCTAAATTATATTCCCTGCCAAACACCCTACCCCTAGATGAGGGCCTTAGAAAAACGCTGTTACTAGATTTTTTGAACTCTAGCTCCCTCCCTGAACTCCCCTCGGAGGCCATTGAGACGCTCAGCTCAGACTTAACGCCGGAGGAGATAGAGGAGGTGATCAAAGGAATGCCTAATGGGAAATCCCCGGGCCCAGACGGGCTCACTTATCTGTACTATCAAACCTTCTCCCCTGTGTTGTTGCCACATATGACAAAAGTGTTTAACGCGTTCTTACAAGGTGAACCCATGCCTACAACTTTCACTCATTCATATATCACCCTTATTCCCAAGCCTGGGAAAGACGCAACTGACTGTGCTAATTACAGGCCGATTGCACTTTTGAACGCAGATTTAAAAATATTCACAAAGCTGCTGGCCAACCGCCTGATTCAGTGGATCCCTCAGGTAATCCATAAGGATCAGGTAGGCTTTGTACCTGGACGGCAAGGTGGTGACAACACGAGGAGAACAATTGACCTTATTGATGTAGTTAATAAGCAAAATGACCAGGCCCTGATTCTCAGTTTAGACGCTGAGAAGGCGTTTGATCGCCTCAGTTGGCCCTTTATGTTTCAAGTGTTAGAGCACATTGGGATAAAAGGTCCCTTCCTCCAGGCTTTGAGGGGGTTATATTCAAACCCTACAGCGGAAATTAAGCTCCCACATGCGTCCTCCCCACCTCTGCAGATTAGGAATGGTACACGTCAGGGCTGCCCACTTTCTCCTCTCTTGTTTATACTTTGCATTGAACCCTTGGCCTCCATCATCCGGCAGGACCCGAATATCCATGGTATTATGGTTAGAGACAAGGAATTCAAATTATCGTTATTCGCAGACGATATCTTACTCACCCTTACTCAACCTTTAATCTCCCTACCCAATCTACAAGCGAGACTACAGCAGTATGGCCGTCTCTCTGGCTATAAAGTAAACACTTCAAAGACGGAGGCCTTGCCTCTTAATCTTACCCAACCGTTGGTAGACCAATTGAAAGCCACATTCAGATATAATTGGAAAGCAGATGCTATTAAGTACCTGGGGATACTCCTGACCCCCTCTTACAATACACTCTATGGGCAGAACTTCCCTGGCAGTTTTCGGGAAATAAGGACCCTACTTGATAATTGGAACAGCCTCCCCCTTTCCCTCTTTGGCAGGATAGCAGCGGTTAAAATGACCATCTTACCTAAGCTGCTTTATCTGTTTGAAACCCTACCAGTACCAGTGCCGTTGGGTGTCCTGAGGTCCCTGCAAGCATCAATACTACACTTTATCTGGGCTAAAAAGAGACACAGAATCTCCAGGTCTGTTCTACTCGCTCATAAATCTAGAGGCGGCCTATCGGTACCGGATATAACCAGATACTATTGGGCAACACATTTGCGGCGTATCCCAGCGTGGTCTACCTTACTGGCATTCTCTAAGTGGATGGAGATAGAGAAATTGTGGTTGGCCCCTTTCCATCCTAACTCTTATCTTTGGCCCAAAGAGGCGCCTGCGCTACCCGACTCCCAATTAGGCCCCATCTCATTCACAATTAAGTTGTGGAAGGCCTGTCTGACCAGGTTCCCCCTGAGGTCTCGGTGCTCACCTATGCAATCTTTCTTGCACACTCCCCTCATGCAACAAGCCGGGGCTGGGCAGGAAATTAAACCCTGGCACGAGAAGGGTTTGTTTAGGTTTGCAGACATTGTGGATTACCGAGATAGGAAAATTCTGCCCTTCGCTGCCCTACAGGACAAATTTCATCTCCCGCATGCGGCCAATTTTCACTACATCCGAATCAGGCACCTCTTGCAATCTCTGGACAGTGCGGAGGTGGTTTCGGCACCCACTACGTTTGAGCACATTTGCAAAACTGCTACCCAAACCTCTGGCCTTATATCAGATATCTACATGATACTATTACACCCTAACCCAGACGAACCCATCGCATACCCTTACATGACCAAGTGGGAGAGCATAGTAGGGGGACCAATATCGCAAGACACATGGCGGTTGATATGGCATAGGGCGGCTAAGACCTCCTTGTGTGCTACACATAAGGAGAACCAGTACAAACTGATGATGCAGTGGTATCATACCCCATCCTTGCTACACAGACTATTTCCGGATACGCCAGATACTTGCTGGCGATGCGGCTCAGTTGGAGGAACCCTTCAACATATCTTCTGGACATGCCCATTAGTGCAGCCATTTTGGCAGGAGGTAAAGACTCTCCTTCGGGAGGTCGTTGCGGTGGATATTCCACTCTCCCCATTATTTCACTTGCTGAATGCTTCTCCGCACCCCATGGCCAAGGCGACCACGAAACTGAGCTTGCACATACTCACAGCCGCGAGGTGCCTGATAGCGCAATTCTGGAAGAGACAAGCCCCCCCCTCTCGAATGGACCTTCTCTCCAGGGTAAGGGAAATTCGTAGTATGGAACATCTGACTGCCTCCCTGAACAATCGTATCCCATTGTTCGACAAAACTTGGGCGAGCTGGGACCGCTACTGGATAGCGGAGCGAGCAGGAGGAGGAGAGTGACATGGCCAACCCTTTAGTTTCTACCCAAGTGTTATCTGTTGTCATAGTGAGTGTGTCTGGATGTCTTTGTCTGTACCCTTATCCCCAACCCCTTTAAATCGGTTAGGTATAATGTTGATGCCATCTTTAGTATTAGTTCTAGCATCATAAACATACTACACTATTAGTCGTAACCTTTTGATACGCAAATGGAAGATTTAAAATGTTGATATCCTTGGGAGGGGAAAAATTCTGTCTTTCGGTTGTTTTACTGTTGAAAAACTTCAATGTGAAATATGTACGTGATAATTTGTTTGTTATATATTTTTTTGAAAAATGATAATAAAAATACAATTATACAAAAAAAAAAAAAAAACTGTTCTAGTTGCCCATGGACACCAATCAGAACTCAGCTTTAATTTTATAAACAGCTGTGGGAAAATGAAAGCTGAGCTCTGATTGGTTGTTTCAGGCAACAAGAACAAATCTACTCTAAGGGACTTCTGATTAATTTCCCTCATTAGTATATTTTACTAGTGGCAAAAATAGCCATTTCAAGGGCATGGAAATCCCCCACCATCCTATTTGCCATTGTGACATCCAAACAAATGTGGATCATGTTCAATAACTATTTGAATCATTTACTGGCGAGTTTGGTAAAAAAATTTGATAACATTTTGAGTACCTGGCAACCACGGATGTGTGACCCTTTACTTTTGGTGAGGGATCTACAGAATGCTGCAGGGTGAGTCGAGGAGATCCAGTCCATACATTTTCCCTTCTATCCTTCCCCCTCTTACCATATTTTCCAAATCCCATTTGGTGGTTCAAAGTTAATTGTCACTAATGTTATTGTTATGTTCTATCTTTTTTGATTCATATGAAAGAATATTCCATGCACAAATTTCCAGTCTGAGAAGGGGGTTTCTCAACTTGATATTATGTGCAATTGCAGAGGATTTAAGATCTCAAGATGTCATTTTGAGCCTTATCCACTGGATGGTAGCCGTTCTCCTATTTTGCATATCTTGTAGTTTATAATAACCTTTGTGATGATATACCTCCTGCTCCAAGGATCCTGCTTTAGGCTGCATTCACACTGCCGTATGGGGGACATATATACGGCTGACGTATATACAGCCTATATACGTCCCCCACAGATGGGCGCACAGCACCCTATGGGAGCGGCATGGTGCAGCACAAGTGCGACACCTTACCGTTCCGTATCCAGTGAAAAGATAGGACATATCCTATATTTTCTCGGCATACTGCCCCACCGTGTGCCCGCTGTGCTACGGTACGGCGGGCACACGTCAATGTGAATGCAGCCCTTATTCTGTAATATATCGTGCTATATTCAATTAACCTGAGTTGAAAAAAAAATCAGGTATGTATAATATACGATGTATGTTATCTAAACTAATGCTCATATGATCCACCTCAACCTAGGATACCACTGACAAAGTTCACTTCCATCCGTCGGACTTTATCTGAAGCTTCAGGGGAGGTGGAAAACATAATCGGAAGTGAAGGATATGGAAAATATTACCCTGGATTTCCACCAAACGGGGGCCCCACACCAGAGACACTGAAGAACTATCTAGATGTAAGTCATAGAGAATATATGGTGATGAAATTTCTGCAAAATAGTACACATATGACCATCTATAGTTTTCTATAATCTGCAGTAAACGTCCTCCGCTTGTCACCTCTAGGCACAATACTATGGAGAAATTGGCATTGGGACGCCCCCGCAGATATTTACTGTGGTATTTGATACAGGCTCTTCTAATCTCTGGGTACCATCCATCCACTGCTCTCTTCTGGACATCGCTTGCTGTGAGTACTCTACTGGGAATAGCATATCACTTATACTTGCTTATTAAAACAATATATAAGGACAAATATGTTTGTAATGTATTTTTATTTTTGGATATTTAGATTTTTGGATCATGATTCTGTACATAATAAGGGGAGAAGTCGAGTGGTCTGAGCTACTATGAATAGACATACACAATCGTCTAGACATATTCATTGACGCCTATGAACAGTTTTCTGGGCACATGTACCTAATATTTGGCTTGGCTTTTTCTGCTTTATTTGTGACTTTTCATGGCACATGTGCACTTTTGCGACTTTTTGTGCCTACGAAAATCTCCCTTCAAAATTCACCATGGTCGAGTTTTCTGCAGTGTTCTCCAAGTTATCACCCAATTCCTGATGTTAAAGAACGTGTCAGCCAAATTTACCCCCAAAACTAAATATATTTTCATAAACTTCCATTAGAAAGCATTGCCACTGTTGGACATTGTCCCTCTACATTCCTATAAACTTACACAATCAGGTCCTAAAGCTGTGTGCAAATGACCTGAGAGAGGTCCAATGAATCATTATCATATTCAGAAGTCCAGCTACTTCATGGGTGTCTGGCACAGCCACACCCCCAGTGCTTGTCTGACAGCCTGTATGTGTCCTTTTTAAAAATTCCATGAAAAAATAGTACATTGTAGTACAAATCCACACTTTCCCCCTACCAGGTGTAGGAAATTGATCAGAGCTGATCATAACTTTTTGGTGACCTTAACTATTCACACGGCAGATGTATTTATAAGGAAAATCAAACCAGCAGGAAAGCCGGAAAAAAGTAGATGCAGAAAGCCAGACTTATATGGACACTTACTCATAGATCCAGGCACTGTGATTGTGTAATCTTCATATAGTTGTTATCCCTTGCCTCCTTACTTCTAAAATCAACTTTTAAAATTATGCTAACCAGCCCCTCCGAGCTTTAGCTTCACAAGCTGTTACAGTGTGCAAGGAGCACTTTCCCCCTCCAACTGTGGGCTGCAACTTCACATGTAGAAATGTCAAGAGATTCATTTCTGTATGTCTTGAGTGACACTATTCATCTATTCTTTTGCAGTGTTACACCATAAGTATGATTCCTCCAAGTCTTCTACCTTTGTAAAGAATGGCACAGACTTCTCCATCCAGTATGGCAGCGGCAGTCTGTCTGGTTACCTAAGTCAGGACACTGTGACAGTAAGCACTAAAAAAGTCGCCTGTGTGTTATTGTGGTGTTCCTCCGATATTCCTCCTGGAAGTTAAGAATAAATTGAAAACTAGAATGACCTATATTTCTCTATCTTAGTCCTACCCTATTGATAAGGAGAATAGTAATACTCGATTGTCAGTTTATTCACCAGGATTGCTGACAGTACGAGGGGTTGTCATATATTTAAAGAAACAATAAAAGGAAGGGCCGGCGATAGGGGGCAGCAAACTGACCATTTGCCCAGGGCCCCCTGTCCTAAAGGGGCCCCCTGCATGTGGACTTGTGGGGAAATGATGTCCTGTTATTATTGTGCAGGGTTAAAAGAGTCTCGTACTGAATTTGACTGTAAATAAAATAGTTTTATTTAGGGCCTACACTTTTAGTTTTGCCCTGTGAATAGACAGCTAGTGTACATAGACTGCTTTCGCCATATCCAAATCAGTGGGAGGTATATGAGAGTTGGGCTTTTTTTTAGATGAATTGTAATAGTCAGTACCACCGTCCTATAGACTTTTATGGCATACCTTGCAGATACCCCAGAAATGGATAAACACACAACGAGTGCTTGTTCATTGCCAGTACAGAACATATTCTGCTGATCTGCCTTTAGAGAAGTGTATACTGTACATGCATGGCGTCTGAGTTAGATATAAATAGCTCTCCTAGAATACAGAGTAATAAGATATTAGTTTTCAATCCCTCTGTCTACTAGTTGACTAAAATCAGTGGCGGATTAAGTGTCCCATGGTACCTGAGCTGTTCACACAACTAAGCGCCCCCCCCCCCCACCGTCTAAACCCACATGTGGCCAGATGTTAGGACTTAAGTACCACTCTTTAGCCTTAATCTTGTACCTTTTTTTTTCAAACTTTTCAGTATATTGCATTAAATATTAAATGATGCTGCTGGAAAGTACTGCAGATAACAAGCTCATAACCAGAAAAAAGTTATAGATTTTGGAGCCAGCAGCCACAGGGATGCCCCACAGAGTAGCCAGCAGCCACAGGGATGCCCCACAGAGTAGCCAGCAGCCACAGGGATTCCCCACAGAGTAGCCAGCAGCCACATGGATGCCCCACAGAGTAGCCAGCAGCCACAGGGATGCCCCACAGAATAGCTAGCAGCCACAGGGATACCCCATAGAGTAGCCAGCAGCCATAGGGATGCCCCACAGAGTAGCCGTCAGCCACAGGGATGCCCCACAGAGTAGCCGTCAGCCACAGGGATGCCCCACAGAGTAGCCGTCAGCCACAGGGATGCCCCACAGAGTAGCCGTCAGCCACTGGGATGCCCCACAGAGTAGCCGTCAGCCACTGGGATGCCCCACAGAGTAGCCGTCAGCCACTGGAATGCCCCACAGAGTAGCCGTCAGCCACTGGGATGCCCCACAGAGTAGCCGTCAGCCACTGGGATGCCCCACAGAGTAGCCGTCAGCCACTGGGATGCCCCACAGAGTATCCCAGAGTAGCTCCAAATCCCTTCACTATCCATGACATGCTATCATTTTCTCTCTTACAGCAGATACTAGGAGGACAGATTATCATTCTAATGCATTGTTTACTTCTTTCTCACTATTCTATTCTCAGATTGGTAATTTAGCTGTGAAAGGACAACTTTTTGGTGAAGCCATTAAGCAGCCTGGAATTACCTTCATAGCAGCCAAGTTTGATGGTATTTTGGGGATGGCTTACCCACGAATTTCTGTGGATGGTGTCACTCCTGTTTTTGACAACATGATACAGCAGAAATTGCTGGAAAGTAATGTTTTCTCCTTCTACCTGAACAGGTAAAATATCAGAACATACTTGAAAAGTCGTTTATACTGTATTTATAGCAAATGACAAGAAACCCAGCGGTGGGGCATTGTTCACATTTTGTGATCAGGGTAACAATTTTATCTTTCGGAACCACTTTGTTATGGAGGTGTACCATGACTAAAACTGAATTTGGTGAATTAGTGTCTGAGCAGCGGCTACTGGGAGTGCCCTCTGTCCATCCATTGGAATTTGAACTCTTAGGCACCTACCTGTGGGGGAATATGCCATTTATAACCGGTGGTCTTCTGAGTTTGGCCTGGTAATATGTCCAGGTGATAAATACATCAAATACAATGCATTCACACTACAGTATGGGGGACGTATATACGGCCGACGTATATGCGGCCGATATACGTCCCCCATACACTTCTATGGGCTCGCGGCGCCCTACGGGAGCGGTACGGTGCAGCACACGGTGCCACGGCCATACATCGCTATGGAGAGGGGCGGGGGTGAGCTGCGCTCACCTCCTCCTCCTCTCCCCGCGCTGCCGTGGGCCCGCCCGGCGGGCTCACGGCAGTGTGCATGTAGCCTAAGTAAGGAAAACAAGTCCAGCAATATATACATTATACATACCATAATGAACATTCATAAAATAAAGAGTATCTTCCTTCTGCTCTTGTATCCTAAGTATGACACCCCATGTGGACCACATGTCCATTTATCCCCATGGACACAGAATACTCACAAGCAGTAGTGGATTATTATACATTGTTGGTTTGGGGCGGTAACCCAGCGCCCAAGCCTACCAGGGGACCCATAGCCACCCAAACCACCCACAAAATTTTATACTCAGAAAGACCCTCACACCTGAAATCCTTGTACATCTGCATTAGTGGATTATAATACAGGTGGTTTGGGCGGTAGCCCAGGGTCCAAGCCTTCTAGGGGGCCCATGGCCACTTGCATGCACTGGGAAGAAGAAGGTGAACTCCGGCGGGCCTGAGCGGGGAAGCGACACATTCATGATCTTGGTGAATTGCGGCACATTGCATTATCGTCGGACAATGCACTTTCGTGAACTCCGCAGGACCGGGTAAGTAAATGTGCCCCTTTAAGTCTTATATTTGTAGCAAATTCAGTTATGCTACACATGTACCCAAGAGTCATTTCAGGTCCTTTGAAGGTCATCCAAACATCCTGAAACCACAGAATGAAACCAGACAGAAGGAACGCATCCTTCACTTTCCAAGAAGCTGATTCTAGTAACATATGTAGGCAGTGATTCCAGACTTTTAGGGGGTATCATATTCATACAGTCCAGTCTTAATCTGCTCCTTCTCACCAGTGTCTATAAATATGAATACACTAAAATATCATGGGTCTGAATAACTTTATTTACAAAAAGAGACACAGAATAATCTGTAGTATATCGGAATACTGATTTTAAGTCGCATATACAAAATACACCAATTCTCACCTTAATTATCAGTGTACATTTTTATGAATGTTTAATTGTGATATGTACAACTTAATAAACTTTTTGCAGTTTTTTTTGTAATTGCTGTAATTTAGTTAGAGGTGTTTAGTTGGTACGGAAAGGTTATTCTGGATTCTTGAAGAGAATAATGAGGTTTACATTGGTAGGATTGTGTGCTGGCCCTTTAATATTTCAGAGATTGGTTGCCCAGCACCCTACAGACTGGAACAGCACAGGAGTTGGAGGGAGCAGGAAACGTGCAACTCTTGAGATAAGCAGCACGCCATGAAGAAGGCCGCTGATCCGTGATGGTCCTCCATACTGATATATGGGCACATGAAATGTATCATCCTACATTCGAATATATCATTAGAACTAGAAAACATTTATTAGACCCAGTGTTACAAACAAGGAAAGTTGGAAGCTCAAATTGGGCGCTGGTCAATGAAAGCTCTATCCTTATTGGTTACAGAGAAATGCTTTATAGTATGTGACAGGCCTCTGCTTAGATCCTTTCTTTGGGTATATTGGACAATGTGCTGCCATTTTTTAGCTGTCTTTTGACAAAATATTCATTTATTTTCTTAGAAATCCAGAATCCCAGCCTGGTGGTGAGTTATTATTGGGTGGCACTGACCCCAAATACTACACAGGAGACTTTAATTATGTGAATATCACCCGCAAGGCCTATTGGGAAATTCATATGGACCAGTAAGTACAAGGCATAGCACAACATTACAGGTATTGTTTACTATTATAAAATAATCATGTAAGGGAATCGCTGGGTTTAGGTTTGTTTTTTAAAGGAAACCTACCATCAGAAATCAACTAAAGTGGATAGTAACATGCTACGCCCTTATCTTTTTTTACCTAATCCTAAAATACTTCCTAAACTAAACTACACTTTATCTAACTAATATGCTTATCAGCAGAGGCTATTGGGGCGTGGAGTAGCCTCTCCAGGTAGTCGGAGCAATGGCTAATCCCTGCCCTAGTAGCCTCTGCCGATATTTAGAATATTAGTTACATAAAGTGTAGTTTGTTTAGGATGTATTTTAGGATTAGATAAAAATAGGTAAGAGCTTAGTATGTTACTAGTCACCTACCATCAGATCTATCTTAATAGGTAGATTTCTGATGGTAGGTTTCCTTTAAGCTGAATTTATATGAAATTTGAAACCGGAATATTTAGCAACTCCAGTCAAATTATTTTTTTGGACCTGTGACAATTAAAATTTAAATGTAAATTTACATTCCATTCCGGAAAATATTTGTATATTTTTATGAATATTCTGGCAGCAGGTGAAAACATCATAAACTCTTATATGAAAAAGAATGAATGTCAATTTTCTAACCTCAATTATGAAAGAATCTATTCAATGAAACTTGAGTATTTATACATTCCATGGGGAATGGAATGTAAATAATGATTCTTCATTTGATCTTAGAAGATTATTTTTCTTAGTGACTGAAATCCTCTATAAGGATGGGAAACGCACAATGGGTTAGCCATAACAGAATAGACTTCAGCTAACCCTTCAGCAATTTTTACTATCAGGATAATGGATGGTATTTACATAAATCCTGTATGCATACTGCAATAGAAACCTTAGGAGAAGACATAAATATCAGATCAGATGCTGGATGCCAAGCTGCAGGAACCTGAATTGCCCAATGATAGATATCTAGATTTATACATCTTTGAAACGACGAAGCACTTTGTCTGAGCCTGTTATGCCTATAGTATCTGCCTTCTATTAAATAATAATAATAATAATAATCTTTATTTATATAGCGCCATCAAATTCCGTAGCGCTTTACAAATCAAAAGTAGCTGTAGTAAGATGTAATGTTTAATTTCTTTGTCTCACCTGATCTATATAGGATGAGTGTTGGGGGTCAGCTCACACTATGTAAAGGTGGTTGTGCAGCCATTGTAGACACTGGAACCTCACTGATCACTGGTCCAAAGGAAGAAGTGGTGGCCCTTCAGAAAGCTATTGGTGCGGTTCCATTAACTCAAGGAGAGGTGAGTTTGGTTTATGAACAATCGGCTATCTACATGCCCAAATTCTTTCAACTCACTGTTCTGTAAGACACAAAGCCCATTAGTTTTTGTTGAATTTTGTCTACAATGGGGCTCATTTACTTACCCGGTCCTGTTGCGATCCAGCGGCGCATTCTCTGATGAGGATTCGGGTCTGCCGGCGATTCACTAAGGTCGTTCGCCCGATGTCCACCAGGTGTTGCTGCTGGTTTTCGTTGCATGCAAGCCGGCGCCGATGCAACACAATCAGTTCACGTGCGCCAAAAACCCGGAGCAATTCGGAAAACCTGGTGGAAAAACATGATTCAGACCCTTAGTAAATGTGCCCCAATGTGTCCAGTTCATGAGCCATAGTTTCCAATATTGTTTTCATTAGTTGAACAACGTTAAAACATATAACACCAATGTTGTCATGATTACCAGTATGTGCATAACATACAAATCTTTTTAGCGTGAAAGGTTAGTATTTTTACTTAAAGCAAATGTACCATAAAAATCGAGCAGACATAAATCAAGGACTTACTCACAGATCGTCTTATATTTGTTATCCGTGGTCTCCTTCCTTCTAAAATCAACTTTTAAAATTATGCTATTGAGCCAGAAGGGCTCCTGGAGGTGTTGCCAAAGCCCCTCCATGCTGCAGCTTCACAGGGTGTTACACTGTGCAGGAGCATATCTCGCCCTCCCCTTGTCCCTCAGCACTACCCTTCTCTTCCTGCTGTAATCTCAGTGGGAGGGAAAAGTGCTCCTGTACAGTGTAATAGCCTGCAAAGCTACAGCAAGGAGGGGCTCTGGTAACACCCCTAGAGCCCTTCTGTCTCATTAGCATAATTGGCATAAAGTTGATTTTAGAAAGAGAGAGACCATGGATAACAAATATAAGAAGATTACCAAAGTCAATGTGCCCGGATCGATTATTGAGTGTCTCTGGTTTCTCCTGCTTTATTTTGATAGTCGATTTTTCCTTTAAATGTTATTTATGTATAAAAAAGAACCATGCACACAGCATATTGTTATCACACTAAGGTATAATTATTGACGATAGCGAAATTATAAATGACACAAAAAGAGTAGCTATTTCTCATGAAAAAAGGACCCTTCAAGCACACAAACACACACATTCATGCACACCTCCTTTTACACACCCTGCACCCCCCATTTCTGCTCCTGAATGTAAAAGTAGTTCTAGCCTAGTCCTAGTTGGGTCACGACTACATACAATGTAGTCTAAAAGAAAATTCCTTTATTTTGCAGTATATGGTACCGTGTGACAAGGTCTCCTCTCTACCTGTCATCTCTCTGAAGCTTGGAGGGATCGAATACACGCTGACAGGAGAACAGTATACACTCAAGGTAAGGAAGCATAGCTATGCTCCTAACCAGAAGGTTTTGTGAAAAAAGTATTTCAAAGCGTAACTGTTAAGTTATAATGATTTTACCAAATTATTAGACGTGATTCCCCCTTTAAAAACAAACAGAACGATGACTACTTTGTGCTGCTCTCCCTTTTCTTTCCAAAGTTCTGTCATTTTCTGTTCTGTTCTGAAAGTGTTTGACAAAAATCTTTCTCACTAGAGGTGAACTGGGCAGAGACTAATGTCTGTCAGTCTATGCCCTCAAGCTGAGGCCTGTTAGCTTGCCCACAGATCCCATGATACCTTGTGTTCTCTCTCATAGTAATTTAGCATTAAATCCATTAGTTTCCCACAAGTAAATCCACTGAACACTGCAGAGTGCACTTACAGGATGTATATGGCAGCCTCCATTACATGGAGGAGCAGGGTTACATGTAATAAGTGGTAGAAATCATAAGTACCTGAAGTCTATAGCCTGTGCTGTGTGAGCACTAAGGGTTAATCGCTTATCTGCACAGAGCGGATACTAGGTTGGAGAAGGGCTGCAGCATGAGGTGCAGAGAGACACTGAAAGTTCTGTATAATCACATACTGGGATGGAGGTACTGATAGGGAACATGGGAGATCTTGTACATCACTATTCTGTGCAGGAGACATCTGTATTCACTGTCTTGGACACATCCAACCTTGCTACATACACAGAGAGAGCTCAGTCACATGACCTCCCTCTCTATGAGCAGGGAGCAGCAGCCCCTCCCCCCACATGAAACCGACGGATAAACATCAGATAAGCAAACTACTGACCCAAAGGGATTATAAGCACATGAAGAGGAACCAGCCACTACAGCAATTAGGTAATCTGAGGGGGATAGCAAGGAAACTGCTGCATATAGATAACACAGATAATAGGCAAAGTTGTTTTACATCCCAAGAGCTATTGATTTGTGAAAAAAAAACCTTTATAGGGTTAGTTTTTAAAATCTTTTTATTTTACTCAAAGAATTGTAAAGACAAACCTACGGGTAACTTTTTCTAGATGTTACCTTCAAAAGAAAGATAACATGACTCTGATATTTGCCTAGATCTTGAGCCAGGATCGGACTCATGCAAAGGAGTCCTCCAATTGGTAAACGGAACTTATCCGCTTCTTGACTGTCATATAGCTATAAACATCCTAACTGTACATAACCCCTGCAGATAGCACCTGTATTGACTCCATTGAAAAGGATAACTTTCATCAGACTAATATGTTCTGACCCATGGCACCTAGAAACACAGTTTCTAAGAATCTCACATCTCAACATGTTTATGTGTTTCTAGGTGCCACACAGCCCAAAATATCCACTGTTAAATTTGCAGTAAAAATGCACATTTTATATAAAGATCTGTGCACATGGGGCCTCACTAAGAAGAGCCGGCTCTTCTGTCTCATGAACGTCTCCCTATTACATATATAATAGGGAGCCTCAGTCCAGCCAGTCAATTTAATTCAATCCCCTATTAATCTGATCTTGTGGGGTTAAAGGGGGTGTGGTGTGATGATTAGAGGCGGGGTTAAGTAAACTATTGGCTCACTGAAGGGAGTCGACTCCCGTCGTTCACGCAAAAGAGACCGCTCTTCGCGCCGGCTATCACCTAGAAACACAATCCTGGTGCCATGGTTCAAAAGATTGAAGTGTGGCCCCCTCCAGCCTGTCAGTCGAGGGCAGAATTGAGGAGGAGCTACAGGAAGACAGAGTTGACAGATTCAGAACTACATGCACCCTCTGCCTCTGTAGATGAACCTTGGGAAGACATTGGATTGATGCTGTACATATTCTAACATATTTTGGTAAAGGTTTATTGAATTTTATCAAAAAGCTTAAATTGGAAAAATGACAAACTTATTTTTTTCACATTTTTAGTCATTCATCTTCTAATTTTTTAAAGAAAAAAAAATGTAATAAAAAAAATATCCAATAAAGTTAAAGTCTCACATGTCATGAAAAAAGTCAAGTAAAAATTGACTCCTAAATGACAAT
The DNA here is from genome assembly GCF_040894005.1 of Engystomops pustulosus. NCBI lineage: Eukaryota > Metazoa > Chordata > Amphibia > Anura > Leptodactylidae > Engystomops > Engystomops pustulosus. Next base: position 143,381,548 of record NC_092417.1, on the reverse strand, counting down.
AGGATTCAGTTTTTGCCCTTTTAATTGAAGTCCCCAACATAACTGAAGACTAACCAAATTCTACTTCTAATTCTACTATAATTTTACTCAGTGAGTGATCCCTTAGAATATAGCTATTGGTATCAGGTGTAATTTCCTATTTGTCTACTTTCTAAATGCTGTTTCAAATATTTCACCAGGTGACACAAGGAAGCCATACAATCTGCTTGAGTGGCTTTATGGGCCTTGATATTCCCCCTCCAGCTGGACCCCTCTGGATACTAGGAGACGTCTTCATCGGTCGATATTACACTGTATTTGATAGAGCCAATGACCGTGTTGGGTTTGCTAAAGCAAAGTGATGTTACCAAAGAGCGTCCCAGGAATATCTGATCTTCCTATGAACTTTATGCAGCGACTACTGATTATCCTACTAATTGAAATGCACTATGGTAATATTTCCGTGGCATCAAAATACCTTTTTAGTTACATAAAAATAGGGTTGTCCATTGAGAATTACCAGTTCACAATAAAAGGTATAATGTATAGTTAAAACAGCAAGTTTTAAGTTTTAATATTTACTTTATAATCCCCAGTCTCCCCCTTCATTTCTATAAAACAATCACCAGCTTTGTAGACTACTGTCTACACACTGTGATTTGCTAGTCTAAGACAATCTCCCTGCTCTTGGTCTGTCTATTTAAGTGTATGAATGTTGGTTTCTCAATCTACTAGTGTGTATAGAGTCGTCTAAGAAGGATGGCATTGGGTGTCTAACTATTCATTATGTATTTATTGTGAGCTCTAGAGATTAAAGGGAACCTGTCACCATATTTTACCCCATTAAACTATCAGCCCCCTCCTGTAGGGTATAAACTGTTCTGCTTATTTCTCCATTTACCTATAGAAAATCACCTCCAAAGTCAAATGCAATTTTGCCTTAGATGAGTCACTTTTAGGGGCTGGAAGGAGAGAGTTTCTATAATAACTAGAAATATGCTGTACATGTATCCTTTAAAAAAGGATATCATCTTCCTGATAGGAATATCATCTTTCGGATCCAATCAGGCTTGTGGTTCTGTTCTCTAAAATTGAGGCATGCAGGCAATAAATCTCTTTTCTGACCATTTTCACATGAATTTGTAGGGGATCAGTGGCGAAACTAGAAGCTGATGGGCCCCAGTGTAAAATGTGTGCTGGGCCCCCGACTATAATGTATGGTTTATAGTATTAGCTTCTCATATGGGAAAGTGACACCATAAGGGCCCCCTAAATCTCTTGGGCCCAGGTGCGATCGCAACCTCTGCACACCATAAAGTTACGCCCCTGTAGGGGATATTTTACATGTAAACGGGCAAGATGTAACATAAAAGAGGCAATGGTGGAAAGGACATTTCATACCTTACCTGAAGGGTTTAGTGGAATACAATCTGGTGACAGTGTCTCTTTAAAAACTTCCAGACACTTTATGCCTACGCACTGCATAAAAACATGATAAGAGTAATGGTTGGCAATGTATAAAGAGTAGAGATGAGCGAGCACTAAAATGCTCAGGTGCTCGTTATTCGAGACGAACTTTTCCAGATGCTCGAGTGCTCGTCTCGAATAACGAGCCCCATTGAAGTCAATGGGAGACCCGAGCATTTTTTTAATAAAACTGAGCAGTAAAAGAACAGTGCAAAAAAAAATTCCAGATGTTTTACTTGTAAGAATACATTGAAATAACACTATTCTTCACTTTGCAGGTGTTCGCGCGTGTCTCCCGCTAAGTTAGGAGATGTGCACGAACATCTGGAATGTGAAGAATATTGTTCTTTCAATGTGTTCTGCCCTTAAATGTTCGTGTTTTCACTGTTTTTAATGTTTTAATTCTATTCTTCACATTGCAGGTATGCGCGCGTGTCTCCCGATAGGTTCGGAGATACGCGCGCACAGCTGCAAAGTGAAGAATAGAATTAAAACATTAAAAACAGTGAATACAGGACCATTTAAGTGCAGAACACATTGAAAGAACAATATTCTTCACATTCCAGATGTTCCGAACATCTCTGAACCTAGCGGGAGACACGCGCGAACACCTGGAAAGTGAAGAATAGTGTTATTTCAATGTGTTCTTACAAGTAAAACATCTGCATTACATGTGTAATATTTTTTTTCACAATAAAAATACTTTTATTCAATTTATTTTATTAATTTACTGCTCGATCTCGAGCCGGCGAGCAGTATACTCGGACGAGTATACTCGCTCATCTCTAATAAAGATCTTTCGTCTAGAGTAACACATTAGTTGTATCCATAGTCAACACTATACTTTTTGTATGAAGAATCAAAAGTTCAATCGTTTTTCATTATCAGGCCTCATTCAGACAGCCGTAATTGTGTCAATGATCTGGCTGCACATACTGCAGCCAGCTTACTCCCACAATAGAAGTCTATGGTACCCTGTCACTGGGCGGAGAGCACATGGGGTGTCTCACCGCACCGTTACCGAGGTGGTTGCATGGATTTCATTGGAGAGAGGTGGGGTGAGGAGCGCTCACTCCCCTCCCTTCTCCACCTGGTCATGTGTTGGCCCGGGATCTGGTCAGCCACGTGAATAAGGCCTTAGGTTTTATTCATAATGTATAAAAGGAATACAAAAAAAAAAATAAAGATGTGTAGGTTTGCTAATCTGTGGGGAAAAAGTTAATCTCATAAGGTGGTGTATTTGTTCACTCTTTATAAGTTAGAGGAAAATGTTACCATGTCCAATATGGCTTTACTTGAATGTATATTTATCTATGGAATTACTGCCATGTTTATCCATGACAATCTTGACTGGTATAAAATATAAAACGATGTGCAGGAAAACTGCTTGGTACAAGGCAATAAGAACAATTGGTGGGGGCATTCACATCACTGTGACTGTAAAAAAAGCAGATAAACAATAAAATCATCTACATACTAATAAACTGGCATAAGGCACAATCATTAAAGACTGTATTGTCTTCATGTCTGAATTCTCCCAGGAATCATTCCTGCAAGAAACAATGAGGGAGATTTATCAAGCTGCCTAAGAGTAAGAATGTGCTTAGTTGCCCCTGGCAACCAATTACAGCTCGGCTCTCATTTTACCAGTGATCATGAATATTTTAAAAAGGAGCTGTATTTGGTTGAATGGGCCTACTCTTAGGCAGCTTGATTAATCTCCCCCAATGTCCTTCTGTTTCTTGTATGTTGCATATTCACTTTTAAACATCACCCATTTTACTCTGAAGGCAACGTATGAGAAGTAGTGTCCAAGTGTGAAAGTAATTTCATTATTTTGGTTTGATCAATGATGACACTTACAATACCAATCATACCATAACTACTAGTATGAGCATAACAGAATGACACAGAGATGTTTTCCTGGATTGTCAGCCCCATGTATATGATGTTACTGTATATGAGTGGTTAGTATTTATTCTATACTGAGTATCCTAGCTTGCCATGGGTTGGGGGGGGGGGAGGGATCATACAAGGACAAAGATGAGCATGATATTTTGATCTTAATTTGCTTCTTTTGGAGTGAGTAGGTTCATATGTCCAATGAGAATTTGAGTTGGGGCTCAAACACAAAAACCTGGTTTTTGGACGTGTGCTAGCCATTGCTTCACCATCTAGTACATGTCTCCATGTATTTCTGTGAGCTCAAACTTCTAAATCAGGTCTTATTCTTGGATTTATTTGCAGTCTTTTCTACTGTCATCGACATGTGACCTCACAAAGCGATGACACAGCGTTTTCAAACAACGGACTGTGGGTACTTTGTTTGCGGTCCAAGAATAATCTGTAAGATCTTGCCCGGATTGGATGATTATTTTATATATATAGGGGTCTATGACAATTTTTCGGTGTTTCTGACACTGTAGACGACCATGTGGTTTCTTCAACCACTGGTTTATACGTCACACATGCTTCATAGATTTCGGATTAAAAAATTAATCTAGAAACATTTTCATGAACTTTGAACTCTTGAGTGTATATTCTCTTTAGCTGGTTTTACCTCAGCCTTCGCTGATTGAAGGGTTAAAGGGGTTGTCCACCATCAGCAAATAATTGATAATTGTTTCTTTAAGGTAAAGTTATGTAATTTTCCAATATACTTCCTGTATTCCTGTGATTTTCAAATTTTCCTCTGCTTGCCGACTTTTAACAGAAAGGTTTATTGTCCTGTGAATAAGCAGTGATCCCTGGTCATGTGACATCACCATTCCCTTAAACTTATGCAGCAGTGAAAGAGGGACTGAAGATGTGGTGTAAGTTGCGCACCGCGGAAAATGTTTTGTACCCAAATCACATTCCTGTTGAATGACAGCAAGCAGAGATCTAGAAAGCAGAGATCAATTGATACAAAAAGTATATTTGAAATTTTTTAATAACTTTGCATTACAAAAACAATTTCATTTTATTTGCTGAAAGCGGACAACACCTTTAAAAGCCATACTTAAAGGCAGTGTGCAGTGTAGGGTACTGACCATGATATCATCAAGTCTTGGATGCGACCACACATTCTTCATCTAAATAACTAGTGGAACAACAAAAATCTATAACTACTAAGATCATCCAAGATTGAGGTGAAAGTGTGACCTGTCTTCAGACTGAATCCTATCAAAATCTGCTTCCAAAATCTGGATCAAAAACTGTTTGGAAATACACTGAAGTAGATTTTTACTTCTTTGTGTGAACAGACAGAATAATATCCCTATGCAACATTAAAGGGGTTATCTGAGAGTATACATAAATTAGGGATGGGCTGGGATGGGCTTTTTTAAAAAAAATAAAGCTGTGCTCTCCTCCTCCGTCGCTACTGATGTCCCGCGCCACAGTCCATCTGATCCGTGCCCATTTGTTTACAAGGACATGGAAGCTGCGCTCGAGGAGCTTCCGGCCGGCCCGGTCACTCCCATCTGTCACCATATCCCAATGTCTACAATGCTGGCCATAATGCACATAATTTTGTCAGATGGTCCCACTGTAATCATTGGGTTAGGCTGACAAACATCAAATGTGTATGGCCAGCAAATGATAACTGCCATGGCTCACAAGTTATTGCCGTCTTTAGTATCTGTCGTATACAGTTGACAACATTAAGTTTCTTTGCAGCAAGTTTATTTAGATCCATTAATCTTGGTGGGCTTGGTGGACATTAGTACATATTATAAATAATATTTAACATTAAATATGGTTTTATCTGCCAACAAATACGTGTTACTGATTAAATGGTCACTCTCTAAAGGTTTCTCCTGATTTCATCTTGTTCTATGGCAGTGGTGGCGAACCTATGGCACGGGTGCCAGAGGTGGCACTCAGAGCCCTTTCTGTGGGCACCCAGGCCTTCACACCAACACAGAGTTTGCAAGCTAAGACTCAAGGCTTTCTCCTGTAATCCAATACAACCCAGGAGCCGAGCTCAGCGCTATTTTAAAGCAACATCCTTGGCTGCCAGGACTACAAGAGGGGCGGGAAGGTGTGGATAGAGATGGATTGTCATTGAAGCTCCTGCTCTGGGCCCCCTGATTCTTCCTCTTCAGGGGACACTGGAGGAAAGCTACAATCCAAATTTCTCCATCTTTCTATTGTATTGTTGAACTCAGGACGCCAATACGATTGAAACCTGTGACACAGCAGGGATCAATAAGTTACTGCTTAAATTGTCGTGTTGGCACTTTGCGACATATAAGTGGGTTTTGGTTGTAGCTTGGGCACTCTGTCTCCCAAAGGTTCGCCATCACTGTTCTATGGTAACTATTGACCCATGTTACAGGTGCCTTGAACTCCATTAATGATGAAAAAAGTGGTGATTTTTGCTTAAACAAATTGTAATGATGTTTTCAGTTGTCAAAAAATAAAGAACAAATCAATAACATTGTCTCTGTTATTCTCTGTCGCTACTAAAATATTGAGTTAGTATTTTTGGGGTGTTTACAACCAATTACTATTTTCCCGCATATTTATTGTTTACAAGTTATGAAGAGACAAGTAATGTCCCAAAATGAGAGAAGGTGCTTAATGTTGATATAGAATGTAAAATACATACATAATGGGCCTCAAACCTCAAAGCAAATCAACCATCAAAATGAAGCATGGTAATCCAGCGTAACTACTGCTACTGCTATGGGGCCCACAGTGTCAGGGAACCAAACCTCCAGATCTGCCACACTAAAGAATGGAGGATGTGCACCATTATATACATATAATAGTGCACAGTACATATAGTACATACAGTACATAGTTGAGCCGGCAGCTCAGATAACAAATATCTGGTGAGGGGGGAGGCAGGATTGCAAGAACTTTGTATATGTATTTAAGTAAATAAATGTTTATAAATGAGTGTGTGTCATTCTGTAAATGTGTGTGAGCAAATTTTATTTTTTAGCAAAAATGATTCTAATGATAATGGGTTGCCCACCTCCATCTGAATTCAGTTTAAAATAATAACCTGCATCCACAAAGCTCTGCACAATGCTGCACCTCCCTATCTTTCATCTCAGTCTATCACCTGACCCGTGCTCTTTGATCTGCCAGTGATGTTAGATTAATCTCTACATTAATTCAAACCTCTCACTTCTCCCGAGCCCTGAGCTGCACCAATTCTCTAGAATGACCTTCCCCCATACAATGAGACTAATATCCAACCTCCAAAATTTCAAACATGCTCTTATGTGAACAAGGACATAAGATACTTCCCCCATTGGGACGTTCTATTACATCCCGCGTCTGGCACCGGCTCACGAAAGGGGCCGACACAAGAAGCATATTACTGTGAGCTACAGTACCACTGATTCAGGCAGCTAAAGACATAGCTGAAAACACAAGATCCAGGTAAAAATCCAGTTCCTGCCCCTTTTTTTTTAGCTTTCTGTACAGTTCTGTAGCTCACCATATTCTTGATGGGATATGAAAGATGAGATTATTATCTTTAAAATGACACAATGGTATGTTTCTAGGTGCTATAGTACAGAAGAAAGGGGCGTTTGAAGTGACACTACAGCTGCAATCACTAAACTTGACTCATGCGGCTGTGAAAATGAGGTGAGACGAGTCATATTTGCCTGACTTTGGGGGAGATTTCACATAAAAGAGGGAAATTCAGGAAGAACACTCCTCATTCCTATTGTTCCATATGACTGTTTGTACTCTGTAATGTAATATTATATATGTATATGTCCCCTATGATTTGTAAAGCGCTACAGAATTTGATGACGCTATATAAATAAACATTATTAATAATAATAACAACACTATATCCTTGAAATGTCTCTAATGACCACCATCTTACAATCTTGACATTTCTCACATTATTTTATAGTTTAGGCCACTTTCTCTGTAATTTTCTGTAAATTTATTTAATTTTACGGTATTTTTGTCCTTTGATTTCTGCATTATCTGTGCGCAGAGTCGTCCATCCTCCTCTGGAGGGCGCCAGCGTGCACAGTCACGCGGGAAGCACATGGTCAGGTCAGGTGACGGGCGGGTCAGGTGACGGGTCACGTGTGTATAAGAGGCCGCTGTGTCTGTGCTGGTGGCTGTCATAGTGCGCAGTGCTGTGTAGTGATCACTAGCGGCCGCCGCCATGGACTCACCGCTGCTATGGACGCTGCTCTTGTGCGCTGTGCTCATACAGCCCGGCTCCGCGCTCATCAGGTGAGGGATTAGAACTCCCAGCGTGCCGCTCCGGGTAGCCTACTGGTAGTTGTAGTTTCACTATGGCTGAAGCTGATTCCTTTTCTATGGCTTGGTCGGGGGAGAAGTATTAGTGATGTCATGTTGAGTTTTCAGATGCGGTTTTCTAGCCGGTATTTTTTTAATGACGCAAATGATGCGGTTTTTCAGTGCTTCTCTTTAGATTTGAACTAATCGCACCAAAAACTTTCACGTCACGTGATGAAATGTGACAATCTTTATGGTATCCATCTAGCTGTTTTGATGCAAAATTTGATTTTTGGTTCAAGGTACGAAGGAGATCACTTGCTGTGTGGTTTTTTTTTTTTTGTTTGGGCCACATGTTTAACTTACCAGATTGCTCTTATAATAGTCTTATTGTTTTCAACTGTAGAAAGGACCTTTGTTCTGATGGCACTTTTTATGATGTTTCGTGTCCCATCTTCAGGCAGCATGTTATAGAGTAGGGGGAGCTGAGCAGATTGTACATTGTGCCCTGTCTGCGGGCAGCATGTTATAGAGCAGGGGGAGCTGAGCAGATTGTACATTGTGCCCTGTCTGCGGGCAGCATGTTATAGAGCAGGAGGAGCTGAGCAGATTGTACATTGTGCCCTGTCTGCGGGCAGCATGTTATAGAGCAGGAGGAGCTGAGCTGAGCGGAGCTGTATAGTGGCTTCCATGTGCCTGTATATTGGGATGTGAGGTGTCTTTATTGCAGATAGCAGCGTACATCACACTTTATAGAGGAGTCTATGGATGGCTCTTGTGTTGCGAGGACTTGCGGTTCTCTTTTGTAAGGTTTCCTGATAGTTGTAGAAGTTGAGAGTTCTCAATGGTAAAACTATGATTTTTAAAGGGGATGCGGCTAATAAGTGGATGGGTGATGGCTGTCCTCTAACGGCGAGGACCCCCTACAATGCTCAGACACCAGTCTTAGTGGATAACTGCAACCAATGCATCAAAAACTTCTAGGACCAGGACCCTCAACTTTTAATTTCAAAATACCTTCTAGGAATAAACCCCTTTTATAAGAAGTGTATGCTCTGTACCTCTCCTCCAGGAGTGTAGGCCTGGTTTGTGCTGTGTACACACATGGAGTGCTTCTATCTCACTATAAGGAATGCCGGCTATGTCAGTACAGTCCGACAGGTTCTGGTGTTGTGATATTGAGGGCGTATAAGTGTTTCCTGCTCGCTCTGCGTGTCTGCACAGGCTGTGTGTCATCTAGTATTATCTAGCCAAGCGGTCACGAGACGCTGTCACACTGTCTGGGGCAGGACTAGTCCTTGTGCTTCTTGTATCATGGTGGATGCAGCACCATGACTCAGAATTAAAGGGATATGCTGAAGTTTAAGCTGGTCTAAGACTAGGACAAGACTAGCATTGCTGTCCTTCCATGCAGAAGTGTTTTACCAGAACTTTGAAAGCAATAGTGGCTTTGCTGATGGTAACTGGGCCCTATTCCTCTTCTTCTCCTGGCAGCCGCGTCTTCTGAGTAGGGACGCACATAAAGACGTCACACCGGATGTTAAGAGCGGTGCCGACGGATGGTGTCTTAAAGGCGTCAACTGATTTTTTTTTTTTTTTTTAATAACTATTGGCAAGTCCATACTACTCATGATTTGCCCCAAATCTCATGATCTTTAGAAACCTTAAGCAAATTTATCACCACATCATGTCCCCCACCCCAATGAATGGTCCTATAGGTAATAAAAAACAGTTGTGAAAAGCCAGATTTTACGGACTTGCCACAGTGCAGAGGATAGGTCTCTGAGCATCAGTGCTATATGATGCATGGAGTCCCTGCTGCCTCCACTGTAATTATTGTGCATCATAGTAGTGAGAACTGAGTCCACTGCCCTGCAATTCGGTTAGTGAAGTTTAGCCTGCACACAAACTTTTTTTTTACGGACTGACCAGACGTTTTCCGTCGTCCTAAGCCTTATAGGTGTTTTTTTTTCTTACACATGTCTTACAATGGTATCCATTGTGTAAACCTCCATCACCTGCCAATATTTATTGTGTTCATTGGGCTTCAGCAATAAATAATTATTTATATGGCGCCTACAGATAACGCAGCGCTGCACAGAGCTTGCCAAATTGTTTCCTGTCCCCATGGGGCTCACAATCTAAACAACCTACCAGTATGTTTTGAGCGTGGGAGGAAACCAGAGGAAACCCACGCAAACACGGAGAGAACATACAAACTCTTTGCAGATGTAGGGTTGGATTCAAACCCAAGACCCCAGCGCTGCAAGGCAGAAGTGCTACCCACTCAACCATCATGCCACCCTTAGTGGCAAGTTAATCTTAGATGGTGGCCTCCTTTCTGGCCAGTCATTATCTGTAGCGATTACTTGACACAAGGCCATGTTGAGAAGTGAGTAGACACCTGGTAAACAGAACCTTTTTGTAGCTTTTATCCGAGGACAACATCAGAAGCCACCCCTACCTAAGCTAAACAATTGGCCCAACACCTAATGTCCTGGTACCACCGACACGCTGCTGACTTTTGATAGCCAGGCATTTTCTTTGCAGCCGGAGTAAGTTTGTATTATTACATAAGCTCTCCTCCTTCTAGAGGGTGGTCCCAAGAATCAGACCCCCTCTGTGGTTTTCTTATACCCTGATAAAGACAAGGGATTTCTTCATGAGATTATATTGTGAAGTATCTATAATCTCTTATATAAAGATTTCGTGGACAATTAATGTCCTTAATATACTTTGTGTGTGTGTTTTTTTTTTTTTTTTTTTGTTACGTTTAGTCTAAATCCATGTTTTCTCTGCAGAATCCCATTAAAGAAAATGCCGACTATCCGCCATACAATGGCCTCCGCTTACAATGATCTACAGAATCTGGTTGGAACAAATGAAAAATATTACGCAGGATTTCCTTCCTCCAAAGAGCCCACCCCAGAGAAACTGCTCAACTATCTAGATGTGAGTATGGTGGTCTGGGTGATTCTGTGATTGGTCATCACGCCTCTTCACTTGCTACACAAAATCTTTCACTCCTTTGTGCTAACATTGCATTATGTAACTATATAATGGGACCCGAAGGGAAGGGATTCTAAGACTATTTGACAGTGGAGTTCAATGCGGTTTCTCATAAATTTCTCAATGGTTGTATCTGACCCCATACACACAAACGTATATGGCGCCGACTGCTCCCATGCAAAGGGCAGCTACTATCCAACCGCCGTATAAGTGCAGTATACGGTATGCACCTGTGACATGTCAAAATAAAGATGCTTGTCCCAGAGTGACTTGAAAACCTCTGGAATGTTTTATAGGTAACCTATGACTTTACTTCCACATTTTGAGATTCTCCTTCTATGACAAGTTTATTTCCCCCCCCCTCTCCCGACCTCTCCTATCCTCTTCCCCCTGACATCCTATTCAAATGTGATAGTCAGGACCGTTAAAAGGAACATAAAAAGATTACATATCCAGTGTCTGCATATTTCTTAAACTATATTCACAACTTCTTCTAGTGCAAATCTGACCAGCATATTAGTCTAAGAAGATCTATATGTTCCGTACGCTATAACCTGCCAGTATCTCATTATAGTCTCTGCGATCCAATTCTGTCCGCCATGCAATTGATTCTTGGCCAGCTTTCTGCTGGAAAGAAGATTCCCCTTAGTGATAAGTGGTGTAGGCATCTCAATGAATTGGATTTCTCTCATGCACATGCTGGCGGAGTGCTGATGCCTCTTTCTATCATCAATTATAGTAAATTTGATAGGAATTTGGGAGGCTCCACTGCCTCTCGCCAAGATTTGCCCCTGACATGCCATTTGGACAAGGACCTAAACTTATAACTTAACGTATATTTTATGCCAAAAACCAGTGTGAAAAATATGCGAATTTTCACTTTGAGTATTAAATGATAAAGGGGTTGTTTCCAAGTTATTCCATGCCTTCATGATGGGAGAAGATTACACTGCCGGGACCCCCACTGATCACTAAAACAGTACCCACAGCGATCTGTAGAATGAGTGCACTTATTCTCACTATGGCAGGTTAAGCATGTGTTCTCCCAGTAGTGATAATTGGACCCCCGATCTCTGGATTGCAGTTGGACTCGCACCGATCAGCCTTTCCACTAGTGTATTCTCACAATCTGTACAGGCACTTAGAGGAAACCTACCACTTGATTTGATGTATTATGAAGCAAACATACCTTGAGATGACTGTAGCTACACTGATGCAGGAACATATCTTGGTTAATCCCTGAGCTGAGTGGTTTTGCTGATGAAGCAGATATAACATTATGATAATGAAGCTCTGTTGCTTCTATGGTTGGTTCAGCACTTCTCCTAGCACGTGAGTTGTTATTCTCTGCAGTAGAGGATGATGAAATCCCTGGGTTGTGCCTGAAGCCAGAATAATCAATTGCTGAACCATCCCCCATCTGATGTGTATGAGTGATCCAGCTCAGGTTGATTAGTTATATCTTGACTAACCTCAATTTGTAATTACAAGCTCTGTGCATTGTGTTTATCTAGGCATCCAGCCTGACCCAGCTCTCCGAAGGTCCAGAATTTGATAATTGTTTTTACAGCAAAACTACTCAGTTCAGGGATTAACCAAGATATGATCCTGCATCAGTGTAGCTACAGTAGTCTCTAGTTTTATGTTTGCTTCATAATACATCAAATCAAATGGTAGGTTTCTTTTAAGTGCCTGCATTGTTTCACAATGCGACTCCCAGACTTCTTCGAGCATAAATTTATAAAGTTAGATATGTCTTCCTGATCAGCTTCTCTGTGAAAGCGGAAGCAAGCAATGATTTGCTGATGCTACGTTTCTGAGGGAACACCAGCAGTATGGGGAAGATTAATCATACGCCTGCGTTGGCATATGATGGTGGCCTTGGTACACATCAAGAGACTTGGGCCGCTTGATGTATCTGGTGGGTGGCAAGACTGCTGGGCAAAACTACTCCCGGTCTGACCTGACCTCTGAACGATTGCAGGCCATTCAAAATTATGCGTGCATGGAGCTGCAATGCCCCATGGTTGCCCACTCCACAGAACCCCTCTATGCTGCCTCACTTGGTGTGTAGGTGAATTTGCAATTCTGGCACTGCTTCTACACCAGAAAACTGTCTGAGAAGCCGTGATAAATCTGATGCCAATTTATCATAATTGGTTTCCATGGGTAATTGGAACCTCATACTCTTGATATATCCCCTTTATGTTTAATGGAGCCCGGAGATGGATGCCTTATAGTGGTATCCGTCTTCTATAGGCTATTTTGTCCTTTAAACTGCTATAGTTATAGCAGCTAGCAGGAAGAAATGGCCCTAGTGCATTTCCCTCACACATCATACACAATAAGCCTTTCAGGTCCTACTAGTATGGAAGAGGCTACTCTGGCTCTAGTACAATAACATAGTTTGCTTTTTTTATTGTTTCCTGTTGGAGCCAGCAGTCACATGTTATCAGAACAATAGATCACTAAATACATCTGCAGCAGCAGAGATCTCTCTGGCAGATTACTGTATCGTGTCGTTCTGGCTTCCAGGCCATCTAGCTCCTAATATGCTTATGATACACTTGCTGAAGGCAAAGTAATATCTGGAGAAAATAGAAATCATAGCATAATTTTAAAAATTTAAGAATTTTTGTCTAATCCCTTCTTGGTTCCATATTATAATAATAATCTTTATATAGCATCATCATATTCTGTAGCGCTTTAAAAATCATAGCGGACATATACAAATATGATATTACATTTCAAAGAGTCATATGGAACAATAGGAGTGAGAACCCTGCTCACAAGAGCTTAGTCTATTACTTGTCTATTTGCAGTATGTGTCCATTTCCTTTCTTGCAAGATCTTGATTTTTTTTTTTTTTTTTTTTCCTACCGCTCCTTCTGTCCCGGTGTTGGTTTAACCAGTTGTGTAAAACTTGTTCCCAGCATACATACAACTTAAAGGAAATCTACCTATTAAGGATGGTAGGTTCACAGTGATGGCCTAGACCAGTGGTGGTGAACCTATGGCACGGGTGCCCGAGGTGGCACTCAGAGCCCTGTCCGTGGGCACCTGCACCATCACCCCACCGGAGAGTTTACCAGACATGACTCAAGGCCTTTTGCAGTCCCTGGCAGCCCAGGACCCTAGAAGGAAGCTTCAATGATAACCAAAGGTTTTTCTCCTTCTTTCTACTGTATTGGTGTCCTTGGGTGCCTATACAATTTAAACATGTGACAGAGCAGGGAGTAATAAGTTACTGTTTAAATTGTCGCATCGGCACTTTGCGAAAAATATGAGGGTTTTGGATGTAGTTTGGGCACTGTGTCTAAAAGGTTTGCCATCACTGGCCTAGACCCTACACTATAATTCCCCAATCCTATAACACTTCCTAACCTGCAGTTTATCTAATCTAAATTTCCAGAGAGGCGACTGGGGCGGGGAGTAGCCTCTCTGGGGAGCGGGAGCAAAGACTACTCCACGCCCCAGTCGCCCAGTAGCACAGAGCTCTGGATGCCAGCAGCACGCCAGATATGACTTGGCCACGCTTAGGTAGGGAGGTATAGTGCATGGTTTAAAATACTACTGGGAACCTACCATCAGATCTACCCTAATAGGGTATGTGCAGCGCATACTGGAAAAGATGACCTATCCTATCTTTTCCCCGTGTATGGAGCGGTGTGGCACCATATCGCTCCGTGTGGCCATTGCTGTCTATGGGGGGGGGGGATACATATGTACAGCCGCAAGCTTACGTCCCCCTTATGGTTGTACAAATGCGGCCTGACCTGATGAAGCATATCGAGCAGAGTGAGCTTATGTATGTTTTATAGTGTGCAAGAAATCAATGAGTTGGGGCTATGTGCACCCAAACTCACAATTTTTCTAAAGGTTTTCCCACCAAGTAAGTAACTTGCTGATCGGTGTGGGTCTTGGTTATGAAACTCCCTCAAATCACGAGAAGGTTGGGGGTTTGAAGGGGTCCGAAGTACCTTCGTCAAACCCTTTGTCGCTCACCAGGATGAGTGGAGCAGACGACCACACATGTCCGTTCTGTGCCATTCATCTCTATGGAGCTGACAGGTTACTGAGAGCTACCGGCTCCATAAAGAGGAATGGCACAGAATGGACAGGCGTGGCCATCAGCTACACTTATCTCAGGGTTTGACGCTTTCACCGCTTCGGTATTATGCTGTAGGTTTTCCGCACCAAAATCTGTGTGGAAAGTCCATGGACAAAGGGTAGAGCAGCTTGACTGAGCCCGCAGGACACTCAGGCTTTCAGCGCTCTTATAGTAATAGTTGTGGAACTTTTCCCAATGGTCATTTCACAAGTATCCGCAACCAGCAATAATGGTGTTTTCATGAGCTGATTTTGTACCTGCATCCGCTAAAGGACATGCTACAGGTTAGAAATATGCAGTGCACAGATGCCAAAGACTGCAATTTGTGTATGAAATGTCCATAAATCTCATACACCACTCTGTTAATGTATTACGCAGGGGATTATCCATTTGTGTGGGCACCCATAGATGGCTCTGAGATTTGATGCTATATACCAGTGGTGGCGAACCTATGGCACGGGTGCCAGAGGTGGCACTCAGAGCCCTTTCTGCTGGCACTCAGGCTATCATCCAAAGACAGAGTTCACCAAACAGGATCAAATCTTTCTGCAGTCGCAGGCAACTTATGAGATGCTGCTCTCAGCGCTATTTTAAAGTAACACTTTATTGGCTGTTAGGATCTGCGGGAAAAGTGAGAAGGTGTTGACAGAACTGCATTATCTTTGGAGGTCCTCCTGCTGGACCCACCATTCTTCCTGTACAGAGAGACCCTGGAGAGAAGCTATTTGCCCTCTTTCTTTCAACTGTATTAGTGGCATTAGGCAGCCGATACAATTGAAAGATGTGGAAGAACACAAAGCAATAAGTTACTGCTTAAAATGCCACGTTGGCACTTCACGGTAAATAAGGATTTTGGTTGTAGTTTGGGCACTCTGTCTCCAAAAGGTTCACCATCACTGCCATATACTAATCCCCCCCCCCCCTCCCTCAGTGTGCGCAATGAGCAGGCACTTAATGAAACGAGACTCCACCGTCTTCATGCAAAAATTTCTAGGACCTACAATAGTGTCCACTTTACATGTTCTCCAGGAAATATTTCTTAGAATTGTGTTATCCTTGTAAATCTCTCTTGCTGAGCCTCTATAGCTCTATCCTTTATGCTGTCTTGTTCATTATTGCAGCTGTGCCACACACTACTGTTACTTCCCTCCGTTACAAAATTTAAAGAACGAAGGTTTAACATATCAATTAAAAATCCCATTGACATCAATATAAGTGTGTGTTTTTGTTTTTGGGACCGGAAAAAATGGAAGCTACAATACCTTTCCTAATTTTGAAGAAAAAAAAAAAAAAAAAACCTAACGGATCCCTGCCAAACAGACCATAACGGATGACATAAAATTTACATTGCTGTCAATAGGATTTTTAACTGATCTGTTAAGCCTCTGTTCTTCACTTCTTGAAAAGAGAGAAGGAACGGTAGTGTGAACTTAGCCTTTGATGTGTATATACACACACTGCCTGATGTCTCTTCTTTTCTGCAATGATTTTACCCTCCTCTTTCATGTCAGGCCCAGTATTATGGTGAAATTGGCATCGGGACTCCACCACAACCCTTCATGGTTGTGTTCGACACTGGTTCTTCCAACCTTTGGGTGCCATCGGTCCACTGCTCCTTGTTGGACATTGCCTGCAGTGAGTTTGCTTTTTATTTTTTTCCTTCTTTGATGTGTTTTATGTGGAAAAATATAACAATATACATCTGTCTACCCCTCTGTGGAGTAGAAACCGATAAATGAAGTGCTGAAAGATTTTTTTTTTTTTTTTTTTTTAATGTAGTCTCGGAGATCAATATTGCTGCCCCCAATTCTGCCAGTGGCTGGAGCTCTCAGCGTTGTGCTGCCCTAGGATTAGAAATGTATCCCTCATCTTTTGGACAGGCGAAAAATATCTTTATTCTGTACAAGCTTGGCATATCTCTTCCAGAAATGTCACAAGGCCGCTCTACGAGCTGTCTCTAGTATTGGAGCTCTGCTCCATTGATGCATAGATGGATTTTGGCACACATGTTTCTGTAGCCTTGGGCAACCCTTTAAGGGAAGCTGTGCACAACTGGGATTTGATCAGTATTTGTATGCCAAAAGCGGGAGTGAAACCTACATATAGAAAAAGTATGATCTGTATCCGTTTTATGTTTTGGATCATCCAAAAAAAATTTGGCTTAGAAATACCGCTGCAAAATACTGATCAAATACTGACAGTGTGCTGCTACCATTCTGTATTTCATCTAATTGGCACGTAATTTTTAGGTTTTTTTTGTTTTTAATAATAATTTTACTGTCTCCTCTTCTAACAGTGGTGCACCACAAGTATGACTGCTCCAAATCCTCCACTTATGTTAAAAATGGTACAGAATTTGCCATTCAGTACGGCAGCGGAAGCCTTTCTGGATACATCAGCCAGGACACTGTATCGGTAAGATGAAATTGGTCTGGGATTAGTGAAGAGTGAAATCAAATTTGATCACAAAGTTCCCCTTTGTGATCAAACTGGTTGGAATCTAATGTTTCTTCAATTGTCCTGGAATTTGGTATATACTCGAGTATAAGCCGACCCGAGTATAAGACGAGACCCTTAATTTTGCCACCAAATACTGGGAAAACCTATTGACTCGAGTATAAGCCGAGGGTGGAATATAAGCAGAGGTTGTGGTATACAGCCTGCCCCCTGCCAAGCGTATAAAAAATAAAACTTAATACTCACCCACCGGTGTCCGGATCGTTGGTGAGGCTCCCGATCCACGTCGCGGTACCAGGCGGCGGCTCCTCTTTCTTCTGTAGCCAGCAGATCGCATCCATGCACTATGACACCGCTGCATCTTATTGTGCGCCCGCCGGCAGATCGCATGGACGCTGCAGAAGAAAGAGGAGCCGCCGCCTGGCACCACGCTGAAGATTGGGGCCCGCACCAACGATCCGGACACCGGAGGGTGAGTATTAAGTTTTTTTTATTTTTTACTTGTCCCGTGTATAAGCCGAGGTGAGGTTTTTCAGCACATTTTTTGTGCTGAAAAACTTGGCTTATACACGCGTATATACAGTACCTGCATCTATTCCTCTAAACTCATAAAAACCAAAATCTCATCTCATTGATTGTTTAACCATTTAAATGACCCTGCTAGCAAAGCTGCCAGAAGCAGAAGTATTGCAGTATATGTTGGGTTCGATCAGATCCTTAGGGTTCAGGTACCCTAGGGAATCTAAATATACAGTAAACTTTTTTTAAATGAGTGTGGAGGGATATATTTTAAACAAAAACCTAAAGTTCAAATCTACCCCCTGCCTTTAAATTTTTTTTTTATATAAGTCTTAAACCAACAAAAAAATTATGCATTGTGCAGCCCTGTACACCAAAGTATGAAATTTAGTGGCCTCAGAATAGGGCAAAATAAAAAAAAAAAAAAAAAAAAAAAAACCTTTTTGGACACAAGATTTACTTTTTTTTTTTTTTTTTTTTTTTTTTTTTCTCCCTGGTAAAACATATATTTTTATTTCATGATCCTACTGGCCCAAAGGATAAAGGGGAGGTGTCCTTTGGTGCACACAAAGAAAGTCATAAAAACAAGGCCCAAAAGAAAAGTGTGCAAATGAAATTTAATGCAGTTTCCCAGTACACAGTTTGGAATATTAAAAGAAATCTACCATTTGTTTTTCAAACAAACCTTGATACCTGATCAAGTGGTTTTGCTCAAAATTATAAAATTCAGCACCTGGGGAAAGCTGGGTTGCATGCTGGCTGCCATTCATAAACACATTACACAGAGCTTCCTGAACTGTCCAGACAGGACTATTCAACCTGAGCTGGATAACTCATACACAGCAGCTGGGGGATGGTGCAGCAATTGATCACTTCTGCCTGTCAGGGACAACACACTGATAATTGGGGATTGCATAACTGGGGTAAGAGGAGAAGCACCGGAGCAGCCACAGAAGCGACAGAGCATCATTTTGTTTTCTCAGCAAAACCATTGGGGTCATGGATTAAACCAGAAATGTTTCTGCATCCATGTAGCTAAACTATTCTCAAGATATGTTTGGTTCACAATGCATGAAAACAAATGGTAGATTTCTTTAAATACCACTAGGAATTACAATGTGTCACACAGAAAACAACCCCTCATACAGCTGTGTACACAGAAAATTAAAAAAAAAAATTATGGACTTTGGAAAGTGGGAAATGTAAATGATTAGGGCTATGTCCTTAAGGGGTTAAAGATTTTAAGTGACAGAGAAGACTTCTTTAAAAGCCCATGACCTAGAGGCTCACTTTGGCTACTTAACCTTTGGCTCATGATTGATATGTCCTACCTCTGATGCATGTGTCCTAAGCTGAGTGCATAGACAGGTGGTCGTACATATGCAGCTTTCATACATTCATGGCTTACCTGTGGCATGAGAATACCCTGTTAATTATTAATTCTCATCTTCTATTTCAGATAGGAACCATTGCAGTAAAGGGGCAGCTTTTTGCAGAAGCTATAAAACAGCCTGGCATCGTATTTGTGGCAGCAAAGTTTGATGGCATTTTAGGCATGGCCTATCCCCGGATTTCTGTGGATGGAGCACCTACTGTGTTTGATGACATCATGGATCAGAAACTTGTGGATAACAACGTGTTCTCCTTCTATTTGAACAGGTACAAATCTTTGATGGATAAAATGACTGAAAAATCAAGACTTTTAGGTTTCTTAATTTCTGCTCTGAGCACATATATACCACGATTGACCTATCATTTAATAGATCAGTGTCCACGGATGTTATTTTTACCGACAGTTTAGACCTACTTTGTTAACAGATCGGTCACAAACCATCTTTCGAAGTTCACTAGTTCATGAGGATCCTTGAAAAGCTATGTTTCCAAACTGATTTCAAATTGGTCTTTTGCGGGTTTTGCAACATTTTTGTTTTTCCGATATCCTCACTGTATCCAAATACTTTGTCCTTTTGATAGGAACCCAGAATCTGAGCCAGGAGGAGAACTTTTACTTGGAGGCACCGACCCTTCATACTACACTGGAGACTTCAACTACTTAAACGTGACCCGTAAGGCATACTGGCAGATCCATATGGACCAGTAAGTAACGGAAAGTGATCATCCTGTAAAGCATTGTACAGGCGTTCTGCAACTTAACACCAAACTTGTAGACGACCCCCTTCCCCCTCCCAGGTATAAACTAACCTCTCTGCTCACAGGGAAATATGAAGAAGCTCTCTCAGTATCGGTCATTTTCTGAACTTTAACCCCTGGCATGATGATCATAATCATTATCACACTCTATACTTTGTTAATATTGGCTTGTGATTGGAACAAGAAGGGTCTCTTGATGAAAATATGATCATCACAGGCAAAAATAATACTGTGCATGCAAGTCGGATCTGGTATATTATGCAAGTGTAACTTCAGAGGAATAGACCTACAGAACTGATCCTGTGTGTAACCCAGTGACTGTCAGTGATCTTTACAAGATAACTGCATTCTATTCAAAGGGTATTTTGACACCTGATTTTTGGTGGAAACTGTCCCCAGCACCACCAGTGACCCAAGGGTGGATTTGCACACACGACTTATTCTGAGCAGTGGTGGGATAAGGTTCACAATAGTCAGAATAAATTAGACCAGCCCTTAAGATGTCACAAGACTTTTACATGAGTCACTGACCCGCAGGCCATAAATAAGGAAGTGACTTATCTAACCGTCTAAGAAACCTTTACAGTTTTAACCCCTGAACATCCACAATACTCGTGTCTGCATTACTTCAAGGGATCTGTGCAGTAGTGTAGAGATGTTGCATTTTCTGAGTGTACTTCATCTCTATTGTGCCACATATCTTGTATGAGACTCTAACAGGTTATTAAAAAGATATTTGAGACCGTGAATGGAACCCAGGTGAGTGCCACTGGTCATTAACCAATTTCACAAGTAACCCATAGATAATAACTAGATAATATAGGCAATTCCTGACTTAAAAGGAACCTGTCACCAAGTTTTCTCATATACAACCAGTGCCATGTTCCTATAAAGCCCTAATAACCAACTGGCACCCTTCTTTAAGCTAAAAAGGAAGCAGGGCAGTGATTTGAAGAGACAGGTGTCAGTCAGAATAATGGGGCGTGGTTCACTGCCAGAGAGTCAAAGCCACTAGAAGGAGTTAGGAAAGCTAATTTGAATATAATTAAACTGTCTGTAATTAAGATATAGTGCCTCACTGGCTGCTAATTTTAGGTGATATGGGGAGGACTTTAAAAAAAATGTACTCATTCCAACTTGCATACAAAGTCAACTTAGGTTTGTTCTTATCTTGTATGTCGGTTGGGGACTGCCTGTACTGCGCGTAGTGTTCCTGCAATCTCCATCTCTAAGGATACATTCAGACGGCCAGGTTCTTGCCTGGACTGGATTCCTCTTCACCCCTCCTCCCTCAATAGGTAGATGAGCGTCCATGCCACAAATCTGCACCATCACTGTGAGCCATAGAAATCTATAGGGGCCGAGATCTGGTCCTAAATCATGCAACCAGACCACAGCCCTCATAACGGCCGTGTGAATAAGCCCTAACATTGTACACAGAGTAGCCGTAGAAGTTGACACACTGTGCAGGAGATGCGGAGAAGACCTGCACACTTTGTGAGGTGTCCAGACCAACCATGACGCTCTTTCACACTGGCGTTGATATTTTTCCATGTCCACGCTTCAGTGACTTTCAGATTCCTTACTGACCATTTGTGTTTTATGGGTGTTTTTACGTGGGCTATTTTTTTTCACTGATCCGTTGTCTGTGGAAAAAAATCTTGAAACTTGTCGGAACGAACAAAGGCACAACACACAAACCAATGCGAATCTGCCCAAAGGCACACAATCGTGGTCAGTCCGGAAAAAAAGCCTAGTTCATGGCAGGATTTCACGGACCAACCACAGTGCAGAAGAGGGGGCTCTGCATGTTTGATTGATATATATCTCTCATGATCACAGTATCTGCGCTGCTGCTTGCAGGGAAGAAAGGACTCCATGCATTGTATATGACTAGGCTAAAAGAACTGCTTGTAGCCCTTCCTCCACATTGTGGTAGGTTCATAAAACCTGGCCAGTCTGTTTATTCACGGACCAACCAGTCATGTTCCGCCATACCTGAGGTGTTTTTTTTTTTTTTTTTCGTTTTTTCCAAGAAAATGTAGTAATCATCCAGGCAATCTGTCTCACAAGAATGTGAGGTAAATAAAGCCATATGAGAAACAGATGTTTTGGTCTTCTACCATAGTTTGTCAGGCTTTACAGGTTTAGTTTAAATCTGCTTTTATCTCTGCATCGTGAAACTTGACTTGTTTGACTTAACTTGCTAATAATGATCCTCAAACCACGGAAGGGGTGGGGGTGCTGCACATGAAGCAATTTACAGAAATGGAGAGGACTGTGAAGTAAGGGACCACACAGGAAAGACTAGAGTGCAACAAACATTTACACTGTATTTTAAAGTGTAGCTGTAAAGTTATAATTTTACCAAATTAATTTTCCCCTTTAAAAACCAGCAAAACGATGCCTACTTTGTACTGCTCACCCTTTCCTTTCCAAAGGTATGGCATTTTCTGTTCTGAAAGTGTTTTGACAAAAATCTCTCACCAGAGCTGAAGTGGGCAGAGACTAATGTCTCAGTCTATGCCCTCAATCTGAGGCCAACTAGCATGCCCACAGATCCCATGATACCTTGTGTTCCCTTTAAGTAATTTAGCATTAAATCCATTTAGATTCCCACTTGTAAATCCAGTACACTGCACAGTGCACATACAGGATGTATATGGTGACCGGTCTAGCAGCTTGCATCACATGGAGGAGACGGGAACATTTGGTAAGTGGTAGAAATCATAAGTAAACAAGTTACATGAAGTCTATAGCCTGTGCTGTGCGAGCACTAAGGATTAATAGGTTATTTGCACAGCTGATACTGCTGATGACAAGGTGGGGAAAGGGAGCACCAGGTGCAAAGAGACAGAGAAAGTTATGCAGAATCAGTTGGGAGTGGATGGACTGAAGGGGAACAGGGGAGATCTTCTACCTCACTGCTACATACTGCTACATACTGTCACATGAGCATTTTGCACCCCAAGATCTATTGATTTGAGGGGAAAAAACTTTAGTTATTCTTTAAGCTGAAACATAGTGTAAAATATATCATGGGGGTGATTGGTAACTGAATGTCCAGGTCATACATTTGCAGTTCTGTTCTGCACTTCTTTGATATGTAAACTGGTTCAGCTAATAAATGCCATCGTAGCCCTTTTTAGGGCTAATCCTTTAGTGGCCGCTAAGTTTGGAAACGTTTTATTGCCCTAATGTGAATTTGTGAAAGGGGCTACTGGGGCGTGGAGTAGTAGCAGCAGCTGAGGCTACACGACCTGGCTACTCCATGCACCAGTAGCCTTTTTCGATCCTCCTACTATGTCGTCTTCAGCGTGCAGCCCCTGGTAGCTGTGCACACTCGTCTGTGCTCTGCATAGACAACAGATGCTGCAGATGATATGGTTGAAGGATCAAGAGGCTACTGGTGCGTGGAGTAGCCGCGCCATGTAACCACAACTCCGGCTACTCCACGCCCCAGGAGCCTCTTTCACAAATTTGCATATTGGGGGAAATAAAAAGTTTTCAAACTTAAAAGGCCTCTAAAGGATTGGCCCTAAAAAGTGCTATAGTGGCATTTATTACCTGAACCTACCACCGGATCTACCTTAATAGGTAGATCTGAGATGGTAGGTTTCCTTTAATTGCATGGGTGTTTTTTGTTTTTAGAAAGAATTGGCAGATAAATTACGAAGATTAAGTGAAATTATACTTTTTGGTAATGAGCAGTAAAACTTGCCTAAAGATTTTAAAAATTTGCATGGCCTCAATCAATTGCTTTTCTCCAGGTTAAGCTACACATGCAGAGGGTGCATGTACTACTGTAAACTGCCAGCTCCATCTCTCTGCAGATCATTCTTTCTTCTGCTTTTAGGCTGGAGAGGGTCACACTTCACATTCCTATAGGGTGAATTTATAATTCCTTTATTTATATAGCGCACACCGATTAATCGGCGCTGCACAGAGCTTGCCAAATCAGTCTGTCCCCATGGGGCTCAGTCTAATCAACCTACCAGTATGTTTTGGAGTGTGGGAGGAAACCCACGCAGAGAACATACAAACCCTTTGCAGATGTTGACACTGGGACTTCAACTCCGGTCCCCAGCACTGTAAGGTTGTAGTGCTAACCACTAAGCCACAGTGATGCCCTTAATTTATCACAGCTTGAACACCTGAAAACGGGTGTAAAAGCTGTGATTTGGTCCCAATTCATTGTGCAGGCCAGGGTGCAATTCTATGCCAGGTCAAAAGCCTCCTATATAGAACTTGAGAGATCCACTGTTGGTAAAAATCTAGCTGTATATAAATAAATCACACTTCTGACAGCAACTTTAAAGAGGACCTGTCACCCAATTTATCGGCACTAGGAGCTGCTTACTAAAGTAAGCAGCTCCTAGTGCTCGATCAAACGTCCCAGTATTAGTGATAGCATTACGCTATCAAACACTGCGGCGGGGTAGGATGTAATTGTCGGACAGCTCGCAAAGCTGTCCGACGTATTCATGAGGGGGCGGGGTTGAGGTGTGGCTAGGGACGGTGACTGCCGCCTAGCACGTGGCAGTCACTGCCGGCCTATGGAGCTAGTGGGGCGGTCCGGGGAAGAGGCAGCGCCTCGGACCGCCCCCTCATGAATACATCGGACAGCTTTGCAAGCTGTCCGATGATTACACTGTACCCCGCCGCAGTGTTTAATAGCGTTACCGGAGGTTTCCGGTAACGCTATCACTATAACACTGCAGCGTTTGATCAAGCACTAGGTGACAGGTCCTCTTTAACAGTTGGTTCTGTGTCACCTAGAAACTTAATCGTGGGGGGGGGGGGGGGGAGGGGGAATCTCTTTAAAAGGACACCAGACCTGTGCCTGGATACCACAATTTAAAACCTTTATATATAATATAGCCGTTTTGACTTGGGATGTGTATTGACATCAGTGGCCGATCTGCCTGGGGTTAGGTTGTATATAGCAGTATGGCTGTTAAAGACCTACCAAATTCTGGACAACATGTCTCTTCCGTTGGTGCTGTGCCACAACCTGACTCTATAATAATTTTGTGAATTTGTTTGAGATTACAAATCTATGCTGTATAAATGTCTCCCCCTTTGCAGATTAGGGGTTGGGGACCAGCTGACCCTCTGTAAAGATGGCTGTGAGGCCATTGTGGACACGGGGACGTCGCTGATCACCGGCCCGGTGGCAGAAATAACTGCTCTGCAGAAAGCTATTGGAGCCATCCCACTGATCCATGGAGAGGTAAGGTCTGATCACATGAAGCATTGTGTAGTGTATGATGTGCACATGTGATGAGGATTGTGCGGTGTGATGACCCTATGGATGACTCTTCTGTCTTTTGTAGTACATGGTGTTGTGTGACAAGGTCCCATCACTGCCTGTTGTTCACTTCAGGCTTGGAGGAGTAGACTATAGCCTGACCGGAGAACAGTATATTCTGAAGGTGAGTTTATTTAGGTACACGTTGGCCTAAACCCTAGTGAAATTGGACATTGGCTTCACTTATTTTTTTTTTTTTCCATTAGGTGACTCAATTTGGTCGTACAGTTTGCCTTAGCGGCTTTATGGGGCTTGACATTCCTCCTCCAGCCGGACCTCTTTGGATCATCGGAGACGTTTTCATTGGGCAATATTATACTGTCTTTGATCGTGCGAGCGATCGTGTTGGATTTGCGAAAGCGAAGTGATTTCATCTACTCCGACCAGAGCACCCCAGCCACCACTCTCCCTGTTTAGTTTTGGATTGAGCTATCCTCTTATTACTCAGTGACCCCTTTTGCATGACCCCTCCATCAAAGTACATGCTGTCCCTGTGGTCTCCGGCACTATGGCGGGGTACTTCCGTTATTTACCATACTGAATGGTCCACTAGTGCTACTCCTCATTGAGCTTTACAATGATCTCTTCATCTTGGTTTTTTTTTTTTTTTTTGGAAAATTTTTATATAACCAATTCAGCTTGACAAATACTCTGTCACGTTTTTGCAGGAAATTAATGGGGTGGTTTTTTTTTTTGTTTTCGGGGGGGGGGGGGGGTTGTTCTATATTTTAACTTGAAGTGGGTGAAATGCACATAGTGTGGTCGTAATCTGCAATGGATGCTAATATTAAGAAATCTGTACAGTGAAACTTCACAACCTCTATTCTTCTTGGTGTGAACATGGTCTTCCTGCCCCTCATGTTGTATTGTCCACAAAGTCACTGCTCATCCAATTTGTCCGAATGTCAAAAGGTAATAATTTATAGGATACATGCAGCATATTTTATGGTTCTGAATAAATTTAAGTGGCACTTATAGGGGTTATTTAGAAGAACTCTCCCTGGTAAATGAAGAAGCCACAGACCCTCATAAAATACTGATGGGTGTCAGTCTGACCAATAACATTCTCATTTTGATGACTATCTGCATTCAAGGTCTACAGGGTATTTGGATCAAATGATATAATCTCATTCCACACCATTCTTGTTGTGTTTTGTAACGAGTTTTTTGGAGTTAGATAATCTAGGCAAATAATAATTCTAGATGAAATAAACACTGATTCTCTTGCTTAAAAACAGAAATGCTGAAAAAAAAATGTAATGCTTTACTCAAAATAGTAATTGTTTGTCAATTGTACATCTCAGGAATAAAATATTTCTTTGTGGAAATTTTTTATTTTTTTCTTAATTTTCCTCTCTGGTTGTCTTCTGCACCTCAGTTATACGCTTTGTCACTGGAGGGCCTCATCTTTAAAATTTAATTTGCTCCCCCCGAAAGTTACAGGTCTCGCCGTCACCTGCTGTATGCCCTGTGGAGGGTGGGACTTATAATTTAAATCGCTGTCCTGCTGCAATACAAGGCTCGCCCTCCACAGACAAAGCCAGACACTCCCACCCCCCACCCCATCCCACCTGATGACTTAACTCGCTCACTCCGGCTTCTGCACGCTTTCTAGTTTATAGTGAACCTGACAATAACTGTTTTCCCCCCCCCCCCCCATTGTGCCACCCACTTAGTATGCAATCCACCTTATCCACCAATACCTGTACCACTAATTTCCCCTCAATGTGACCCCCTACACTAAAAAATGAACTTCCTAATCATGTCCACCTAAAGGAGCTCTTCACCTAATAATACTTGTAGGTTGTAAAGTCCACCCACTTTCTCACCAAGACCATAGCTATGTTCCCAAAAGACCCAGTCCCCTGAGTGTGCCTCTCCCTCACGCTGCATGATTAAGAAAAAATTACCAACACTTCCACTCGCCTCTTCCATCCGGCTTCTTGCGGGGGGCAGTGATGTCATCACCTGGCTCTGTAGTCAGCGGCATGAAGCAGGAGACTCTATGTGATGGCATCGGTGTCTCCTGCTCTCTGCAGTAGACGGCTCCATTCACCACTGCATTAGTCATCGCTATCTGCGTCATGAGGGGATCCTGGATATGGGCCCAAGATCTTTTGACCTAGGTTCTGTACTACCGTCAGTAACCCGAGTCTGTATCAGAAAGTAGAGTAGATCCACACTTGTTTTTGATCCACTTTAAAAAGGCACATGTTTAATATTAAAGATCCACACATTTCGTGTCCCTTAATCACAAGTTCTTATTCATGGTCATTAACTGGACTCGTCTAAGGCTAAAGAGGACTCTACTCTGTCCATTTGCATATGACTTTAGCTATGTAAGAAAACTGCATCCAAACAGGTCAGCTTTCATACATGAGGGAATTCTAGAAAGGACATTTCATACCCTACCTGAGGGGGCTGATAGTTTATTGGGGTAAAATCTGATGACCGGTTCCATAAAATACCAACCCTAAGAGCAATAGCCTGGTCTATGATGAAGTCGGCAAACGCTTCTAGTTTTGAAAGCATTCTTAGGCTGCATTCACACGAACATATGGGGGACGTATATGCAGCGTATTGGCTCGCGGCCCTGTATGGGAGCTGTACGGTGCCGCTCCATAGGGCATGGTCCTATCTTTCTATCTAATACGGCGCTGTATTTTCCTATGGAGAGGGCCGGGGTGAGCTGCACTCATCCCCCTGCTCCTCTCCGCAGCACCGATGTGTGGTTGTCCCATGGGAGTAGCCTGTGAGGAGTGAATTCATTCTTATGCAAGCAGGAAGTATCCACTCCGATAGCGCATCCTCTAAAGGTTCCAAATATTTTATTTCACAATAGGTGGGTACATAAAATAACGCGTTTTAGCATTGAACCAATTCCTTCATCAGGTTAAAACCACATCTATACCGAGATCATCTATACAGATCTTCTTCCTCAGTGTGATATACCATATATACTCGTGTATAAGCAGAGTTTTTCAGCACAAAAAATGTGCTGAAAAACATCCCCTTGGCTTATACACGAGTCACAAAATAAGTAAAAAATACTTTAAAAAAATAAACTTATATACTCACACTACGGTGACCCCGATGTCCATGCGTGTCCTCTTCTAGCTTCCACGCCCGTCTCCTGCCCGCGGGACATCGCGCTGGGTGACGCCGTTGCTCTCTCCCGGGCGCGCTGCTGACGTCATACTAGGCGCAGCCCGAGAGAGAGAGCAATGGTGGCGCCCAGCGCGATGTACAGAAGTCGGGCGTGGAAGCCAGAAGATGAGCCGCGCGGACATCAGGGGAGCAGCGCTGTAGATCGGGGCCACCGGAGGGTGAGTATATAAGTTTGTTTTTTTTTTTCCTGGGGTGGCTGTATACTACTGGGGGCAGGCTGGCTATATACTGGGGGGGGGGGGTCTGTGACCAATCCATGTCGGAGTGGTTCCCCAAGGTTTGTTTTTGGGGGAGGGGGGGCACTCCCATGGGACTAGGGACACAGCTCTGCATACATTAAGGTTAACTTTGATCCAACTTCTCTTTTGTTTGTAAAAAGACAGTTTTACGATAAAAACTCTTTGGCAAGGTGCACACTTTTTTTTATGGGGACTTGGGTTAGAAAGAAAACGGCCTGCTGATGACAGGTTCCCTTTAAAACCTTTACACTGTATATTGGTTGACATATTCCCTTTTAAAGTGTCTGGTTCTTCTACCATGCAGTAATTAAATTTTTTCCTAAGGTTAGGATACATTAAAACGCTCAACATCCGGCAGCCTACCTCATGCATGAGGGCATTGTAGTAAATGAATTGCCGTTATGTTAATAGACCGCAAGTTTTCCCACAGTGCTCCCCGATTAACACTAAGCGGAGCACAGCAGGCGTGGGTGACAATTTATGCTGCCAAACAAATTACCACAGTAACATTAGATTAAAATTGGACATCCTGTCGACTGCAATCTACCAAAGTGATAAAAGTGGCGCGGTGGAAGGGTTTTACGGCTTTGGCATGCGGCCACCGATGCTCCAGGTGCTCAGTAAATTCAGTTGGGACTTGTAGTTCCACAACGACTGCGGAGAAGCCTGGCTCGTCGTGCTGTTGGATGTGTAGAGCGAGCTATCTGTATTTTGGGCCAGCAATATTTGGGCGGTATATCACAGTGTAGCACAGCAATTATACTGCTGGCAGCACAGGCATATTTCATTTCTGATTACACTGAAAGGGGAAGACTATTTCCTCCAGGTTTCACAGCAATGAATTAGAGCTCACTGCAATGCAGGGTCTCCAGTGTATAATGGAGGCTTGTTCCAGGCTTTCATTCGGGTGCATTGAGACAGAGAGAAGATGAGATCTTCTGGCCGCACTGTAACCACAGATCGGGCCGAGGGATTATATTGCCGTATTGTAGTTACATTTTGCATCGGTAAAATTACAGCCAGATGTTACATATATCTAAATGGAGATCCTAAATTTTCATTTACAGATGTTATTTAATATTTTAGGCCCTCTGTGCTGGAGAAAAGGCTCAGCCAGACCGAATGTTGCTAAGAGCCAGTGACGTAAGGGCTCGTCTGAAGTGAAACTGTAATAGATAGTGATTTATGATCCAGTGTTTTCCAGAATAACCACGAGTCTACTTACCCTTACACCCAGCATCATGTGAGCACAGGACAGTAGAGCTGAGGTCATTCTGGAAGTCGCTGCCTTATAAATCACGACTGTGCGTTTTAGGCGTGCCAAGCCGTGTTCCCAGGCTCACATACAGCCATAGAAAGTCATTGTTACTTTACTGTTATTCGGATTGAAATGGTAGAAACCTGAATTTTGGTTTCCATCTGGCTGCGAATCTTGCGCATAATTTGCAGATACTTCTCTTGCAGACTCTTATTGAATACGGATTTCATTACGCACTATACAATCCTTGTGAAAATTATGATATGTAAATGTAGGTATGTATAAAAGGCATATAAATAATACTAGGAACAAAAAAAAAAAAAAATGGTTCTAAATCTGTCACGCAACAGATACCACCAACAGTGACCAATGGCTCCCATTGACTATAATGAGGTTTATTAGGTTTCCATTATGGTGTCTGTTGTCACAGAGTTGAAAAACACAACGGAAGTTCTTACTAATTTAACAGGTTGAACATGTGTCCTGCTACTTCTATGGAAGCATCAGAAATTTCTAAGCAGAGAACTTGACTATTTCTGACACTCATATTCACTGTCTATGAGAGTTCCAGAGATAGGGGAGCGCTGTGCCTCTCCCATAGCATTGAAATGCACAGCAGGATGCATTCTTGACCTGTCACTCCATTAAATAATTAATTAACCATGGGTTTTGTGATCTAGGGGGTCTCAACAGTTGGATGGGGGATAACAATAAACGTTGGCACAACCCCTTTAAATAGGAGCTTTCACTTATTATTTTTGTATCTCTACTCTCAGAGAAGCAGAGACAGGCTATCTCCTCCATCCCAGCAATGCACCGTCCATCTGACAGCAGAAATCCTGGTTATCATCTTGGGCGCTGGACCAATAATTAATAATAATTCCTTTATTTAATAATAATTCCTTTATTTATACAGTGCACACAGAGCTTGCCAAATCTGTCCCTGTCCCCAAGGGGCTCACAATCTAATCAACATACCGGTATGTGTTTGGAGTGTGGGAGGAAACCGGAAGACCCGGAGGAAACTTACACAAACCTGGAGAGAACATACAAACTCTTTGCATATGTTGACCCTGGGACTTGTGTGCTGCAAGGCTGTAATACTAACCACTAAACCAAAATGCTGCGCTACAACAATTATTTAATTTTGTCAGATGGGGGGTCCTGGTCAGGTACAGAAAGCTTGGCCCTGCCCCTCTTACATTAGAGTTCCAAA
Source organism: Engystomops pustulosus (assembly GCF_040894005.1). Lineage (NCBI taxonomy): Eukaryota > Metazoa > Chordata > Amphibia > Anura > Leptodactylidae > Engystomops > Engystomops pustulosus. The sequence continues at coordinate 143,350,456 of NC_092417.1, read as the reverse complement.
GATAATGGGAAGGATGGAGGCTAAATAAAAATTTCACTTACATTAGCATCCATTGCCCAACTTATTCTTAAGTCTCCTTAAGTCCTCCTTAAATGTACATCTGTTTGGGTTTTATGGGGTTTTATCACCAAGAAATATTACGGTTAACGACAAGGTGGCTTTCTACAGTCAAAAGGCAACACTACAAGTGGTTGGTCCTTCCAGTAGCTGGCCACACTAAGATCTTGGCTTACCTCAAAGCTTTGTGAGTAATGTGTAAGTACACACTCATCTGATACACACATTTCCTGTGTTAGTGTTTCATCAACCTAAAACTTGCTTGTAACTTGCCTTGCTGCACCCCCGCACACTTGTAAATGTGTCTCAGATCAGTCTTTAAACAATCCAATTATCAGAAGGTGGAGAAGCGCACTCGCTCGTGTCCGCAAGTCCCCGCCAAGAAAATAGAATTATGGACCATATGTTTCCAGCATCTCTGGGGAAAGCACCAAAGTGATGTAAACATCTGTGCTCTGGAAAATGGAAGTCTGCCTATGATCAATTATTATACCATGTGTTCAGAATACACAAAGCGGTTTTACCTTATAACGTCTGACAATCTATATTCATTAAACGGAAATATAACACAAAATGTCCCTAGTGTGTGCTGCTCCAATTCCACCACAATGCAACTGAATGGGAAGTCAGACAGTCCCTAATAGGCCATAGATGATTGACAGCTGCAAACTATAGCTGCTTACATTATATGTAATATTGATTCTTAGAATGTGGTCTTAAAGGGAACCTGTCAGTCAGATTAAATAAACATATGGACAAAAAATGTTTTATGTAAGTGTAATGGCCCGCGGGATGGATCCTTACTAGAGACGAGCGAACATACTCGTCCGAGCTTGATGCTCGTTCGAGCATTAGCGTACTCGAAACTGCTCGTTGCTCGGACGAATACTTCGCCCGCTCAAGAAAATGGCAGCTCCCGCCGTTTTGCTTTTTGGCGGCCAGAAACAGAGCCAATCACAAGCCAGGAGACTCTGCACTCCACCCAGCATGACGTGGTACCCTTACACGTCGATAGCAGTGGTTGGCTGGCCAGATCAGGTGACCCTGGAATAGACTAGCCCCTGCCTGCGCTGCTCGGATCATTCTGTGTCTGGATGCCGCTAGGGAGAGAGCTGCTGCTGGTCAGGGAAAGTGTTAGGCTGTTCAATTAGAATAGTGTTAGGCAGGAGTGATTCTACAAGAACCCAACAGCCCTTCTTAGGGCTACAATAACGTTATCATTTTTTTTTTTTATTTGCAGCTAGTACCAAATTGTGAGGAATTTGTAGTGAGACTTGCGACCTTTGTGTTTAGCGCTTAGTGACGCACATATCCATCCCAAAGACTGAAGTGGGAAAATTTATTGGGGGTTGGATTTCAATTAGGCACAGTCTGCCATTTCCTTTTTATTTTAAGTTTATTTTTTCATAACTCAGCGTCATCTCATCTGGCATAGCAGTGTGCTTTCATACTTGGCTAGAAAATAGCCATAGAAGAATCCAAACGGCTTACTTACGCCTACAATAGCGTTATATATATTTTATTTCTGGTTGATCTGCTGGTGGCTGTCCTTGCTGCAGTGCATCTACTACCAAATTGTGAGGAATTTGTAGTGAGACTTGCGACCTTTGTGTTTAGCGCTTAGTGACGCACATATCCATCACAAAGACCGAAGTGGGAAAATTTATTAGGGGTTTGATTTCAATTAGGCACAGTCTGCCATTTCCTTTTTATTTTACGTTTATTTTTTCAAAACTCAGCGTCATCTCATCTGGCATAGCAGTGTGCTTTCATACTTGGCTAGAAAATAGCCAAAGGAGAATCCAAACGGCTTACTTACGCCTACAATAGCGTTATATATATTTTATTTCTGGTTGATCTGCTGGTGGCTGTCCTTGCTGCAGTGCATCTACTACCAAATTGTGAGGAATTTGTAGTGAGACTTGCGACCGTTGTGTTTAGCGCTTAGTGACGCACATATCCATCGCAAAGACCGAAGTGGGAAAATTTATTAGGGGTTGGATTTCAATTAGGCACAGTCTGCCATTTCCTTTTTATTTTACGTTTATTTTTTCATAACTCAGCGTCATCTCATCTGGCATAGCAGTGTGCTTTCATACTTGGCTAGAAAATAGCCATAGCAATAGGATAGCATCGTTTGGTTTTAAAAACTAAAAAACACAAAAAAAAAAAAAAACACAAAAAAACACAAAAAAAAGTTAAAAAAAAAATTAAAGTTATAACTTTCATTTTCAAAATGTTTAACCCGAGGGCTAGGGGTAGAGGACGAGGGCGGGGACGTGGGCGTCCAACTACTGCAGGGGTCAGAGGCCGTGGTCCTGGGTGGGGTGAGACACCACCTGCTGATGAGGGAGCAGGGGAACGCCGCAGAGCTACACTCCCTAGGTTCATGTCTGAAGTTACTGGGACTCGTGGTAGAGCACTGTTGAGGCCAGAACAGTGCAAACAGGTGATGTCGTGAATTGCCGACAATGCTTCGAGCAATTTGTCCACCAGTCAGTCTTCCACGCAGTCCACCCATGTCACCGAAATCGGCACTCCTCCAGCTTCTGCACCTCAGCCTCCTCCCCCCCAGTCTGCCCCCTCCCAGGAAAATTTGGCATTTGAACCGGCATACTCTGAGGAACTGTTTTCTGGACCCTTCCCACAGTCACAAACCACTTGTCCGGTTGCTGCTGAGCAATTTTCCGATGCCCAGGTTTTCCACCAGTCGCAGTCTGTGGGTGATGATGACCTTCTTGACGTAGTGGAAGAAGTGTGTAAAGAGGTGTCCGACGATGAGGAGACACGGTTGTCAGACAGTGGTGAAGTTGTTGTCAGGGCAGGAAGTCCGAGGGGGGAGCAGACTGAGGGATCGGAGGATGATGAGGTGACAGACCCAAGCTGGGTTGAGAGGCCGGGTGAACACAGTGCTTCTGAGACGGAGGAGAGTCCTCGACCAGAACAGGTTGGAAGAGGCAGTGGTGGGGCCAGACGGAGAGGCAGGGCCAGAGCAGGTGCATCAGCGCCAAATGTTGCCCGTAGTCAAGCTCCCGTGGCGAGGGCTAGATTTTCAGAAGTCTGGAGGTTCTTTAAAGAAACACCGGATGACCGACGGACTGTGGTGTGCAACCTTTGCCAAACCACGATCAGCAGGGGTTCCACCACTACTAGCTTAACTACCACCAGTATGCGCAGGCATATGAATGCTAAACACCCCACTCAGTGGCACCAAGCCCGTTCACCTCCGGCCGTGCACACCACTGCTCCTTCCCCTGTGTCAGCTGATAGTCAGCCCCCTGCCCAGGACCCTGGCACAAAAACCCCATCGTCGCCTCCACGATCCTCCACCGCATCCACCAGCGTTCAGCTCTCCATACCCCAGACGCTGGAGCGGAAACGGAAATATAGTGCAACCCACCCGCACGCCCAAGCCCTTAATGTCCACATCTCCAGATTGCTTAGCCTGGAGATGCTGCCCTATAGGCTAGTAGAGACCAAGGCCTTTCGCAACCTCATGGCGGCGGCCGCCCCTCGGTATTCGGTCCCCAGCCGCCACTACTTTTCCCGATGTGCCGTCCCAGCCCTGCACCAGCATGTGTCAGACAACATCATCCGTGCCCTGACCAACGCCGTTTCTGACAAGGTCCACCTGACCACGGACACGTGGACGAGTGCTGCCGGGCAGGGCCACTATATATCGCTGACGGCACATTGGGTTAACTTGGTGGAGGCTGGGACCAAGTCTGACCCTGCGGCTGGTCATATACTGCCGACGCCGAGGATTGCGGGGCCTACCTCGGTCCAGGTCTTTCAGGCCTACTATGCCTCCTCCTCCTCTCACCCCTCCTCCACCTCCTCCTCCGAACTACCATCCGTGGGCATGGCGCCATCAGTCGCTAGCTCTACGCACAGCAGCAGTGCCGTCGCTAAGCGACAGCAGGCGGTGCTCAAACTGCTGAGCCTAGGCGATAAAAGGCACACCGCCCAAGAACTATTACAGGGCATCACGGCGCAGACTGATCTGTGGCTGGCACCGCTGAACCTGAAGCCAGGCATGGTTGTGTGTGACAACGGCCGTAACCTGGTGGCGGCTCTGCAACTCGGCAGACTGACACATGTGCCATGCCTGCGTTTCCTCAAGACATACCCCAATCTGTCTGATTTGCTCACGAAGGTGCGCCGCATCTGTGCGCATTTCAGGAAGTCCAGCACAGATGCTGCCACTCTCAGGGCAGCGCAGCGCCGCCTCCAACTGCCCGCTCACCAACTGTTGTGCGACGTGCCCACGAGGTGAAATTCAACATTAACCATGTTATCCAGAGTTTACCAGCAGCGCAGAGCGATTGTAGACTGCCAGATGTCAACTTCCACCAGAACTGGTAGTCAGGTCAGTCAGCTTCCTCAAGTCTATAATGAGGAGTGGACATGGATGTCTGATATCTGTCAGGTGCTGAGTAACTTTGAGGAGTCAACACAGATGGTCAGTGGCGATGCCGCCATCATCAGCCTCACCATCCCGCTGCTTGGCCTGTTGAAAAACTCTCTGATCAGCATGAAGTCGGAAGCTTTGCGCTCGTCACAAGAGACGGGGGAAGAAGATTCCCTTGTTGATAGCCAAAGCACCCTTAGGTCTGTTTCTCAGCGCATATCGGAGGAGGTGGAGGTGGATGAGGAGGAAGAGGAGGAGAATGTTGGCGAGACACAAGAGGGGACCATTGTTCAGTCCTTCACTGTTCAGCGTGTATGGGCAGAAGAAGAGGAGTTGGAGGAGGAGGAAATGGACAGTCAGGCCAGTGAGGGGAGTGAATTCTTACGCGTTGGGACTCTGGCGCATATGGCAGATTTCATGCTAGGCTGCCTATCCCGTGACCCTCGCGTTCAAAGAATTTATTCCAGCACCGATTACTGGGTATTCACTCTCCTGGACCCACGGTACAAGCAAAATCTTTCCACTCTCATCCCTGGAGAGGAAAGGAGTGTGAGAATGCATGAATACCAGCAGGCCCTGGTGCACAAGCTGAAACACTATTTCCCTTCTGACAGCGCTAGCGGCAGAGTGCGTAGTTCTGCGGGACAAGTAGCGAGGGAGAGTAGGCGAGCAGGCAGCTTGTCCAGCACTGGCAAGGGTACGCTTTACAAGGCTTTTGCCAGCTTTATGTCACCCCAGCAAGACACTGTCACCTGTCCCCAGTCTCGGCAGAGTAGGGCTGATCTTTACAGAAAGATGGTGAGGGAGTACGTAGCTGACCATACCATCGTCCTAAATGATCACACAGCTCCCTACAACTACTGGGTTTCAAAGCTGGACATGTGGCACGAACTGGCGCTGTACGCCTTGGAGGTTCTTGCCTGCCCTGCCGCTAGCGTGTTGTCCGAGCGGGTTTTCAGTGCAGCTGGTGGCATCATCACCGATAAGCGTACACGCCTGTCGAGTGACAGCGCTGACAGGCTGACGCTTATTAAGATGAATAAAGCCTGGATTTCTCATAATTTCCAATCTCCACCAGGTGAAGGAAGCTCAACCTGAATAATTTATGCACTCCTCCTCCCTATTTTCCTCCTTCTCCTCCTCTTTGTACACTAAAGCAGAGGAAACTGGCTATTTTTTGACAGGGCCCACTGGCTCTAGCTATAGTACTTTATGCATTTAATTTTTCTGGAGGGCCACCTACCCGGTCCTCTGTTTTAAACAATTTTTGGGAGTGCCACATACAGGCACTCAATCTATTCAATTTTTCTGGAGGGCCACCTACCTGCTCCTCTGGTTTGAAAACTTTTTTGGACTGCCACATACAGGCACTCAATCTATTTCATTTTTCTGGAGGGCCACCTACCTGCTCCTCTGGTTTGAAAACTTTTTTGGACTGCCACATACAGGCACTCAATCTATTCCATTTTTCTGGAGGGCCACCTACCTGCTCCTCTGGTTTGAAAACTTTTTTGGACTGCCACATACAGGCACTCAATCTATTTCATTTTTCTGGAGGGCCACCTACCTGCTCCTCTGGTTTGAAAACTTTTTTGGACTGCCACATACAGGCACTATCCAAATTAAATTGTCTCCATAGCAGCCTCCACACGTTGTCTCCATTGCTACCTCCAAAAGTCGTCCATATAGCTGCCTCTATACATCGTCCCCTTATCAAACGAGGTGTGTCGGGCAGAAATTTGGGTTGTTTTCATGGATTCCACATCAAGTTGTTAACTTTGTCGCCACCCTGCTGTGTTATCCACAAAATATACTGGCAAACTTTAATGATTAACCGATATTATTTCAGCGCTTCTTGCGCATCTGTTTACATTCCCCTCACCCGCCATATCCCAAACTTATAAGAACGTTACTACACTTAACTTGGTGCAGGCTGGGACCGAGTCTGACCCTGGGGCTGGTCATATACTGCCGACGCAGAGGATTGCGGGGCCTACCTCGGTCCAGGTCTCAAAGGCCTACTATTCCTCCTCCTCCTCCCACCCCTCCTCCACCTCCTCCTCCTCCGAATTACCATCCGTGGGCATGGCGCCATCAGTCGCTAGCTCTAGGCACAGCAGCAGTGCCGTCGCTAAGTGACAGCAGGCGGTGCTCAAACTGCTGAGCCTAGGCGATAAAAGGCACACCGCCCAAGAGCTATTACAGGGCATTCCACATCAAACTTGTTAACTTTGTCGCCACCCTGCTGTGTAATCCACAAAATATACTGGCAAACTTTTATCATTTACCAATATTATTTCAGCACTTCTTGCGCATCTGTTTACATTCCCCTCACCCGTCATATCCTAAACTTATAAGAACGCTACTACACTTGATCTTATACAAAAGGTTCTTAGAAGTGCTGTTTGGGGAGTAGCCTAGAGACAGGGGCTTGGATTGGCGAAAGCTCGCCTGGCAGCGGAGCGCCAGCTCCATGCCAAGATCCAACTAACATAGTTTTAACTGCAGCACCTTTAATCTACTACTAGTTCACTGCCTCCATACATGGTCCCCTTATCAAAGGAGCTGTGTCAGGCAGAATTTTGGGTTGTTTTCATGGCTTCCATGTTAACTTTGTCGCCACCCTGCTGTGTAATCCACAAAATATACTGGCAAACTTTTATCATGTACCGATATTATTTGAGCGCTTCTTGCTCACCTCCTTTGGTTCCTCTCTGCCACCCATTGGTTTGAAGCCTGAGTCCATTTAGGGTATGTCGCCATGCCACTCTCTAGCCTGCCGCTGCTGCCGCTGCCTCTGCATGCCGTCCCCTATAGTGTCAGGGTCAATTATTGGATGTTTTAGATGCTATCTAGCTTCATTCTGTCACTCTGTCATGGCCATGCTGTTGCCCATAATTTTGGCATAATGGTGCATTTAAGCAGCCTCAGAGGCATCCATTCATGCTGCCCCTGCTGTTTCCTGTCCATTTCCGTGGTGTTTCCATCCTTTTCTGAGGTTCCCAGGTGTTTGGCCAAGCTTCCCTGTGCAGAGCCTTGGTCCCCTTGAAAAATGCTCGAGTCTCCCATTGACTTCAATGGGGCTCGTTATTCGAGACGAGCACTCAAGCATCGGGAAAAGTTCGTCTCGAATAACGAGTACCCGAGCATTTTAGTGCTCGCTCATCTCTAATCCTTACATAAGGCTAGTTCCAGTATAGCATCCTGGTTAATGGATAGATCAGGGTCAGGCATGATGCAATCCATAGGTAACATCCAGCTCGCTAAGTATTTTTGACTTTCCATGTGCCTGTGGTCATGTTGGCCGGTCAAAAATACTTATCCATCGTGCAGACAGAGCAGGGCCTACAGCAGCACACAAGCCAGATGCAGGATGAGGAGTTGTGCTCCTGGCATGTGCCCTTTAGCAGAGCTGGGAGTAATACACTCCCTGTATTTCCACTATGCAAAGCATCGCTCCCAACACTGGCAGCACAATGATGTCATCATGTTGCTGGCACAGGGAGCCTTACTGCAGGGCAGAAAACGCCAGAGAGTCCAGATCAGAGGAAAGGTGAGTATTGTGTTTTTTACCATCAAAAACTGCATTGGAATAGGGGGACGAAAAGAGGGAAAAGTATAAAAGGAGGAATAAAGGAAAGGGAATGAGAAGAGGAGGCATAAGGAGAAGGGGCTCATTGAGAGGGGCATTAGGTATTGGGTAGAACTAAGGTAAGTATATTTGTTCGGCCCTATAAAACCATTCTAATGTCTCATGTGGCCACAGTGTTGGGGTAGTGGACCCACTGTACCACCGAGAGCGATGACGCAAGTCGACACCTGTGAGCGGAGTCTAAGTGGCACTTGGTTTTCACCAGAGCCTGCCGCAAAGCGGTTGGACTTGCTGCAGTGGGATACCACCAGTTTGCTTCACAGGCGTGACTTACTTGCGGTGGCGGCCAAGGCGAGTCAGCAGAGAAAATTGGAGTCATTGTCAGGCAGAAGGTCAGGACAGGCAGCAAAGGATCGAAGTCAGGAATGTAGCAAGAGGTCACAACAAGTTATACACAGACAGTCAGGGAACGCTTTCTCAATGGCATACGGGCACAAAGATCTGGTGTGGCATAATGGAGGATGTTGGCTATTTCTAGATTGTCAGGTGAACAGCGCCAATTAGTGGTGCGCTGGCCCTTTAAATCACAGAGAGGCGGGGTCGCACGCTGGAGTGCAGTGAGGTAAGTGAACCTGCTGCTGGCGTGAGAGGGCAAAGGGAGGCACAGGACATGGGTCACAGGAGCACCCGTGACACATATTCTGCCTACAAGAATCTATGCCTGTGAGCTGGTGGGTTAATATCTGTGAGCCCTTGGAAATCCCCAGATCTGGAAGTTTATAAATATTTACTCTAGCTGGATTTCAGGGAAGTGGATGAGATGCATTTTCCAAATTTATTTACTTTTTTTGGGAGTGGAGGAGTAGAAAGCATCAATTCTGTAATGGATTTTTTATTTACCGCATGAACTCAAGTATAAGCCGAGTTTTTCAGCACAAAAAATGTGCTGGAAAAACTTAACTCGGCTTATACTTGAGTCAAAAAATAATAAAATCAATACTCACCTTTCCATCGTCCCTCCAGGTTCTCTTCTTGCCTCCTGTGGGCAACCGGCGGCAAGTCTTATACTGGGGGGCAGGAAACTGGCTATATACTGGCAGGATGCAGACTATATACTGGGGCCCCCCTGCACCAGAACTCACCTGAAAGCATTAAAAATTCAACTAAAAAAGACTCCAGTACCCTAAAATATTCCCAAGTTTATTATACCAAACAACCCACTCATAGGTATTTTAGATAAAGCCCCCCTCACCCCCATGGATTTCTTACATACAGCCTTGTGTTGGCCCTCCAGCATCTCTTGGCCCTGGCACTTGCCCGATAATGCACAGTGTTGGTACCGGCCCTGGTATGCTATATACTGGGGGATGGCAGGCTATAGTCATAGTGGGGGGCAGGGGGCTGGCAGGCTTTATTTTGGGGAACAGGGAGCTGGCGAGCTATATACTGGGTGGAGGCTGGGACCAATGCATTTCCCACTATAGGGTTATACTCAATGGGGGGTCATTTACTAAGGGCCCGATTCGCGTTTTCCCGACGTGTTACCAGAATATTTCCGATTTGCGCCGATTTTCCCTGTATTGCCCCGGGATTTTGGCGCACGCGATCGGATTTTGGCGCATCGGCGCTGGCATGCACGCAACGGAAATCGGGGGCGTGGCCCGAACGAAAACCCGACGAATTCGGAAAAACCCCCGCATTTAAAAAGCAAAAAGTGTCGCGGGACTTGCACTTACCTTCACCAGGAATAGGCTGGTGTACTTGAGTGCATTCCAGCGGGCCTCAGGGAACTTCAGCTCAGCAGCGCCACCTGGTGGACATCGGAGGAACTACCTTAGTGAATCCCGGCCGGACCCGAATCTACCGCAGAGAACGTGCCGCTGGATCGCGAATGGACCGGATAAGTAAATCTGCCCCATTAGGTTTTCCCAGTTTTTACCTCGGCTTATACTCTAGCATATACAAGAATAATTAATTTTTTTTTTGTACGACATATAGCCTAATAAACATGTTATCTTTATTCTATGGGTCAATACAATTAATTACAAGGATACCATACTTAGATATACAGTATATCCTTACGTTTTACTAAATGTTTTACTAAATTTGCAAATCAAAAAACCTAATGTGGGGAAAATCTATAATCTTTGCATCACCGTCTTTCAAGTGGCATAACATCTTTTTTTGGCTGCAGAACTGGTTAATGGCTTTGCAGGACATGTTGCACACATGCATATGCATAGGCTGACGCTGTGACTGTAAGATCCCATCTTGGAAGATGGAGGAGAGACCCTCAGAAGGCAATTTAAATGCCATAGTTGCGCTATCTGCAGCATTTAACAGGTTAAACACTCGCGATCGGAGCTAACTCTAACCGCAGGTGTTACACTGGGGTGTTAGCTGTTAGTTACAGCTGACAACCCGTGTAAATTGATGCCAGCCAGCTCCGATTGTGTGCTGAATCGGCATCAGCTTAGCATCCGATAAATCAGACCCTGAGCATGAAGTTACAGCGATCAGCGTCCAAGGGCTGATAATTTATTCAAGTCCCGATTGTTGTAATCTTAGTCGGGTCCCGCCCTTGTATCGTTCAGAATGCTGGTGGCATTACCCAGCATTCTGCAGATCTCACAATTTTTTGTTGATCTTGTCTGCTGCCACAGCCAGTCCATTGGACACTTGGCTGTGCTGCTGTTCAGTCCCTTTTAAATTGAGAAATGTGCTGCAATACCAAACATAGCCACTATACAATGTATGGGGTAATGCATGGTTTTCAGTTGTATATTCAGAAGTTCCACTGTCCTGATATTGATAGCATAACCTAAGGTCAGTACATAAGGTCGCAGGCTGTATCTATCCGGATGCTGCCATTCCGAGGAATAGTAAGGAAGCGGGGAGTTGTACTCATTAGTAGGTACAATTCCTTCCAATGAAACTTATTCAATCTATATTTTGGAGATTTTGGCTCCAGTTTTTTGAGATAGGGAAATTGAATTGTGATCTATCCTTTCATTCTATATAAGGAACGATTGCCAGGAGTATTTGGTATTTGGCAAAGGACATCTGCTTGTACATTTGTCACTTGTACAGCAGGGACATGATTTGTGACTGTTGCTGGCTCCCTCTGCGGCGATGCATTTTGGGACCAGAAGAAGGGTTACGGGGATTATTATCACTGTTGATAGTGACTCAGTCTGCAGGAGCCAGACATTGCAGTACTGTCAAGGAGACCTGATAATTCCCGCACAGCCAGCAGTAATGTATACCTGCTGTCTGTTCATCCATACGTGGCATCACGGAGAAGTGGCAGAAGCTATTAGGTTGAACAAATGGTATAACCAGCAGACAGAATTGCTCCCTAAGGTCCATATTTGGAGGTCAACTTGATGTACGTTTCCATATGCCCCCCTTTCCCCTATACAAAGCGCTCATTGATGTACTGTTTCTTATAAGGACACTTTACTGTTTTATTAGGTGTTTTAGATGAATCATGTGTGAATCTTTGAAAGGAGCCCCCCTCCATCCTCTCTCCTCCCTTACTGCTCCTCCTTCCTTTCTTTTGCTCATTCCAGCATCCTCGGACACCCCTTATTCCTCCTCCCTCCTCTATAGTCTGACTGATATAGACGGTCTCTTGTTTTAAGACATGTAGCTGTTCCTATCTGCACTCTCTCCCTGGGGGTACCCACTTGTCACGGACAGGCGGTCAGAGTGGTCCTAACAAGAGCCCTGCGAGGTGAGTAGGGAACATGCCTACATCCACAGCATCTCTGTGTAAGATGATACTAAAGGGCAAACACGGTGGGATACTCTGCAGGAGTCATTCAATGCAGTAAATCCATGTATTGCAGACTGATGCCCTTGCATGCAGTGCTTTGAGATAATGATTCAGTGTTGTAGTTGAGTGTCCTGGCTAAATAATTGTGGATCTGTTGGAGGCTGGAGACAGGGACTCTGTTGTTTACCCCGCTGTCATCATAGTGACACACTCTGGACGCAGCCCAATACTTCCAATGAAATGTAAATGCACTCGCTGCATGATGTTTGGGTATATTGGGTATACTTTGATGTGTTCTGGCAGCGTCGGATGGGAATGTTATGGGGGATGCCATAGAAGTCTGTTGAATGCGGCTGGATCTTTAGTGCATTGGGACCCTGTAAAGGATACGGATCAATGATCTCAGTTGGGCGCAGAGCAATAAGCTGCAGCTTATTGACAAGTTAAGATTTTTTTCTGCAGTGCCCAAAGCAAAACGAAGAATGGATGTGTGCTGCAGGATCATACTGCAGAACAGAAAGATGGGGGGGATAGTGAATGGGGGAGACGAGACATGGAAAGGAGGGTCAATAAATTCTTATGGCAAGGGAGAAAACTGGGCTGATGGATGACTCAGAGCTGCCAATTTCTTTGACAGCTCATCTTGTAAAACAGCAACATGTACTTCTATTATCATGGCTTACATCTTGTTTGGTGATTCCGCTCACTCAATCACTCTCCATGTCATCCAATGCACTTTGCTGTATTCTCATTGACCTTGTGTGTGTCACATAATCAAACAAGACTCTTCCTCTGCCTCTTGACTTTGGAGATGTGACCTAACACCACTAATGATTCAATATCATTAGATTCTTCATAAATGAAAAATATTGGGGTCACTGGTTGGGAAACCGGAGAACATTACAGGACTGAACTTGCATGAATCTCAATGTGTAGAGGCTGCATCCTTTAATGTGGTTTTATTACCCCTCTGTCATTTTGTCTCTTTTGTCTTCAGCTGCTTTTGCTCCTCGTGGGCAGGCTTAGGCTCTGGACCCCCTCAGTAGTGACAGCACTCACATTGCTTGTCTTCCTTTTATGAGACATGGAAAGTAAGGCATATAAAGTTGAAGGTACGTGGCACCTACCACAATGCAAACACACTCTGCAGCGTGAGAAGAAGAAGACCAAGCCTCCACCAGGGACCGTGTCAGTGGCCACTGGTAAAAGTGGTCCTGCGATTACAGTAATAGAGATCTCCCCTGAGACCACTGAGGTAAATGATTATTACTTGTGGTCCATCTTCAACTTTGTCTACCTGAACTTCTGCTGCCTGGGCTTCATCGCGCTGGCCTACTCTCTGAAGGTGAGTAAACTTCCACGTATGAGCAGACACAAGAACAACTAATTTTATTGTGTGCACAAATTAAAAAAAAATCACAGGAATACATTTTTTAGAGATTAGAATATCCCAGTTACAACCCAGTTGCAGCCCCATCGTTCTTAGGATCAGTGGTTATCCCACTGGTCACTTTAACATAAAATGATGCTACTGTAGGTACATGTTTTCCTTGTCGTACTCTTGTTAAAACTGTAGATGAATACACTGACTACTTACTGCCAGGCAACCATAGTCCAAAACATAGACCATTTAGATTTTAAAAGTTCTCCAATTCTGAAAAATCTTCAATCTTCACGACAGAGATTACAATGTGATTGGTAGAGACACCCATCCATTGTGAAAAGAGGTTCCCTTTCCTCTTAAAGGGAACCTGTCATCAGGAGCCCTTTTTCTGGCTCCCCCATGTCCCCATAGAGAATAATGTACACATTGCTAAACAGTTTTTATAGTAAAACTGGATTTCCCCCCCAAAAAAGATAAGTGAGATGAAAGTTTGAGATGAAATGCTGTGCTGACAGCATTAGTGTATGCCAACTAAGCCCAGGAATCAGTACGACAAGGAATGTACGTATTTTGTGCCTAGAAACAACATAAACACATTCTTACTAACCAATTTGTATTTAATAATGTATTAGAAAAGAATAAAAACACCAAAATTCATTTGAGCAAAGATTTATCGGAGTGTCTGGGTTTATTTCCAAGGGGGTCGGATCCCTTCCAAGTTGATTCCACCAATAATAGTGCAATATAAGAACACCACATTGATTGAATACACTCTTAATGTGTAAATAATATGTGTTGCTTGGAGGGATTTTTTTTTTTTTGGGGAGGGGAGTAAAATTATATAAATAATTATATAATAATAGGCAGAGGCAGTTCCCAGGTTACATACAAGATAGTTTATTATTGCAGCCTGGGGCTAAAGTTCAATTAATTACTAGCATCCAGGGATGCTCACCATGGGTCACGGTGGGCACCAAGGTCTGTCTGTAACTAAAAGTTGCCTGAAAGTTGGGCGTTCTTAAATTGGGGTCTGCTGTAATTAAGTAATTTATATAATATAAGCAGTATTATACGAACACCCCTAGTTACAAACGGACCTCTCTGTCCATTGGTGAAGCTCTCTGGATGCTGTATATTTACAGAAGGCTGCAATGATCATCTGTAAGGTGTCTGTAATGAAGCTTTATTATTCATTCTTGTTCCAATGACAGCACACAAGTATGTAAATCCTATTGTCAAATGGAAAAAAAAGACTTTGTTTGAGGCTAAATTCACACAACCATCAGGATTTCCATTTTTTTACCTCCACTACAAAAAGATAATGGATGGTAAATAAATGGTAATAACACTGAACATAACGGATGACAGTGTCTGTTAACAGGACAAACACTTTGGGGAAGAGTTATCATCAAGTTTCTGAGGTAAAACTGTTCTAGTTGCCCATGAAAGCCAATCAGAGCTGAGCCTTAATTTTATAAACAGCTGTGGGAAAATGAAAGCTGAGCTCTCATTGGTTGCCATGGGCAACTAGAACAGTTCTGCTCTAAGAGACTTATGATAAATCTCCCTATTTATACTTTCAAGAAATCGATCTACAGCTTCTATGGTGGGGATTTATCAAAAGTGTCTCAGAGCAGAACAGTTCTAGTTGCCCATGGCTACCAATCAGAGCTCAGCTTTCATATTCCCACAGAAGTTTCTAAAATAAAAGTTGAGCTCTGATTGGTTTTGATGGGCAACTAGAACTGTTTTAACTCAGGCACCTCTGATAAATTTCCCCCTATATCTGTATGTCTATTTATCCATTACTCACATTTTATCTATCTATCTATCTATCATCTATCTATCTATCTAGCTATTGATCTCTCATTTCTATCTGCCTACCTCTCCTTCCATCTATACCACACATCTATCTATAATCTATCCATTTATATATCTATATATTAACTATTTCTGTCTATGGATATCTATCTCTTCATCTATACATTCCCATTGATTTCACTGTAAAAGATAATTAATGTCATTTGTTATGGTCAGTTAGTCATCAGCTGTTACTTCAATCTCAGTCCAAAAAAAATGGAAGTTCAACTTAAGAACAAAGTTACAGAGGGAGATTTATCAGAAGTGTCTGAGAACAGAACTGTTCTAGTTGACCATGGAAACCAATCAGAGCTCAGCTTTCATTTTCCCAAATCTGTTTACAAAATTAAAGCTGAGCTCTGATTGGCTTCCATGAACAGTTTTACCTCAGACACTTCTGATTACCATAATCTCCCCTACAGAACCTATGTTGTATGTAACCTAGCAGTTCTTGTATTCTTCTAAACATTTAAAATATTGTATCATGAGGACACACATCCTCACCCCATCACTGACTATATACTGGCTCCTCTTTTAGGTCAGAGACAAAAAACTCCTGAATGACCTCAGTGGAGCTGTGGAAGATGCAAAGACAGCGCGACTTTTTAACATAACAAGTTCTGCTCTTGCCACTCTCACCATCATCATTTTGCTGTTGTTACTACTGGGATGGTAGTTCTCTTCGGAGTGAGATAACTCTTCATCTTATACTGAGACAGTGAGTTCTGTGCAGTATGATTACATGTAGCGGTGAGCCACAACAAGTATCTTCTTTTCCTCTAAAATTCCAACTCCATCTTTTCCGGACCACACTGTGATGTCATCACGCCTAGCCGTAAGGCAGCCTCCAATTGGCTGATGGCAGCTTATATGCAAAACATCATCAGCGGAAGAGATGAACACCTCAGCGCCGCAGGGGGAGGAGACTCATTCCGCTAGATTGGGCTGTCCCTTGGGTTACTCCCCAACTGTGCCTCATCAAAACTGACCAAGCCTGTGAAATTAGAGTGTCAGCTCTTTGGGCAAATGATCACATCTATCAAATAAAGGACTAATGTTTTCTTACTGAATGTGTCTAGGGGATGGTCTAGTTTCTAGGACATGGTGGCTTTATAAAACCATAGTGTATTCTTATTCCAGTCCTCTTGATAAATCCCATGGTAGGTCAAGATGGTATTAAGATTTTCATACTGCTGTTCAGATATTTAAAGAATGGCTCTACTAGCCTAGAATGCATCGAGTCAGTCCAGAGTCAGATGTTATGTAAGGTAGATGGCTGCCCACACTTACGTCTGTTTTTTCATATAACCAAGGGCTCTTGTGTAGATAGCCGTTAGTAGGCCACCAAGTATTTCCTATGAAATTTCCTTAATCCAGTGTTTGGCAATCCCAAGAATCTGGTAGTTTTGTAATCTAGAACAACTAATAATCCAGAATATTTAAAGGATCCCTTCTGATTTAATAAAATGTAACAGTGTACAGTAAATGGTATAACATGTAGCACATGGTAAAACAAATAAGGAAGGACAATAGTATTTGTTTCAAGCAGAACTTAGGTTTAGACTTAAGTTGAATTTGTATGTAAGTCAGAACTGGTATACTTTATAATTGTAAATCCTGAAATAAAAGTTTTTTTATGTTCCTGTGACAATTGGATTTTCAGCTGTCATGGAGACAAGGATTATCAATAAAGCTTCATTACAGACTCCTTACAGCTGATCATTGCAGCCTGGGACTAAAGTAACATCCAGAGAGGTCCGTCTGTAACTAGGGGTCATCTGTAAGTCGGGTGTCTTTAAGTCGGGGACTGCCTGTACTTTGTTAGACTGAAACATATGTACAATAAATATTTTGTAACCCCTGGAAAAAAATTAAATAAATAAAATACATAAAATATGTCTTTAAAAACACTCCTTAGTCTCCTTTATCAATATGGGTTATGACATCTGCATGGTTGATGCTGTCAACCAAACAATATGATGTTTTTCAGCGACAAAAGTGGTATTTAACCCCATAAGTTATATTATTTATAGTGTGGACATAATCTGAAGATCATACCTCCAGGTTTCAGTAGGCCCCTGGGTGACAGAGCCTGAGTGGGGCCCCTTTGCAATAAACTCACATGGCAACATTGAAAATTCAGAAACTTAAAAACAGTCTCTTGTTCCTTAAAGCCCCCCTCATGCCTTATGGATTCATTAGATATAGCCCCCCTTTCCCTCATGAATTCATTATGTACAGCCTTATGTGGGCCCCCCAGCAGCTCTGGGCCCTGGTATTTGCCCGGGCATCCCCAGTGCTGGCACTGGCCCTGCTTCATATCTTCCTAGCCAGTCACACCAAGTCCTAAATGTGTGTCCTGTGGCATAATTTCCTGACACATATTTATTTGCCATGTTTATTGTTTGGAAAGAAAAAGATTAAAAGTAAAAGTCAGATTTTTAAAAATTATTTGACATCAATTACAGCGCAAATGCATTTACAATAATCTCATTTTAATACTGTTTATTGAATTAGTATCACAAAACACTGAACAACATAGAAATGTGTGGTATCTACTAACTTATAACAGCACGTTGCTTCCGCTGATTGGGAAATTGCATTTATAAAATGGGGCATTTGCTTTTTTCCTGCATTTATCTCATAATAAAAGTTGATATATACTGAATGCTTATTTATTTGTTTCAAGATGGCACCTAAAAAATAACAGTTTTGCAAAAAAAAATTTAAAAAAAGAGACCTTATTCAACTAAAAGTAAAAGTAGAAGCTCAAAATATATCTTGAAAACTAAAAAGTTCTTGGTTCCATCCCAGCACTCCTCACCTATTTTGCATGTGCATAAAATAAAAGGTGAGAGGCATTTCCCTTCCCATTTCTGCTCTGATGAGCCACCATCTTTATTGCTTTTATTGGATTTCTCTATCTTTTTGCTCTGCTATCAGTTCCATGATGCCTCAGCAAAGAATTGCTTTTATATCCTCCTTAAAACGGTTGGCCACATATAGGAAACTTTAACAAGGTAAGTATAAGACCCTAATACAGTCTCCCATATTGTACTTACCCCATTAAAGTTTCTTGTTTACCACCACGAGACCACGGTCAGTAAACTCCTGAGTAGGAAACTTAAACAGGGTAAGTATAAGACCCTAATAAGGGTCACCCATATTATACTTAAAGGGGTATTCCAATTTCAGCAAATTAATGTTATTGTTTGTATTTTGAAAAATTATAAAATATTTCAATTTACTTACTATATCAATTCATCACAGTTTTCTAGATCTCTGCTTGCTGTCATTCTATAGGAAGCTTCTATGTTTACTTCCAGTGGACAGAAATCTGACCATGGTGACACAGGTGCACGGTTCGTTACATCACACAGATCTGATTACTGTCTGTGATATAACGAGCCGTGCACCTGTGTGACCATGGTCAGATTTATATCCACTGGAAATGAAACTTTTTATAGAATGACAGTGAACAGAGATCTAGAAAACCGTGAGGAATTGACACAGAAAGTATATTGGAATATTGTCTTCCCCCTTTAGAAAATATGCATATTTGTGTACAATCACACACATTTATACACTCGTATCTAAACACGTTTACCGGTATATACTTATATACTGTACATATACATACAGCATAAACATAAATGCAGTATACACACCACATATACATACAGAACAAACACACATACATACAGTATCATATACACATATTGCTACATATACACATAACATATACACACACATATAGCAAATACACACATACATACAATGACATATACAGACATATAGCATATATACACATCACACACACATCATATACACATCCAATGCTATGGCTGCACCCCTGGACTGACAGGGAGATCCGTTGCTGTACTACCTCTCTGACCTGCTACCTATTCTCCTGCAGATCCAATGCAAGAAATCACCTATCCCTGGGCAATGTCCACAATTATATTCTCTTCCCGGACTATATACTCTGCATTAATTCCAAACTATACTCTGCAGTTTTAGCTGTAGGTCACTAAAAACTGTATTTCTGTGGTGGTAAATCTGCCTCTTTGATAAACAAATTAAAGAAAACCTTTTACCAGATTTTACGCCATTAGTCTATATGCATCAAGTGTAATTTGCTGTGCTGCTTTTCCGGTCATTTTCTGGTCACAAAAAGTGCCCTCTGTATGCCACCATTTTTCCTGTAAAAAAACAGTGGGGTGGCAAATTATGTCAGTAGCTTGTCTAATCCCAAATTTGGTGAAACTCAGCCAAACTCCATTGGTTTACAACCCTGTTGATGGTCTTCTTCTGGACTGGATCGCTCTTGAGAACCTCAGAAGGTTGTCATTTACGCTGGGAGGAATGAAAAAGGAGCTGGTGGTTTTGGGTTTATCTCATTGTTGTCTAGCAGCCTAGGTAGGGTCACTTAGGGAACCTGTACGCTGGTACATGTGGCACCATCTGGAAAAGTTTCACGATAACATTAAAATGAGCATCTCCCCATTTGATCGTCTTCTGTTGGATCTGGAATCAGAGCTCCTTGAGGTTGTCCTTTCCCCGAGGAACAACACTGCGGTAAGTTTATGCTTATGGTTGTAACTACTAACCGCATCAGGTAGGGTATGAAATGTTCTTTTTAGAAATTCCCTAAGTTATTTTCTCTATGTTCCCCTTGAATTCCCTTGGTGAACACATAACACTGTGTTACCAGGGATCCATTGTGCCAGCCTTGCCAGCATAATAAGTACCATTCCCAATCAATTTTAGGGAACAGGGGTCCCTAAGAATTCTGTATGAATATTGGGATACTGTCAATGTGGGAGTGTAGGGCTAGAGCTTTGTCATTCTAAGGCCTCTTGCCCACGAACAAGTTTGATGCGTCAAACCCGTAATGTGTGATTCCTACAATGTCCGCCACGAATGTTCAGAAACCAGAACTGAACTGACACACAGAGATCAGTTCTAATTTCTGAGCAATCGGGCCTGACATTGCAGGAATCACACAATGCGAATTTGATGCGAGTTCGACACATAAAACTTGCTCATGGGTAAGAGGCCTTATACAAGTGCTGCTAAGTATTTCGGAATGATATGGCTGGTGACATGGACAGGTTGAAGATCTCATGGAAGTAATACAATGGATATCTCTCCATGGAAGATGGTGAGAATGTAGAGCATTATCCATTGGGTTGTCAGATGCATTTTTAGCTGTACAGTCCTATTATTTTCTATGTAGATAAGCGGTTACCTGGCAGCCACCAATCTCTTTCCTTCCATAATTGGGGGGATAGGATTAAGAACTAGGACTGTTCAGTAATATAAATATATGACATTCAATTGATGTATTGTAGATAGAATGATTTTGACTAGAAAAAAACTGAAACACCACTACATGAGAAAACTCCAGTAATTTGGCGTGTAGAAGCCTCCGGCCTCCAGTAGATGGCAGTGCGGAGCAGGCCCTGTCCTCCATGGTTGCTCTCGGATACTTCTCAGTAATAGCCGCTGGTTTCTATAAATACTTGTCAGTCCTGGTATTGCTGACCGAGCTCTTCAGCACAGCAAATATCCAATGAAAACAATTTAGGCCCATCGACTGATTTTTCTCTCTCTCTGAGCAATGACATGCTACTCCTAATATCATGGGGGTGTACACCGCTGACTACTCATTCACAGCGCAGCCAATCACTCATCCTGTGTTGTACTCAACTTGCAGAACAGTGATAGAAGCTTCACAGCGATAACTATGCCTACGGGGCCCAACCAGCTGCTTTGTGAATAAGCTCCAACATTGACCCTTATCCTTATAATGGAATGCACACTCCATTATTTTTGATGTTCAGATTAGAGATGAGCGAGCACTAAAATGCTCGAGTGCTCGTTATTCGAGACGAACTTTTCCAGATGCTCGAGTGCTCGTCTCGAATAACGAGCCCCATTGAAGTCAATGGGAGACTCGAGCATTTTTCAAAGGGACCATGGTTCGGGAATAAAATGTGTTAATTAATTGAAAAAGAATGTCTTCTGATAAGTTAGCAGATGTATGCAAACATCTGCAATCTATTCTTCACTGTTCCGCGCGTATATTATCTCCCGACAAGTTAACAGATGTGAAGAACAGTGAAGAATAGAATAAAAACAGTGACCACATGATCATTTAAGTGAAAAACACAGTGAAGAATAGATTGCAGATGTTCTGCACATCTGCTTACTTGTCGGGAGATACGCTGTCCCGGGATCCGCTGCTCTTCTTCCACTGAAGTCTCCCCGATGTCTCCGTGCCCCGATGTCTCCGTGCCCCTATGTCTCCGTGCCCCTATGTCTCCGTGCCCCGATGTCTCCGTGCCCATATGTCTCCGTGCCCCGATGTCTCCGTGCCCATATGTCTCCGTGCCCCGATGTCTCCGTGCCCATATGTCTCCGTGCCCATATGTCTCCGTGCCCATATGTCTCCGTGCCCATATGTCTCCGTGCCCATATGTCTCCGTGCCCATATGTCTCCGTGCCCATATGTCTCCGTGCCCCGATGTCTCCGTGCCCATATGTCTCCGTGCCCCGATGTCTCCGTGCCCATATGTCTCCGTGCCCATATGTCTCCGTGCCCATATGTCTCCGTGCCCATATGTCTCCGTGCCCCGATGTCTCCGTGCCCCGATGTCTCCGTGCCCCGATGTCTCCGTGCCCATATGTCTCCGTGCCCATATGTCTCCGTGCCCCGATGTCTCCGTGCCCCGATGTCTCCGTGCCCATATGTCTCCGTGCCCATATGTCTCCGTGCCCATATGTCTCCGTGCCCATATGTCTCCGTGCCCATATGTCTCCGTGCCCATATGTCTCCGTGCCCATATGTCTCCGTGCCCATATGTCTCCGTGCCCATATGTCTCCGTGCCCATATGTCTCCGTGCCCCGATGTCTCCGTGCCCATATGTCTCCGTGCCCATATGTCTCCGTGCCCATATGTCTCCGTGCCCATATGTCTCCGTGCCCATATGTCTCCGTGCCCATATGTCTCCGTGCCCATATGTCTCCGTGCCCATATGTCTCCGTGCCCATATGTCTCCGTGCCCATATGTCTCCGTGCCCATATGTCTCCGTGCCCATATGTCTCCGTGCCACGATGTCTCCGTGCCCCGATGTCTCCGTGCCCATATGTCTCCGTGCCCCGATGTCTCCGTGCCCAGATGTCTCCGTGCCCATATGTCTCCGTGCCCATATGTCTCCGTGCCCATATGTCTCCGTGCCCATATGTCTCCGTGCCCCGATGTCTCCGTGCCCCGATGTCTCCGTGCCCCGATGTCTCCGTGCCCCGATGTCTCCGTGCCCCGATGTCTCCGTGCCCCGATGTCTCCGTGCCCATATGTCTCCGTGCCCATATGTCTCCGTGCCCAGATGTCTCCGTGCCCAGATGTCTCCGTGCCCATATGTCTCCGTGCCCATATGTCTCCGTGCCCATATGTCTCCGTGCCACGATGTCTCCGTGCCCCGATGTCTCCGTGCCCATATGTCTCCGTGCCCATATGTCTCCGTGCCCAGATGTCTCCGTGCCCATATGTCTCCGTGCCCATATGTCTCCGTGCCCATATGTCTCCGTGCCCATATGTCTCCGTGCCACGATGTCTCCGTGCCCCGATGTCTCCGTGCCCATATGTCTCCGTGCCCCGATGTCTCCGTGCCCATATGTCTCCGTGCCCATATGTCTCCGTGCCCATATGTCTCCGTGCCCATATGTCTCCGTGCCCATATGTCTCCGTGCCCATATGTCTCCGTGCCCATATGTCTCCGTGCCCATATGTCTCCGTGCCCATATGTCTCCGTGCCCCGATGTCTCCGTGCCGCTCCCCAATGTCTCCGTGCCGCTGCCCGATGTCTCTGTGCTGCTCCCCGGTGTCTCTGTGCTGCTCCCTTGTGTCTCCGTCCTGCTCACCGTGTTCTGCAATGTCTTTTCACACATATATATTGTTCTTCACATACTATTTTGTTCGCACCGTTCCGCGCGTATCTTCCGACAAGTAAGCAGATGTGCCGAACATCTGTAATCTATTCTTCACTGTGTTCTTCACTGTGTTTTTCACTTAAATGATCCTGTGTTCACTGTGTTCACTGTTTTTATTCTATTCTTCATTGTTCTTCACTGTGTTTTTTTAATTAAATGCTCGATCTCGAGCAGGGGAAATACTCGTCCGAGCAACGAGCCGTCTCGAGTACCTTAATGCTCGAACGAGCATCAAGCTCGGACGAGCATGTTCGCTCATCTCTAGTTCAGATGTAATGTGGCATCTCCTTTTTTATTCATGAGGTTTTCACTAGAAAATTAGTAAACAACTTGCTGTAAGCAGTTTGCCTGAATGCCCGCGGGCTGCACATTCAACCCTGACCTGCCAGCTGTGACCCCTGCTAGACAAAAAAGGAAACCAGTATCCAAGAAAAACACTTCTTATATACAGTAATATATAATAGAAAAACTTTGGGAGGGGCAGTGGGCATCTTCATTTTTTGGAAAGGTAAGACCCCCTACCGATCAAATTCCCTTCTATACCCCTCCTCGTCAGTACTTTTTCAACCAATCAGCCCCAACCAAAACCAACTGACCGACCAGCCCTAAGCCCTTTCGTTAACCCCCTTCAGGGCTTATAATTTCAGCAGGAGCCAAATAAAGGAGAAATTACAAAATCCCTACCATTTCATTCTGGCCAGAAGTCAGGGGCTACAGGGGTAGCCGCTGTTGCAGGGCCCGCAATGTCAGAGGGCCCAGCCACCCAACCTGCCACACCAAAGAATGGAGAATGTGCACCATTATATACATATTTTACTGACCATCTGAGCTGACAGCTAAGATGAGAAATGACGGGGGAGAGGACAGAAGAACGGCAGAACTAGGAGATCTCTCATCTCTACTTCCTGCCATCTACCTTCCCCATGTGGTCAGCCCTAGGATAAGAAGAATGTCTGACAGTGAGTACATATATGTGTCTAAGGCTATATTCACACTGCCGTTGCCCGCCCGTACCGTACCGTAGCGGGCAACGGCAGTGTACGGGGAGAGGAGGAGGAGGTGAGCGCTGCTCACCCCCGCCCCTCTCCATAGCAACCTATGGCGCACGGCCCCGTATTATGGGAAAAGATAGGACAAGTCCTATCTTTTTCCCGGGTACGGAACGGTACGGTGCCGCACGTGTGCTGCACCGTACCGCTCCCGTAGGGTGCCGTGCGCCCATAGGAGTGTATGGGGGACGTATATCGGCCGTATATACGTCGGCCGTATATACGTCCCCCATACGTTCGTGTGAATATAGCCTAAGACTGTATAAATGTATGGATGTGTATGTCTCTTCGTAAATGTGATGTGTATATGCTGTAATAATAATCTTTATTTACATAGCACCATCATATTCCGTAGGGCTTTACAAATCATAGGGGACACATGTAATATTATATTTGTATATTGTATTACAGAGTACAAACAGTCATATGGAACAATAGGAGTGAGTAGTAAATAACAGTAAAAACCCATAAATTATGCCATTTTAGAAATGACACCCCTCAATGTGTGAAAAACTTTACAGGGGTTAAAACAAAATGCAGGTAGAATCTACAAACTGTAATTTTTTTTTAGACAGTACATTAATGTTGGCCAAAAATTAAACAGTCACAATGGGGGTCATTTACTAAGGGTCATTTCCCGACGTGTTACCCGAATATTTCCGATTTGCACCGATTTTCCCTGTATTGCCCCGGGATTTTGTTGCACGCGATCGGATTGTGGTGCATCGGCGCCGGCATGCACGCGACAGGGCCGCCACTGGATCGCAAACGGACCGGGTAAGTAAATCTGCCCCAATGTATTAAATGACAAAAACTCCACAATATTTGATTTCCAAGTATGAGGATAACCCATATCTGTTGGTAAACTGCTGTATGGGCACACGGCCGGACATAAATTAAAGGAGTGCAATTCAGAGCAGATCTGCACTGTCACAATTTATATAAAATGTTTATTTTTTTGTCATTTGGACAAATGGGGGATTATTTTTTGTAGGATGACCTCCACTTTTCAGGGAATTTAATAGCTGATAATGAGATTTTATTAACTTTTTCTTCCTCATGGTTAAAAAAATCATTAATTCTAGCTTACAGTTTTTATCTTTTTTTTTTTCTGGCCGTTCACCGTACAATAAAAATAACATGATATCTTTATTCTATGTGTCACCACGATTATGGCAATACCCCATTTATATATTTTTTTTATGTTTGACTTTTTTCGCAGAATATAGAACTCATTGGGACACATTTACTAAAAGTGCTATTTGCCTGTGTAATATGCAGGGGGCGTCAGATTCATGAATTGTGTCGCACAATCTCCATGAATCCGAACAGAGTGCACACTTTTTTTTTTTTTGGTGCGCCTTTAACACAGGGCGCGTAACACATTTCTGTTGGACTTTGCACAATAAATATGGCGCACGGGAAGACTGAGCACCAGAACGCCCATTTTGGTGCAGAAATTTGTGTCTATATCGTGCATATGTCGCTTCCCCGTTCAGGTCCCCTGGAGTTCACCTTCTTCTTCGTGGTGCATGTAAGTGCACTGTCTTGCACCAGAATTTGAAAGTTAAATCCCGCACTCAGTCACAATCAGACGGATCATACGACCGCACCCCCCCAATTAGTGTTGCATGGAAGCCAACGCAACTGTGACAAAAAACGATTGCGTGCGACACAATCGCAGTACAGAAACCTATTAAATACCTGTCGAAGCCATGCAATCACCAAAACAGACAGTCTGATAAAAGTGCGATCTGCAGCCCTTAGTAAATAAGCCCCATTATGATCCATCTAGTTCTGCGGGGTGACAATGTGGTTACATTATCAGGGTACAAGGTGTATATACACTTTCATCTGGCTACTGACATTGTACTAACACACTGACACATAGAAAGAGAGATGAGACAGATGAGAGATGCATGAGATTACACAGGCTGACAGACAGAGGCTGACACACTTTTACAATGTTACACTTTTAGCTCTGCTACATATCAAAGATCTGTGTCTGCCGCCCCCTTCCCTTGGATTACTTATCTCCTTGTAGCTTGTAGTTTGCAGCCTCCCTCTCCTCAGGATCTCCTGGCAGGAAGTGATCAGTGTGAACTTCGTGCAGGGGGCGTGGCTACCGGCTCAGAGCAGAAAGACCCAGAAACTCAGTTGCACGGCCTTACACAGAAATCCAAGTTGGCGGCCACCTGACCCCAAATCAGAATTTACAGGGTCGTGTCTAGGGGCAACTGAAATTGTGTACAGCGGGACTGATAGAGACAGGTTGGACTAATATCTGTGAAATGCTGTATTTTTGTTAATAACAGTGCTTTAGAGAAGGTGTTATTTTGTTATCCTGAGTACATTTAAGAATCTGTCTTCAAGGAAATACCCCTTTAACAAATCCTACTCTATATAATAGTCCCCACTATGGCTCCTATACTGTATAATTCCCCCCCTGCTGTGCCCCCTCCCTCTTCCTGAAGCCCTAACTTATTACAAATAATTACTTATCAACATATTGCCCAAGTAATACTAGGTGTCCTTATGCCAAACCACTAATACCTACATATGGTTTACAAAGGACAAAGTATCATAAAAAAACTTACATTCTGACGAGTAGTCTAAGCAGATCAAATTTGACTTAATTTAGACTGTTAAAAACATACAGGGATACTGACTTAAAAAGAAGTATCTCCCCTCCCCTGAGACTCACCACAAGCTACTGACAGGAAGCACAGCAAAGGCTATTGGAACCTGTCACCAGCTAAAAAAATTTTTTACTCAATGTACTGGACCAAATCCCCTAATAAACATAGTGCTGTACCCACCTTGCTGGGAGTGTTAATAGTGAACACTGCCCAACAGCAAAGGTAAAATTCCTGTAGGCCCCCTCTTCCAGTGGACTACCTTTTATTTAGGTACATATATTTTTTTAATTTAACTTCGATCTGTTCTGCTCAATGTAACAACTAGTGAAAAGACATCACTCACAGGCTCTGGTAACACCCATCGGAGCCCTCAGGCTCATTAGCATAATTTTAAAAGTTTATTTTAGAAGGAAGGAAGTCATTGGTAACAAATATAAGATTACAGTCATGGTGCCTGGATCTATGAGTAAGTGTCCCTGGTTTATTATGATGGATTTTGATGATAGATGTTCTTCAAAATCTACCTCATGTATGTATCTGATCACGTGAAATCACCCCAGCCTCTGTGGATGATGGGGAGGAGTAGAAGTCCATGGAGGCTTCTGTGATTTCATGTGATCAGTGAGATGAGGTAGATGTTAATGTTGCTTGGTTAAGGACATATCACATGAAGTGCTGAATGGTAGGGGGCATCTGGCATAGTGAGGAGTAGATGGGTGGGGGCAGCTGAGCAGGACACGCCCCCTCTGATGCCAGGTAATAATGATAAAGTTGATCTTATGGGTATGTGAGGGAAACAATTTTTAGCTAAAAAACGGGTGGCGTTTAGTTACTAGAGTACTATGGGAAACTGTTGCTGTATTTGTGAAAAATGTGCTGACAGGTTCCCATTAAGATATTTGACATATCCTAACAAAACTAACTAGGTCTGCCAAAAAACATACCTACTGTTACTTTGTGTCTACAACAATTTCTCTTAAACGCAAGTGTATTCTGATCCAAAAGTACCTGGGGCTAGATTTGAAGAGAGCACAGACACCATGCTGGTGTCCCCTTCTAAGCACTACACAAAATATGGGTGTCTCTTAATATACTACAAAGGTAAAAATCAAAACGTCGTGTGAGTGCATGAAGGTGACAAACCTTGGTATTTCCAGCCTAACCCCTTCCCAGGAGGAAGATTTTGCTCTCTACTCCTGCAATAAAATACATGTACTTCTATGGGGACGTACATGCGGACGCAAATTTGTGGACGCAGCCGGCGACTTTTCACATATGAAAAGTCTCCGGCGGCAGCAAGTGTACAGGCGCGTGGACAGTAACGCCCTGCGCCGGCCCACTCCCGGCCGGCCGCGCCCCCCCCCTTCACGCCCCACTGGGGTGAAGGTGGCGGATTGGGGCAAATAATCGCAAGTGTTAGCAATTAGCTTGCATTTGCGATTATTTCTGGGCGCAGAGGTGCAGAGGTCCTGATAAATATGCCCCAATATGTTTATATTCCTTTAACAGAATGACAAAACTAGTTTTTATGGTTAACATATTTTGTAGAAATATTTATTCTTTTTCAAATCCTTTCATATATTTAAAATAAATATCTGTGTCCTGCAATTTTGCATGTTTGAAATGTCCTTACTAGAATTTCCTCTTTCAAGTGAAATCTCACCTGTTTACCTACATAAAAATCTCCTGAGCAGAGAAGAGTCATATTTGCCTGAGACGAGTCAAGTTTAGAGGGTGCAAGAGGACTGTCACTTCAGCAACCTCTATCTTCAGTTCTATTGCACTTGGTATTGGTCTCATATCAAAGATAGGAATCTCAACTTTCAGGTCACATCAGGCTTGTGATCGACAAAATAAAAGATATAGAAAGTTAAACCAACATGCTGGAATTGGATTTTTATCTGCATTTTCCATCCCAATCTATATCATTAAATGCCTGTCTCTTCGGTTCTATAAATCACAGAACCACAAACCATGGTTCTGTGAGCCACTCACAGCTGTGAGCTCATTTACTAAGGGTTGGAATTGCGCATTTTCATCGGGTTTCCCGAATATTTCCGATTTGCGGCGAATTGCCCCAGGATTTTGCCGCAAGCGATCGCGCCGGCTTGCACGTGACAGAAATCGTGGGGGCATGACCTTTGGAAAACCTGACGGATTCAGAAAAACCGCTGAATTTTTAAAAAAATTTGTGTCGCAAGAATAGCACTCACATGCACCGAGACGGAGGAGGTGAACTCCGGCGGACTTCAGCGCAGCAGCGACACCTGCTGGATATCGGGCGCACGACCTTAGTGAATCCCGGCAAGCTCCGAATCAACATCAGATAACGCGCCGCGGGTTTGCGAATGGACCGGGTAAGTAAATGAGCCCCATAGTGCTCACTGGCCAGAAGACGAGCAGTGAGCTCTGTAAATATAGTAACTTGTTTCTCCTTCTAGCCCAGGCCCACATGACAAATTTTCCAATATTTGCACTACAAAAAAGATTCAAAACAAATTCATGCTGCCTTCAGGCCTTAACTCCAGACCAAATTATCTTCCGCCTGTGACTGTTGTAGAAGTAGCTGGGATGTTTAGTTATTTAGCAACTTGGCTGAGCCACAAACACCACTTACCTCCACAGAAGTAACAGAAATCATCAACACTGACTCTACACTTTAGGCATGAAACTTCACTTCTCCTTTTTCTCCTCTGGGAGTCCCTATTGCAGTGGTGGCGAACCTATGGCACGGGTGCCAGAGGTGGCACTCAGAGCCTTTTCTGTGGGCACTCAGGCCATCGCCCCAGGACAGAGTTCACCAAACAGGACCAAATCCATCAAATCTTCCTGCAGTCCCAGGCAACTTAGATGCTGCTCTGAGCGCTATTTTACAGTGATACTTCATTGACTGTTTGGAACTGCAGGAAAAGTGAGAAGGTGTTGAAAGAAGTGCATTATCTTTGGAGGTCCTCCTGCTGGACCCACCACTCTTCCTGTACAGAGAGACCCTGCAGAGAAGCTACAATGATGGTCTGAATTTGCCCTCCTTCTTTCAATTGTATTGGTGGCCCTAGGCGGCCAATACAATTGAAAGATGCCGAAGGACAGGTAACAATAAGTTACCGCCATATTGGCACTTCACAGTAAATAAGTGGATTTGCGTTGCGGTTTGGGCACTCTGTCTCCAAAAGGTTCGCCATCACTGCCCTATTGCTTTATCCACCACCCTTGTCCAGTCACAGACTTGCCCTGTTCAATGCCCTGTATCATGGTAAAGGGTGGTCTGACTTACAGACAGAAGGCAAAAGCCATTTTAGTAAGGACCCAAGGGAGGAGCTGAATAAAGAAGGCACTTGGGCCAGAACAGAGGGCTGTTAACTAATGTAATGTAATGCTTTAAAGGACACCTGTCATCAGGTCTGTGTCACTTGTCCTGTCACCTCTACCTGTTGGAGCAGCTCACAAGGATCCACCCCAGCCTTTATCTAGTTATTTCATACATTATTCATTCAAGTCAAACAGAAGGAGAGCTAAGGATGAGGACACCAATGTATGTGTCACTTATGTTATCCAATGCTCAAGATATCTCATGTCCAAAAAGAATATTAAACGTACACGAATAGCTTCACATATTCAAAAAGTATTTTATTAATTCATCATATAAAACAATAGTAATTACAAAATTCAGAAGGTAGCAAAGAATGGACACCAAGTATTAAAAACAGTGTGTTCCCAAATGGAAAAAAGAAAAGTATCAACAACAGACACTGGAGACAGGTATGGGAAGCATAATGGGTATGACTGGCCTCATGCAGCTAACTGCACACATAAGTATGTAAATAAGAGGTACAAACGTCAGCTATAATCGGATTACCATACCGTAGGGAAAGGGATACACTGTGCGACCCCGACACGTGTTTCGCCGGATGGCTTTCTCAAGGGGAGTGTCAGGTGCAAGTGCACTGCGTGATTATAAGTCTCTGTAAACCAATGGGCTTAGGGGATCAATTAAGAACGAGGGAGTGTCTATCATCACAGGGAGGGAGGGAAGTAAAGGCCCTCTCATGTAGTATCGGACCCAGCGCGAGAGTCGCCTGCGATCGCGCATGCGCCCCTGAACGTCATGAAATCGCGATATTAAAGAGTACATATGTACTGCGCATGCGCAAATAAGTGGCGCGCCTGCGCAACAAAATTGTGCGCACAGGCGCCACAGATACGATAGAAATATAGGGCGCACGGGCAAATAAGAAGCGCGCCTGCACGATCAAAATATATGCGCAGGCGCCTCAGAACGAAGGAAATATAAGGCGCTTGGATACAAGGATCGAAACAGGGACAGTAATGGGGGGAGACCAACAAAATTGAACGAATACATAATAGCGATCATATACCCTAGGACTATAGAACGAATACATATATACATCCATTACTATTAAAAATATTAAAAATCCTAAACAAAAGGTAAGATGCATGTGTAGTAAAACAGTGTTGCAGCCATAGAACAAAAATTATACAACCACATATAAGAATGTACCAAAAATGGCTAATAATAAAAAAAAAGTGCACTTGTCACTTTTATTATTAGCCATTTTTGGTACATTCTTATATGTGGTTGTATAATTTTTGTTCTATGGCTGCAACACTGTTTTACTACACATGCATCTTACCTTTTGTTTAGGATTTTTAATATTTTTAATAGTAATGGATGTATATATGTATTCGTTCTATAGTCCTAGGGTATATGATCGCTATTATGTATTCGTTCAATTTTGTTGGTCTCCCCCCATTACTGTCCCTGTTTCGATCCTTGTATCCAAGCGCCTTATATTTCCTTCGTTCTGAGGCGCCTGCGCATATATTTTGGTCGTGCAGGCGCGCTTCTTATTTGCCCGTGCGCCCTATATTTCTATCGTATCTGTGGCGCCTGTGCGCACAATTTTGTTGCGCAGGCGCGCCACTTATTTGCGCATGCGCAGTACATATGTACTCTTTAATATCGCGATTTCATGACGTTCAGGGGCGCATGCGCGATCGCAGGCGACTCTCGCGCTGGGTCCGATACTACATGAGAGGGCCTTTACTTCCCTCCCTCCCTGTGATGATAGACACTCCCTCGTTCTTAATTGATCCCCTAAGCCCATTGGTTTACAGAGACTTATAATCACGCAGTGCACTTGCACCTGACACTCCCCTTGAGAAAGCCATCCGGCGAAACACGTGTCGGGGTCGCACAGTGTATCCCTTTCCCTACGGTATGGTAATCCGATTATAGCTGACGTTTGTACCTCTTATTTACATACTTATGTGTGCAGTTAGCTGCATGAGGCCAGTCATACCCATTATGCTTCCCATACCTGTCTCCAGTGTCTGTTGTTGATACTTTTCTTTTTTCCATTTGGGAACACACTGTTTTTAATACTTGGTGTCCATTCTTTGCTACCTTCTGAATTTTGTAATTACTATTGTTTTATATGATGAATTAATAAAATACTTTTTGAATATGTGAAGCTATTTGTGTACGTTTAATATTCTTTTTGGACATGATACATTATTCATTGTAAAATCATCTATTCTTTATCATGTAAATGAGGCTGGTCACATGGTCAGAGGCAGTGATGTCACCTCTGTTCCCCCTCCCCTCTCCTCCCCCTGCTCAGGTCTGTGTGTAATGTATAGTAAAGCATGGCTAGTGTGTTTGCTGCATCTGCTGACATGCTGCATCCTCCTAATATACAGAGACGCAGACATCAGCTACACATGAATCTGACATGTTCTGCTGTAACATGGCTGTCTGGAGCTGTTGTATCCCTCCTATACACACACACAGGCTACAGGGGGCGCCAGCACCAGGAAGCACATCATTATACAGCCTCACATCATTATACAGGCTGTCAGTCATGCACTGGGGGTGTGGCTGTACCTCCCACTCATGAATAAGGTGGACCTCATTGCTTAGGCATGTCGAGGGACAATGAAGGGATAGAGGCAATGCTCTCTAATGGCAGTTTATGAAAATATATTTAGTTTAGGGGGGTTATTTTGCATGACAGGTTCTCTTTAACAAATTATGGCAAAACTTTTAGAGAATGAGTGGCCAATCTGTAACCCAAAACCCACTTATTTATCATAAAATGCCAACACAGCAATTAAAGCAGCAACTTTTTGCTAACTTATTGCTGTTCTTTGGAATGGATAGAATAAATTTCATCGGCGCACCCCTGCTGCTCTCCATAGTAATATATGGTCACAACTCCGTATTCCGGCGAAAGATAGTACATTACCTATCTTTCTCCCGGCTCCGGAGCGGTGCCAAACGTGTGTGGTACCGTACGGCTCCTGTAGGAGGCCGTGCACCCATTGCCGTGTGTGAGAGACGTATATACGTCCACCGTATATAAGTCCCCCATACGTTTGTGTGAGTGTAGCCTAAGTGCAGATCCCACTGTAGTGACTCACAGTGGCATCTAGTGATGGTACTTGATGGTAGTTGGCTTCCAGCAGTGAGCTGATGATATATATATATATTGCTCTCATCCCAATACCCACTGGGACCCAGGAGATGCATTAACCACCAAACACATTACAGAGACTCATCTAACAACAAAACCAAAGAATTGTTCCCTATAATATATAATGCAATGTTGTGCACCTCCTCATTAGCAAACAAAGATAGCAAAAAGGAAAAGGAGAGCTATGAATTTTAAGTAAAAAATCTCAATTTTATTACAGTTCAAATACACAAAAATTCATAAATATATATTACATTATTTGGGACAGTCTAGACACAGGAACAGAATGCCCCCCGTTGGAATAGGGCAACCAAGAAATACATAAGCCTCCCCTTGTATGGCCAAAAATGATCATATAAGCCAGTGATGGCTAACCTATGGCACTGGTGCCAGAGATGGCACTCAGAGCCCTTTCTGTGGGCACCCAGGCCATCACCAGAGATGACTCCTGGTATCTTCCTGCAGTCCCAGACAGCCCAGGACTTGCTGTGCACAGAGCTATATTAAAGTGACAGCTCTACCTGGGACTATTTTCTGCCTTATTGGTGTCCTCAGGGGCTGGTATCAATGAAAACTGTGACAGAGAAGGGAGTATAAATCACAAATTAAATTTCTGTGTTGGCACTTTGCGATAAATAAGTGGGTCTTTGTTGTAGTTTGGGCACTCGGCCTCTAAAAGGTTCGCCATCACTGATATAAGCCATATCATATCAGTCATATAAGTCAATGCTAAATATAGCAAGGTAATGCTGCCAAGGATGTAGTAGTTATTCAGCAGTGTATATAGAAGACCAGCGGTACCTTCCAGCTCCAATGTACCATTTCATCTGAAAACTCAAAGATCAAAGATGGTCTATGGACGGTCTTGGGGTCCAAATGTACACCCCGACGCGCGTTCCGCACTGATGCTTTGTCAGGTGGTGACTCATCTAACCAGGGTCGGACTGGGGTGCCAAGGGCCCACCAGTGAAATTAATTCTGGGGGCCCACCAGCTGCTTCATCGATATGTGCGAGCCACCCCTATGTATATTTTCATTGCGTTTCTGAACATGCTGCAAATGCAAGGTGTGAATGCAGCCTGTGGCCATGTTCACACATTGCGTTTTTTGTTGCTTTTTGAACGCTTTGGAAAGACGATCTGTTCCTCTTCCATTTGAATGTGTGAACGCAGCCCAGGCTTTCTGCACACTACACTTGCGCAGGCTCATTTGCATACAGGCTTTCATCCAGGTGGCAACATATTGCGATGCAGCTATATTGCTGTAATTGGTAGGACGAGAAGCCCGTGTGGTCTGCAAATACAGTAAAAGAAGGTCAGTGGGACCCCTCGTTTTTACAATCTGCACTGAGACCCCGATGATCAGTAAGTTATGCCCTATCCCGTGGATAGGGCCTAACTTGTCTTCGTGGGAAAACCCCTTTTAAGACATTTTTTTTTTTGTACCAAAGGTTCATTTTTTATATAAAAACTGAATAAAAGCTTTATGAATTTGGTGTCCTCGTGATCACACTTACCCAAGAAATTAAGGGGATGTATGATTTGGAGCATACAGTGAAAGCCGTACATACGTAGCCCACAAAAAAATGGCATAAGTATGTTTTTTTTGTCAATTTTACCCCATTGGGATTTTTTTCTGCTTTCCAGTACATGGCATAGAATATTAAATACCATCACTACAAGCCTCATACAGCTCTGTACATGGAAGTAACACAGTTATGGATTTTTAAAGACACATAGGTAAAAATGGAAAATCAAAGATGAAAATGGTCTGGCCTTTAACTCTTTAAGGGTTAATATTCCGTGCATTGTACTAGGAAGCTGGAGAAAAATTCCAAATGTGGTATAAATGACAAAAAAAGTTGCATTATTTTTATTACAGGCTCGGTTTCACACACCTCTTTTTTAAACTTTAATGTACGGAGCTGGAGAAGCTGACGTTTTCATTGATATCAGTTTGTGAAGTGAAGAACTTTTTCATCACTTTTTATTCAAATGTTTGTGCATTGAAATGGTGATGAATCTGCAATTTGGACATCATGATGGGTGTGGGGGGGGGGGTTGTTGGTAAAACTGAGGCTGCGGTCACACGTAACGCGGGGTATGCTGGTAATACTGAGGCTGCGGTCACACGTAACGCAGGGTATACTAGTAATACTGAGGCTGCGGTCACACATATCGCGGGGTATACTGGTAATACTGAGGCTGCGGTCACACGTAACGCGGGGTATGCTGGTAATACTGAGGCTGCGGTCACACGTAACGCAGGGTATACTAGTAATACTGAGGCTGCGGTCACACATAACGCGGGGTATACTGGTAATACTGAGGCTGCGGTCACACGTAACGCGGGATATACTGATAATACCGACGCTGGGGTCACACGTAACGCGGGGTATGCTGGTAATACCGAGTCTGCGGTCACACGTAACACAGGGTATGCTGGTAATACTGAGGTTGCGGTCACACGTAACGCGGGGTATGCTGGTAATACTGAGGTTGCGGTCACACGTAACGCGGGGTATGCTGGTAATACTGAGGCTGCAGTCACACGTAACGCGAGGTATGCTGGTAATACTGAGGCTGCGGTCACACATAACGCAAGGTATGCTGGTAATACTGAGGCTGCAGTCACACATAACACAGGGTATGCTGGTAATACTGAGGCTGCGGTCACACGTAACGCGAGGTATGCTGGTAATACTGAAGCTGCGGTCACACGTAACGCGCGGTATACTGATAATACTGAGGCTGCGGTCACATAACGCAGGGTATGCTGATAATACTGAGGCTGCGGTCACACGTAACGCAGGGTATGCTGGTAATACTGAGGCTGCGGTCACACATAACGCAGGGTATACTAATAATACTGAGGCTGCGGTCACACATAACGCAGGGTATACTAATAATACTGAGGCTGCGGTCACACATAACGCAGGGGATACTGATAATACTGAGGCTGCGGTCACACGTAACGCGAGGTATGCTGGTAATACTGAAGCTGCGGTCACACGTAACGCGCGGTATACTGATAATACTGAGGCTGCGGTCACATGTAATGCGGGGAATGCTGATAATACTGAGGCTGCGGTCACACATAACGCAGGGTATGCTGGTAATACTGAGGCTGCGGTCACACATAACGCAGGGTATACTAATAATACTGAGGCTGCGGTCACACATAACGCAGGGTATACTAGTAATACTGAGGCTGCGGTCACACATAACGCAGGGGATACTGATAATACTGAGGCTGCGGTCACACGTAACGCAGGGTATACTGATAATACTGAGGCTGCGGTCACACGTAACGCAGGGTATACTGATAATACTAAGGCTGCGGTCACACATAACGCGGGGTATGCTGGTAATACTGAGGCTGCAGTCACACTTTACGCAGGGTATGCTGGTAATACTGAGGCTGCGGTCACACGTAACGCAGGGTATACTGATAATACTGAGGCTGCGGTCACACGTAACGCAGGGTATGCTGGTAATACTGAGGCTGCGGTCACACATAACGCAGGGTATACTGGTAATACTGAGGCTGCGGTCACACGTAACGCAGGGTATGCTGGTAATACTGAGGCTGCGGTCACACGTAACACACTGATTCCTTCAGCCCTTGCATTTGGACAATACAAGACACTGGGTGCCGTTACCGATCGCATGCGTCTGCATAGAAGCCCACCCTGCCCCCGAGCGCTTTGATTCCATTTCTAAACACAGTCAGCGCGTTACGTGTGACATCACTCCTTATTCTACAGCAATACTTAATACAGTCAAAGCAGTACAACTTTCAGCATCTCATTCAACTGCTGGGAGTTGTAGTTCTTGAGTCCACTGTTATTCTCTATGTATGTACACATTGCAGGGATGTAATGAGGTGCACTGTGTGTGTGTAATGTGATGCACTTTTATTTTGTACCTTTTTCTTGTGCTGGAAGCCATCAGCAGCTCCTCATCCATCCTGAGCTCCTGCACATGAGGGCAGCCTGTGCTGTGCCAGGGGGAGGACACTCCAGCAGCAGCTCCTCATCCATCCTGAGCTCCTGCACATGAGGGAAGCCTATGCTGTGCTAGGGGGAGGACACTCTAGCAGCAGCTCCTCATCCATCCTGAGCTCCTGCACATGAGGGAAGCCTGTGCTGTGCCAGGGGGAGGACACTCCAGCAGCAGCTCCTCATCCATCCTGAGCTCCTGCACATGAGGGAAGCCTGTGCTGTGCTAGGGGGAGGACACTCCAGCAGCAGCTCCTCATCCATCCTGAGCTCCTGCACGTGAGGGAAGCCTGTGCTGTGCTAGGGGGAGGACACTTCAGCAGCAGCTCCTCATCCACCCTGAGCTCCTGCACATGAGGGCAGCCTGTGCTGTGCTAGGGGGAGGACACTCCAGCATGACCAGGAGGAAGGGGGCCCACTGTGACAACTAGGGGGCCCACGTCCTCTGGTCTGTAATTAGTGACAGCTCACTGTCTGCTCCTCCAGTGAATCAGGGGCCATGTTCTCCTGCAGTGACACAGGGGCTGAGGTGCTCAGTGCAGTGAGGAGGAAATGTCTTACTCACTGCCCCAGCGCTGCTGTGGGAAGAGCAGAGAACCTGTCTCTCCCTCCTGCAGGACGTCATAGTCCCCCCTGCTACCCCCCTCCTCCAGCCTCAGCTGAATGTGTCTGCTAGCAGACACAGGCAGGAGATGGAGACTTATGATAAGGGCCCACAGGGGTTTTGACCAGTATCCCATATCCCGGCAGGCCAGTCCGAGCCTGCATCTAACAATACTTTGGTCACAGTTAATGAGACCATATTGGGATTCCAGTATCCCGTACCTATTCATACCTGTACCCGCATTCCCCCTGCCACTATACTTCAGCTCCGATGGGGGTGGTAAATTCTTCTACCGTGGCTTGAGCTATTAGTTTATATTGCTTCAGATTTTCTGGATGTAACAGATTTATGTAGGTAATCACATTGTTAGATTTGAAAACAATGGTTTTGGGTGATGAGTCAATCTAAAAAAACAGAAGCAAGAGAGAAAAGGGCGACTGTGACCACCCAACTAGGCCTTAGCATCAGGACCACACGTTTTCTGGGCTGTAGGTTCACATTACCTGTATGGCCCTGGTGGGCACGCTGCACCGCCAGGTATCTTGTGGATATGTCATACATACCAAAGATAGAGATACCCCTTTAAAGGGGTATTCTCATCTTGGCATTGAAATTTCATTTAATTCATTTGCCTTATGTAAACATTTCTTCAATTGGATGTTATTAAAAAAATGTTCCTGTGTGAAGATAATTTCTCATAAATGTTGCCACCTCACATTTTGGCAGTAGTGGCCAGACATGAGCTATTGAACCCTGCCTGACCTCCTGGATTCAGCAATCATTACCACAGGACGGCTGTGGGACCTGCAGTAACTTCCAGACATTTCATATACAAAAACGTTTTGTGTCTTTGTGCAATCCCTCCAGCAGAGGTGGTCGTATCCAATGACACAGTCTTGGTTCTAAGGGACCATATGACTACATTTATGAGAAATTATCTTCACACGGGTAATTTTTTTAAATGACATCTAATTGTAGAAATGTTTATATACGGCATGGTGGCTGAGTGAGTAGCACTTCTGCCTTGCAGCGCTGGGGTCCTGGGTTCAAATCCCAACATCTGCAAAGAGTTTGCATGGGTTTTCTCTGGGTACTCCGGTTTCTTCCCACACTCCAAAAACATACTGTTAGTTTTAGATTGTGAGTCCCATGGTTACAGGGACCAATATGACATGCTTTGTGTGCTATATAAATAAAGAATTATTATTATATGGCAGATTAATGAAACTGAATGTGACTGTCCAGACAAGAATACCCCTTAAAGTCAGCTGATAGGGTAGTAATAACATGCAGAATACAGAGTGGCACATATTAGTTGGACCCTGTGCTGTCATATAGAAATATACCCAGCACCACAGACCAGAAATCAATATATAAGAATTAAAGGCACGCTCCAGTCACAACACAGATTCAGCTTTTACGTGTTTGCATTAATCATATTGGGAAGATGGAAGATGAATGTAAACAATGCATAACACATGTAAAACGCAACATGTAAACACAGCCAGATCTCAAAAAGTTCTGTAAATGATATTAACCCCAGATCAGGCTTGAAACGGTTAAGCATTTGTTATAATAAAAATAATGTAAAAACATCCATAATTTTATGTATGTGCGCACCTCATTCCCCTACAAAGTGATCTCTGTACCTGGGAAAGCTGGGTGACAACCAGCATTGTCCCTATGGCAACTCTCACAGGGTTGTCAGCCAGTTTCCGTGACTACTGCCCACAGAAGTTATGTTCATGGGAAAGCTGGGTGACAGCCTCTGTGACAACTGTAATAGTCAGGTTGGAGCCATGACTGTGCAGATTGTCATAAGACTACAACTCCCAGCATGCCAGTAGCTGAGGGGCCAGGGACAGGAGGCTCCGCCCACCTCTCCGCAGCTGTCACTGTTCTTCCCACAATGCACCGCGAGCGCTCTCGCCCACCTCCCATGCTGCACCGCTCGGTGACGTCGGACCCGGAAGTGTGCGTACTGCGGGCGGTGCTGTGTTTACTTCCGCCGGAGCCGGAGCCTGAGCCGGGGAGCGGGAGACACCGAGGATGAGCTGAGCCGGAGGGGAAGGCAGACATGGAGTGGCTTATGGGGTAAGACAGGGGAAGTCTCTTATGGGAGGGCACAGGTAGCACCAGAGGGATGGAGCAGGTGCAGGGGTAACATGAAGGGCATGGGGTGACAGGTGGCACTGGTGGCAGGAGCTGCACGACACAACCTATTGATGGTGGAGGGGGAACATGAGAGGTATGGACTGCTAGGAGGGCGGGAGGTGACATGGAGGGCAAACGGGTGACTGCTCCTAGAAACTTCATAGGGCGTCCTGACACGCAATGAGGCGGATAGGTTATGGGGGTAAAGAGGGGTGGAAAGGGCAAGATGAAGGGCAGGGCTATGATGAGGTGTGGATATGTCATTAGGGCAGTGGAATGAAAACTATTAAGGGGGCATAGGACATCATGGGGTGATATGGGGTGACAGTTGATGAGGGCTGTACAGGACATTATGAGGGTAATGATATGGCAGGTGATAATGGGGGGTGGATAAATAATCATGTGGGGTAGCAGGTTATAAGGGTTAGATAGGGCATCATGGAGCAGTGGGGTGATGGTTAATGAGGTGTGTATATTGCACTATAGTTGGTAATGGGTTGTTGGATAATGAGGTGTGTATATGGCACTATAGTTAGTAGTGGGCTGTGTATATGGCACTATAGTGGTAGTGGGGTGATGGTTAATGAGGTGTGTATATGGCACTATAGTTAGTGGGGTGTGTATATGGCACCATAGTTAGTAGTGGGGTGTGTATATGGCACTATAGTTGGTAATGGGGTGATGGATAATGGGGTGTGTATATGGCACTGTAGTTAGTAGTGGGGTGTGTATATGGCACTGTAGTTAGTAGTGGGGTGTGTATATGGCACTGTAGTTAGTAGTGGGGTGTGTATATGGCACTATAGTTGGTAATGGGGTGATGGATAATGGGGTGTGTATATGGCACTGTAGTTAGTAGTGGGGTGTGTATATGGCACTATAGTTGGTAATGGGGTGATGGATAATGGGTTGTGTATATGGCACTGTAGTTAGTAGTGGGTTGTGTATATGGCACTATAGTTAGTAGTGGGGTGATGGTTAATGAGGTGTGTATTTGGCACTATAGTTAGTGGGGTGTTAGGGCACCATGAGGGCAAGTGGGGTGACCAGTAATAAGGGTGAGATAGGGCATTGTGCAGGATGACTGGTAGTGGATGTACACGTCAGGGGGATGACAATGGCGGTGTCTGATCTCTCATGGTGGGCAGTGCGTGAGATATTGTAGTAGGATACCATGGTGTAGTTGCTTCATAGAGGCATGGGTGGCAGTATAATAAGATGCCAGCTTGGATTGTATTGTTGAGGGGCATATTACTTCTGGGTCATGCTGATAATAAAAGGGAATTGCTATAGATCCGCAAGAATATGATTTGTGGGTAAGAACTTTGCACAATTATGATTGGTTTCCCTGATATTTTGGTGTGATGTTGCTATAGGGGTAGCACTGGCAATGCAGGGGGCATTGTAGTGAGACCATAAGTATAAGCAGGGCAGCTGGTTTTATCATATTGTATAATCATCTTTCTTATTCGTCTGATGCTGCACTGGCACAACCCTTCTTGCTGCCAGAATAGGAGACAACTGGAAAGTTGACATTTATTTTTAGAAAAAAATCCTATTAATAATGCAGGCTGAGATGGGAATGGCATGACACGAGTGCTGCCAAGTGGCTGCCGGCTCCCTATGCTGTCAGCAGGTCGTGAAACTGAGGGGTCATTTGAGACAGACTGGTTGCTACGGATATACCACCAAACAACCAGAAGTAATGGTCTGTATAGGCTCTTCACTGAAAAGATGGCACAGATCCCAGGACCAGGATAGATACTTCATGATAACATTAGTAAAGTAAACCCTCAGCGGCTAAAACCTTCACCTCCTGCTCCTTGGTTGTCATTGGGCATCCTAGAGAATCCAGTAGTAGGATTAGTCCTTTCTGTCTAAGGGGACAGTAATGTGTAACATGCAGAGTGACACAGAAAGGATGCGTTTCCTTCCATAACACCTTAAACAACCCCCTGTGTGCGGGAACCTGAGGCTGTGGTATTATAGCAGGTTATTTTTCTATACTTGGCCGTTTCCTTCCTCATCCGCCAGACTTTAGGCTTTCAGTTCCATTATTTATGGAGAATGCAGAGGACTTGCTGATGATTGAGAATGAACAAGCGCCGTCGCTCAGGAAATACCACAGGACTCCACTGAGGATAAGAGCGGCACGTGCGGCTTTCAGTTTACTTTATGAGGAGATCTTACATGGAATATCATCCAGATATTCATCCGAGTATGGAGAAAACTCGCTGCAGTGCAGTACTATTTCATCCATCTTTACCCAGCACACAACATTGTGACAGGTGTGACCTTGTGTGTCCTAAGGCAATAAGCCTCTTGTCTCTTACCACCTTATGATTAAGGGATTTCCATTTTTATTTGTACATCTAAGATATTGACCTGTCTCATCTTAAAGGCTGCATGAGATAGTAGTTGCATACTTAGTATGGAAAGCTAGACATGCTTGGCATGCCACATGGTGGGGGTTGTCACTTCACATGGATTTAAAGAAATCTACCATCAAAATCCATCATGATAAACCAGGGAGACTTACTCATAGATCCAGGCACAGTGACTGTAGTAATCTTCTTATATTTGATATCCATGGCCTCCATTCTTCTAAAATCAACTTTTAAAATTATGGTCATGAGTCAGAGGAGGCAAGGGGGTTTTACCGGAGCCCCTTCTGGTT
Source organism: Engystomops pustulosus (assembly GCF_040894005.1). NCBI lineage: Eukaryota > Metazoa > Chordata > Amphibia > Anura > Leptodactylidae > Engystomops > Engystomops pustulosus. The sequence continues at coordinate 143,307,760 of NC_092417.1, read as the reverse complement.
GGGGTTTCAGAGGATTACTATTTCATCCTCCCTCTGTAATATCAAATAATGGAAGAGCTCGAGCACAGATGGCTCTGGTAACCCCCACAAGAGCCATTAGGCTCATTAGCATCATTTTAAAAGTTGATTTTAGAAGGATGGAGGACATTGATAACAAATATAAGAAGATTACCACTATCACAGTGCCTGGATCTATGAGTAAATGTCCCTGTTTTATCATGATGGATCTTGATTGTAGATTTCTTTTAAAGGGAAGCATTTTCTTAGGACAAACTCTCTTATATTAGATAATTTGGGGCACCCTTCCTGGACGGCTGCTTGTAAATTATAAGCACTCGCCCTGAAAGTGTCTAACAGTATGTGGTGCCAGTAATGGCAATTATAGCTCTGTAATAGTTAGTACGTTGTGTATTAGTCCACTTTTTGAGTGCAGATAAACTAATTGGCTGTTTTTATCCCTGCCCTTATCCCTACTGCTCATCCAGTCTAGTAACAGCTCACCCCATTGTGTCAATGACTGTCTCTTTCCTTAGGTTTTGTATAAATGATGCTGTCACATGATGCTATAGGATGAAGGTGGTCATATTAAAGTCTTCATATTGCTCCATCCTTACAAATCCCATCTGTGTGACTACGTATATGATAACTAGCAGTCTGAAAGGTGTATTCTGGGATGTGTTTTTCTTGATCAGTAACTCCGTATACGTGATGAATGTCAGATTGTCCGATCTTCCATCAGTTTCCTCCATACTTTTACATTCTTTGTAGTATTAATGTGGTAATCCTTTGCCAGACACCTCCAAATGAACAGACATTTTGAAATCACCACCGACCCAGAGCCATCAAACACATCAGCTGGTTGGCTGAGGATTCCCTCCTGTGTGTGTGTGCACTCTCCATGCTGTGGGTGTCTTCTGAATCGTATCTGTTCAGAGTCACATCCTGGAGCTGAGGTGTGTACACGGTTATATAATGAGCTGTCTGCACATATGTCATAGACAATGGAATTGTACACTGCTTAGGGACAGGCTCTGTAATTTTTCCACCCATATTTAGAAGTTGATGATGTCCATGGATGTCAGTCTGGGCTGTGTTGAGAAAGAAACGTGTGGTGCAGATATTTCTTTGAATACTGAACTTGATTGTTTTTCCTGACCTGATGCTTTCATTTAAAGGGCTTTTACCCCCATAGATAATTATTCACAAACCACTGTGAGCAAAGGACGGCAATTGCCCCATGCCATGGGTTTCAACATGCGTTATCTGACAGCTAAATGAATCTACAGTGAATGTCGAGAGATGATAGTCTTTTCATATGATAGGTGGAGGTCTCCACAATCTGAAAGGAAACCTGTCACCCACGTTTTCACAAATACAGCGGCCTATTAAATAACAACCACCTTCTTTCCTTTACATCCCCATAAATCAACTTTATCTTGCATTACCTGGCATCAGATGGGGTGTGTCTTGCTCGGCTACTCTGTCACCTGTCCCTGCCTGACTACTCCTCCCCATGTCCCATTGCTCTTCTCAGCATGTTATGTGACTAGGATGATGTCATCTAACATTACATCTTACATTTGAAACTTCTACCCCATGTATGTTTCTAATCACTTGAAATCACAGCAGCCTCCATGGACTTCTACTCCTCCCCATCCTTCATGGAGGCTGCTGTGATTCATGCGATCAGATACATATATGGAGTAGAGTTTCAAATGTAACGGGACCTTAGATGACATCACCCTGTTCGAAACTCAATCCACACAACAGCATGTCCTAGCAGTGAGACCTGTCACTCAGGACTAAGGAGGCAGTGCCTCAGGTGATTTTTGTAACATTGCAGGCATGCAAAGGCAATGATTTTAATCATAGTTTTTAATTAAGTATTTATTTTGGGTGGGTTCATTTAAGTGACAGGTTTTCTTACAACCCATGGTAGGAGAGAAAAGTTTTTAGGACTCCCTAAAATGTATATCCTATACTTTTGGCACAGATGCCTTTACCAAATGTCAATTCTTTTCATATTCTGTTCCTGGGTTGTACTGGGGTCACTATCATACTGTATGTGTAGTGTGCTCTTAGGTTATACCAGGATCACCATCATACTCTATGTGTAGTGTACCCCTGGCTTGTACCACGATCACCATCATACTGTATGTGTAGCATGCTCCTAGGTTATACCAGGATCACTCTCATACTGTATGTGTAGTGTACCCCTGGGTTATACTGGGGTCATCATCATACTGTATGTGTAGTGTACCCCTGGCTTGTACCACGATCACCATCATACTGTATGTGTAGTATGCTCCTAGGTTATACCAGGATCACTCTCATACTGTATGTGTAGTGTACCCCTGGGTTATACTGGGGTCATCATCATACTGTATGTGTAGTGTACCCCTGGGTTGTACTGGGGTCACCATCATACGGTATGTGTATCCCTGGCTTATACTGCGGTCACCATCTTACGGTATGTGTATTGTACCCCTGGGTTATACTGGGATCACCATCATACTGTATGTGTAGTGTGCTCCTAGGTTATACCAGGATCACCATCATACTGTGTGTGTAGTGTACCCCTGGCTTGTACCAGGATCACCATAATACTGTATGTGTAGTGTACCCCTGGGTTATATTGGGGTCACCATCATACTGTATGTGTAGTGTACCCCTGGGTTATACTGGGGTCACCATCATACTGTATGTGTAGTGTACCCCTGGGTTATACTGGGGTCACCATCATACTGTGTGTAGTGTACCCCTGGGTTATACTGGGGTCACCATCATACTGTGTGTGTAGTGTTACACTGGGATCACCATTATACTGTATGTGTAGTGTACCTCTGGGTTACACTGGGGTAACCATCATACTGTATGTGTAGTGTACCCCTGGATTATACTGGGGTCACTCTCATACTGTATGTGTAGTGTACCCCTGGGTTATACCGGGGTCACCATCATAATGTATGTGTAGTGTACCCCTGGGTTATACCAGGATCACCATCATATGGTATGTGTATTGTGCTGAGCGCATCATTACTGCGCCCATCACTGGAGTATAGAAAGGATCAATAGTCACAAGGTTGGATGTTGCCGTAAATGCTTGTTATGGACTGTAGGCATTGATCTGCTGAGATCACCAGGATGTCTTCACACTCACAAAGCCCTTTCATGATTTTAAAGGGAACCTACCATTCAAATTATCCCACCCAAAATAAGTACTTCATAAAACTGATTAAAATTGCCCTTATCTCTAAATGGTTAAAACATATTCTTTGTAAACTAACAGGTATATGAAACTCTCCTGATGTCCACAGATACTGCTGCAGTCCAGCATATGCAGTGATCCCTGCTCTGCCTCCCAAGTATTGATTGATGGGTCTTATTGCTACCAGTACTTGGGCACCGTCTGCCAATATTCAACTACAGACATGTACAGCTCTGTGGTAAATACTGTCATGTTTTACAGTGTCTTCCTGGAACATTGAGAGAGCTCTATTACATCATTCAGGACCTCATCTAAGGTCCTTTACCCCCTAACATTTGCAAAATGTACCAGTGTTTGAATCTGATCACATGACATGGCATCCGCCTCCATGGATTTCTAGTTCTCCTCATCCACGACAGGGGCTGCTGTGATTTCATGTGATCAGATACATACATGGGGTACATTTTGCAAATGTAATGGGGTAAAGGACCTTAGATGACATCACTGGTCACATCATATTAAGTGCTGAATGATAAGGGGCATGGGACATGGGGAAGAGCCTCTGTACTCCGCATAGGAGGCCACACCCCTTTTGACTCACAGCTCTATGCTAGGTAAGACAACAAAGTTGATTTTACGGGAATGTGAGGGAAACTTTTCACAAGATGTATTTGTGAAAAATGTGGCAACAGTTTTTCTTTAAAGGGATTTTCTTAAATGATGAAATGTACCATCTTCCTTAGTGAGGTTTCCTTACTGTAGCTTTATGTTTGCAGCTCCAGGATATGTTCTACACAGACATGTGCGACATCTTATGTGTAGACCTCCTGTGTTTATTAGCTTGAGCGGATTAAAGGTGCTGATATATATTAGATGACTTGTACATTCCATTTAGGGATGTTCTGACCCCCTTGGTAAAAATAGAAGGGTTTGGCTGCTTGATTTTTGGCTGTCCATTTAGTTTAGATTAGTTGATATTGCAGGGTTGTACCAACTATTTGAATCATCCCATTTGCACAGAATAGGGCAACTGTGGTAGGGGGTCTGCCTGCTGGGATCAGGAAAACGGGGACCCCAAAAATCGCATTCTCTCCCTGTCACTCCTTTCAATACTATTGAAGCGTTGGAAACTGGAGAGCACAGGGCTCTCTCTGGCACTTTCATTGAAAGCTTATGTGAGTGCCAAGATACCTGAGCACTGTGCTCAGCAATTTCCATCACTACAATAGTATTGAAGGGAGTGAAAAGGCAACTATGCATAGAGGCCCCCTATTCCCGGACCCTCACCACTCAGCTGGCTATCCTCTATCCTGACAAGGGATCTAGAAGCACATTGCCTTGTCTACTATGTAACATCTATGGTGGATAAGCTGCAGGATTTACCAATCTGAACCATAAACTGCTGAACTGAACTTGACTCTTTTCTGGGATCACTGGTGTAAGACCGGCCTGCAGTAGGGAAACTGAGCTGCATGTTTTGCTTGGATGTAACATATTCATCGGAGGCTTCTACTTCTGGCCCCATTACCTGTAAAGGGCCCTGCATCAAAAGGTTGACTGATAGGGCGGCCCAGTTGTCAGACCCCCAGTGAGATGAGGACCTACCTTACTGTAATGATTGCTGCTTTATGGTGAAGAACAAATTATCCTGTGGTGTAGTGATCACACGCCTGACCTCTCAGTTATTAGGAAGGGCTCCCCATCTGCTATAATCAGACCTTACTACACTGATACAAGGAAACGCAATGGTGTAAACTAGATGTGTGCAGAACATGTTGAAACATAAATCCTATATTTCTCTCCTTATGATTATTATTTCTCTTTTAATTGACGGCATGTCACAGCCAAGGTAAGGTAGACCCATACCTGCCCTGGGCTCCTGCTTTATTTATTCCTGACTACATGGTATAGCTGAGGAGTACAGGCACGTGTACCCTGCAGCCCCACCTGCCTGACAAAATATTTGGACCTATCACACAAACCCATTTAGCTAGGGCTTGTGTAATCTGTCCCTTAAAGGGACCTGAGGTTTAGAAACCAGTGAGACACTCTACCTGCTCTTTCTATTAGACCAAGCAGATGGGGCAGGTTTCTTCTGCAGCAGGCGGCTCCAAAACCAGGCATCCGATTTTAACATTTTGGAATGTGTTGGGGGTTAAAAAAATTAAAGGGCCTCTGCAGACTCATTGAATGCACCATGTTATGCCTAATTCAGGGCCTAAGGGAATGGGGAATGACCCTGGTGTTGGCTGACACATATATACAGCAAATAATGGTTTCTTAGCAAGGTCCTTCTGGCACCATATTTACAAAGGCAGATGGCATGACAGTAGGGCATCACCAAGTGATTTGTTTGCTGCAGACCGGGACCTCCACAATTTTTTCTCTTGTTACATGGGCAGCAATGGTGCTGTTTTTGGGTCAACTTTTTCTATAGGCCCCACGTGTAAGCTGACTGCCTGGCCCCCAAAAAGTGCAGGTCCTACAGGAAGCACAGTGGCTCAGTGGTTAGCATTACAGCCTTGCAGCGCTGGGGTCCTCGGTTCAAGTCCCATCCAGTTCAACATCTGCCAAGAGTTTGTATGTTCTCTCTGTTTTTACGTGGGTTTCCTCCAGGGCCCCCTGTTTCCTTCCACTCCAAAACATACTGGTAGGACTGATTAGGCAAGCTCTGTGGGCGCTATATAAATAAAGGAATTATTATTATTATTCCTACATGACTTTGCGACCCAGGCAGTCTTTTTCTATTGTCATCGGCAGGACAATGGGATAACGTGTAGGCCGCATTCATATATATCTTAGATTTCCCCCCTGATTACTGGTTTGGCAGCAAATTATTGGGCCCTAGTAGCCGGGGAGTATGATGCTTGGCATTGTGTGACTAGAGGAGGATGATATGCACTTTGTATACTACCTAATCACTATTGTTTACTGATAGGTTTGTTATTGCAGTTATTCCAAAGACTTGCATATCTTTTAAAGGGGTATTCTCATCTTGGCAGTCACATTTAATGTAATTCATCTGTTATATACATACATTTCATAAATTGTATTTTATAAAAAAAAATGTACATGTATGACGAGAATTTCCCATGTTATCCCTTAGAATCGAGATTATTGTCCTTAGATATGACAAACGCTGCAGGATTATATGAGCAAAGAAATAGTTTTTACTTCGGGAATCTCTGGGAATTGCTGCTTGTCCCATGTCAGTCCAGAAGTAATGAACGACGAATCCAGGTGATCAGTCAGGTCTCCATAATGCATACCTGGCCACTGCTGCAGTATGGTGGTCATATCCAAGGACAGCTATCTGGTTTCTAAGGGACCGCATTTATGGAAAATTATCTTTATACAGGAACTTTTTTTTTTTTTTTGTTTCAACAGAAGTTTTATTATTAAAAGTAAACAGGACCTTACAGTAGGTCAAGGCGAAATATATACCCCCAATATTTGTAGAAATCAGTACAAGTCCAACAGTTGTAGCAATTAAAAAAATAAAACAACGGAGAGGGAAAAAGGTTGGCGGTCACAGGGTATTAGACTTTTTTTTTTTTTTTAAACCTTTACCAGTCATAACCTGTAGACACCTAGCCAAATATATTTACATGATCCAAATAAATAGCAAGTGTTGGATTCAGTCGGAGAATACTTAAACACTTTCAATAACGAGTGATCCCTGACAATCCACTGGGTTCCAAATTCTTCTGAATAGTGGGGGTGTGTCCGACCTAGTCCCCCCAATTCTCTCGGACAGCATTACATGGATGCCATAATCCTATTTCAACTGCGATAAAGGACAGGTGTGACATTCTCCATTTTCATGCTATGTGAATCCTGGTTGCTAAGGTTATGAACTGGACTAAAAGGTGTTCCCTATTCTGGACTTTTGCTGGTTTGTCTCCTAGCAGGAGCACAACATGGGGTCACCAATACTGCGCTTCCCAGATCTGAGCGTATAAGGGCTTTCACATTGCTTTAGAGGGATTCCACCAAATGTGTCACAGCGGACAGCGCCACCAAATGCATCACAGCTTCGGAAACAAGTGTTAGGCACATGCGTTTAGATATTAGCAAGGCGGGCGCATAATACTCTCTATGTAGTAACCTAAGAGAAGTGTGAGACCTGGTGGCTACCGTTTGATAATGTGGTGCAGCAATGTCAACGTCTTGCCAATGAGAGCTGACAACCCAGATTGGACTCCTACTGGTCCATGAGGCGGGAGGTTTGTAGAGGAAGAGATAATAAGGAATTGAGCTTCTTGAGCAGCTTTATAATAAAGTCGGGAAGTGACATCCCACCCACTTGGATGCCTGTACATGGTAGACACAACTTCAGAGAGTGGGGGCGTGCATAAAAATTTTTCTTCTGAGCCAAGAGGCTCTCCGGTGACGTAGCCCGGAGCACCTCCGCCTTTTTAGCATATTTTTATAAGTTCTTTTTTATGGGCATCCCGCAGCTCCTGGAGATTAGAAAACTTGTCCCTTTGCGTTTGTTGAGGTGTGGGGTGGGTTCTAGGCAATTCAGCTGCTTCTCTAGTGAATACTGCACCTGATTACGTTGCCTCTTATGTTGTGCCACTAACCTGTTTAGCATTTTATTTCATATGTTACAATGACCCAACCATCGGTTACCTACAGGTTAGTTAGATGTTGCAGTGGATCGAAAGTATGAATTAAGTTCTATCTGTGAATGGATAGATTGGTCCACTAGTAGCGATTTGTTCACCAACGATAAAGGGATAAGATTTGGGCGCCAAACGTAAAAAATGTAAAGTTTTATGTAGTGACCCTCCGAGTCAGAGTATGTGGATAGAGGCTCTAAAGGAAAGGATATTTTAAGGAGAATGCCCCCCCCCCCCTCACTTGTCTTCTGACCATATGAGTCTAGGTAAAACCTCCTGACTTGAGAATGAAAGTTTTTGGGGCTTGAGGTAGTGGAGAAATGTCTCTTGTAGACATATGACAACAGGCTGATGTTTATAGTAATCGGTTATGGCTCTACACCTTTTAGAAGGGGAATTAAAACTCTCTGCACATTAGAGTAGATATGTAGATCATCAAGGGTGAAATTAAGACCGGTTTCGTATCAATCCCTCCTGTGTGTATAAAAAAAACAAGGGAAACTTGGGGAATGAGGAGAAAATAACCGGGGAAACGACAGACATAGGAAAGACATACGAGCGTTTAGGATGTCAATCTCTTGTATGGTGCTGCAAGGCTATGGGCGTAGACATCTGCAAAGATGACTGAGGTATTGGCCCTTCAAGGGTGTTTCTGCAGTAGGGGCAGATAGCAGTGGTAACTGAAGGTCCTTCAGAGATGAAACGAGTCTCCCTGATGAGGTGCAAGATCCCTGGAGGTAGTCCTTATGCTGATGAAGGGTGTCAGGGCCAGCAGAGGAAATTGAAGCCGGGATTCAGCTGCAGAGTAGGCCTTCAGCAGGACTGCTTCACCTGGCACTTTAAGGGCAGGCTAGTGCAGCACTTGGGTGCGATAGGCCTGGATACTGTGAGTAGCTGGGCCAACGGGGGGAAAATCCATAGGCCAGCTGCCGAATGTATACTCTCTGGTCTGCCCCCCGGCGTTTTGGTACAGGAGCAATTCAAGGTCGGAGATTCAGGCCAAACCACAGGAACTCCTCACAGACGACTCCTAGGAAGAATGCAAATATATTTTCCAGGGTGGTAAATGAAAAATAATGCCTCCTTTTGCTACCTTGAAACGCAGCCCCCTCAACACCAAGTATGACCTACAAGAAGTTTGATAACATCTGGGATTCCACCAAACCAGTAAATTTATTCCAGAAGGAACAGACTCCCAACTGTAGACAGGACTGTTTCCACCTGGTTGGGTCTCCTCAGTACAGTGTAGGGAACTGGCTTGGCTGTGTGAGAGGCTATTGACTAGGGTCAGGAAGTTCTCCTTATGGAGAGGTTACCAATTAAGGCTGCCTTATAGGTATGTAGAGACTGCTACTAGGTTATCCTGGACCACCAAAACGGGATCTGGACAGGTGGATGGAACTTGAGCCAGGAAGCAGATTGCAGTGTGGTTGGGGCTAGGAAGAGCCCAAAGAGGCCGCAATGACCATTGTGCCCGGTGGGGGTCCCATTACACTGTGCTGGTAGCAGGAACATACCACCATGCATCTGTCCTGTTCAGTGACAAGCCACGCGCCCCCACCCCTCCCCCATAGGACTTTTTAAACTAGCACTCAATTGGACAAATGTATGCATATGGCAGATGAATTAGATTAAATCCTGAAATTTTTGCATCTGTGTCCTTGACTAAACTAGCATTTGTCCCACCTCTGTCTGATATGTGTGGTTTTCCTTACCAATCGGTGACACGTAGAGACATATAGGGTCCATTAATATATTTGACTGATGATACTGCCCTGGGCTTATAAGCAGGTCCGTACATCCCTTCTGGACCCCAGATCAGGCAGCAGCCCCCGTCGTCTTTGAGGTTGGAAGGAAGCCCTCTGCGGGCGCCATTGTTACTACACAATGCATTGTTTTTCTTTGGGTTTTTTTTGTGCTTCAAAGATTCAGGAAGGGCGGTGGATTCCCAAATATGTGGAATAACTTTGATTGTGTACACGATGGTCAGTAAGATGATGGGCTTAACGGTGATTTCTTGTACCCTGCCAGGTATATACATGTGCTGCCATGGCCACCTATAGACTTGTATTGTAATAGAGAATAGATTATATTCAGTATATACCTCTGATTAAAGTAGTAGTAGTATTGTTTGTTTCAAGGGTTATTCACCCCCCCCCCCATTGTTTCCATATGCCAACTCATTGGCTGTTGTGTAATTTGTGTAGGTTAAAGGGATTGTCCCATATTTCTATGTTATCTGCCGCCTAGGGGATAACGTGCAGCTGGCTGGGACCCCTAGTGGTCAGGAGAGCAGGGGTCTGATTCCCTCTAATACATGCAGTATGTGCGGCTGCTCCATTCCCGGTCTATGGGACAGGCAGAGATTAGACTACAGGGCTTGGGATGGCTGGGACATCTACCCCACATCTATAGAGTCCCATAGTGTGAGGCTTTTCTGGATCAGGAGTACAGGGTCTCCATACGGACATAACACTTATCCAAGACTGCTCTTCGTTTTAAGCCTCTGCCGGTATTTTTCGGGACTTGCAGTTGTAGCTGTATGGACTTGCCTAGGAAGGTAAGGGCTCTGCTGTCCTGCCTCTCCTCTCCATAGAAGAGAACAGAGGGTAAGTACACAATGTCACCTCTGCTCCATGTATTCTGGGGTGCGGGGAGAAGTCTCATGTATGGTATAGCTCCTATACGAGTAGCCTGCGCCTCTATGCAGGTGAGGCTCTCCATAGCAGAAGCAGCTAGACGCTATTTATAACTTTTCCTTGGCTTTATAAAGTCCTGACAGTGGCTGATCTCATGGAAAATTCTCCCTCACAACAGACTGAGCGGTGATTCAGAGATGTTTGTGCTGAGTGAAGGTGTTGAATAGAGCAGATTATCCTCCCATTTCCCCGCAGGTCTGTGTCTGCTGCGCTCACCCCCTGGCTCTGCTCTTCTATATTTTGCCTGCACAGTATTTATAGCAGGTGGGGTGTGGCGCCCTCTGCCTGGCACTGCCTCCCTCCCTCCTGCTTCCTGCCTCCACATATTAACTCTATGTGCCATGCCGTGCCCTCCCACACCTAGCGCTGCGCCTACTATGTAATGACTTGGGTGCTGAAGATGAGACAAAGAAGGGATTATAGGAGCAGACATTTCCAGGCAGACCTGGTGCCACTTAACCCATTGAAGAACGCTGCAGTCGTCCTGTCCTCAGCTTGAAGTGGCTGAAAACAGATAGCAATAGATTGCTTTTGGATGCACAGGAGATGTAGATGAAGCTCGATACGCACTGGATCTGAGACCTGTGCTATGGTATAGAATAGGAAAAGCTCCTGTTGTATATGTTTACACATAGATATATCATTAGCTTCTTCAAGCAGAAAATGGTTCACGACTCCCACTAGTTGCCTGGCAAAGGGTAGAGCCTGTATGTTTTTGCAGTTGTTGCATTAGGAATCCTACAGGATCTATAAAAACGTTATATTTTCTGCACAGATTACAGTAACTTTGAAGTAAATGAGATATTAAATAAGACCTTTCACCAGCTCACACGTGGACATGAGCACACCATTCTGCAGGGCAGTGGTGGCGAACCTATGGCACGGGTGCCAGAGGGGACACTCGGAATACTCTCTGTGGGCACCCAGGCCATCACCCCAGCACAGAGTTTCCAAACAGCATTCAAAACCTCCTCCTGCTGTCCCTAGACACCCAGGAAGTGCTATGATTAGTGCTATTTTGAAACTATACATCCTAAGCTGCCTGCAACTACACGGGGAGCAAGGAGGTGCAGCCAGGGCTGCGTTATTGTTGGAGCTTCTGCTCTGGGCCCCAGCGATACAATTAAAAGCCGTGACAAAACAGGTAGCAGCATGTTACTGCTTAAATTGCCATGTTGGCACTTTGCATTTAAATAAATGGATTTGGTTGTAGTTTGGGCACTCAGTCTCAAAGGTTCACCATCACTGCTGTAGGGGCTACATATCAGCTCACACACGGGGCCTTGTGCATGAGCCCTAAGGCCGGCGCCACACGTGACGCTTTGTCTGCGCACGCAAACGCAGACAAAGTCGCGCCCACCGGGGCGGGCCTCGGCCCGATCGCGTTTCCATAGAAACGCCGATGCGATCGGGCCGAGGCCCGTCCTGGTGGGCGCGACTTTGTTTGCGTTTGCAAGCGCAGACAAAGCGCTACGTGTGGCGCCGGCTTGAGGGCGCTGTCACACGTTGCGTTTGCAAACGCAGACGCAGACCAAACCGCGCCCACCGGGCGGTCCGCGGTCCAATCGCATCGGCGGTTTCAATAGAAACAAAGAGAAACGCCGATGCGATTGGACCGCGGACCGCCCGGTGGGCGCGGTTTGGTCTGCGTCTGCGTTTGCAAACGCAACGTATGACAGCGTCCTAAGGGTGATGTCACACATGTCGTTTTTAGGCCATTTTTAGTTAGTGTTAAAAAAAAAAAAAGTGTTTTTGACAGGTTTGACCAATTATCTTAATTCAAACTGGTGAATAACACATGCGTTTTTTACTATCTGAAAACACACTAACTAAAAACGGCCCAAAAACGCCATATGTGGCATCACCCTTGCACAGCCCACTTGGTTCTTTGTATATTGCCTTTAGTAGTTTGTTCATTTTTGCTTTGATTAGCTGCCATCGGCCTGTCACTTATACATTTCCTGTATTGCATTCACCTTGGTATTTACTGGGCAGTGTTTAGAGAGGGGTCGTACGGGGCGACAGCATTCTGGGATTATCAGGTGCCACTGTCCCCCCGATATCTTTACTATTGGGGATCAGTCAGGCTGCATCCCCTTTCTTTTTAAGTGTTTTTGTTGTTTTGTCCGATTAGCGTTTTTCTTATGTACTTGTATAAGTGATTAATGAAGATTTGTTTTTTTACTACTGGACACATGACTTTGTGTATCTCTTGTGTAGTTGGTTCCTCTATGTGTGTAGCATCCAATATTCAATTTCACTTTTTGTGCCATGGTCCCGTTTCCTAGTTTACATTCATATCCACTGCAACTGCACCAAAGACTAGTGCTATACTCAGCGTGTTCCTCCTTTCCCTGAGTCTTTGGTGTGCTTTTAGATGAGTTTTTGGCACTTTGCTCCCTCCCATGATCAGGTTGGTTCATTAAGCACAATTAGCGCAGCAGTGAGGACCTGACGTGGTGAGGACAGGACAGAAGAGGCTTTCACTCTGGATCTCCCAGCCAAGTTGCTTAGTCTTATTATGAGCATCAGGCGCAGCGGCTCCTATAACGTCAGCAAGTAAGAAGTAACCCGACTCATTCATTCAGCCTGATGATACAGGGATATAACAGGGCTGTCATTGTTATGTGTCACCGCTCAGATGTGATGGGCAGGGTCTTACACTGCAGGTGAAGCTAATATGAATCGCAGGTATTAGAGGCTTGTTCACAGCTTTTGATTGTAGTCAAGGTCCAAACCTCAATGAATTTCATATGGGGAAGAGTCCTTATCACCAAGCTAATAGTAAGATGCACATGATGTAGTGTTTGCATGAGATTTTAAAAATCTCCTCGCCCAAATCTATACCTAGTCCCTAGGGGTGATGCCACATGGCGTTTTGAAGCAAAACACATGCTTTTTGCTTAAAAACAGGCCAAAAACTGTTTCAAAACGCCATCTGTGGCATCACCCTAAGGAAAGGTTGCAGGATGACTTCTGCAGCCAGTGTACTGCATGCTCTGCAGCTAAAGGACGCATTCCTGCATCATGTTTCTATAGTGCAAAGACACTGGGGAAAAAAACTGCATGCTTTTAGGGTGATGCCACACCCAGCGCTTTGAAACTGTTTTTGGTCCGTTTTTAACCGTTAAGACCTGCTTGTGTGAAAAACGCATCCGTTTTCAAAAGGGCATACGGTTTTTGGAAACGCATCAGATTTTGTCTGTTTTTAATTGTGCAAATTTGTAAAACCTGTAAAAAAACGCATGCGTTTTTTTTAACGAACTGCTTAAAAACGGACCAAAAACTGTTTCAAAACGCCATGTGTGGTATCACCCTTAGGGCGATGTCCCACGTTGCGTTCGCAAACGCAGACGCATTCAAAACCGCGCCCACCGGGGCGGTCCGCGGTCCGATCGCATCGGCGTTTCTATGGAAACGCCTGCGATCGGGAACGCAAAACACCGGCGGCTCGTACCCGATCGCAGGCGTTTCCATAGAAACGCCGATGCGATCGGACCGCGGACCGCCCCGGTGGGCGCGGTTTTGAATGCGTCTGCGTTTGCGAACGCAACGTGGGACAGCGCCCTCAGGGTGAAGACACGCGTGGCGTTTTTAGGGTGAAGACACACATGGCGTTTTTGGGCCGTTTTTGGGCCGTTTTTACTAAGTGCGTTTCCACATAGTTAAAAACGCATGCGTTAAAAAACGCATCCGTTTTTTAAAAACGCATGCGTTTTTGTCCGGTTTTTCGAAATTGCGCAATGAAAAACGGACAGAAACGCATGCGTTTTCAAAAAACGCATGCGTTTTTAAAAAACGGATGCGTTTTTTAACGCATGCGTTTTTTAACGATCTGAAAACGCACTTAGTAAAAACGGCCCAAAAACGCCATGTGTGTCTTCACCCTTAGGCCGTTTTAGATCTTAAAAAACGCATGCGTTTTGGACAGGTTTGACCAATTATCTTAATCCAAACTGCTCAAAAACGCATGCGTTTTTAACGATCTGAAAATGCACAAACTAAAAACGGCCCAAAAACGGCCTAAAAACGCCACGTGTGTCTTCACCCTAAGGGTGAAGACACACGTGGCGTTTTTGGGCCGTTTTTACTAAGTGCGTTTTCAGATCGTTAAAAACGCATGCGTTAAAAAACGCATCCGTTTTTTAAAAACGCATGCGTTTTTTGAAAACGCATGCGTTTTTGTCCGTTTTTCGTTGCGCAATTTCGGAAAAACGGACAAAAACGCATGCGTTTTCAAAAACCGCATGCGTTTTTCAAAAACGCATGCGGTTTTTTAACGCATGCGTTTTTAACGATCTAAAAACGCACTAAGTAAAAACGGCCCAAAAACGCCATGTGTGTCTTCACCCTAAGGGGTGTGTGTATAACACCTTCATCATTTTCGGTGTTATACACTGAAATGTCGCCACTTCTTCAATAAAAGTTCACCTTTTATTTTGAAATTGGAACCACAGAGTGCTTCCTGCTTTTTACTTTATTTATCTACAAGAGGATCTAGCCAGAACCTTTGGGGGCGCTGCACCCCTCCTTGTTAGGAGTCTATAAGATTGTGCTGGCTTGGACTTTACTTTATCTATCTATCTATGCTGTTTTTCTCTCTTACATACATACATACATACATACATGTGCACGAAATCCACAATGGAAGTCTGTAACATACCGGATGTGCGTTGGATTTGGTAATATATCGTTGAACTATATACTGGAAATCTTATGCACCTAGCCCTGCAGTAGTAAATCTTCAGCATGTGAATATAACCTAAGCCCGTGTTCACACATTAAGTTGTCTTTTGAAAATCCATTCCAAGCACATCGGGGAGCAGTAGCCCCTGAAGTCCCACGTCTTTACACCTAGACGCTTGCAATCAGGAAGTAGCGTCTCATACTTTGCCTTGTTAACCCGCAAAACACGTGTTGCTTCATTCTGAGCGGAAGCTTTCAGGTCTAAACGCATCTCCGAGTAACTCCTCCCAGTTAGCGTTTCAGATCTTGAGGTGCGTTCGTACCAAGGGTGGTGCCACACGTGACGCTTTGTCTGCGTTTGAAAACGCAAACGCAGACAAAGCCGCACCCATAGGGGCGGCCCGCGGCCCAATCGCATCAGCATTTCCATAGAAACAATCCATGGCACCAACCTTGATGACATATTTCGGTAACATAGCGTTTCCTTCACGATTGCAGATACTAAATCCATTTGTGCTGCAGATTTTTTAATGCTTGAATGGGATTTGTATAGCAGCCTCCTGCAGAAGTCATAGAATCCTGTTCATCAGATATGAGTTTTTCTGCAACATTTTATTTAGTTAAGTTTTTTTCACTAAACACAGTGTATGGCACAAATTTCATCTTAACGCTGCAAAAAAACTCTGCAGCGGAAGGTAGTTTACAGGCTGCAGCTGTCAATTTTTTTTTGCTAATGCAGAATCTGATCTTTGCAAACCTGCGAAAGCTCAACATATTCGCTGTCGATGTCACCTGCTTTCTGCTGCGGCTGGCATGACTAATATGTAGATGAGACTAATGAGCTTAATAAGACTAATGACAATCTCCTAATGAGACAGTATTACCAGAGCCCCCCCATGCTGAAGATTCACAGGCTGTTACACTGTCTCCCGCAGCACTTCTAACTTCCCTCTACCACATATCTCACTGCAGCAGAGGAGGTTTTAGCACAGTGGGATGGGGCAGTGTAATAACCTGTGAATCGGAGGGTAACACTCTGGTGACACTGAGCATAAGTTGATTTTAGAAGGACGGAGGCCATGGATAACAAATACATGTGTCCTTCAAGCATTGCAGGGATAAGATCTCTAGTATGGAGGGCAGTAAGGCCTGTGTGAACTGAAGATACATTGGGGGAGATTTATTAGAAGTGTCTGGAAGCAGAACTGTTCTAGTTGCCCATGAAAACCAATCAGAGCCCAGCTTTCATTTACCCGCAGCGGTTTATAAAGTTAAAGCTGCGCTCTCATTGGTTTTTCATGGGCAACAAGAACCGCTTTACCTCAGACACTTCTGATGAAGATACATTGGGGGAGATCTATCAGAAGTGTCTGAGGTAAAGCGGTTCTTGTTGCCCATGAAAAACCAATGAGAGCTCAGCTTTAACTTTATAAACCGCTGTGGGTAAATGAAAGCTGGGCTATGGTTGTCATGGGCAACTAGCACAGTTCTGCTTCCAGACACTTCTGATAAATATCCCTACCATTATGTCCTGTTAGAATTAAGCTTCTGTATGGAAAACTGCGTGTGTGAGCACGGCCTTAGTGGTGAATTCTTGTCTCTGGGGAGCACAGGTCTCTGCACCTCAGTGTGAGTGTGAGCTCGGCAGCCAGCACTTTCCTTTACATAATGCTTTGTATAAGTGAGCGTTCCTGTGCATCCTGTTATTATACCGCCTTGTGTGTCTACACAGTGGGGAACATGTGTGTCCTCTCCACCTGAACACCGCCTCCCCCCAAACAAATATTACAAGTTGTCCCAAACTTTTTTTTGCCCTAGTGTTGAGAAGGGAGGGGGTGGGGGGGGGTCTTGGACGTGAGCTGCTTCTTCTCTCTATGAATAAGACCTTTCAGACTGTTTGTTTTCCTCCTCGCCTCCCTCCCCTTCTCCTCCTCACTCCGCCATTGGAGGAAGCTCTGGGAGGGCTTGGTTTTCCCCCTCTTTTGCTTAGAAGTTTTGGAGCAGGTCCTGTCACTGTGCTCATCCATCGTGAGGTAGAAGGGAGACCCTGATGTGAGAATGCTGGGGGACCCCGCACCGCTCTCTGCAGACAGGACCCTGCTTGTGGCCGGCAGCAAATCTGGATTTACTTGCAAGATGGTCCTGCAGGCGGTGGGCAGAGTGTTAAGGTAGGACGAGCGCACGTAGGTTTAGTTACATCGTCCTGTGAAGAATTCTGTGTACTTCCAGTCTTCAGTATTAACTAGTTACTCACTGTTCTGCTGGATCGTACATCTACAGTTCTTGTGTGTTCTCTCCTGGTCTGGGCTGTTGTTTTTTTCTGTGGTTCTTTGGCTACTGATGGCAGACAAGATCCATCATGTCGTAAACTCCTCAGTAATGGATAATGATTGACGATCGATATGTCATGACAGATCCTACATGATCCATCTGGAACGGGTTAAACTTTATAGGAGTTTATAGAACTTTATAGGAAACCGTAAACTGAAACTTTATGGTTTCAGTTGACTTTGTGATCTCGACTAAGACCAAAAATTCTCAAAAAACGTACAAGAAACCAGACAACGTGGTGATAAATCTACCCAAATGAGTTTACTCAACAATAGCAGATGCAGCCATGTTGTACGAATCACACAGTAGCTTCAGTAGTCAATCTACTTGGACGTTGTCCATGTTGGTGTCATATGCTACAAGCTTCTCTGATCTTGCAGTTCCTGCAGATACCCCAGGTCTGTCTATACGGTTTGTTGAAGCCTCTGTTAGAAATAGGCTATTACACTATTACAGGTCAAACAGTGGAAACCCGAGTAGTCCAGTCTTTATGGGTTGGTTGACGTTTGAGAAGTTCTTCTCCAGTTCCACAGATGTGGATGGGTAGGAGCTTGCGTTGTCCTTTGCGTCCTGAGGTCTAGGACACAACATCATGTCCTCAGATTAGAGGTTTTGTGGATCCTATGTTGGTCTCTACCATGAATTTTTTTAATCAAAGTATGTGCAAGGAGAACAAACCTGGACTTGTACTGGAAGGGAAAAGACGCATCCGGTCTTGTGGAGACTCTGTATAATGGACCTTGTGTGGAGGTACAGAGCTACTTGTACCCTGTGGATGTGCGCAGCACTGGACAGGAGTTTGTCCCTTCTATTCCATTTTTCTTCATCTTTATCCCAACAATGTGTAAAATTTGTCCCCATAGTATTAGAAGTGTAAAATCGTCCTGGTAGGAAACCAATCTGATAACATTTTATACCATGTATAGTATCATAAATTTACCTTCTTACGTTCTATGTGTTCTCAATAACTGTTTGATTTAACATAAATTTATCTTCTAAATGGAAATTTCTAAAAGGATTTGAAAATCTTGCTGCTCCCGTGATGCCAGGAAGCTGAAACAGTATAGTTGTAGATAAAGTTGTAAAGATCAAGTCTTAAACAAGGTGAGACATATGATGTGCCTGTACGCCTTGGAAGAATACAGTTGCCCATAGTGCCTTCAGTGGTGTCTTAAAGGGGTTTTCTACTTTCAGTAAAGAATTGATCTGTTTGTGTGGGTTTCCTCTGGGTCCTCCGGTTTCCTCCCACACTCCAAAACATACTGGAAGGTTGATTAGATTGTGAGCCCCATTGGGGACAGGGACCAATTAGGCAGCTCTGTGCAGCGCTGTGTAATCTGCATACTTTCTGTATCCATTCCTCATGGTTTTCTAGATCTCTGCTTGCTGTCATGGACTAAGTCTTTTGGATTTCAGCGGGCATGATCCATTGTTGTTACAGAAAATAGGATTAGATAGAGAATAGAATTGCCTATTGTCTGGCTAAATCATAGTTGTTAGTGATAAACTGAACACTGGGACTGAAAGTCCTCTGTACCCCTGGACGCATGGCCGCAGTATGGAAGGGTTGACTAGATCAGTGTTCAAGCAGGTCCAGATTAGATGGTCAGGTGGCTACCAGTCCTCTAAGCTAGTGCCAGCCCAGAGTGCCAACTTTAATCCTATATGAGGGCACCCTATCGTAGGCACAAGTATGCCCAGATGACTGA
The DNA here is from genome assembly GCF_040894005.1 of Engystomops pustulosus. NCBI lineage: Eukaryota > Metazoa > Chordata > Amphibia > Anura > Leptodactylidae > Engystomops > Engystomops pustulosus. The sequence continues at coordinate 143,288,502 of NC_092417.1, read as the reverse complement.
AGCATGCATGTGTATTTCAGTAGTGGTCAATATTATTTGACACTTGGTATTTGTATGGGCACCAATGAATAGACCGTGGCTATAGGGGAGATATGTTTTGATGATTAGAAGGTGGTACTCTATAATGGGTCGGACGTTGACTTACACGGCATAGGTGGCTTTCTTCACTAGTTTTCAAAGCTGATGGTAGGAAGCCAATATAGAAGAGGTCATGAAATGGAGACATGAACAGTAGAAGATGCGTAGGGGCCACAGAGGTGTGATACCAGCTTACTGCATGTAGTGGAAGTATGTAGCTAGATAGGGGAACACACAATACATTCACATTGGAGATGGTGACCTAGACAGAGGAGGATTACACCAAGTGAATATTGGTGAGAACTGAACCCCTTGGGGTAGTAAACCCCTGGAATACAGCCCTGATCTGTGAAGTATTACGTGACCCAATAAGTTGTATCGGGACAGAAGAATGATGTAGAGGAAGTGAGTAATGATTAGTAATGTTCATATACACACCTATTTATTTCTATAGAAAGGTTTGTAGTTCTCATCCTTCCCTGACATTCTGATATTATGGAGGGGAGAGTAGCCAAGCGCGGTGATATATAGGTCTATACGGGATACCTCGTGTAAAGCATGAATCCTGACAGGACTCCTAGGAGACAGAGTCCAGCTCTCCCTGGATCACTGTGTGGGTGCACAATGGGGGGGGGGGGGATGTATTCAGACTGGCACACTGTGTGCAAACTCCCCGCCCACCCGCTGGCAAATCAGACAGCCAGACTTGTAATAAATGTGGTGCTGCAATGTGCGCCAGAATGAGATCTGAAATGACTTGGGGGGGGGGGGTAGAAGCAGTAAAATAGTCGCCAAGTCTTGTGTAGTGCAAGAATTTGCTATTTTGATGGCGACTCCGCCACGTCTTTGCCCTGTGAGCGTACAGGGGTGCGGCGGGCAGCTCCCTTACAGTGCCTGCGTACTTTTGAAAAACCTTCAAATTGAAATTCACAGGGATTTTTTTACGCAAAGGTCGTTGTTTTGCCTGGCGGCCATGCCGTTCACTGGATACATAAAGAGGCTTACACCCCTTGGGGTATCCAGCAGGGCACAGGGGACTAGGGTGCTATCATACACCGATGCACAATAAATCTCCATGGACTCCACTCCAGTTTACCTTAGTTACTGTAAAAGGGGTGTTCCCATTTCAGCAAATGTTATTGTTTGTATTATAAAAAGTTATACAATTTTCCAATATACTTTCTGTATCAATTCTTCGCAGTTTTCTAGATCTCTGCTTGCTGTCATGCTATGGACAGCTTCTATGTTTGCTACCAGTGGACATAAATCTGACCATGGTCACATAGGTGCACGGCTCGTTACATCATAGAGAGTAATCAGAGCTGTGTGATATAACGAGCCGTGCACCTGTGTGACCATGGTCAGATTTCTGTCGATTGGATGCAAACACAGAAACGGCAAGCAGAGATCTAGAAAACCGTGAGGAATTGATACAGAAAGTATATTGGAAAATTGTATGACTCTTTATAATACAAACAATAACATTTATTTGCGGAATTGGGAATCCCTACTTAGGGATAATTCTGGCTATCAGGGCTGTGGAATTGGTAAGACAAGTTCCCTTACTGCGTCTCCAACTCCAATTTCCCTGACTGTGACTCCATCAAAATGTTCACTGAATCCGACTCTGCAACATTGGTCTCCTTGTCCCTCTAGCAGTAAGATACGGGCATCCCTTTCCAGCATCATTTTCCTCTGTAACGGAGGCGCTTCACTACTGAGCATGTACATAAAGTGCAGTACACATTCCTCTCAACTAAAAGCCTAGATCAAGGGTGCACAACCTGCAGGCAACAGGCCACCTGCACCGTGGGAGCGTTCGGCGATGCAGCTGAGACGTCCTCGCTGCTCCACAGTATTATCTGCTCTGAGGTCTCCAGTATTATTAATATTGTCTGGATAATAATGGGTCTCCACTATTATTGTCCACTCTGAATGCAGTATTTGGTTTCTTGGGTGGCTTTTTGTGCTGTAATGTGGTTGTTGGTGCAGGTTAATGGAGCAGCCCCTTAAAGTTGAGCAGTATTACAATGTGACCCTGGATATCTGTGCAGCGCACTTCCCATTGTAAACAGGGCACACAAAACGACCAGCCTTAGGGGAAATCAATGGGAGTCCAAGCAATGAGACCCACATTGGTCAGATGTTCATCTTGTGGTTGGGCGGTGATTCCTTGACAATGGAAAATTTCTTTTTATGTTGAATTCTGAGGTCTTGTTCAAAGTCCATTCATTGAGCAGGGAGAGATGTTCAGACGTGGATGGTGAAAAATCTACATCTGCAAGTGTTTCAAGGATGATCTCTCACCCCTGCGCTTTCTGGTCTGCACAGCCCCTGCCTCAGTGACAGCCCATGAGGCCAGTTGATCACCAATGATTGAGGCCACTGATTGTTTAGTAGTCATGTGATCAGTGCAAATTTAATTTTGAAATCTTTGAAATGTTCTTCATTTTTGTAGGGGATTGGCCGGTTTCAGAGAGATCTGTCTTGTGTTTATTGCATCCCCCTATTAGGACTGGTTTTGCCCACTATTCCTATAGATCTCCATAATGTGCTGGTATGCAGTGAGTGCTGGATACAGAAGTGTATAGGGAATAGGACTGGATGCTACAAACTTAGTAAGAGGGTATTATTATTTTGGGAGATTTCAGTACCTCTTGCTCATCTGCGCTCCCTTTTTTGGGAGGTAATGGAGTGTTAAGTCTATTGATCTTGTAAGGAGGTGGAATCCTTTTGGGCTTCCTGTTCTTTGTCCGTACCTGCCCCCGGGAGGAGGGCGCTGGGGTCCGGCTGCAGGTGTAGTGGAACGTTCACAGCCCTAAATTATTACATTGCAATATCAAAGTCTGTCTTCACTGTGGGTGGCGCAGTCCTGATAGTCTAGTAACAGTGTTCGGAGGTGTATCAGCGGCCACTAAATATCTGCACATGTAAAAATTACAACGTAAGAAAAAAAACTCAAAGTAAAAAAAAAAGTTAAAAATGTAGAAAGTGTCGCTTCTAAAGTTCATTTAAAGGAATTTCTCATACTGACTACAATTCCCTAGGGGCTCATGTGAAGATCCTGGAGCTGGAGGCGGGGAGGGGGGGTTTCCAAACTCTTCCTATATTACATGATTGACTGTAAAGCTGAATATCACACGTTCCCTGTGTATGGGGCGGGGGGCAGCGGAGGGTGACCCCCATCATTACTGTATGACGCACTTTGTTACAGACTCGTGAAGTTTTTTAGTTTTGTTAGTGTTAGTGGTGAGATAACATCTGCAGGATTTCTGCATGTGGCTCACACACTCCACAGACTTGTCCGTACTTGTAAGGAGACATATTTTGGAGCAAAGCGGCTAAATAAGAGGAGGATTGTTTGTGTAAAATTCTGTCAGTGAGTATTGCAGTCTTAAAGGAATACCTAGAATATAACATCCAATATCGTGCTAGTAGGGGCCTGATACTGAGCACCTGTACTCATAGACATATCCCGTCTGCCTGAGGAAACCTGGAGGGTTGTGGGGAAGCGCAGCTCTGTGGTACGTTTAGTGGCCAGGCCAGGTAACTGCGGCTCTTGAGGACCGGCTGTATTGGCTACTGCCATCTACTGGTCGATGATCTCTCGCGCTCGCGTCTTGAAGACTTCTTGAATGGTCCGGTTCATTGTCTGCCTATACACGTACAGGTGCACTCAGAGGCCAGAGCAATGGTGGCTCTGCTACGTACAATGTCTGTGTCACCTGTTCTCCACATGTCTACTAGTAAGTTATGCCAGGTGGACATGACTGGTGTAGATGCCAGGGAAAACCAAACATAGACATCACATTTCCCCATGAATTTGGTTTCCATCTATGCATTATAGTAAGACGTGGCATTGAGGGCCATTCATGCTATAAAATGAGGTGTAGTGTATGCCAGGCACATGGCAGCCGCCCGCCGGCTCTATTATTGTCTGTCTCCATTGTACAGGACGTCTGGTGTCTGGGCTGGCAGCGTCCTCCCTGCCCTGGTCCCCAGTGTCTGCCTTCCTGTTATCTGTCCACTTTGTTTTTCCTCTTTGTGACACTGGTGACATAGGACCCACCCTGTGCCAGTCTTTCCACCCTACCCGTCCTGTATCCATGCCCGTCTGTTTCCTGTGTGTGTTTTGCTCTAGCTATGGTATGTACAACATGCCTGGGCACTGCCCCTCGTCTCCCCGTCCTCCCCCTGTCTCCAGGATTCGGTGGCAGCTCGGGTATTCCTTTTAAGGCAAAGACTCCTCCGTGAGAACAAGAGCATGGGAAAGCCGGGCTGGCAAGGGATCTCGCTTTTCTTAACCCTGTTAGTACCAATTCCAAGGTGCAGGAGACAACCCAGGGAGCACGTCACCCTCTGTAGGGCAGACGGAGGTGGCATCATCTGTCACTGTCCTGATCCACCTTCTAGTTCCTAAATATTCCTGCTAGTAGATTCCCTAATATATTCTGCTGGGTGACAATTCGGCAGCCGACCCCAGACATCTTTGTAATGGTGCAGTTACCACATTGCTAGACTGACGTGGTATTCAGGAGCACGGGAAAGCTGGGTGCTTACTGGCGGCCATATTGGCTAGTAATCCTGTATATCTAACAGCTCCTGTGTCATATGGGTTTTCCTGTTTTCTGCTTTGTTGACTTTTTTAACATTTTTTTCCACCTCTTTATTTCTCATAGAAAATCAAAGACTAAGCCCAATGGTAAGAAGCCGGTGTCTGAAGAGAAGAAGTTGTACCTGGAGCCAGAATACACCCGCGTCCGTGTCGCTGACTTTGAATTCAAGCAACTAGTGACATTACCACAGGAAATCGACCTCAACGAGTGGCTGGCCAGCAATAGTGAGTGTCCTACCCCAACATCGGCGCCCTCCTGGACCCCCCAGCACAAGCTCAGTGGGCCGCAGGCGAGCGCCAGCGTAGGCTCTATCACCAGTAGTATGGAAGAGAGCGGCACACATGTTCAAGGCAAAGGGTAGACCTCTGTTCACATGTATGATGGGAGGTCAGAGCAGACACTCGCCTTCCAATCAAAGGTTTTCACCCCTTGGTATACGGTGGCATATCCCTGTATTCTTCATTGCGCGGCACTTTACTACTCATCAGAAGTAAGGAACCTTTCCCCTGTATTCTGGTAGTCCCAAGGGTCCGGACCCTCACAATCTTTATTAATCTATATCAGATGTTCTACAATCTCCCTAGCCCACCAGGATGATGAGTTATTACAGTGTTATAATATCCTCTGCACTCGGCTTATTCATCATCTCTCTGTGTATCTTTCAGTTACCACATTCTTCAACCACATCAACCTTCAGTACAGCACCATCTCCGAGTTCTGCACAGCGGAGACCTGCCAGACCATGGCTGCCTGCAACACGTGAGTACCCTGCCAGGTTACTAGATGCGTGTGGTGCCCTCTGTGCAAGTTGTATCTGTAGCTTATAGCGAGTCTGCTGTGTGCCAGTAGAGATTCATCATGAAGTCTGTACAGCTCATGCATTGGGTAGAGGGCTCCAGGACACCCCAGTGTATTGTCTTCTAAATCCCAAACTCCTGCTTTTCTGCTACAGACAGTACTACTGGTATGACGAACGGGGGAAGAAAATAAAGTGTACAGCCCCTCAATATATCGACTTTGTCATGAGTTCTGTACAGAAATTGGTGACGGACGAAGACGTCTTCCCCACCAAATACGGTAAGTGAAAGCTGCTTCTATTCTATAGATTTAATTACACTCGCCTGACTCAGGCCCCTGCCCCGTGTGATGCAGTGGGCTTCACATCCTGGTGGTTAAAGGAAATCTACCATCAAAATCCATCATCCTAAACCAGGGACACTTACTCCTAGATCCAGGCCCTGGGACTTTGGTAATCTTCTTATATTTGTTATCCATAGCCTTCTAAAATCATCTTTTACAATTGTGTTAAGAGCCATGAAGCTTCTGCTGCAGCTTCACAGGCTGTTATACTGTCTTACCTACTCTCTGCTCTGTGAGCACTTCCCCTCTGTGCACTCGAATGTCTCTGCTGCAGTGAGATTCTATCAGGCAGACGGAGCAGGGAAGTGCTACTTACACACTGTAACAGCCTGCAAAACTGCAGCATAGAGGGACTCTGGTAACACCCCCCCTAGAGCATTTGTGGCTTATCAGCAGAATTATAAAAGTTGATTTTAGAAAGAAGGCGGCCATGGATAACTAATATAAGAAGATTACCACTGTTATGGTGCCTGGATCAATAAGTAAGTGTCCCTTTAATGAATGGAGAAGTAGCTGCTTATTTCTGTGAAAGCTGGGGGAAATGGTTGCTTAGCAGTTTGTAAAATTTGAAAAGTATTGAGAGCGAGATTACCCCTGTCACCCTTGGGCTCCCCTCACATGGCAGTTTTTGTGTCTGCAGCCTCCTCTATGGGCTCCTGCATGGGGCAGTTGTTTCCATTGCCCTGTGTATGAGCCGACTGCCCTCAGAGCAAGTTGTATTCCTGTCTGCGTGTACGGCTCGGTGCTCGCAAGCCAAGTAATGTAGGTCTGCAGGCAATGCACAGTTGTTCGCAGCCGGAGACCTGCACACGTGCGCTTGGCCTTATTTTCCATCTTTTGAGGTGTCCAGGGTATTCATACAGGACATGAGTAGGAATATATTTATCCTGTATATATATGTAATATATTTAATAAACTTTTTGTCCTCGTTTTCAACTCCGAATAAGAAATGGGGAAGGAAAAATCATGTGTCATCAGAACTATATAGATTTAAGGAATTATTATTATAACCCCTCTATCTCTGTACAGTGGTCTGGTCTGCATCTACTTGGGCAGTGGAACAGACCACTACAAAGAGATTGGGGGGGGGATGTATAAATCATGTGGTGCTGATGCGTCTCTGTCCCAATATCTGCTGATGACTTGTTTCTTGTGTCCATTGACAGGCAGGGAATTCCCCAGCTCCTTCGAGTCCTTGGTAAAGAAGATTTGCAGATATCTATTCCATGTTACTGCTCATATTTACTCAGCCCACTTCAAGGAGATTGTCGCTTTGGAACTCCATGGACACTTAAACACTCTCTTTAGTCACTTCCTCCTCTTTATTCGGGAATTTAACCTACTGGACACCAAGGAGACGGCCATTCTGGACGACCTGTCTGAGATGCTCTTCAGTGAGGACAGCAGGGAGGCCGCAGGGGCCACAGGAGGGGCACAGAACCATGTAAAGGAGAGATGAGTCCCCCTCCGCATCCCCTCCCCTAAATGTCCCTCTTCCTCTCCTACCACCGCCCCCCTCCCAGCGTGCCCTACCCCCCTATAAAGAGCTGGCTGACCTACCAGCTCACAGCACAGGGGATATGGGGCTCTAGGAACTGCGCTGCCGGTTTTGGAGTAGGGGAGAACCATGCCTGTACTACCCCAGCCTGAAGGGGAGCAGACCTCGCTCTTATCTTTAGCAGGATGTTGCACCAAGTATCACCTTATTTTATTTGTGTCTTGAGATTTTTTTTTTCGTTTTTGTTTTCCCTCCTTTTTTCTTTTCTTTAATGATCTCCTACTTTACCTTCTTCTTTACGTCCTTTTCTTCTCCCCTTTCTTTTTATGGGTGGCACTGCCGTTTCTGGCTTAAGTCTATTATCCTATTGAGAGAAAATATTTTGCTTTTTTTTTTTTCTTTTAATTTTATTTTGCCGTGGCTTTGGAAGAATGTTAGTGGCACCTACAGTGGGGTGAGAATAAGGTGGGCTGGGCTGTCAGAGCATAGAAGAGGCCACCTGCAGCCCCCCGCTCTGGAATAAATCAAGGCTCCGTGGACGTCTGCTCTTCCCCTCTCCCTCTTCAGGAGGATTGCTGGGTGCTCACCCCTTGTTGGGGTGGAATGATAACGTTGGCTTCTTTTAGTTTATCTGTTAAATAATGATAATATTAATAATAAAACAGATTCTATCGACCTGAGGAATGGATTTGTGTGTTGTCCAATCAGCCAGTTCCAATGTAGAGTCGAGCAAGATTTGCTATTACATCTTCTCCATAGCATTCTCCTGACATTGGGCCTCGTACACACAGTCCTAGTCACAGGGTCTTGTCTCAGTCACAGCATCGTAGTGATCTGTGATTTCTATAAGGTTCCAGAATGTCTTCATATCTACTTGCAGGATTTAAGACTCTGAATCCAGCATTAAAGGGAACCTGTTAGCAGTTTAGATCATATAAAGCTGTGTTGGGTATCATCCCTAGTGATCCGAGTAATAATAGCTTGGTGTGTGTCGCTAGTAGTAGCAGGACTTTGAAAAAAATGCAATTTCCAGGATTGTAGCTGGATGCGGGGCACTCGTGTGCACTGGTGTGTGAGATCTCTTCAATGTACTGTTGTAGCAGTCAAACCTGCTATAGCACAGGAGGGATGGGTGGGTCCAGGACAGAGAAGGATTTACACAAACTTCTTAAATAAGGAAGAAAGGCAGAGGAAAAAGACACAGGAACACATTTCGATAGTAAAGTATATTACAAAGTTTATTAAAATTTGCACTATTCATTTATGAAATTTCAATGAGTGTCTGGTAGTCTGGACCTCAGATGATCAGCTGATCCGGTAGTGGCTGGTTCCAGGAGTATGAGAGGTTAGTAGACAACAGAGCGGGTCTTCATTATCTCAGAAAACTACTTAAAGGGAACCTGTCACCAGGAGACCCATTTTTAGCACTCCCCCAGTCCCCACAGAGCATAGTACATACACTGCCAAAGTGTTTTTGTATAAAAAAAAATAGGTTTTACAGAAAAAAAAGATATGTTTTATTGTACCTTTCATTAGCATCTGCTGTGTGACTAGGCAGTTGCCAAAAGGGAGGAGCTGGAAAGGAGCAGTCCCCTCCCCCACCCTTGGGAAACATGTGACCTTTTCAAATATATCAATAACTCCCCACACTCGAGATTGGCTGTAGAGGAGCAGGGGGCGTCACTAAGCCCAGTGATGGGTGTTTTCATATATTTGAAAAGGTCACATGTTCCCCAAGGGTGGGGGGGAACTGCTCCTTTCCAGCTCCTCCCAAAAGGCAACTGCCTAGTCACACAGCAGATGCTAATGAAAGGTACAATATAACATCTTTTTTTTTTTTTTTTTTCTGTAAAACCAATTTTTAATTAAAAAAAAACACTTTGGCAGTGTATGTACTATGCTCTGTGGGGACTGCTAAAAATGGATCTCCTGGTGACAGGTTCCCTTTAACACCTTGCCGACCGAGGACGAACTATATCGTCCTCGCGCGGCAAGGGGTGTATGGAGAGAGCTCACGAGCTGAGCTCTCTCCATACACAGCGGTTAACGGCTGTATAATACAGCCAACACCCGCCTGTCATTGCCGCGGTCGGTGCTGGCACCGATCGCGGCAGTTAACCTGTTAAGTGCCGCGGTCAAACCCGACCGCGGCACCTAACTTACAGTTAAATGGCGGCCGCCATCTTGGATTCCCGATCGTCGCCCCCTGGAACGTCATCGGAGGGCGGCGATCGGTTGCTATGGCAGCCTAGGGTCTCATTGAGACTCGTAGGCTTGCCAGGTGCAATGATTTCTAATAGCCACCAGAGGGCAGGCTATTAAAAATCATTGCAAAATAGCTATGTACTGCAATACAGTAGTATTGCAGTATATAGTATTAGCAATCAGACCCTGCAGGGTTAAATTACCCTGGAGGATCTAAAATAATGGTAAAAAAAATTATAAAAATTGTGAAAAAAAATATGAAAAAATAGTAAAAAAAGTAAAAGTTTAAATCACCCCCCTTTCCCTAGAACTGATATAAATATAAATAAACAGTAAAAATCATAAACACATTAGGTATCATTGCTTCCCAAAATGTCCGATCTATCAAAATATATTAGCGATATTTCCCAGCGTTTAACCCCGTAACAGAAATTGGCGCCCAAAGTCGAAAATGCCACTTTTTTGCCATTTTGAAAAATATAAAAAATTTTATAAAAAGTGATCAAAAGCCCATACAGTCCTAAAAATGAAAGCGTTAAAAACGTCGTCAAAAGTAGCAAAAAATGACACCACCCACAGCTCTGTACACTGAAGTATGAAAAAGTTATTAGTGCCAGAACATGGCAAAATGAAGAATTTTTTTTTTTGTACAGAAGGTTTTAATTTTTTTAAATGTATGAAAACATTATAAAACCTGTACAAATTTGGTATCCTCGTGATCGTACCGAACCAAAGAATAAAATAGACATGTAATTTTGAGCGCTCAGTGAAAGCTGTAAAATCCAAGCCTACAAGAAAACTGCGCAAATGTGTTTTTTCAGCATTTTCGCTGCATTCTGAATTTTTTTCCTGCTTCCCAGTACACGGCATGGAATAATAAATACCATCACTATGAAGTTTAATTTGTTATGCAGAAAATAAGCCCAAACAGAGCTCTTTACATGGAAAAATAAAAAAGTTACAGATTTTTGAAGGTGGGGAGTGAAAAATGAAAATGCAAAAACGAAAAAAAGGGCCATGTCCCTAAGGGGTTAAAGGACATCTACCACCAGGATGAAGGATTGTAAACCAAGCACATGGATATACTGGGTTCAAGTCACATCTGCAAAGAGTTTGTATGTTCTCTCCGTGTTTGCGTGGTTTTCTTCCGGGACCTCCGGTTTCCTCCCACACTCCTAAACATACTGGTACTGGATTACAGTGTGAGCCCCATGGCGACAAGGATTGATCTGGCAGCTCTGTGCAGCGCTACCTAATCTGTGTGTGCTATATAAATAAAGGAATTAATATTAATGTACTGACGTGTGCACCTTCTGGCAGGATCTGCTCTTCTTAAAGCTTCCTAAGCCCTTGTTTTTAAGAAACAAAAGGCTTTGAGAATTCTACAAATGAGCCTGAGGGGCTCCAGGCTTCATTTAAACCTTTGGAACCCGGCGCCTTTCAAGCTAATTTGCATAATTGTAAAATGCATTTTTTTTTTTGTAAAAAAAAATTTGCATAGAAAGCTTAAAGTTGTATTCCTACAAACTAGAGTTAGTCTCTATCCACGGGATAGGGCCGAACTTGCTGATTGGTGGGGGTCTCAGTGCTAAAACCCCCACAGATAGCGAAAACGAGGGGTCCGTCAGACCCCTCGCCACTCCACCCCTCGTGGTTAGGGCCTAACTTAAAAGGTATTTCCGCACAAACTAAAGAAGAGCAGATCCTGCCAAAGAGGGCACACACCAGTATGTATGTGTGCTTGGTTTACAATCCTTCATCCTGGTGGTAGATGTCCTTTCTATAACTTGGGAATACAGATTAACCGTTTTAGCATAGAGAAACAGCATAGCCCTATGAGATGAGGCGCAATACCAGGTAAAGTCCATGGACAGATACGGTAGGGAGAGGTACATTTTTATTTCCCCACTGACGTACCCCCATGACGACTTGTTTGTTGTCAAGTATATTTCAATACGGCCACTTTAGGACACATGTAATATTAGGAATCGGCTTTTATTATCTTCTGTGTGTGTTTTTTCTTCTTAAGTAGGAATCACTTTATTCTACATATCTTTATGATTAATGCAAGACCAATTTTTTTTTTTAATTATTTGAAAGTTTCAGGCTGCTTAGATTTTTTAATAAAGATGGACATCCCCTTTAATTCTCCCAATGGGCAGGAGTCTAGCCATTTTGCCCCTGAGCCACCAGGAGTTTGGAAGATGAGATTGTCTTATCATTTACATAATGGGGGTCATTTACTAAGGGCCCGATTCGCGTTTTCCCGACGTGTTACCCGAATATTTCCGATTTGCGATCGGATTGTGGCGCATCGGCACTGGCATGCACGCGACGGAAATCGGGGGGCGTGGCTGAACGAAAACCCGACGGATTCGGAAAAACCGCCGCATTTAAAACAAAAAAAATCGGTCGCGGAGCTTGCACTTACCTTCACTCAGCCTGAGCCGGTGAACTCCAGTGCGTTCCGATGCTTTTCAGCGCAGCAGCGCCACCTGGTGGACGGCGGAGGAACTGCCTTAATAAATCCCGGCCGGACCTGAATCCAGTGCAGAGAACGCGCCGCTGGATCGCGAATGGACCGGGTAAGTAAATCTGCCCCAATGAGTTGGAGCACATGGCTCTCCAGGGCGGATTTGCTGTAGGTTTCTGCGATTGTCCCAATTACTGAAACAGAATGCTATGATACTTGTCATGCAGCCTGTGCCTTATAGTATTGGAAACCAATGGACAGATCTTGGCAATAGCCCCTGGCAGTCATGGTAACCCATTAGCACCCGACAAATATTCTGTAGGGGTCATGTTAGATATTATAATTGATATTGAGGCACATGAGGGGCCCTTCACGTGTCCCATTTTGATGTAATTTTTTGTGACCTTGTTAGAAGTACAAGCAGTCCCGGGTTACATACAAAGTGGGGTCCATAGGTTTGTTCTTAAGTTGAATTTGAATATAAGTTGAAACTGTATATTTTATAATTGTAGATCCAGACAATTTTTATTTTTTTTTGCCGCAGTGACAATCGGAGTTGTAATAGGACCAAAGATCATCAATAAAACTTCATTACACTTTACAGCTAATCATTGCAGTCCAGATGCAGATGCTATAGTAAAGCATCCAGAGAGGTCACAGTGGGCAGAGGGGTCCGTATTTAACTCGTTTGTAAGTCGGGTGTCTTTAAGTAGGGGACCCCCTGTAACATGTAAGGTAGGTAAAGATGGGGACAAAGGCTAAAAAAGCAGCTTGAGTCTCTGTGAGCCTCTTGTTCAGTTTTTTTTTTTTTTTTTCCCTACTAAACCAAGTGAAATGTATGCAAAGAATGTAACAAACACGTGTGATTCCCAGCGAGGGAGAGACCTCCTGTGCAATATTCTCCGGTCAGAAGATGGTGTAAGGGGGAGGTCATATATACTGAAAACATTGTAAAGAAGCAGCACAAAGACCTTCACAGAACTGTTCCTATATAAGCTGAAATAATGTGTGAGATTTGTTCCCCTCTTCTAAAGCCCGATGCCCATTAGTGAGTTTGGTCTGACAAACACTGGGCACTTGCGCCATTTATCGGACGGAACCTAGAAGCACTGAAGTGATCAGACCTCCTGCGCTCACTCCAGTAAATCCTGCAAGCGCATGGAGACAGTTTTCCAGACCAAACCCCCTTGGGGGTAACAGTATCCTTTCATATCCCTTGGATACTTTATCCCCAGTGGACTGGTAACTGCAGTGGGTGCGCTGAAATTGGCATCAAAACTACTGCCAAGAGGTCACGTGACCAGCGGTGTATAACAAGTCATCTTCACCAATTCCCACTGTTCCTGAGAAATAACCAATATACCAGTTAGACTTTATTGTCAGATGGGTCCAGCCCACTTGTCATCTTTGGACAACTCATTCACTAATATTTCTGTATGAATATAAGGAATGTGTCCATCTGTGAGCAATATACTCCGTATCGTAAAAGATAATTATTTATTTATATAGCGCACACAGATTGCGCAGCACAGACCTTGCCAAATCGGTCCAGTGTAAGGGGGGGTTGCAAAAAAAAAAATTTGAACTAAAAGCCTTGATAAATATCCCCCTGTATGTGTATGCAGGTCTGAATGTAGAACTGCTGGACAGATCTCTACATTACACTTCAGTAGTGTGACATACAGACCAGTAAATCACACAGTAAATCCTGCACAATCACCCTAAAGTTATTGCTATTGGACAATTATTAATTATGATGCTGTGGATAATCCTGCCTTATAGAGGACCTGTGGTAGTCCATAAGAACCTGTGGGTCGTTTAGTGTCCCAAATCGCCCATTATTTAGTCCCTCTGCGGCCGCCAGTAAAATTTAAAAAAACTTACAGCGGTAGGGTGCATTGTGCGCAGGGAATCTGGCGAGCTACATCGCAGCTTTACAGTGTATAGTTGCTTCTGCAATGAAGTTGGGGTGTAGCGCTCCGGTTTCATTGAAGAACTGCAACGGCGCGGGACGCACAAGAGACAAATCCAATGCACCTCACCAGACTCGTCTCTAGGTAAGGATAAAGTTTGTTATTTTTTTTCATTGCGGCCACGGTGGGATTTGGAAAAGGGCGATTCGGGACACTAAAACACCGGTCCATGAGGAAGTGCCATGACAGATGCTCTTTAAAGGGAACCTGTCATTCAAATTCACCAACACAAAATAAATATTTCATAAAAAACTATGATTAAAAATCATTGTCTATAAATTATTCCTTTCCATGGCTGCAATCAGTTTGTAAAGTTATATGCAACTCACCTGATGGGACCAATGACAGGGATGACTGCACATGCTGGATTCCATTACTGCCTCCCTAGTCCTGATTGATGGGTCTCACTGCCGTCAGCCAATATTTAACTATAGACATGTACAGCTCTCAGCAATTCATTTCATGTGACCAGGGAGATTTCATCTGAGGTCCTTTTACCCCCTAAGGGCGCGTTCACACGTTCTGCTATCGTCTCGTTATGAACGCATGAAATCACAGCCTGCCCCATTGGAGGATGGGGAGAAATAGGACTCCTACATATGTGGGGAAGATTTTGCAAATGTTAGGGCGCGTTCATAACGTGACGCTAGTGCACAGTGGGCGGGGCTCGGGCCGATCGCATATGCGTTTCCCGGGAAACGCATGCGATTAATAACCCGATCGCATGCGTTTCTATGGAAACGCATATGCGATCGCCCCAAACTCCGCCCCCTGTGCACTAGCGTTGCGGAACGTGTGAACGCGCCCTAACATTTGCAAAATCTTCCCCACATATGTAGGAGTCCTATTTCTCCCCATCCTCCAATGGGGCAGGCTGTGATTTCATGTGATCAGATACATTTTGCAAATGTTAGGATGGGTAAAGGACCTTAGATGCCATTACCCTGGTCACATGAAATGAAGTGCTGAATGGTGAGAAGAGGCACGGGACATGGAGAGCTACACAGCCCCTGTCTCGCTGCAGATGCCAGATAAGAGATGGAGTAAGGCCTCTTCCACACTAGCGTTGCGTTTCACGTCAGGGTGCAATGCGTGAAAAACTGACGTTTTTGGCTGCGTTTTTGTTCCATTTTTCCTTGGAGTAATTAGCGTTTTTGCGTTTTTCACACGCATGTTGTTAGCGTTTTTTTTGCGTTTTCGGCGCATTTTTCACGCGCGAGTCAATGGGAGAATCGAGCATTTTTCAAAGGGACCATGGTTTGGGATTAAAATGGGTTATTTAATTAAAAAATAATGTCTTCTGATAAGTTGCAAACATCTGCGATCTATTCTTCACTGTTCCCCGTGTATATTATCTCCCGACAAGTTAGCAGATGTGAAGAACAGTGAAGAATAGAATAAAACCAGTGAACACAGTGAACACAGGATCATTTAAGAGAAAAACACAGTGCAGAATAGATTACAGATGTTCGGCACATCTGCTTACTTGTCGGGAGATACGCGCGGAACGGTGCGGCCAAAATAGCATGTGAAGAACAATATATATGTGTGTGAAGAACAAATTGCAGATGTTTAAATACATCTGCAATGTATTCTTCACACATATATATTGTTCTTCACATGCTATTTTGGCCGCACCGTTCCGCGCGTATCTCCCGACAAGTAAGCAGATGTGCCGAACATCTGTAATCTATTCTGCACTGTGTTTTTATCTTAAATGATCCTGTGGTCACTGTTTTCACTGTGTTCACTGGTTTTATCCTATTCTTCACTGTTCTTCACTGTGTTTTTTTAATTAAATGCTCGATCGCGAGCAGGGGAAATACTGTTATTCTGGTCACCTAGCAACCCTTACGTTTAAAACGCATTGCACTCGCATTGCACTTGCAATGATTGCGAGTGCAATGCGTTCTTGATGCATCTCCATAGACTTGAATGGGGCGTGAAAATTGCGCGTGACTCGCAAAAATAGAGCATGCTGCGATTTTGACGCGCGTGCAAACGAACGCAAGCACGCGCGTGAAAAACAACGCTAATGAAGAAAGAGCCATTGAATACAATGGGACAGAGTGCAATGCAAGTTCTGCACGTCAAATGCACGCGCAGAACTCGCGCGTGAAAAACGCCAGTGTAGAAGGGGCTTTAGTTGATTTTATGGGGAGGTGAGGAAACAATTTTAGCTGAAAGAAGAGTGGCATCTCGTTAATAGGGATCCTTGGGAACCTGTAACTAGCTGTATTTGTGAAAAATGTGGTGACGGGTTCCCTTTAAAATCACAGGTCGAGAACACCACTGTTTGGTCTATATTCTTCAAGTGTGTTCCTGCTTACAAACTATTAGGACATCCCTCCTGCATTACATGCTATACACTTCTATGTTCATACATCACTGTGCCTCCACTATTATCTACTCTGAGGTCACACTCCTAAAACCCTGTTAAACTTTGATTCAACTGTGCCACTGCCCCCTATGCCACCCCTCCTCCTACGGCCTATGGCACTATGAGGGAGGGGATGCCCTAATAATGGCTGGCGCATGTCTTCTGTATGAGGCGCTTTGTTTTTGGTTCTGTTACTGGAGGCAGAAATGCAAAGAACTGTAGAACCAGAAGTACTACTGGACCTTCTGACTGATTTTAAAGTTCAATAAACAGACAAGCAGCAAGGTATCTCTGTTAGGTCTTAGGTTATTTTGAGCCAAAACCAGTAGTAGTAGAACACACAGAATAGGGACAAGTCTTTCCATTACTGCTATGATCCCTGGGCTGTATGAATATTATATCCCCTACAAGTCTGGAATCACTTCCTACATATGGTACTAGAATCAGATTCTTGGGGATCGGAGGATGAGTCCCTTCTGCCTGAAAACAATCTTTGGTTTCAGCACCTTTGGAGGACCTTCAAAGGTCCTGTAATGGCTCTTGTGTACATGTATAGTATCACTGAATTTGCTGCAAACGGTAAATATTAGGCAATGTAAAACATAGTTTTTATTTGTTGATGAATAAGAACGATGCACAATAATTGTTAAAGCCAATGTATAGACACATAACACATAAATGACATATAGTAGCAGTGAGAGTTGCTCATACACTGCTATGACCTGACATATCCTTGTCTATGTTAGATCACAGAGTATGTATCAATGGGTCACCTGTGTGTACTGAGAGTATTAACAGATGTACTAGGATTTCATGGGTGAGGGTCCTTCTCAGTATAAAATTTGATGGATGGCTATGGACCCCTATAATCCACTACCTTCCTCTGTGTAGACAAGGTGTGACGGAAAGACAAGCAGCTGTTCTGTGTGTTCAATCACACCTGTCTTTGGCGCATAATAACTGAAGGCGGAAATGTGAATTGGCCCTAATTCGGCAACAATGCACGTTCTTTTAGGTGCAAACTGCTTGCAGAGGTAACCCTTAACCCTTTTTTGGCGCAGCTGCACTAGGCATCACATGAAACAGATTAGGTTCCTTTCCGCTGCTCAGTTGGACAAGACTTCAGATTTATCATGCAAAGTCCGACAGAATTGTGTTGCATGTTCTATGTTAAAGGTGCACTAAAAAAAAAGTTGAACTCTGTCGGGGAAGTGCAGGGGTGCCACATTCATGAAGAACATGCACCAGAAATGCTGAATGTGGCGCCCCCTGCACACTACACAGGACCCTGCACATAGTACAGACTGTACTGTGCCCCAATGACTACACATAGTACACATAACAATATAGAGAATAGTGTCTTTACAAACTTTTGTGTGCTACTATCCTTGTCATGTCAGGACTGGAGGAGTTTTACTTCTTTGTTGTAAAGTGAGATGTTCACAGTCCATGAACCTGCGTGACGGACCCACATGAAAAAAAACCACACCAGACCACATTGGGTACATACTGAACAATTTTATTGGCTGTTTTCAGACGTTCATTTTTTTTTTTTCAGAACGCCAATGCGGGTGGGTAACATGCCGCAGTGTGCGCTCACTGGCTTTACAAAACACACAAGGGGAATATTGCTGTCCAGATGCCTACCACCCCCACTCCTGCCCCGGAGCCACGAGTGTCTGGTGTCCGGGAGGTTGTGGGGTGTAATACTGTAAAATGTGCAAGTGTAGAAAGGCAGGAGGTCAACAGAACATTGGCATTAACTCTTTCAGTAAACGGGTAAAAGAGTTAGTGTGGGTCACATGCCCTGCCCTTACATCTCTCCTGCCCCAGGAATTCAGCACCTCATAGTACATAATACCCTCTGATCATTGTCATTTTGTTTGTTCCAACATATATACAATGGATTAGATATTAAAACAGTGGGGACAAGAGAGAACAAGGAGGGAGCTGGGTGGATACCAGAGATTGAGGCCTTGTTTTATTTCTGAACCTTGAGACGGTGGCAAGATGTGTTTTCTCCTGCTGTACCATAGATAAGTATTGTGCTGTCTCTCCCATTCACAGGACATATTCTCAGAAAATCTGATTATTTACATACCAATGGAATCATTCATTGCAAACATGATCCTCGTACAGCTAATAGCTTAAATATATATATTTATATTGTATTTATAAATAACAGAGACTTTCACACCACGCACTGTGCGAAAGGCCTGCGGAGCGGAGAATGCAGAGTGTGGGGCGGCAGGTATACGGGCTGCGGAGCTGTATACCATGCCTTTATAGCATTGCATTATTGTGTATATACATGCACATGGCTGAGCCCTGGGGGGGGGGGGGGGGAGGTTACTGGAGGATGATCCTATATTAGAGGTGCAACTCAGCAACCAATAAACAGGACCTTCTCATAAGTGGTTAATTCTTCTATGGCACCAGAACTGGGTCAATAAAGCCCTACATGGCACCCATTAAAATGACTGACTGCTCTAAGGCGTTCTATCAGCGGATAGCACGTGGTCCCATGTATACCTAAGGGCACATACACACAGACTGTGGTTTCGGCTATGTGTATGAACCTATTCCTGCCCGTGTCTTCACATGCCGATGACACGCGGTCCACAAACAACGGACCCCGGAGAGCAGCTTCTTTTTAATACAACCTCTCTTATATTACAGGTACATTCCACTACAACACAGTATTTAGTTGGGGGCGCTGTGAACTGTTGTGCCACCCTTTTAAACCTCTTTTTGAACTTTTTCCATAGAATTCCAGGGATTTCTGGAAACTCCTGAATAGTTTGCATTACTCCCTGTAGGGGACCATTCTGTTATGAAGCTCGAACAGATGAAAGTGCCTTTGTATCTCACAACAACCAATCACAGAGCAGCTTTCACTGCATATTCTACTCTAGGGAAATTGAAGATGTCCTGTGATTGGTTGCCATGTTTTGTGCCATAACATTACATTCACTATGACGGGCTGGTTTGTGATAGATATGATTGATTACTATGGCTATATGGAGGGTTTATGTGAGATGCTCCTATAATATACTTTTATCTCACTCACAGGTCTAAGGGCTCAAAAGTATGACTCTCCAATGAAACTAAAACCCCCCGGGGAGTGTATTTTATACAGCAGGTGGCAAAGACACACGGTTGGAATAGATATTGAAGGAAAATGATATGGCCGCATGAACATGAATGTGTCCATATCACGGGCCTCATGTCATGGCTGTTTTATAATAGGAGAAAAGGCAGGGGAGATATTTTGGAAGTTTCTGAGGTAAAACTGTTCTAGTTGCCAATGGAAACCAATCAGAGCCCAGCTTTAATATTATAAACAGCTGTGTGAAAATGAAAGCTGGGCTCTGATTGGTTGCTATGAACAACTAGAACAGTTTTACCTCAGAAACTTCTGATAAATCTCCCCCAGGGCCCATAGAAGAACATGGTGTCCCCAAACTACGTTCTTGTGCATGAGGCCTGTCTGTGTTACCACTAGCAAAGTGCTGTATAAAAAATGATTGCTATAGGCAACAAATCGAGTTTCCTAAAAAAAAATAAATAAATAAAAAAAAAAAGGATTTATCCCACCACACAATAAAGTAAAGTTTCAGATGTGGCGGTGTTTTGGCGCCACGTGTGGTGAGCCCCCCTACAGAGCGCTATGTGCGGATGCATATACATAGAGAAACATATGTAAACACTGTTTGCAATGCTTGTGTGCTGCTCGGCTCTGCACGTCTCCCCCTACCATCGGCGGCGGTCCACAGGCCAGTCTTGCAGTTAGCAGTTAATAATTTAAACACAAAGGATTAACACCCAACCCCTAAACTTACAAACCTTATAAAAATAGCCCCAATATTTCACATTATGCAACAGGACATGCCAAACCCCCCCCCCCCCCTTTGTTTACATCCCCCAGAAACCATTCCCCACCCCCCATAAGATGATGAAGAGCTGGACACCAGGGCACTGCCCTATATGGGGGGTTTGGTACAGAACGCAGCTCCTCTTTTAACCCTCTCTGGATGTAGCAGTGTGTTCTTGTGTACTTGTATGCGTGTGTCTACGTGTAAACATAATGAACCCCTTAAATACATTCAGCATTTAAAAACCCTTAATATAATCTTTTAACCCCTATTAGCCTGAAGAGCTGCACAAAACCATAGGCATTACATTATGGTTCTTGGTTTCTTAAGTGGTGCAGCTAAGCAGGTCTACAGGAGGAGGGTTATCATTAAGGTAATATCAGCTTGTATTTTTTTTTCTTTTGTTCCCATGAACAGCGACCTTGGAGTATTACAACTTGATGGTAACCCAACTCCTGCTCGCGTTATTGCCCATCTCAGTAGGAGAGAGGTCCCTGCCGCAGGCTTTCCGGGAGGATGGCGGACGCAGGGTTGAGTCAGGGTCATCTTCTGGCCAGGCGGACAAGAATAGGAGGAGATGAAGGGCGGCTGGTTAGCTTTTTGGGATAATTCCTGGGGGGGTAAAGTGAGGGAGAACACACATGCGAGAAGGGAAGAGAAAGTATGGCGAAAAAAGCAGAAAATGGTGGCAATTAAGTGACCAAAAATAGAGAGATGAAATGGGAAACAAACATACAGGACAGAGAAGAAAAGTCATTAGTTTGGGAAAGTTGAACCAAGCAGTCAGCAGCCAGCAATGATTGTGCTCCCAGCTCTCTATATACATATTTATAGCCGTATATACACAAACATTCAGTGTCCAGACTATAAAATGATGCACTGATAACTAGTCGTAATACTGATGTGTGCGCCAATATATACACACTTCTATAGATATTTACAGAGCAGAAGATACATACATACATATATATATACTTAAGATAAATCCTTGTTTCACAGTCCATTCCTATCTACATTCTGGTATAATGGAGGAGGGCCCATATCTCAGAGCTGTATTGTGTGAGATGGATTGATGAAGATGATGGTCTGGAAATGGTGGAGATAACAATAATGAGGCGTCACCCTGTGCCCAATGGATATTGCAGTGGTAGCTACTTAAAGGCAATGGCGCACGTCAGGGTAAGGCAACCCGTAGCTCTGGCAGCTGCTGCGGTACTAGAAGTCTGGCTCTGGTTGCTTTACTCGGGCACTTAGGTCATGCTTGGACTTGTGGTTCTACAGCAGCTGGAGAGCTGGATGGTGCCTGATGATGAAATCACAGCATGGCTGAATAATGTCACTGTGTGTACTACAGGCGTATGGGAAGTGTACATTCTCCATGATCATACAGAAGGTCCATATTCATTGTCGCTAGGTGACACTACAGGTTTTTCTTCATAGAGAAAATTCCTCTAGTATCCCTGGTGGTACATTGCAGGGCTTACTCCCCGTAGTATCATTGGGCTTTAGTGACATCTTCAGGTCACAGTAGGAAATTCCTCTGTTATGTGCCCTGTTTGCTGGGGGAAGCAGGGACGGGGGTCTCCTGAGTGATGACGGGGCTGGTTTTCCTGGCTCTCTCTTTCCCGCTGGCTCCCAGGGGCCCCTGCTCCTTATTATCAGTCGGACGCTGCTTGCTGAGGGGCCCGGGGGCGGGAGAAGCGTGACCATTCTTCTCGTCTGAAAAAAGTTGTTTAAGTACGTCAAAGAAGTTACTGATTGGGCGGCCTAGAGATAGAGAGAAAAACAGGGAAGGGAGAGAGGGGGGGAGGATAAGAGACAGGCAGAGAGAGAGAAAGAGACAGAGACAGAGAGAATGGGAAAGACTCAAAGTAAACCTATTGCCCATAGATACCGGAGGCAGCCATTTTGTCTTCCATTAGAGGTCATTTTCTTTATGCGAAGTAACTGGCTGCCTAATTCTAAGTGACATTTTTAATAGTCGTAACTGAAATCTCAAAATGGCTGCCACTGCTGTATGTTGGCAACAGATCCACTTTAAAGAAGAGAAATAGTAGGGAGGTAAGGTTGAAGGTTGGGATAAGATGTGTGTAAGAAGATAAAGGGACTGTTAGAGAAATGATGAAACAAAATGATAATTGAGGCAAAAAAAAAAAAAAAAATTGGGAATCAGGGTCTATTCACACTGATGTTTCTCCCACTGGTGTCCAATCTACTTCAAAAAGTGGAAATATACATGTCTCTTTGTGATCATCTACTACTGTGCCTGGTGCTACATTGACTCAGTAGTAGTATAAATTACATATGATGCCTCGGGCACTCTAAAGATGGGAAAATGCGCAATAATATTGCATTCTTCATCCCATTAGTTAGTAGAATATACAATCGGTGGGAAAAATGGTAAAAAAAAAAACAGAGAAAAAAAATGAAAGAATGAAACAACTACTATAGAGCTCCCTCACTATCCATCTACTGAAATTGCAACTAAACTTTCAACAAAATTGTATGAATGAATAGTGCGGATGATAAAAGTAAACTTTGCAATATAATTTATTAAAGAAATATGTTGTTCTGTCCTTCTTTTTCCCCTGCCTTTCTGTGCAACCCAAACTTCTAATTAGTGCAATGAACTCAACATGTCAGTTCATTCCAGTGATTAGAAATGAATGAAAAAATGCTTTTAATGGATCGTTTGCACAGCTGATTTTCACTTCCATTTGCATCTACACTAAATCTGTTCTGTTCTCTAGTGAGAGCTGACCTCAGAGAGCTACCATGTGAATCTACACCTCCTGTCCTGTTCTCTAGTGAGAGCTGACCTCATAAATATTCTCAAGGTGTGGAGTCAATGATTATCTGTCTGAAGTGGACAGATCTCAGATACATTGCTCAATGCAGGAGAAAGAAGGAGCAGAATCAAGGCACAGAGAAGTTGCTTAACTTAATAAAGTATATTACAAAGTTTACTATAATCATCTAATTCTGAAAAATTCCTATTAGCTTTAGTTACTCTTTAAACTCTTATTTGGTTCAGGAAATTAGATGCATTTCTTGTCAAATAAAAAATAAAAATCA
This sequence comes from Engystomops pustulosus, assembly GCF_040894005.1. Taxonomy (NCBI): domain Eukaryota; kingdom Metazoa; phylum Chordata; class Amphibia; order Anura; family Leptodactylidae; genus Engystomops; species Engystomops pustulosus. The sequence continues at coordinate 143,265,189 of NC_092417.1, read as the reverse complement.
AGCTAAGATAAAAAAAAAATCGAAGGAAATTGTAGGAGTATGAAATAGAGGGGAGAAGAAGGGGGAGGAGGAAGAGAAGGGACAGATAGATGCAGGAAGAACACTGATATGCAGAGACAGCCATAGACAGATGTGAGACAACATGGCACAAATCATTAAGAGAATGCTGAGCGTGTAACATTCTACAAGCCATCGTTCAGCTCTGTAGTCAATGGACGGTGCAAAATGCTGCAGCCTTTAGAGCCACTGAGCTGAATGACACATGGAGCGGATGTGACAGAGATGGCGGCATTATAAAGGAGGCAGGAGGCGCGTGGTGGCACAGGGAAAGAAGCAGCAAATGGGGTGAGGAAAGCGGAGCAGGAGCTGATTCTACAGTGTCTTGTCTATGTTTGTGGGATGCGGTTTAGGACTTCTGTTCCATAAATATCAGCAATCATTTTTTTGTATGATGTCTAGAATTGTCTGAATGAATCTATAACCTCTAGTAGATGTATTATGTGTTGTTTTTGTGAATGAGACATAAAACGTCAACATTTTCAAAGAAATCATTGGGCAAAAGAGAAATGTTGTAATGTCCAAGCCATGAACATGACCTCAGCCAATGCTAGGGGCACGAAGATCTACCTTGTCCATAGAATGGTTTATCCACGGCAACAGACTACATCCACACTATCACTTACAATGTAGTCTGTTGCTATGGAAACAACTGAGTGGAATGTACATCTATGAGCTACATCCTCTAAGAATTGTAGGGTCCTATTTTAGGTAGAATTGGTAAAAGTAACATTTACATAACTAAGCCAAATGTGCCTGTAGTGCATGTTATAATGTAGGGGAGATATGGTCCCTTGTTTGGAATGGTGACCCAATGCGGCCATTAGAATCATTTTGGGACGTGAATGATTTTTAAAGGGAACCTGTACCAAATTTTTCACAAATACAGCTATTGGCGGGTTCCCATAGAGCCCTAGTAACTAACTGACACCCTTCTTTTAGCAAAAATTGTTGTCCTCACACTCTCATATGTTCAACTTTATAATTTTGCCTGGTATCCAAGGATGTCTATAGCGAGTCAAGGTGGGCATGACCTCCACGGCCGGAATCCAGCAGCTCCTCTCCATGCTTTCACTGCATGCAGCAGTAATGTCATGTGACCAGGGTGACATCATTGCAGGTCCTTTAGCCTCCTAACATTAGCAAACTGTCTACTAAGTATATATCGCATGAAATCACAGAGAGAGAGAAATAGAAGTCCATGCAGACTGCTGTGATTTTTTTATGTGGTCAGACATGTGCATAGGGTACAGTTTGGTAATGTTAAGAGGCTAAAGGACCTGTGATGATGTCACCTCGGTCATATGAAGTTAGGTCATGCCCCTCAGCTCGCTCTAAAGATCCCTAAATACCCGGCAAGTTTATAAACTGATTTTATAAGGATCTGAGGTAAACTATTTTAGGTAAAAGAAGGAGGTCATATAGTTACTAGGGTTCTAGCTGTGTTTGTGAACAATGTGGTGACAGGTTCCCTTAAATATTGCTCCTGTATAAAGTAGTGTAATACACATTGAACAGATGGCTCTGTTTGTATGTAGTGACAGGTAAAATTGAGGCCTGTCAAGTGCTATGGGGCAGTTTTAGAAGAAAAGCTGTATGTGATACAACCAATCCCAGCACCTTTTTCATTTTTCATGCTATGAAAAAGACAGTGGAACAGAAGGCAGTAATGGGACCCCTACTTCAGATAAGTGTTCATTCCAAAAGTATGGCCTGCATTTATTATGCATTTATCGTATATTCTGTGGTCCTCCTGTGACCGCTTGTTGCTGCCCCTGTTTTCTTCTGTCAGTCATTCATTAAAGGTGCAGTCATAGGAGATGCTGGATGGTACTGGGCGGGACAAAGAGAAGGTAATCGCACCAGCAGATGCAGCTCCACACCTGGTCCACAAAGAAGCTTACTTGCATAAGGATAAAAATGGATATTCTCTGAAATGATACATCCTTGGAAAACAGGAAAGCAACTAGTATATTGGCAGGCAGTGTGATACCTTTCAGAGGTTTCTTGATGGCTCAGTGTGGTGGTATCATCAATTTTTAAGTGAGATGTAAATTGCTAGTATAGAGTCACAGAGACAGAGAATTTAGCACTGAAGTCAAGCTCTCCCCCCTTGTCCAGGGACATAAATTCTGGGCTCTTCAGAAGCCGCATAAATTATGTCAATCACAGCTGAGTGGTCATTCTGAAGCAGGGAGAGCTTGACTTCAGGGTTGAGCTTTCCTCCTCCATGACTTCATACAACTAATTTATATCTCACTTCAAAGTTGATTCTCTGGTTGATGACAACACACTGGGCCATGAAAGAAACATGGAATATCTGGAAGGTGTAACACTGCCTAACAACATACTGGTAGTGGTTTATTAAGTCTATGGCTGCTGACAGGTTCCTTTTGCATAGTGCCAAATGCAAGGCTGCTTCTATTTGTGTGGCTGCTGTGTGCACACCCTAATATTTAGAAAATAGGAGACCAGGAAATGGGAAGATGTGTAGATGTACCATAGACATAGGATTAGACTAAGACATTGTAAGTGTTCACAGAAGCCATGGAAGTCCTAGTAGATATTATCATGACAAATGGGAGATGTATGATCCAGTTTACAGCTTGTAATGTGGATTTCAGAGAAATGAAGCGACTGCCAGGAGCCATATGCAGGGAAATAACAGAAGATGGAGATGCCATCATAAAGGATGGATGGTGGGAAGTAATAAAAGAGGGTAAGAAGGAAAATGGATGGAAATAACATGAAAGCTAAATAAACAAAGGGACCAAGAGTGATAAATGGACAACATACGAAGATTGGAGAGAGAATGAGGAGTCAGATAGGGGAGGAAAGAAAGAGGCCAGGCACAGAGGGGGAGCCGCAAGTGTTACAACTACAAATGATGGATTCTTAAAGGGTCCTTGCCATAAGCAGTGCCTTAAAGGGTTTCTCCCAGAACTTTTTTGGGAGAAGAGCAATGGTTTCTTGTAACCAGCTAACGTGCCATATTTTGGACCATCCAGTCATGCAAGGGGCATGTTCAGGCTTCAGGGCATCTCTGGAGAAAAGCAGCTGGTGGCTATAGGTGGGAACAGGGCTATGTCACTCTGTAATGTATCCATCATATCTAATGAGTCAGTAGTAATGGCTTCCTCCACAAATGGCCAGCATGTCTTAAAGGGGTCATTGCCATGGATTAGACCCTGACCATCTCATTATTATAACAGATATTTGCAAGTTCTATAGACATACAGCTGATTGTAAAGGGTTATTGCCATGTGAATGAATTGCTTGGATATCCATTGGATATAAAGAGTATGGAGCATGCGCACCAGAGCTCCATTTATATGGGCCCCACATGGGGTCCACAACACTTACCCCATCCAACATAAAGTTTATATAGTGGGAAAACCTTTTTTCATTCTCAAAATCCCTACCCCAAGTAGTAATGGCTATCACATTGGTTGTAATCCCATGTTAGAGATCTTTATTGCATTCAGTGAATGGAAACATTCTTGTCCTGATCATGCACGGCTTAAGAGAGATCAGATAAATTTAAACATCTAAAAAATTTTGAAGCTATAGTGTAAAAGGATTGTAGCTGGACTTGGAGTACTGGTGGCACATCCTTAGATCACTGTATAGCTTAGTTCTCACAGAACCTCCACTTTGCTACTGTAAAAGCTGCTCCCAGTGCACTTGGATAGGCTACAATCTCCCCCAACAAGCTTTACTCGTCTATAGTTGATTGTTATAGGGACAGGGCTGGTTTTAGGTGAGGCATCTGTTGCCTCACCAGCAGATTAATAATTTAGTTTAAAAAACTATGTTTAGAGGGAAATATTTTTATTTATATATTTACACTTATTTTACTATTATTTAAAAGTCATTTCAATCTGCAATACATGTTATTACATTGACATTTCTGAATTTAGTGCATGTCCTTGCAGAGTGACAGAGCCCTTGTAAGTATCTGGCATGTGTTCCACTGGTCTGTATATGGGTCCAATGTGTATATATATATACATATATATACATGAGTGTTTGATGTATGTGTAGGAGTGTGGGTCAGTTCTGTACAGTGCATTACTCCAGGATGGGTAGGAAGGGATTTAAGGAAGGGAGCTGTCATGTACAGGTTGGGGTGGGGTAGGGGGTAGAGTAAGGGGTTATCTGCGTGGGAAGCAAGGAGGAGGGAGCGATAGCGACAGCAGCAGAGATATGAGCACACAGCTGTAGGGTCCTTACCACATTTTGAGATCTTCCCACTGAGATACTCCATACAGTTATTTGTGTCTGAACAGCACAAGGGGAAAAACAGGGTGGGGGGACATGAACCAAACATTCCCACACAAAACAACTGCCCCCCCGTTACACACACTCTGATTGTCATTGAAACTTCACATCATGTAAAACTGGTGTGACTGTAGTAAACCCTAATATAGTTTTATTACCTTCACAACTCTCTTAGGGGTCCAGGCGGCTGATATATAAAGCGCTGTTTGGTGTGACACTAGGACTTTAGGGGGCACTAGTATGTGAACAGAACCAGAATATTTTATTCCACAACTAAGTGATTAGGCAGGGGACAGTCACACAAACAGCACCTCATGTCTCAGCTACCTGGGGTTGACTCTAGCACACCCAAATTTTCAGATATTTGGGCTTTGAAGAGGTTATATGAAATTAGAAAACCCATGTCTACTAGAGATGAGCGAGTATACTCGTCCGAGCTCGATGCTCGTTCGAGTACTAGAGTACTCGAAACGGCTCGTTGCTCGGATGAGTATCTTGCCTGCTCGAGATCGAGCATTTACTTAAGAAAACACAGTGAAGAACAGTGAAGAATACAATGAAAACAGTGAACACAGGATCATTTAAGTGAAGAACACAGTGAAGAACACATTGCAGATGTTCCGTACATCTATGGAAACATCTGCAATGTGTTCTTCACACATATTGTTCTTCACATACTATTGTGAAGAACACCGTTCGGCGGGTATGTTTTCCGATAAGTTAGCAGATGTACGGAACATCTGCAATGTGTTCTTCAGTGTTCTTTCAATGGGAAAAGTTTGACTCGAGTAACGAGCACTCGAGCATTTTAGTGCTCGCTCATCTCTAATGTCTACCTACAACAGTGCCATAGACTGCGTTTATTATTGCAGCTCTTTGGAGTAAATTGGATTGAGTTGCAGTACCACATACAACCTGTGGACTGGTGGACCACTATTATCAATCATATTATCTAGGCAGTCATGTTTTTCTGCTCTTATATAACCTCTTTAATAAGGTTATGGTAATAAGTAATTTGAATAAGGCAAATTTTGAATAGAATTTTAGCATAAAGTGTACCTGTCACCTACAGTTGTCATGCACATGGCAAAGGCTTTCCCAGGCAGCTCTGTACTATGACGTACCATGCTCCACCTACAGCCTTTCTTGTTTTGTGCAAAAGATCTGCAAAAACTGGAAGAACTCAGAATGCCTCTGGATTAAAGGGGTTGACTGCTTAAAGAAAAGAGTAAGCAATGTCCTGCAAAAAATAATAATGATTTCTGTATATTTAAAAGCCAGGCCCCCTTATAATGGCAACGCCACGATCCTACTGCCTGCCTCTCCCAACCATAATAAGGACGTGGTCAAAGGAGTATATGGACATTGGTGTCACTGGCGTCACACTCGTATTATATATCATTTGTATAAAATATCATTTTCACAGTATATCGCTTTATATATTACTAAAGCAGCCCATCCCTTCAAACCTGAGGCTTACAGAGATAACGTCAAGGGCCTTGTACTTATTTTTGAGAGGCTCTTTATAAAAGACCTGGCCATGTGCAGGAGACCTTATACAGCGAGATCAAGTTTGGAGGACGCTGCAGCCCACCCAAGGTGGTGATGGCCTCCAATGTAAGCTGGTGATAGGTCCACTTTAGTCAAGTTGGTTTTCATGAGTTCAGCCGAATGGTCCAAGATTTCCGCCATTTGTAAACCTTTCGAGATACACAAGTTGTTGTTATTTTGTGGCTAAAGGCCTGTAACACACACAGAGTATGGGGATTGTGTGGTGTTTATGATGAGAGATGGATTGCCAGGTTAGCCAGTTGAAGGTTGGAAGCTACATCCAATCTTGGAGATTTATAGATGGTATGAATTTATATTTGAGGTTATATTTCTATCATTAGGTTCGTTCTCTCCACTTTACATGTATTATTAGTGGGGTTACAGATGAAGCTTTGCTTCTCTATTACTTATTTAAATAAACTGCATTTTGGGATATATATTTTTATACTTTCTGTAAAATTGCCCAAAACCAGGTCAACCTGTATCAGATGATTTATGGGTTAATGTGGGGTTTGCAGAGAGGCCCAAGTCCCTTTGCCTCATTGTAATAAGATATGAGAATGATGAGGGTAGGAATAGTAAAGGAAATATGTGTCTCCACACATATTGGGAGAAATCAAACTATGTTCAAATGGAATCTGAATGTCACTGGCCCTTTAAATGGCTCGTCTGGCAACACTAAGATGAGTTTTTACATTTATCACTAACAACTCTGTAGATCTTTAATGTTACCTCCTTACTGAAGTGAATACAGAGAAGTCTTTCCAATGAAAGAATTTACAGAATATAGTTTGCTGAAAGGAAGATGGAAGCTTAGCAGTGGTGTACCCCACTCACTGGAATAATCACATTAGAAAACATGTTTAAATCTTTATTAATAAATATATTACATGCGCACTGTATATATAATGTATTAATACATACATGGTTAATATCAGCAGATAATGGAGGTACAAAAATACAAAAAAACATTTTTATTGCCTATATCAAGCTTTCTAATGCTTTATATGTAGCCAAAAGCGGTGGGGATCTAATCATCATTAACGTGATGTGTTTTTTTAAAAATATTTTTGGGCATATACTTTTTACCTCCATTATCTGCTGTTTTTACCCATGTATTGTTTTCTTTATTACACTAAAACAGATTTAAACATGTTTTTCTAATATGATTCCATATCTGCAATTTTTTGGACAGCTTTGGCATTTATAAACATAACTGGTAATACCATTAGTTGCCCACACTCCCTAGAGCATTGTTTTGTTTGTAAAACACATTTTATATCAAACCTCTTCATAAAAAGTACCATGATCGGGACAGTATTCTTCCTATGGAAAGATCTCTTAAGCATGACTAGATCTGTTGTTTCCAAATATCACATTATAACCAAATATCAGCTCTAAAATCACATTAAAAGCTTTCAGGATACAATGATACGTGATAAAGTCAGATACTTATTGTAAGCTCTTGTGAGCAGGGTCGTCATGCCTGTCGTTGCATCTGACGATGTTATTGCTCCGATTTATTTGTCTTATTTTATTTGTATATGTTTCAAAAGATCAGTAAATATGAGGGCGCTACACAAATATAGATTTATTATTATTATTATAGACTTTATTCTTCGGTGTCTCCTATCTTTTAATTTGACCTTGGTCACATCTTACGTCATTCCTCTCCGGTTACCATCTTGTTACGTTTGGCCTTTTGCCAAACCTTTACCTCACTGGACGACCCCTCCTATCCAACCACAGAATACTCTTATATCCTGTGAAGCTTCCCTTCCCTCATGTCCTACTACATTCACGTCATGGGGTCTGAGCTGTGATAGAAGAAAGAATCTTTTCTAAACCACATGTTACCTACAATGGTTTCCACATGAAATCCACTTCAGTAAGTTAACACGTCATTTCTTATCTGTGGCAGAAAATTCCACTTCTATATGCACATGCAAACTTGCAGATATGATATTTATTTTGGTGCAGAATATTCACCACAATCCATGTGAAAATTCAGCCATATAAATATAGGTAATGGGCACTTAATGTCTGTTGGGTGTTTATAAAAGGAATGTCCACTTTCATAAAAATGCCTTACATTTCCAATACTCTGATTAAAGTGAATGGATGGCCATGTGCAAGCACGTGCTGTATCCTGGGTGAGCGCATGGCTAGGAGGAGGAGGAAGGGTGAGTGCTCCTCACCCCTCCTCTCTCCATAGAAAGGTGGGCGGCAAAGTGCTCACTGCACCCTGAACGGGTGCCATAGACCTCTATGGAGCTCATGATCTGGTTAGAAATTTTGCGGCTAGATCACAGCCCCCATGATGGTCGTGTGTAAGAGGCCTTATGGGTCTTAAAATCCTTACTACAGGCATACCTTTTGATGTATTCTCCTATTTCTGTATTCCACTGGAAAAGTATTTAAATAAGCGGTTCTCAACCTGTGGTTCGTGACCCCTTTGGGGGGGGGGGGTCAAACAACCGTTTCACAGAGGTCTCCTAAGACCATTGGAAATGAGACACTGCACACCGTCTGTCTTGGCTTGCTTCCTTAACATTCCCCCTGTAATTAAATTATCAAATGTACATGCTTCTTTAAGGTGCACTTATATTTGACCAGGGAAGTGCCGCTGCACAGTTACACACAGTAAAGACGCGTCTAAGAAATGGTACGCACTGCCAGCGTCACAGAGGAGAGCCGCAGAAGACCAGAGAGGGAGCGTAGGAAGATAAATACTTTCGATTTCTAGCTACTGGGGGCATTCCTGTGACTACTGGCTACTACAGGGTGGGGGGGGGGGGATGACAATGACTTCTGGTCACTATGGGCATCATTTTGACTGCTGGCTACTGTGGGGATCTTTGTGACAGCTGGCTACCAGGGGCATTCCTGTGACTGCTGGCTACTGGGGGCATCAATGTGTCTATTTGGGGCATTACTGTGACTACTGGCTACTAGGGGGGGTGACAATGACTACTGGCCACTATGGGCATCATTGTGACTGCTGGCTATATTCAATAGAGGGGGCATCTCCTATTCAGGCCTGAGTGGAGGACCTAAGGCTTAAGTGAAGTGTAAATCTGTTAAAAGAAAAAATTGTGCTCAGGTTTGCCTGTATTTTTACCATGTAAACTATAAAGTACTGACAGCTTTTATTGTGATTTTTTTTCACTTTTGCCCTTATCAATTTTTTGTTCTCACCATTTCTATCTGCTCCCCTAAACACAACGTTTTAACATGATTCAAGTGAACTAGAGTTATAAGAGCTTTTATTCTGCTGCTACTTCAGTGCCCTGGGATAGGCTAACAAACAAGCAAATATAATAAATATATATTATTATGCTGGCTACAAAATCATCATTGGCAGCACATCTACTGGTATAGACTGGGCATGTGCTCTGTACAATGATGGTTACTAATGAAAATGGCATCTATGGCACCTCAATAGTATCCAGGGGAAGGTTATCACCGATTCATGATATAGTACTGTAAAGTCTACTGATGAAATGGCCGTTCTATGGTCCTCAGGGTGGATGGCTAAGGTGCTTCAAGGGTCAGATTCGGTCTACATGTGTGTCAAGGACATACTTACCATACAGACACAGATAAGTGGAGGATTTCTATAGTATAGTACAAATGATGTGCACATTGGCCACATCATGAGACTAGAGTACATGTGTTTTATATGTGTTATTGAAGGGGTGATTATTCTTTCTATCCTCTTAGTCGAGCCTCACCTGAAAGCTGCAGTACAGACGGCTGCTCGTGGGAACTCAGGAGCTGAGTCTGAATTGTCTCCACAACCCGTTTGAACCTTCTGCTAGGACCTGACGCAAATATAGAAGATGAGACATGTATTACAACAAGTATATGGTCATAGTGAGAGTGAAATATTAATTGTCTTTTACTTTTGTACTATGACATCACAGGGAAGAAAAGGGGATGTAGCTTCCTGGGATAAGGCACATGCGCCAATATTATCCAACTATGTTACCATTCTGCTGCTTTGTTTGGGCTTAGACTTAGCCAACTAATAGGAGGCATACAATTACTGTAGGCTAGACAGCCCTTCAGCATCAGATACACAGCAGAAGACTGGCTAGTCTAACTTTTAGACACATTTGATATTAGATTTATCACCCACTCTTTGTAGTATCGATGTTCTTCCATGGCTTGTCAGATTTCTGTAACTCCTTATTCTTGATTGTATGATGAAAAGTTATAGAATTTCCCAATTACATTTCTATGTCTATCCCATGCACTTTTCTAGATCTCCGGATGAAAAACTAGTCCATGGTCATGTGATGGATACGCAGGAGCAGGAGTTGTTACAAGACACGGCTCTCACATTACTGCACTGTGATGGTAATTTCTGTGCCGAAATCTGCTATACGGGTTCCCAACATGGAAAGTGACTGACATGTCTTATATTTCTAGCAACTTCTAGTCAAATGCAGGTTCATATCGGAAACAACTTGGGACCCAGGAGCTGGAGCAGGGTAAGTATGTAGGTTCCCCCCACCCCACCTCAGCCCCCACGTTTTTTCATTTTGACTGATTGTTACCGAGCCCTACAATATTTAAGGTGTGTCTCTGCTTGTGCTTGAATATTCTTTTCAGGCAGAACCTCATGCCTCTAGTGTCTTACAAGAGTCGAATGAAATAGGCAAAATTGTTATTTGAGTGTCTAGAGTCATAAGATGTAGATTACTTATGGAAATGTAAGAGAAAATAAGAGTGTGAAGGGGCTGGATACCTGATAGCAGAGTAAAGGTGACTGAGTAAATCCCGCAGTCCTTCTGCTTTTCACAACTTTCTGTATATGTAATATCCACTTGAAACTTCACTGGCTTTTGGAAGACAGACGGACCCCCTGTGGATTTGTACTCAGCTCGGAAACTGGTTTGTGATATCACGCTGTGACTGAGACTTGGGATCTACAGAAGACACATTGAAAATGGATTGGGTGACTCTGAATAATACCATGCTAACATTGAGATGATCTCTTCAAAGGAAACAATACATAAATAATATAGAAAGTCTCACCGAAAGAAAGGCTTGTACTATGTCGGCTTTAATGGAGCTTAAAGGTTTGTCCTTAATGACCACAAAGATCTGATCTTCTTTCTCCAACGTGAGGAAGTTACCAAACCAAGACTTTTTGGCCAGTCTGCGGAAAAAAAAATGATTGTACTGAAAACTCCAATGAGGTTAACGGAGGAGAAAACATCTTAGCCCATAAGTTCTTTACAAAACGGACTCATAACCATCCGTGATCATAAAAAACTCATAAGAAAACCAAAAAATATTTTCATCTCGTGGGACCACACTCCAGCGACCAAATACCTGTGGATTTAAAGGGGTTATCTATAGGACAACTAAAAGCTAAACACTTGGGAGGGGTGGAGGCACATGCACAGTGCTGGAGCCAATAGGAGATGTTTTTTTTAGTCCCATTGACCCTGAATGGAGAGCTAAGGTTTACGCTTCTCCATTCGCACTTCTCCTCACTGTGGTACTCACTGTTCTGATACTGCAGCCATCAAAGAAATATCACTTATCCTGTAAATAGATGATAAATGCCAGTTGATGGACATTTCGATAATACGCTAATATTATAATCTACCACACTAAGGCTATGCTGTTGACCTATTCACATAATATCAGATTTGTGGAGCTACAAACCCCAACACACCTACAGATCAGCTGTTTACTACCAATATGCAGTAAACTGGTGAGAAAACCACACTGAAAACAGAGCTGTCTGCATGATGGTCTGTAGGGGTGCTGGGTGTCGTACCTCCACCGATCTCCTAAGGATAAACATTTTGTATGGATAGGTCATCAATAGTTTTTGCCACATTAAAGAAATGGTGATCAGAGTGGGAGGTTCAAAATAATATGAAGATGTACTTACTCTGGAGAGGATTCTGGTGTCAAGTTGGTCATTTCATCTGCTGTGGGAACTGAACACATAGAAATGATTTATTCATCTGGTAATTTCTCATTAATTTGCCTATTGTGTCTTTTATTCATAACATTTTAAGGATAAAGCTACATTTTTTTTACAAAATCCTAATCCTCTGTATTTCCACTGTAATTCCTCCTGTAACTGACTTTGGGATGTAATGATTCCTTTTGTCATCAGGATGTGTCTGGATAGCTGATCGTGTGCAAGTAGCCTTAACAGAGTTGTCCACTTTAAGCAGATTATAGCAAATTATTAATATTGTTTGTGTAACAAAAAGTTCCACTCTCCAATATATTCTCTGTATCAATTCTGCAAGTTTTTATAGATTTCTGCTTGTTGTCTTGCAATAGGAAGCTTCATTGTTCATCAACACCGGTCCCTGGTCATGTGATGTAACATAGGTGCGCTGTCACTACCATCACACAGCTTTGATTACACTGTGTGTTATAATGAGCTACGCACTGGTGTGACATCACATGAACATGGACTGGTGTTTATCCACAGGAAGTGAACAATGAAGCTTCCTGTTGAATGACAGCAAGAAGACAGCAAGTAGAGATCTAGAAAAGCTTAAAGACTTCATACAGAAAGTATATTGGAAAATTTTATAACTTTTTATTACAAAAACCATATCAATTATTGGCTTGAATGTGCTTAAAGTGGACAACCCCTTGAAAGTTTAACCTTCTAGTATTTTGTCTAAATGAAGCATCTGTAGGCATGCTTAGTTTGCTTTTCCACTCAGCAACCCCCATTCTCATACCTAATGGGGGTGCTAGTAGTTTGACCACTACCCACCAGCAAATTATCAAAGGGGATAACTTGAAATCTTGAGCCAACCCCCTTAAAGGGGTAAGACAAACATAGCAATATATCACCTACTCACATGATAGCTGAAAAGATGCTGGTATTTAGGGTTCAACTGCTGGGACCCCCACTGATCATGGGAATGTGGTCTTATTTTCTGCATGGGAATAAAACACTTGTCTACGTGTGGCATAGAAATGAAAGGAGCGGAGACGCAATCCATTCATAGAGTGAAATTAGCCCTCCATTCTCAGGACTGCTAGGTTTGCAGCCGCTAGTTCCCCACCGATTAGGAATCATCATCTGTTCTTTGAATAGCTGAAAGTCTACCTTACAATTTTACAAGCCAAAAAGTTTGCCATATCTTAACATCCTGAGCATGAATGATTTGTACTTATTCTAAGTATTTGTTCTCACCTTGAAGTTTGCGGCGATGGAACCTCGGTGAACCCAGGAAATTGTTCTTGATTGAATTCAGTCTTGTCCTCCAGGGCATTCCACCAATACTTGGGCTGGATGGAGGGGTAGGGGAAGGGGTGCCCGCCGGACTTTCCTTGGGCGTGTGAACAGGCGTTCCCTTGGGAGTAGGGAGGGGACTGCCACGGGGTGACGGATGAGGGGTAACCTGTATAAGGGGCACAGATTTGGGGGCCAGATCAGATGGGGGCAATTTGTTTAATGTTCTGCACGCATTATGCCCTGCAGGAGAGTTTGGAGCCCTTGACGGGACACTAGAGTTAGAAGGAAGTGGATTGGAGCGAGTTGTCTGAAGGGGCTTCTCTGTAGTTCTGGGTTTGGGTGGAAAGGTGTGGGTTTTGGGATGAGCTAGATTGCAATCATTATGCCCTCCAGGATCAGAGGTTGGTGTGGTATGAGGAGAGGAAGGTGGGGTAGGGGTCTGGGGAAGGGCAAAAAACCTCCTTATCGGCTGTGAGAGAAAACGTAGTAAGGAAGGCAAGAGGTAAAAGCAAAGAGAGGTAGGCAAAAGAAGAAGAAGGAGGATGCCGAAAAACCCAACAGAGAAAAGCAAGATATTGAAAGACGTGGAAACACAGTCATATAGAAATGGGAACATAAATAAGAGCACAACATGAAGAGAAGATGAAGGACAAACAGCAGGGAAGAGAAGTGAGACATAAAAAAGAAGCGGAAAATAAATAAGGACATTCATCACAGGGAAAAACAGAAGCAAGAAGGGAAAAAGTATGAGAATTTGAAAGCAACAGGAAAGAAGACGCAGAATGATAGATTTAGTGGTTCACAAAGAGAGACATTGAAGCAAAGCAGCCATGGGAGGAGGAACAATTTGTCAAATAGGGGTACAGAGGGTCAATGGAAGGAACGACAGCAGCCAAAATGAGAATGAAAAAAGAAAAAAAAAGACATGCATGTTAGAAGCAGCACCCCGAAACCGACCAAGGCGAGAGAGCAGTCCCGCAGCAATGAGAAAGCCATCAGCCATTTTACCTGCCAGCTTGTTACAAGAAAATCACAGATATGGATTAAATCAGCAATCCTACAAACCATATCCATTACTCCCACTGTATGCCGTACTGTGAAATCAATACTCACTTTGCAATGAATTATTAAAACTTAGAGACTGACCCTGAACCAGCGACACTATTCTACACAGAACCTCTATCGATAGTAATATGGTCATAGTAACAGAAGTAGAACCTGCTTTAATTATTCTCAACGTCCGGTTATGGCTTGTGTTGAAGTGCCCTTCCCAAGGGTGCGACTGTAGCACACATCCACGCTCAGGGACATATACAAATTCAGATTAATATAGGGCTATGTAGGGCTCCATCTATATAACAGGTCGGTTATATAGGGCTCCATGTATTTCAGTTGGGTCCCTCCCACACGACCATGGTTGCAATGGGCCACTCTGTGAGCCGGCTATCCCAGACACAAATTTTGGAGTGGGTCCTATTCCTGCCCACGTTTGCAGCTTGTGGTAACAGACCCGTGGCCCATTGCTTATGGTCCATGTGTTGAGGTCTGTTCACATACCAATGACAGCAGTAAGGACTTCCCAAGCTGCAAACATGGGTAGGAATAGGACCTGTTCCAAAATTTGCATCTGGTATAGCCGGCTCACACAGGGGGCCATTGCAACCATGGTTGTGTGTGTATGTGTGTGGCCATTGCAACCATGGTTGTGTGTGTATGTGTAAGACCCCATTGAAATACATGGGGCCTCTTTCTATCCATTAAAACAACAGATCGCACACAGCCAAAAACAGAGCACAGTAGGGATGCTCCTTCTCTGGCCAGTTGTCTTGTCAGAGGACAATGATGAGTAAGGTGGGCCACAGCTGAGCACTAAGGACACAGATAATGTACTACTGGCTAATGTAAGTAAATCTGACAGGGAGTCTATAGAGAAATGAGTAAGGAGGATTGCTTAGTATATGCCTTAATACATAGATGTAATGTCATAATGGAAGCATGTGCTGAATTACACAAAGTACAAAAACTGTGACATAGAAAAACAGAAATATGGATAATTTTCATTTGTCAGATGAATACAAGCCAGGCGTCCCATTATCAGTATAAAAGTAAATTCCGGAGTATCAATTCCAGCCTAATGACAACTATGGGGGATCCTAATTATATCACAATGTGGAATATACATTATTGATACATTGGGAATTCTACGTACACTGTGACCATAGCAAAACCTTTGTGTGAATAATCATAATTTCTCATAAAGAATTTTATTTTGCTTATTTATGAACAATGGCTCAGATTACAGGGAATATCACAAGGTAAACAATACTTTTATGTATAGTGACTGGAAAGAATATCAAACATGATCAATCACATCTGATCAAGATAATCCATTTTTTTTTTTACAAAATATTGGGGCATATGCTACTGGATGCATCTAGAGGAGAGTATGTTGGCATACAGGGCGGGCGTCAGCATCTGGTATACCTGGGCAAGTGTCGGGGCCCACGCGGTCACTAGAAACAAGCGGCACAGTGGCAAAACTGGTCACTCCCTGCTCTGCCTTTACCATCTCACATGGCTGTGTGATGGATCATACGTCTCCTGCCTGTGCAGAGGATGCCAGCAGTGAGGAGGTCAGTACTTTTTTTTCTTTATGGCTACCATGGGGACCTGTGACTATTAGGTATGGGGAGGGTCACTGTTACTATTGGTTTTGAGAGCTGTGTTAAAGTTAAAGACTATTGGCTATGGGGGGCACTGCTACTATAGGAAACTGGGGGTACTTTAAATATTGGTTATGGGGAACATTTGGTAACTGGGGCCACTGTTACTATTGGCAACAGACGGGACTGTGACTGTCTATTGGGGTTTTGTGGCTATTGGCTGTTATTATGGGGTTCTGAGGGCACTGTGACTTAGCTTCTGGGGCTTCTTAGGGGCCTCCTTAAACTGGGAGCCGGCCCTGTGCCATATGGAGGTATCAAACAGCAGCACACAGCTTTAGCATGTAAGTTGGGTAATAATCTAAAGACTAAGGCTCCATGGTTGGCCAAGATTGAACAGGTATTCATGTGTTACATTAGTGTTCCCCTGCTAGAAAAAGTGACCTGATTGCCTTTAACAACCTCCAGTATATGTATGGATGCCTGGCTAGTGTTTATATTATCCACTTTCTGCCATTATTTATGTCACATGGAGATATCACAAATACACACATGTAGATAGGACTTGAGTTACTGAGCCACATGAACTGTGTTACACTCTTATGGCTGAAATATAAATTTACTTCAGTAAAATTGCAGAAAACCTGGTTTAGTATTGCCATGAGTTCAATACATAGTCGAACTGGGGTACAAGAACCCAACAGATAAAGATATTCTGGGGACCATTACCCACTATAAAGTAGACCAAAATAACCCTCTATATTAACTCTGTATTCAGTATTGGGTTAGAGCTCAGGCCCATCGGATGATCCTCTGATTCTCTGGTGGGCCAGTCTGACACCGGTTCACTATTGCATATTTTCAGTGTCTAGTTACCCTTTTGCTAATTCTATATACATGTATATTACTGGTTAAAAAGCAGTGTCAGTATTTTATTCCGTATTATAATATTCATGACTTCACAGCTCCGTAACTCAAACCGCACATGTGTGCATACAGTATACATACTATATAGCATTATACATACATATTACATCAAAGGCATGTAATAGGGATGACTAGCACAAGCATGGGTTAATAGAAGAATGCCTCTAGTTATCAACCAGTCATAGAGATTGTGCACTTATATGATAGAACAGTTGTATGTGGGAGCAAAACCCTACTGGGTACCGAAAGAAGGAAAAGGGAGGGAATAAATAAGGAGTAAAAGAGGAGAAAAGGGTCACTTACCCTTGGACTACTAATAGGGCTGGTGGAAAGTCCTGAAGAAGCACCACTGATAGATCTCGACCTGAATGAATGTCAAAACATTTCCATTTCTTATCTGTTTGCACGCTTGCCATGTGTTGTATGGGGTGAGGGATGAGATTTACCTCTGCCCATGCTGTGCCATCTCAATAGCTCTGCGTGCAGGCACTGGTGAGCCACCATCAGTTCCACTAAGCACCTCCATAGATTTCCTCTCTGGCCTTCTCTTCCCATGACGGGTCAACATGGGAGAATCTACTCTTTTTCTAGGGGGATCTATAAAAAAAAAAAAAAGAGAATGTGAGAATTATGATAACATGAATTATGGCAGCGAAAATGATGAGAGTGACGTAATGTAGATATTTTACCAATGTCTGCTCTTGGAGGAAGATCTTCATCTTCTTGACTGGGATACCTCTCCTTACGATCCAATAATAAGAAATAAATCATCTTCTCCTGGTTCTCTCTGAATATAAGGCAAGGAATGGTTTAGACATAGTTTGTATGGCTTATATACTTACTACTAAAATGAAAAATGTGGTTTTATACAAAAGATATAGTGGGCGAAGACTTGTAGATTCATAGACAACTGGTTAGCCATCCCTGTGTCTTTGTAGCCACCTGCAGTGGGTAAATATCCCTGCATATGCTGCACTTGCCTTACATCACTCCAAGATCTAACTGCATAGCGGTTTTAATACATTAAACAACCTAATGTTGAGGCTACTAGGTTCTATTTCCTAGAGCAGTGGTGGTGATGGCCCAGGTGCCCGATGTTGCACCCAAAGCCCTTTCTGCGGGCACTAAGGCCATCACCCCAGCACAAAGTGAGGCAGCCCAGGGTGTGCGGTGTTCATAGTTAGTTTTAGGTGACACATCCTTGGCTGCCTGTAACGGCAGGAGGAGATGTGGAAAGACCAGTTCCAAGCCCCATGATCTGATCTGTTCAGGGAACCCTGGAAGGAAGCTACAATCATAATACGAATCTCTACTCTCTATTATATTGGTGTCATCTGATTGAAAGCTGGGACAGAGCAGGGGGCGATAAGTTACTGCTTCAATTGCTATGTTGGCAATTTGCAAAAATTAAGTGTATTTTGGTTGAAGCTTGGGCACTTGGTCTCTAAAATGTTCACCATCACTGCTCTAGAGGGTTACGGATGGATTTTATTTTTTGGGCCCAACAAATCCCATAATGAGCATCAAACACAGCCTTTTGGTCTCTTTCTGTGGTCTACTGGCTTTTGGCTTAATAGAAAATGTGGCTGAGGATGCATGTACCCTTCAATTCTCCTCTTATCTTGTATGAACAAATATAGGCATCAAATCCAAAATGCTTAGCTGCAATGCAAGTGTCCAAATGTCACTACATGGATAGATAAAATATTCTGTGTTCTTCATATATCTTTATAGTGGTTAGGGTGTTTACTGACGAAGAACTCCAATTCCCTATCACAAACATATATTTATTCCGGGTGCTTCCTTCTGCCACTAGGTGGGGGTGTTACTATTAAAGAGAACATTTCACCTTGTACAGCACCACTTTTCTATGGACTGTGTCCACATGTTCACCATTCCCATGAATTTACTCTGATATCAGACTCAGTCCATAAAAACAGAGCAGCACCCTTTTCAGAATACACAAAAGTCCTGACTCTTACTCTTCAGACAAGAGGTCCTGCAGTAATTTGTTGCGGTCTCTGAAGCAGCCTAGGGAATGCATACTATCCAACACATCGGGGTCCACATCCTCCAGCGATGGCAAAGACCCCATCTGTACCTTCCTGGGTACTGCCTGCTCTGGTTCTGGTTCATTCTTCCCCCCACTGTATTAAGAGAAAGGAGTCTGAACATGATGCATGTACACACAGCAATCATGTACACAGCCATCTGTCAATGTGCTATATGTATGCACCTCTGCCAACCATCGATCTGTCAGTAAGCTTAATATACACACACAGCAATCTGTCACTAGTCTTCATTTACATGCATATCCTATTTACAGACACATTTATCTGTCATGGACAGCACTTCCGAGAATCACACAATGCGGAGATTCCGGTCATATATGGACATATCACATACATGCAATACGAATACACATGCAGAACAATAAGGCATCTACACTATCCATACAGGTCACACGTATTCAGCGCTGCTAGGGTTTGTATACTCACATGTACCAGCTGTGCTTCTGAATGGTTTCTAACTGCAAGGGAAAAAACATACAACTAACACATACTGCTGTACGTCATCCAGACTAGGTCTAATAGCGACACTACACAAGGTACAGCACCCATTCTGTATAACGGAAGGAACCCTTCTCATCATGAAGAAGATCAGTTTGGTGTGACTTTGGGTGCTGCTTATTCAGTGTCAAATTAGAGTGTACACGGAAATCTAAGGTCCGATCAAGCATATATTTCAGCTATAGCCTATAATAAGATAATTGTAAATTTGGCTGGCCAGGGCATGTCTGCCATGGACCAACATATGCCCCTCCATCCAAAAGTTGCAAAATCTGAGATGTGCGCCTGGATTTGTGACTTTTTCTTGTACAGCAGGAAACCTGCATAGAAGGCCATACTAAGATAAGACCATCAATATCTCGGCCTTTCTCGCATAATACGCTATTTAAAGAGAATCCTTCATCAGGTTTTATACCGCTGAACCAGCAGCACCATCAGGGAGGGTATGACATGTCCTTTCTAGAATGCCCACTTTTATGTGAAATCTCAACCATTTACCTATAAAAAAATCTTATCCAAAGTCAAATGCAAATAAATAGAGAATAGTCATATCTACCTGAAGAGTTATTTTAAAAAACTGATTGGGGAGCATTAATTAAGGTATAACACCCATACCTTTGGCTCTATAGCACCTAGAACCATGTTTTTGGTGTTATATTAAAGGAAATCTACCATCAAAATCAGACACTATAAACCAGAGACACATACTCATAGATCCAGACACCATTACCATGTGGTAATCTTCTTAGATTTGTTATACATGGCCTCCTTCCTTCTAAAATCAACTTTTTAAAATCAAGCCAAAGAGCCAGAAGGGTTCTGAGAGCATAATCAGAGCACCTCCTTGTTGCAGATTCACAGGCTGATATACTGTGCAAAAGAAGAGTAAATAAATCCCCTCCAACTTTGTGCTGAATGGTCCTCTTCTGCGGTGAGATTACATAAGGCAGAGGGGGGCCTAATGTTATCTCTGCCCCCCGCCTCTCCCACACTGAATCACTGCTCCCCCACTGAAAGAACCAAAGTGGGGGGCAGTGTTACAGCTAGAGAAACTGCAGCATGGAAGGGATCTGGTAACGTCCCCATAGCAATTCTGGCTCATTAGGATAATTATAAAGGTTGATTTTAGAATGAAGGAGGCCATGGAAAACATATATAAGAAGTTTACCCCAGTCATAGTGCCTGGAACTATGAGTAAGTGCCCCTAGTTTATCTATGCCTGATTTCCTTTAAAGATAAGAATTTCCTCTTTCAGAATTATGCTACAGAAGCAGGGATACAGGCAGTTAAAGATATAAATGGTAATGTGAGCTAAAAATTAAAAATCAATTTCCATCCTTTATAACTGTCTGTATATCTACTTTTGCAGCTCAGAAATATATGAATAGAAAGCAGAAATGTTTAACTTTAAAATAACACCAAGCATGTTTCTAGTTATATAGTATAGTAGGATAAAAGCTGGTGACTCTGTTGCTCTAAAAAGGCATAATCTTTTTAGCCAACTGAGGACAGAACATCATCATCATTTTAAAATAAGTTGCCCATGTTTAAGATTTTTTGCCGGAGAATTCCTTGTCCCATAACAATGGGCTTATTGAAAATAACATTCCTTGAAGGATTGTTCATCCTTTACCCAGTTTTATTAGTAGTTTGCAAGTAGTTGATTCCTAGTGGGAATAATGGGCATACTATGGCAATGGTGATAATACAGCCTTCCCATTACAACTTGTCTAACTCTAGCAACGTGTCGTCCAGGTTAAAAAACTAATAATAGCCTCATATTGTAGACCAAATAAGCATCAGACCCGATTCACACAGAGTTCTTGTAGCAGGTTTTGAGGTCCTCAACCGCCCCCAAACTGCCTTTCATTGTTTTTGAATGAGGCTAAACCATATCAAAACAGGAGCAAGAAAGAAGTCAATTCCTCACCGTCAATCTCTTAATGGGATCCACCTCAATCATCCCACAAAGAAGGTTCTGACAGTCGGGGGGAATAAAATGTGGCATATGGAAGACCCCTCGTTTCACTTTCTCCAGGAGCTGCCTTAGGTTGTCATCATCAAACGGGAGCGCACCCTGAAATACAACAAGACAGATATTGACTTTCATTTCTTTGTATTATTATGGAAAACCCCTTTAAAGGGAATCTGTCACCTATTTTCATCTTTCAAATTGTATCAGGTATGTGGTTGTGATATTGGCAGATATTAGCAGGTAAAGTCATAGTTTGCAATGCGAGCTGCAGATAAAGATACAACTCAATATTATGCATTTAATCCCCTGTATGTCCTGTTATGTAACTCACAGCACCGTGCAGCATAGTTCTAAGTACTATAAAGCCCAATATATGGACATCTGAAATGACACCACCCTTCAATCCTCTCTGCCTCGGGTTGGAGCATAAGCATAACTTTAGAAGCCTCTATCTTTGGTTCTAGTGCAGCTAGAACCATCTGGTATCAGATTTGAGTTGTAAATCTCATTTTACAGACCCAGAGATTAGTCAGTTAAAGAAAAAGGAATTGGATTTTTATCTTCAGCTTGCACTTCCAACTATGGATCTCCCTGCTCATATCTGTGGTTCAATAGCTCACAATGAGGCAGGTTTAAAGTTCTCTTCTTTAAAGGGAACCTGTCACCAGGGACCTAATTTTTCACTAAAGACAGATTGTAAAAGCCCATGACACCTGCAGTGCAAATCTGCCTTTCTGCCTTTTCTAAGCATTTGAATTACAATATAATTGTGTGTTATAACTTACACTTACATCCTGACAAAATCCTGGGGTAGTCACAGGGGCTGGACTTTGGTTTGGATGCATTACAAAAAACAACATGTGACCTGTTTGAGCTGCAGGCTGTCTCCATGTTTGTGCTCCTGTACAGCTTGTCCCTCCCCCACTCATGCCAGGCTGACCAGGCTGTGACCTCTGAGAAGAAGCAGGAGGAGGATCTAGACAGGAGCACAAAGGTGGGGGCCAAGCTCTGAGGAGTGAGTAACAGACAAGTCACATGTTGTTTTTTGAAATGCATCCAAACCAAAGTCCAGCCCCTGTGACTACCCCAGGATTTTGTCAGGGTGCAAGAGTAAGCTATAACATACAATTATATTGTAATACAAGTGCTTAGAAAAGGCAGAAAGGCAGATTTGCACTGCTGGTGTCATGGGCTTTTACAATATGTCTTTAGTGAAAAATGAGGTCCCTGGTGACAGGTTCCCTTTAATGTGATACCAAATCCATCGTTATATCTGCTATAGAACCCAAGATATAGGTGTCCACATTGACGACTCCTCTGACCCTGACACATCTCAGGCAGTTTATGCTCATTTTCACACGACTTTGGAGGAGATATATTAATAGGTAAACGGATGACATTCCATATAAAAGAGGGAATTCTAGAAAGACTATATCACCATACATGAGGGGGCAGCTAGTTTAGAAAAAGTAGATAATAGGTTCCCTTTAACCTTTTCACTGTCCTACACTGCAATATGTAATGTGCTCTTGTAAAAACAATAAAATAATTTTTATTGAGACTAATATTGCGCTGTGCTCCAGGCTTCCTGTGCTTACAATAAACTCTCTATTGTAGCGTTTCCACGGGACACTTAATGAGGTCTTTCATTGCTGATAAAAGTTAGCGTTTACATCAGACAGACTAAAGATGACAGCAAGATAATAAACTTTTCAAACTTTATTGACAAGCCAGTATTTCTATAAAAGTGTGACATTGTGCTAGCCAGGGGTGTAACTTGAGGGGGTGCAGAGGGTGCGGCTGCAACCGTGCCCAAGAGGCTTGGGGGGCCCATAAGATGTCACTTTCCCATATGAGAAGACTAGAACTATAAACCATACGTTATAGTTGGGGGGCCTGACACCTTTTGGTCTCTAATTGAACAAAAATGTTGTGCATTTAAAGTTTTCCCATACTCAAAAAGAAGGCTTAGGGTATGCAAGTAGCGGCCGTCAGCTAGCCATGAAGACAGCAGCTAGCTCGTGGCCACCATAGATGCGTTGTGCACGGACACAGTGCAGTGAGCCATGCTGCTGCTCCCCAAAACATAGATCATGTCTCATTCCTGCCCTGAATTGTGGTATGTGGCCGCTCAGCTCCCTATGAAAAGCGGAGGGGTGAGCAGCGCAGGGCTCATACTTCCCCGCTCCTCCCGGTGTGTGGCTCACGACACCCATCTGCTGCTGCGGACATGTGCAGGTAGCCTTAGGAAATGTGTGACAAAGAGCCCCTATCACATTTATCATTATGAACTGGATTCTGACTGAAACCCAGGACAACTTAAGAAAATAAATACATATAAAAGTCACATGGACTGCCCAAGCTTTGGACCTAATTTATGGGGAAAGAGCCTCATCATTAATAAGGTGCATGGCTCCACCAGAACACAGATTGAACCCTGATAGAATCCTCTGTGTATTCCCAGGGGTTGGAATTTGGTTTGGTTTAAAAAAACAACATGTGACTTGTCTGCACTGCAGACTCCTCAGCTCTCAGCCCCCAACTTTGTGCTCTTGTACGGCTCCTCTCTCCTACTCCTTCACAGAACTCACTGCCTTGTGAGCTGACATCAGTGGGTGAGGGAGAAGCTGTACAGAAGCACAAAGGTGGGGGCTGAGAGCTGAGGAGTGAGCAGCACAGGCAAGTCACATGTTGTTTTTTGAAATGCATCCAAACCAAAGTCTATCCCCTGGAATACCAGAGAGCCAGGTAAATTAAAACATACAATTGTATTGTAATGCAAATGCTTAGAGAAAGCAGAAAGGCATCTTTGCACTGCAGATGTAATCAGCTTATGCAACTTGTCTTTAGTAAAAATTAGGACCCTTGTGAAAGGTTCCCTTTAATTTGTGTTCTGGTGGAGCCATGCACCTTTTTTCACACTCTGTGGTAGCCAGCAGGTTGATACGTTACATGATTGTGTTTATGCTTCATTTCCCCTGTAGATCTCTTCGAAATATCATTTAAAGGAAATCTACTTTCAAAATCAAGCATGATAAACCAGGAAACTTATAGATCTAGGCACCATGATTCTATAATTGTCTTATATTTGTTATCCACGGCTTCTTTAATTGTAAAATAAACCCTGAAAATTATATTAATGAGTCTGAGGGGCTCCGGTGGGTGTATCCAGACCCCCTCAATGCTGCAGATTCACATGCTGTTACAATGAGAAATACATGTCACTTGGATCAGCCCACTGCTCTCTCTCCCTCTTCCCTCTGTTTGTATAATCTAGCAGCAGCAGGAAGTGCAGAGGGAGGGGAGACCCACAACAACAAGTGAAAAGACATCACTGAGGGGCTTTGGAAACACCCCCTAAAGCCCATCAGGCTCATTAGCAACTTTTTAAAAGTTGATTTTCAAAAGGAAGGGTACCATGGGTCTATGGGTAAGTGTCCCTGGGTTATCATGGTGGATTTTGATGGTAGAATTCTTTAAAGTTTCCCAAATGCACACAACAAACTACTGGCAACTCCCTCTACTGGGTAAATTGGGGGCTATAAAAACGGGCCCTTGTGTACAAGGCTGTAAGAGTGTAAGAGTAAAATCTCACCACAAGTAAAGCAAACAAGATGACTCCACAGCTCCAGATATCAGCCTTTCTGCCATCATATTTCTCACCCTGCAAAGAATGGAAAGAGTTAATGGCATTATAATCTGGCAGCGCCCTCTAACCACTTATATGTGTATTACAGACTTGTTTACATTACTCGCCACAGAGGACTTACCCTGATCACTTCTGGACAAGCATAGTGTGGGGATCTGGAAGGAAGGAAGAATATCATTGCAATCTATAGGAATTCACTATATTTACAGGCTAATAATCAAACCACTCACTGCTCTTTGTGTCTGTTAAACTAATATCTAAAAACGGTCTACTATATCTCCAAAGGGTCATTGTGCTTTATCTAGGTGTGAGCTAAAGTTTTGTTATAAGCTATAATGTAGCATACTAAGGGTCAGTTCACATGTCGGTTAGGTCTTCAGTTATTATGAGCCGGGGGTTGTGGAGCTCAGAGCACAAGTGCCAGTCTTTACATTATACATTACCTCTTTTCTGTGTCTTCAAATTTCTGTAGTTATTATTCTAGTTTTACTTTAAAATACAGTGATGTTAATATAAAGGTTGCAGCTTTTACAATTTAAACATCCTAAATCCTTCAACCTTACTCTGTGCACTGAAATTTAAGATACAGCCTTCATGATCTGCCCCCATTTCTGGTTTCTCCTACAGGAGATCATAAACCTTTGATTGTCAGAAGCAGCAGTAGGTCAGTATACAGTGGTGTAACCATAGAGGTGGTACTAACTGATGTTTTCACTGGGACCTCAAGCAATGAGGGCCCACATGATGAGGTACAACACTAAAATCTCATTTGAAAACTTGCAATTTTAGCATTGTAAATCCTGCACTATTACCCTGTGCTATCTGGTTAGCTGCCAGATGTGCCCCCCATCTCCATACTTCCCATTGGAGAACACTAACCGTTTAATGTCATAAGTAGGTGTGGGTCAGTATGTAGTTAAGTGAGTGAGCCTGTACAGAAATTTGCAGCTGAAGGGGTTACATAATTCTCCTTCAACCCCATTCGCACTACAATCAGACAAAATATCACCAGATTTAACAGTAATGTTATCACTTCTCACTGTGTACATGAGACCAACAATGTTATAGAGGTGTCTACCAAAAAAAGAGCTGAGGCGCTGTATCTAAGCTGCTATTATAGAAATGAGTGACTGTATCTAAGGTGGCTTGTTAGAAAAGATGTATAATTAATGATGTACTTACTTTTATGTATTTAAAAGTAAATTTAAATATACCATATTTTTCGGACTATAAGGCGCACAAAAAATCCTTTGATTTTCTCAGAAATCAAATGTGCGCCTTATAGTCCAATGCGCCTTATATATGAACTCTACTTACAGACAGCAGCTGCCTTGAACTGTGCACAGGTCTGCCACCTGCTGGTCATTCATCCTTATAATCAGGTGCGCCTTATAATCAGGTGCGCCTTATATAGGAACCTAGACATTTTAGCAGGCATTTATTGATGGTGCGCCTTATAATCCGGTGCGCCTTATAGTCTGAAAAATACGGTAGATATTTTTTTAATGTGGTGGAAAAATGTATTTGGGCCTGCGTCTTTAAAGACCCTAGTAATGAACCTGACTGGAAGTGATGCAACAATGCGTCATGTTAGCACCTCAAAGGTACTGATGGACATGACAAATAAACGCATAGAGGCCCTAATCTCAACCTTGCCCTGGGGCCTGTGAGTCTTAAACAATATACTTACCCACAACTGGTCTCTAGCAAGCTGTCTCCGACCTGCAGAGAGGCCATCCCGAAATCCGCTATTCGGATATTGTTCTTTTCATCCAGAAGGAGGTTCTCAGGCTTTAGATCTCTGTGACTGATAAAGAAGGGGGCAAAATGATTGACTTTTTAGTCCATATTATGTCTTCCGGAGAACACAGTAAACTAGGTAAAGTTGCTAAATCCATTTACCAGATGGAATGACTATGACAGAAGTCCAAAGCTGAAATGATCTGACGGAAGAATTTTCGTGCTTCCTTTGGGGTAAGACGTCCTTTCTTTACCAGATAGTCGAAAAGCTCTCCACCAGATACATGTTCCAAAACCAAGTATCTAAAGGGAGAACGCAAAGACAAAATCAAATACTAGTAACAATTGTCAACAATTAGCAAAAAGACCTGTAATAGAAATACAGTAAATACTGTGAACCTATATTTCAAAATTCCTTAAAAGGAAATTTCACTTATCCAACAAAAACATTTATCTGCGAAGAGCATGGGAAAAAGGTACAAATACTGGAGGCGCCACCTATGGAACCCCTGCTATATGACTATGGAAATGCAAAGGATAAGTGGAACAGTGCGACCCAAATCTTGAGCATAGGTGATGTGATATAGGAAGATATTCGTGCGCACCTAAGCCCTATTCCCTCCCTACTGAGCACCTAGCCTATATGTGTCACCTCTGGATAAAAACAACGTGAAATATAAGTATTTGTCTAATAAATGCTCGTGATGCCACTAAGTTTCATGGGATCTGCCAACCAATCTAAAGATTATCATTCTTACTACAAAATTCCATGCTGGGAAGACACAAAAATCATAAAGTTTAACTTTTTTGTTCCTTTGTTATAAAATCTGCTGTTGAACCATAAATAATATAAACAACTGTATAAGAGAGCTTAGCTTCTCAACATATTTCATACTCTGTGGTCATAGGACAGATTCACTTTAACTCCTTTTCAACTTTTTTTCTTCAAAACAAGAGCTACCCCCCAAAATAAACTCTATTATGTTTTTTCTGTCTTTTCAGAGTATCAGTGAAAAAGAAGCTCCACGCCCATAAATAAGCCAGGGATAAAAACCGTTACAAAAACAGATCTGAACCCTTTTATATTGTACAAGGATTAAGTTTTTAGGTACCACAGGGGAAATCCACTCTTAAAGTTACAGTCAGGGGTGCAGTTTTCATATACAGCTTCCCACTCCCAACTATAACTTTAACTGTGGACATCTCCATTTCTGCACATACAAACACAATCCTTGTGCAATATTAAAGGGGAGATTATCTTCCTTTAGAAGTTCAGAAATTGTAGCCGCCCCCACTGGCTGGTTAGCTAAAAGCAGGGTGAAGAAGTAGGAAGAGGGGGCGGAAGGAAAGCAAAAGCTGACATTTGCAATGGTGGTTTATATTAGGAAAGTGTCATTGCTAGACATAAGAAATTGGGAGTAATGTAGGGGCTCATTCAAACGAAAGTATAGGGCAGTGAGCACACGTTGTCCTATATTTGATGGTGAGCTTTAGAGAATACTAGTTCTCATCGTCAGTCATGATGAGAAAGCTCACCATCATTGGAAAGATTTGCAGCATAGCCGCTCAGGTTCCTATAGAGAGAGGATGGGAAGGATTGCTAAATTCCTCCTCTTCTATACCCTAATGTATGATTTTGCATGGGATCCGACCTGGGTGAGCACACGGTCTTATGAATAAGGCTTAAGTGTTAGAGTTTTTGTTCAAGAATTTGTGGAATTTTTGTAAATGGAAAAAAAATAAGACATCCCCTGAAAATTAAACCCAATTTTAAAACAATAGAGTATACCAATAAGGCAAAGACTAAAAGACATAAAAGACCAAATGAATTGTAGAACTTTGCACTTGAGAATGTGGTATAATACAAAATAAAGAGCATAGGATGTACCATGTGATATACTCACAGATATTTCTTGTTCTCATAGACATCATGCAGCTTCAATACATGCGGATGTTCAATAAGCTTGAGTATAGCAATCTCCCGCTCCACCTGTGAGGAGGAAAAGATTGTCCTAAGTGATATTCAGGATGCATATTACATGTTTTATATACATTTAACACAATGCCACATATAATAAAACTATCTCATAGTACTACCCTTAAGTATATTTAGAGGGTGTCTTCCTGTGTGTAGCCACTTTACTGTGCACCCTGCTACAGGAGCAGTGGAAGTCCCAGCGGTTCGAGACAATATTACAAGAAATTACTTACATGTCGGAAATCTTTTAGATTGCAATATTTAGATGGGGTTTTTGTCAGCATCTTTCTGCCCATTAAACCCATTAGCATGCTGGGTGGTCGACCGAAACAGATGGGTATATATACTATTGGCAATGTGGAAGGAAGTTTAGTTGCTGAGAAAATGAAGTTGTACTAAGTAAGCAAATTAGGCGTCAAGTGCTCAGTAGGTGGTCCTGAATCTGGCAAGTGCTCAGGATCTCTTTAGTAGACAGGCCCCATGGCCCTGCTTCTCCTTCTGGGTGATAATTACACGCTCATGCCGCCAAATGTGTGTAGTTCCCAAAGTAGGGTCCCTCCTAATTCTGGGTAACCCATACAGGCCTGATCAATCCAATCCTGCCATTAACCTTTAGCACACCCAGTATATTATTATATTAAAGGAGTTGGTCCTTTTCCTCATGTTTCCTTAGACCTAGGAAGGAATTCTTTTTATTAACTTTTCGGTTTTCTCTTTAAGAAGGTTCTTAGTGGTCAGCAAACTAGGATGTCCGCCTGCTACCACGTGACAAGATTACATCAACAAATAGTAAACAAGAATAAACATGCATATTAAAATATTCTAATTAAATAAAATACAAACAATGGCCTATAGGTGGAGGTGGCACGCCACTTTGCTTATTCAGACAGGGCTTACAGGGGTTGGCCAATTCAAGTTTTTTTTTTACTGTGTATGTGGGGCAGGATAGTAGGTAATTTTCCAATACACATCTATGAAATTTACTGCACCGACCTCTGGATATGTAAAGTGAAGCCCCCCGGCTCCAAAATTTCTTTCGCCTCATCAGTCACCATTCCTGTTCATAAAATGGCCGGAGATGCTGGGTCATGTGATCTCTAACTGTCCAAGAGCAATCCCTCTTCCAGGACCTTTAGCTTGCATTTATGACAACAAAGGTCCTGGAAGGGAGATTGGTGAAGGACAGTAAGGATAATTTACATATCTTATATTTTGCGACACTGTGTGCTCACTGTGACTGGCTGCCATAGACCTCCATGTGCGGATATATCACCCTCTCCCCCATACGGTCGTGTGCATGGGGCCTAAGTCTATATTGGGAAACAGAAAGAAGGTATCCGTAGCTCAAGTACTGTTAACCAAACTGATCAACAATGTTTTAAGGTGCACAGAAGTTATT
Source organism: Engystomops pustulosus (assembly GCF_040894005.1). Classification (NCBI taxonomy): domain Eukaryota; kingdom Metazoa; phylum Chordata; class Amphibia; order Anura; family Leptodactylidae; genus Engystomops; species Engystomops pustulosus. The sequence goes on along the minus strand of NC_092417.1, from coordinate 143,235,165 downwards.
AGGGGTTGGTTATTTCCCTAGTAAGTTTGATCAGATACCAGTCCTATCTAAGTATCAATTTTTGTAGTCCGTTTTGTATTTTGTCTTCTTAGTTTTATCTGATTTTCACAGATTTGAACTACTCCCTTGAAACAGTTGCATTAGTTCTGTCCAATGTAGACTAGGACTGCACTCGTACGAGAAAATCATATGTGTGCAACTGGTCTAAGCGAAAGTCTTTCCCTTTTAACAGTCCTGCTGCTACTAACTACATACACAAAGGCATGGTAAGGGCTGTTACTGATAGGGATTTTTTATGCAGGGCCCCAACAGCCCTCTTGACATGTGTCTTAGTCTTTATGTTCAATCATGAAAGGGGATTTTTTATGCAGGGCCCCAACAGCCCTCTTGACGTGTGTCTTAGTCTTTATGTTCAATCATGAAAGGGTTAATTAGGACTCACCTTACAAAAGTCAAGAGGGCTGTTGGGGCACTGCATAAAAAATCCCTATCAGTTACCCAATACCGTCTGTAGCTTTGCCTTTCTGCCTTTCTTTTAAGGGGAAAGCTTCTTTGCAGCCACCTTTCATATTGACTTTAGGCTCCAGCGACAAGATTATATCCATGTTCCTTTTATCCAGGAATGTCCATATCCTGGGGTCACATTGGATCGAGTCTCTGGGATAATCTCATGTCACATTCCCTAGCAGCCCCAGACACCCCAACCTGATTAGCATCATTATCAGCCTAGCCTCGGGAGGGGACTGCGTACAAGGAGGGAATGATTACTTCCTAATCTTTAATTATCCACTTTCTAATGTACAGACACATCAAAGGCAAGGGGTGGGAGGGGGGGGGAGGGAGCAGGGAGCGAGAGAGAGGAAATATTAAACTAGAAAGAAAGGGGCTGCAATCTCACTGAGGGAAACTGATGAAATGAGGAGAGGGGTAATGTGAATTTAGGGAGAAGCATAATGATGAATAAGTATGTGTAAATGTTAATGTGTTTCTTCACTTGAAGGGAGTCTACCAACTGTTTTGACCATACAAAGTTGCGTATTTGTCCTGGAGATCTGTATAACCATCCCTTTGTGTGTACTTTAGTAGCAGCATCAATGTGGAAAATGCATTTATACTCCAGCATTGTAGCAGGACTTTGTTCACTGTTGTGTGAGATCTTACAGCACAGCCGTCCCCTCTGTGTAAGAGAAGCATCAGGATTCTGGTTAAATATTACAGATGTGGTAGGGGCTAGGGAGTAGTCTAATGCAGAGACTCTGCTGATGTGAAGTCCAGCTACAATCCTGGAATATTAATGCATTTTAATGCATATACCTCTGGACAGGGGCCTTGACCTGTCCAGAGGTATATGGCACCTGATCACGGTGCGGTGAGAACGCCGTATCTCATCACACCATGACCTTGCCGGTTGGCTTTCTATGTAGAGGGGAGGAATGAGGAGCATTAACCCCTTCTCCACACGGCCATGTGCTACGCCCAGGATGCGGCTTAGGTGAGCACATGGCCTTTGCAAGGAGCCTTAAATTCAGGTGTCATTCTACAGGATTGTACGGCGGATGTTGAAGGTACTTCTTCACAAGAAGATTGCCCCCAGCAGCAGCTGGTGTTTGGCACTGTTATCACAGCTGAGCACCGGCACTAGCACACAGGATTGGAATAGCTCCAGTCCTGGGTGTTTATCCTCTTAGGCACCGTGGACAAACACAGAATGCGGCGTCTAAGTGACTACAGAGGGAGGGGGCTCCCAATGTCTTCATCATCACCCCACAGCAGCCACCGTGGATCGCCGATGACATTACACGGCAGCTGAAGGTCCATTGAAGGATCCAAGGTCTCCCTGCAGAACGCTTCTACATGAGTAGTGCAGTGTATTGTATAAGACCATAGCACGCGAGTGTCACCTTGTGGGACAAAGTGATTACATACTGTTAAGAAAAGAAAGTTTATGTAGAAAATAAAGGTTCTAGCTGATAGAAGGCATTGACAATGAGAAATAGCTTGGTCATTAATGTGAAAAACACATCTGGTAGTAAGGGGTTATCTCTCTATATTTCCCCTGTATTTTAGGTTAATCACCAGCGGCTTTTATCAATGTGGATGCCCCGTTTGATTCCAAAATGTCAAACACCCTCAAGTCTCCCAACGTTTTGTTGCTTAAAAATCTGCGTATTTTACCACACTTAAATGACCAGGCAGACTTTGCCCAAAACACGTTTACCTCTCCTGGCATGATTTACTACAATTCAGGAGCAAATGTCTTTAACCTGGAAATTGACAAATGGGTTCCCCTACACAGCCTGAAATTGTCAGTAGGTGTTGATATTTGTAGGGATATGGATTTTAGAAAAGTACACCTTTACACCGCAAGGCAGGCTGTGCACGAACGTGTGGAGTCCATCTTAACAGAGCCGAATGTTGGTCTGTTCTCGCAGACTGCATACATTGTACTGGACGGGAGTCCTTGCGTCATATGAAATTATAATGCGAGAACTCCCTGCCTGCGAACCGAACTGCTGCGGTGGTACTTGTACAGTTCTTACAGTGTCAGCGCTTCAGTTTGGTCAGCAGACTGGGAGTCCTTTCATCATAAGTATGATGCAAGGACTCACATTCTATGCAATATATACAGTCCATGGGATCAGGCTAACATACGGGTCCATTTCCATGAGCTGCGCACGTTTGTGTGCAGGAAGCCTTAAACCCTTAGTGCTGTCAAGATCTAGGTAATATGTGTCTGTTCTTATCTATGATGTCATTATTGTTATCTTCAGTCAGAATTTGATTAGCACGGCACTAATGGATGTCCCCTGAGCTGTGTTCCTGATAATATTTCAAAGTCTTTACATTGGAATCAGTGTCGGATTGGGTCACCTTTGCCTATAATTATGAAGCAATGAATCCTTCATCTTATACTGCACCATAAGACGGCAAACTGATAATTATTACTACTTATTTATAGAGCACATTAATTCCATGGTGCTGTACAATCAGTAAGGGGTTCACATACATTACATTAAGCTGAGAACAAAGGAAAGTACAAAAGACACAAGACTGTGTCTTGTGAGGCAGCAGAGCAGTGCAGTCATTGGGCCACCTTTAACATGGGGCGTGCAATACAATTCTATCGGACTTGCATGATAAATCTGGCGCCGGAGCGCCTACTTATTTGTGTCGCATGATGCCTAGTGCAGTTGTGCCACAAAAGGGTTGCATGTGACACAATTGTGGTGCGGACACTTCTTAAATACCTGTGCGAGCAGTTTGACTAGAAAGAACGTGCAAAGTCAGACAGAAAACTGGCGCAGGGGCTTTAGTAAATGTGCCCCGATGTGTGCTGTAGGTGATCCTGAACTGGTGGGTTTTCAGGTTAGGGACAGTCTGGCACATTTTATATGGAGAAGACATGTTGTGGGCAGCTTTGGAAGCCATGGATAGTATTTTAAACTAAATTTGTTGTCAAAAAGAAGTTAGTGGAGAGAGTGGCAGAAACACTTAACACTTAAACCACGAGGGCCGGCCTATGGTAAATGACCCCAGATCGGCGATGCCAAGGGATGTAGCTGGAGAGAATACAGAATGCAGTATCAGAGGAGGACAGAGGAGTAATGTCGTTTGTCCTTGGATGACAGCAGGCCATGATTTTTAGTAAACTGGTGACTATCCCTATAGTAGCTGCAATATTGGTTGTTATCTATTGTTCCCATGAACCGTTATAGGGGGGCAGAGACAAGAATCATTTAATATTTCATAACTATAATGATTTTGTATTATTAGCTTTGTGTCTTGCTATGAGTGTGGCACTACAATGGTACTGCAGCAATCATGCCAACAACTGTCTCATTTTCATGTAACTCCCGTCATGGTCTTTGACAGTCCGATCTATTCTTATCCTCTTACTTGGAATAAAATAATAGGCGGTAGAAAATCTCACATATATTGAACTTGTGATTTAAGTAGTGGTACCGCAGGTAGCACAAGTGGTGGCACATCACCCTCCGTGTCAGGTGCCAATCAGGCGTCACTCCCATTTGATTGCTGGTTGTATGTAGGCTGCAGGCAGAATGATATATGCCAACCTAATAACAGGCGTGTGTACGTGTTCCTTCATTGTATGGGTATCCACAGGACGGCTATTATACAGAAGATTACATGGTTCTATCCCCAAGCTATTCTGGTCCCTCTCTCCTCACACTTGCTCCATACCAGGATTGCAATTCGGAAGTGGGTGTACCCATTTGTATTAAGAAACGGATTTCCTGTTACCACGGAAACAAAGGGTCCTGACTGACCCCGCAGTAAATAGGTTGGAAGGCAGGTACTCGCTGATGTATTGACTGATATACCTGTCTATCCAGATTCAGGGCTTCTAATTTCATAGAAAACATTAAGAGCCCATCATTATGAGCCGTCCAGCAAATGACAAACAGATATGTACAAACACAATGTAATACAGCGACTATAAAAACTATATTTCAATAAGAACTTAATAATAAGTTTGGGGGTGGGTTCGCAGTTCAGCAGGGGGGGAAAGGGATTTGCAGTTCGGGCCTTACGGGCCCGGTTGCACCCTCTGCGATCGTTATGCCCCTGGCACACGTATGCGATTGTGCCAAGGCCTGCCCCCTTGCGCTAGAGTTGTGTCGGTAAATGCAGCTCTAGCACCACATGTGATTGTATTTGGAAAACTTGAGTCATGCACCTCCTCCTCAAGTCCTGCCATAAGGATGGCAAAGTCTATCACTTGTGAGTATAAGGCCCAATTCACACCTGAGCCTGGGCTTTCCATTTCCTCTTTATTTAAGCTGAGCGTTACAGAAACTAAAAACAGAAGGTGAACGGAAGATCATTTGTTTACTGTCCGTTCCTCGTAGACTTTAATGGATCTTCCTTTATGCATCCGTTATTAACCCCTTAATGACGAGGCCTGAAAAGGCTGTAAAAACTAGGCATTTTTAGCAATAAAACGTAGTGGTTTAAGGGCCATAACTCCACTTTTTTGTACACTACCTTAGAAATTTTTGCTGTGTAGTTTTTTGTGACACAAAGGGCTGCTAAAATATAAACAAATGTTTACATTATTTTTTTCTTTTTAGTTTTATTTGGGGATAAAGTTGCAAAAAATGGGAAAAGGGCTTTTTTGTATAATAAGTTTTTTTTTCCTTAACCCCTTCACGCTCCGTGGCGGATATATCAGTCACGGAGCTATGAAGGGTGTATGAAGAAGGCTCACGGGCTGAGCCTTCTTGATACAGAGATGGGCTTTGCTTGCACCGATCGCGGGTGTTAACCTTTTCTATGCCGCCGGCACTGTAAGCATGGCAGCGCATGGGCGCCTCCAACTTACCTCCGACCGCCGCTCCCCCAAACGTCATCGGGGGGCGGCGATCGGTTGCCATGGTACCCTCGGGTCTTCGTTTGACCCGAGGCTACATGGCTTCTGCCTATTCATTACAATGAGCCTGTGGCTGAAATGCCATATACTGCAATACAGTTGTATTGCAGTATATGGTAGGAGCGATCTGACCATCTAGGGTTAATGTACCCTAGATGGTCTAAGAAATAGTGAAAAAAAAAGTTTAAAAAATGTGAAAAATTAATAAAATATTAATAGTTCAAATCACCCCCCTTTCCCTAGAACTGATATAAAACATAATAAACAGTAAAAATCACAGACACATTAGGTATCGCCGCATCCCAAAATGCCCGATCTATCAAAATATAAAAAACGGTTACAGCCTGCGGTGACCTCCAAGATGGGAAATGGCGCCCAAACATTTACATAAAAAATGTAAAAAAAAATTATCAAAATGTCGCACAGACCTCAAAATGGTAGCAATGAAAATGTCGGCACATTTTGCAAAAAATGACACCTCTCCCAGCTCCGTGCACCAAAGTATGAAAAAGTTATTAGCGCCAGAAGATGGCAATTTTTTTTTCTTTTTTGTACACATTAGTTTAATTTTTGAAAATGTATTAAAACGCCATAAAACCTGTATAAATTTGGTATCACCGCGATCATACCGAAGCAAAGAATAAAATAGAGGTGTTATTTGAAGCAAAGAGTGAAAGTCGTAAAAACTGAGCCCACAAGAACGTAACGCATGTGCAGGTTTTTTAAAATTTTTCCACATTTGGAATTTTTTTCCAGCTTCCCACTAGATGGCAGGGAATAATAAATAACATCACAGGAAAGTAAAATTTTTTACGCACAAAATAAGCCGTCACACACCTCTGTACACGGAAAAATGAAAAAGTTATGGATTTTTGAAGATGGAGAGCGAGAAATGAGCGGAAATAGCTTGCGTCCTTAAGGGGTTAATATTCAAAATAACTTAAAATTCCCATTGCAAAAGAATTAATAAAGTGCATTTCTATAAAATTATTTATATTTTTGAAAGTGTGTGTGTGTGTGTGTTTTTTTTTTACTTTACATGTTCTCTAAAAGAAAGAACCCTGGGGGACATTTTTAAAATTTTAATTTTTTTTCCTTAAAGCTTTCCACTTTAACTGGGGAATTCATAACTTCTTGTTGGACTGTGGTGCACTATAGTCTAGGACAGTGGTGGCAAACCTATGGCATGGGTGCCATTACTTATCCAGGCGATTCTTCCTGCTCAGGGGATCCTGGAGGGAAACTACAATGATAACCCTAATTTCTTGGCCTCCTTTTTACTGTGTCGATGTCCTCAGGACAACGATACGATTGAAAGTTATGAACAGGGAGCAATACATTACTGTTTAAATTGCCATGTTGGTACTTTTGATAAATACCTGGGTTTTAGGTGTAGTTTGGGCACTCTGGGGCACATTTACTTACCCGTCCTGTTGACACCGCCGATCCGGAATGTCCGAGGAAGATTCGGGTCTACCGCGATTCACTAAGATCGTACGTCCAATTTCCTGCATGTGTCTCTTCCTCCGCTGAGGTCCGCCAGAGTTCACCTTCTTCTTCCCGAAGAAGGCGACACAATTTGCTTTTTAAATTCTGCGGTTTGTCCAAATCAGTCGGGTTGTCCGACGTCCACTCCCCACGATTTGTGTCGCATGCAAGCCGGCGCCGCTGCGCCACAATCCGATCGCGTGCACTAAAAACCCGAGGCAATTCAGGCAAAATCTGAAACAAAAATCTCGAAACCCGACAAAAAATGCGGCATTCGGACCCTTAGTAAATGTGCCCCTGTGTCTCTAAAAGGTTCCCCATCGGTGGCTAGGATTAACGTAAGTAACACTAATAACACATTTAACCTGGACTGCCATCTATAGGGTTAATTCACATGCCACCGTCAAATCATGTTTATTTTGCCAGGACTTACGTAAAAAGGGCGAAAACCTGCACTCTGATATATTTCCCTCGCACTCTGAGACAAATGCATCAGACCCACTAGTAAATTTGATGCTATTTTCTACACTTTCCTCCTTTTCCCTTTGTTTCACAGAACTTTGCTATAACTTTAATGACTGACTGTGCATAAATAATCATGTGTAGCCCATGTTCTATATATGAAGCTGCCTCTAAGCAGGGCTCTGTTCTAGAAATGTATGCTAGAAGTGTGTCTATATGTCAAAGTGATAAATTGCTAGTACAGTCTCCCTCTAGAGGGTTGTACTTTGCTGTCCAAGTGACAATAAGGAGATGTACGGTATATATATGTATATATATATATATATATATATATATATATATATATATATATACTGAAAAAAGTTTTTTGAACTATAACATAGATAACAATTCTATGATTAATTTGATATTATTAATAAGAAGCAGCAACACTCATATCAGGTTCAAATCACAATTTAAACACAGCATGTGAACACGGCCTTACACTTTCATTCCCTTCTATTCCTTGGTTGAACTTGATGGACATGTGTCTAATTTCAACCGTACAAACTATCAAACTATTAGGTGAGCTGAACAGTTATTTTGGTGTAGAAATCGGGGGGCGTGGCCGAACGAAAACCCGACGGATTCGGAAAAACCGCCGCATTTTAAAAAAAAATTGTGTTGCGAAAATTTCACTCACCTTCATCCAGGATAGGCCGGTGTATTTCGAGGCATTCCAGCGGACTTCAGCGCAGCAGCGCCACCTGGTGGACGGCGGAGGAACTACCATCATAAATCCCGGCCGGACCCGAATCCAGCGCAAAGAACGCGCCGCTGGATCGCGAATGGGCCGGGTAAGTAAATCTGCCCCAATGTGCGTGAAATGGACTCAGGACTGAGCTCTATCTTTTCTATGGCAATTGATTAGTGAAAAACGCATTGCACTTGCATTGCACTTGCAAGTGTCTCAGAGTGCAATGCGTTTTTGATGCATCTCCATAGACCTGTATGGTGCGTTTTTCACGAGCGTGACTTGCAAAAGTAGAGCATGTCGAGATTTAAACGCGCATTAAAAAAAATGCGCGTGTGTGCGTGAAAACGAATGCAAGTCTGAAAAGACCCATTGATTACAATGGGCCAGAGTGCAATGCAAGTTCTGCACGTCAAAAGCACGCACAGAAAACGCATGTGAAAGGGGCCTAAGAGGTCGGAATCTTTTAGTAATTCCAACACGTTTGCCCAGTGCACCATTTATACCATTGCACAACGTGGCAATTTTAAAGGGGTTGTCCAAGGGTATACAGAAACCCTTGGGTGGCCGGGAAGTGGCAGGTTAAAAAAAAAATAAACATGTACCTACCTCTGCGGTCCCTCCCAGCATCCTGCGGTGCCATCTCTCTGGTCTGTGTCCGATGTAAACAATCAGGAGCACGGAAGCTGGGCAGCATTCAGCTTCTGGCTGGCGGAGGTGGCTGGCCACACCAACCCGTCCCCATTCCCAGCAGTGTATAAGGCGGGACGGGTGGGCGTGGTCGGCCAACCCGGCCCGCCGTTAGCTGAAAGCAGCGCGGCTTCCATGTCCCTGTTTGTTTAACTGGGGAACATACTGGAGAGATGGCATTGCAGGACAAGGGGAGGGATATGTTTATTTTTTTAAACCCCCTCTCCTGGCCATTATACCTTTGGGCAACCCCTTTAATACATCGCCCAGTACTCACTGATTCTGGTTGGATTGGTCCTATTTTCCTCTTAAGGGATCCAAAGGTTAAGCAAGAACAGGTAAAAATGAATTATACAATGCTTGATCCTATGTTGACCTGGGTATAGTAGCCACCAGAGATATCTGCCAGTGGTTTACTCTTCTATTCCCACTAAGGACACATTTATCCTCGCCTGTACCAAGAATGTTTTTTTTTGGCTTCTATTAAAGGTAAATCAACAACTTTACAAGGTCAGAAGTTGGACAATCACCCATATTATATAACAACCAGCACTAAGAATGACATGAGATAGCAGGATACAGACACTCTCAATTGGGTGCAATTTTCTATTATATCACCAATATATGCTGTGGTGTTGTACAGAGATTGCTGCCTCTCACATCCCAGTCTATAATCCCTATACTTAACAAGTATGAGGGACACTTCCATAGGAACACCAGTTGACCAATAGGGGAAATACTACATTTTAGTTTAGTTTCACTGAAATGTGCTTACTTTGTCCAGAACATTTAGTTTCTATGCTAAAGACATTAAGGACCATGGTACCTAGATTGTTATCTTTTATTATTTCCCCTTTTCATGGCTGTGGAAGCCAATGAGTTAAAAAAATGACACCTGCCTTTCACACCATTTGGTACCATCTGCTCCCTATCCCAAAACCATTAAACTTGACTGCTATATTGGACATCTGCTGCCTCGCCTCCCATCCTGAGCCCACACAAAGCCGGGCTGTCACCTTCACCCTTTGTCTGATCGCTCTAGGCATGTAACACCAATTTTGTTAAGGATAGATGGTACACAATCCAGAGCAATGTCCCTGTGATTAGGGGGCCATTCCTAAAATTTACTTTTAAAAGGATGGATTTCATAGAAAGACAATATGACAATATAAAAAGGACAATTTGTATCAGGAGGACAAACAAACAGCATCACAGGGAACATTTCCTTTTTTGTGTGTCAATCGAGTTCTGTGACAATTCTGATCTTCTATGATATGTTACATGACCACCTTCCCATATGAAGAACTTTCCCTTTATTCAACATGGCGGCGTTCAAGATAGAGGCTGTGCTCCGGACGTAACCCATACACTGCCCATGACTTGCTGGGGCATTCAGATATGTCATTTCCCTATAATTTCTAAAATAAAAGGGTGTCCTGTTACATTTGACTCACCGCGATTCTACTTTATTTTTATCTTTCCTCCGTCCTTGTCTTTTTGGGGGTTTTGGTGATACTTGGCAAAGATGTGATGTATGTATGCAATCAATTCCTCATTCATATGCCCCGAAATAAATGCACTCAGGATTCTTAAAGGGATTGGCCACTCATGTTTTTTTTGTAATGTGTGTGTAAGTGTAGGGAGCAGGATGTGAGGTAATTTACCAATGAACATCTATAAATAGTTCTACTCCACTTTCTGTGAAGAAAGTCCATTCCTGTCCATAAAATGGCCACAGATGGAGGGTCATGTCATCTCTATCTGTCCATGAACAATTGCTCTGCCAGGTCATTATTTTTATATTCATGAATACTATGACAAGGTCCTGGCAGGGTGATTGCTCATGGGCAGTTAGAGGTCACATGACCCTCCATCTGTGGGCATTATCAGCCAATCTTTAGGTGATGAGGTAAAAGACAGAAGGTTTCACTTTACATATCAAGAAAATGGTTCAGAACATTTATTAGATAAATATAAACATATGTAAATGACCTAATATCGTGCTCCCTACACTTAAAAACATACATCACGAAAACGAAAAACATAAAATAAAGTGGCCACCCAATATTCAGGATTGTCATGGATTAGAATCTGCATGAAAACAAATGAAGACAAAGCCGAGATGATGACGATGTCACTAACGGATGTGTAGACCTCAGAAGCAGATTTCAAAGATTCATCCTCATAAATTTTGTTTCTGACTCACTGAAATATCCTTGTCAAATCCAACGTATGTGAACACAGCCGGAGGGCAGTTTCAGATCTCTAAGAAAGGTCCATAAATCTCAATAATGAAATTTATAGTTATCAAAGAAAATGTCGTATAATCATGATTACAGTTCAGCGCTGCTGTTGCGTGATTGTGCTGTAAATCAGATTCCTGGATTCACTACAATGGGGCAGATTTACTTACTCGGTCCATTCGCGATCCAGCGGCGCCTTCTCTGCGGTGGATTCGGGTCCGGCCGGGATTCACTAAGGTAGTTCCTCCGCCGTCCACCAGGTGGCGCTGCTGCGCTGAAAAGCATCCGAATGCCCTGAAATTCACAGAGCCGGACCAAGTGAAGGCAAGCGCGTCCCAAGCGACACATTTTCCGTTTTTAAATGCTGCGGTTTTTCCGAATACGTCGGGTTTTCGTTCGGCCACGCCCCCGATTTCCGTTGCGCGCATGCCGGCGCCGATGCGCCCCAATCCGATCGCGTGCGCCGAAAACTCGGAGCAATTCAGGGGAAATCGGCGCAAATCGGAAATATTCGGGTAACACGTCGGGAAAACGCGAATCGGGCCCTTAGTAAATGACCCCCAATGAGTACAGTACAGGAGATCCAGAGATGGGTCTTAAAAACTTCCATTTAAGGGACTGGGAGACAATATTTGGGGTACCACTATTTATGGTCTTTAATGTGAAAGGTTTTCTGTTGAAGGCTTATAATTAGATGTGTCAGTTACAGTGTCTTGCAAAAGTTTTCAGCCCCTTGAACTTTTCTACTTTTTGTCACATTTCAGGCTTCAAACATAAAGATATAAAATTGTACATTTTTTGGTGAAGAATCAACAACAAGTGGGACGTAATTGTGAATGGGAATGAAATGTGTTGGATATTTTACACTTTTGTAATAAATAATAAACTGAAAAGTGGGGCATGCAATATTATTCAGCCCCTTTACTTTCAGTGCAGGAAACTCCCCCCAGAAGGTCAGTCAGGATCTCTAAATGATCCAATATTGTCCTAATGTCCTGATGATGAGAAATATAATCCCCATGTGTGTAATCCAGTCCCCATATAAATCCACCTGCTCTGTGATAGTCTCAGGGTTCTGCATCATGAAGACCAAGGAAAGCACCAGGCAGGTCTGTGATACTGTTGTGGTGCCAGATTTGGAGACAAAAAGATTTCACAAATTTTAAACATCCCAATGAGCCTGTGCAAGCAATCATATTGATGGAAGGAGTATCAGACCACGGCAAATCTACCAAGACACTTCAGGTCCTCTATACTGTTATCTCAAACAAGGACAAGATGAACAAAAAGAAAACAACAGAGGACGGCGCCTCGGGTGATATCGTTTGGTGGTCCGATAAGGATGTAGAAAAGAGATCAGGGGTGCTCACCTGCTTGGTTCTTGAAATAAAGCTAGTAAGATGGAAATAGTCAGTCAGGACTCAGTCAGGACTCCTTTGTAGCCAATTAGATGACAAAAAGATGACGGAAAAAGGTCCTCTAGGCTAAGTGTATTTGTAGGGAGTATTAATGTTAAAGCAGCTCCCACAGCCTTGGTACCCAGGAGCACCACTAGGGGTCCGGTATGCCATTAACCCGTGAATGGAAACCCGTGAATGGCTGTGTGCCAATGCGCATGCACGGACAGCCGGCTCCGGTGATTTGTCAATGCGCATGCGTGGTCAGCTGACCCAGACACTATTCATGGTTTTATTTAGTTTGTATTCTTACAAGATCATTAAAAAATTGTTTGTAATTTTGGCTAAAATTGTTGTATTTGAATTTTTGGGTAGTACACGGTTAGCGCCCCACGATAGCCCTGTTGTTTTTTCCTCCTCATCAATATCTCAAGCAAGGAGAAGACTGATCAGAGATGCAGCAGAGAGGCCTATGATCGCTCTGGATGAACTGCAGAGATCTACAGCTGAGGTGGGAGAGTCTGTCCATAGGACAACAATCAGTCATACACTGCACAAATCTGGTCAGTATGGAAGAGTGGCAAAAAGCCATTTCTCAAACATATCCATAAAATGTCTTGTTTAAAGTTTTCCACAAGCCACCTGGGAGACACCAAACCTGTGGAAGAAGGTGCTCTGGTCAGATGAAACCATGGAAGATGGTTGGAGCCAAATACAGGACCATTTTGGAAGAAAACCTCCTGGAGTCAGCAAAAAACCTGAGACCAGGACAGAGATTTATCTTCCAACAAGACAATGATCCCAAACATAGAGCAAAATCGACAAAGGAAGGTCCACAAATAAATGTTTCCAGGTGTTAGAATGGCCAAGTCACAGTCCAGACCTGAATCCAATCAAAAATCTGTGGAAAGAGCTAAAAAATTGCTGTTCACAAACGTTCTCCATCCAACCTCACTGAGCTGCCTCAGAATGAGCAAGAATTTCAGTCTCACGATGTGCAAAACTGATAGAGACCTGATACCCCAAGTGACTTGCAGCTGTAATCGCAACAAAAGGTGTGATTGCTAAGTGGGCTGAATAATATTGCATTTAAACTCTATTAACATCCTGAGGACAGCAATATGATTGAAAGATGTAAGTTATTGCTGTGTTGGACCTTTCTGATAAATAAGTGGGTTTTGGTTGTAGTTTGGACACTATGGGGAACATTTACTTACTCATCCCGTTGACGCCGCCGATCCGGAATGTCCGACGAGGAGCCGGAGCTGCTGCGATTCAATAAGATCGTGCGTCCAATTTCCTGCACGTGTCGCTTCCCCCGCTGAAGTCCGCCGGAGTTCACCTTCTTCTTCCCGGTGCATGTAAGTGCTGATCTTGCGACACAATTTGGTTTTTAAATTCCGCGGTTTGTCCGAATCCATTGGGTTGTCCGACATCCACGCCCCCCGATTTGTGTCGCATGCAAGCCGGTGCCGATGCGCCACAATCCGATCACGTGCGCCAAAAACCTGGGGCAATTCAGGGCACATCACGAAAAAAATCACAAAACCCGGCGGAAATTCGTCCAACGGACTCTTAGGCTATATTCACACTGCCGTTGCCCGCCCGTACCGTACCGTAGCGGGCAACGGCAGTGTACGGGGAGAGGAGGAGGAGGAGAGCGCAGCTCACCCCCGCCCCTCTCCATAGCAACCTATGGCGCACGGCGCCGTATTACGGGAAAAGATAGGACAGGTCCTATCTTTTTCCCGTGTACGGAACGGTACGGTGCCGCACGTGTGCGGCACCGTACCGCTCCCGTAGGGTGCCGTGCGCCCATAGAAGTGTATGGGGGACGTATATCGGCCGTATATACGTCGGCCGTATATACGTCCCCCATACGTTAGTGTGAATGTAGCCTTAGTAAATGTGCCCCTTAGTCTCTGCAAGGTTCCCATCATTACTGTAGGGGAAGGTGTTTCTATGACTATGAGCTTCAAAGGATTGGGTTTGGGCATTTTCATTATGGATGCTGTAATGCAGCCTGTTAATGTGTACCTTAGGATAACTGATGCCCATGCTGAGATGGTTAAGCAACCTACCAGTGGGCATGGACTGCTGGCATTACCGGTGGAATGATTGTTTTCCTGCTAAATCAAGTGACTGTTAATAGTGAGTAAAGGTGCAGACATACATGCGCTAAGCATTTATTCACACATGGCAGGAGTGTTTGATAAGCTGTTGATTCAACTTTTGCAATTTTGGACACAAAAGTGTATTTTAGTAACATGATAGTGGATATTATTTAAGCAAATAAGGTAAAACATTGAGATTCCAAAGTCACCATTTACACTGAAATTGACATTAGCTGGGGATTTTAACTTCATGTAGAATTTAATGTGACTCTATTCCCTTGCAAACAAGGAGACGTCCTTTGTATAATCCACATCTGATTCCGGATGAATAAGCAGACCCACTGTGGAATATACATCCGTCCTCTTTTGCATGAGTACAAGTAATGATACAGTTCTTATCTACTTTCTGGAGTGCCTAGATATAAGAGCTATTTATGTAACTGCAAACCTTAGTTTTTGGATTTGGTACCTGAACAATGCTAAATTTGTACCAAATTTTCAAACCAATGAATAGATTCGCTCATTTCTAATTAATAACAAGAGATAGCTAACCAAAGCTTTAACGTAATACCCAAGTCATAATCAAGCCTCCTACTAGAAAGAGGTCATCTAGTAGATATAAGCGCAGCTTCTTTCTTGTAGATTACAGTAATTTGCATTTTTCCTCTAAAGTTTCTACTGCCTCTCCCTTAAGAGAATGAGTGAGATTCCAATCAGACAGTAGCTACCATGGAGTGAATGGGTTAATGTATACGCTTCACATACTCCTATGACCTATGTCAGCTCCCATACTGATGTTCTGCTTTGGTTAAACAACATATGATGTTTGATGCCATGATGTCCAACTAGGATGGCCTGTGTCTGGTCTCCCATCTGTTCCTACCAGGGGAGCCATTAAGCAGCAGTGTCAGTGCTGATGTGTTAGCACCCTACATTCATGTTACTGCCAAGGATGATTACTGTCAGCAGAGCACCATACTGCATCCCAATAGGCACTTCTACCATCTGTGGACTACTACCAATCATCACTCTGAAGGCCCATATAAACAAGTGAACCGGTGTGCCTGATAATAGCAATCATCTGACTGTGTGGATGAGAAAAGTGATCAATCAGGGCAGATAAAAATGTAATTTATCATGTACCGGCCTCTCTCCCAAGGCCTGAAGGGAGGCCAGACGAGTATACATGAATATGTGACAACACAAGCTTCAAGGGCTTTTTTTGTATTTGTGATATTGATGACCCATCCTTTTATTTGGTATCTTTGCTTTAGAATTACTCAGTACAGAATTACTGAAATGATATAACTGGAGGGTAGATCGTTGTCCTTGGTCTTTCAATGGGGCCAATGAACTTTAATCTACATCTTTAGTTTTGCATAATTAACATCTACAGTATCAGGCGGGGTAAAACCCTATTAGATCACAGTGGGTATTATTTCAGATCTTTCAGAAATTACCTTCATCAACACAGACTCACTAAGCTTCTCCCGGTTGACGATTTTGATGGCTACTTTTTGACACGTAACGCAGTGGACCCCAAGTTTCACCAGACCTGTAAGTGAGATAGAAATATACATAAATACGGGTTCAAATTTGTGGTTATTTAAATGAAATAACAATATTCAAATGATATACTCAAGATTCCAAAAGGTAAGTGGTAGTAGCCTTACTTTATGTTAGAGCCTATGGACATCCTTGACTGGTACCGGTGATAGCCAAGACATTTAGAGTAAGAGTGACCATCTCATACAAATGCTCTACCCATTCTAGGCACAATCACCTGCCAGAGGAGATTAAGATACACACACATACATATTATCTATCCATATATATATATATATATATATATATATATATATATATATATATACACACACACTAGCTGTAAATCCTGGTGTTGCCCTTGATAGTAAATAACTGCTCTTAGCTATAACAAAATAGAATGGGTTAACAAAAAATATTTTCTATCTGTTTCTCTCTCCGACTGTCTCTGACCGTCTCCGACTTTCTCCGTCTCTCTCTCACTGTCACTTTATTTGTCTCTGATCGTCTTCATCTTTGACTGTCACTTTGTCTATGGGGAGATTTATTAGATGTGTCTGAGAGCAGAAGTGTTCTAGTTGCTCACAGCAACCAATCAGTTTCATTTTCTCGCAGTTTATAAAGTTACAGCTGAGCTCTTATTGGTTTCCATGGGCAACTGGAACAGTTTTACCTCAGGTATTTCTGATAAATCTCCCCCTATCTCTGTATCCCTATCCATTTTACCTCATTGCCCATAGTAACCAATCAAAGCTGAGAGCTCATATTAATGACCTGTGGCAGAATAGCAACCAATCACGTCTCATCTTCTAACTGCCACAGCAGCAGACAATGGTTCCAGTATATGGTGGTGAATAAGTGTATTTTGGAAAGCATGGGGTAAAAATTTTGACTAAAAACCTAGTTTATGACATTCCCTGAGTCACAGAGAGCGGTTGTGCAAAATTTGGTGATCTGATTTAGGAAAATCTGCGATGGTGCAGATTCCTTTAGTGGACATACGTATACATACCCACACATACACTCAGCTTTATATATTTATTAGATATGCTCATCAGAACTCACAAGTGTACCTATAATGATAGAGAGTAATCTGATCTTGGTATTATGAAGCTAGTAGCTGCAGGCATTTATTTACCTAGGGTCACCGGTGAGGGATAGCTCTCCTCAATATTCTTGGCTTTTATAACATATTAAACGTCTAGATCGTTATCCATCGGTCGGAATGTTGTTTCCGCATCTCAGTCAATATCTGTCTAAATGACCTATGGGTTAACCAAGGTAATTCAGATTTGCTTGAATGAAGAAATAAATGTAAAGAATGGCCTCTCACATACCTCCGAGGATGAGAGCTGACAAACCCATTAACTTGGTTCAATAGGGAGTTATATTATAAATATATATATAAAATGTACACCCTATGCAGTATACACATGCACCCACGGGCACAAGAAATAGAGTCATGGTAGCACTAATTGGCATGATTTCTTATAATGAAGACTCCAGGGATGGTGTTGGTTGGGGGCTGGAGGGAGTGGCGGAAGCTGTGTGTGGGAGGGGGTCCCATATCGCACTCTTTGAAGTTAGTCACAGGCGGCAGGACAGAAAGTGCTCCTGGGAAAGGAGTAAAGAGAAAGTAGGCCATGGAAAATGAAAAAGGAAGAGCAGCATAGAAGGATAAGATGGAAGCAGAAAATACAGGAAGGCCTTTGTAGTGAGAAGGTGACTAGTGTTAGAGAAAATGGTCACCGTGGAGGTGAAAGGTGAAGATAGATCCAAACATTAATATCCATCATGCAGATATCAAAGTATGGGATCACTAAGGAGAAAATGAAGGATCTAAAACCTGCCGCAGGCATACAACCATATCCCGGTTGAGTCTACCAATTAATAGATATTACTATATGTACTAGAGATTCCCCAGAACAAGAGACACAGTGATGATTATAGTATTTATAAGGCCAGAAAAGAAGGCTCCACTGCTTCTTTGATGGCTTCTCCTGCCTTGTAGTAGATGAAGGAAACGATAGGCCGGCCCTGCATTTGTGATGATTCACAAGCGATGGGGGGTTAATGCGGTAGAAAATACTGATCATTCTGTGTGTGATGCTCTCTCCTCCAGATGAAGGAGGAATCATGTTCCTGGCACTCCGAAGATGTCCCCTACAATCACCTGACTTGTCCCCACAGCTGTGAAGATGTAAGAGGCAGCACATACACAAAAGGGGGCAGCTGAGGTGATGGTGTATAACATGGCAACCACAGAGACGCTGGGCCCCCTATGGCGTGCCAAAGCAAGAGCCAAAGCCCGGAATACCTGCCCATCCTATTAAAGGAACATATGCTCACAGCTAGATAACAAATGCTGTCTTATTACCAGGAATTTCCAGTAGAAGCGTAGCCAATAATGATCCTTCGCAAGGACGTGTTAAAAAGAGGTCAACAGATATCAAGGCCCGAGCACATGATTGTTATTCTACCTACCTATGGCTCATTATAGGGAATGTTAGGGGAAAAAAAGACACCATAAAGTAACATAATATATTTTACTCCGATCACATTGGGTGCATGGGAACATAAAGGAAAGATATTAGAGATTTCAAGGTCCTTGCAAATTTTACATATCTGCTGTGTGAAATGAATGCAGATTCATTCACAAAGCGGATTCGGCACTGTAGGACTCCTATACATACAGCACCTTTAAAGAAAAAGCCTATTAGAACATATGATGGAGCAAGGATTCTGAGCCGTCACACGACCTGAGGTCTGCCGGCCCTGAACACTGAATACTCCTCTGTCAGTCAGATGATGAGTGATGAAATGCTGATGTAGCCGGATGCTGCAGAGGGTGCCATATAAAGCTGCCCCTGGGACACAGTAGAGGAGGAGGAGAGGAAGTGAGCAATGAAAAAATAATGGAAGATGAGACATGAAAAGTCCTAACGGGAAGCCGGGAAGGGAAAAAGCAGCAGCAGCTATAGAGGGGAATGAACAGATGAGAAAATCATGAGAGAGGAGGAAACATTATATGAGAATGGAGATCCGATAAGGGAATACCAGGGTCTAGAAGAGTAATAGAAAGAATAGATTGAAAATAGATGTGTTAAAGGGGTTGTCATTGAAAAAAATATCTATTGAAAATGATTCAACTGTTGGACACAAGGGCTAACTTAATGATCGTGGGGGTCTTAGTGGGGGGAACCTCACAGACAACAAGAAGAGGGGTCAATTGTATCCCTGTTACACCCACAAAGAACAGAACTGAAAGTTGTACATGTGTGGCTACTCCATTTATATACTTGTATAAATACAGTGCACACACATTTATATTTATACACATCTTAAACACACATACAGTATATTTACTTCGTATACACATCCACAGTGTTTACACATCAAATACACATATTATATACTATAACACATATGCATACACATATACAGCATACACACATCACATATACACACGTAAATACACACATACATTCAATACCATATACATACAGCAAATACACACATATACAGCATACACAGATCACATACACACACAAATACACACATACATTCAATACCATATACAAACATACAGCAAATACACACACATACAGTATATACACATCACATATACACACACATACAGTACCATAAACAGTCAAAGAGCATATATAAAACACATACAGAGTATACATAGTAGATGGCAGAAAATAGACATAAGAGATTACAGTCCTATCATTCTGCTGCCCCCTCCCCCAACATTTCTTGTCTGAGTTGCTGTGTTACTGTGGAAGATGTGCAATGTTATATACATATGCTGCTGTACAATGTGTTTCATATAATGGTACATCTCCATTTTTTTATGTAACAGGCATGGAAATACTTAATTAAGTAAATCAGTTTCTTTTCAGTCTTTTGTGCTTCTTTCTCCTGCAGTGAGCAGTGTATCTGACAGTTTTCTGAGGTCTCTTCACTTCAGACAGATAAGGAGGCTGACGATTAGTGCTTTCTAGGGAATATTTCCCTTGATTATTCATCTCTCTGATGAGATAAGGCTATCCAGACTGTCTGTAAACAGTCATTAAAACATTATCAGGCTCCTTTATCACTCAGCTGTCAGTGGCTACAGGACAGAAAGATGATTTACACAAACTGCTTAAATAAGGAAGAAAGGCAGAGGAAAAAGAAGGGCACATGAACAGATTTCTTAAGTATATTACAAAGTTTACTATTATCATCTGCACTATTTATGTTTTATTCTTTTTACCAAAAGTTTCGTTACGCTTTAAAAATCGGAATGCAGAACACGTTTTGGACCTTACTTTTCCAACAGTAAATGGTCTCCCTGGCAAATACTGTTGCCACTGATAAAAATAGACAAATATCACATTAATATTTAATCCCCAGAATCTGATGGGCATATTTATGAAACAGGCCTGGAGCTACAGCTTATTCATTAATCCCTTTCTGGGTGTAAGCAACATTCAAGAAGTTTCATTTAAGATAAGCTCTAGATGTTTTATTATAAGAAAGATTTTCCCAAAGTAGAAGAACCTACAACATTTCAGCCTTTCAAACGCCCCAAGGTATTAAATCCACAATTCAACATTGCTTACTATGGTAAAAAAAAAAAAAAAAACTACTCCGACTATATGGATTTCATATATAACAATACCCACACTGCATGACCTTTAAGCACTGTCCTTCCTGAGCATTCTGCTTTATGAATGGAATACAAGAGTAGCAGTAAAAACTGACACATTTAGAGGCAGATGAGTAGGAAAGAAGGACAACCCCATAACAATACTGATTTACATGTCACCGTGGAAAGATAGATGGCATTTACAATGTGGCCATTGCTGCCATCAATGGTTTTTGGAAATTCGAGCATCAAAAACAACAACATCTGCATAGAACTTTACAAGCTCTCACAGAGGACACCTCAAGGACTTCTTCCCTGGTTCTTGTTTTTATTTTAGGTGGCTATGCTCCCTGAATTGCTAACATGAAGTGTCTTGTACACTGTTATACCTAGGTGTTGTTTTGCTTTAGCTGCTTTAGTATGCACTGTGGAATAGTGAATGGCAGGATGACGCTAGGCACCATCGCCCGCTTGTTAAGTACACAGAATCAGACAAACCAGTCAGGCACATGCAATGACTGGGTTTGCCTTTGGCAAAATACACCAATAAAAGGATCTAATTGTCTAGAATTCCCATATCCAAGCATCAGCGGCTTTGAACCTCTTTGGTATACTCTAAGAGCTTTTACCTGGTTAAATTAGATAAGTTTATACTGGAACTGGATCTTTTCATCATATTTATACAATTAGCTTTTTTTTTAATAAGCCCAGTGCAAAGATCCCCACCCCACCCCCCACCCACAATTTAAGTCAGTGATACTGCAGACCACGACTCATATACAACACCTCTGAAGCTGGAGAATGTTCTTGACAGGACACTGTCGTCTCCCTTTGCATGTCTGTTTTACTAAAGAAATGTGATTCCTAAAAAAGAAAAAGAATTTTGGATTGTACAGTTCCTTTGTTCCTCCTAGAATTTGTGAAAACTGACAATTAGGTATAACCATCAGGGAAGAGGGGGATGTTGTCCTTGCACCCTCTGACATTGTACCACCTCTTTGACAATGATAACATCTTTATTTATACAATTTAAAGGGGTTGTTCCATTTGATGGGTGCGGTGGGATTAGATTGCTGGATTAAGAAATCAAACTCCTGACTCCTGAAAAACAGGGGTCAAGTTCTCACTAGTTGATGGGTGCTGCTCCCTTTAATTATGGAGAATGGGAAACCTATTCTTATGAACTGTGAGGGTCCGTTTCCATGATTGCTGGGGGTCCCATAAGGTCTTATGGAAAAATGAACAGGGGTTTGCCGCCGTTTTTGTCGGGTGGATGTTGTCTTGCGATACAATTTTAATGTTAAATACCGCGCTCAGTCTGAATAAGTCGGATCGTCCGGTGGCTCGCCCCCGATTTGTTGCATGAAAGCCGTAGCTGCGCCAAAATCCTATCGCGTGCGACACAATCCCCTGCTAAATACCTGTCACAGCCGTGCAATCCCCGAAAATGACGAAAAATCTGACGAAAGTGCTTAGTTAATAAGCCCCATTATGAAATGTACCGTATTTTCCCGACTATAAGGCGCACATAAAAGCCTAGGATTTCCTTATAAATCCAAAGTGCGCCTTATAGTCCGGTGCGCCCTATGTATGGCTCAGGGCAGCGGACCCTACTTACATAGGTCCCCGCTACCGGAGACAGCAGATCTCCAGCGGGAACTGCAGACCACGCGGCACGAACAACTTCTGCCGCGTCGGTCTGCAGTTCCCGCTGGAGATCTGCTGTCTCCGGTAGCAGGGACCTATGTAAGTAGGGTCCGCTGCCATCCTCCACCTGAAGGGACCCCCTTCCCCGCTCACCTCTCCGGTCTCCGCTCCGCTCTCCGGTCTCCGCATCTCCGCTCTGCCACACCCCCGGACCTCTGCCACGCCCCCGGCCACCCTGCGCCTTATAGTCCGATGCGCCTTATATATGGAATAATTCCATATATAAGGCACATCGGACTGATGCGCCTTATATTCCGGTGCGCCTAATGGCCCGGAAAATACGGTAATCTATTTTCTAGCGGCTTTCATCCCTGCAGTCTATATCTCTCGTTTGCAGTCCTCTATGTGCCGGAGGAGACCTTACTACTGTGACTCCCTGCTGTCCCTCACCTTTGCATTGAACTTCTACATCATATGACATCTCAGTGAGAATGTCCATCTATTCAATCACAGATTTGAAAAGCAGATTAGGAAGAAAAGAGGGAGGATGACAAAAGCCAAAGTAAGTGGATACAAGGGCACACACATCTCAGGAAGGTTATTATGTTCACTATTGACGTAGGCAGGGTTAAAAAATGTATCATTTAGGTTTCCAAACCTGAACAGAAGAACGTCTTTTTTTTTCTCTAAGCAGGCCCATTCTACCCCAGGCTTTGCCCCGCAACGCCCCAATGATATCAAGCTGACTTAAAGGGACCGCGGACGATGACGTAAGCTGACACCTGGGACCAGAGTCTAAGTGGCATGCAATGCTTCACCAGAGCCCGCCGTAATGCAGGTGGTCTTGCTGCGGCGTGGTACCACCAGGTCGTTCCACAGGCGCGACTTGTCCATGGTGGCAGTCAAGGTCGAGGTACACAATCGGCAGGCAATCTCGTGGTCGGGGACAAGCAGTAGGTCGATGCAGGCGGCAGAAGTTCAAGGTCAGAGATGAAGCAAGAGGTCAGGGCTGGCAGTGGGGGAAGAGGGGCACGGGTGAGCCCACGACCCGCGACATGAGTCGCGGAACCACCTGTGACTGGATGATAATCAGCACTGCACTAATTTCTGA
Source organism: Engystomops pustulosus (assembly GCF_040894005.1). Taxonomy (NCBI): domain Eukaryota; kingdom Metazoa; phylum Chordata; class Amphibia; order Anura; family Leptodactylidae; genus Engystomops; species Engystomops pustulosus. Next base: position 143,211,707 of record NC_092417.1, on the reverse strand, counting down.
TAAATGTCCCCCCTATGTGTCCTCTATGTTGTTATCTTGCATTCATACTCCCATCAAGCATGTCCCTACTCTTTGTATCACATCTCACCACCTCAGTAGACCTCCTTCATGCACCTAGAAAGACCTTTTATTCATTCGGAGAGAGCCCGGAGGCTTGCAGCTGGAATTGTCAGACCAAGCAACTGAAAAAAAAGTCATCACTCACACATTGTGCAGGAAGAAAAATGTGTAATAAAATCATTCTCAGTATTAATTTAAGGCTTCTCTATGAACAATGTAAATTATTTAAGCCGCTATAATAATTGAATTCATAATTTAACTTCGTTTGAGAGTTTTACATATATATTATCGGGAAAAAAAAAAGATAATATATAAAATAGGAAAACATATAATCTAGAAGCGCTCACTGAATGATGTATTGTCTCTGTCCGGAGGGCAATGATTGAAATGCAAATTATCTCCCACCCAAACCCTTTATTCATCAGTGTTGACACATGTTATCCCTGGCCTGACATAAGTGGGTGGGAAAATGCCGGTCAATAATGGCTGCCTGCTCACAATGCTCCACGTATGAGGCGTCAGCTTCCCCTAGATACATTCCCACATACTGTATCCGTAAACGTAAAACGGAGTTTGTCATTTGGCGTAAGTCGTGACATCACAGGACTGCAGGTTTCCATACAAATGATGGCACATTTATTCAAACGTTGCGGTTATGTCGCAATTTTTGGAGTGATTTACCAACAGCAAAGCAAAAAGCAATGTAAAACCACAATGTGTGAATACACCTCAAAGCGGTAGTTTACTTTGTTCAAGATACCTTTGTCCCAAATGGAGTGAGGAGAGAAAGGCAGCCCAAACTTCACACGTTTCAATTGTGCTTTGAAACGCAATTCATACACAACGGGGATGGGCTTGGCCCGAAACCCAAATGTGTTTTCACGGAAAATCATGTGATCGGAAAAGAGCACCAGGCGTTTTCATGTAAAAAATGTGAGACATATGTTTCTCGTTACGGAAACGCAACCGACACGCAAAGAGTGAACACAGACTCAGGATAGGAGGATCGGACAGTCTGATAGATTAAAAATCAATACGGCTTATTTACTAAGGGTTGCGGATCGCACTTTTGGCGGACTGTGCACGGTTTTCGGGATTTGGGCAGCTTTGACAGGTATTTAACAGGGATTAGTGCTGGGATTGTGTCGCATGCGACTGGATTGTGGCGCAGCTGTGTCGGGTTTCATGCGATATTTCATGTATATATTTATACATATCAATAAGAGTAGGTTAGTGCAGGTGAATTATATAAAATGAGCAGGCGTCTGACACCCCTCACCCACCATTGATCAGCGGATTGAAGAAAACACAGGCTTTGGATGAGCACTAGCTTGTTCTCAGTTCAGTGCCATAGATCGTGTACAAGGAGGCCATGGTCTTGCTATCAGAAGCCTGTAAACCAAATGCAGGACTCACAGGAACGATGAAACTGCTTCAATGAGATGATCAGTGGGGTCACAAGGTGTCAGACCCTAGGCCATATCGATTGAATAGGTGATGAAACAATGCCTGGAATGCTGCTTAAAGGGAACCTGTCATCAAGAAGTTAATTTTTACATGATTACGGGTTCTAATAGCCTCTGGCATGTTGATTTAAAATATGCCATTGTCGAACATCTAGATAATTTCAGTGCTTTTTAATTGTTTCTTTAACATTACCTGGTTCCCTGCCAGCAGTGTGAGGTCCTGAGGGGATGGGTGGTGGAAGGGGGTCAGTTCAAATGGCACAAGCTACCTTTTCCTCATATTTCCTCCCTTCATCTTCACTCATTGTCCTCCCCCTCCCTAAGCCTCTCCTCTGCTTATATCAGCCACCAGAAATTCTCACCACACACTGCTGGCAAGGAGCCAGGTAATGTTAAAGAAGCTATTAGAAAGCAGTGGAATTCAGATGCATGACAAAGGCATTTTTGAAATTGGAACCTGTCATTGTGTAAAAATGACCTAACTGATGACAGGTTCCCTTTAATGTTCCTTTTTGGTAGGCCAGTCAACGACCTCTGTCTCCACTCTTGTGCAGTGGCATACACCCCTCTCCCTACTCAGAACACACAAGTAATTAAAGGGGTGTTTTTCGGGATAGCCTATTCCTTTATTATGGTCTTGTGAGGTATGAAAATAACATATTAAATCAGTTCAACTTTATTCAACTTTATTCTGTATGTCCAGTATATTGGAATTTACAATAACAGTCTTGCTTTATGCAATACAACAGTGAAAATTTCCAGCCAACCTTGAGACCAAGATGTCTAGAGTAACTCGTACAATACAACTTTATAATATAAGTCAGGGAAATGATGCAGACTGTATAGAGGTATAAGCTTGCAATGACTAAAGTCACAATTATAATTAGTATCAGAAATCATCAAGTGTTCTGTGGAAAGTTTCCACAGCTATACGTTATATATAGGTTTTCCAGGTAAACCTTGTAAGCTTGTACTATGCATTTTATATGGAGGGTCTGAGTGCAGTATATGACATGTGCATGAAATACATGGGAAGACAAGGGCAAGAAAGGAAGGCACAAAGGAAATAAACCTCTTAAGACATTGGATTTGTGGAGCATTTCTCAATAAATGTAAAGCTGACGGACGTCTTGTTACTGTGAGGCACTAAAGGATGTCGTATAGGGTGCCGATGACTTATATAGACGTCATTCACAGATAATTATTTCCAAGTACCGTATTTTTCGGACTATAAGGCGCACAAAAATTCCTTTGATGTTCTCAGAAATCAAAGGTGGGCCTTATAGTCCAGTGAGCCTTATATATGAACCGTACTTACAGACAACAGCTGCCTTGAACTGTGCACAGGACTGCCACCTGCTGGTCATTCATCCTTATAATATTCGCCTTATATATAAACCTAGACATTTTAGCATGCATGTTTTTTTTGTCCCAACCTGAGTTTGAAGAGGGATGACCCGACGCGTGTCGCCTATCAAGTAGGCTTCATCAGGAGTGAATGGGTAATGGAGGAGGACTGCCCTATATACCCGCAACTGCTCAGTGTGCAGTTCCGGTTCAAATTGTAGCGCATGCGCAGTGCGTTACTCATTGGTCGGAAGTGCGTCATCAGAAATTAGTTGCCTGCTATATGGAACGCAAGCTGCGTCTCACCGGACTGAGACGAAATCGGCGCATGCGTAATGTATTGCACCCTGGTCGCTGCGTGAAGCCTAGGTAATCAGGTAGATAAGGCGCGGTCTATATATCAGTAATACCATGTCGCAAAATCACAGGAACAGTAGCGCCAAGTATTAATAGCATAGGTAAGTATCCCATTATATCATTTTGCGTGAGAGAGCTATGGATTAACAGCGGTGACATATCCACAGAAAAATGTATGATGGTGAATTACCACGGAGCGATTATTACAGAGAGACTGGTTATTAGAGGTATTCTTTGGGCAATTTGCATCGTTTGAGCGTACCTAAGTTGTCATAAGGTGTAGATTCTGAGTATAAGGTCAGAAATATGTTAAACAAAGGACATATGGTGGTACAAAAGTCATACATCTTATATAAAGCACAGCCCTAACTAAAATATTCACAATAAAATGCCAGACACTACGTCTCTAAAGTACAGTGCAGCCCGATACAATTCATCCATCATCCATCCATTATAATCTGGTGCGCCTTATACTCCAAAAAATACGGTACATGAAAAACAGATTTTCTATGACACAGAGATTAACTTTAGGACAGACTATATATCCATGATAAAATAGCAATGAGCCCTGCAATGTATGAGAATTGCAGTCCCTGCAATTCTCATATTTAATGGTTGGACATTTATTGTCCCATTTACAGTTCCAGAATGAAGGGTCCTTCCTGTTTGGCTTTCATTTCAACCATTGGAGGACATGTATTGGACCCGGGCTGGAGGTTCCTCTCTTTACAGGGCAGTATCGAACATGACGTGTGAAAGGACCCCCAATTAGCCTTGGGCCCGGTCTGCCACTCCAAACCAACCATAATATAAAATACTACTGATAGTATCCATTTTGTACACAAACTTTGATTGAAAAAAATCCAACCATTCTGTGTCTACAGCACCTATGCAGAGAATGACGTATCTCTATGACTACAGACTACAAATCCTGACCCTGTAGTCAGGCTACTTTGTCTCTTCCTGGTATCTGCATAAGGAAAGGTGGTTGATCAAAGTTTAGGTGTATGAGCAGGATTCATGTAAAATAACACAACATGTTTTGATATTGGAATGATGTCATAATCTTTTCCTAATTTATGAAAAACAACTATCCAGCTTTAATTGTTCCCCAAGATGATGCGACCTGAAGAAGACTTCATTCTGATTCAAGCTCTGGGTAAGGCCATTGAGAGACAACAGATAGAAAAGACTGGCAGGGGACCTGCCAAATATCAAAGAGGCTCCTTATGGAAATTGCAGCAGAAAGTCTTACAGATACCTTCTTCCAAACATTTTCAGCTGGACTATAGCCTAACCAGTGTAACATAGAGCTCTCTGGATGCTTTAAAATAGTCCCAGACTGCAATAATCAGCTTAAAATTGTCTGCAATGAAGCTTTATTGATAATTCTTGGTCCTATTACAGCAAAAAAATTTGAAACTCCAATTGTCACTGGGGCAAAAAAAAAAAATTGTCGGGAACTACAATGATAAAATATACAGTTTCGACTTACATACAAATTCAACTTAAGAACAAACCTACAGTCCCTATCTTGTATGTAACCCGGGGACTGCCTGTAGTGCCTTTGGGTGCCACATGTAACCGATCTCTCTGGAAACTCTAGAGACATGAGACAAAGCCTCTCCCCGGCTACTGATGACTGATAACAGAAAACAATAAATTGTTCAGTACTTCATAGCAACTGCAGATGAAATGGATCTTAGTGAATGTTTGTATGTTAGTGTAATGTTCTCTGGATATTATGGGTATTGTTATAGTAACTATGAAGGGGAGAAGTGACACCATATACCTTTTATTTTTCTTTAGTATAAAGGTAACCTGACATTAGGATTTTGGACCACAAGCTGTAACCAACCTGTTATCCTGACCGTGGTCACAACGATGTCCTTCTATATTTTGGTAGATTCTTCATTTTGCAGTAATAGAATTTTGAATACTGAATAGAAATGAACTAAAGAATCACAGAGAAGAGAAGTCTCACCGCTTCTGGTTTAACTAATGCCCAAGTTAGGACAAGTGTATCTGTACGGGACTCCGCCCCTGTGACTACTTACAGGTCATTAGTATACAGCAGGGGTGTCAAACTCATTATCATGGGGGGACCACATCAGTATTGTGTTTGCTTTCAAGGGGTGAGCAGAATGTAATTTTATTACTGTATAAATGCATCTGCTCAAGATGTTCACTAGTTACATTTATACTGAATAACCATTACAACCAACCAATTTTGGGTAACCACAAAGCTGAACTTATTGTTAAATTACCTGAGACGTTGCCATGGCAAGTGTGCCCCCCAAACATTGCTCCTCATAGTAATCACAGTGCCCCCCACAGCTGCCAGATTGCCCCCTTCAGATGCCTGAGTGCCCCCCCCCCCCCGTGTTCACGGTTGTCCCACAGCTACCAGAGTGCCCCCCCAGCTGCAGGAATGCACCCTGTAATAGTCAAGGTGCCCTCAAAGTTGCCATTGTGCCCCCCTAAGTAGTAGTTAAAGTGCGCCCACAGCTGCCAGAGTGCACTCGATAGTAGTCACAGTGCCCACCACAGCTGCCAGATTGCTCCCCATAGTAGTCAGAGTGCCCCTTAGCTGCCAGAGTGCACACCGTAGTAGTCATGGTGCCCTCACAGCTGCCAGAGTGCCCCGCATAGTAGTTACAGTGGCCCAGAGCTGCCAGAGCGCCCCCACAGCTCCCAGAGTGTCCCCATAGTGGTCACATTTGTCACAGTGTACCCACAGCTGCCAGAGTGCCCCCCATTGTAGCAGACGCTGCCCCTTCCCTCGATACATGCCCCTGTGCAAAAAAAACTAAAAACTTTCCAGCTCCCCTAAAGCAGAGGCCGTCAGGAAAGGTGAGTATCGTAGTTTCCCTCCCCCTTATGCTGCATTCCTGACTACCGCAGCATGGGGCTAGGCAGCTGTACCTGATAACACAAGGCAGGGGGTCTTGACACCTGTGGTATACAGTGTCCAAATATCTATTCCTATGTAATGCTGAATCTTCCAGTATATAGAAGGACATCATTGTGATCCTGTCACTGTCCTGCATAACAGATTGGCACCTAAATCCTCATGACAGGTTCCCTTTAATATTTCACTGTAAGGGCCCTTAATCATAAGCATCATTAGGAAGGAAGGACTGTATGATACATTTGGAAGATGAGTATAAGGAGGTATATTTTTCTGGTTTCAGCACCCTGGATAGAGCTGTAAATACATGGACCTGCAGAATATTCCACATTACACCCACTCCCAGCCTTCCTCCTCTTCAGTCCTATCAGCTACACCCTCCAAGCTTCCTTCTCCCGTCTTTCCCTGAGGCTCCTGCTGACTCAGTTCAGGCTCCAGGCTCTGGTGGCGGTGACAGTATAGTTGGTCCCCGTCCAGTAGCCAGAAATAAAATAATATACAAGAAAAAAAAAATAGAAAACCTAGGGCCAGGCAGAGATGATGTATAAATCAGATTGCCGGCTTGTGGAATTAGATATATTTCACATTTCATCAGCTGCTATGGATTTTCAATAAGTCAGTGATATTCGGCTATAGCGACCTGGTAATGATTTTCTCTTTAGTCCTGAGCTCAGAAATAGAAATATGCTCCATGAAAACGCAGATCATGATTTATCAAGCTTCAACTGGACATCATAATTCAGAAGAGAAGAAACAGAGAAATTGCAGACTCTTATCAATGAGGGCTGCGTAATAAGATAGTGGTGGTGGTGGGGTGGTAGCCCTTTTTTGGACTTCCTCATTATATGCAAACCTACAATTTTGTTTGTGGAGTGGGGGTCTAATTGGATAGAAAATTGGGTTTCATCCAATATGCAAATGAGGGCAGAAGTGCACAATGGGTGATCCCGATCACGGCAAGTGCACAAGTTCTCTTCCATCTCCTCCTATACCTTCCCCATGTGTTGATTGATGGCCCCTTTAATTCTGGAGTAATGCTCTGCGGCGCTCACTGACACCGGGGTGGAGCTGTCAATCAAGACAGAAAGGAACTCCGTAATGAAAAGAAAGGTTCTAATTGACTACCTTCAAATACAATAGATTGTAAACCCGTGTGCACAGGACACTCACTTCAAGTGATTCATCTGACCTTGTAATTGCTCTGCAATGTGTTGTATATGTACCACATGATTTGTAAAATTCAGCAGAATATGATGGTGCTATAGAAACAAAGATTTATTATTAATATTTACAATAAACATAGCAATGGAAGTTTAATAAGAAGGGATCTATAGGTTCACTAGAAAAATTTATGCATTTAGCTCCCCCTAGTGGAAGCTGCAGGCTGGCAAATACAGCTCTTTATTGTCAGATGTGTGATCCTGGGCTGAAATGGACAGCTCGAGGACCAGGGACCTGACAGTAGAGAGCTTAAATGGCATGTAGGGTGCAGAGAAAAATATAACAAGAGTAAGGTGGCGAAAGGTCCTCTCTACGGCTGTGTAATGGATATTTTATTAATGGAAAAAAAGTAAAGTTTGTATTATTCATTCGAATGGCATGATGTAGATGATGCAGACTCCCCAGTATAATTAATACAGAAAATATAGATTGGGAAGATAAAGAGGGAGTATGGCAGACATTATGAAGACAACCCCCTAGAGATTGGCGGGTGTAGCAGTTCTCATCTAATGGAAGGCATGTGCTTTACGGCATCTAATTATAGGGCGAACAATACACCCACACATGTATGCAAATGCAGAATTTTATTCTTGATCCTGGAAGATTTACCATAAGTGTATATAGCATGGATATGGGGAATTCACTTCTATATACTCATATCTGTAGGATCCTCACACGGGAGGCAGATATTTTATCTAGGCTGAAGGTAATTTATGTTTTCCATTTACTTGTAAGTGGGTTGACAAGTATAAAGCTTCAAACAACCTACACCTTAAAAATTGCTGACTATATCTTAAAGGGAACCTGTCAGGTGTTTTTTCCACCCAGTACTGGTCTCAGCATGTTACAACATGAAGTAATATGAATTACTATGGAGAAGCTTTATCCAGTCTACAGCCTAAATAGTGTCCTGTGAGGCGCAATGACATGTCACTGCGTCCATCTTACAGTTCTACAATGTGGATCTGCATAATTATCCATTTAAGAATGTGTATACAGATGTTTATAATGATGATAGTTATCTCCCCAATTTACTCTTAAAAAAGAGCTTAGACCGAGAAAACTAAATGATGTTGAAGCTAAAGATACATTTAACTCCTTAAAGCGGTTGTAGTGTTATATGTTATTAGAACAACAGTTGTGTTCATGTTCTTTTACAAATGGACAAAACAATATATGTGAGCATAAAGTTATTTGGGGGTCTGGGTTTAGAAATTACTGAAGACAGCGGCTCCACTATCTAATGCAGGACATGAATCAAAAGTCATAATTTGTGCGTGTGTGTGATGATGTCCCCATCCCTCTGGTGCCGCCTGGTGTAGAATAGCCTGCAAAATTTGAGGCCTTAATGTTTGCAAACTATAGCCAGTGTTCTGGCCAATGGAGTGGCAGGACATATGTTTGCCCTGTCACTCCACCCATTAGAACGGGACTCCTGTTATCTGGATTGCTTGGGGTTCCATTCTCTCGAGCCTTGGTGGTCCCCGTGGTGTACCCCCATCAATCAGATTGTTATCCATCCATATTATACATGTAGCAGATACCTACATGAGCGCCTGGGCAACAATACTAGGGGTTGAACTGCTACAATCAGAGTAGCATTTCAGTGCTGGCACCCAACTTATTTTAAAGGACATCTATCATCAGATCAAGGATTGTAAACCAATCACACTGACATACTGGTACGTACCCCCTCTGGCAGGATCTGCTCTTCTTTTAGCTTCTTATGCCCTGGTTTTTTACAAAAAAAAAGGGTTTTAAAAGTATGCAAATGAGCCTGAGGCCTTATAAACAAGGGCATAAGAAGCTAAATGAAGAGCAGATCCTCCCAGAGGAGGCGCACACCAGTATGTCTGAATGTTTGGTTTACAATCCTTGATCTGGTGATAGATGTCCTTTAACATTAACTATATTCTCTGAACAGTAACAGGTTAATAATTTATTCCATTTTATATCCTACAAATGAATGGAAGTTCTAACTGCTGGAACGCCAACCCATTGTCTGAATTAGTCTTTTTTTCATCCTTTAGTTCCTCTCGCCCAAGAGGAATTTAATAGCTGGATCTTAAAGCTGGCATGTGGCATTGTACCAGGCAAGGAGCAGAAACCAAAGGCAGTAAGTGCTCAGCAGACATCATCTAGAAGAAGCGTGTGCACAGCCTTTAAACTAGCGGCGTGCCAATCACAGCAACTCACACTTCTGTCAAAAAATGCAGATGCTGCAAAACAGGGAGAGATGAAGTCTTCCATCCTACAATTATTTGTGAATTTCCTACATATGTCTGTATGAAAGGATAGCAAATGTGATGAAACAGAATGTATGATATTCAGTGCCAGGCTGGAAGAGCTGCAGTACCAGCACAAATGTGTTCTGGAATAATTCACCCAGCGCACATACAGGGATGTTAGTGATTTTAACCACTTCAAGACCAGTTTTTGTTTTAAAAAAGTGTTTTTTTGTCTCTGTCTTAAGATACTAAGAGTTTTTTGCATTTTTCGTAAGAATCGGTCCCAACTTTAATTGTCGTGGTATTTTTCAAAATTTTTTAAAATAAAAAGTTCCTATCAGGTTTTGGAAATTTGAAACAACTTCCAGTTTTCATTAAACCGATAAAAAAAAGTGGTGGGATCTGACACTCACGGAAATCCATTTTAACTGATCCATTGGACTTCTGTTATTACCGTATATACAAGTTGTCTGCAGAGATGCGGTTCGGATGTGGTGCCTGAAAATGGGCAGATTCCTACTGAATCTACCAATTAATTTGCTCATCTCTATGTGAGGGCTTGTTTTTTGTGGAAAAAAATGTAGAGTTCGTTGGCACCATTTAGGGGAACATTTAACTCAAGAGAGTCCACATGGGATTAATATTGTCATGGCTGTGTAGTGTGGGCCATCACAGCCAAGGCTATACCCTAAACATGTTTTTATTTTCTAAATTTGTGTGTGAAGGTGGATAATTTTTTGTGGGAGGGGGCATATTTCTTTTGTAATCTTTTATTAATCTTTTAATTTTATTATATCTTTTATACTGCACAAATCAGGCAGAACTGGGGACAATTTGGGCTCCTTCTAGCCAGATGTATAAAGTTTATGGGCAGTATGGAAGTGGTTATAGAGAATTTTTTCTCCTGTGGACAGTCACCTCTGATTGTTTCAGTAACTACTTGTATGCTCTATAGAAAAATAAAATTCAGAGATGTCTTCGTCCCTGGTCGTCATAACTCTCAGACAATCCCATGCAAGAAGGACAACGCACACCAAGGAGCTTCTGTTCCTTCATTCCATCAGTAAGGATCACTGCACCCAGACCCCCAAATAACTTTATGCTCACATATATTGTTTTGTCCATTTGTAAAAGAACATGAACACAACTGTTGTTCTAATAACATATAACACTATAATGAACAATTCTAAGGATGACATTAGCTCAAGGTTGTATCTACCCAAGCCTAGATAATAGTCATCTACTGCTTACTCATTGCTATTGTCCATGTCAAGGACGTAAAAATGCCATACCAATTTAAGAATACAGCATGAACAAGGGTCGTAGGCCTGTTTTACAATGTTGTCATACAGCTTTACTGAAAGATACTGGAAGGGAAGTGCAATCCGGATTATCTGACAGCAAACAAATTGCCCAGTGAGATTAACGGGAAGGACACAGAGAAACCGAGCATGGAAGGAGAACAGAATATCAGCAAGGGTAAAATAGAAAAGGAGTAATGGTTTTATCATAATACCTATAATCATAGTAGTCCTGGAGCCTGGAGATAATATACCAAAAATTAGGAAAATAGTTGAATGGCCTTATTATAGATATATCTGTGACTTGCTATTATCATGACTGGGTGCACAGCGCATGAGTCATGATACTTTCCTTTACCAATGTGTCAAACCGCATTCATATTATGAAGTTCTGGCTTCTTGGTACCGGGATTAAAATAGTGCTATAACTATATCCTTCCTGGTGCAGGCTATAGTTAATGTGCCTCCCCTCGCCTGCTCATGCCCACTAGGCTTGGAGGTAGCATGAGGGAGAAAAGTTATAATTCCTGTCTGTGTGCCAGGAATTGCCACTTTTTCATGACTTGTATGCCAGAAAACTTGTGTACAAGCCAACACTTTATAATATCACAAGTATTACAACTTTAAGATGTTGGTCATCTATTCATTGTATAGGTCATTAATATAGGAGTTGATTTCTGGAACACAATGAGAAGATATCACCTCTCTGTGTAGAGGCCGACACTGGACAGTTAAGCTCCTACTAATAGGAATAGTTGGACCTCCGTTTGCCGCTGAGGTCTAAATTGTCTACAACCATAAAGGCATATAACTGAAGATAACTCTTTCAGCTTTGAACAAAGACCAATGGCAGGCATACTGTTCCTCCTGAACCTCCATACATATGCATTCTGCCTATGAAGGGGATGAGGGGAATAAGCCACTAACACATCTGGCACCAGCTTATCTTCTATGAGTAAAAAGGGTCAGACATGCTGAAATCAACTGCCCAATCCTTCTTTTCTCCAGCATCTTCCACTGGTAGAGAGCTGTGACTCTCACGTACATATTACCTGAATGGCCACTAAAATTACTGGATGGGCATTCATTTCTGAGAAAAAAATCACTGCCAGGTTGCCCCCAAAAAGCTACAGGTCAAGTCTGTGATCCCCTGCAAAAGAAATTTGTGATTATGGCAGAATTTTTGTTATGTATCCAAAGTGAGGTAGGTTTATGAAGAAGGGAATTTTAAGTCCACTTTGGTGCAGGGATAGGGATTAAAAGCTGTGAGTGTGCGTGCTACAAAATATTACTGTTTACAAAATAAATCCACAACATGTCAGTTTTCTGCTGCATATTAACAGCGTATCTCCCCTTTTTCCATGGAAGAGGTGAATTTCTCAAGGAATCCTCTGTGAAAACTGACATGAATTGGGATATTATAAAATACAGATTCAATACAAATTTTGGCAGGGGCAGATTGATACGGCAATGAGCCTTGGGCTGTATGAAAATTGAAGGCCCCTCACAAGTGCAATTCTTTGGTTTGAGATATTATTCCTATATCAGAAGCCGAGTATAATGGATCCTTTCCTTCTGGGCCCTGTAGAATCCTTGGGCCTCAGGCCGCCACTTTGGCTCGGATTTAACATGAGTATTGGGTGAGCATGGATTTGCATGTATCATTATGCACGGTATAAGTCCTTGCCAAAGTACAAACTTGTCTTTAAAGTAAAGATTAATCTGTCTTCAGCTAAACAAACTCTTTAACATATACATCCCTATTGAAGATATAGTGACAATCACAAATAAAGCCGAATTATTCTGAGTGGCTAGAAACTGGTAGTAGGAGACCAAGAAGAAAAGGATCACGCAGACATCGTGGTCTCGAGATGTGTAAGGAATATTTGGAACAGTAGTGAGTCAGATGGGAAAGGACTGCGTTTGGAACAGGACGAGAGAACATGAAAGGAGAGGAATAACATAACAGAAAGCTTTGAGGAAGAGAGAGAATGAGAAAAGACCAGGCATAAAAAGAGCAGAGTTGTGAGTATGGAGAGACGAATAAGCAGGCGGCAGATGGAAGAGGAACCTATAGGGAAATTGCAAGAGATTAACTTTCAAAGCCGGTGATACCAGTCGAGGGTCTGGATTTATCAAAGACAGTTCTGTTTTTTTGGAGTGCATTCCTTGGTGTTAGCATTCATACCAAAGCGCGCGGCGCTGTATTACTGCACCAAATTGTGTTACAAATAAGCCTTACAAACACACAGCATGTCCATACAACAGAGTAAACACGAGCGTATAAGCTCGCTGCATATCCCCGCTTAATGAAGCCGCGCTTCTCACCTACCTAGACAACATCCGCTCTGCGTGCTACTTTACATTCATGAGAATATATAGTGCTTTTACAAACACCCTGGTGAATTAATACGCTCTGTACTAGGGCCCACTAATCTTCACGTGGCAATGATATAGGGAGTCGCTACGCACTTGCTTATCTTCCATTTCTAATCATTGTGAGTGGGAAAACCGTATCGTGGAAGACGTCGTGGTATTATTATACAAGGAAATATGCTGCATACATTTTTCGTATACATATTTTTCCTGATGCTGGACATGGCTAGAGGACATGTAACTGACCCATCAAAAGGAATAAAACCCTTCACATTCTTAAAACTGGTTTGCGCCACATTCTGTCTAACTTTGCATTGAAAATAACTGCTTGCACATGTATTTAACAAGTGACTGCGACACATTTATGTGCCTGACAGGACACAAAATCCTCCACAATTCCGCTGCAAAGTCACAGTTTGTGACACTTTTATCATGCAGTGTCCGACTCCCCATGTTAAAGGTGCACCAAAAAAATGGTGCATTCTGCTGAAGCAGAGCAGGGGGCGCCAGATTCATTAAGACCATGTGCCGCATTCCATGAATCTGGTGCCCCCTACACACTACACAGGCAAACTGCACATAACAGTTTACACTATTTTTTATAAATACAGGCAGTCCCCGGGTTACATACAAGATAGGGACCGGAGGTTTGTTCTTAAGTTGAATTTGTATGTAAGTCGAAACTGTATATTTTATAATTGGAGATCCAGACCAAAAAAATTTTGGCCCCAGTGACAAATGGAGTTTAAACATTTTTTGCTGTAATGGGGCCAAGGATTATCAATAAAGCTTCATTACAGACACCTTACAGCTGATCATTGCAGCCTGGGACTATAGTAAAGCATCCAGAGACCATCACCATAGGTCAGAGGGGTCTGTCTGTAACTATGGGTTGTCTGTAAGTCGGGTGTCCTTAAGTAGGGGACCGCCTGTATGGACCTGTCTATCTACTACTGTATAGATTACAGAACATCTACAGCCCATATGATGTTTCTCTGTATATAAAGAGTATCTCACCTCAGTAGGCCCTGAATATCAGTGGTACAGGGTGTGGCAATGAGGAATAACACTACATGACTTGTGTTCAGTATTTCCATTAGCTTTCCCCTATACAGTCTACAGCAGTGATCGCGAAACTTTTAGCAGCCGAGTGCCGAAAAAGCTAATTAAATTAAAGCAGTAACTTATTGCTCCCTGTTCTTTAACAATCATATTGGCCTCCTGAGGTCAGCAACACTGTAGAAAGATGGAAATTTTGCATCATTTTAGCTTCATCCCAGTGTCCCTCTGTAAACAGAGATTCATGGGGCCAGCAGTTGGTCCTCCAAAGATAATTCGGCCCTGTCTATTTATTCTCCCTCTTCCTACACTCCCAAATAGCAAAGTAAGTATCCAAATATGACTGAAAGCAGCATTTTTTAAGTTGCTTGGAACTGCAGGAAGTCCTGTCTGGTGTGCTGGGGGGATGGCCCGGGTGCCCACAGAAAGGGCTCTGAGGTTCTGAGACCATAGGTTCGCCACCACTGGTCTATGGGTAAAATTTATTATAAGTGTCTGAGAACAGAACTGTTCCAGTTGCTCATGGTAACCAATCAGAGCCCAAGCTCTTGTTTTTGGTCATGGAAAAATCACATTGAATATTTATATCCCCAGGCACTGGCCCAATGAAACCTCTCTGTACTATGTTATAGTCTTGGTAACCTGAATTTATGTTTCATACAGTGGGTATGGAAAGTATTCAGATCCCGTTTAATTTATCACTCTATTATTTATCAGCTAATTGGTAAGATCAAAAATGTCCTTTTTTTGCTCATTAATGTACACACTGCTTCCCATCTTGACAGAAACACAGAAATGTAAATATTTTTGCTAATTTATTAAACCAGAAAAACCAGAAATATCACATGGTCATAAGTATTCAGACCCTTTGCTGTGATACTCATAATTAACTCACATGCTGTCCATTTCCTTCTGATCCTCCCTGAGATGGTTCTACTCCTACATTGGAGTCCAGACATATTTAATTAAACTGATTGGACTTGATTAGGAAAGGCACACACCTGTCTATATGAACTGCCCAAAGAGCTCAGAAACAGAATTGTGGAAAAGCACAGATCTGGCCAAGGTTACAAAAGAAAAGAGCACAGTGGCCTCCATAATACTTAAATGGAAGAAGTTTGGAAAAAACAACAACTCTTACTTGACCTGGACATCCAGCCAAACTAAGCAATCATAGGAGAAGAGCCTTGGTGAGAGAGATAAAGAAGGACTCCAGCATTGTAGTGAGAAAGATCCACAAAGTCAACTAGCAATAAGCTAGCATTTGCCTGGCACAGAAGCCCTAATAAATACCCCACTTTCAGCAAATATTTGAATTATTTAATTTTCTCATATTTTTTTTAAGTCTCCTTTATTTTTTGGGTCAGTACGATCATGGAGACACCAGTGACATCACTGGGGAAAAACTCTAAACATTGGCAGCAGCCAATCATTGACTGCTGCCGAGGTTCAATCCTCCTTCCACATTCAGGAGGGAGAGGATGGAACCTGAGAACACATCCCTAACACATCATATGAGTATTCAGTAGGATAAGTCATAGCCCTCTGTTGTAAGGGCACGTCAGGAATCCACCCAATATATGTTTACAACAAAGTGCTACAACATGGTAGGAATATAGTTATTAAGTTATAATTTCAGGAATACTCTTAAAAAGGGGTTTTTCCCCATACAACACATACATCTCCTATACTCAGGATAGGGGATACATTTCTAATTATGGGGGCCATCTGCTGGGATCCCAAATATCACTTAACGACCCTATAAGGAATAAGACATTTAGGACAAACGGTGCAGTAGTGGGCCGATTTCTTCTGTATTTCTGGGATGGCTTACAAGATCGCTGGTCCTGAAAGTCCAAGGAAGCTTGGCGGGACTTCTAGAACTTCAGTCCACAGTTCTGCTGATCACTAGTGGTCCCAACGTAAAATATGCTTGCGTCTAATCAATATTTATTGATTTTTTTTTTTAATATTGTGCCATAATATTTGCAAATTGAGACGAGATGGGAAATGGTTAATAAGTAATTATCATCTAAAAGCATTAGAAAAAGAAATCTGCTTCCTAAGATATCAAATTTTAACATGAAAAAAAAAATCCCATGCATAACTGTGTGACCCAAATGCTAGTGTAAGGCTAGAATTTGGGGAATCTTTTGCCTGTATACTACTATTAGTGGGCAAAAGCCACTAATAACATGACGAGGACCCATCTCATCATTATTACAGGCCTCTATGGGTAATATTTCCATTTTGTGCATTCAATTATCTGCATATTCAGAGAAGTGAATTACAGCAGATAAAAGAGGAAGCCAGACAAAGAGGATGGAGTGAAAGAGAGAAAGGGATAGAGAGATGAAGTTTGATAGAGCACCATCTGCCCGGCCCTCCGTCCTATACAAATACCTCCCCCTGTAATCTCCCCAGCACAGCTTAGCCCTGATCTGCTCAGTATCCATCTGCTTTGTGATTTCTGTGGATTGTAAATGATCTGGGGAACATGGGACGCTGTGACGTGCGAGCACCGTGTTTCGCAGGTATCCTTCCTTCCTGATCAATACTCACCTTGACAGGAGGCATGTCTAAGAATGAACGACTGGCGTGATGGCGCTGCAGCCATGATAATAAACAAGAAACCTGCGGCCACAATCTCTACAGGCGGAGGAGAAATCCCTTGCAGTTACAAATCTCTTTCTCTCTATAATTTACCTTAGAACCCATTGGAATCAATAGGTGGTATGGATCTTCTGACAGCGCAAGCCATGGCATCCCAATGAGGCACGGCGATAGGTGTGTACATCAAAAAGAGACCGTACGCACAAGTGTTACTACGCCATATGGTGACTTTGTATAACCTATCATTTTTATAATGAATTTGGATCTTCGGGTGAAGAGGGTACTTCTGTTTCAAAGTATTGACCAATTGAGACTAAGATCAGATGTACACTAAAGTGAAAAACGGATGTTTCTCATCCGTTTTTTGGACAAATGGCACACAGCTGCAGGAAAAGCAATACGTTTCAATGGATTTAGCGCAGAGGTCCCCAACCGCCGCTGACAGCTAGCTCTGTGGTCCTGCGCCTGGTCAGAGCTCGCTCTGTGTGGATCTATAATGTTTTCTGCCATAGCCGTGACAACTCGCAGCTCCTGGCAGAGAACATTATGCAGGATGGGGTGGGGCGTCGGGCGGGTCTTAGTGACGCAGCCCTCCACAGCACAGCATGGTACCTGTTGTACGTCACGGGGCGGGTCTTAGTGACGCGGTCCTCCTGCACAGCATGGTGTGTTCCTGACGGGGTGGGGGGGTGGCAGGCTCTCCTTACTGACACGCCCCCGGCAGAACATGTTATGTGGGGCGTGCTTGGGCAGCAGACTGGCTTCAGTGACGCGGCTCCCGGTACCGGTGTTCAGTGTGTAGCGCTGCTAAGCAGCAGCGCTGTATACACTGACGCTCAATGTACAATGCTGCTACTTAGCGCTGTACACAGAGGTCCCGCCAGTATCCTCCCCATACAGTGGTGTCTGGTGCATATAGCAGTGCTAGTAGCAGTGCCGTACACTGAAACTGGGTTTTCTGCCATGACAACAGCAAAAACGAGATTACGGAGTAGACTGGACATAAGGAACACACTTCGGGTTTCACTGTCTCCCATCACCCCTAGATGGGACCGTCTTGTTGCAGGAAAACAAGCCCAGTGCTCCCACTGATTCAGGGAAACAAGCCTGGTGCTCCCACTCATTCTGAACCTATGGTAAGTTGAATCACATTCTCATTATAAATGTCATAATTATATGATAAGTATGCACTAAGCTCCACCCCTCCATAACCCCACCCAATATGACCAAAGCCCCGCCCCCACCGGACCATGGAAAACTGGTCTAGCTTAAAGCCGGTCCCTGGTGCAAAAAAGGTTGGGAACCTCTGATTTAGCGGACTGTCTGGCAAATAGTAGAGAATGGACTGTTCCAGGGGCAGATTAAGACTGCCATGGGCCCTGGGAATATTATAGCCCCTACAAGTCTGGAATTCACTTCCTTCATATGGTACTAGTATTAAGGGCCTTTGGAGAACCTTCAAAAGTGACATGGCTCTTGTATACATGTGTCCTAGAACCTGAACAGAAGTACCAGGATTTTATGGGTGAAGGTCATTCTTAGTATAAAATTGGTAGGTGGTTTGGGTGATCATGGGCCTAGTAGGCTTGGGCCCTCGGCTACCACCCAATTTGACTATATTATAATCCTCTACAGAACTTGTCAGATTGTTTTAAAGGTTCTGTTCGTCCAATAGAAGTCAATGGGCCAGTAAATTAAAAAAGACCAGAGACGGATAGCATCCAAGTGCTATCTGTTAAGTAAGGATGGTTGCTTGGAGACACTATTACATGACTGAAAAAATCTACAGTTCTGAAGGATTTGTTAAAAACCAACGGATGAATTTGAAAAGGAAGATAAAGTGATTCAAATCAGCCGTGAAAAATACTAAAGGAAATCTAGCATGATAAACCAGTGGCACTTACTTATAGAACCAGGCACCGTGACTGTGGTAATCTTCTTATATTTATTATGCATGGCCTCCTCCGTTCTAAAATCAGCTTTCAAAATTATGGTAATAAGTCAGAAGGGCTCTGGAGTGCATTACTGCAGCTTCAAAGACTGTTACACTGCGCAGGATCAGGTCTTTCCACTAGCTTCCTCAACTCTTCCCCCTCCCTCTGTCTTCAGTAATCTCATACAGTGGGTGGAGGAAGTGCTACTGCACAGTGTAACAGGCTGTGAAGCTGAAGCATGGAGGGGCTCTAGTAATAACCCCAGAAGCCCTTGTTCCTTTAGCATAATTTTAAACGTTTATTTTAGAAGGAAGAAGGCCATGGATAACAAACAAGTGTAAGTTTCTCCGATTTATCATGCTTGATTTTGATGGTAGATTTCCTTTAAAGGTGTGTCTGATGAAATCATACTTTGACAACTGCTTTAAAGCTCAACCTCCAAACCACATGAACACTCAGTTTGGCTAAGAAAAACGTGGATGACATCTCAAGTATAAATGTAATTTCCTGTGCCCATTCAATAAGAACGTCAAGGTAATGTTGTCATACATTCACATACACTAGTTGGTCAGGTTCTAGTAGTGACAATAATATCTAATCTGTACAACACCTCTTACCAGCATATGACATATGCCACAATGTTAAAAGTACATAAATCACGAAGCATATTATTTTTAAAGTGAAGACCCCTTGTAGAGGAAAACACAGACTACTATGCTGTAATATATAGTAAGAGAAGAAATGGAGTATCCCAACATTCATCTCAGGTGGCAAAAGTACATGGAAGCTTTTGGATACATTTAATATATACGCCAGAAATGTTTCCATGACAATACACAAACCATGACACTTTATTGTATATAGGACATACCACAGGGATCTACTGACATTTCAAAAAGGTTAAAATACTGCAGCAAAAGCCAACTTAAATGATTGCTAAGGCCCAGTTCACACCACTGGTCATGGTGCTTGTTTTTCCATGAGTTTAAACAGCAAAAACAATGCTGAAACGCTAAATAACGGAGGTGTGGTGGAACTGAAACTTGCTGACATGCAGGTCAATGGAAATGGATGGTAAATGGAAGGTCTTTGGTTCACCATCACTTCTAAGAGTGTGTTATTCTATTCCAACACAATGGATCAATGGACACCACAAACTGTGATGCAAACTTAGCCTAATGCAAGTATAAGTTATGAATCCTGGTTCTCCGTTTTGTTGTATGCCATGATGGCTACAGAGACACTGAAACCTCTACTGGAACCACAAGGTAGATGGAGACAATCACAGAAATCACGTGTATGCCCTTCAGAATTCTGAAAGCCCAAGGAAACACTGCGTTTGTCAGGTTGTTTCCCCCTTTAGTTATGGAAAGGTGAAGCAGTCTGGGTCTTACTGATAATGGAAACACCTTCTGTTTTTACTTTCCGTTACCCTTTCCTAAAATGAGGAGTGCAACAGAAACCCCCAATCCAGGTGTGAACTGAACCTGATGTCAAAACCTATATGCAATGAAAGTTTGATATAAGTTGTACATACTCTAAGGCTATATTCACATTAACGTGTGCCCGCTGTACCATAGTACAGCGGGCACACATCGGCGCCGGGGAGAGGAGTGAGCACTGCTCACCCCTGCCCCTCTCCATAGTGATATATGGCGTACAGTGCTTGTGTTGCACCGTACCGCTCCTGTACAGCGATGTGCTCCCATTGACGTATGTACGTCAACCATATATACAACCCCCATACATTTGTGTGAATACAGCCTTAGGCTACATGCACACGATGAATGCCCGCCGTACCGTAGTACAGCGGGAATACATTGGCACTGCGGAGAGTGTGCTGCACCGTACCACTCCCGTACAGGGCCGTCAGCCCATAGAAGTGTATGGGGGACGTATATCGGCCGTATATACGTCCCCCATACATGTGTGTGAATGTAGCTTTAGAGTGTGTATCCACGTGGTGTTAACACATGCGATTTGAAACGTAATACAACATGCATGCATCAATGCATGTGTTTACCCATCCGTTTTGTAAACACAATGTTAACAGCAATGTAATTGGGCAAATCGTCTATTCTCCATACATTAACGCCAAGTATGAACGTGCCCTAAAGGGTTTCTCTGCTTCTGGACGACTCCTGTTCTAGTTGCCTGTGAATATTAAATTTTTGGTTTCTGTGGCAAAGGCTGTTATATTGAGGGCAGATAGAAACATCTCCATGTGTTCTTTTAATATTGCACCCAGAATTCTGTCATAACTGGTACAGCCCCCGCTGTCACCACTGTAAGAGAGCACAGCAAAATCCTTGTCCAAAGTCATTAAAGAAGTGTGAGCATCTGTATCCATCTGTGACCATTGTGTGGTGCATTTCTATACTAGTACATGTAGATATAGGGAATAAGAAGATATGGTCTGGTCCACACTTCTTATATGACCGATGCAGTCCTCTCCAGGTGACTACACCTTTGTACATTGCTGTCCAGGGTCCTGAACTCAATTCTAGTTATGTAGCGCTACAAAGGTAGGTTTTTTTACCCCTCTTTCATTCATTTCCATGTTTTTTTTCTCCCTGACCTTTAAGATGATCAACAAAAGAAGAATCAGTGCCCCCTGAGACCTTCGCCATGTCTCCATGGGGTCCACCCAAACGTAGGATTTACTAATTGCCTGTTTAACCCCTGCTTTCCCTCCCACCACAAAGCTCCAATTACAATTAACACATTCACCGTCATTAGTCCTTATATTTACAGTGGATGGATGCTAGAAAAAAAAAAAGGAATAGATGGAAACAAAAATGGAGAGTGTGCAGTTGTATGGACTAGTAGGAGTTAATGCTGCTTTGTATGATCCTGACCTCCATCGGTCTCTGTAATCCTAGTGCACAGAGGCAGCACTGAGACTGCAGATACAGGCGCTATATATAACTCTGCAGTGCTGAGCAGTGACAAGGACCCGTGCAGGCACCGCGCTATAGACACACACTGTCTGCATGCTACACAGCCACTGGATATAGCAAAAAGCGCCTTACCCCTTGTCAGATACACAACTTTCAGGATTGTAATACAAAAAACATACAATGTCACGTCGTGTTGGATAGAATAAAATAATTCTACATTGTATTTACCATAGAGACAGATTATTTGTCTGCTATGAGACCCTTTAGAACAGGGGCCCTAAATTTGAATTGGTCAACGTTTAGGGTGTCACGACTTATAAGGAAGCCCCCTCTCCAGAGATACGATCAGGAAAGAAGAGCTCAAGGGTAAGTGAAAAAGAACAAGGTGAGGAAACCAACACCGCCGATCGTAACGAGGGACCCCTTTTTATCTATATAAGCTGCTGTCAATAAATATAATGTATGTATTCACATTGTTTATTGTAACCAGGGTCCCATCATTCATGAAACTAGTAAACTGGCAGATCCAGGGAATCGGCGTTCGTCCCTCTCGTTTATTCCCACGTATCACGTAATGTAATGGACCGATTAACGTTTCCATTAACGTTTAAAAATTAAAGTAAAAACTAAAAACCCTGCCCCGTCTGCTGCTGTCAGTAATGGGAGGCCTGGAACAGTGATTTACGCCTCCGTAGTGAATTCTCCTCTCTTCTGCCAGCTCCGCAACTTGATGGAAAGCTGCGTAACGGAGCGCTCTCATTGGCTGTAATCAGCTGCTATGACATCATAGAGCCTCTTACAGTAAAAGGCAGATAAGTGGGCGAGAGATTTAGAAGCAGATTTGCCCCTATACATTTCTGGTCAGTGGAAGGGCACATATGCCCTGCACTTTACATGCTGGGATAGAGACCCCCCGTATATCTGCAATGTGTCCCCAGATTATCTCCTAATCTGAAGTCAGAAGGTCACCGCCTGCACAACTCAACTTGCCCTCGGTATTATGCAGTAATTACACCAAAACCAGGCCTTTCCGACTCTGTCCTCCACTTAATCTCCTCTCAAGAGGTTCCCCGGATTTCTTACTTCTAGTAATCTTCAAGCCGCACTCATGTTCCTTCCATTGCTGCATTAGGGAGAAAAAAAACCTATAATGTATTGTGGCTCGCCTGTCCGAGGGGGAAAAAAATGGAAATTGCTGACACTCCCAAGATTCAAGATCTAAACAACCGGCGTCATTTCTGGGGGTTGTGAATATTGTGGGACATAAAGGGGGGGGGGGGGGTGTGAGGAATACTGATCCTTCAACATAAACAATGGTAGCTATTGTGATATGGGCTGCAGCCGGAAATTACCCCGTGGCACAGACAAGTATGTATGGCTCAGTGGCTTGAGGCTTAAAGGGCAGCCAGGGTCCCAGAAGGGCACCAACTTATTTGGTAACATCCTGTTTGCTCATGAAAGATGATGAGACCAGGCAAAGGCTTTCCTATTGCTGCTTCAGCATAAGCTCGGCAAGTCCCCTCTGCTTGTGTTACCATCATCATTAACAGGGAACATGATCCGTCTGCCAAACAATGACCCAACCGCATGCTCTGAAACCAAACATATCGCCCTTAATACATTTCATGTAAGCGACAGTCATTTTTTTAATGGTTCTTAGAGGAAAAACACACGCCAGGGCCATGTATGATGGCTGCACGGTGATCCGCTATGACATGTGCCTGTCAGTTCATAATGGCTGTAAAAACGTGCAGTTTATTCACGCTGGAGCCTGAGGAAAAATGATCAACGAGAGCGGGTGTACATAGCATGGAGAGATGATGGCCCCGGGTCACACTGGTGCCCTCCGCTAACCCCGTGCTTCCCCCTCCCTCAATGTTTTATCAGTCGTCTTCTCGCCCTGATTGTGGGGTCAAAGACTGAAGCAGAAGAGAACAGCATTGTAATACTTGCTATAGATGCCATTATACATTAGATGAATATAAAGCCAACGTAAAGATTTCTGTATGACCAATATGTGGTAAAGCAACTTGTAGGATGAGAATTCGGGGAAGGGAGGGGGAGGCAAATATATTGAATTTTAACATGATCAATCCTGATCAATGTATGGAGGTGAGAGGAATAGCAGCAAAATTAAGTCCCCTGAGGTATACGGCTACGTTAATTTGATTTCATAAATTAATCTGATACCCTTGTCATATTTAAAGTTGTGCTGAAGGAAATCAAAATCAGGCATGATAAACCAGGGACACATTATCAAAAATCTATAGCGGAGTCCGGTAATCTTTTTATACTTGTATCTTTGGCCTCCCTCCTTCTAAAAATCAACTTTTAAAATTATGCTCATGAGCCAGTAGAGCTCCAGGTGGTGTTACCAGAGCTGCTATTACTGTATCCCCCTCTGCTTCCTTTGGCACTTCCCCCTTTCAGAACATGGTGGGAGGTGAAGGGCTCTGCACAGTGTAACAGTCTGTGAAGCCGCGGTACTAAATGACTCCGGTAATACCCTCAGGAGCCCTTCAAGCTCATTAGCATAATTTAAAAAGCTTATTGTAGAAGGAAGTAGACCATGGATTACAAATATAACATTTCCCCTTTAAGATACCAGAGACCCAATGCAAATGTCTGTCCCTAATCTAGCAAGCGCTTTTCTTTCTGCTAAATCTATTTCATGTAGCTGTGCCAGCGGCAGGACATCCCCTCAGTTGCTAGGAGAAACCATCTAGACTGTAGCAAGCGTGCGACTATGGGAACCCCTTGCGTCATTCTGCCAATGTCAATCACGGTGAGCGTGGCCTTTAATGCAGACGTCCATATCATCCATAGGAAGTGGTGATTCTACTTAGCATATTTTCACCTAAAAGAGTAAGGCCTAATTTTTGCCATTTTGGACCTTCGCCATTATCTTCTGTCAGTAAAAGTATAATAACATAATAAAATGTCCATTGATCTCCGTTTGCACAACCTCCGTTATTTGAGATGGAAAAAAATGGTGTGAAGACTCCATCCAATTTTCCACTCAAATAACAGAAGCATTAACATACATGGTGCCATTGAAATCAATGGGCATTATCCCTTAGACTTCCATTTTTGATGCTCTAGCGACAGGAGATGTTAACAGTATGTTGTGTTTTTTTTGTTGTCAAATAGCTAAAGAAAATCTACCACCAGGATGAAGGATTGTAAACCAAGCACACTGACATACTGGATCCTCTGGCAGGATGCGCTTTACTTTTACCATCTTCTGCCCTTGTTTTTAAGAGAAAAAAAGGCTTTAAAATTAATGCACATGAGCCTGAGAGGCTCCAGGCTCCATTAACACCTGAGGCTGATTTGCATTATTTCAAAAGCATTTTCCTGTAAAAAAAAAAAAAGGGCATAAAAATATAAAAGAAAATCAGATCCCTCCAGAGTGGGCACACACCCGCATGTGCTTGGTTTACAAGACTTCATCCTGGTGATAGATGTCCATTAAACTGAGTGCATCCGACCCGTCCATACAGTATATTAAATATATTAGGAGGAAATCCATGACTCATCTTCTGAAGCAAGAACTGGGTCAAACATCTGATGGTTGCACAAGCATAACTGGGTTGTTCACAATGAGAAAAACATGTCTGATCTTCCAGAATCATTCTACACCTGTCGTGAAATATTACAATTTCTTAACACTGAAGTGAATAGGGCTGATCCGCAATACCACTCACAACCAGCGGATAGGCATGACAAGCTACAGACGTCTTATCTACAGAATTAGGGGCAGGTGTCTGAATGGTGAGAGGCTGGCCCCAGGGACACCTATTGATCTGGAGAACAAGGGCCTTTTTTCCCCCTTTTAAAACTGAAGCAAACTACCAGAGAGAAGCATCTCCAAAAGTTTTGCCTTCTCTGATGAACTATATGTACGATTCAATCCTCTATAATTGGGATTGTTCCTCAGAATGGAATTGACCCAGTAAAATACGAGTGGTTGTCTATGTTTATTGCGGCCAATTTTCTGCCATCAGCTGAGGTAGACTACTGCATTTTTACTGCTCCTTCATAGGGTACTAATTAAACATCAGCCCTTAAAAGGGAACCTATCACCAGATTTTTCCCTATTAAACTACTAGTCCCCTCAGGTAGGGTATGAAAGGTCCTTTTAGAATTCCCTCTTTTATGTGAAATTTCACCTGTTTACCTATGAAACAAGTGAAAGTGAGTAGAGAAA
Organism: Engystomops pustulosus; assembly: GCF_040894005.1. Classification (NCBI taxonomy): domain Eukaryota; kingdom Metazoa; phylum Chordata; class Amphibia; order Anura; family Leptodactylidae; genus Engystomops; species Engystomops pustulosus. The sequence goes on along the minus strand of NC_092417.1, from coordinate 143,185,724 downwards.
ATTTTGGTTCTATGTGAGATGAGTCAAGTTTAGAAGGGGGAAGGAAAAGTGTCATTTCAGATGCCCTTTTCTACTGTTCTATGGTACCTAAAAATATGTTCTGGTGTCATATTAAAGATAAGAATCTCATCGTATCGCATCAGGCTTGTGGTTCTGTGATCTACAGAACAGGTGATACCGGGAGCTTAAAAAAGGGCGGGAATGGGATCTTTATTTGAAGCTTTCCAACAATGGCACACTTTCATCAGATTTTCAAAGTTTTCAGGATCTGCACCGCTGTAACAGGTTTAAGTGAGGATTGTGTCGCACGCGATCGGATTGTGGCCCAGCTGCGCTGGCTTTCATGCGACAGAAATTGGGGGGGGGGGGGGGGGCGGTCTGTCAGACGATCTGACTGATTCGGACTGAGCGTGGGATTTAAGATTCAATTAGTGTCGCAAGACAATGCACTTACATGGAATGGGAAAAAGAAGGTGAACTCCGGCGGAACTGAGCGGGGAAGTGACAGATGCAGGATATTGGGCACACGATCTTTGTGAATCGTGGCAGTTGTGGACCATGCACTTTCAGGGATCGCGCAGGACGGGTAAGAAAATGTGCCCCAATGTATTTAGCTGCCTTTATCTATGGTTCTGTAGATCACAGAATCAGAAGCCTGGTACAATCTGAAAGATGAGATTTGTATCTCTAATATGACACCAAATCATGTTTCAAGGTACTGTACCGAGGATAGGGGGATGCTCTCCCTGCGGGCTCTATACTTGACTAATCTCAGGGAGATATTAGTCCTCTATACTCTTTTTTTTTTTTAGGTAAAAGGGTAAAATTTCACTTAAAAGCTTTCATACACTACCTGAGGGGGCTGCAAGTGTAACAATGTAAAATCTAGTGACAGGTTCCTTTCGAGATCTAGTAATGGGACCACTATATCAATACTATTAGACTGCCCATATATTACAGCGTTATTAATATCCCTAAAACATTTTCAGAACTCAATTTTAAAATGTAGTAATATATGAACCATTTAAAGCAGATCTGCGGCCGGCTTTTAGTCCAGATGGGAAATCCTACAAAAGACGCTTCCTTGCTCACTTGGTAGCTGTTTAGGCATTAATAGTTTCTGATTTCTGCATAATACAAATGTAGCCGTCATCCCTCTAAAGGCAGAACCAATTTAGTGCATTGATTCAGTACAGATGGGATGCAGCAGGGGTCTGGGGCCATAGAGAGCTACAAACACCATGGAGGTATAGGATAGAAGAAGGAAGAGTGGCTTGGGGGCAAAAATGTAAATGTGAGCTTTTACATCCCCACCGTGGTGGAAGTAATCAGCTTTTTCGACTAATGTCAACAGAATTCCTTCTGCTTCATCTGGGTGAAATGTATACGAGTATTAATATGTGAATGGAAACAAACATGGTGAAATGTGACATTTGAGATGATGCCAGCGCTTATTTCTCTGCGCTGCCTGATTCTGATAAACAAGGATTTACTGCGATAAAAAAATTAAAAAAAATTGGGGGATTGAAAACCAAAGGCTATGGTGACAGGAAAAGGGCAGTAAAACATATATTAGTGAGCGCAGCCTGGCTCCTGGCGTATGGGCTCCACTACGCATCAGCTACAGGAGGAGCACTTTAATTACCAAAATAATATAGTACAAGTGAATCAGCAATCAACCCTAATAAGTAAATACGTAGCTTCCTGTATATAATTAGAGGAAAATCATCCGTACAAGGCCGCCCTCGTACAGTGGGTGAAGACGTGCGCTCCTTAGACACCCGACTAAGTGTTTCCCATCTTACCAAGCTGATATCTTTTATGCTATTTACAGTAGCCACAAACGTGACCCCAGAAAAACATTGTACGGCATAACAAAGCACAGTATGCCCGTATCTCTAGGGACTAGAGGGACGCAATGGCTGCAACTCACCCCAGCACAATCACACGTTGTAACATTAGCCTTGGACTGGCCACACTCAGTCCATACAACCACAACGCCCTATGGGCGCATGCACACGACAGTGAAAGAAAAACGGACGGCACACGACTGCACAATATGCAATATCCTTTAAGGGATCCGTTCCAAGTGCTGGGGTCCAGAGCTTCTGAGGGCCTACATAAGGGTGCACATAAAAAAAACATGGGGGTGAGGGGGGCTGTATTTAATGAATCTATAAGGGTGCAAGGGGGACTTTATATAAAATAACTATGAGGGGGCTAGATGCAAAATAACCATGGGGGCTGTTTGGGACGATAAACTAGTGAATATTTTAGGGAACAGGAGACTGCTTTAGTTTCTGAATTTTTAATGGCGCCATGTGAGTTCACTGCAAAGGGGTCACTGAGGCTGTGTCGCCCAGGGGCCTAGTGAAATCTGGAGCCTATCCTGCTTCCGACCCATCAGTTATAAATTAGAAGATGTCCCTGTCAGAACCATTTTTTATGTATCACTCATAGATTCGTAAAAAAAAAAAATTGAATGCCACAGGTCACAGGTCATTTTTGAAATGCTCTAAACCTGATGAAGGATGATCACCCCAACAACAAAAGGATTGAACATGATAAAGTCACTCCAACTAATCACTAACAGTTTTCCCCTTTAATAATATCAATCAATCACAGATGGTCACAGATAAGTATGCATATTACTCAGTTTCAGTTAAAACTTCTCTAAACTTTGGTTTAAAGGAAATCTACCATCAAAATCACGATAAACCATTTTAGAATCCTTCTAAAATCGACTTTTAAAATTATGTTAACAAGCCAGAAGGGCACCTATGGGCACCAGAGCCCCTCTGTGCTGTAGCTTCACAGGCTGTTACACTGTGCAGGAAAATGTCTCTTTCATGCTCAGCACTTCTTCCTCTACTTGATGTAGTGTCACACAGTGGGAGGGGATGGAGAAGTGCTCCTGCACAGTGTAAGAGCCAGCTGTGAAGCTACAGCACGGAGGGGCTCTGGTAACACCCCCAGAGTCCTTCTGGCTTATATTAAAAGTTGATTTCAGAAGTAGGCCAAACATAAGAGGATTACTACAAGCACGGTGACTGAATCTATTAGTAAGTGTCTCTGGTTTATCATGCTTGATTTTGATGGTAAATTTCCTTTTAAGTGGTACTTGACTTTGGGTCCACATCCCTGTTAGAAGTGTTCCTTGACAACAATCTGATCAATTAATCCATGGCGGATCCCAGCAATAAGATCTATTGTGTAAAGCGACCTGTCAGTAAGGATTCAATTTCCCTGCAGTGCCTCCACAGGCCAATATACACATTACATGGCGCCTATTCTGGTCAGGTTGCCAGTTTAATGCACGACAGGACAGGTCCTCCAAGAAGACATTTCATGTAACTGCTATCCTCTCTGACAAGTAGGAGGATCCTCAACTCTATTAACCCCTAAATTAATAGAAGTTCAAGTACGTAGACAATATATTTTAGATGTTTCAAGAATGTTGGCATATTACTCGGATAATAATAATTCCCATCCGGAGAGAATGAGAATAACCATCTGCAGGGCAGACGTGGGTTTTTTTTTTAATCAGAAGGTCTTTAGAGAATCTGTAGACAAAGGTAGAGGAAGGTAATGGATATGTGCACAGGTGAGAATGTTTCCAGGAGGTCATTCTTAAAATAATATTACGCAAGGACAAAAGTCGAAACTGCAGTGATGGCTGCACCTGCTGAGGAGCGCTCCAATATCAGACACGGTACCTGCACACACAAGGCTTTGCACACTGTTTTAGGACATTAAAGGTCATAGACATAACCGAGCAGCATATTTTGAAGCACTTGGGTAATTCCTAACCCGTTTTTAGAACTTGTGCTAAGATTCAGTGAATAAAATCCCATAGATTTGTGTAGCCACTGTATAATGGCTCTACTGTATAACACAGGGCCTCATTCCTATTGTTTAATATGACTATATTTTTACACTGTGATGTCTTATTTTGTTTGTATATGCTCCCCATTATCTGTAAAGCACTACAGTTTATGATGGCGCTATAGAAATAAAGAATTATTATACTTATTATATTTTTATGAAATTCTGCAAAATAATATTGTCCCATAGACATAAATGGAGAATGATGACTGTACACACAGTCATCTCTTTAGCCCCAGGATCTACTACATTTACAACTTGGATTTGTAATATAGGAAACATCTGATTTGGCTTTGGATCTTACTGGTTTTACCCTCACTGATCAAACAATAAGGATTTCATGGGCCGATATAGTACCAGGGATGGGACATAGCGATATATGATGCAACGAGTCTCTGCTTCCCCACAAAACAGCAGCACCGTTCTGTGATCATTGTTTGGTGCTGCTGCTCCTTCAGCAAGAAGGGACTCCCTGCATCAAATTGCACCTTGATGCATGGAGTCATGTCCGCCACACCATTCCGACTATGAATTCCAGCCAGCATATGGTCTGCTTTTCACAGACTGATCCAAGGCTTTACAAACTTGCCACAAACTTCATAATATTATAGAGCAGTAGACAGAAATTTCGGACTGCTGCCTTGCTGTAAAAGTGAAATCACTGGTCTGCTTGGTTTTCTAGTATGCTAGGCCATCATGAAATACTACAATAGATTTCCAAAATGTCCATAGGTGACAACACTGTAACATAGCAAAATGTTGGCTGATTTACTTAAAGGTGTTGGCCACTTTACCTCATGTATTTTGTTATATGTATAAGTGTGGGGGACAGGATATTAGGTACTTTATACACACACACACATACATACATACAGGCGGTCCCCTACTTAAGAACACTCGACTTACATACGACCCCTAGTTACAAACGGACCTCTGGATATTGGTAATTTATTGTACTTTAGTCCTAGGCTACAATAATCAGCTGTAACAGTTATCAAATGTTTATTTTGTAAATATTAAAATTGCAAGGTCACATCCTGGCATATCATCCAAAAAAGAAAAGATCTACGCGTTTCGGACTAGTGTGCTTGCGTCCTTATTCATGATCATGATCAGATCATGACTAAGGACGCAAGCACACTAGTCCGAAACGCGTAGATCTTTTCTTTTTTGGATGATATGCCAGGATGTGACCTTGCAATTTTAATATTTACAAAATAAAAATTCAAATATTTTTTTAAAGAAGATTCTGAGTGCTGGAATACCTTCGTTTCATTGTGCATCATTCAGTCAACCGGCAGGACTGCCTTTCCGTGCACCGAGAGCTAAGGAGGAATAGGACCTCGTCTATATTGAGGATGCAGCTTATGTGAGTGAGCGGTGGCTTTCTTTCTATTGTTAGTTATCAAATGTGTCTGTAATGAAGCTTTATTGTTAATCCTGGTTCTTATGACAACCCAACATTTTTAAAATCACAGAGACCAAAAAAGTTCTGGCTGGGATTACAATGATAAAATATACAGTTCCGACTTACATACAAATTCAATTAAGAACAAACCTACAGACCCTATCTTGTATATATATATATATATATATATATATATTTATGTTCTTCTCCAGTTTATTGATATGTAAAGTGAGGCCTCCTGTCTTTTACCTCATCAGCCAGAGATTCCTGTCCATAAAATGGCTGCAGATGGAGGGTCATGTGATCTCTAACTGTCCATGGACAATCGACCCAATTGTTCATGGACAGATAGAGATGACATGACCCTCTATCTGCAGCGATTTTTAGGACAGGGATGTCCTGCTGATGAGGTAAAAGACAGGAGGCTTTTCATAGATGTTTATTGATAAATTACCTCATATCCTGCCCCCCCCCCCCACACACTTATACACACATTACAAAAAACATGAGGTGAGATATTTGTATACAGTCAGTAAGTCAATGAGACTCATATTTCCAGGATTTATTTAAAAATTGTCTAAGGAGGGCCTGGACAGGTTTGATGATAACCTGCTCAATCATTGGGATAAACCATGAACTAGCCCATCCATACATGCAAGTATATAACTATCTCAGTCCAATGGCCACCTTTTTAGACTTAACTAGATGTTTGTGTGTAATATATGTACAAAAAAAATCCATTCTTTACTTTTCTCATGAGCAGAGAGGTTGTATTTTCCGTGTACAAGGTTTCTGTATTTCCACTAGTGGTGCATAGAGGGACCCATAAGATGGGCAGATGTCTCACCTCCTGCTGATGTTGGTGAAACATCTGCGCATTTATGACCTGTCTAAATATTTAAGAAGCTTATGAGAATGAAATATATCTGAGGTGAATTTGTGATGGTGGAGGGAGCTATACACGGCAGACTTCCGGGCATAATTCAATCGACACGTATACCAGTAAGAGGCTCCTAACATGATTTCAGTAAGGCAGTGGTCACACTTTCTTTAGTTATTTTCCATCCGCTTTATGATAATCTTTTGGTTGGAATAGTTTATTTGACGGTCCTGTTTTATTGAGTAAAATGAAGGCAACAAGGTACATCACAATAATTTGTAAAAAAAAGTGTAGAAACTGAAGACGTTACGCCAAAGCATTCAGCATGGATGGTCTACTCGCTCTTCTATGAGACCCATAGCTGTAGTGACATCAACACCAAAAACAGACCAAAAGCTTCTGGCGCTCTTCCCCGTCTTTACGCCATGCCAAACAACCAATTACAGTGCATCAGGCATCCCCCCTCCTATCTGACATCTGACAACGTACTCATACGTTGAGTTTCAATTGCGTTTTTGAAACAAGTGTTTCTTGTTCCTAAACACAAGAGTTTAGATCTAAAGCCATCAGCGTCCGGGAGTTATTCTTCCCTTATGCGCCTGAGTTGTATTTCAAAACACAATTCAAGTGTAACATGTGAACGCAGCCGGATGGTCTATTCTTCAAGTAGGTCATCATTGCTAATATCTGGACAACCCCAGAGTCTATACTAGGTATCTATCTATCTCTGTCTGTCTACCCTATCGTCTACTATAGCTCTCATTCTATGTATCTTTCTATATCTACTCTATCAACTATCTCTGTACTTATTTCTCAATAATCTATCTACGTTATGTATCTCTCCAATATATTTATGAATCTTTCTTCACCACACGTAGATAGTAGGTATCTATCTATCTATCTATCATCTATCTACTCTTGCTATCATTCTATTTATCCATCTACTTTAGCTATCTCTCTGCTTTATTAACTATCTTTCTATCCTATATCTATCTATATTCGTCCATCTACTCTATCATCTTTCTCTGCATCTATTTATCTATCTATCCTTCTAATCTATCTATCATCGATCTCTGTATATCTCTATGCTATTTTTCTCTTCAATATATTTATGAATCTATCTTAACCCCATGTAGATACTTGGTATCAATTTATCAATCTACTGTATCTATGGTATCTATGTCTATCTACTCTTATCACCTATGTATCTATGTACTCTATTTATCTATTATGAATCTTTCTTATCCCCATGTGTCTATAAGTAAATTTTAAATCTAGGAAACTAACTATAAATCAATTTATGATTCTATACATGAATCTATCGATTTATCTATGAACATATCTAATCTGTCATCTATTATTTAGCCATCATTTATCTATCTATCCAGTTACTATTGTATGATTCACATAAATATATATACCCTGTCCCTGTGTATTGTGCAGGGTTTATCTGAGGTGTAGTAGGTCTGGGGTAGTACCCAGGCCTTTGTGTGTATATTCGGCAGAGGTGAGAGGTGTATCTCCGAGGCGCTATGTCCTGACATATTGTCTGTGTGTCTTTGTGCGGGGGGAGTGGGTCATCTGCCTTTGTGTGTGCACTGACAGAAGGGGGGCATATGGATCATTTTCATGTTGCCTGTAAGTCTCTGAATAATTGCCCCCGGCTAATTACACACCGGTCAGTCCCAACACCTGCCTCTCCTTCCACCAAATAAAGGGCTGGATCCTTCTACATCCTAACCCTCCATGGACACAACACATTCCCCCCTCCTCCAAGCCCTTGAGGATCTGAGCGGTGGCTATTGTTCCCCTGTATGACGGATGGTAAGACGCAAGCATGCACGCTACCAACGCTGCCGAAATGGGAATTAACCCTTCCACCACCACTGTGTATGGAAGCAGGTTCAGCCTCTGATCTGAAATGACAAGATCCTCCAGATTTATCTTGAAGAGCGGGGTGACCATATTAGAAGTGAGCCTAGGATTGACTAGTGCCCTGCACATCTGTAGTCAGGAGATTATCTATCCTCATAAATGGACTAAATGCTTGTTAATGCTGGAAAATTCCCTGCAATGGGCAGAAGCCAAGTTATCTAATGATCCCTACCTATATCTATACCTGGAGTCACCTGAAGGAGCACTAGATGTCAAGTCAGCACTTTCTAAAAGTTTAGTTTGTGTCCATACACTAGAGTTTTTCCTGAAATGGTTGATAACAGCGAGCAAAAGTGTGCATTCCTTAAATGTTAATAATACAGATAATAGCAATGATAAAAGCAATACACTCAGCCCTCCTATACTGCTATAGTCAACCTTTGCTCAACTTTAAATGGCTGATAACAGGGGACAAAAGCTCACATTCAAATATATGTAATAATAATTATTAAATGTATGTAAGAACATTTGCATATAGTGTTTCTTTAGTCAGGTTTTGAGCTCAGGGCTTATTCAGATGAATGCTTTTTTTTATAGCATACTGATCCATGATTTAAACAGGCCATGCTGGGAGTTGTTGTCCCGTAATGGAGAACATAAGGGGAAAGTGAGGAAATCTGTATATAGTGAGGAAATCTGTGTTGTATACAGAGCAACATATAGATAAAAAGTTGACGGATGGGGGACAAGTGTTAATTATTAACTCTGGCAGTAGAATTACCATGAGACTTCCTTAAGAAACAAATACTGGTACCATTAAAGATTGGCACTGTTGTCAGGTTCACTCTGACCCCAAATCTGACAAGCCCCCAGCTCCTGTACTGCCACTACTCACCACCAAAAAGCCAACAAGCAAACAAAGGCAGTTGTGAGCTCTCTCCCAGGTCTATGCCCCATCTCCCATCCCATGCACCAGACCTGTGGGATCTAGGGACCCTACTCAATGACTGGCACCACAATCCTCCATTACAGTGGACCCTAGAACAGTGCAGGACCAGGCAGAAATCTGGGAGATAGCTGTATAATGCTGATAAATGTCATATAGTGTAACTACAAGACATGTAATAAGTTATTACACACAACATCTGTATTCACGCACGGCAAAGTTTACAGTAGCGACTGCAAGCATGAAGCTCTCTAGGTGCAATGACAGTGCACTTCCATAGATGTATCTCAGGACTTCTGTGCATAGTGGGGTCCAAATGACGTGCCGGCCGGGGAAGTGTCACTGCCCCCACTTCTAGAGCAGCTCTGTCCTCTTATGACACCCTCACAATACTACTGTCCTTTCGACAGGAACATCTCAGAAGTTGCTATATATCTTCTGATGAAATATTGGTTGTCTCCACCCCACTCCAGGCCCGTAAGCCTCCACCGGCTGCCTAGGGATCCCAGCCTGCAGGATTTTATTGGTTTATGTAATAGGGCATTTTCCAGCACCATGAAGACTGTTTCTGATCCCAGGTCCTCCCACAGAATCATGGATTGCTCCCAGCCCGTCCTCCCTGCTAGATCTTTGTTTCCGGCAGTACTCACCTGTCTGCCCCTTTCCCAGTGTCTTCTCAAGCCGGTATGGCCCAACATACTGCATGTGCGGTGTTCCACCACCATCTTTCCCAACCGTGGTCATCTTCTCTTCTCTCTTTCCACTGGGATCCAGATGCAAGGAAAATCCTCAAGAGAGAAGGGGGGGAGGAGGGCTGGGGATGGAGAGGGAGGGGGGGATGGCTGTCTTTGCTTCTTCTCCCCCCCTCTCTTGCTGGATAAACCTGTCCGTTCTTGTGACGCCCAATTGAGATCCTTGTGGTCCTTCACCATCAATAAAGCTTTGCTTTTTTTCCCCTCTCCGTCTGCTGGACCTTCTGTGTACGTCCTGTCTCGATGCAGAGTTCCGGTGAGGCTGGATGGAATGAATGAAACAAAAAGAAATTAAAAAAAAAACACCCCTATGGGGGCAAAAAAACAGTGCACCCTCCCCTTTTTATGAAAGGAAAATATATAATGCAGCCGTGATGAAGGTAGGCTGGGGGAAGGGAGTGCTAAGGTGCAGGGTGCATGGTGTGGATGCTGCCGTGTTACATACAAGCAGCTCAGCAGGGACCTGCTGATCAATCCTCACGCTCACTGCTTAGAGGTGGGGAGTGTAGGGGGGGCCTGCAGCCCTATGGAGCCGGGATGTTATCCAGACAACCATTGGCGGATGCAAAGCTGTTTTCTGGTTGGTGGCAGAAGGATGCATTTTAATTGGACTGAGGAGGGGGGTTACCTTGTGTGTAGGGATGTGTGACTGTGATTGCAACATTGTAGCTTAATGTGTTTTGTGTGCAAAAATCTGTGCAATTAAATTTGTGGAAATAAAATAAATTGAATCAACCAGAACGAGAGGCTCGTCCATTATCCTGCTGTAAGGAGTAATGACCGCTGCTCACAGTGTGGAGTGGAAACACTTCACTGGTAATGATGTACGATATTCATTCCACAAATACAGAAAGGAGGGAGGCAGCCCCACCCCAGCTATTAATATTATTATATATGTTATATATGATGTTTTACCCTCAACATTTTAATAAAATCACATTCAACTTTAACAGGATACATAGATTTTATTCAGATTTGATCGCTTCTGTCCTATACTTATAAGCAGTGTGTATTGATTTTTCAATGGAAAGAGGCCGAGTCGCGGACACACATATTAATTCCATATCAGTGACCTCGATACAAATGTTCCTTACACCTCCCTCAAGTGCTCTGTGCTGCTGTGACCCCGCTGCTGTACACATGAGCTGGTTCCTGTGTTACAGCTGCGGTTTCGGAACTTTGATTTCAGTTAATGAAAGTATATGAAGTGCACAAAAGGTCATTTACATCGCGCCTGACTGATCGTTCAATGGACCATAGATGTAGCGATTTTTCATAGTAATGACAAATGACCTGAAATTGTTTAGACTGGTAGATGATGATTCAACCAGAAGCAAATATTTCATCTGTAGCCCTGAAATAATATATTGTCTAGGCATGGAAAAGAAAGTTTGTTGCTGAACCCCCTTTGCACTGGAGGCACATAACCCACATACTCCTAGTATACACAAAGTAACAATGTGAGTGATGTGATCAACATTATATAGCATATATTAGGGCAGCACGGTGGCTGAGTGAGTAGCACTTCTGCCTTGCAGCGCTGGGGTCCTGTGCTCAAATCCCACCCAGGTCAACATCTGCAAAGAGTTTGTATGTTCTCTCCGGTTTCCTCCGGGTACTCCGGTTTCCTCCCACACTCCAAAACATACTGTTAGGTTGTTCAGATTGTGAGCCCCATGGGGACAGGGACCAATTTGACATGCTTTGTGCAGCGCTGCGTAATCTGTGTGCGCTATATAAATAAAGAATTATTATATATTCAATCCACAACTGCATTTCAAGGAGATTTGGGATCCTCAAGATGCAGCTTTGGGACCGTCTACTTCATCTGAAGAAACCACATAGTTTTGACCCAACCTATCCGGGGGATTTAACCCCTTTGCATCACAGCCTTTTTACATTTATCTTTTGCTCCCCATTGTCAAAAAATCTCACTTTTATGATGATAAGTCTACTTTTTTTTTTGGTTTGGCACGATCACAGTGATACCAAATTTATATAGGTTTTATTGTGTTGCTCATTTACTAAGGGTCGCGCTGCTCACTTTCGTCGGACTGTGTGCCTTTTTCGGGGATTGCACGGCTTGGACAGGTGTACAACAAGTGTCTCTGCTGGATTTTGGCGCACGCGATCCTTTTGTGGTGCAGCTGCGCTGGCTTCCATCGACACAAATCGGGGCCGTGCCATCGTACGATCTGAATGATTCGGACCGAGCACAGGATTTAACTTAAAAATTTTGTCGCAAACCAACGCACTTACAAGCACCAATTAAAAGATGGTGAACTCTGACAGACCTGAGTGGGGAAGCGACACATGCAGGATATAGGGCGCGCGATCTTAGTGTATTGCGGCACATTGCATTATTGTCGTAAGTAAGCGTGCCCCTTTTATGAAAAATAAAAAATAATTGTTTCGCTACATTCTGACGCTAATAACTTTTTCATACTTTGGTGTACGGACCTGTGTAAGACTTCATTTTTTGCAAGATGAGCTGATGTTTTCAATGCTACCATTTTGAGGACTGCGCGACCCTTGGATCACTTTATAGTAATTTTTTTAATTTGATGTAAATTGACAGAAAAGTGGCATTGTGGATATTTGGGCGCTATTTTCCGTTATGGGGTTCCCCGCATGGAATAACCGTTTTTATTTTTTCATAGATTGGGCATTTTGTGACTCAGCAATGCCTTACATGTTTGTGATTTTTACTGTTCATTGAGTTTTATATCAGTATCAGGGAAAGGGTGTGATTGGCACTTGTATTTTTAATTTTTACTATTTTATAGACCCCCTAAAGTACTTTAACCCTAGACAGTCTGATCGTTACTACCATATACTGCTATACTACTGTATTGCAGTATATGGAGTTTTTACACATGATTCATTACAACGAGCCACTGGCACATTGTAACGATTCTGCAGAAACCATACGGCCTCTGGTCTTACAAAGACCCGATGTTGTCATGGCAGCCAATCGGCACTCCCCATGACGTCACGGGCAGCGATGATAGCAAACAAGATGGCGGTCCCCACACACTGCGATCCTTAAAATGCCACTGGCAATGAAACAGCTACCACCAGCAATTGGTGCTACAACCGATCACATGTATTAGCAATGGGTGTTTGCTGCAATATGCAGCAAACCCCACATCTGTATGACGAGGGCTCACCCCTTACTATTAAGGCTTGGAGTAGTCAGAGGTTAAAGGGAACTTGTCACAAGTTTTAATCACCTATTAAATCACTAGTCCCCTAGGGCAGTGAAGGTGAACCTTTTGGAGACCGAGTACCCAAACTACAACCAAGACCCACTTATTTATCGCAAAGAGCCAACACAGAAATTTAATTTGTGATTTATACTCCCTTCTCTGTCACAGCTTTTATTAATACCAGCACCCTGAGGACACCAATAAAGCAGAAAATAGAAGAAATTTGGATGGAGCTACAATGATAATCCAGATCTGTCCACACCTTCCCATCCCTCCAGTAGTCCCAAGTAGCACTGTCACTTTAAAATAGCTCTGTGCACAGCAGGTCCTGGGCTGTCTGGGACTGCAGGAAGATACCTGGCACCAGTGCAATAGCTTAGCCACCACTGCCCTAGGGTATGAAATGTCCTTTCTATAATTCTCTTATGTATGTGAAATATCAGCCATTTATCTATAAAAGCAAAATCTCATCCAAAGTCATATGAAAATGAGCAGAGAAGTGTCATATTTGCTTGAGATAAGTCAAGTTTAGTAACTGCATGGGAGTGTCAATTCAGACGCCTCTATCTTTGGTTCTAAAGTACCTACAAACTTGGTATTGGTGTCATATCAAGGATAAGAATCTCATCTTTCACTGCTTTGTAGTTTAGTGATACTCGAGTCAATGGGAAAAAAAAGATGGAGCCGAAGACCGAAGAGGACCTGCGGGGGGCATCGGAAAGGTGAGTACATTTTTTGAGTTTTTTTTTTTAGGCTGTGTAGGGGGCTGCTGGCTGTATACGGTGGGGGCAGGCACTGGCTATATACGGTAGGAGCAGGCACTGGCTATATACGGTAGGAGCAGGCACTGGCTATATACTGTGGGGGCAGGCACTGGCTATATACAGGGGACTGGCTGGCTATATATTAGGGGCACTGGCTGGCTATACACAAGGGGGCAGCTGACTATATGCTACAGAGTTATAGGTTGCTGGCTATATACTGGAGGAGGAGGCTACTGGCTTTATACTAGGGGGCAGGCACTGGCTATATACTAGGCTAGGTGGCTGTCGGCTATATACTGGGGAGGTTGTGACCAATGCATTTCCCACCCTCAGCTTATACAGGAGTCAATAGGTTTTCCCAGTTTTTTGTGTTTGTGTTGTATCTTTAATATGAGACTAATGTTTCTAGATACTATAGAACCGAATATACAAATGTCTGATATTATAACTATAGCCTCTACACTTGACTCATTTCAGGCACATATGACTCTTTTCTGGTTATTTTCACATAAATTTGGAGGAGATTTTTTTTTATAGGTTAACTAGCAAGTTTTCAGATAAAAAAGGAAATTCTAGAAAGTTAATTTCTTCCCCAACCTGAGAGGATTAGTAAATTTATGGAGATACAATCTAGTGACATGATCCCTGTATGGGTAGTAAAATCAGTCAATTAGTTTTATAAAGTATTGGTAGATAAATTGACTTGTCAATAGGACATCTGCTTACATAGCCTTACAATATTAAGAGTGTTAGGACAAATCCAATCAATAAAGAAAATGGTAAGTCACTGTTATTCATTTACTGAAAAATTTCCAGGAAGAATAACAGAGATACAACTCCATTCAAAGTTGTTATTTCATTGGGAATACAAGTCTCACTATGGATTACTGGCTCTTTAAACCAAGTGGTAGCATTAGTGTCCAAGATGGATAAAAATGGCCCAACAATGTACAAGAGGATCTTCTAGTGGACTCTGGAGGACACAATATAGATCTACGGAAGATTTTTGTATGGTTTGTGTGCAGGTAGCCTTACTCTGTTTAGAAGCTCCACCTTTGGAAAACTGCCTTTAGCCATGAGTGAGTTTTGATAATAACCTGCAGGGTTAATTCATCAATGGGATACCAGATCTGCAAGGCAAAACAAAATACATGAAAGTCAGGTGTGCTGTACATCTAATGTACAGAAGAGAACATATGATATGTGAGATCAAGTTTTCATCATGGACTGGACATGTTTTTGGTATGTATTGACAGTGACAACCCCTTAGTTTAGCGGGCCCATCTTTTATACTCAATATCTATCCACCTGGAGTAATCCTATGTTTCCATACCTGACCTGTACACTGGACTAATCCAGAAGAAGAAGGGTCTGTCCACTATATATCAGAGTCAGGGAGCTGCAGCTCAACTCATGTTCCTTAGAAGAGAGAGTGAGCTGGAGCTCCTCTCCAAAGCCTCTAACACCGTCATTATTGAGGCATCAGGGGCAACTTTTACATGCACTGTAACATCACTGTATTATCCCTGTACTAGGACATCACTGTGTGTATTATCATTGTACTGTGACATCACTGTGTGTATTATCCCTGTACTAGGACATCACTGTGTGTATTATACTTGTACTGTGACATCACTGTGTGTATTATCCCTGTACTAGGACATCACTGTGTGTATTATACTTGTACTGTGACATCACTGTGTGTATTATCCCTGTACTAGGACATCACCGTGTGTATTATCATTGTACTGTGACATCACTGTGTGTATTATCCGTGTACTGTGATATCACTGTGTGTATTATCCCTGTACTAGGACATCACTGTGTGTATTATCTCTGTATTGTGACATCACTGTGTGTATTATCTCTGTATTGTGACATCACTGTGTGTATTATCCCTGTACTAGGACATCACTGTGTGTATTATCTCTGTATTGTGACATCACTGTGTGTATTATCCCTGTACTAGGACATCACTGGGTGTATTATCCTTGTACTGTGACATCACTGTGTGTATTATAATTGTACTGTGACATCACTGTGTGTATTATCGCAGTATTGTGACATCACTGTGTGTATTATCCTTGTACTAGGACAGTGATGGGCAACCTTATGAGCTCGGTGTGTCAAAATTCGCCAAAAAAACGAGCATAAATCGGGTGGTGTGTCACCTTGACAAAAAAAACATAATTTTGTGATATTTATAGTTTAAATAACAAATATGTAGAATTATTTAACTTCTAGGGTAATTTAATCCTAGGTTGTGTGATTGATCCTACCATGTACTACAGTATGGCAGTATATGGGGATTTTCCACATCATCTATTTATTACAATGTGCTGGACAATCTCTCAGCCTCCCGGCTACTGCACCTGGCTGTGTAGGAGCCGAGGATGCAACTTAACTCTCCGGCGGCCGCGTGTCACTGAAAATGGCTATGCGTGTCAGCACTGACACGCGTGTCATAGGTTGGCCATCACTGTACTAGGACATTACTGTGTGTATCCTTGTACTAGGACATCACTGTGTATATTATCCCTGTACTAGGACATCACTGTGTGTATTATCCCTGTACTAGGACATCACTGTGTGTATTATCCCTGTACTAGGACATCACTGTGTGTATTATCCCTGTACTGTGACATCACTATGTGTATTATCTTTATACTGTGACATCACTGTGTGTATTATCCCTGTACTAGGACATCATTGTGCGTATTATCTCAGCACTGTGACATCACTCAGTGTATTATAATTTCAATGTGACATCACTGTGTGTATTATTTCTGTACGGTGACATCACTGTGTGTATCATCTCTGTACGGTGACATCACTTTTTATATATAATATTATAATAATAATATTCTACTTATTTTATCTTCTTATAACACTTATAAAAGCCTTCAAAATTTCCATGGCAGATTATACATCTATAAGAACTTGTATGTTCATGTAAGAGTGGCTTTGGAATATTCTTGTCATGTCATGTCTGTATCTCTGTAATTTTATCTTCATGGTCAGTAAATGTCATCATAAATACTGATTCCCAGCGAGTCTCTTCAGAGGACGGCTGCCTTACACACGTCATAAGTGATATCGATACATTATACACAACAAGACCCCATTCATCCCGTCTGAATACATGTAGCCGAGCCTTAGATGAAATTCCACCCCCTGATTTCCCTACAATATTAGCTCTCTGGATACATGGGACATTCTTCCTCTGAATTCCTTGCTTTCCACAATGAAGGAGGTCTAGTAACTCCTTTCTGTTATCACCGCTATAACAGTGACATCAGAATTATACATTTTCGTTCTAATCGGTTCATGGAGATTGATCTCTTGTAGGAGCAGATTCCTGAGATTCCTCCATTTGTGCTGTTAGTATCCACATTAGGCTGTATGGGTCATATACTCCTTGCTCACTGGCATAAGAATTTTGATGGCCTGGACTGTGCCAAAATAACTCTTATAAAGTCGGAGAGAATGAAGCTACTGCGCACTACCAAGCAATGTTGTATGGCACATCTCTACCCCCACAATGCCAAAGATGGAGATCATCACTGCCAAACTGCTGCTAACACAGAGTCATTTCAGACTGGTTACTTTGCATATTAAAAGACAGAGGGGCACATTTACTTACCCGGGCCATTCGCGATCCAGCAGCGGGTTCTCCGATGCTAATTTGTGTCTTCCGGCGATTCACTAAGGTAGTGCGCCCGATGTCCACTAGGTGTCGCTGCTGCGCTGAAGTCCGTCGGAGTTTACTGGAGTTCACCAAGCTAGCCTGGGTGCAGGTAAGTGCATGTTTTTTAAAAAAAAAATACGTTGGTTTTTCCGAATCCGCCGTGTTTTCCGACGGCCACGCCCCCTGTTTTCCGTCACGTGCATGCCGGCGCCGATGCGCCAAAAACCCGGGGCAATTCAGGGAAAAACGGTAATATTCGGGAAACACGATGGAAAAACGTGATTTTGGCTCTTAGTAAATGTTCCCCAGAAAGTATTAAGTAACCAGTCCACAATTTCGAATAATAGTAGAGAATCTCTAAATGTGCCAAGTTCATGCCAGTGCCTGAGGCCAGATGACCGGGTTTAGCCTGGTATAAATTATACCCTACCTATAAGTTGGTTTCCTTATTAACCAAACATGTACAACGTTGCCTACGTAATTATGGAGATGGTTTATTGCTGAGCCTTCTCCATACAAGCTGAGAGTTTACTACATATTGCAGCAAACACCCACCATCAACACCTGTGATCGGTGCTAGTACTGATCACAAGTGTTAACCTTTCGATTGCTGTGGGCGCCGTCTTTATAATACCTGGTGCACATTGGAACAGGTGATGTACATAGTCCCCAAATACTGCCATACTGTATGTAGTATGGAAGTATATGGTAGGATCAATCAGATAACCCAGGCTTAAAATACCCTAGGGAGGTGGGGGTCTGAAAAATATTTCAAAAATGTAAAGATATATAAAACCTAAAAGTTCAAATCCTCCTTTCCCTAGAACTCATAAATTAGTCAATTATTGTCATGTCCCAAAATGTCCGATCTATCAAAACATAATAATGGTTATTCCCGGCACTGAAACCCGTAATGCAAAATAGCGCCCAAATGCACGAAGCGTCACTGTTTCGCCATTTTGAAACATAAACTTTTTTTAATTAAAATTTTCTAAATGTTGTACTGTCAACAAAATATTTTGAAATATATTAAAACACAATAATATCTATATAAATTTGGTATTCCTGTGATCGTACTGAGCCGAAGAATAAAGGAAATGAAAATTTGGGGAGCACAGAGAAACCCATAAAAAAAAACAAGCCGAGCTTACAGGAGATACAGGAGAGTGGTGCAAATGTATTTTTTTTAACCGCATTTGAAATGTTTTCCCCATTTCCCAGTACAAGACATGGAATATATTAAAGACATGAATGGGACATCACACAATTTGTGATGCAGGAAACAAGCCCAAACTCAGCTCTGTACATGGAAAAAATAAAAGAGGCATGGGTTACCTTATCCCATCCTACAAAAATTATTTATATATTATCCCATGGTGTCAATGGCTATATATCTCCATATGCCTGCAATGCGGCCTTAATTGGCAAGGTCTCCGTAAGGAGAGCTCTTACTATCCGACCACAACAACAGTTAATAAATGTGGTGTGAGACACGATGGAGGGAAGGAGGGGTGACCCGACCCCACTCCATTGAAAAGCACAGCATACGGGCCGTAACACGGGAAAAGATAGGATAGGCAGCACCTTGCGGCCATACATACCCATTCGGTGGTGTGAATGTGGCCTTACTCTTACTTCCATTCTCTAGTCAAAAGCCTCTCAGTTCCCTACATTGTACTGAACAGATGCAACCACATCGAAGTAGTTCTTTCTACGGTTGGGAATCTGTTGCTTCTGAAATAGATGTACTTGATTGGCTTAGATCATACATCATGTTATAAGGCTTCTCTAAGGCTTCTTGAAGTCAAGGGAGCTGACTTACAGGGTAGCTAAAAGGGGCAAGGTGTTCCTTATGCCATCCTGGAAAATTTATCTGCATATTTTCCTGGACTCCGCTAGTAGAGGGTGCGTTCACACGTTGCAGTTAAAACTGCATCGCAATCAGCTTTGTGTTGGTTTTAGGTGCAGTTTTGTCAATTGAACAGGGGAAAGACATGAACTGAACGAGTGAATTTGATTTTGAAGGGGAAACCTGCTCCACAAATGTCATTCACTCGTTCAGTTCATGTCTTTCACCTGTTCAATTGACAAAACTGCACCTAAAACCACCTCAAAGCTGATTGCGATGCAGTTTTAACTGCAACGTGTGACTGCACCCAGAGCGTCAATAACTAGAAGCCTCCACATGTCTACAAGGCCTTAAATGACAAAATCCCTGTAAGGAAAGCTCTTACTTCCCAACCCCAATAAAGGTTAAGAAATGTGGTGTGGGGCACATCCAACAATTTTTGTGCAAATTGCTCCACAATTTGGATTCATCTGCAACAGTAAATCTGAAAGCACTTCTTAATTCCCTTGTCCAGGTTAAAAGACTAATGGTCTATATTTTGGACTAGAGATGAGGGAATTCGGTAAAAATCAGCAATTTTCTGGACACTGAATACAAATCTTTTCTGCTTAGCTTCGGAGGAAATCCCATTCATCCCAAAGCTGAGGAAGGCAGGATAGGTGAGGAAAAAAAGAAAGAATTTGTAGAAAATTTTCAAAACAAGATTGGACCTTTCTTAACAAATTTGTGCTTTAAAGCACTAAAGTGGATTATCTCACAATTCTCAGGACAATTGAACCTGAACAAATCTTTTGAAAAATTCTAAGAATCTTCCACGAATCGAAACTTAGATGATTCGGTCATCTCTATACAGGCCATCAATATCCAACTGTGGTGGTGTGATATCCAGCATTACCAGATCTTAGTGTACAAGGCTGGAATCAGACTTCTCTGCATTCTATGCAGTGGCCATGCTGGGTTACTGGGACCCTCAGAGACCATGATACCAGGGATCCAGTCCCATAAAGTTTACATGAAGTCGCAGTGCTTCTATTGCAATCCAACTGTGGAAATGGGACAACCAATTTTTCGCTCAGACACTTACCTATCATGTGGACAGCAGATACACTGCAATTTTAGGAAAGCCTCTTGTAACCCACATAGTGGGGCACATTTACGAAGGGTCTGCGGACCGCATTTTCGTTGGGTTCCCGACTTTTTCCGGTTTGCGTGGCACTTAACTGGGGTTTTTGGCGCACGCAATCGGTTTTTGGCGCCGACTTTCATGCGAAATCCGGGGACGTGGCCGTCGGACAACCCGACTTATTCGGACTTAGCACAGGATTTAACATTCAAAATTGTGTTGCAAGCCAGACAAAATTGTGTTGCACCGGGAAGAAGAAGGTGAACTCCGGCAGACATGAGCGGGGAAGCGACACATACAGGAAATTGGACGCACGACCTTAGTGAATTGCGGCAGCTTGTCGGACAACGCACCTCGGGGATCGCGACGGGACGGGTAAGTAAATGTGCCCTAGTGAGTAGAAACAATGTTCAGCTCCTTATATAGGATAAGTGGTGGCCATTGGTAATTTACTCTTTCAGGATTTTAGAGACACAGGAGGTAGCGGGGCACTGAGGTACTGCCGTCTTTAAATAGAAAACCATGAACAATTATTATGGAAGGTGCTCGTACCGATGCCATTAAAGAACTGTTCACCCACCCGTGATATGATCCACATCAGCCGCATCTAGTGCAGAGTGAACACCGCTGAACCAGATCCAGATATAGGGTTCATTGAATCCTATGAGAAACAGACCAGCAATAATCATGAGTATTCTTCGGTATGCTTGGCGGAACTTGAACATTGCTGCATTATATTCAGTCATCAACTGTTTTAGTTATAACCAGTGTCAATTTTAGCATAAGAGATCACATTTTACCTGTAATTCCACACACACCTGTACACTACATGAGCACAAATTGCTTAGTTTGCTTGCAATTGCTTACATATAGTTTTCCTTTAAAGGGGTTATCCGGGTTTTAAAAATTTCTTATGGCTGGGGAGGGATATTTAAACATAATAAACATGTACTTACCTCCTCCCGCGCCGCCGATGTCCCGCGCCGCGGTCCCTTCGATCCGTGCCCCTGTTTGTTTACAGGGGCACGGAAGCCGTGCACAAGGAGCTTGCGGTCCGCGATGTGGACGGCTCCTCCTATCCGTCCCTATCTCTCAGCGTTGTAAGCGCTGAGAGATGGTGTCGGATAGGAGCTTCTAGCCGGCCGGAAACTCCCTGTGCGCCCCTATAATGAAACCGGCGCACAGAGAAGACTGGCCACGGAGCGGGACATCGGCGGCACCGGACGAGGTAAGTAGATGTTTGTTATGTTTAACTATCCCACCCCAGCCCGGATAACCCCTTTAAGCAGAAACAACTTTAAAGCAAATCTACCACAAAAATCCAGGGGGAGAAATTTTCTGCTCATTGTAATAACAAGTGCACAGACATCACGGAGAGGCTCTGGTAACAACCCCTTCAGACTCATTAGCATAATTGTAAAAAAGTTTATTTTAGAAGGAAGGAGGTCATGGATAACAAATATAAGAAGATTGCCACAGTCAGTCTCCGGATCTATGAGTAAGTGCCCCTAGTTTATCATTATGGATCTTCATGGTAGATTCTCTTTAAAAGTCTCTATAGCACCGCCCCCAATGCACCTGGACAGGACATGTTGCTGCGTTCAAAGACGGCATGGATGCGTGGGCTCTGCGGTGGCTACTTGGGCAATGGAGTAGCCTTAGCCCCGGGAGCTCACAGATTCTAACAGCCTCTGCAGATAAATAGCATAAAAATAAAATAAAGTATAAAATCAGATAGGTTAAGTTTTAGTAACTGGGTGGAAGCACAGAAAGCAGCCATTTTATTTAGCCGTTGGTCATTGGGTGAATTTGGGGTTACACTAATGAGGACATTGGAGGCCAATGATATTATGAAGAACTTTCACAAGCACATTGTGGCTGGTTGAAAAGACTTAGGCCGGCGCCACACAGGGCGCTTTGTCTGCGCTTGCAAACGCAAACGCAGACAAAGTCGCGCCCACCGGGGCGGGCCTCGGCCCGATCGCATCGGCGTTTCTATGGAAACGCCTGCGATCGGGAACGAGCCGCCGGTGTTTTGCGTTAAATTAACGCAAAACACCGGCGGCTCGTTCCCGATCGCAGGCGTTTCCATAGAAACGCCGATGCGATCGGGCCGAGGCCCGCCCCGGTGGGCGCGACTTTGTCTGCGCTTGCAAGCGCAGACAAAGCGCCCTGTGTGGCGCCGGCCTTAGGGGCAAACTTTGGCTAAACAGTCTAAAAGTTTAGCACAGGGGTCATACTGTATCAATTTGGTGCATATGTTGACCAAAATTTTACTCCTCTATACGTGTGCTGGCTCTCAAAACATGTTTCCTCCCCCACTCCAAAACATACTGGTAGGTTGATTAGATTGTGGGCCCCATGGGGACAGGGACTGATTGGGCAAGTTCTGTGCAGCGCTGCGTAATCTGTGAGCGCTATATAAATGAAGGATTATTATTAGAATTACTCCTATCCTGTATATATATTCAGCACAGTACTACTACTCCTATCCTGTATATAGACTCAGCACAGTACTACTACTCCTATCCTGTATATAGACATAGCACAGTACTACTACTCCTATCCTGTATATAGACAGAGCACAGTACTACTACTCCTATCCTGTATTTAGACTCAGCACAGTACTACTTTTCCTATCCTGTATATAGACAAAGCACAGTACTACTACTCCTATCCTGTATATAGACATAGCACAGTACTACTACTCGTATCCTGTATATAGACATAGCACAG
Organism: Engystomops pustulosus; assembly: GCF_040894005.1. Lineage (NCBI taxonomy): Eukaryota > Metazoa > Chordata > Amphibia > Anura > Leptodactylidae > Engystomops > Engystomops pustulosus. The sequence goes on along the minus strand of NC_092417.1, from coordinate 143,162,609 downwards.
TACTACTACTCATATCCTGTATATGGACTCAGCACAGTACTACCACTCCTATCCTGTATATAGACTCAGCACAGTACTACTACTCCGATCCTGTATATAGACTCAACACAGTAATACTACTCCTATCCTGTATATAGACTCATCACAGTACTACTACTCTTATCCTGTATAAAGACAAAGCACAGTACTACTACTCCTATCCTGTATATAGACTCAGCACAGTACTACTACTCCGATCCTGTATATAGACTCAACACAGTAATACTACTCCTATCCTGTATATAGACTCATCACAGGTGAAGCATAAAGAAAGGTAGTTCCTGCTCACCTTCTGGCACGGTATAGTCCCCAGCGCGATGAACATCCAGTAAGACCCCACGGACCAAAGGCACAAAATTCACAATAGAAAAAATTCACAATAGAAAAAAGTTTGATGTCCGCGCTTCAGGGGATAAGTATTAAAATAGCATTTCTTTATTCGAGTATTCATATAAAATCCAAAAAGGCAGATAGCAAAGGTGTAGTGGTCTAAGCAAAAGACCTACGCGTTTCGCCCTCTCTCAGGGCTTACTCATGGTCTGTGACTGTGACAGACCATGAGTAAGCCCTGAGAGAGGGCGAAACGCGTAGGTCTTTTGCTTGGACCACTACACCTTTGCTATCTGCCTTTTTGGATTTTATATGAATACTCGAATAAAGAAATGCTATTTTAATACTTATCCCCTGAAGCGCGGACATCAAACTTTTTTCTATTGTGAATAGACTCATCACAGTACTACTACTCTTATCCTGTATATAGACAAAGCATAGTTCCACCACCCCTATCCTGTATAAAGACAAAGCACAGTACTACTACTCCTATTCTGTATATAGACTCAGCCCAGTTCTACTACTCCTATCCTGTATATAGACTCAGCCCAGTTCTACTACTCCTATCCTGTATATGGACTCAGCACAGTACTACTACTCCTATCCTGTATATAGACATAGCACAATACTACTACTCCGATCCTGTATATAGACTCAGCCCAGTACTACTACTCCTATCCTGTATATAGACTCAGCACAGTACTACTACTCCTATCCTGTATATAGACTCAGCACTGTACTACTACTCCTATCCTGTATATAGACATAGCACAGTACTACTACTCCTATCCTGTATATAGACAAAGCACAGTTCCACTACCCCTATCCTGTATAAAGACAAAGCATAGTACTACTACTACTATTCTGTATATCGACTCAGCACAGTTCTACTACTCCTATAATGTATATGGACTCAGCACAGTATTACTACTCCTATCCTGTATATAGACATAGCACAGTACTACTATTCCTATCCAATATATATAGACAAAGCACAGTACTACTACTCCTATTCTGTATATAGACTCAGCACAGTACTATTACTCCTATCCTGTATATAGACAAAGCACAGTACTATTACTCCTATCCTGTATATAGATTCAGCACAGTACTACTACTCCTATCCTGTATATAGACAGAGCACAGTACTACTACTCCTATCCTGTAAATAGATTCAGCACAGTACTACTACTCCTATCCTGTATATGGACTCATCACAGTACTACTACTCCTATCCTGTATATAGACATAGCACAGTACTACTATTCCTATCCTATATATAGACAAAGCACAGTACTACTACTCCTATCCTGTATATAGACTCAGCCCAGTACTACTACTCCTATCCTGTATATAGACTCAGCACAGTACTACTACTCCTATCCAGTATATGGACTCATCACAGTACTACTACTCCTATCCTGTATATAGACATAGCACAGTACTACTATTCCTATCCTGTATATAGACAAAGCACATTACTACTACTCCTATCCTGTATATAGACTCAGCCCAGTACTACTACTCCTATCCTGTATATAGACTCAGCACAGTACGACTACTCCTATCCTGTATATAGACTCAGCACAGTACTATTACTCCTATCCTGTATATAGACATAGCACAGTACTACTACTCCTATCCTGTATATAGACAAATCACAGTACTACTACTCCTATCCTGTATATAGACAAAGCACAGTACTACTACTCCTATCCTGTATATAGACAAAGCACAGTTCCACCACCCCTATCCTGTATAAAGACAAAGCACAGTTCTACTACTCCTATCCTGTATATAGACAAAGCACAGTACTACTACTCCTATCCTGTATATAGATTCAGCACAGTACTACTACTCCTATCCTGTATATAGACAGAGCACAGTACTACTACTCCTATCTTGTATATAGATTCAGCACAGTACTACTACTCCTATCCTGTATATGGACTCATCACAGTACTACTACTCCTATCCTGTATATAGACATAGCACAGTACTACTACTCCTATCCTGTATATAGACTCAGCCCAGTACTACTACTCCTATCCTGTATATAGACTCAGCCCAGTACTACTACTCCTATCCTGTATATAGACTCAGCACAGTACTACTACTCCTATCCAGTATATGGACTCATCACAGTACTACTACTCCTATCCTGTATATAGACATAGCACAGTACTACTATTCCTATCCTGTATATAGACAAAGCACATTACTACTACTCCTATCCTGTATATAGACTCAGCCCAGTACTACTACTCCTATCCTGTATATAGACTCAGCACAGTACGACTACTCCTATCCTGTATATAGACTCAGCACAGTACTATTACTCCTATCCTGTATATAGACATAGCACAGTACTACTACTCCTATCCTGTATATAGACAAATCACAGTACTACTACTCCTATCCTGTATATAGACAAAGCACAGTACTACTACTCCTATCCTGTATATAGACAAAGCACAGTTCCACCACCCCTATCCTGTATAAAGACAAAGCACAGTTCTACTACTCCTATCCTGTATATAGACAAAGCACAGTACTACTACTCCTATCCTGTATATAGATTCAGCACAGTACTACTACTCCTATCCTGTATATAGACAGAGCACAGTACTACTACTCCTATCTTGTATATAGATTCAGCACAGTACTACTACTCCTATCCTGTATATGGACTCATCACAGTACTACTACTCCTATCCTGTATATAGACATAGCACAGTACTACTATTCCTATCCTATACATAGACTCAGCCCAGTACTACTACTCCTATCCTGTATATAGACTCAGCACAGTACTACTACTCCTATCCAGTATATGGACTCATCACAGTACTACTACTCCTATCCTGTATATAGACATAGCACAGTACTACTATTCCTATCCTGTATATAGACAAAGCACATTACTACTACTCCTATCCTGTATATAGACTCAGCCCAGTACTACTACTCCTATCCTGTATATAGACTCAGCACAGTACGACTACTCCTATCCTGTATATAGACTCAGCACAGTACTACTACTCCTATCCTGTATATAGACATAGCACAGTACTACTACTCCTATCCTGTATATAGACAAATCACAGTACTACTACTCCTATCCTGTATATAGACAAAGCACAGTACTACTACTCCTATCCTGTATATAGACAAAGCACAGTTCCACCACCCCTATCCTGTATAAAGACAAAGCACAGTTCTACTACTCCTATCCTGTATATAGACAAAGCACAGTACTACTACTCCTATCCTGTATATAGACTCAGCACAGTACTAGTAATCCTATCCTGTATATTGACAGAGCACAGTACTACTACTCCTATCCTGTATATAGACATAGCACAGTAATACTACTCTTATCCTGTATATAGACTCAGCACAGTACTACTACTCCTATCCTGTATATAGACTCAGCACAGTACTACTACTCCTATCCTGTATATAGACATAGCACAGTACTACTACTCCCATCCTGTATATAGACATAGCACAGTACTACTACTCCTATCCTATATAGGGACTCAGTACAATACTACTACTCCTATCCTGTTTATAAACTCAGCACAGTACTACTACTCCTATCCTGTATATAGACATAGCACAGTACTACTACTCCCATCCTGTATATAGACATAGCACAGTACTACTACTCCTATCCTATATAGGGACTCAGCACAATACTACTACTCCTATCCTGTATATAGACTCAGCACAGTACTACTACTCCTATTCTGTATATAGATATAGCACAGTACTACTACTCCTAACTGTATATAGACTCAGCACAGTACTACTACTCCTATCCTGTATATAGACTCAGCACAGTACTACTACTCCTATCCTGTATATAGACATAGCACAGTACTACTACTCCTATCCTGCATTTAGACATAGCACAGTACTACTACTCCTATCCTGTATATAGACAAAGCACAGTTCCACCACCCCTATCCTGTATAAAGACAAAGCACAGTACTACTACTCCTATTCTGTATATAGACTCAGCACAGTTCTACTACTCCTATCCTGTATATGGACTCAGCACAGTACTACTACTCCTATCCTGTATATAGACATAGCACAGTACTACTACTCCTATCCTGTATATAGACATAGCACATTACTACTATTCCTATCCTGTATATAGACAAAGCACAGTACTAATACTCCTATTCTGTATATAGACTCAGCACAGTTCTACTACTCCTATCCTGTATATAGACAGAGCACAGTACTACTACTCCTATCCTGTATATGGACTCAGCACAGTACTACTACTCCTATCCTGTATATAGACATAGCACAGTACTACTATTCCTATCCTGTATATAGACAAAGCACAGTACTACTACTCCTATTCTGTATATAGACTCAACACAGTTTTACTACTCCTATCCTGTATATAGACAGAGCACAGTACTACTACTCCTATCCCGTATATAGACTCAGCACAGTACTACTAATCCTATCCTGTATAGAGACAGAGCACAGTACTACTACTCCTATCCTGTATATACTCAGCACAGTTCCACCACCCCTATCCTGTATAAAGACAAAGCACAGTACTACTACTCCTATCCTGTATATAGACAAAGCACAGTACTACTACTCCTATCCTGTATATAGACAAAGCACAGTACTACTACTCCTATCCTGTATATAGACTCAGCACAGTACTACTACTCTTATCCTGTATATAGACAGAGCACAGTACTACTGCTCCTATCCCGTTTATAAACTCTGCACAGTACTACTACTCCTATCCTGTATATAGACATAGCACAGTAATACTACTCTTATCCTGTATATAGACTCAGCACAGTACTACTACTCGTATCCTGTATATAGACTCAGCACAGTACTACTACTCCTATCCTGTATATAGACTCAGCACAGTACTACTACTCCCATCCTGTATATAGACATAGCACAGTACTACTACTCCTATCCTGTATATGGACTCAGTACAATACTACTACTCCTATCCTGTTTATAAACTCAGCACAGTACTACTACTCCTACCCTGTATATAGACTCAGCACAGTACTACTACTCCTATTCTGTATATAGATATAGCACAGTACTACTACTCCTAACTGTATATAGACTCAGCACAGTACTACTACTCCTATCCTGTATATAGACTCAGCCCAGTACTACTACTCCTATCCTGTATATAGACTCAGCACAGTACTACTACTCCTATCCTGTATATAGACTCAGCACAGTACTACTACTCCTATCCTGTATATAGACTCAGCACAGTACTACTACTCCTATCCTGTATATAGACTCAGCACAGTACGACTACTCCTATCCTGTATATAGACTCAGCACAGTACTACTACTCCTATCCTGTATATAGACATAGCACAGTACTACTACTCATATCCTGTATATAGACTCAGCACAGTACTACTACTCCTATCCCGTTTATAAACTCCGCACAGTACTACTACTCCTATTCTGTATATAGACTCAGCACAGTACTACTACTCCTATCCTGTATATAGACATACACAGTACTACTACTCCTATCCCGTTTATAAACTCTGCACAGTACTACTACTCCTATCCTGTATATAGACTCAGCACAGTACTATTACTCCTATCCTGTATATAGACATAGCACAGTACTATTACTCCTATTCTGTATATAGACATAGCACAGTACTACTACTCCTATCCTGTTTATAAACTCAGCACAGTACAAATACTCCTATCCTGTATATAGAGTTTTAACAAAACTAAATTTGGTTCTGATAGGGGGGGGAACCTTTGTTCTGAAGGAAGGACTACAATGACCTACAATCTTTATAGAGGTAACAGAGAACATCACTCTAGGGCAATGTTATAGGCAATATATTGCCTGTAAATGGGTTTGCTGGCCTAAAATATTAATAGCATATCCAAGGATTAGGTCCTTACTAGAGATGAGCGAGCACTAAAATGCTCGGGTACTCGTTATTCGAGAAGAACTTTTCCCGATGCTCGAGTGCTCGTCTCGAATAATGAGCCCCATTGAAGTCAATGGGAGACTCGAGCATTTTTCAAGGGGCCAAGGCTCTGCACAGGGAAGCTTGGCCAAACACCTGGGAACCTCAGAAAAGGATGGAAACACCACGGAAACAGCAGCGGCAGCATGCATGGATGCCTCTGAGGCTGCTTAATCGCACCATTATGCCAAAATTATGGGCAACAGCATGGCCATGACAGAGTGACAGAATGAAGCTAGATAGCATCTAAAACATCCAATAATTGACCCTGACACTATAGGGGACGGCATGCAGAGGCAGCGGCAGCATGCTAGAGAGTGTCATGGCGACATACCCTAAATGGACTCAGGCTTCAAACCAATGGGTGGCAGAGAGGAACCAAAGGAGGTGAGCAAGAAGCGCTCAAATAATATCGGTACATGATAAAAGTTTGCCAGTATATTTTGTGGATAACACAGCAGGGTGGCGACAAAGTTAACAACTTTGATGTGGAATCCATGAAAACAACCCAAATTTGTGCCTGACACACCTCGTTTGATAAGGGGACGATGTATGGAGGTAGCTATATGGACGACTTTTGGAGGTAGCAATGGAGACAACGTGTGGAGGCTGCTATGGAGACAATTTAATTTGGATAGTGCCTGTATGTGGCAGTCCCAAAAAGTTTTCAAACCAGAGGAGCAGGTAAATGGCCCTGCAGAAAAATGGAATAGATTGAGTGCCTGTATGTGGCAGTCCAAAAAAGTTTTCAAACCAGAGGAGCAGGTAGGTGGCCCTCCAGAAAAATGAAATAGATTGAGTGCCTGTATGTGGCAGTCCAAAAAAGTTTTCAAACCAGAGGAGCAGGTAGGTGGCCCTCCAGTAAAATGGAATAGATTGAGTGCCTGTATGTGGCAGTCCAAAAAAGTTTTCAAACCAGAGGAGCAGGTAAATGGCCCTGCAGAAAAATGGAATAGATTGAGTGCCTGTATGTGGCAGTCCAAAAAAGTTTTCAAACCAGAGGAGCAGGTAGGTGGCCCTCCAGAAAAATGAAATAGATTGAGTGCCTGTATGTGGCAGTCCAAAAAAGTTTTCAAACCAGAGGAGCAGGTAGGTGGCCCTCCAGAAAAATGAAATAGATTGAGTGCCTGTATGTGGCAGTCCAAAAAAGTTTTCAAACCAGAGGAGCAGGTAGGTGGCCCTCCAGAAAAATTGAATAGATTGAGTGCCTGTATGTGGCACTCCCAAAAATTGTTTAAAACAGAGGACCGGGTAGGTGGCCCTCCAGAAAAATTAAATGCATAAAGTACTATAGCTAGAGCCAGTGGGCCCTGTCAAAAAATAGCCAGTTTCCTCTGCTTTAGTGTACAAAGAGGAGGAGAAGGAGGAAAATGAGGAGGAGGAGGAGTGCATAAATTATTCAGGTTGAGCTTCCTTCACCTGGTGGAGATTGGAAATTATGAGAAATCCAGGCTTTATTCATCTTAATAAGCGTCAGCCTGTCAGCGCTGTCAGTCGACAGGCGTGTACGCTTATCGGTGATGATGCCACCAGCTGCACTGAAAACCCGCTCGGACAAGACGCTAGCGGCAGGGCAGGCAAGAACCTCCAAGGCGTACAGCGCCAGTTCGTGCCACATGTCCAGCTTTGAAACCAAGTAGTTGTAGGGAGCTGTGTGATCATTTAGGACGATGGTATGGTCAGCTACGTACTCCCTCACCATCTTTCTGTAAAGATCAGCCCTACTCTGCCGAGACTGGGGAAAGGTGACAGTGTCTTGCTGGGGTGACATAAAGCTGGCAAAAGCCTTGTAAAGCGTACCCTTGCCAGTGCTGGACAAGCTGCCTGCTCGCCTACTCTCCCTCGCTACTTGTCCCGCAGAACTACGCACTCTGCCGCTAGCGCTGTCAGAAGGGAAATAGTTTCAGCTTGTGCACCAGGGCCTGCTGGTATTCATGCATTCTCACACTCCTTTCCTCTCCAGGGATGAGAGTGGAAAGATTTTGCTTGTACCGTGGGTCCAGGAGAGTGAATACCCAGTAATCGGTGCTGGAATAAATTCTTTGAACGCGAGGGTCACGGGATAGGCAGCCTAGCATGAAATCTGCCATATGCGCCAGAGTCCCAACGCGTAAGAATTCACTCCCCTCACTGGCCTGACTGTCCATTTCCTCCTCCTCCAACTCCTCTTCTTCTGCCCATACACACTGAACAGTGAAGGTCTGAGCAATGCTCCCCTCTTGTGTCTCGCCAACATTCTCCTCCTCTTCCTCCTCATCCTCCTCCGATATGCGCTGAGAAACAGACCTGAGGGTGCTTTGGCTATCAACAAGGGAATCTTCTTCCCCCGTCTCTTGTGACGAGCGCAAAGCTTCCGACTTCATGCTGATCAGAGAGTTTTTCAACAGGCCAAGCAGCGGGATGGTGAGGCTGATGATGGCGGCATCGCCACTGACCATCTGTGTTGACTCCTCAAAGTTACTCAGCACCTGACATATATCAGACATCCACGTCCACTCCTCATTGTAGACTTGAGGAAGCTGACTGACCTGACTACCAGTTCTGGTGGAAGTTGACATCTGGCAGTCTACAATCGCTCTGCGCTGCTGGTAAACTCTGGATAACATGGTTAATGTTGAATTCCACCTCGTGGGCACGTCGCACATCAGTTGGAGGCGGCGCTGCGCTGCCCTGAGAGTGGCAGCATCTGTGCTGGACTTCCTGAAATGCGCACAGATGCGGCGCACCTTCGTGAGCAAATCTGACAGATTGGGGTATGTCTTGAGGAAACGCTGAACTACCAGATTTAACACATGGGCCAGGCATGGCACATGTGTCAGTCTGCCGAGTTGCAGAGCCGCCACCAGGTTACGGCCGTTGTCACACACAACCATGCCTGGCTTCAGGTTCAGCGGTGCCAGCCACAGATCAGTCTGCGCCGTGATGCCCTGTAATAGTTCTTGGGCGGTGTGCCTTTTATCGCCTAGGCTCAGCAGTTTGAGCACCGCCTGCTGTCGCTTAGCGACGGCTCTGCTGCTGTGCCTAGAGCTAGCGACTGATGGCGCCATGCCCACGGATGGTAGTTCGGAGGAGGAGGTGGAGGAGGGGTGGGAGGAGGAGGAGGCATAGTAGGCCTTTGAGACCTGGACCGGGGTAGGCCCCGCAATCCTCGGCGTCGGCAGTATATGACCAGCCCCAGGGTCAGACTCGGTCCCAGCCTCCACCAAGTTAACCCAATGTGCCCTCAGCGATATATAGTGGCCCTGCCCAGCAGCACTCGTCCACGTGTCCGTGGTCAGGTGGACCTTGTCAGAAACGGCGTTGGTCAGGGCACGGATGATGTTGTCTGACACGTGCTGGTGCAGGGCTGGGACGGCACATCGGGAAAAGTAGTGGCGGCTGGGGACCGAATACCGAGGGGCGGCCGCCGCCATGAGGTTGCGAAAGGCCTCGGTCTCTACTAGCCTATAGGGCAGCATCTCCAGACTAAGCAATCTGGAGATGTGGACATTAAGGGCTTGGGCGTGCGGGTGGGTTGCACTATATTTTCTTTTCCGCTCCAGCGTCTGGGGTATGGAGAGCTGAACGCTGGTGGATGCTGTGGAGGATCGTGGAGGCGACGATGGGGTTTTTGGGCCAGGGTCCTGGGCAGGGGGCTGACTATCAGCTGACACAGGGGAAGGAGCAGTGGTGTGCACGGCCGGAGGTTAACGGGCTTGGTGCCACTGATTCGGGTGTTTAGCATTCATATGCCTGTGCATACTGGTGGTAGTTAAGCTAGTAGTGGTGGAACCCCTGCTGATCCTGGTTTGGCAAAGGTTGCACACCACAGTCCGTCGGTCATCCGGTGTTTCCTTAAAGAACCTCCAGACTTCTGAAAATCTAGCCCTCGCCGCGGGAGCCCTCGCCACGGGAGCTTCACTACGTGACACATTTGGCACTGATGCACCTGCTCTGGCCCTGCCTCTCCGTCTGGCCCCACCACTGCCTCTTCCAACCTGTTCTGGTCGAGGACTCTCCTCCGTCTCAGAAGCACTGTGTTCACCCGGCCTCTCAACCCAGCTTGGGTCTGTCACCTCATCATCCTCCGATCCCTCAGTCTGCTCCCCCCTCGGACTTCCTGCCCTGACAACAACTTCACCACTGTCTGACAACCGTGTCTCCTCATCGTCGGACACTTCTTTACACACTTCTTCCACTACGTCAAGAAGGTCATCATCACCCACAGACTGCGACTGGTGGAAAACCTGGGCATCGGAAAATTGCTCAGCAGCAACCGGACAAGTGGTTTGTGACTGTGGGAAGGGTCCAGAAAACAGTTCCTCAGAGTATGCCGGTTTAAATGCCAAATTTTCCTGGGAGGGGGCAGACTGGGGGGAAGGAGGCTGAGGTGCAGGAGCTGGAGGAGTGCCGATTTCGGTGACATGGGTGGACTGCGTGGAAGACTGACTGGTGGACAAATTGCTCGAAGCATTGTCGGCAATCCACGACATCACCTGTTCGCACTGTTCTGGCCTCAACAGTGCTCTACCACGAGTCCCAGTAACTTCAGACATGAACCTAGGGAGTGTAGCTCTGCGGCGTTCCCCTGCTCCCTCATCAGCAGGTGGTGTCTCACCCCGCCCAGGACCACGGCCTCTGACCCCTGCAGTAGTTGGACGCCCACGTCCCCGCCCTCGTCCTCTACCCCTAGCCCTCGGGTTAAACATTTTGAAAATGAAAGTTATAACTTTAATTTTTTTTTTACTTTTTTTTTGTGTTTTTTTTTTTTTTTTTGTGTTTTTTAGTTTTTAAAACCAAACGATGCTATCCTATTGCTATGGCTATTTTCTAGCCAACTATGAAAGCACACTGCTATGCCAGATGAGATGACGCTGAGTTATGAAAAAATAAACGTAAAATAAAAAGTAAATGGCAGACTGTGCCTAATTTCAATCAAACCCCTAATAAATTATCCCACTTCGGTCTTTGCGATGGATATGTGCGTCACTAAGCGCTAAACACAGCGGTCGCAAGTCTCACTCCAAATTCCTCACAATTGGCTAGTATATGCACTGCAGCAAGGAAAGCCACCTGCAGATCAACCAGAAATAAAATATATATAACGCTATTGTAGGCGTAAGTAAGCCGTTTGGATTCTCCTTTGGCTATTTTCTAGCCAAGTATGAAAGCACACTGATGAGATGACGCTGAGTTATGAAAAAATAAACGTAAAATAAAAAGGAAATGGCAGACTGTGCCTAATTGAAATCCAACCCCTAATAAATTTTCCCACTTCGGTCTTTGCGATGGATATGTGCGTCACTAAGCGCTAAACACAGCGGTCGCAAGTCTCACTCCAAATTCCTCACAATTGGCTAGTATATGCACTGCAGCAAGGACAGCCACCAGCAGATCAACCAGAAATAAAATATATATAACGCTATTGTAGGCGTAATAAGCCGTTTGGATTCTCCTTTGGCTATTTTCTAGCCAAGTATGAAAGCACACTGATGAGATGACGCTGAGTTATGAAAAAATAAACGTAAAATAAAAAGAAACTGGCAGACTGTGCCTAATTGAAATCCAACCCCTAATAAATTATCCCACTTCGGTCTTTGCGATGGATATGTGTGTCACTAAGCGCTAAACACAGCGGTCGCAAGTCTCACTCCAAATTCCTCACAATTGGCTAGTATATGCACTGCAGCAAGGACAGCCACCAGTAGATCAACCAGAAATAAAATATATATAACGCTATTGTAGGCGTAAGTAAGCCGTTTGGATTCTCCTTTGGCTATTTTCTAGCCAAGTATGAAAGCACACTGATGAGATGACGCTGAGTTATGAAAAAATAAACGTAAAATAAAAAGGAAATGGCAGACTGTGCCTAATTGAAATCCAACCCCTAATAAATTTTCCCACTTCGGTCTTTGCGATGGATATGTGCGTCACTAAGCGCTAAACACAGCGGTCGCAAGTCTCACTCCAAATTCCTCACAATTGGCTAGTATATGCACTGCAGCAAGGACAGCCACCAGCAGATCAACCAGAAATAAAATATATATAACGCTATTGTAGGCGTAAGTAAGCCGTTTGGATTCTCCTTTGGCTATTTTCTAGCCAAGTATGAAAGCACACTGATGAGATGACGCTGAGTTATGAAAAAATAAACGTAAAATAAAAAGAAACTGGCAGACTGTGCCTAATTGAAATCCAACCCCTAATAAATTATCCCACTTCGGTCTTTGCGATGGATATGTGTGTCACTAAGCGCTAAACACAGCGGTCGCAAGTCTCACTCCAAATTCCTCACAATTGGCTAGTATATGCACTGCAGCAAGGACAGCCACCAGCAGATCAACCAGAAATAAAATATATATAACGCTATTGTAGGCGTAAGTAAGCCGTTTGGATTCTCCTTTGGCTATTTTCTAGCCAAGTATGAAAGCACACTGATGAGATGACGCTGAGTTATGAAAAAATAAACGTAAAATAAAAAGGAAATGGCAGACTGTGCCTAATTGAAATCCAACCCCTAATAAATTTTCCCACTTCGGTCTTTGCGATGGATATGTGCGTCACTAAGCGCTAAACACAGCGGTCGCAAGTCTCACTCCAAATTCCTCACAATTGGCTAGTATATGCACTGCAGCAAGGACAGCCACCAGCAGATCAACCAGAAATAAAATATATATAACGCTATTGTAGGCGTAAGTAAGCCGTTTGGATTCTCCTTTGGCTATTTTCTAGCCAAGTATGAAAGCACACTGATGAGATGACGCTGAGTTATGAAAAAATAAACGTAAAATAAAAAGAAACTGGCAGACTGTGCCTAATTGAAATCAAACCCCTAATAAATTTTCCCACTTTGGTGTTTGAGGTGGATATGTGTGTCACTAAGAGCTAAACACAATGGTAGCAAGTCCCCCTGCAAATTCCTCACAATATGGTACTAGCTGCACTACTAGTGCCAGCAAGCCCAGCCACAAGCAAACAAAAAAAAAAAAAGTATAACGTTATTGTAGCCCTAAGAAGGGCTGTTGGGTTCTTGGAGAATCACTCCTGCCTAACAGTAATCTACCTGCACACTAACGCTAACCCTGACCAGCAGCAGCTCTCTCCCTAGCGGCATCCAGACACAGAATGATCCGAGCAGCGTGGGCAGCGGCTAGTCTATCCCAGGGTCACCTGATCTGGCCAGCCAACCACTGCTATCGACGTGTAAGGGTACCACGTCATGCTGGGTGGAGTGCAGAGTCTCCTGGCTTGTGATTGGCTCTGTTTCTGGCCGCCAAAAAGCAAAACGGCGGGAGCTGCCATTTTCTCGAGCGGGCGAAGTATTCGTCCGAGCAACGAGCAGTTTCGAGTACGCTAATGCTCGACGGGCATCAAGCTCGGACGAGTATGTTCGCTCATCTCTAGTCCTTACAATTAGATTGGTTTTAGCAACATCCAGTACTTCTACAGATCGTCTGTTCTCAGCAGCTGATAAACAGAGAATATAACACAGAGTAGACAGCACCGTTCTCAGTGTAGTGGCTGAACTGAGTCACCACAGTGTAGCCCTCACTGCAATGCACGAGAAACGATCTGCAGTAACATGGTCTCACCACTACTGAGACAATGGAGCCGTCTGCTACTTAGCAGTCGGGTGTATTCAACTCCATAGGCCATGCCCGCCCCCTCATGTATACGCCCGACCACTTACAGCGCGGTCCGGCGTTTCTATTGTACACCGCGGCAGTGTCTGCTAGCGGTATCGGAGGTTTCTGATAAGGCTCGCAGTGTAACACTGCTGCATCTGTTGTAGCACCAGGAGCTGCTTACTTTAGTAAGCAGCTCCTAGTGCCTTTTATATGGGTGACAGGTCCTCTTTAAGGTCTTATTTTATCAATATAATATATATATAGGCGCGGGTTATCGTCTTATAACGGGTGCCATTGTGTGCGCCCCCTCTATTTCTCTTTATACACACATTTATCTTGCTATATTTTATATTACAGCTACCACCGTCTACTTTGAGATGCCTTTTCCCCATTCTTACTATTCTTGGCCAATATAACATTTTGTGGGTGAACCTTATTAGATTTCTGACACGTTAACATGGCTGTCAGGCTCTTCATGAGCGATACATGCAGTATATATTCATGGCCTCAGCCCCAGCTATAGTATAATGTCACACAATGTAATTTATGGGGCAGAAAAAAATCTTCTGGATGTCAATTCATGCTCGTGCAATACCAATAAAGACACATATTTTAAGATAAAGACCAATAAGACACGGTTGTTACTGCAAGTGAACCCGACCAGAGTATAAAAATTTAGGGAGACGATAAAAGAGACCCTGCACACAAAGCTATGCAAACAGAACCAGCTAACAATATAACAGTGACAGATACGATCTAACAGACCTTGTGCAGGCTTTACTAATACTAATATCACTGAATGTGATCCCGGGAAGATATTTGCCATATAAAGAGAGAAGAAAATCTGAGATTCTTCCATATTATCTATTTTTAATTTGTGTGCCATCTGTTATGCACAGGCTAGTCACTAAACAAAGTGAATGCCAGGATATTAATGCTACATAAATTAAAAACCTGCAGCAATTTTATAGATATTGGACAAAAATAAATCTTTTCAATAGAATCTTGCAGAAAAGTCCCAATTCCTGCCTGGAACAGCCCCCTCCCCACTTCACACTGGAGTTGTGATAAACGAAGTTGTCCGAGTGGGTAACATTTATAAGGAAAGGGTTAAATATAGGATAAGCTTCAAGTCAGTTTCGTATGGCAGTACTATGGGCGGTATTTTGCATTGGTATTTGTAAGCCAAGATCTGGAAATATAAAATTATAATATATATAATATAATATAATATAATGGAAAGATCTGAACATCTTCTGGATTTGGCTTAAAAATACTGACCAGAATACAGACCTAAGTCACCACAGCCACTCTTTGCTGCTGCCCTCCCAACACTTATACAACCCCGCTAGTCTCCTGCCCAAACATACAGGATCTAACTGTAAATGCCCATGACAGCGGTCAATGTTGTGGCCAGTAATGGGTTAAGTGGGTTAAGAAGGGACCAGCAAATTACAAACCAGTCAGAGCGGATATCCTACTAGAAAAAGCCCAAAATTTTGTACGGCCGACATACGTACGGATCACATTGTTGAGACACAGTTTGCCTGTGAAGTGTTCAGGGTGCACCAGATTCATGAATTGTGGTGAACATTCTTCATGAATCTGGTGCCTCCTGCACTGCCCCGACAGAGTGCACCAATTTTTTTTTTTTTGCTCTTTGCTCATACTGAAGAATTGTGGCGCACGGTCCGACTAATCACCAACAAGCCCCTTTTGGTTCACATTTTTCTGTCTTGTCGGACACAGTGCAGCCACGGCACAAAACTGTTGCAAACACTTTAGTAAATGTGGGCCACAGTGATTATGTGCCACGGTTCTCTATGGGGACCATGATCTGGCCACAAATTCTGAGGCCAGATCATGGCCCCCATAACGGTTGTGTGCAAGAGGACCAAAGCAAACATACTAAATAAGCTTTCAACAAAGTTTTATAAATCATTAGATGTTAAAGGAAACCTACTACCACAGAGCTACCTATTACAAGAGGCTACATGGACGTGGAGTAGCTGGAGGCTACACAGCGCAGCTACGGTAGCCTCTTGTGTTCCACCTACTAATCCATCTTCAGCGCACAGCTCCTCGTAACACTTCTCCATGAAGCCAGGTTCTGCGCTTGTGCAGAGTGCAGGCCAGCAGCTGCGCGGCCTATGAAGCTGGAGCTACTGCACATGGGCAGATTTGGCTTCGTGGACTGGGAGCTGCGCTGGGTTCTGCTGAAGATGGATTGTTAGGCGGAATGCAAGCGCCTTGTAGCCTCAGCTCTGGTTACTCCATACCCCACTAGCCTCTTTTTCATATTAGGGTCATTAAAAATTATAAAAGATTTGGGGGACTAAAATATTAGCCTAAAAAGGGCTATCT
Source organism: Engystomops pustulosus (assembly GCF_040894005.1). Lineage (NCBI taxonomy): Eukaryota > Metazoa > Chordata > Amphibia > Anura > Leptodactylidae > Engystomops > Engystomops pustulosus. Next base: position 143,146,252 of record NC_092417.1, on the reverse strand, counting down.
ATCCTACTATAGATTAAATGAACCTGCCGCCGGATGTACCTTAATAGGTAGATTTGTGGTGGTAGGTTTCCTTTAATAATTAACTTTGTTAAATACTTTATATAATGATCATGCTAAATATGCTCATGTGTCCTTCTTTTTCCTCTGCCTTCCTCCTCATTAAAGCAGCTTTCTGTCCTGTATCCACTGACAGCTGAGAGATAAAGGGGCACGTTTACTAAGGCCCTTTCGCCATTTTTCCGTCAGACTTTGCACATACTTTTTATTGCAATCAGCTTGCACAGGAATTTAAGAAGTGCCTGCACCACAATTGTGTCACACCCGACCCTTTTGTGCCACTAGGCATCTTGCGACACAAATTAGGGGGCATTCCAGTGCTCAGTCAGACCGTGCGCCAGATTTATCATGCAAAGTCCAACAGAAATATATTGCACGCCCCATGTTAAAGGTGTATCACAAAAAAGGAGCTGTGCAGTCAGCACCAGATTCATGAAAAACATGGGCCAATCCGGCGCAACCTGCATTATACACTGTTCTTAGTAAACGTGCCACAATGGGGTAGATTTATCAAGTGTCTGAAAGTCAGAATATTTCTAGTTGCCCGTGGCAACCAATCACAGCTCCCCTTTAAAATATTCATAAGCACTTACAAAATGAAAGCTGAGCTGTGATTGGTTGCCGTGGGCAACTAGAAATATTCAGACTTTCAGACACTTGATAAATCTACCCCTATGTGTCTAACAATAGAACTCTTTACAGATCCCTTGATAGATTAAATTACTCAGAGAGCGGACTCAGCAAGGGCAATATACTCTAGCTATTGAAAAATGTCATAATTAGCCTCCTTATCTTTCTGTACTGGACAGATCTCAGTTTTAAATAGACTGCTCAGTGCAGGAACAAGAAGCAGTAAAAAGAGTGAGGTGCTGCTTTGCTTGATGTATACTACACAGTTTACTATTATCAACGGCTCTATTCACTTCTGAAAAAATATATATCTTCAAAGGCCTAAGTTACTTTCAGTTAACTCTAATGATGAAATATGACATTTCTGACAGATTATTTTTTTTTTCATATTTCCCAGGTTGCTAATATCAGTGCACTTTTTTCCTATACACGTCCTGTCTACACAGCAGAGTTCACAAACTGGAATAATCCATATATCTCAATCTAGTTTGTGCAGGATATGTATTACCCAAATTATTGATGAGGCCTTTAGAGGTACTGGCGGTCCTTGACTTAAGGACACCCGACTTACAGATGACCCCTACTTACAGACAGACCTCTCTGCCCACTGTAACCTCTGGTGAAGCTCTTTGGATGCTTTACTTTAGTCCCAGGCTGCAATGATCAGCTGTAAGGTGTCTGTAATGAAACTTTATTGATAATCCTTGTTCCCATGACAGCACAAAATTTTGAAAATACTAATTATGGTTGGTGCTACAATTATAATAATCTGCCTGTTCCGACTTACATACAAGTTTAAACCTAAAGAACCTATCTTGTATGTAACCTGCATAATCTGCCTGTACATATATTTTTAGAAAGAATGTATCTATATGAGACATACATCTGTCCAAAGATATGAAAGCGGTAAATTGTTTTCTGTAGTAACTTTAAATCACTCCTACAATCTCAGCTTGTGTTGACTGCCTGCTGCTATGATCTACTTCAAAGTGGGCAGAATCATGCTATGCATGCTGCGAGCAAAGACAATTGTATAATGATGTAAATGTCCTCTGATTGTCTATTTCTTTTAACCTGTTCGTCCTTGGACAATACAGTTGAGTTGTAGGAAAGGTAAAGTTTACTGGATCCAAACAAGAACACATACCAGTGTCTCTTCTGTCAAACCAATACCTGCAGCAGTCTCTGTTATTGTGACTGCTACATTTTCATACCATAATTGCTTCCCCATATGTAATGTAATGTGCTCACGTAACCTGTATTGTGCTGCAACCAAGGAACTAGCAACATGTAAGAACGCGCCTTGCTAAGTATTTATGTAATTGCATCGTTACAACTGTCTAACTGTGTAACAATCGCCGGAACGCTATGTACAGAATAACTTCCCCCTCAGGGGATCAATAAAGTTGTATTGTATTTATCTGTAGTGGGGCAAAACATCCAATATCACCTTTTTACCCTTATTAACACAATGGATCATCAAACAAAACGTCCAGATATAAGATATAGAATAAGCAGTATTCTCCTTAGTAAACCATTAATAGTAGATTAATGGGGACTTACACCAAGCTCTCCCCTTGGCTGCAGTTATTGGGGCAGATTTACTTACTTTGCGATCCAGCGGCGCGTTCTCTACACTGAATTCAGGTCCGGCCGGGATTCATCAAGGCAGTTCCTCCGACGTCCACCAGGTGGCGCTGCTGCGCTGAAGTTCCCTGAAATGCACTGAAGTTCACGATCCTATCCTGGATGAAGGTGAGTGCAAGCTCCGCGACACAATTTCCTTTTTTAAATGCAGCGGTTTTTCAGAATCCGTCGGGTTTTCGTTCGTCCACGCCCCCCGATTTCCGTCGCGTGCATGCCGGTGCCGATGCGCCACAATCCGATCGCTTGCGCCAAAAACCCGGGGCAATACAGGTACAATCGGCGCAAATCGGAAATATTCGGGTAACACGTCGGGAAAACGCGAATCGGGCCCTTAGTAAATGACCCCCATTGTATCTGCACAGTGAGGAGACAGAAGAAGATAGCGTCATGAATAAAAATTAAAACATTTTATATGTTCTATCATTCTAAGGCCCCTATAAAAATCAGTGACACACAGTAGGGTGTTTTAGTGGCTATAGGCAATGGTGAGGATCTCTTACACCGGTCTTGATACCCCCCTTTCCCCAGGCCTTGTCATAAATTAGGTGCACAGCTCACTACAATCGACTCCAGTAGGGACTGCGAGTCACTTGTAGCATACTACACCCCAGAAACCTAGTGTGAAAGTGAGTAGATCTGGCAGAGCATGTTGGCTCTATCTTTTTCCCACCATGCCCCATCTTTGGGAAGTGGCGAGGATTGGCAGAAAACTCCATTTGCACAAATTGGGTAGAAAAAGATCACCTTTTTCCACACCAAATAGAAATTGATAATTTCCCCTGCTCAATATACAATATGAAGATCAGGACCAAGAAGAGAGTTCCCACATACAAACAAATTCATCCCGACGAGAACACAGCAAGTAAATTTCAGCACAAGTTTTCACTTGCACTAATATAGTTTGAGCAATTTGAGAGTTCGTCAAAGCTATCAGTGCAACAAGCGATTCCTGTGTATCCTGTCAGGTGTTGTCCGTGTGGTTACTGCTTTGCCACCAACCCAAGATAGTATTGAGAGGTTCTTCTCAGATCTCAAAATAATCAGATTTGAGGGCGTCCATAAAGGAGGATCATTCAGAGGCATTATTAAAGGGAACCTGTCAGCAGAAATAAATCTAATAAACCACAACGAGTACAAGCAGATGAAAACCTTTCAGATCATGCTCCTTTTATGGACCAGCGTGGTGATATCATTAGGGAAATCAACTTTGAAATAATATGCTAAGGCTAAGGCTAAGTTCACACTTCTGCTCAAAGCTGCGTTTCTTACCGCCACTAAAAAAAACGAAAGAACATATAATTAAAAATCCTATTGACATAAATGTAAATTTTATGCCATCTGTTACATTTCCTTTAGGCAGGTACCCGTTATCTATGTGGTTTTTGGCTGTAATACTTTTCTTCCATTAGAAAAAACTGCAAGGATAATGGATAACTGCCTAATTGAACATAACGGATGACATAAAATTTACATGAATGACAATGGGTGTTTTAACTGATACGTTAAACCTCCGTTGTTTCCCTTTTTTTAACGGAGGTATGGAACAGAGAGTGTGAACGGTAGTGTGAACTTAGCCGTATATGAATCTTATTTCAAAGTTGATTTTCCGGATGATGCCCCCATGCTTGGCTATGAACATGACCAAGATGTCTTTAATCTGCTGGATAAGGTACTGCTTTCCTATTAGGTGCCCCAGAAGTTCTGTAGAAAATCTCATAGTGAAATGCTTCACTATGTTAATGCACTTCGAGGGACTTTAGTTCTCCGTTCTTCCAATCATGGGGGAGTTCCAATGTTTGAGCCTGCAGTGGTCAGACATTATGTAAATTGGGGACAGATGTTTTTCAAAGGTAAAATACCTTTTACCTTTTACCAAAAACCTGTATATAGTAAATAGAAGTCAGGGAGGAGGTACAGCTGAGATTTAACTTCAGCAAAGAAGAAGCACAGAAGTATAAAGACACAGAATAAGAATTGAGCATGGAAAGGGATAAACCTTTTTAGGGCTATACAAGTGATGGTATGTAGATCAGGCAATAGGCATGAGAAGTGTGAGCCTGGTTGTGCCAAAATGTTACCAGACTGGTTCTGAAAGATCGGGGTGTGATGACTATTGGCCACATTTAAAATAAAGAAATCTTCTGTACGACAGAATTTAAAACCACCTTTTCAGAATAGTTTTAAGTTGCATCCAGTAAAATAAAAACCCCACAAAATTGCATAGATGTAGTTCAACATAATTTGTAGCTGGGTTTCTTCTTGTAGAGACGGCAGCTGACATAAGGTGTCATACAGGGCCGGGCAATGCTCCTTGGGGAAAAGGCTATGCAAATAAGCCTCCATTCATCAAAAAGAAAGCTGCTTCTTTAGTGCCACCTATTGGAAGAAGCTACAATATTATTAGTCATTTTGCAAGGCTTTACTGAAGGGACGAGCACTGACCTATAAAATAGATCCTTTTACTAGGTGGCAATGGAGAGGAAGCAATCTTGCTCCGGGATATAGATTTATTGAAAAGGTCAGTGTTCTTGCTCTCACGACAGCTGAGGCCAACAAATAAATCAGAAAACCCTCTTTAAGATATCCTTGGCTTCAGCCAACCTTCTAATATCTATGAAGCCTCTTGACTCCCCTCCAAAAGCAGGAACTTTTTAGTAGTTCTCCATTTAATACTCATGAACTTTCAGCAGAGAAAGATGACTAATCTCTAAAGTTATCATATAGCAAACTACCCCTATACTAAAAACATACAATAAATATTTCCCAAACTGGCCACATATGTAGCCCCTTTACCAAGGACCTCTTCATAAAACTGTGAGCAGCATTTTGTTCAGCTCAGCAACAGATGAACAGATTGCAGCTCGGGGAAGGATGTCAGTCAGGCACAACGCCCATTCACACAAAACGTAGTTGGGACAAAACTAGGAAATATGTCTACTGTAATCTGCCCGTTTTCTGTATATATTACGCTTGGAACAGAAATAGCTGAATTCAGTCCTGAAAGAATTTCAGGCCGTCTATAATAATGAGCAAAATACATTCTCTATTTCACAAAACAGGCAATAAAACCGGCATGATCACGGAGGGATTGCATCGGAAGAGTGTAAAATATGCATGAGCATGGAGGGATTTTATAAGATTCCACAACATGACGCTAGTGGTCTGGGGTCTTTTTTGCACAAAGGGACAATGTCAGGCGTAATTCTATGACAGTATAGACACAGTATAGACACATTAGACCATGGGGATAAGGGTCTCCATTTGCACTGGATGACTGTTCAGCATGTATTATAGTAGAGGAGATAAATGGCTGCCACAGACTGCTTATCTCTCACGTAAACAGAAGATAACGGTGGCCAGTAGAGGGAATCCACATAAACATGGCAAACCTTTAGCTAAATTAACAGCTTTTTACAATTTCAATCAAGATTTGCCCCCAAAATCCTGATGAAGCTGTCGATTTACTTAAATATTGATAGCCTACTGTTAAGATAGGCCACCAGTTATTGATGGTTGGATGTACAACATCAACACAATGAAAGGTCCATGCACAAAAAAGGAGAAAGGAGTTGGTTTAGGTTTCAGAATAACAAAAGCTGATATATAGCACAAGAAAGGAGTTGCAACCATAAACAATGAAGAGGGCAAAGTTGTCATAGAAGGGTTATCCTGAATTCAAACTTGGGGCCGATATATACGCCCCCCATAGACGGCAATGGCCACACGAGTAAAGGATAGAACATGTCCTACCTTTCCCTGTGTTATGGCGCTGTGCACCATGCATCTCTATGGAGAGGGGAGGGGTCACCCCTCCTCCTCTCTATCGTGGCGAACATATTCAGCCCGCCCGCCATACGTTTGTGTGAATGCAGCCTTAGAGGTCTTTGCCACTGACTAAAATGAGAAGAGTTGTATAAAGGATTTTCTCTTTTCGCATCAGGGACAGCACAAGAATGTTTAGATCTACAGGTTGAGGCTCTCATAGTAATCACCAACGTCAAACAAAGGCAAAGGCCAAATCCTTGAAATTAAATGAACCAAGAAAGACAAAACCAGAAGGAATAAGACCAAAGCACGTGCCTGAGTTATATCCACAGGAATATGCGGCTGGCAACAGATCTGAAACAACAAGTTAGGTCCAATGGGTTGTAGTAGCAACAACTGATAATCAAGCAGAAGGGAGACCTGTTTTTGCTTAAAGCCACCATTGGTTATTTACATTTGGTGAAATCTTAGGTAAGTTGCGTTATATCCATGTCCATTTAACATGTCAATGAAACACATAGAAACGATGGAGCTGGGCGAGTTGTGTAATAGTATACCGTCCACTCCTTTCTAAGGTACCCATTACACCATAACATTTTAAAGTATCCCAGCAGAGAAAGATTTCATAGAGATATTGGCCCAGGGATCAGTATGGACTGGTTTAGGTTTAAGAATAACAAAAGCTGATATATAGACAGATCCATATCTGTGCAGGTTGAACAGACTGAAGACTGTAGCATCTGGTCTGGCATGTAGACACTCCCACGTGAACTACAATAGATGAGGAATTTTTACTGCGTAAAACAACCCATTTATACATCAGATGTGGAAAAAGATAGGGGATCTATATAGTTCTTATGATCCATGTATAGTGACGATACATTAGGCCTCTCCTGCAGATGTTACCACCCATGCAAACCAGACTTCATCAGAAAGCCAATTAAATCAGCCAATTTTGGAGAACATACGATGCAGTAGGTGTCATTAATTGTCAATTGGATTAGTGGACATTTAGGAGAGGCATCTAATTTGTCCAAGAAAGATGTGACTTTATCTTGGTGACAAAGGACCACCACAGGTATGAAGCAAGGTTAGTCAAACAAAATCATCAAATCTTAAAAACCCTAAAACTGTTGGAACTAAGGACTTACAAAACAAACCCCTCTTTATGATCTGGAGTTAAAAAGGTCAAGGCGATGGTGGAAGAGAAACCAGAGGAATTGAAAATCACTGAAAGCTGATTTTATTTCTTTGGAGATGCAGTCCATGATGATTTCTCTTGTCATGCTTAGGCTTCCCATCTCCAAAGGTCAGACAGATCAGAAGCAGGTGACCTTCTGTGTAACGTAAAGATGCAAATCTCCAGAAAGCTTCCTCAACCTTCCTTCAAAAAGGGGTTCATCCAACTTGAATACATTTATCAGGGATCGATGGTACAACACATATAGAAATCAATAGGGGCATTTATGAGTGCTTCTATGCTAGAAAACCCTGTGTAGAAGCCCTGAAACTGTTGCAATGCCTTGTGACCGCCCAGGCATTGCGATTATTATCCCCTTTACACCAGCTCCACACCCCGGGAGTTTGCAGGGGTGTGAGTGGCAGCAGAATGGGCCTAGACTATGTTCACCTTGAATGTTTGCATGGTTTTTGTGCAAAACTGGACCACCACAGGAATACAGGACCGCCACAGGATTGGAACACGGGAACACCACAGGAACACAGAGGCGTATGGAAACGCTAAGGAATCACGGAGGCGTCTGGAAACGCTCAGGAAGGCTTTCACTCCAGTAGAATGACCTGAAGATCCGGCAGGGGATGCTGGGAGTCGCCAGACTATATAGCCGAGCCGGGAATGCCAGAGCCAATATGGAGGATGCTGGCCCTTTAAGGCCAGTAGGGGGAGTGCGCGCAACTGCAGGGAAGAAGCATGCGGCCTACAAGCCAGGAGCCAGAGTACAGACCGGAGCCAGGAGAGGTAAGTGAGGGAAGGGGGAGCGGGGACCGCGGCTGCAGGCACGGGTGCACCCGCAATCTGTACCGAGGATCGCGGGTGTAACCGTGACAGTACCCCCCCTTAGGGCCCCCCCCCCCTTCAGCCCGCTGTTCTTCTTTCTTCGCCTCCTCCAATTCTTCTTGGTGATGAGACACCTTAGGAGGAGAGCAGGCACCGGGAAGACTTGGGAAGCCGCAGGCTGGGTCGGCTCTAGGCACTTCGGAGCGGCCTCAAGGGAGGCCGGTGGAGACTCTGGAGCGGCCTCAGGGGAGGCCGGTGGAGACTCTGGAGCGGCCTCAGGGGAGGCCGGTGGAGACTCTGGAGCGGCCTCAGGGGACCGCCACAGGATTGCAGGACCGCCACAGGAATACAGGACCGCCACAGGATTGGAACACGGGAACACCACAGGAACACTAGTGGCGGGAGCGCGCAACTGCAGGGAAGAAACAATGGGGCAGATTTACTTACCCGGTCCATTTGCGTTCCAGCAGGGCGTTCTCTGCGGTGGATTCGGGTCCGGCCGGGATTCATTAAGGCAGTTCCTCCGACGTCCACCAGGTGGACCTGCTGCGCTGAAGAGCATCGGAACGCACTCAAGTTCACCGGCCTATTCCTAGTGAAGGTAAGTGCAAGCTCCGCGACACATTTTTTTTTTTTTAATGCAGCGATTTTTTCCGAATCCGTCAGGTTTTGTTGTTACGACCCCCGATTTCCGTCGCGTGCATCGGAAAAATTTGGGTAACAAGTCGGGAAAACGCGAATCGGGCCCTTAGTAAATGACCCCCAATGTGTTCAACATTGTAGTGTTAAGGAGATCGCACTGGTTTCGGACGCGTACTGTCAGCCATGTTAGATCAAGCAAACATGTCCAGTTAAATGTCATAATTCAGCCATTTTTATGTAACCTGCTTGTAAAAGTTTTTCCTTTGCACATGTGAGAGAACCAAAATCCTGAAATACCGTATATACTCGTGTATAAGCCGAGTTTTTCAGCACAAAAAATGTGCTGAAAAACGTCCCATCGGCTTATACATGAGTCACAACGAGTTAAAAAATACTTAAAAAATAATAAACTTATATACCCACACTTCGGTGGCCCCGATCTGCAGCGCTGCTCCCCCGATGTCCTCTTCTGGCTTCCCGGCGCCGCTGATGACGTCATACTAGGCGCCGCCCGGGAGACAGCAATTGCAGCGCCCAGCGCAATGTACAGGAGACGGGCGCGGTAGCCAGAAGAGGACCCGCACGGACATCGGGGGAGCAGCGCTGCAGATCGGGGCCACCGGAGGGTGAGTATATAAGTTTATTATTTTTTTTAATGCTGGTCTGGGCTGTATACTACTGGGGGCAGGCTGGGCAGTGCTGTATACTACTGGGGGCAAGCTGGGCTGTGCTGTATACAACTGGGGGCAAGCTGGGCAGTGCTTATACTACTGGGGGCAAGCTGGGCAGTGCTGTATACTGCTGGGGGCAACCTGGGCAGTGCTTATACTGCTGGGGGCAAGCTGGGCAGTGCTTATACTGCTGGGGGCAAGCTGGGCAGTGCTGTATACTACCGGGGGCAAGCTGGGCAGTGCTGTATACTACTGGGGGCAAGCTGGGCAGTGCTGTATACTACTGGGGGCAAGCTGGGCAGTGCTGTATACTACTGGGGGCAGGCTGGGGTGGCTGTATACTACTGGGGGCAGGCTGGGGTGGCTGTATACTACTGGGGGCAGGCTGGGATGGCTGTATACTACTGGGGGCAGGCTGTATACTATAGGGGGCTAGCTGGCTATATACTGGGGGGGGGGGGTCTGTGACCAATCCATTTCCCACCCTCGGCTTATACTCAAGTCAATAGGTTTCCCCAGTTTTTGGTGGTAAAATTAGGGGTCTCGGCTTATACTCGGGTCGGCTTATACTCGAGTATATACGGTAATTTGAAACATGAAATTGTCTTTTTTTAAACTAATATCAGAACCGTGGTTCTAAGTACAACAAAGCTCAATATACGGGCATCATAAATGACCCTTCCAGTTTTGCTCATTTCAGGCAAAGACGAGCCAGGCTTAGGGGCTGGAGAAGAGCGTCACATTAGACGTCCATATCTGAAACTCATGCTGTAGCAGCGGTGCGACTGTGGTCTGGAAGGCACTGCCGGCCTTCATATAAGAACACAGGCCACTATTGACAAACTGAACAGTAGAGCTACAGGGGGCATGTATAAGATTTATTTTTTATAAAAGCCTCCTCTCCCCAGCCATATATATCTTTTAATCTCAAAACAGGAGAGGAACTACAGGGGTAGCAGCCATAGCAGCTGCCATGGGGTCTGCAGTGTAAGGAGGCCCAGGCTTCCGACCTAAAACACTAAATAATAGAGAATTTGCACCATTATACAGGCGGTCCCCTACTTAAGGACACCCGACTTACAGACAACCCATAGTTACAGACAGACCCCTCTGCCCACTGTGACCTCTGGTGAAGCTCTCTGAATGCTTTACTATAGCCCCAGACTGTAATGATCAGCTGTAAAGTGTCTGTAATGAAGCTTTATTGATAATCCTTGGTCCAATTACAGCAAAAATTTTGAAACTCCAATTGTCACTGAGACAAAAGAAAAAAAATTGTCCAGAACTTCAATTATAAAATATACAGTTTCGACTTACATACAAATTCAACTTAAGAACAAACCTCCAGACCCTATCTTGTATGTAACCCGGGGACTGCCTGTAAATATGTTATGCTGCACATTGTACAATATAGGGCACATTTACAAAAAACAGTGCAAACTACACAAGGTGCAGTTTGCCTGCGTAGTGTGCGGGGTCCGTCAGATTCAGGATTTGTGGCGCCCGTTCTTCATGAATCTGCCGCCTCTGCACAGCTCAGACAGAGTGCACCAACTACTTTTTGGTGCACCTTTAACATGGGCCGTGCAACACACTTCTGTTGGACTTTGCATGATAAATGTGTGTGTGGGGGGGTGGTAGTGCGTTCACACGTTGTGGGTTTTTTTTTTTTTTTCCGTTTTTTAAGCATCCAAAATCCATGCGTTTTAGGCAGAGCAAATGACCAGATGTGATTTATAATCCTTATCAGGTTAGAGCAATTGTCTTCTGAACCCTTGAAAAACGCATAAAAGTTGGGACTTTGATGAAAATTTTAAGGAAAACTGCTTCTCAGCGAAACACAAATGAAAAAACGTGACGCAATTAGAAGTTTATGTGCTTTTTAAAAACGCAATGCAAAGGCAAAAACGCAACATAGAGACAGGAGGGCCGCAAACGCAAGCGTTTAAATGGAACAGGAACGGCAACCGCCCTTCCAAATGCGCAAAAAACGCAACGCAACATGTGAACGCGGCCTGCAGTTTCCACCATGATAGATGCTGCCAAGGTAGTTGTCTTTTTTGCAGTGAGAGCATAACCTCATAGAGACCCTATGGCATATGTGTATCCATGAAAGCTGCCATATGTTCTGCTGGAATTTTCCATATTCCTGCACACCCCTTATGTATCACCTCATGAAGCAGCCAGCTGTTCAGTACATGCATATGGCCACACTCAGTGCAGAGGCGCATTGCATTTCCGTCCCAGCAGTTCAAACATTGTTCTCCCGGTGTCACCGCAGACGCCGCTGTCCGTGCACATAAAGTTATTGCAGGTCCCTGCCGCTCCCGCTTTGCGCCTGCGCACCAGGCCGGATCATGTGACCGTGTGTCAGACGGCGCAGGCATAACAGGAAGTGTCCGAGATAGAAGAGGAGAGCGGAGTGGAGTCAGGAGCCGCCCGACAACCATGGCGACCAGTGTCAGCACACACCGAGGACCGGTGAGGGGGCGTCATTAAAGGGGAGGGCGGGCTGGGCCAGGAGAGAGGCTAGCTGCTATGGAACTACAAGTCCCAGCATGCCTTTCATGACAATGAGTTTGTGTCTGCGGTGGGATCTGTAGTTCGGCAGTGCCTGTAAGGAGGGAGGATACAGAATGGAGGGACCGGTGCTCCAGCAGTGTCATGGAGGGGGCACAGGGTACATCTGATGTGTCTCTCTGTCATGGAGACCAAGGCAGATGCAGACTGATTGAAGAACATGTGGTCTCCTGCCAGAGTACAGGATGGGTCATTGGATCAGAACCCTCAGTTCTAAGCATGTGATCCCAGAACTAAACTCTAGAAAAAATGTCACCTATGAATAGTGCAGATGATGATGGTAAACTTTCCTATATTGTAGAAATGTTTCTTTCTTTTTCCTCTCCCTTTCTTCTTTTTTTTTAAAGAGAACCTGTACTTTTTTAATTTTTTTAGGCAGCACCCTCAGCGAGGGTAAGAAAGATCCATTCTACAATTCATTCTTTATTGTGAATTTTCAACGATTTATATACGGTATATATATATATATAAGTTTTCTCCAAAGTCATGTGAAAATTAGTTGAAAACTGTCATTTTCTGCCAGAGAGGAGTCAGTCGGAGGCTTATATCTGATTATGGCACCATGTTCAACTGGCACGTGCCCGTACCTGGGCATAGCACCCGGCCACGTGGAGATGGGAGGGGGAGTGACTATTCCTTACCCATATCAACAGCCCCCATACATATGTGCGCGTGGGGCCTAAAGTCAAGAAAATCAGTAACCTCAGTCTTGTGGGTTATGTGAGCTACAGAACCAGGGATATGGACAGGTAAAGACTAGTAGGGGGAGATTTATCACAAGTGTCTGAGAGCAAAACTGTTCTAGTTGCTCATGGAAACCAATCAGAGCTCATCTTTCATTTTCCCACAGCTGTTTATTAATAGAAAGCTGAGCTCTGATTGGTTGCCATCAATTCTGCTCTTAGACACTTCTGATAAATCTCCCCAATAGTGGGTCATGAAAGCTGCAGATAGAGATCCAGTTCCATACTATGTCTTTAACTCCAGTTGTCTCAGGTTCTGTATCTCACAGGATTTGAAAGATAAGATTCTCCTCATTAATTTCATACCAGAAAAATGTTTCTTAGCACTGTACAGCCCAAAATATAGGTAGTGAAATGACGCCACCCTTTCAGCTGCTCAGCCTGACTCACCTCCGTCAGAGATGAGTCAGTGTGAGAGACTAGAGGGGCGGTTCTCTAGACTCCTCTATCTTGGGTTCTTTAGCAGCCAGAACCATGGTCCTGTTATTAGATTAAAGATGAGAATGTCTGATTGCATCAGTCCTGTCCTGTCATTTAGGGAACTGGAGATACAGGTAGTTAAAAAAAGGTGGGAATCAGATCTTTATCTTTCCTTAGCTTGTGTTCCCAACTATGAATGTACCTGCCCATATCTCTCTGTTCTTATGTAAATCATCTTGTCAGTGTGTATGCAAAGTGTTGAGTCAATAAAGTCTCTGATTAGTCTAATGTCCGTAAAGGGAAATATTCTCTAGGTATGGGAATAGTTAATCATTAGCCTTTCTCTCAGTATTGTAGGCAGAAGGCTTTTAGATACATTGCTCACTGCAGGAGAAAGAATGAGAAAAAGGGCACAGAGAAGCTGCTTTACTTAATGAAGCATATGGCAAAGTTTACTGTGATCACCTACGCTATTCATTTCTGTAATAAAAAGATAAGTCAGAAAAATCCTGAGAATTTTTTTTGAAGTGTGGGGGATTTCTGCAGATTTAAAGCAAACCTTTTAGAAGAAAGTGTTTGTTCTCACGCCGTTCAACACCTTCCAGATCATGTTTTGATCATGTCCCAGTGTGGTGGCATCATTCAGTAAATGAGCTCTGAAGAGAAGTGTATAATGGATGGATAAAGTTATGGAGACGGAGAGTTTTTAGCACTGAAGTTAAAGGACATTTAGTATCTACTGGGATGAGACTGTATGCAAATGAGCCTTAGGGGCTCCAGGCTCCATTAACACCTATGGAGCTTGGAGCCCCTTTAAGTTTAAGTTTCCCTGACTTTCCTTACCCCGCCCAGATGCAATTTATTTAATGAACCAGGTCTTTTTAAAATTGTGTAGCTTGCATAAATCTAAGCACTGCTTACCAGTTTTCCAACTGAAATGGTACAGACTCCTCTGTACATGGTCTGCTTGGAAATTTGACCAAAAATCTGCAGTTAGGTTACAGGTTACACGTGTGGATTTATTGTCTTCCTTTTAATGGTGGCCAGAGATTTTAAACCATAGGCTCATATGAAGCTGTAAAGGGTCATTTAAGAGAGACTTTTATCGATGTCCCAGTCACGGAGGCGAGCTGCTGTCAAGCTGCCCCACTTCTCCTGCTAAGGCTGAAGAGAATTCCTAGGGGTGGGGAGGAAGGTTGATATATATATATTTTTTTTTCTTTCTTTCTCTCCATGCACCCGTAGGGCACCGTGCGCCCATTGCCATCTATGGGGGACTTATATCGGCCGTATATATGTCCCCCATGCAGCAGTGTGTATGTAGCCTTATTAAAGCGTTTGCTGCAGTTTTCTGTCTGACTTTGCACTGAAAAGAAGGAGCAAACTGCAGCACATGTATTTATGAAGTGTCTGTGCCAGTTTTGTATCGTGGCTGCACTTTGTCCGACAAGACAGAAAAAATGTGCCCCTAAATGTGCCAGGTTACTGCTTAGTCGGGCCACGCACCACATTTATTACTGACTTGCGTCACAATTCTGCTGCCTGAACAAAGTGCACCAAAAAAATAATGGTGCTGGCTTCCATAGCAGTGCAGGAAGCACCAGATTAATGAACACCGTGCGCGAGTAGTAATTTATCTGGCGCCTCCTGCACACTCCGCATGCAAACTGCACATAGTACAGACAGCTCTAGTTTTGTTAAATGTGGCGCAGTGTGTAGTCTGTGACTGTAATGTACACTCTGGCCCATAGGGCATGGGACACATTGCCCTTCTATACGGAAACTGGTAGGGTTCCTCAGTTTCAAACTTCACCACATTTTCCTGTATATTTTGTATATCGTGTGGTTTACAAGTCCCCAAAATGATATTCTAAGTCCGGTAACCTCCCGTCCAGGTCCCATAAGGGCTCATTCAGACTGCCGTGGTCTGGTCTCATGATTTGGCCACCAATATCACGTCCGCCATAGACCTCTATGGGTGACGTTGCAGTGAGCATTTGGTGTGTCACCGCAATGCCAGCTAGGCTGATGGCTGCTCATTTGTCTATGGAGGGCAAGCACCTGGCTGTCTAAATACATCCTAAAATAGATGTCTTTACAGTATACATGGGATGTTCTGCTCTAAGGAACAAAGAACCAGTAGGGGTTTTCCTGTGTTAGAGGGTGGGAATTCTGGCACCACTTGATGCTGCGAGCAAACACTACACAGCACAGAATAACATCTATGTGTGTACCCTCAAGAATACAAAATGTGACATTCCAGCTTCACATGGAAAGTAGAGCTGAGGACCTCAATGTTGCCCTCTACTAGGAGGAAGTGCTGATACTTGTCACAAGATGCTCTATAGCCACATGACAACTGGGCGACCTGCTTATCCTGTGATCTATGGCTTGTGTCTATACAGCTTCATGTAATTACCAGGAAGGAAGAGGCCAAAAATATGGTTAGAAGACAGGAGTAAAAATAATAATAATAAATCTTATAAAATACAGGAAAGACACGCCTTAAAGGGAGTGCACCTCAAACCCTTAAATAATCAGTAACTTTACAACAAACATAAATCTGTAGGACATATGACTACAGGAAACGGTAATATATCAAATCCGAGCAAAGTGCCTTTTTCTCTGCTTTGGCTCATGTACTCGCAGCATCCTTCTTCATCTGCTTTTTTTTAAATGTCATCACACAAGGAGCAAGACAGGAGCTGTACAGCCCAGTACTCAGCTACATCACATAGAAGAACATAACAAACTAAATCCGGGTGGTCTTCCAATAAGGTTCCAAAGCTCCTTTCTTTTGTGTTGCCGTCATCATAATGGCAAAAATGTTGTAGGCGCTGTACTTTTTCTGCACTATGGGTAACTTGGCCTTCAATGACATAGAAGCTGTGTTACTCCTCATGCACACACATACACAGGACAATGGAGTTTTGCAAAGTTTGTTAAAAAGTTAGATAGTTTAGGGTTTACAGGACATCTACCACCAGGATGAAAGACAGTATGCAAATGAGCCGGAGGGGCTCCAGGCTCCACTAACACCTAGGAACCTGGAGCCCCTCGGGCTCATTTGCATACAGTCCTTCATCCTGTTGGTTTATGCTCTTTAATATTCCTAAAAAAAACTGGAAACTTTCAATTGCTTTTGGTGTCTACTTTGTGTCACACAAAAAATATAGAAATAACCCCATTGAGTACTTTTCCAGCAGTCTTGGCAGAATACATCCATTAGTGACACGGAGCATATTGTCGCATTTCATGGTCTGTACACTGCTCCAGGGATGGGAGTCCAAGCATCACAGTTAGGGATGAGTGGAACTGATGGTTGGGTTTAGCTTCCGAGTCTGTCTGAACAGCCAATGCAGCAAATTGACGTCCCCAGCAACCTGATCCCGAACCCGTCCATAAGGTCCTCACATCTCTAATCGTAGTTTTACATGATGCAAGAAGTTGCCACATTTTAGACTCCTGCTCAATGGCCATCACTGGATATGCTAGTATCACTGTCAAAGCCATTGATTGGCTGCAGTGATAACATGAAAAATCCTGTCAAAAACTAATTTTTCACCTGCTTTCAGGCCTCCGTTATTATCTTCAGTAACTAACACAATTATAAACGGAAATGTAATGGATCCGTTAGAATTCTTATTGATTTTATTGGCTATCATTAGTATCGGTTTCCGTAATTTGAGCAAAAAATAGCGCTTCAGCTTTTTTTCAATTTTCGGTTTGAATTTTGGAAATAGTGAAAACTTAATAGACAATTAAAATCCATGGACTATTTAATGGATTGGTTAGACTTCCATTATCGTTTTGGTGAAAGAAGGTAATAACTAGCAGGGGTGTAACTAGGAGAGGCAGGGCCCCACAGCAGACTTCTGAATGGGGTCCCCCTTCCTGCTTAAATGTATACATATTACACATACATATATGGAAAGTCCAAGCAGCAAGCTCAAAATAATATCGAGGTGGGTGCAGGTATCACAGTCCTCCAATAATAAGTGTTAGAAAATGAGCAGCACTCCAATTGTAGAGGTAAACCAAGATGGGGTCTTCTTTATTCCATAGCTATTTGTCACAAAAGCCACTATTGTCACTTGCTATGGAATAAAGAAGACCACATCTTGGTTTACCTCTACAATTGGAGTGCTGCTCATTTTCTTTACATTTATATACCTATATACTGCACATACAGTTCTCCGTTCATAAACACACATTTACTCTTACATATGGAGCATATACACACATACAGTGCCATATACAAACAGTATATGCACACACATATGCAATGTGTAGTATAATATGTATATAATGGTGCACATTGTCCTCCATTCTTTAATGTCTGCTCGGTTGAATGGGGGGCCCCCCTGACACTGCGGGTCCCATAGCCCGTAGTTACGCCTCCTCAGGAGGGCCATATGCAGGTGTGAACTGAGCCTTTGCTTACATGCATTTACAGAAACTGGAATGCATGGCGTTGAATTTGCATGAGAGAGGAGAAATTATCTTCTAAATCTGTGGCCAAATGCCCAAGCTAATTTTGTTAGGGGTTGACCTCGGTGAATTACAATTAGGGTGACTATCACAATTCCGTAATCCTCATCCATTTCTGTTTAATGTTAATTGATCATTTTGTAGAAATAATCGGCAACATTTGTGTTTGGCGATGGGCGTTATAACATGAATTCTGACTGCTCTGTAATAATGACTTTCGCATATACAGGACATTACTATGGAGCATTTAGTGCAGAGTGTCCGGCACGTCGAGCCAATATAGGTGGAGTGAGCATGAGTGAGCCTCTCACCCTCGACACGAGTACTGTAGGGTTATAGCATAAAGTGACCACTACCTACTTGTTTCTGTATTTTTACCATCTAAATAAGTGCTACATATGTTTACGACATCATGAAAACATACATATAGATAATGCAGGAAAGCTACCTCAGCATAGGGTATATATCCCATTCCTGACCTTTGTAGTCTATCCTTGAAGGAACATCATCGGCTCCATTTCCAATGATATACCCAAGGATTAAGGGATTTTCATCCTGGAAGTTAATGATGTTTAACAAACAAGCAGAGCTTTACCAGCGTCACATTGAGAAGAATATTAAAGAGGACCTGTCAGTACTTCAGACATGTCTGGCCTCACAATTTCCTATATTCTTCAATATATATGAAGCATTTTTTGCAGCGCTTTCCCCTATAGCACTATTTTTGGCCCTTTTTTTTTACCCCGCTACACTGGCAGCCCCATCAGGTAAGGTATAAAATGTCCTTTTTAGAATTCATTATTTAATGTGAAATCATTTACCTATATAAAAAAAAAACAAATTCTCCAACCAAAGTAATGTAAAAAGAGTCTGTGCCTGCAGTGTCCCTTCAGACTCCTCTATACTCTTGTTTTATATAGTAATTAAAAAAATGTTTTTTGGTGTCATATTAAAGATAACAATCTCATCAGATTGCATCAAGCTTGTGGATCAATAGAAGATGAGGATTAACTTCCTGCCTATTTTAAAGCGTAAATGTAAAGGTTAGATAGAGCCTTTGACAATAATTCCAACGATACCCTTTATCATGCTGCTGGCTTCTTCCTATCCTGAGATCCAGCCCGATATATCTATCATCCCAATCTCTAAAATCCTCTCCAGCTTCTCCTCAAGTGGGGGCTAGCACTTCCTGGTTGTGACATCAGGTAAGGGCACTGAGGCCAGAGCATTGAGGGCATTCACGTGAACGTGCAAAGGAAGTGCAGAATTTCCAGCCAGCTCTTCTACATGCGTGCAGTGCACAAGCAGCTCTTCTACATGCCTTGTCTTAGAGCAGTGTGAAGAGACTTCCATCCACACTGCAGCTTGTTTGATCACATGCTTTTTATTGCTTCTGGCAATAGTCAAGACTGATATCCTCCTGCAGCTACAGATCGGGAGCATGCACCTCTCCTAAATCTGCTCCCAACCAGATCCATCCATCCACCCTCCACTCGTGTCCAGCGTCAAGATAAGAATTCCCATGGCAACCAATCAAAACAAAGGCAGGGATAGCAGCTAGGGGGACAAGGTAAAACCTCTGCTAGTATGCTGTAGATGGCTAATAAGAGTAGATTAGAGAATTGCTTATTTCCACCACGTTCCATGACGGCCCCCACCTGGAGGATGCTCCTATATCCTGTAGGGACAGGAAGCGCAAGAGATTAAAAGCTCCTCCCTAGCACCCAACACCAGTGCTTTCCTGTCCCTTCGGGATATAGGATGCAAGAGAGTCTCCCTAGGGAGACACGAGATTTCTTTTTACTTTTTACTTTTTACTTTAATGGGTTCCGCCTCACAACCGAGTGGGGGGAACACCAAAATGTACCTCCTCCCCGCCCCCCGTTCTGCCAGCCCAACCAACGGTCCTGCGAGACCAATGCTGGGTGGTTGCGGGGGGGACATGCAGCGGTACCTGTGCTGGGGCCCTTTTCTCTGCTGGAGGACCGGTGCGTGAGGGGCATCGGTCCTCGGCGGTGAGGGGTTCCGGCTCCGGTAGGATGTTTACGTGCGCGCGCGCACGTGCTGCTTGTGTGCGTGGTCCGGGATGGCCGCGTACCGGAAGTCGGCCGCAGACGCGACTTCCGGTATACACGTCAGAGCGACAGGGTCGCGTCATTGGGGGTGGACCCGAAAGCCGGCTCCGTGGACGCATGCGCAGTCCAGGAGCCCAATCGCTTCCGGTTTGAACCGGAAGGGGGAGGAGGGACGAGCCTCTCCAGAACGCGGGAAAAATCAAATTTAAGCGTTCCTGGAAGGGAAAACCTAGTCAGTGGCTCTGGTGCTTCCAGCAAAATGGCTGATGACGCATCCAATCTGTTCCAGGTCCTGGTACCCGTAAGTACAAGCCCTGGGCTGTCCTCTTCTCTCTCATCATACATTTCATACCTGTTATTAACTGTTATCATGTATGCTTCTCTTAGGGAAAAGAGCAGAAAGAACCTAAAGAGAAGGAACAGAGAGAGAGAGATAAACCCCTTAAAAAACCCTCTAAAAGATGTGGCTTATGTAGTTCTAAATTACCAGAGGACTATAGGAAAAGCCTGTGTTCAGATTGTCTGACCAAAATTTTAAAAGAGGAAAGGTCGTCATTAATGGACG
This sequence comes from Engystomops pustulosus, assembly GCF_040894005.1. Lineage (NCBI taxonomy): Eukaryota > Metazoa > Chordata > Amphibia > Anura > Leptodactylidae > Engystomops > Engystomops pustulosus. Next base: position 143,125,949 of record NC_092417.1, on the reverse strand, counting down.
AAATAAGGTCCGCAATAAAGGAAGAAGTTTCCTCCTCTATTGCTGCTCATTTACCCGAACCACCTAGGAAAAAACCTAGATACGTTCAGTCTTCCTCTTCTGATCAAGACTCAGATTTTCCTTCCTGTTCTTTAGATGATAGACCGGAAGAAAGTCTAGAAGGGGGACATTCAAAAGATCAGGGGCACACAAAGTATTTGTTTGCGTCCGAGGATCTAGACAGCTTATTAAAAGCCTTGAGAAGCACACTAGAAATAGAGGATGTGTCTGAACCAACCTCGGTACAGAGTGATCTCTTTGGGGGACTCAAATACAGAAAGAAAAGTTTCTTTCCTGTAATTGACACATTAAAAGACTTAGTGTTATCTGAATGGAAGGAGCCAGAAAAAAGAATTTCTATCCCCAAAGAATTCCGAAATAGATTACAATTTGAGGACAATACTTTATGGGAAGAAATACCTAAAGTCGACATTCAAGTGGCTAAAGTAGTAAAAAAGACGGATCTCCCATTTGAAGATAGTGCCCAATTAAAAGACCCCCTTGACCGTAAATCTGATGCCTTACTTAAAAGGGCTTGGGAGACGTCTTCTTTAAATATTAAGACCAACATTGCCTCCACTTCTGTCGCCAGGACTTTATATTTTTGGTTGTCAGAATTGGAATCACACCTGGTAAATAAAACCTCTAGGGATTCCATTATAGAGTCTTTACCCCTCCTCAAATCTGCCACAGCCTTTTTAGCAGATGCTTCTGCTGAAGCTTTAAGGTTTTCGGCCAAAGAGGCGGCCTTAACCAATTCTGTCCGGAGATCTCTCTGGCTAAAACAGTGGGGTGGGGACACGAAATCTAAGTCTATGCTCTGCGGTATCCCATTCCAAGGTGAATTTTTGTTTGGCAGCGAATTAGATTCTATACTAGAAAATGCTGCAGACAGAAAAAAGGGGTTTCCGATTAATAGAATTCCCCCTAAAAAACCTTCCTTTCCCTTTCCCTTTCGTTCCTCCAGGGAAGAGAAACCTCCCTTTAGGGGCAAAGGAAAGACAGGTAGATGGAGCTACACAAAAGGAGGCGCAGGTCGGGGGTTTTTCTCTAACCCAGACCACAAGCAGAGGAAACAATGACGTACAGGTGGGGGGGAGACTTTCCCATTTCAGGCCCGAATGGGAAAAAATCTGCCAAAACCCTTGGATTCTCCAGACCATCCAGTCAGGTTACAGGGTAGAATTTCTCCATATTCCCCCACAACATTTTCAGAACCCAAATCTACCAGAAAGTCAAACTCTCCATCTCTGGACCAACATCCAACAATTGCTTCGGATGGATGTGATTGTTCCAGTCCAGGAGATAGAAAAAGGGGAAGGATTTTATTCCCCTCTTTTTTTGATAAAAAAACCCAATGGGTCTTACCGTCTAATTATAAATCTAAAAAAACTAAACAAATTTATAAAGTACAAACACTTCAAGATGGAGTCGATAAAGTCAGCGACCCCCTTGATAGGAAAAAATTATTTTCTTTGTACGATCGATCTAAAAGACGCGTACTATCACGTCCCTATTTGCCAGGATCACCAAAAATACCTAAGATTCACAGTTCGTTCCCCGGGGGGAAAAATACTTCATTTTCAGTTCAAAGCCCTACCATTCGGGATCTCTTCGGCACCCCGTATTTTTACAAAAATTATGGCAGAGGTAGTGGCCCACCTAAGATTGAAGGGCATAATTATAGTTCCTTACCTAGACGACCTTCTTCTAGTTGCAAAGACCAAATCAGACCTAAAGACCCACCTTCAGTTAGTCATAGGTCTCCTCCAGGACTTAGGTTGGGTCATAAACAGGAAAAAATCGGATTTAAAACCAGAGATGGTGAAAAAATTTCTAGGGGTAAAACTAGATTCCGTGAAGCAGAGTTCTTTCCTACCGTTAGAAAAGATCCAAAAAATAAAGGAAAACATAAGTCTCTTCCAGAGGAAAGAGTCGTGCAGCATTCGAGCAGCTCTGAGTCTTCTGGGCCTTCTGACGTCCTGTATCCAGTGCGTGTCTTGGGCTCAAAACCACACAAGGACTATGCAGGCTTGGACTATCCGGGTGTGGGACAAAAACCCTCTACATCTAGACCACAAGGTAAAGATTCCCCTTTTAGTCAAACATTCACTATCATGGTGGAAGAGTCCCATAAACTTAAAGAAGGGAGTTTGGTGGAATCCAAACCCAATCTTAACAATCCAAACAGACGCAAGCCTGTCAGGTTGGGGGGCTGCGTTGGCAGGCCACTATTTTCAGGGTCAGTGGGACAGCCAGACTTGTTCTAGGTCCTCAAACTTTCGGGAGTTAAAGGCAGTCCTAGAAACATTCAAAAAGGGCCACTTGCACATAAAGAATCAACACATAAGAATCCTCTCTGATAACACTACTACAGTAGCTTATTTGCGCAGGCAAGGGGGCACAAAGTCTAAATCTTTGTCTGAGTTATCACATCAAATTTTTAGGTGGGCAGAAACACACTTTCTATCCCTCTCAGCTATCCATCTCAAAGGTACAGAAAATATAGAAGCAGACTTCTTAAGCCGGGTTACATTAGATCCTCATGAATGGTCTTTAAACCCACAAACTTTTGGGGAAATCTGTCATATCTGGGGGACCCCAACCTTAGATCTTTTCGCAACCTATCTAAATAATAAATCCCCTAAATACTTTTCTTTAGACCATAGGGGCTCTCCTACGGGGTTAGATGCCTTCAGTCATACATGGGGGTCGGGGTTAGTCTATGCCTTCCCTCCCATACCTCTAATTCCCAAAATCTTGCAGAAACTAAGATCAGAACGGGCATTATTAATCCTTATTGCTCCATTCTGGCCAAAAAGAAGTTGGTTCCCGGTTATTCAGGAACTAGCTATAGATAATCCTGTTCATCTTCCTTATCGTCAGGATCTTCTTCTACAGGGTCCACTGTTTCATCAGAACGTGCGACATCTAAAGCTCACGGCCTGGATCCTGAGAGGGCATACCTAATGACCAAAGGCCTTTCTACCGGAGTGATCGACACTATTCAAGCAAGCAGGAAACCAGTGACTAACGCTATTTATGCCAAGATCTGGAAAAAATTCTGTACTTGGTGTGGGGATTATCCTCCTTCTCCAGAAAATCCAAACTTAGGCCAAATTTTAGATTTCTTACAGGCCGGGTTTTCTCTAGGTCTTAAACCAAGCACCCTTAAGGTCCAGATTTCGGCTTTAAGTATATATTTTGACCTTCCCTTAGCAGATCACAGATGGATCAGGAGATTCATTAAGGGCTGTTCCCGTATTAAACCACGTATACACAACCCAGTCCCTTCTTGGGATCTCTCTCTGGTCCTGAATAGTCTCACAGAGCCCCCCTTTGAGCCTCTGGATTCTGCAAACATTAAAATCCTCACATTTAAAACTATCTTCCTGATAGCAATTACCACAGCACGCAGATTGGGTGAAATCCAGGCCCTCTCTCGCAGAGAACCCTTCTTAAATATCTTAGATGACAAAATAATTCTCAAACTAGATCCCCTCTTCCTCCCTAAAGTTGTGTCTGAATTCCACCGTAAACAGGAAATTATTCTTCCCTCCTTCTGTGCTAATCCTAAATCTGAACGGGAAAGGAAGTGGCAAACCTTAGATGTTAGGAGATGCGTTCTCTTTTACTTAGAAGCAACAAAAGAGTGGTGTAAAGATTCCAGTTTACTAGTTAACTTTGGGGGAAAGAATAGAGGGTTGAAAGCCTCAAAGGCAACCTTAGCCAGGTGGATAAAATCCACTATATCTCTCTGCTACAAGACCACAAACACTTCCCTTCCGGGGGATATTAAAGCCCATTCCACTAGGGCCATGGCGACATCCTGGGCCGAAAAAAGGGGTGCATCTCTGGACCAAATATGCCGAGCAGCAACGTGGTCAAGTTCCTCGACATTTGCAAAGCACTATCGGTTGGATATTGCCTCCCAGGAGGACCTGGCATTCGGCAGGAAAATCCTGCAGGCGGTGGTCCCTCCCAAATAATGGGGTAATCTGGTAAGTCTCCAGGTGGGGGCCGTCATGGAACGTGGTGGAAATATGGAATTAGACTTACCGGTAATTCGGTTTCCACTAGTGACCATGACGGCCCCCCATTATTTCCCTCCCTTTCTTCCTTCTTGGAGATGGTTCTATGTGAAATTCCTCGCACTTGCATCCTTCCGGGTGGTACTTTGGTAGACACTGGTGTTGGGTGCTAGGGAGGAGCTTTTAATCTCTTGCGCTTCCTGTCCCTACAGGATATAGGAGCATCCTCCAGGTGGGGGCCGTCATGGTCACTAGTGGAAACCGAATTACCGGTAAGTCTAATTCCATATTTTAGCTTGGTGCAGAGTTAAGCAAAAGTTTTTATACTTTTACAGTTGTTCTTTAAGTACTTGTATCTCCAGTTCTGTAGTTTATAGAACCACAAGCTTGATTATTTTCTTTAATTTGATACCAAAACCATGTTTCTACGTACTACAGCAGTGGTCCTCAACCGCCAGGCCGCAGCCCAAAACCAGGCGTGGAACACACCATGCCCGGCCGTGGTCGAGCGGTTAAAAAAATACTCTCCTCTGCTTCACCCCTGCGGCTTCGTCTTTATCTCTCCTCAGATTCCCGGCAGTGCGGGCAGAACCTCTATGTTCTCAGCTGCATGCACCCGCTACGATGATGATTTTTTTTTTTTTTTATCTGGCCCTCATTGTGGGCATGTAATTAGTGAGTGGAGCCCTCCAGGGGACATTTTATTTTAGGGAAAGCACCGCTGGAGGCATCTTATAGGGGGGGGGGGGCTCTGCTGGACATGTTGTTGTTAGTCAGGGGAGGCCGCCCCTGGACGTGTTGTTGTTAGTCAGGGGAGGCCGCCCCTGGACGTGTTGTTGTTAGTCAGGGGAGGCCGCCCCTGGACGTGTTGTTGTTAGTCAGGGGAGGCCGCCCCTGCACGTGTTGTTGTTAGTCAGGGGAGGCCGCCCCTGCACGTGTTGTTGTTAGTCAGGGGAGGCCGCCCCTGGACGTGTTGTTGTTAGTCAGGGGAGGCCGCCCCTGGACGTGTTGTTGTTAGTCAGGGGAGGCCGCCCCTGGACGTGTTGTTGTTAGTCAGGGGAGGCCGCCCCTGGACGTGTTGTTGTTAGTCAGGGGAGGCCGCCCCTGGACGTGTTGTTGTTAGTCAGGGGAGGCCGCCCCTGGACGTGTTGTTGTTAGTCAGGGGAGGCCGCCCCTGGACGTGTTGTTGTTAGTCAGGGGAGGCCGCCCCTGGACGTGTTGTTGTTAGTCAGGGGAGGCCGCCCCTGGACGTGTTGTTGTTAGTCAGGGGAGGCCGCCCCTGGACGTGTTGTTGTTAGTCAGGGGAGGCCGCCCCTGGACGTGTTGTTGTTAGTCAGGGGAGGCCGCCCCTGCACGTGTTGTTGTTAGTCAGGGGAGGCCGCCCCTGCACGTGTTGTTGTTAGTCAGGGGAGGCCGCCCCTGCACGTGTTGTTGTTAGTCAGGGGAGGCCGCCCCTGCACGTGTTGTTGTTAGTCAGGGGAGGCCGCCCCTGCACGTGTTGTTGTTAGTCAGGGGAGGCCGCCCCTGCACGTGTTGTTGTTAGTCAGGGGAGGCCGCCCCTGCACGTGTTGTTGTTAGTCAGGGGAGGCCGCCCCTGCACGTGTTGTTGTTAGTCAGGGGAGGCCGCCCCTGCACGTGTTGTTGTTAGTCAGGGGAGGCCGCCCCTGCACGTGTTGTTGTTAGTCAGGGGAGGCCGCCCCTGCACGTGTTGTTGTTAGTCAGGGGAGGCCGCCCCTGCACGTGTTGTTGTTAGTCAGGGGAGGCCGCCCCTGCACGTGTTGTTGTTAGTCAGGGGAGGCCGCCCCTGCACGTGTTGTTGTTAGTCAGGGGAGGCCGCCCCTGCACGTGTTGTTGTTAGTCAGGGGAGGCCGCCCCTGCACGTGTTGTTGTTAGTCAGGGGAGGCCGCCCCTGCACGTGTTGTTGTTAGTCAGGGGAGGCCGCCCCTGCACGTGTTGTTGTTAGTCAGGGGAGGCCGCCCCTGCACGTGTTGTTGTTAGTCAGGGGAGGCCGCCCCTGCACGTGTTGTTGTTAGTCAGGGGAGGCCGCCCCTGCACGTGTTGTTGTTAGTCAGGGGAGGCCGCCCCTGCACGTGTTGTTGTTAGTCAGGGGAGGCCGCCCCTGCACGTGTTGTTGTTAGTCAGGGGAGGCCGCCCCTGCACGTGTTGTTGTTAGTCAGGGGAGGCCGCCCCTGCACGTGTTGTTGTTAGTCAGGGGAGGCCGCCCCTGCACGTGTTGTTGTTAGTCAGGGGAGGCCGCCCCTGCACGTGTTGTTGTTAGTCAGGGGAGGCCGCCCCTGCACGTGTTGTTGTTAGTCAGGGGAGGCCGCCCCTGCACGTGTTGTTAGAGTTGCAGTTGCATTTCACCACTTAAGCGTGTACTCCAGGCCAAGTTTTCCCAGTTTAGTGTAAACGGATCATCTCTTTCTTCCTTTTCTACAATGAAAAGATAAATTAGGGAAGGAAAAATTGCACACTGCGGCAGTAATGATCACTGTACGGCTTCCCCGTTACATTAACCAATTAGAGCGGATTGTGTCATAATTACGGTGTTTGTCGTGCACCGATTCAGGGGAAATGATGTAATTTAGCAGACTGTAAAATGCACCGTCTGCAGTGACATGCCATTAATACGTCACTTTGAAGCAGAAAGCTCTGTCCCTGGACTTGTATAGTAGGAGGCTGATACCAGACCCCATCGCTGGGCTCCGCACTGTACCATCAGCAATACATAACAGGATGGGCCCTAAGATGTATTAGCTGTTGGCTGAATATATGTATTTGCCAGCACTTTTGGCTTTGGAAGCTGCTGGCAGTCCTATGTAACAGCAGGAGAGGGTCGTGTGCTACTGACTACATATGAGCACAGGTGAGTTCACACTCAATCTAAATAAAAATTACAATTTCCCATTGTTCAGGGTGTAGATGGTTATCATGCAGGGCACTTCACCTACATGGCCCCATGATACGTTTTATGACCCATAAGGGGACTGATCCCTGGGACGTGGTGGTCGGGGAGAAGGGGTTTGGACGACAACTAAGAAAAAAGTTTGGTCCTACAAACTCTCTCGTTCTGCCTGCAGGGTTTACTGGACCAAATCTAGAATCGCTGACCTGACCATGTCCATCCAGTAAATCCTGGAAGCACACGAAGATTGTTGTAGGACTGAACTTGCATGTGCACAGAGGGCTTTACCAAGCCCCTTATGCTCCTACATTAATTTTCTCGCTGGTCTATACTTCCTTGTCCCATTCCAGGTGCAGGGTATAGCCGCTCCTAATCGTAGGTCATATATATGTGACCTTCCATTTTATTTAGTAGTTTATAGGCACCATGGGAGAAACCTCAGCGGGAGTGGCATGAAATTGGTAAGGGAATATAACTTATTATAGTTTTTAGGTGTCTCCCCAACATCAAAGGGGATCTTCTGTCTGCTCCCACCTCTTATATAGAATAAACATATAGCCATGTAAGTGACGTGTCCTGCAGCATAAGCTTGACTTTCTTGAGTATATCTGTATGTAGTAGCGGAAGGGTATTGGTCAAGGGAACATCACTGTTTTTAATTTTTCTACCCCCGTTCTTAAAGGAAATCTACCTCTGGGATAGGGCTGTATTCACCATTAACTCTACTGGGTAGCTCCCATCAGGGTGAATACAGCCTATTATGGGGATATCTATTATGGGAATCGGTACTATAATTGTATTAAAAATTAATTTAGCATTCTTCTGGGCATTTGCACTTGATTTAAATAAAAATTAAATTGCCTTCATATTTAAAAGGAATTTACCGTCAAAATCCATTGTGATAAATCGGGGACTTGCTCATAGATCCAGGCACCGTGACACTGGTGATCTTCTTATATTTGTTATCCATGTCCGACTTTATACTCTGTATTCTAATGAGTGTAAAGGGCTCTGTGGGGTTCTGTAGCTGTTACAAAGAGAACAGTGGGTCCCCCCTGCACTTTTTGTTGCTGCTAGAATACAGTGCAGGAGGGACCCACTCTTCTCATTGTAACAGCTACAGGACTGAGGGGCTCTGGAGAAAACCCCACAGAGCCCTTTACACTCATTAGAATACAGAGTATAAAGTCGTCAAAGGAAGGGAGTTGGGTGAGACATGTTGTGCTCATTATAACAGCAGAATCTGCAGCACTGAGGGGCTTTGGTATTGGGCCCAGAGTCCTTCATGCTCTTTTGCATAGTTTAATAATAAATAAAAGTTTATTTTGGAAGGAAGGGGACCGTGTATAACAGATACAAGACTATTACCTCAGTCACAATGTGTCCCTGGTTTATCATGCTTGAGTTTGATAGATTTCCTTTATGAAAAGTACAGGACCAAATAACCTAATATAGACAAGGCTTTTAGTAGGAGCTTTTTAGCAGCAATAATGGTGAGTACAGCCCTATAGCTGTGGTAGATGCCCCCCGCCCCACTGCGCAGCCCCTTTTATGCTGTAGAGCTGTTTTTGTTTTGCTGTGGTTTGGATTTAGTTTATTTTCCTTTGCCATGGAGCGGGTAAATATTCTGGAGGGAAAAAACGGGAACCGGCTTTATGAATGACCTTCATGTCAAGTGTATTTATTGCCTTTCCGGGCCTCCGTAGCGAGTGCGCTCAGAACAAAGGCGCACAAGCCAGTAAGTCTTTTCTCCCAGCAGGTAGAGCTCAGTCCATTGTAAAGACGTCTCGGCGTTTAGCCTATAACTAGTCCTAAAAGAGCTGGCAGTGTCGTCTCCGCGCCGCATTGAATAGTGTCAAAATGTGTCCAAAAACTATTTCTATTTCCAGCAGCTAAAGGCTCCACTATCTCCAGACAGCGTAGCGGAAGAAAATGGAGACTTGTCCTGCTCAGATAGGGGGAAAGTATTGCATCTAACCCCTTTTTATAAAGCCCCCACCCCCTTCCCGAAACCTCTAACATGAAAATTGGCTTTAGCTTTTAGGTGAAAAGTGTGTACATTTTATTGCATCTAAATTGATGTAAGCACCCACTATCGCCGGTTCCCCCGATTATTGCTGGAATTTATTTTTTTTATTTATTTATTTTTAGAAATTGTTGCTAAACTTAAAACCTTGTAAGGGCAGATTTACCGTATATCTTGTTTTGTGCATATGCTCATCGTATATGCCAGGATAAAGCTCTTGACGTATACAATAAACTTGTCCATGACCTTATAATGGCAGGCATAGACATCCTTTTTGCCCCCCTCTGCTCTGTATACATCGCATTCAGCAGGATTCTTTGGCAAAATAAATGCAGGAAGTGACAAGGCCATAATAACAAATGGGGTACGGATGCCATTATATTGCATCCATTTCTGGCCTCCACTGAGTGTATGCTCTGGGAGGGCCCCAGTGATGTCATTGGCCATATAAGGTCAGTTAAGTCATTCGGGAGACACCAGCCACGTTGGCAGTAGCCAATCACTGTCTGGGACCGATGTTCACTCCTCCCACTTGAAGGTAGGGGAGAAGGGGGCATAAACAGATGCAAAACCCCACTGTCTGAGCACACAGCAGGATATGTTGTAACACATTATCACATGCATTAAAAAACAGTGAAGCGTGTTGCCCTATTCATTCCTATGTTTAATGGAATCTGCAATGGAGGCCACCAAGAGATCATGTGATGGTTGTAATGTGTACACGAGTGGGGGTACGGAAAGGATGGGGCACTTAGAGTGGGCAGGTGAAATCCATTTGTTGAGAGGGAGACCTCATCTGACAAGTTCCTCCCCCAGCCATGGGCCATCTAATTTTATTCATTTCACTGGGACAGAGTTGTAGTGATTCAACCAATGGACACACATGGAGATGTTTCTGAAAGAATAAAGCCATGTTTTCCTCATCTTGGACAACCCCTTTAAAATCTCCTGGCCTAAATGTTATCACCTCCAGCAATTGCGTAGTAATAATTACACCCCGGTGAGTAAAGGCCTCAGTTTCAGTGACTTTTTGTGACATTTGTGTACTTGAAAAACCACTTCTGGCATAGTTTTCTCATAAACCACTAAGGCAGATGTAAACTGTGCGTCCACACCTTGGGAGACATGGTAGCGCTGCATTCCTCTCCGACGGGGACTGCAGGGGTGAAAGGATTTTTGCTTACAGACGTCTGTGTGTAGAAGAGAAGACATGGTATAGGAGTCTCTTCTTACTTTCCCGTAGCCCAGCAGTCTACTTAACCTGGAGGAGCAGAGCAGCTGAGGGTAAGGGTGCATTATGGGGTATTTGATCGTTGGGTGCTGGGCTGAGAAGGGTGGGCACCCACATGTGCTTTTTGTAATGTTCAGTGTTCTTGATAATTAAAAGGTCAACTCTTGAAGACAACCCAATGCTTGTCCTATGATGGCAAGTTAGCTCCTATCCACAATAAGGGTCTAACTTACTGATTGGTGGGGGACTTTATGTTATGACCCCCACTGATCATGAGAATGGGGGTCCAGTTTACCCCAGACGGACAGCAGCCAGTTGCTCTCCATCTCTATGGTACTGGCGGCGAAAGTGGCAACCAAGTACAACACTTTACTATTGGCACCATAGAGATGTATAGAGCAGTGCGACTGTCTGCCCTATTGATCTGGGGTACTACACAACCCAAATAAACGGTGATAATCTCTGTGAAGGTTTTCTTATGGCCGGGTCTTAAAATTATTTTGTGGGTGAAATAGTGAATTGGTGCTCTGTGGCCAAAACCTAGCCAACCCGTGAGATCTCAGACTTTACCCATTCATACATCCATGGGGCTTCAATGTTTTTCCCCCGGAAGTTTTACTTCAAAGGGATAGTCATCGTTTGTAAATGATCTGCAGTGTTTATAGAGGTCGTAAACCAAAAACCTTTAGTACAAAGGACTAATTGTCCATCTGCCAATTACTTTTTGACTACTTTTTTTTTTTTTTTTAAAGAGGGACTTGTCTCTGGCCCGCCAAGATGGGTCCCACCTGTTGTAACTTGTTTGAGCCCCTTGTAAATGTAAGTTCTGTACGTACATAGATAAGCACCACCTTACTGTGTGTACGCGGGTTTGTTGTATCGTCATGGTGTTATATCTTCCATATATTATTATATGGGGATTCCTCTGTGTAACTGATACATTAAGGAGATAAAGCGGCCGCTCGCTATCTGAGCTGTAATGATCTACACAGAGACCTTTGTACCAGGTGACAGGTGGGTGGATTATATGTACAATATTAACTATAACAGAGAATCTGACTCCTGGCTGGTTTCCCATGATACATTGTAAACTGCTGCTGATGGATCCCTTTAAATCCTTTTAGGATCTGGTTTCCTGATACCAAAAAAATACCGGAACCATGAAAGTCTCACAAGTGAATGGACAAAAAGACGGGGACAATAGAACGACACCGTGCTTCTTGTACTAGTTATAGCCATCAATTGCTCACCCCTGATCTATATAGTGCAGTACTAAGTTTCCCATGGGGCCACATGAGAAATTGGAATGGGTTCTCTCCAAAAAGGAAATTCTACCACTTGTTTTTATGCATTGTGAACCAAACAAACATTGAGAATGGTGTATATACACTGATGCAGAAACATATCTTGTTTAAACCCTGAACTGAGTGGTTTTGCCCAAAAAACTATTAATTTAGACTATTATAATTTAAATTATAAAATTTGGGTGAAGGCTGGCTTTCGTACATAAAAGACCTATCTGAGCTGGATGTCTCCTATACAGCAGCTTGGGACTGGTGCAGCGATTGATTACTTCTGCCTGATAGGGACAACGCAGTGATGACATATTCTCCGCTTATGCTGGGCAGGATAAGGCTTAAGCAGTGCATAATTGGGGTGAGAGGAGAAGCGCCGAGCCTCATTTTCATAATTGTGCAATTGTGTTTTTTTTTTTTTTTTAAATAGCAAAACCACTCAGTGCAGGGATCATGATATGTTTCTGCATCAGTGTAGCTACAGCAAGATATGTTTGCTTCATAATGCATAAAAGCAAATAGTAGATTTCCCTGTATTCTGTATATAACCTAACCCCACATAAAAAACGTGGGACCTAATTACATCGCCATTATGTAATGACTGGGAGGGATGCTCAGATTTTTCAACACGCAGGCTGGTCAGAAGATAAATCCAAGCTATAATGCCCCCTGTGCCAAAGTCAGTGTGTGTGTGTGTCCCCAGGCTGGACTGGGCCCGTAGAGCACCCATTGGAGGGTGCGCTTGGCTCATGGCACTGGAACCAGTTCTAACATCAGGTTCTGCACTGCCTTGGTTCTCATTTCTGATATATAGCCATTTTGATCAATAATCAAAGCCAACGCTTCCCATTTCATTAGCCGCAATTACACTTCTGCTGCTGAAACCACAGTTTTATTGCTGATCATATCAGAATCTGTAGTGACAGTAATTTGCTACATCCACAGTCTCTATCATGGAACCGGCAGCTTCTATGTTGCCTTGAATTTTAAAGGGGACACCGCCTCTTACCCCTCCTGACTTGTTTTGTAATGGAGAATTCACGGGGTCAGGGGAATCTTTCCAGATGTCGCCTATTGCGTTGTTCCTCTGTTATTCTTCCTGGAAGTTCCTGGGTTGCATCATGTTGTTTGGGAATTAAATTAAAACAGGCAGTGCTATTCTTCATATCTACATCAGACACCATAATGGAACTAACCCCATCATATGTAAGTTGGATCCATTAATCTCTTGGGTATATATTTTGACATATAGATGACAGGCGGAGGATTAGTCTGGTGATGTGCTCCCATTGGGGAGATGCTTCATGTATTGGTAAACTAGGTGGTTTGTCATCAACATAGTAGCTCAGTGCCAGGGTCTGCTTATGTATTTCCAACTTTATAGATTATTCCCTGCAAGTATGTCACCGTGACGCCGTGTTCACACCCACAGCTTCAGTCATAGGATGGATGACGACAAAGGTGAAGCAAGAGGTGCAACCGATCAAAAGGATGGTATTTCGTCTCTGCTCTTTAGATACAAACACAACCATACTTTCAACACAACAGAATTTTTTTGATCCCTGTATTTTTAGAAATTGTACACCTATTTACTAATTCTCATTTTCAACCTGTGCTGCCATATGTGTCTGCATTACAGTTGTGGGGTCTGGCTTTGCAGGTGGAGAGTGACCTCTAGTGGTAAGATGGATACTACAATGTTGTTTGCTATAGGCTGGGTACACACATTTTAAGACGCCATTCATGCATTCTCTGCTCAATCTGCTGCACATCTGGTTTGGCTGCAGATCAGAGCAGGGATGTTCTTACATTTTCGGTAGCCATGTATTGTATGAAGGTGGAGGCAGCCTGGACCGGTAACATTTTGGGTGTTGCCGCTATTCCTTTCCCTTATCTGCAGACCTCGGGCACTTTGATAGGTATTGATATATATTCTCACATTGGAAATGGATAGATGCATCTGCGTGATGAGTGGTCAACATATCATCTGGTACCCAGCAAATATCCTACATGAGTCCTAAACTGGGTGTTCCCCTTCTTGTTCTTGTAGTAACCTGTGTCTCTGTCTTGCAGGTGTTCATCGGTGATCTACCCCAAGACTTCCTGCGCATCACTCCCACCCAGCAGCAGCAGCAGATCCAGCTAGACGCCCAGGCTGCACAACAGCTCCAGTACACGGGAAGCATGGGCTCCATGGGCAGGCTCAGCATCACTGTAGTGCAGGTAAGTGACCTCTTCGCTGCTGGGCATGTTTTACACTTTCTGCACTTTACCAACATTGCTAGAACATTATACATATCAGACATAAGAGATGGGACTGAGAGGGGAAAGGAAGATTTACAGGAACAAGGCTTTATGAAACTGATACTCTCAGGGCGAAGGGCGGGACAGTGTGTAGTCCTTTTATTATTCCTATTTCATGACCAAGCATTTCATGGAAGATGAAGCATCCATTAAAGGGGTTTTTCCATGAAGCAAGTTAGTCTCTATCCACAGGATAGGGCTTAACTTGCTGATTTGTGGGGACAGATCACTAGAACAGGGGTCCGATGTACCCCCCCTCACACCACCAAGAAGGCCAGAGCAGCCAATTGTGCATGCCTGGGCTGCCCTGTTCATCTCTGTCTGGGGGAGATTGCTGAGTACAGCGCTCGGCAATCTCTGTCAGCTCCATAGAGCCGACTGGGACAGCCCATGCATGCGCGACTGGCTGCTGCAGCCATCTCGGTGGTGCTATGGGGGGGTACATCTTACCCCTTTTCTAGTGATTTGTCCCATCACTGAGAACCCCACCTGTAACCAAGTTAGGTCCTTTCTACAGGATAGGGCCTAACCTGCTTTGTGGAAAACCCCCTTTAATTCATTATTGGGCTTCATAAATAAACTGCGGTGAAATCAGGGCTTCTATTATGCATGCACCATTTCTCGCTATACTGTGAACAAGTTAAGTGTCTGCAGTCACCTCCTATGGACACCTAGCCGGGGTGAGGACCTACAGGCTTTAAACATTGGATCACTTTCCCCTGCTTTCGTCTCAGAAAGTGCACACGGTCCCGTGCATGAAGCCCTTGTGGGTCCCAGGGTCTTATCACTGGGGGCCTTCCGATGTGGGCAGTGGCAGAAAATATGCCACAATGTTTTCTTAATCTGCTGCTGGAGTAATGTATAGTCCCAAGGGATGCATGAAAATTCTCAGAGGTAGATTCCTTCTGGCCATCATTGTAAGGTCTCTGTGTCTTGTCTCCCTGCTAGAAGCCATGTGTCTCCAAAGAGCTTCATCTGCATCAGCAAGCAGCACCAGAAATTAGTTTGCTTGAGTGTGTGATCTAAATAATATTTTAGTTATTTATTCACTTTTTTTTTTTCTAGGCCAAGTTGGCAAAGAATTATGGCATGACCCGGATGGATCCTTACTGCAGGATACGTCTGGGATACGCCGTGTACGAGACTCCCACGGCACATAATGGAGCCAAAAATCCTCGATGGAACAAAGTCATCCAATGCACCATCCCGCCAGGAGTAGACTCTTTCTACTTAGAAATTTTTGATGAGGTTAGTAAAGAGAGACTTGAGCGGCCCTAGTGGGATCTTCTGCATTCACAGGATGCTCTTCTTAAGTCCTGATATCCATTTATAGAGGAGAGTTGAACTTCTCTTTTAAAGGGAGTGTTCTTATCACAAGCTTTTCGTGTTCATGTAAAGGATATGTCATTATTTCTGATGTAGGTAACAGACATTAGACATTAGACACAGACATTAGTGCATCCTTTATACAAAATTGTAACACGCCTGGAAATCCCATCACTGCAGGTCTAATGACTCAAACTAACTGCCCCTTATATCTCTGTATGGCTACTAATTCAGATCATTAGACAAGTGGTCAGGTTGGGATATGTGACCATAGAACGTGTTGGTCAGGGGACTCCAATACTATCTATCTGTCTGTACCTTCCCTTTTCCTCAAGCAGCAGTGGTAAATCTTGGCAGAGATTTCCCATAAATTGACATCACACTGTTGTACTCCACAGAGGGCCTTCTCCATGGATGACCGCATAGCTTGGACGCACATTACTATACCAGAGACCCTAAAGGAGGGAAAGGTGGTGGATGAATGGTTCAGCCTGAGTGGGAGACAAGGAGATGACAAGGAAGGCATGATAAACTTGGTGATGTCCTACACGGTAAGAGATCTTTGTCCGAAAAGTTGATGGTATTCAGCCTTGGAAGCCTAACATCATGTAGTGACAAGACATAGTAAATCTGAATGATGAGCAGATGGCTGCACATTGTATATATTGCGCCTCCTGTAAGGCCAATGACTTTCTACCTGAATCACTTGCTTAGATTCCTGTTTTATGAATAATGTAGGTAGTAAGGGCACATATTAATGGTTACTTGTAAGGTCTGCAGGGCACATGAAACCGTTATAGAGTGTCAGACTGAGTATGTGAGCACTTATGTTTGACACACATAAGGTTGTATCTGCTCATAGATGGGCTAAGAATCTATGGTTCACATTTCCATTGCCCATAATCGGCAGCATATATAAATCCTTTCTTGACGCTATATATTGTCTCTTATTCACAAATTACATTTTTACAGCATTCAGTTTTTGTACAAAATGACAGGTTTACTTTATATTTCATGCCCATGCAATTCCAGTTATACCAATGGTGTCTCAACGTAAAGTTTCAAAAGTGTTTAAAAATTCATTTTTATAAACTTGGAACTCCCTTACATTGACTTATTCTCTTGCAGTCTCTGCCTGCAACAATGATGATGCAGCCTCAGCCTGTGGTGTTAATGCCTACGGTGTTCCAGCAAGGTGTCGGCTATGTACCAATTGCAGGTGAGTGGTAGTAAATCTGTGGGGACCGGATATTGTGATGATGGATGTATTCTAGAGGCACGACGGGACACAAGGTTTGAGCTTCAAAATAGGAATGGACTAGGAATTGCTTTATAGATCATTGTGGAGTACAGACATGTTGGCATCAGGGGCTCCTTTTCACTCAGTTTCAGGGTTCTGCTTGTTGTCCTGGCTGAACTTGTATTGATCACTCTTTCTTAGGGTTCATCTTTCATAGTGTTGAGGCAGTGATCTATAATCTTCATGTGTCCAGTATTCGCAGTTACCATGTGATTATTATTACTTGTTGCTCCTATATATGACTATAAAAGTGTACATTTAGATTGTATATAGTGCATTGACACTGTCTCCACTCGTTTCTATCTCTCTATTGCATACATACCCACCCAGGACTTGATTACTTGTCTCTGGGTAAGTCTGTATAGCTCACTGCATGATCTGAACTCCTTATCCATGTGGTGCTATTTGCTTGTATCACACTAAATAACATGTTTATAATTGGTCATATTTTATTATGGCAAAAATCATGAAAGACGCCCAGATGTCTTATCCTGGGTTATGCTGCAAGAATAGTGCATTACGTGTCCAAGAGCTGCCTGTGTGCCACACAATACCATGATGATTGGGCTACCGCCACAGTTTAACATGTTGCCTCATGTGAGCAAATGTTTTCTGTCTGCTACCTATTGAGTCAGATATCTTTGCACCTATGCAAGTTAAAAATGGATCCAAAAATGTATTGCACCATTTCATTCACTAGTTTAGAGTTTAGACTAGGCAGTTTTTCGGGCTTATACACACCATGGGGTTTTACACGAGTGCTAGCTGTATTTTTTTTCGACACCACTTATTTTTATTGGCTGATGCACATGGCCTTTGACAGTCCCTGTGCATGAGCCGTCTGCCCGCAAAAAAAATATGGCTGATTCTAATCCTTCCCGTATTGAGGGCCCAGGCAGTCTTCTAGAAGTGACATTGTACCCAGCCCAAAGGTGATACATCGCATACAAACAGCTGACCGCAGGACTGTTGTTTGTGTGCTGTGAGCATGTAGCCTTCACCTGCACCTGCTCACCCCGTGGACCTTCATTGGCAGCTACTGCAAAGACATTCAGGATCAGCACCTGCCCTATCTTTTGTGGTGCAGGCCGTGGTCATGGTCCTTGTGCTGTGAGGCAAAAAGTATTGCATCCTTCCCCTGGCCTCTTCAAGCATATATGTCACTCAGCAGGAGGGAGGTCCAACGGTGATGTCACAGTCCATAGAAGAACAACGACATCTCTGTGGAAACACCCTCTAAATTCACTGAATTCAGTTGGAATGCTCCCGATGTTCACATCTCCTTCTGCTTTCAGGGGGTGAACAGGATAACGTATATCCAGCTGTATGTACATACCGTGTGATATGTCCTAGCTCCCCGTTCTAAGGGCAAGTCTGGAATCCTTCCGGTGTATCCTTACATCCCAGGGCTCCAACTCCGGCCTGCTTTTAGACCGCTTATTTTCACCTTTGTTCCTGTAATCTTTAGCTTAGTTTACAAACCAAGAGTTGACAAAAAATTGCATCAAGGTGTTTCGTGTGTCTTCATTTTTTTACTAGTATAATTGTTTGTGCATATCCCGGCGCAGCCCTCTCATTTTTTTTACGTTTTCATTTTTCACTCCCGCCTCCAAAAATCTATAACGTTTTTATTTTTCCATGTAAAGAGCTGTGTGAGGCTTGTTTTCTGCGTAACAAATTACACTTTATAGTGATGATATTTAATATTCCATGTTGTGTACTGGGAAGCAGGAAAAAAATTCCAAATTCCCATGAGCTCATGGGAAGCAATGAGCCTCCTGATTTGCCATTGGCGATGGATGGGTTAACACCCAGCAAAATACAGCAAAGACTTACTGGCTATGGAGAGGGCTTAGCCCGTGAGCCCTCTCCATGCACCCGACGTGTGACGTACTATTGATTCACATGTCGCCAAGTAGTTAAAGTAAACCTACCATGAGGAATCTACTATCAGAAGTAGATGTGATGGTAGAGTCGTCCTGCCTCTGCCCTAATCTGTAATCTTATAATCCTGGATCTAACCTAACTTGTTAAACTTAATTTACTTATTACTAAAATATACTGCAGAGGCTACTGGGGCGTGGAATAGCCTTACCTACCAGTGCCCGGCCAGGCTAGGACACGCCCCAGTAGCCTCTGCAATTCATTAACATATTACCAAAATTGAGGTTTTTTTTTAACAAGTTAGGTTCCAGGATTATTAAATTACAGATCAGGGCAGAGTCGGGCAGGAAGAATCTACCATCAGTTCCACTTCTGATAGTAGATTTCTCATGGTAGGTTTCCTTTAAATGTCTTTGCATACAGGTTATGTAATTGTTAGATCTGTATACATGATGGCAGTGTATCTATTGTAGAATATTACTATACAGGTCTTTCCTGTTGGATGAGATCTTTTGCCAAGAATACTTCCTTTACATACATGTTTGCGTTCTCTAGTATATGTCTGGATGCATTGTATAGAGAACTGGAAATTGTATAGTAGCTTTATTTGTTAGGATTTTCTGGAATAAATATAATATAATTATTTTGAAGGAGCTAAGGGCCTGTGAGCTCTGTCTGTGGTCTGTAGCTAAAGCGACGTATGCAAAATGTATGGGTTTTTTTTTTTTTTTTCTAAATTTAATTTTACTTTAGAGCAATAAAAGTTGCCGCAAAGGTTGACGGACCATTAAACAATCACACACAATGTACATATATTTTTTTTACGATCAATCCATTGATTGTGAGCGCTGGGCTAAGTCCATGGAGTTTCTAATGTAATTTTACATTTTGGATCATTGTTGGCATCATCAGATATATAGAGAGATGATCCAGATTTTTGTTTTCGTAGTATTTAAGGACTTACTTTTTTAAATTTCTTTCATAAGTTATTTCTAAAAGGGGGTGCACAACCTTTATCGGCCCGAGGGACACATTGTCATACCACTCAACTTCATTGGGGCCGCACTAGTAACCAGTACCCTAGATGCACAACCACCATACAGCACAAATGCCACCCCAGAAATCATAAATACCACAGGACTTAATATAAGCCCAGAAAGTAAATGTTGCATTTAGATAACGAATGCAGACCCCCAGACCGGCCCGTGTGCAATGCAGATCATCAGAACCAGATAATAATGGAGGCCAACACCCCCTTCCCTTAAGAGCAGACACTAATAATGGACTGCTACTGCAGTCCCTTCCCAGAGCTGAAAAAAGGACACACAATGTACACGTCCCCTGGCTCCCGTTTCATGTACCATCCTGTAGCTTCTTCTCTCCTCCATGTGGCCCAGAGCAGGAGAAAACCCCAGAACGGTGAGTACTACTGACCTGTACTTACTGCCGAGTCCTCTCCCGCTCTGGGCACCACTCTGATGTGGGTCTTGCAACAGGAGACATCCCAGGTGAGGTGAGAACCCACATGTATTCACCACTACCCGACCTCTGTGCTGGAAACGCTCATTGAACGTGTATTGCGTGCCCCTGGTCCAAAGGACTATGACTTGCTAAACTCACCAGGGTCCCCATTCCATGCACATTTTTTTGATTTTCTCACTTTTTTTCTTTTCTCTGAGAGCCTGCGAACTCCTTCATGTAATGACTCGTTGGTTTCAGTGCATTGTACAAAGCCTCCTCATGGAGTCGCCTGTTTTGAAGATAGAGCTTTGTTGTTTCATTAGGACTTGTGACGACTAATAAGAAATCTTTTCTGGAAACTTCTATGGAATAAAAGCTGCTGTTTTGTTCTTCATTTTGACACATCAAGTGGATAAACTTTTGATTCTATCGTTAAAGTTGGATCTATAAAGAGAATATATGATAACTAATGACTGAGGCTCCTTTTGTTCTTCTTCTTCTTCTAGGTATGCAACCTGTTTACAACCCGGGAATGGCAATGACTCTACCACAACCTGCTGTAAACCCACAACACCAAACACGGGAAGAAGATCTAAAAGCCATCAAAGATATGTTTCCAGGAATAGACCAAGAAGTCATTAAGTCAGTTTTAGAGGAACATCGGGGCAACAGAGAAGCTGCAGTCAACTCCCTACTCCAGATGGCCGAGGACTCCTAGTGACAATCCCACTGTGCCGTTCCCCTCTCCCTGCCAGCGTCCTATATGACTTGCCAAAATGGAATCTCCTTTGTTCTTTTCCCCACAACTCATGAATTGTTATGTTTTGGCTTTTTATAGTGAGTTCTGTCAATCTTCTCAACCCCCAAGGGATGGATGGATTCCCTTGCATTATGATTGACCCTACATTCAACTTGTACCAGGTTATTGGGAATGAATGAATGAATGAATGAATGAATAGTATCAAATGAATTTCCCGACTATAGGGAATAAGTTCCGCTTTTTGCTGTCATCAGGGATAATAGAAGATGGTAATAATCCACCAGAAGACCACTGATGGCCACGTGTAGGGTCACGGGTTACAGTGGACATCTGTCGTGGTATTATCGGTGCCGTAGAAGAAGAAACTAAAGGGTTTATATTGATGTCTATTAAGTTTGTTTGCTGTAAATAACAACCACATAATCGCTTGAGTAGGGGAATCCGTAGTCTTGCTGTGCATGCAACGCTAAACTGGAATATAAAAGCCCACATAAAAAAAAAAAAAATCCACTGCATAAGGTTCTGACAATCTTTAGTTAAAAGTTAAAGGTGATCTCCAGACAATCCCCTCACTATTGATCGACAGTGATCTGGGTTACACTCATATCTAAACATCAATGTGTATGGCAGCTTCTCATCGTCCTCAAGGTTGAAAGTGCAATTGCGCTTCTTCAGAGGAGCCCAAGGGAATGCGACCAGAGTGCGTCTGTGAATACGGATTTCACAGAATGACCTCCGTGCAGAGGACGGGACTCTGAGCTACATTATGATGCAAGGAATCCCGTTCCTGTGAAATCCAGACAGTGCACTGTTCTGATGATGTGTCGTTGCTGGAGGTTCCATCCATCTATTCCATTTATATGCAGCCTTGTGGCAAGAACTGCTGATCTCTGGGTTGCTTTTGTGAGAAACAAGTTCTCCAATGAGACCATCACCAATATTATTCTGGCTTTTAATGACCCCTCCTATAGTAGAGTCAGGCCAAGACCATGACACCACTGGGGTAGCAGGAACCTAAAACCGGACTGACCCGTGACTTAAGTTGCAGCATCCTTATCTGTCTTTTATAAGTCATTGAGCCTTCTTAGTGACTGACCGACACCTCAGGCAATGCCTTCTCCTAAGAGAACAAAAAGTCGGGGCATGTTGGAATCCAACATCCTAAATTGTTCCCCAGTTATCTACATGGTTGATTATAAATGTCAATATATATCCAGCACAATATGTGAGAAGTGAAAAGCTTCATGTCCATAAACCATTCTTCCCTCTGAGTCTACGCAGCAACGTTCTTACCATCAACAATGCAGACTATTGTGGAAATCCATTAAAGAAAACCTGACAACAAGGACCTTATTTTTACTAACGACAGGTTGCAAAGGCCCATTACAGCTGCACTGAGAATATTCCTTTCTGCTTTCTCTAAGCATTTGCATTAAAATATAATTGTGTGTTATAACTTACCTTGCCTGACAGAATACTCGGTGTAGTCCCAGGGGTTGGGCTTTGGTTTGGATGCATTTCAAAAATCAACATGTGATTTGTCTGTGCTGCAAACTGCTCAGCTGTTGGCCCCCACCTTTGTGCACCTGTATAACTTCTCCCTCCTGCTCCTTCACACAGCAATCAGTGGGGGAGGGAGGTGCTGTACAGGAACACAAAGGTGGGGGGCTGAGAGCTGAGGAGTGAGCAGCATAGGTAAGTCACGTGTCGTTTTGTGAAACCATCCAAATCAAAGCCCAACCCCTGGGACTAAACAAAGGATTCTGTCAGGATGCAAGGTATGTTACAACACACAATTATATTGTAATGCAAATGCTTAGAGAAAGCAGAAATACTTACTTATTTACAATGAAGGGGTAATGGGCTTTTGCAACCTGTCTTTAGTGAAAATGATGTCCCTTTTGACAGGTTCCCTTTAAGCTCTATGCAAGTCATTGCAGTCTATAATAGGGTTCCATTGCTACATGCAAGTTATACAGCAGAGTTCAGAGGGGGGCATCTGTTATGGGCTGCCCTATCCAGTCCTCTGCAGAGGACGTGAATATTGGCAAAACAAAAAAAATCAAAAATGGTTTTATGAATTTAGAATTTTATCACCATATTTATTGTATTTTCTTGCTTTCTTAAAGTATTGCTGATTCCTGGCAGGGAATATGCTTCTGGTAGCTTGGTTATTTTTTGCCACTGTTCAGTAGTAGAAATGGTTAAGTCCAGGGAAATTGTACATAAGGAGTTCCCTTTGAAGACTGTATATTGAGATGCACATTAATTGCTTTAAAATGGGGGACACAGGATGGTTGAATATATTATATTGTGAGAAATCTCTGTAATTAACGTTAGGACAGTATTAGTTATTATAAGTGCTAATAAGTCAGTGGACTGCTAGAAGATGGCAAGTCACCTGAAATGGGGGGGCTACACCCATCATCCATTACCAACTAATGACTTGTATGTGATAAGTTGTACAATGTTGGTGGAAATCTTCATCAGGAATGAGGTCCACTGGACTAATGATAATAGTGACGTGGATCTCCACCCTATAAAATTATGGTGACCTATGACTAGGTCTATGTGGGCATTTTAGTGCTAAAGTCCTTGTGTACATGACTGTATTTGGGAGTGGTACAACAAGTCCTGAACATACCTCCGGTCTGAACATGGCGATTTATAATGTTTTTTTTTGTTTTTTTTTTTCATTTTTATGCTACAATGGGCGCTAGAGATTTAATTTATGTAAGGGTAAAACCTGAATATTCTGTGAATCTTAGTTCAGGATAGTGCTAGTACTTCCACCCTTCCACACCTATTTAAGATAAGTCTTTATTAAAGGGGTTTTCCTGTAGATTGGGCCCAACTTGCTGATCAGTGGGGGTCTCTGTGCTGAGACCCCCACATATCACGAAAAACGAGGGGTCCAATGGGGTCCCACGTACCTCCATCGGACCCCTCGTTGCTCAGTCAGATTAATGGAGCAGACGGCCGCACATGACCGTTCTGCTCCATTAATCTCTATGGAGTTGACGGAGATGAGCGGACCCCTAATTTTCGTGATCTGTGGGGGTCTCGGCACTGAATGGGGCCTAACTTTTCTTTGTGGGAAAACCCCTTTTAAAAGAGGATTCTGGTTTTACTATACCAATGACCTGTCATTAGGATTGTCTATTAGTATAATATTGTGTAAGTGGGGGTGTCAGTATGGGGTTCTACTCTGCGTCTCTTGCTGAGCTGCTTAAAGGGGCTTTGGCCCTTGGTTGTAGGAGTGCAAGGTATTGCAGCATTTGTACCCTACTTGTCCAAGACAGTGTGCCCAAAAGAGGATGTCTATCCTAAAACCTATACATTCTATAGTCTAATCCTGGAAATCCCCTTTACATCTACATCTGCCATAAACTCTGTCCAAAGAAGTGCTCCCTCTGCTGGCCATCCATCATGTGATTTTTTTCTGCAAATGATAGAACTGTTAGAAAGCAAAATCCAGTTATTCCATACAAGAACCCCAATTACATAACAAGGAATTTGTAATGAGCTGAAACATATTTTTGGGGAAAACTTGCTCTTTTAACGTGGTATTAATGGACTGGAAAATTTTTAGCAGCAACAGAATTACATGTGTCCGTTATATACACGGGTGTGTACATGGCAGCAGCCCCTTCTTTTTTTTTTTTTTTTTTTTTCTCCACTCCTGGGTTGTCACTTTATGGTGATATTTTAAACCCGTGTGACTTTATGAAGCTAAAATTTGCTTTACGGCCGAGCTCCTGGGTTTTCCTTGCTGCGTTTATAGAACTATACAGGAGCAGATGTCTTGTGTATGCCTTATTACTTCTAGAGAAATATATATAATTTTCTAGGAACGCTAGTGTATGTAGATTGGCCAGTGTCCACCTGGTGGTCAGAAGAATCGGACCAGCCCTGTGCACCCCCATCATAGTCTCCGTCTACCTCTGGACAGTCCTGGCTCCCAGAGGTTCTGCAGATACAGGTTGGATCAGTATCGGGCAGGGTCTCGTCTCCATCCATTGTATACTCCGCATTATGGCCTCTGCTCTGTTCTGTATAATGCCGTCTACAGTCCACTGTATACTTCGATGTGTTTTGTGGCGCCTACATCTGTATCATATATAATGTTGTAAAACCTCATTTTGAGCATTTACATTTAATTTTCCAGTTGTAAATGGATTCATATTGTGCTGTTTACCTGTCTGTCATTTTAATTCACTGTCCAAGGTAATAAATGGATGATTATACTATACATTAACCCTAGCAGTATTGCTGTGTTGGTCAAAAAGTACATGGTAGACCTTGGCTTAGAAGGGGATAAAGGGTTAAAACGTCCACCTTTTGTTTAGGATCTATTTGTCCATATGGGCATCAGAGAAGCCATTGCTCTGTAACTCTATTTTCATTTGAATGGTCACCTTGTAATACCGTATTACACCATTAGTGGCCACTGCAGCAAAAAAATGCTTGGTTTGCCTAGTTTTCCAAAACCAAAAAGTAGAAGTGAATGGTGAGGGCTATGAACACATAACCACCTCTCCATTCACTGCAGCCATGAGATGCTTGCTGGTCCCAGTATTCTAGCATACCATTTTTTCCATCATAAGATACGGAATTCTGTATATATTTAATTTACCATTTCTGGCCATTCATATTACAAAACAAGGAGATGGGGCGGGGGGTACAATGTATTTATGTCTATGTTGAAGTAATCAATCACACAAGAATTAATTTGATACTTGTTTGTTTTTTTTTTTTTATCAAAAAAATACAAAAAATGCTGCTTAAAGGGCTCATCCATCAACCTTCTGGTTCTGTACCACCGTTTTCACATAAATGGTTTGGCTTAATTTGCAACAATGCACACCAAATTTCACCAAATTGCTTTGTGTAACATTGGCCATCTTGGGCAGAGATGAGTGGGCCCGACATTCCGGTTCAGCTTCCTGGACGTATTGTAGCATTGGCAACCGAACAGATAATCGGGCAAATTAACGACCCTAGCGAATAGCCGTGGCTATGATTGGCCAATGGGAGGCTAGTAGCTTGGGGGGTTAATTTGCCGGAATGTCTGTATGGCCGGCAATACGTTTAGGTCTGGCTGCCAAACCCAAAACTGAAAAACATCACTTCTCAGTTTGGTCGATTGCAATTATTGCGAGACAAAACCAGGTTAGGCAAAACATGCCAAACAGACGCAAGTCTCCCCAGATACTATACAGTGGTAAGTTGTCATGGCCTCACCTGGTTTTGACTCACAATACCTCATGCAAATTACTGAAGACCTAACAGAGATTTGAACTGTACCTTAAAAGAAACCCAATACCCAATAAAAGTGTAATCTGAAGGCAGAAGTTAATCAGAAGGATATGCTGAGCCGATTCATTCCTAGTTTTGTGTCTGCCTAGAATTCATTGAGGTTGGTTAATTGACCAATATCTCTATAAATTGAGAATTGACAGTGGTAGGACCTCCCCCGTGACCTCTCGGCACAAAAAGAACAGGGAATAAAGGGGTATTCTCATCTGGACATTCACATTTATTATAATTCATCTGCCATATACACACATTTCTTCAATTCAATGTTCTTAAAACTTTTTACCTGTGTGAAGATAATTTCCCATAATTGTAGTCATATGGTCCCTTAAAAATTAGGTTGTTGTCCTTTGATGCGACCACTGCTTCTGGAGTGATTGCGCAAACAATATGCCTGGGAGTTACTGCATGTCCCACATTTGTCCTGTGGTAATGAACGCTGACTCAAAGTGGGCAGGCCTCTCAATAGCGCATGTGTGGCCACCAATGTCCGAGTGCTGTGGTGGTCATATCCAAGGACAACAATATTGTTTCAATATAGCTACATTTATGGGAAATAATCTTTACTCATTTACACTTTTGTTTTTAGAAACAGAAGAAAGGTCTCTCATATATTTCAGATTTATTAAATTAATTGTGAATACAGCTCAAAGAGTTGACTCGCTCGCGCACACACACAGTGCTGTGGAAACCACGGCCATGTGTATTAGCCCATAGTGTGAAAGCTGTTGAATCAATGGTAAGTACCTGTCCAAAATATGTTTGTATGCCTGTAACAGAGTCTCCTCCTACAAAACTGTATGAGTCCTTGAAACTCTGCAATGTGCTGCCTGCAGGTAACACTGTATTTTCCTGGTGACACGTTCGTGTACATAAAATGTGGCTAGCCTTCTGAAGAAACCATGCCACTCTTGTCCATGAGCTTGACTGCTCTTACAACTCAGTCTGTCTAGCTTGAATGGGACTGAGCTCTGATACCAATGACTAGACAAAAATGATGTCTACAAGTTTATTAATAAATCATTCCAGAACCTTCTTCCGTGCTATTAATCACAGAATAACCCCTGGTAATTGCTGTGCTGTCCGTAGAGCCTTCCTCTTCATATACAGGAGTGATCTGGTATTCATCAATCCGTTCTGTTCCATTACATTGGCCATTGGAACAGGTTATCGTCTCTGCAAAAAAAAAAAAATTGGAAATAGGCATAGTACAAAAATAATGAAATACATAAATGTAGCCTATATCTTGCAAGCCCATCTATTTCCTGCCACATTTTGAAACTGTTGCACAATAATGAGCCTGAGACACACAACTCCAAAGTAGAATATATGGGCTAACCATCTCACCAAGTCAGGGTCGGACTGGGGGGCCCAGGGCCCACCAGTGAAACTGATTCTGGGGGCCCACCTACTTAAAATTGACTTATTGAATGTCGAATTTTAGACTTCATACATATGGACACAATAATACAATACAACTACATTGTCCAATGCACTATAGAAGTTAGTATTTTTTATGCAAACGTGGCATATGGTAGAGAAAGCTTATATATTTAAAGAATTGTTCCATAGAAGAAACTATTTACCATATAGAAGAAAATTTTGCACCGGGCGAACTGCATACTCACAGAACAGCAGCGTCAAACTGTGTTCATATTACATATATCGTCATTATGAAAGGAGTGCAATCCTTTGTCCTGGATTCATGGACTGACATGGACATGTCCTTCTAGCCTAAGGCCTCTTCCACACTAGCGTTGCGTTTCACGTCAGGGTGCAATGCGTGAAAAACTGACGTTTTTGGCTGCGTTTTTGTTCCATTTTTCCTTGGAGTAATTAGCGTTTTTGCGTTTTTCACGCGCGTGTTGTTAGCGTTTTTTTGCGTTTTCGGCGCATTTTTCACGCGCGATTCAATGGGAGACTCGAGCATTTTTCAAAGGGACCATGGTTTGGGATTAAAATGTGTTATTTAATTGAAAAATAATGTCTTCTGATAATTTGCAAACATCTGCGATCTATTCTTCACTGTTCCGCGTGTATATTATCTCCCGACAATTTAGCAGATGTGAAGAACAGTGAAGAATAGAATAAAAACATTGAACACAGTGAACACAGTGAACACAGGATCATTTAAGAGAAAAACACAGTGCAGAACACAGTGCAGAATAGATTACAGATGTTCGGCACATCTGCTTACTTGTCGGGAGATACGCGCGGAACGGCGCGAACAAAATAGCACGTGAAGAACAATATATATGTGTGTGAAGAACACATTGCAGATGTTTAAATACATCTGCAATGTGTTCTTCACACATATATATTGTTCTTCACATGCTATTTTGGGCGCACCGTTCCGTGCGCATCTCCCGACAAGTAAGCAGATGTGCCGAACATCTGTAATCTATTCTGCACTGTGTCCGCGCCACATTTGTGGCATTCTGGTGCTGAGTCAGACCGTGCGCCCCATTTAACATGCAGAGTCCAACAGAAGTGTGTTGTACACCCCGTGTTATAGGTGTACCAAAATAAGCAGTGTCCACTGTTAGGCCATTGCAGGGGGCGCCAGATTCATGTGTAGTGTAGTTAGCACTGTTCTTAGTAAATTTGCCCCAGTGGGGCAGATTTATCAAGTGTCTGAAAGTCAGAATATTTCCAATTGCCCATGGCAATCAATCACAGCTCCCCTTTAAAATATTCATGAGCACTGCTGAAATGAAAGCTGAGCTGTGATTGGTTGCCATGGGCAACTGGAAATATTCTGACTTTCAGACTGCTTGATAAATCTGCCCCAGTGTGTTTTGAAACACAATACAACAGCTATGTACAGCTGCATATTGCAGAATATGGTATGAACAACCAAATACAATCCTAAACATATTAAGTATCGCTGCATCCCAAAATATCCGATCACTATATAATAAGTTATTCCTAGCAGTGAACCACATGACAGAAAATAACACTGAATGTCTGAAATTTTACTTTTCTGCCATTTTTCAACAGACAAAAATTTAATAAAAAGTTTTACAGTCCCCAAATTGGTAACATAGATACCGCCATCACGTGCTGCAAAAAGTCACAGCTACGTACAATGAATTATGAAAAAGTTATTAGCGTCAGAAGATGGCGAAACAAAGAAAAATCTTTTGTACCAAAGGTTTTAAAATTTTTAGATCTTTCAAAGCCCAATAAAACCTATATATAGTTGATATCTTTGTGAACGTAGCAACACAAAAAATTAAGATGAGGTGTCATTTGGAGCGCACAGTGAAAGCCCACAGTGAAAGTGGTGCAAATGTGTTTTACCGTCAATTTTACTGCATTTGGAATTTTTTACTGCATTTGGAATTTTTTTCTGCTTCTCCGTACACGGTATGGAATATTAAAAATCGTCACTAGGAAATGCGATTTTTGCTATGCAGAAAAAAATCCTCATGCACATAAAAATAAAAGAGTTATGGAGTTAAAAATGGAAACTTTAAAAAGGCTCAGTTTTATTACAGGCTCCGCTTTACCATATTTACCATGTTAACCCTAACACACCTTTTTTATACTTTGATGTACAGTGCAGGACATTTTTATTACTATCAGTTTGTAACATGTACAATCACTGTTTATTCAAATATTTGTGTGTGTGTTGAAATCTGCACTGTGGGTGCTCTGACAGGAGGTTTGTTGGTAAAAGTAAATCTACATCAATACAAAATGCAGTCCTTTGAAAACCCACAACATTCAGCAGCTCATTCAACTGCTGGGAGTTGTAGTCCTTTAGCTCACTGCAATTTTGTATGAATGTAGATTTACTTATCAGGGTGTACAGACTGTAGATATGTTTGTGAATGTAATGCACTTTTACCTATTTTTTATTCAGGAACATGTCACATAAGGGCAGCAGAGCAGCTCCTCCAGTCTCTCCTTTTCTGGGGTACATCAGGCGGGGCCACTTTATGGAGGGCAGTCTAATCCTTCAGCAGCTGCTATTCCATTGGTGCCCCTGCTGGCTGTCAGGAACAGGAGGAGGGCCCACAGTGACATTCAGTGGGCCCATATCCTGTATGCAGGGAGACCTGTGGCCGGAGTTCATGCAGTCAGCTCACCTCGTGTGGGAGCAGCACAGTCACACAGCAGGGATGAGGTGCTGCTCGTGCAGTGAGGAGTAAATGTGAGTGGTTACTCCTCACTGCCTGAGCGCTTCTGCGGCGAGAGCAGAGACCTGGTTCCGGCTCAGTGAATCTGTTTCTCGCTCCCCGCACAAAGTTCACCTCCCCCTCCTCCTCCTCCAGGCTTCAAGGAATGTGCCTGCTACCTTGTACTTCTAGCGATCTAGGAAGCAGGCACATATGGGCTTGTACAAGTGCCTGGTAGGAGGCACTGCATGTCGCAGTCTAATCAGGGGGCGGAGCCAACAGGCGTCGGGGCCCACCGGGGATTTCACCGGCACCCCGGCGGGCCAGTCCGACTCTGCACCAAGTCCTTACCTATTAAACTAAATCTACCGAATAATTCATACCCTATAAAGCAGAATCCACTTTGATAATGAGCTGCCAGTGCTTCAGGGGGCGTCACCAGAGCCCCTCCAGACTTCAGCTGCACAGGCAATTACATGTCCCATTCAGAGCAATTTTAGGAAACCATAAAAAGGGATTACATGCCAGACCAGGGTGCAAAGAGGATTCTGTCAGTGTGAATCATCTGATAGATTTCCTGTAAATGACATCTACCACCAGGATTAAAGACTGTATGCAAATGAGCCTGAGGAACTCCAGGCTCCATTAACACCTATGAAACCTGGAGCCCCTCAGGCTCATTTGCATACAGTCCTTCATCCTGGTGGTAGATGCCCTTTAAATAACCTGCAACACTGGTATTAAATGGTAGACCCTGAAACAACCAAATTTATCCTTTACTATTAAGGAAATGCTACACAAATTTCTGTATATAGATAAAAAACAGAAAAGTCCATTGATTTGAAATTTAAATTTATCAGTGTCTAACAAATTACCTGTTGCCATCGGTGTGGTTGGTTGTGGTACTTGATCACAGGTACAACAGAGGAACTGCACTTCAAAATCTGCGCACGTGCGTTCGTCGTCCTGGTTGAGACAGATGAGTCCTGTCTTCTTGTCGCACTGGATGTTGTACTCTTTCCTAGCCAGCTCAAATGGGACAAACGGAAAACGGGAGGAGCGACAGTTAATGTCTTTCGGTGCTTGACACACATTAAACCCGCGAGCTGTGATATTACTCAATGTTTCCCAGTCTCCACCATATGAACCGATGTTCGGATGGTCAACGTTAAACCACTGTGTCCAGTCACATGAACATGTGGGATTTTCAGATGAAGCTGGAACCTCGGTGGTTGGAAGGTCTGGAATATGTGGCACTTGATCACAGGTACAACAGAGGAACTGCACCTCAAAGTCTGCGCATGTGCGTTCTTCATCCTGGTTGAGGCAGATGAGTCCTGTCTTCTTGTCGCACTGGATGTTGTACTCCAGGCTAGCCAGCTCAAAGGGGACAAACGGAAAACGGGAGGAGCGACAGTTAACGTCTTTCGGTACTTGACATACATCAAAACCACGGGCTGTAATGTTACTCAATGTTTCCCAGTCTCCACCATATGAGCCACTGTTAGGATGGTCAACGTTAAACCACTGTGTCCAGTCACATGAACATGTGGGATTTATAGATGAAGCTGGAACGTCAGTGGTTGGAAGGTCTGGAATGTATGGCACTAGATCACAAGTACAACAGAGGAACTGCACCTCAAAGTCTGCGCATGTCTGTTCTTCATCCTTGTTGAGGCAGATGAGTCCTGTTTTCTTGTCGCACTGGATGTTGTACTCTAGGCTAGCCAGCTCAAAAGGGACAAACGGAAAACGGGAGGAGCGACAGTTAACATGTCTTGGTAGTCGACATACATCAAACCCACGGGCTGTAATGTTACTCAATGTCTCCCAGTCTCCACCATTTGACCCATTGTTTGGATGGTCAACATTAAACCAATTAGTCCATTGACAAGGACATGTGGGGTCTTCAGTTGGCACTGTAACCGAAAAAAAAATGAAAATTATAATTTGTAACCAAAGTGAAGGAAAACAATATACAGACAGCCCCTAACTTAATGACACCCGACTTACTGACATCCCCTAGTTACAAACGGACCTGGCTGCCCACTGTGGTGAAGCTCTCTGAATGCTACTAAGTTACTAAACCAACCACTGTGGTAGACATGATTTTAACTAAATACACTTACAGGTGGGCCTGGAGTCCAGGAAATATCTTGAATAATACTGAAACACCTTGATTTTGCAGAAACATTGATTTTAAAAATATGCTAATTAGCACCGGTCACTCCTTCCAGCTACTGATTATGCACGCTTACTACTTGCTAACATCGCCACTCACTCCCATCCCCCTGCCCGAGAGCTGGTGACGGCACCTGGCTCTCCGGAAGTCCGGTGTTCATGAGACCTTCTGAGACTTGCGAGACCGGCTCTCCGAAGGGCGGTAGGAGTGGGTGGCTATATTAGGATGCAGTAAGCGTGCATAATTAGTAGCTGGGCTGCCTCTGGGACGCCCACAGGAGTGTCCGGCACTAATTAGCTAATTTTAAAAGTTTATTTTTCTGCGGAATCAAGGTGTTTCAGCAATATTCAAGATATGTCCAGGAGTTCGGGACAGAAGCGTAACAAGTAAGTGCATTTGGTTTAAATTTTGTCTATCGCAGTGGAAGATTTCCTTTAAGTAAAAACCTAAAGAACCTATCTTGTACATAATCCGGGGACTGCCTAAATAAGGAAACTAGGATAATATACATTTGTATTATATCATGTGGTCTAAGTCCTGTAGCACTTGCCCCACTCATTTACTAATTATTAGATCATGCACAATGTTAACCTTTTCTCCTGGATCTTGATGTTCCATACTATTATGAGTAATAAAATCAAGCAGCAGGGGACGTCATAACACTGAACACCAGTATCCAAACGATTGAAAACTTTGGGTTTTTAAAAATTGTAATTCTAGTACAACCCCTAAAGTAATTATACATGCCCTATATGTCTACCAAAATACATTGACCAACCACATATGCAAATCTGATAACTGTGCTACACATTGTATTACAGTGCCTTGCAAATGGACCAATTTTTGGAGAAACCTACAGATTTAACACATAGATATGCTTGTAATATATTTAAGCAATGTTTGGGCTCTGTTATACACTGCAGAAAAGATGACTCTATGTTGGGCACAGCCACGGAAACTGTAAACCCTAAAAGAAACCTAGAATTTGTCCATTAACATCAGAACATTTGGTCTAAAATTCCCTTTTTATAAGAAATCTTACCTACTAACCTATAAATAACATTTTCTCCAGTCATGGGAAAATGAGCAGAGATGAATCAACTTTAGAGATAGTTAGGAGAGGGCAAGTGCCCCTATCTCTGGTTCTGTAGCAAGTAGAAACATGCTGGTGCCACATAGGAGTTAAGAATATCAGCTTTCAGCTCATATCAGGTGTGTGAATTACAGAAACGGAGCAGTTAAATACATAGCTGAAAATTCGAACTGCAGATAAAGTTCTGGACTATTTCTAACTACCCGGATCACTTATGCCTCACAGAACCACAAGCCTGATGTGACCTGCAATATTAGATTCTTATCTTCAAAAAAACACCAAAAACAGGTACTATAGTGCTGCTGATAGGAGTGTCTGAAGTGATACTCCCCTTTAAGCCTCTAAACCTGACTCATGTCAGGTAAAATATGACTCTCCTCATTTTTACATGACCTTGTAAATGGGTAAGATTTCACATGAAAGATGGAATTCTAGAAAGGTGTTTCCTACCCTACCTGGGGGGTTCTATAATGGGGTATAAGTCCCTTTATAGAAAATCAGTTTGTTGCTAATGTACTATGGCAGAATCATCTAGCAAGATGAGTATACAAAAAGCCTATAGTTCTCATTTATTGTAGCCATGGTTTAAGCATAAAGACACAGCTGGACTTACCTGGAGATGAGAAGATCTGACTGAAGCCACAGATGGTGAAGGTGAGTAGGACAGTGATCTGCATCATGATTGTCTTCTCGTCTTGAGTTAAGAAGTGAGGAGGACATTTCAGAGACCTCTTTATTTAAAGTCCTCCTAAGGTTGGGGGTCTCTACAATGTTGAAGACTCCTCCTATCTTCACACGATTCATGGTAATCACATTATAATGTCAATTGCTGGGGTGGTGCTGGAGGAATGTGTGTTACATAAGTAGTATAACAATGGACAACGCACCTTCTTCAGGTCCACTTATGGTTTTCTTTTCATTGTATTTTAAGTCGAACAACATTTGTCTGGTAGATACAGGAATTTAAGGTAACACCTTATGAAAAGCTCAATCTGAAAGTTGGTGAATATTGATTATTAATATACTTTCGGTCTACCATGATAAGGTTTCCTTCAAAGTGAGATCCACCCATTGAGTACTGTGTGGATTCTTTACTATACAGTGTATCTACATTAGAGGATTCTATACCTTACACTGTATGTACATTAGAGGATTCCATACTATACAGTATGTATACATTAGATGATTCTATACTATACAGTGTATATACATTATAGGATTCTATACTATACAGTGTGTCTACATTAGAGGATTCTATACTATACAGTGTATCTACCTTAGAGGATTCTATACAGTGTATCTACATTAGAGGATTCTATACCTTACAGTGTATGTACATTAGAGGATTCTATACTATACAGTATGTATACATTAGAGGATTCTATACTATACAGTGTATCTACCTTAGAGGATTCTATACTATACAGTGTATCTACATTAGAGGATTCTATACCTTACAGTGTATGTACATTAGAGGATTCTATACCTTGCAGTGTGTGTACATTAGAGGATTCTATACTATATAGTATGTATACATTAGAGGATTCTATACTATACAGTGTATCTACATTAGAAGATTCTATACTATACAGTGTATCTACATTAGAGGATTCTATACCTGGCAGTGTATGCACATAAAAGGATTCTATACTATACAGTATGTATACATTAGAGGATTCTATACTATACAGTGTATCTATATTATAGGATTCTGTACTATACAGTGTATGTACATTAGAGGATTCTATACTATATAGTATGTATACATTAGATGATGCTATACTATACAGTGTATCTATATTATAGGATTCTGTACTATACAGTGTATGTACATTAGATGATTCTATACTATACAGTGTATCCACATTAGTAGAGGAAATATCATATGCAGAGATTATCTGTGTTGTCCATCATATTTGTATGAAATTTCAGCTCCAAGTGGTAGCCATTTCTGGAACTTTTGGATATTTTATGCGATTGGAATGATATTCATGGGCTTTAATGGAGGGGTATTAAAAAGTAATGTATGAATCCATCATCTATGACACTGTTGACTTCACTTCAGCTGGTAAGGAGTTAGCAATTAACATAATAAACCTTTTATTTTAGCTGATGGTCCGAGATATTGTAAACTGCTGTAGAGACTTGTGAATTTGTGATATACACTGGTTTCCGAGACACAACTGGTCTTGGATCAGATGTAGAGGGAAAAGGTGTCTAGGTAGATTTTATTATAAGAATCAGAGAATAGGTCCAGTCCTTTGTGCACTGGTCTAAATTTTTAACTTTTCTAGGCAAGGCACAATTATATAGAGGTTTCACTCTTACTTGCAGCAAAATTGAAAGTTATGTGAGCATAGGTCAGGTTATAGTAAATCTGCCAGGTCTAGGTGTTCCTGCCTTGTTCCCCAGCTTGCTCAACTTTTATATTTTCTTAAATTGGGGATCAAAGTCATTATTTTGGTGGCATGCACCAGAAATGTTTGCACCAAAACTCTCTGGTGCCTTGTGCTACAGAAAGGTATGATAAATCAAATGTGTTTCGACGTTGTAATGATGTCTTCTTCAGGGGTTCAGGCACAACAATTAGGCATGTAATTCTCCAGAACTTATATTTACACTTGCTTATAATAATTCCTTTATTTATATAGCACACACAGGTTACACAGCGCTGCACAGAGTTTGCCAAATCAGTCCCTGTTCCCATGGGGCTCACAATCTAATCAACCTACCAATATGTTTTGGAGTGTAGGAGGAAACCGGAGGACCCGGAGAAAACCCATGCAAAAACGGAGAGAACATACTTAGAGAACATACAAACTCTTTGTACTGGGACTTGAACCCAGGTCCCCGGCGCTGCAAGGCTGTAATGCTAACTAACCACTAAGCCACCGTGCCTCCCCATATTGCTCTTTTCGTCTGATTTACTGTAAATGTATTTTGTTCTGTTCTGTTGTTGAATATTTATTCTATCCACCACCTTATGAAGCACAGGGTGAGTAAAAATGTCCCAGGTCACTCTTATATTTCAGAAACAAAACCTTAAACCAAAACAAAATGACATATCTGTAACAAGTAATGGGCTAGTGCCTATTTTTTAGGCTATGTGTGGAACAGGGCTGCCATATTGAAAACCACCATATTGAGCAAGATTTTACAATGGGAAGGCGCTCATGTGGCATATCAAAGAAAACCAGAAGTTTCTCGGAAATTGATTGCAATCACATTTGAAATATCTCATTAGTTTAGTCTGATAGGTTGAAGGACACATATACAAATGATCTGATCTATAATTCCTTGGCCACAACGTGGGCAATCTAAATTTTCGGTGCATGCCCTGCTCACAATAAAACCCCCTCTGATGGTGACCCTGGACCAACCACCATAAATATAGCAAAAACTAGATTTTTGTATAATATTTTGTGTGCCCAATATTTTCATTTCCTTCCTTAATTTAGTTGAAATTATTGTCAATAACATGTCCATGATCCGAGGTTTTATAGCATGATCAGTGGGCAGTGATTGGAGATGAACATTGGCCCTAACAATCATTCAGGAGAACATTGCCAATAAAAAAGGCCCTAAAGGACCACCAGAAGAAGACGAGAAGAAGACTTTGATTCAACAGGTTCTACTTGCAACACAATTAACCTTCTTCTACTGAAATCTACATATTAATGGAGTTTCAGCAGATATTGCGGGTCCTTTGAAAAAGGCCTTCCTATAGTAAGTGACTGTATAGAGTACATTTACATGTGTAATACCCGGGGTCTGATCTGAACCTGGACCTTAGGGGCTGCAGACACTGTCTATTATCCCCTTGTAGGTAAAACTATAAGTATGTAAGAAGCACCAATGTCATTGTAATGTGGAAGGAGTCTCTGTGTCTTGTCATGCTAATGTGAACATTCCTAGAAGCTGCTATATAAGATAATACAATCTATTATGTTTGATAGTTTCTATGTTACCATGATGGAATCTGTCGCTATTACCCCATTGAACTATCAGCCCCTCCAGGTGTCATATTAAGGATAAGAATTTCATCTTTAAGATTGTATGTGGTTCTGTGATCTAAATAGCTGAAGACACAGGCAGTTACAGAAATAGGTGGGAACTGGATCTTTATCTGCAGCTTACATTTCCAATGCAATTTGAAAGATGAGATTCTTATCTTTAATATGACACCAAACGTTATTTACTAGGTTCTATAGAACCAAAAATAGGGAGATATGAATTGACACTCCCCCTGCAGCATCTAAACTCGACACATCTCAGACAAATATGACTCTTCTCTGCTCATTTTAGCATTATTTTGAAAGAGATTTATTTATAGGTAAATGGGTGAGATTTCACATAAAAGAGGGAATTCTAGAAAGAACATTTCATACTATACCTGAGACAGTGCCCTCTTTGCCCTATACAATAATCTCATAGTACTGTAATAATATTATAACACTGTATGTGATATATATGACTATTGGGTCACTGGGCAGAGGTTAGAGGTGGCACTACACCTACTATGGCTACGCCTGTGAACATCCCTTACATAGTGCCATGAGACTTCAGATACTTTTTATCTAAGATATTAAGTAATAATACCACTATAGCTGCAGAAGGGGTTAATAGTCTGTTAACCCTCAATGTCATAAAGAGTATTGCTGCAAAAATATAAGCCTTTAGATTGAAGATGTTTTCTGGGAAATAAATCCAGACAACTTATCCTTAGGCCCCTTCCACACTTGCGTTTTTCACACACGTGTTCTGTGCATGCTTTTGACGCGCAGAACTTGCATTGCACTCTGACCCATTGTAATCAATGGGCTTTTCAGACTTGCATTTTTTTTTCACGCACACACGGGCGTTTTTTTTAAACGCGGGTTTAAATCTCGGCACGCTCTACTTTTGCAAGTCACACACGTGAAAAACGCACCATACAGGTCTATGGAGATGCATCAAAAACGCATTGCACTCTGAGACACTTGCAAGTCCAATGCAAGTGCAATGCGTTTTTCACGCATCAATTGCCATAGAAAAGATAGAGCTCAGTCCTGAGTCCATTTCACGCGCATTTTCTGCGCGTGAAAAACGCATTGAAATTGCATTGAAAACGCACGTGAAAAACTGAGACACTCAACAAACTCTGACTGAAAACTGATTGCACTCTGATGCAAAATGTGCGTTTTTAATTGACCAAAAGCTGATCGCACCCTGATCAGAGTCTGACGTGATCTGCAACGCAAGTGTGGAAGGGGCCTTAGGATTGGTCATCAATATCACATATGTGGTGGTCCGACGCCTGGTACTTACCAATAAGCTGTTTGAAGAGACCAATACATTAAAAAATGTCTCTTTACTGCTCACCTAGCACAGCGCCATACGTTGTATAGAGGTTATGGTTAGTATTGTAGATCAACCCCATTTACTTGACTGGAAGTGAACCACAAACGGGCTACATAATTAATGGATGTAACATCACAGACTTGGGAAGCAGAAACTGCACTCATCGGACTACATTCTTCTCATAGAAGCTTATCGGAAGGGGGGACAATTAGATCTACCCAAATCTATTGTCTGAAGGATAGGTCATGAATATTCTAACCCCAGGATAAAACCTAGAAAGCAATAGGGAGAGGCCAGCAGATACCTTGCACCTTGGGTAATAACGTTCCAGATGAGCAATAATCTGCTGACCTGGTTACCCCCTTGGGTATGTGCATTTATCATATACCGCTGCTCG
The DNA here is from genome assembly GCF_040894005.1 of Engystomops pustulosus. Lineage (NCBI taxonomy): Eukaryota > Metazoa > Chordata > Amphibia > Anura > Leptodactylidae > Engystomops > Engystomops pustulosus. The sequence continues at coordinate 143,086,935 of NC_092417.1, read as the reverse complement.
CCGGGTGACCCCATGTACCACAGTGGAATGTAAAATTCATATGTATCTGAAGAAGAGCAAGATGCCCAAAATGCATCATGCAAGCATTTGTTACTATATGTTTTATCAATAAGTTAGTCAAGTCCTTGCTCTTCTTGGCTTTGACTGGATTTTATAGGGACAGCAGCACCAATCGGTATTGGTCTGGGATTTTTGGATTTTTCCTTGATAAGACAGGACAATGCCCACCCATATCTATAGCACCACATATATAACTGCATTCTGGAAGTCAATGTATGAAGGAGTATATGTTTTTTGTGTGTGTAATGAGTTTTAATTTTTAATATTGAAAATATTTGGGGTATATTTAACTTATTAATTAACTTTTTGTTTAACGTAGAAAAAAATAGGAAAAAATATCTCACATACCCTTATATCCAGAAACTTGCTTTGAGGACAGTGGAGGCTTGTTTGGAGTACCCACGTGTTGCTGACTTGTTTGTCCAAAAGTAATCCAAGTAAACAAGAGTATACGTGGCACATCCCATAAAACTTCAAAACTTTATTCTTCTTACATTAAACAAGTGCAGGAAAAGTGACATGTAGGTAATCCACCTACGCGTTTCAGCTTGTTCTCAAGCCTTAGTCATGGTGCGGGCATGGTGTGACACCATGACTAAAGATTGAGATCAAGCTGAAACGCGTAGGTGGATTACCTACATGTCACTTTTCCTGCACTTGTTTAATGTAAGAAGAATAAAGTTTTGAAGTTTTATGGGATGTGTCACGCATACTCTTTTTTACTTGGATAACTTTTTGTTTAGTTTAGATAGTTGGGAAAAAACAGCAATTCCACTTTTCTCTGTTCATTCAGTTTTAAATGTTGCTCCATCCATAATGTGGTAAGATAAGAGCTCTGAATGGGAACAAAAGGGGTATGAATGAGCTCTTCAATAGATTCTCGGATGGGTACTCCCCAGAGAAAGCAACAGACCACAAAACAAGTTTTTTGAGGCACTAGCACTATGAGTTATTACTATGATCCACTATTTATGCTATCTAATTGCTATAATGTTTGGGAGCATAGAATTATGAAGCACGGCAGTGAGACTATCTTGGATTTAGAGACTAGCACTTTTTAGTTAATAGTATGATTTACTGATGCTCTTAGATAGCCTAATACTATATACCTATGAAGTGTTTTGTGGTGTGGTTTGCATGAGCATTTGGAATCTAATTTATGATTTTTGTTTGCTATTGTGGTGTTTTTTTTATTATAACCTGTCAATAAAGTTTATTGTTTTTTAATTGAGGTATTATAAATATTTTTGGACCAATATGCGCTCATGTTTTCATATTGCTTTGGATTATTGTTAGAGTGGGTTCAAATTATAGAACTAGTAATTTGTGCATTCTGCTTGAAACAATGGGGCACATTTACAAAGGGTCAGCATGGCACATTTACGTCGGGTTTCCTGACTATTTCCAATTTGCGCCGCATTTAAGTGGGGTTTTTGGCGCACTCGATCGGGGCCCCGGCACCCCTGAGGACGTGGCGAAACATGTCGGGGGGGGGGGGGGGGGGGCTTTGGTGTATTGATAGGTTTTATTTAGCAGACTTAGGACTCTACAATGAGTTTGAAGAATTAGTTGCAGCTTAGTGGCAGAATCTTGTGTGATTGTATGTGTGAGAGAGGCATGAGATCTTGTGCTAACTGAAGTGATTACTGTGAAAAATAGAAAGTGGCATCAATTTGGAGATGAAAATTACGCCTAATAACAACTCTGTAATATTGTAACAACTTGAAACAACTTAAAACACTACCAACTAGTGACATCTAGTGTTGAAAGGAAGCCATTATCTATCCACTTGTGACTAAAAAGACACTGGATACTTTGCGTACCACCTTTGAATGGGGTAAAAAGCACCCTGACTAACCCCTTAAATTCTAAGGTGATACCACTCCTTTGCCATATCATGCCAGATACAAACAGTGTGGCTATACATTATATGTATACAAACACAACACAGAATACTTAAGCCACAAGAAAAATTCCTATAACTACTCTGCCAGACATGAGTCCCTGTCTGTAGATTTTTAACTTCATCTTTGTTAGTGTCATTGTTCATTTCCAATTTTAAAGACAATAAATAAAATGTATTAGTTTTATGGGAAACAATAAACTGCTCCCAAGTCACAAACGTGAGTTATCAAAAGTTCTGATCTATTAATATTTAAAAACAGTTATTCCTGGCGGTGCACCCTGTAACGGAAAATAGCAACCAAATGTCTGAAACTCCACTTTTCTTTCATTTTGCGACTCATAAAAATTTAAATAAAAAGTAATCAAAAGGTCGTACAGTGCCACAAATAATATCAATGTAAACGCCATCACATCCCGCAAAAAATGACATCTTACATAAGTTATCAGCAACAAAATATGGCAAAATGAAGATTTTTTTTTTTGTACAAAAAGTTTTCATTTTTAAAAATGTATTAAAACCTAAGTAAACCTGCATACATTTGTTATCCCCATAATTACACTGACCCAAAGAATAAAAGGGGATGTGTCATTTGGAAACCACAAGAAATTGGTGCAAAGGTGTTTTTATGTCAAGTTTATTGCATTTGGAATCTTTTTTTGTTTCCCAGTACATATAGCATGGGAAATTAAATGCCACCAGGAAGTACAATTTGTTACACAGAAAACAAGCACTTATAAAACTCCAAAAAGTTATGGATTTTTAAAGAAAGGAAAGAAGGGGTGCACAAAATGGTAATGGAAAATACTAAAAAGGACATCAGTAGAACAGGGATAAATACTGGGAACCTAGTTGTTGTTATAAAAGAACCTTTTCCTTTTTTCTTTAGCCAATAGGTGGCGCCATTACTATATGTGATCCTAATGCATCTTTCATGTTGGGCGTACTATTCACAACTGTTGATCTAGTGACTTTCATTCTCTTCTATCTTTTACTTAACCTCTCATATTTTTACATTTAAAATGCCTTTTCTAGTAGACATTATATTGGTAAAGACAGTGCCCGCGTTACGTACAAGATAGGTTCTGTAGGTTTGTTCTTAAGTTGAATTTGTATGTAAGTCAGAACTGTATATTTAATCATTGTAATCCCAGCCAGAACTTTTTTGGTCCCTGTGACAAAAAATGGATTAAAAATGTTGGATTGTCATAAGAACCAGTATTAACAATAAAGCTTAATTGCAGACACCTCTGATAACTGTTATAGCTGATTATTGTAGCCTAAGGCTAAAGTACAATAAATTACCAATATCCAGAGGTCCGTTTGTAACTAGGAGTTGTCTGTAAGTCGGGTGTTCTTAAGTAGGGAAACGCCTGTACTTACTTTTCCAGTCAGTGAATGTTTTGTACATGCATTAATGTGCTGCCTACAGTAATTTTAAACTCATAAGTGACATGTACATCTAGCAGTACATTTATATATAGGATATGAAAAACATTATGGTCTACGTTTTTGAAAGTCTCTATTTGGGAGATGTCCAACTCCATAAATGTGATGCCTAAAATCATATTCCAATATTAGACATAAACTGAACTAATAAGTAAATAAGTAAATGCTGTAGCTACTGTTAGCTGTACTGCACTGGTGAGACTGCACAACCCGCGGGCTGCTTAAGCCGGGGGGTTGCAGGACTGGCCGTGCTCAATAGCTTTGGAGCACAGCCCGCCCCGCAATCCCTCCCACCCGGCAGCTTTTTTGGGCCAGCGCTTCCGCAGGTGCAGGTCCCGGATATTTATGCCCGTGTGCGGAGCATCCCATCTTCTTTCAGGACGGCTCCGCGCCAGGAAAGATACTGCCTGCCCTCCCCAATTTGGTTTGTATTTTTTGTCATTGTTTTTGGGTTTGTATTTATTTTCCAAAATATGGTTATTACATTTCATTGTTTGATTACTTGTTGGAAGTCACAGTTTGGGCCTATGGCGGAATCCTTGACCCTCTCTGGAATTAGCACAAAATCACCTGACGAATCAACGAGGACATGCCCTCGCGGAGGCGGGGCCTGGCATGCTAGGTGGTAGTCGGAGGGTCTCTGGTTCCCCATTTGGACCGATGGTTATTTTGTTTAAAGATTAAAGCTGTGGCCGACCCCCCACATTTTTATCCCAACATAAGAGTCTGTGTTTTGTTTTCTAGCCGGGTGGGAAAGCTGGGTACTCTGACGTCAGTACGGCCAGTACACATATGCAGTGCAAATTTTGGCACCACAACCAGATGTATTGTAGATGTATTGTAACTATGAAGAAGTGCTCACTGCTCAAGTGCTGAGAAAGCAGGAGGAGGGTGAGACTGTGTAAGAGTTTGCAATGCCAGGTCACAGAGGGGCTAGTCTAGCCCTAAAGGCTCATTAGCATAATTTTAAAAGTTGATTTTAGAAGGAAGGAGGCCACGGATAACAAATATAAGAAGATTACCACAGTCACAGGGCCTGGATCTATGAATAAGTGCCCCTGGTATATCATGATGGCATTTGATGATAGATTTCTTTTTTAAGAAATAGATAACCCTGCCCCAGTAACTGGAATATCAGGAGAAAAAAGCCACTAATTATAAACATCTGAAAGTTACAAAATACTAATGTGCATATATATATATATATATATATATATATATATATATATATATATGTGTGTGTTTGTTTATCTGTGTTGTTTCTTCCAACGACAGTGATTGGCTGATGGGAATTTTCACCATCAGTCATAACCTATATAAGACATCTTCTCTATTGAAGATTGTTATCACTATGACTATATCATGTACTGGGTATTGCTAGAGAAGAAGTCACATTGGGGCACATTTACTAAGAATGTCGGAAAATGAACTAAAAGTGCTATTTCCATGTATAATGTTTGGTGCAGGGATGCACTAAGATCGTGAACCAGAAATCATGAATGTGTCGCTTCCCTGCACTGGCCCGACAGAGGGCGTGCGTCACAATTTGCAAGTTAAATACGACGCTTGGTCCGAATCAGTCGGACCGGCCGCCGCCCCCCCCCCCAATCTATGTCACATGCAGACCAAAAGGGTTGTGTACGACACAATAGCGGCACATACACTTCTTAAATACCTTTGCAATCCATTTTAGCCTGGAAGAATGTGCACAGTGAATTATTTTATTATGTGCCCCATTATTTTATGCTATGGCTTATGCTTTGGTATAAATAGGAGTGGGACAGTGTAAAATAGAAACTTTATTTATGGGTAGTTTTCATGTTTAGTGCAACTTTTGTTTACAACGAATATAGATGCTGATAGGAAAAAAAAACGGGGCAGTGTAGGACAACCATGAATGCCGGATGAGATAAGGATACGTTTTTTAAAATAGTTTTTACAACCCCCTAAGGCAGGATATATATTTTTTTCAAGCCAGACAACCCCTTTAAATGGACACCAAAAATCTGCTATGGGTGTCTGACTGGGTGTCTATTTTTTATTCTTTGTATGAATGCAACACTTTGTAATTATCTGCTTTGGAGCAGAAGTATCAATATATTCAGGACAGCACACAGGTTTTATGTCCATGGAGCCACTCTCTCAGGAGGTATGAGATGTGTTTCTTGGTATGAAAAGGGGTTAATTTCCTTGGTGGAAATAATCTACACTCTTGCCAAGTCCAGCTGAAGATAAATCAACTTGTCTGAATGGGCAGCAAAATGCAGTCACTAAATATACTATGCACCCTCTGCTCCATAGACTAGAATCAGTGAAGATGGAGGAGGCTACTCTCTTCCTGTCACAAAGGGAAGGGGAGGAGAAAATTAAAGACATGAGTGAAGAGGTATGGCTCTTAATAACCTTTGATTGATAGAAGCATTTAATTGGTTGGTTGGTTGTTTGACACATATTCTCACAGAATGGCATTTTGTGACACAGAATTAACTTTTCTGTGGTCAACTTATTGACTTACTTCTAAAATCACTTGTGCCCCCTCGTACACAAATTTATTTTTGGGACTCTGGGAACATGAGGACGTTCAGTATGCCATGGACATATCAGATGGCCTTGTGTTGTCATGGATGCGTTTCATTGACGACATTTTGTTTATCTGGCAGCGCACCAGACTTTTCCTTGCGGGCATTGTTCTATCTGCAAGGTGATGATAAAGACTGATTTTTTTCTCTGATCAATGTGGGGATAAGACTTTTCAAATTGTACATTTTATCAATTGCAGCACATCTGGTGTGGTGTATCAACTATCATGCCCATGTGGACTCAAATATTGGGATTGGGATGACCACTAGGGAACTTAGGATCAGAATACAAGAACATCTGAGGGATATATTCATGAAGCGCTTTCAAAATTAAAATCCATTCCGAGGCATTTCCATGAATTTCACAATGACAGATGTCAAGATGTTCGAGTATGTGGTATTGACAAAACACTTCTGGGATCACGTGGTGGAAATGCATTCACGAAATTGGAACGAATTGAAACAAAGTGGATTGTGAAACCTTTAGACTGTTTCACCGCAGGGCTTGAACGAGAAATTGTCTTTTGGACTTGTAGGGGGTCTAGCTGTTATAGTATTATGTGTATATGAGTACAAATATTATAATGTGGTTAGATGCCTATTATTGTATGGTGTTACATGTGGAGGTAGGTTATACGCCTATTCATTTGTAATTTAGTTTTGGCCACATATAAAAAGATTTTTGGCCTCATTTGCAATATATTTCTACACTATTTACATCTGCTTAATATTTATTTTTGGCATATTTACATTCTCGGCACTGTTATTTGTAATATCAAGTCTATGCTTGATAGATTATTTTATTGGCACAATATGAGCCAGCTCGTCACAAATTTGGGCGTTGAATAACCTTCTATCCAGCTATTCATATTTGGTGACATGAGCAGAATTAATGTCACTATATATTGTGTTTAGTATATTATACACTTTGGCTATCTTGCAACTAATATATGTATTTTAATATTGTTTTTGTGTCAGGTTTTGTTTTTTTCCCCCTTTTTTTGGTTTGTTCCTTTTTGTTCTGTTTTTTTCTTTGTCGATATATAGGTGTGTGTGCTATTCAGCAATCAATTCATCCCGTTCTTTTCATTAAGGTGTATTTGAACAGTGATGACAGGTCAAGTATTAAAATTCATTATTGCATCGTCACTATGTCATATTATTCACTTTGCATTGTGCATTTTATTTTGGCACCGGGCACTTTCACTTTGCACTTGGTACTTTATCCTTCACTCTGCACTTTCATCTTGCCTAGCATGTTCCATAATTTTTCCTATTTTGAGCACAATGGGGCACATTTACTAAGGCTCCGAATAGCTCTTTTTCGTCGGGCTTCCCAAAAATTACTAGTTTGTGCGGAATTGCGCCAGGTTTTTGGCGCACGCGATCGGATTGTGGCGCATCGGCGCTGGCATGCATATAACGGAAATCGGGGGCGTGGCCGCCGGAAAACCAGACGGATTCGGAAAAACAGCGGTATATAAGAAAAAAAATGTGTCGCTTGACACGCACTTACATGCACCAGGAATAGGTTTTTTGAACTCCGTTAATCAGTGAAGATGGAGGAGGCTATTCTCTTCCTGCCACAAAGGGAATGGGAGGAGTTAAGGACATGAGTGCAGCGGTATGGCTTTTAATAACCTTTGATTAATAGAAGCATTTCATTGGTTAATTGGTTGGTTGTTTGGCACATATTCCCACAGAATGGCGTTTTGTGACACTGAACTAACTTTTGGACGATAGAAGGGCATTTTGTAATAGAGAATTGAAGTTTGTGGTACAAAACTGAGTTTTGTGGCACTAATATGATTTTGTTGCAAAAGATGCAATTTGGTTATACAGGGGCACATTTACTAAGAGTCTGCGGACCGCATTTCCGTCGAGTTTCCTGACTATTTCCACATTTAACAAGGGTTTTTGGCGCACACGATTGGATTTTGGCGCAATTGCACCATACGGCACAAATTGGGGGGCGTGGACGCTGGACAACCTGACTGATTCGGACTAAGTGTGAGATTTAAAAGTCAAATTGTGTCCCAACACATGCACTCAGATACACCGGGAAGAAGAAGGTGAACTTTGGCGGATCTGAGCAGGGAAGCCACTCGGGCAGGATCTTGGGCGCACGATCTTGTTGAATCACGGCAGACTTCATCCTCATCAGACAATGCACCCGGGGATCGCGCAGGGACCGGATAAGTAAATGTGCCCCAGAGAGTACTATTATGTGGTGCTTAACCCCTTATCACCGACACTAGTTTTCAGCTCAATGACCAGACTCGATTTTTCAAATCTGACATGTCTCACGATAATTGGTTATAGTTTGTAAAAATTCTTCATTTTTCAAGTTTGAAATGTTCTGGTTTCCAGACAAGATGTAAAACTACCGAAAAAGTTTGATAATTAACATTTACAGAATGTCTGTTTTATGTTGGGATGATATTTTATTAGAGATGAGCGAGTATACTCGTCCGAGTATACTGCTCGGTCGAGTATTAGCATACTCGGACCGGCTCGTTACTCGGACGAGTATCTCGCCGGCTCGAGATCGAGCAGTAAATTAATAAAATAAATTGAATAAAAGTATTTTTATTGTAAAAAAAAAAATATTACACATGTTTGCAGATGTTTTACTTGTAAGAACACATTGAAATAACACTATTCTTCACTTTCCAGGTGTTCGCGCGTGTCTCCCGCTAGGTTCAGAGATGTTCAGAACATCTGGAATGTGAAGAATAGTGTTCTTTCAATGTGTTCTGCACTTAAATGCTCCTGTATTCACTGTTTTTAATGTTTTTATTCTATTCTTCACTTTGCAGCTGTGCGCGCGTATCTCCGAACCTATCGGGAGACACGCGCGCACACCTGCAATGTGAAGAATAGAATTAAAACATTAAAAACAGTGAACACAGGAGCATTTAAGTGCAGAACACTATTTTTCACATTCCAGATGTTCGTGCACATCTAACTTAGCGGGAGACACGCGCGAACACCTGCAAAGTGAAGAATAGTGTTATTTCAATGTGTTCTTACAAGTAAAACATCTGCAAACATCTGGATTTTTTTTTTTGCACTGTTCTTTTACTGTTCAGTTTTATTAAAAAAATGCTCGGGTCTCCCATTGACTTCAATGGGGCTCGTTATTCGAGACGAGCACTCGAGCATCTGGAAAAGTTCGTCTCGAATAACGAGCACCCGAGCATTTTAGTGCTCGCTCATCTCTATATTTTATGCTTCCGGTCATTTTTCTAGGATGTTATGAGGCGCAGAACTTTAGGTGCGATTTTTCTTATTTTCATGAAAATTGCCAAAACTCACATTTTGAGGGACAACTCAGCTTCCAAGTGACTTTGAGAGGCCTAAATAATAGTAAAACCACATAAATTACCCCACTATAGAAACTTCACCCCTCAACGTATGTAAAACAACTTCTATTAAGTCTATTAACCCTTTAAGTGTTTCACATGGGTCAAAAAATATGGACCTGCGATTTAGAAACTATAGAATTTTTTGGGAAAATACATTCATTTAGGCCAAAACTGACATTTTCAGAATAAATTAAATGATGAAACGCACTGCAACGCTTGATGCCCAATTCCTCCCGAGTTTACTGATACCCCATATGTGGGGGTAAACTTCTGTACGGGCGTACGGCCGAGTATAGAATGAATGGAGGCGCCATTCACAGATGTGTATTGTCACATTGTACGACCTATAAATTTTTTTTTTTTTTTTGGTAATGCGAACATATGAGGGCTCATTATGTACGGGATTATTAAAGCTTATTCATGAGATTTTATTAACTATTTCAAGGGGGAAACAAACAAAATCATCAATTTTTATTTTGGATTGTTAGCATTTTTTCCCCCTGCTCACCGTAACGTAAAAATAATATTTTATCTTTATTCTCTGGTTCACTACGATTGCGGTGTTACCTCATTTATATAGTTTTTCTTATTTTTGCTCAATTTTCCTGAGCAAAACCAATATTGGAGAAAATCGCATTGTTTTTACTATTGACAACTTTTCAGGGCCATAACTTCTGTATTTTTCTGTTGTCAGATCTGGTTGAGGGCTTATTTTTTGCGAAAACAGTTGTTCTTTTCAGTCGTATCATATTAGAGAACGTAACTTTTTTCGATCACTTTGTAGAACATTTTTTGTGATGGTGTTTGATGGAAATTTGTATATTATGGGAAGTTTTTCGAGTTTCTTTTTTACGTAGTTCACCAAGCGGGTTCAATATTGATTTAGATTTATTGTACAGATTAATACGGATGCGGTGATACCAAATATGTGCATGTTTTTGTGTTTTATTTACTTTATTTGCATTTTATGTGTTACTGGGGAGATTATGGGACTTTTATTTTATTTATTTATTTAATTATATTATAAAAAGATTTAATTTTTTTAAAACTTTTTTTACATTTTCTACTTCTTGGCTTGAATAATCGATCATCCGATCGCTTATTCAAGCCTTTACACTGCAATACACTTGTATTGCAGTGTATAGTGTAAGTAACTGAGCATGCTGAGCATGCTCAGTTACACACAGCCGGGTCCTGCCAGTAGGCGGAACCCGGCACAGAGAGGAGCCGACAGCCCCGGGTCACTCGTCGGAACCCGGGGCAGCGGCAGGAGGGATCAGATCCCCCAGTAAGCACACCGGGGGGTCCGATCCACGGGGGACACACTTGCACGCCGCGGTCATTCTTGACCGCGACGTGTAAGGGGTTAAACACCCAGGATCAGAGTTTTTCTGATCCCGGGTGTTAGTGCCGGGTCTGGGCTGTGATATCACCGGCACCAGCGAGACCCGGTGTCCCGAAATCTTCTTCTGACGCACCGCCGTAGAAAGGCGTACGCGTCAGAAGAAGTACCCTTAATGACCGCCGTAAAAAGCCGATACGTTGGTCATTAAGGGGTTAATAAAATTTTGTCACACAGAATGGCATTTTGTGGTACAGCATGGAATGTTGTCACACAGAATAAGATTTTTTGCAAGCAGAGTGCCATTCTGTCCTAAAATTGGACAAAAATCTTTAAAAGGATCTCTTTACAATGTTCAGCCAAGATAAACCATAAACCATTAAAGATCAATATGGATCAGCCAGCAATGTGGCCGCCAACTGGAAATACATGCAAAGGAGAATTCTTCCCCCCTCCCTTTTTTCTCTTCTCTCTTTATCCTTTTTCTCCATTTGTTTAGGGCTATAACTTATTTAGGCTTTGGCAAATGTCTTTAACCCCTTAAGGACGGAGGGTTTTTCGCCTCATTTCTCGCTCTCCAACTTCAAAAATCCATAACTTTTTCATTTTTCCGTGTACAGACCTGTGTGAGGGCTTATTTTGTGCGTAACAAATTTTACTTTCCCGTAATGTTATTTATTTTAACATGCCGTGTACTGCGAAGCTGAAAAAAAATTCCAAATGTGGAAAAATTGAAAAAAAACCGCACGTGCGTCACGTTCTTGTGGGCTCAGTTTTTACGACTTTCACTCTTCGCTCCAAATAACACGCCTACTTTATTCTTTGGTTCGGTGCGATCGCGGTGATACCAAATTTATACAGGTTTTATTGTGTTTTAATACATTTTCAAAAATTAAACGAATGTGTACAAAAAAGAGAAAATTTTTTTTGCCATCTTCTGACGCTAATAACTTTTTCATACTTTGGCGCACGGAGATGTGTGAGGGGTCATTTTTTGCGAAATGAGGCGACGTTTTCATTGCTACCGTTTTGAGGTTGGTGCAACATTTTGATCATTTTTTATTTCATTTTTTATGTTATGTAAAAAGGTGTAAAAGTCGCATTTCGGACATTTGGGCGCCATTTCCCGCCTCGGAGGTCACCACCGGCCGTAACCGTTTTTATATTTTGATAGATCGGGCATTTTGGGACTCGGCGATACCTAATATGTCTGTGATTTTTACTGTTTGTTATGTTTTATATCCGTTCTAGGGAAAGGGGGGTGATTTGAACTTTTACTATTTTATTAATTTTTTTTATTTTTTAAACTTTTTTTTTTCTTTTTTTTTCACTATCTTTTAGACCATCTAGGGTACATTAACCCTAGATGGTCAGATCGCTGCTACCATATACTGCAATACTTCTGTATTGCAATATATGGCATTTTTGCAGCACATTCATTACAATGAGCCACTGGCTCATTGTAACGAATATGCAGCTGCCAGATAGCCTCGTGTCAAAAGAAGACACGAGGCTACCATGGCAACTGATCGCCGCCCCCCGATGACGTTCGGGGGCGTGGCGATCAAAAAAAAGATGGCGGCGCCCATGCGCCGCCGTCTTTTAAGCGCCGCCGGCGACTTTGCCGGCGGCGTTTAGGGGGTTAATAGCCGCGGTCGGTGCTTGGTTATTAGCGGTGGGGGTTTTATGCATTATGCAAAAACCCCCACCTCTGTATGAAGAGGACTCAGCCCGTGAGCCCTCTTCATACATTCCTTATACCTCTGCGCCGTAGAGCTACGGCGCAGAGCGTTAAGGAGTTAAATAAATGTATGTTTCTATATGATTGTTATGTTCTGAAGATTGTACAAAATGGCATTTTGTAGTACAAAATGTAATTTTGTGGCACAGAGTATAATAATAATATTATTTAGTATTATTATTATTATTTTTTAGGCTTGATTCAGATTTAGACATAATTAATCATGTAAACACAAATAAAATTATGGGTCGCTTATATCATAGATTTTACCGTAAAATAACAAGCGTACAAGCCATGATTTGGTCCCAATTTCCGGTACAGAACACAGAACTGCAAATTCTCTGCCGTCTATGCCTATTGGACCGGACGGATGGTGCCTGTACATGCAGTGGGGCTGGTTCGGAGTATTGTTAACCTGACCTGCACACTGTCTGTTCTACACCATATCAGACCTGGTGTAGAATTGCCCTGGTGGCACGGCATATTGCTGCGAGCTGCCATGATTAATCAGGAGGCCGGAGCCTAATGTGCAGCTATAACTTCACTAAAATTCGATGAGTAAGTGAATAGGAATGTCATTTGTATTCATGTAGAGTATTTTGTGATCTCAAAATTCATAGTGCTGTGTTCTGAGCTAACAAAATGGATTCCATGCCCCAAATGGGCTGTGACCAATGGGATCCTGGGCAAATATAAGAATTCTGTGGTCTATAAAGACCAACTACAAAAAGCTTATTTTACGCTGAGGGCCAGGAGAAAAATATCAAAATAAGGAATTCTGTGGAACTGTTACATGACGCGGTACATGTGCGTAACAGCTATTAATTTTGCTTTTAGCAAAATACCTGTTTTTTTTTACCTCTGCTGCTTTGAATTACCTCTTTATTAAGGTCACATTACAACAGAAAGATCCTGCTTCACAGCATACCAGTGTATGATAGCCAAGGGATCTAAATTCAGGTTTTATGACTACACCACTTCCCCCAGGGGAAGCTCTAAGTGTGCGCCAAAAACAGAAAATGTGTCAAGGTTTCACAGTCTGATTTTTAAAGAATATATTTGTGAATTATGGTGGGAAATAAGTATTTGGTCAATAACAAAAGGTCATCTTAATACTTTGTTATACAACCTTTGTTGGGAATGACAGAGGTCAAACGTTTTCTGTAAGAACAAGGTTAGCACACACTGTTGCTGGTATGTTGGCCTATTCCTCCATGCAGATCTCCTCTAGAGAAGTGATGGTTTGGGACTGGCGCTAGTCAACTCAGATCTTCAACTCCCTCCAAAGGTTTTCTATGGGTTGAGATCTGGAGACAGACCATATGACATTCTCCCAATACTTTTCTGGAACCTCCAAATGCTCTGTAGCAAACTTCTGGCAAGCCCAGATATGTACTGGCTTAAATGACATGTACCACCAGGATGAAGGTTTGTAAAGCAAGCACACTGACATACTGGTATGTGCCTCCTCTGGCAGGATTTGCTCTTTTTTTTAGCTTCTTATGCCCTGTATTTTTACAAAAAAAGGCAAATGTGCCTGAGGGAATCCCAGGAACATTTGCATAATTTGTCAAGCCTTTTTTTCTTAAAAACAAGAAGCTCAAAGAAGAGCAGAACCTGCGATAGGGGACACATACCTTCATGTCTGTGTGCTTGGTTTACAATCCATCATTCTGGTGGTAGATGTCCTTTAGGCAGGGGGACACGTCTGGCACTGCAGGATCTGAGTCCCTGGTGGCGTAGCGTGTTACTTTGTTACGTTGGTCCCAGATTTCTGCAGGTCATTCCCTAGGTCCTCCATGTGGTTCTGGGATTTTTGCTCACCGTCTTGTGATCATTTTAACCCAACGGGGAGAGATATTGCATGGAGACCCTAAACAGGGAAAATTATCAGTGATCTTGAATGTTTTCCATTTTCTAATTATTGCTCCCACATTTGATTTCTTCACACCAAGATGCTGCCTATTGTAGATTAAATTCTTCCCACCCTGGTGTAGGTCTTCAGATTTGTTTCTGGTGCCCTCCGACAGTTCTTTGGTCTTCATCATAGTGGAGTTTGGTGTGTTTGGAGAGTTTGGAGTGTCTTTTATACTCATAACAAGTTTAAACAGGAGCAGGTAATGAGTGGAGGACATAGGAGCCATTACTACAGGTAATGAGTGGAGGACAGAGGAACCATTACTACAGGTAATGAGAGGAGGACAGAGGAGCCATTACTACAGGTAATGAGAGGAGGACAGAGGAGCCATTACTACAGGTAATGAGAGGAGGACAGAGGAACCATTACTACAGGTAATGAAAGGAGGACAGAGGAGCCATTACTACAGGTAATACGAGGAGTACAGAGGAGCCATTACTACAGGTAATGAGAGGAGGACAGAGGAGCCATTACTACAGGTGATGAGTGGAGGACAGATGAGCCATTACTACAGGTGATGAGTGGAGGATAGAGGAGCCATTACTACAGGTAATGAGAGGAGAACAGAAGAGCCATTACTACAGGTGATGAGTGGAGGACGGAGGAGCCATTACTAAAGGTGATGAGTGGAGGACGGAGGACCCATTACTACAGGTAATAAGTGAAGTTCAGAGGAGCCATTACTACAGGTAATGAGTGGAGGACACAGGAGCCATTACTACAGGTAATGAGAGGAGGACAGAGGAACCATTACTACAGGTAATGAGAGGAGGACAGAGGAGCCATTACTACAGGTAATGAGAGGAGGACAGAGGAGCCATTACTACAGGTAATGAGAGGAGGACAGAGGAGCCATTACTACAGGTAATGAGGGGAGGACAGAGGAGCCATTACTACAGGCAATGAGAGGAGGACAGAGGAGCCATTACTACAGGTAATGAGAGGAGGACAGAGGAGCCATTACTACAGGTAATGAGAGGAGGACAGAGGAGCCATTACTACAGGTAATGAGAGGAGGACACAGAAGCCATTACTACAGGTAATGAGTGGAGGACAGAGGAGCCATTACTACAGGTAATGAGGGAAGGACAGAGGAGCCATTACTACAGGTAATGAGAGGAGGACAGAGGAACCATTACTACAGGTAATGAGAGGAGGACAGAGGAGCCATTACTACAGGTAATGAGAGGAGGACAGAGGAGCCATTACTACAGGTAATGAGAGGAGGACAGAGGAGCCATTACTACAGGTAATGAGGGGAGGACAGAGGAGCCATTACTACAGGCAATGAGAGGAGGACAGAGGAGCCATTACTACAGGTAATGAGTGGAGGACACAGGAGCCATTACTACAGGTAATGAGAGGAGGACAGAGGAGCCATTACTACAGGTAATGAGTGGAGGACACAGGAGCCATTACTACAGGTAATGAGAGGAGAACAGAAGAGCCATTACTACAGGTAATGAGAGGAGGACAGAGGAGCCATTACTACAGGTAATACGAGGAGTACAGAGGAGCCATTACTACAGGTAATGAGAGGAGGACAGAGGAGCCATTACTACAGGTGATGAGTGGAGGACAGAGGAGCCATTACTACAGGTAATGAGAGGAGAACAGAAGAGCCATTACTACAGGTGATGAGTGGAGGACAGAGGAGCCATTACTAAAGGTGATGAGTGGAGGACGGAGGACCCATTACTACAGGTAATAAGTGAAGTTCAGAGGAGCCATTACTACAGGTAATGAGTGGAGGACACAGGAGCCATTACTACAGGTAATGAGAGGAGAACAGAAGAGCCATTACTACAGGTAATGAGTGGAGGACGGAGGACCCATTACTACAGGTAATGAGAGGAGAACAGAAGAGTCATTACTACAGGTAATGAGTGGAGGACGGAGGACCCATTACTACAGGTAATGAGTGGAGGACGGAGGAGCCATTACTTCAGGCAATGAGTGGAGGACGGAGGACCCATTACTACAGGTAATGAGTGGAGGACAGAGGAGCCATTACTACAGGTAATGAGAGGAGGACAGAGGAGCCATTACTACAGGTAATGAGAGGAGGACAGAGGAGCCATTACTACAGGTAATGAGAGGAGTACAAAGGAGCCATTACTACAGGTAATGAGTGGAGGACGGAGGAGCCATTACTTCAGGCAATGAGTGGAGGACGGAGGAGCCATTACTACAGGTAATGAGAGGAGGACAGAGGAGCCATTACTACAGGTAATGAGAGGAGGACAGAGGAGCCATTACTACAGGTAATGAGAGGAGGACAGAGGAGCCATTACTACAGGTAATGAGAGGAGGACGGAGGAGCCATTACTTCAGGCAATGAGTGGAGGACAGAGGAGTCATTACTTCGGGTAATGAGTGGAGGAAATAGGAGCCATTACAACAGGTAATGTTTGGAGGACACAGGACCCATTACTACAGGTTATAAGTGAAGTTCAGAGGAGCCATTACTATAGGTAATGAGAGGAAGACAGAGGAGCCATTACTACAGGTAATGAGAGGAAGACAGAGGAGCCATTATTACAGGTAATGAGTGGAGGACAGAGGAGGCATTACTACAGGTAATGAGAGGAGGACAGAGGAGCCATTACTACAGGCAATGAGAGGAGGACAGAGGAGCCATTACTACAGGTAATGAGGGGAGGACACAGGAGAGATTACTACAGGTAATGAGTGGAGGACAGAGGAGCCATTACTACAGGTAATGAGAGGAGGACAGAGGAGCCATTACTACAGGTAATGAGAGGAGGACAGGGGAGCCATTACTACAGGTAATGAGGGGAGGACAGAGGAGCCATTACTACAGGTAATGAAAGGAGGACAGAGGAGCCATTACTACAGGTAATGAGAGGAGGACAGAGGAGCCATTACTACAGGTAATGAGTGGAGGACAGAGGAGCCATTACTACAGGAAATGAGAGGAGGACAGAGGAGCCATTACTACAGGTAATGAGTGGAGGACAGAGGAGCCATTACTACAGGTAATGAGTGGAGGACACAGGAGCCATTACTACAGGTAATTAGGGGAGGACACAGGAGCCATTACTACAGGTAATGAGGGGACACAGGAGCCATTACTACAGGTAATGAGAGGAGGACACAGGAGCCATTACTACAGGTAATGAGAGGAGGACACAGGAGCCATTACTACAGGTAATGAGAGGAGAACAGAAGAGCCATTACTACAGGTAATGAGTGGAGGATGGAGGACCCATTACTACAGGTAATGAGTGGAGGACGGAGGACCCATTACTACAGGTAATATGTGGAGGACAGAGGAGTCATTAATACGGGTAGTGAGTGGAGGACACAGGAGCCATTACTACACGTAATGAGAGGAGGACAGAGGAGCCATTACTACAGGTAATGAGAGGAGAACAAAGGATCCATTATTAAAGGTGATGAGTGGATGACATAGGAGCCATTACAATAGGTAATGAGTGGAGGACACAGGAGCCATTACTACAGGTAATGAGAGGAGGACGGAGGACCCATTACTACAGGTAATAAGTGAAGGACAGAGGAGCCATTACTATAGGTAATGAGAGGAGGACAGAGGAGCCATTACTACAGGTAATGAGAGGAAGACATAGGAGCCATTACTACAGCTAATGAGTGGAGGACAGAGGAGCCATTACTACAGATAATGAGAGGAGAACAGAAGAGCCATTACTACAGGTAATGAGTGGAGGACACAGATGCCATTACTACAGGGAATGAGTGGAGGACAGAGGACCCATTACTACAGGTAGTGAGTGGAGGACATAGGAGCCATTACTACAGGTAATGAGAGGAGTACAAAGGAGCCATTACTACAGGTAATGAGTGGAGGACAGAGGAGCCATTACTACGGGTAGTGAGTGGAGGACATAGGAGCCATTACTACAGGTAATGAGAGGAGTACAAAGGAGCCATTACTACAGGTAATGAGTGGAGGACAGATGAGCCATTACTAGGGGTAGTGAGTGGAGGACATAGGAGACATTACAACAGGTAATGAGTGGAGGACACAGGACCCATTACTACAGGTAATGAGAGGAGGACGGAGGACCCATTACTACAGGTAATAAGTGAAGGACAGAGGAGCCATTACTATAGGTAATGAGAGGAGGACAGAGGAGCCATTACTACAGGTAATGAGAGGAAGACATAGGAGCCATTACTACAGCTAATGAGTGGAGGACAGAGGAGCCATTACTACAGATAATGAGAGGAGAACAGAAGAGCCATTACTACAGGTAATGAGTGGAGGACAAAGGAGCCATTACTACAGGTAATGAGTGGAGGACAGAGGAGCCATTACTAGGGGTAGTGAGTGGAGGACATAGGAGACATTACAACAGGTAATGAGTGGAGGACACAGGACCCATTACTACAGGTAATGAGAGGAGGACGGAGGACCCATTAATACAGGTAATGAGAGGAGGACAGAGGAGCCATTACTACAGTTAATAAGTAAAGGACAGAGGAGCCATTACTATAGGTAATGAGAGGAGGACAGAGGAGCCATTACTACAGGTAATGAGAGGAAGACAGAGGAGCCATTACTACAGGTAATGAGAGGAGGACAGAGGAGCCATTACTACAGGTAATGAGAGGAGGACAGGGGAGCCATTACTACAGGTAATGAGTGGAGGACAGAAGAGCCATTACTACAGGTAATGAGAGGAGGACAGAGGAACCATTACTACAGGTAATGAGGGGAGGACACAGGAGCCATTACTACAGGTAATGAGTGGAGGACAGAGGAGCCATTACTACAGGTAATGAGTGGAGGACAGAGGAGCCATTACTACAGGTAATGATAGGAGAACAGAGGAGCCATTACTACAGGTAATGAGAGGAGAACAGAGGAGCCATTACTACAGATAATGAGTGGAGGACACAGGAGCCATTACTACAGGTAATGAGAGGAGAACAGAGGAGCCATCACTAGAGGTAATGAGAGGAGGACAGAGGAGCCATTACTTCAGGCAATGAGTGGAGGACAGAGGAGCCATTACTTCGGGTAATGAGTGGAGGAGAGAGGAGCCATTACTACAGGTAATGAGTGGAGGACAGAGGAGCCATTACTACAGGTAATGAGTGGAGGACAGAGAAGCCATTACTTCGGGTAATGAGTGTAGTACAGTGGAGCCATTACTTCCGGCAATGAGTGGAGGACAGTATATAGCCAGCAGCCCCCTAGCTATATATATATTACCTTATATACTCGAGTATAATGTGCTGAAAAAACCTAATTCAGCTTTTACTATACTAGTCTGTACTCTTTCCGACACCCCTGCTCTTCTTTCTTATGATGGTCCAGCTCCATGTCCCTTATTTCATCATAGTGGGGCAGATTTACTTAGCCGGTCCATTCGCGATCCAGGGGCGCGCGTTCTCGTGCTGGATTCGGGTCCGACCGGGATTTATTAAGGTAGTTCGTCCGCCGTCCACCAGGTGGCGCTGCTGCACTGAAAAGCATCAGAACGCGCTGGAGTTCACCGGCTTGGGCTGAGTGAAGGTAAGTGCAAGCTCCGCGACAGATTTTTTGTTTTAAATCCGGCGGTTTTTCAGAATCCGCCGGGTTTTTGTTCGGCCACGCCCCCGATTTCCGTCGCGTGCATGCCAGCGCCGATGCGCCACAATCCGATCGCGTGCGCCAAAATCCCGGGGCAATTCAGGGGAAATCGGTGCAAATCGGAAATATTCGGGTAACACGTTGGGAAAACGTGAATCGGGCCCTTAGTAAATGACCCCCATTGTTTGTGCTGCCATCAGCTGAAAAACTGTCATCCACTGAAAAACTAGGCTTATACTTGAGTATATAGCCTATATAGAGTATATCTTTTTTATTTTTCATTACTACTTCCACCAACATTCTTACATCATGATATGATCATAATAGAGAGCCTCCTGCTAAAACTGCCAGTGATCAACAGTGATCTTTTGGGAAATCCAGAGAGTAAAGCCGGCTGTAGAAGAAAGCAAAAAAGGAAGGACTGATCACCATGCACAGGAAGGGAGTCCTTGCATCATAAAGAAATATCTGCCGGTGGAACTGCAGTGTCGCTATTGTAACAGTTCTTACTGTAGTGGTGCTGAAGTGTAGCCAACAGACAGAGAGTCCTTGAATCATGCAAGTACTTCCATCCTGTGCAATGTGTACAGTCTGCATTCAATGGTAAATTATCTACATTATTACACATTATGGGGCATTTACTTACCCGGTCCCTGCCCGATCCCCGATCCGAAATGTCCGCCGGAATGCACATCTGCCAAGATTCAAGAAGGTCGTGCGCCCAATTTCCTGCTTGTGTTGCTTCCCTGATTAGGTCCGGCGGAGTTCACCATCTTCCTCCCGGTGTATGTAAGTGCATTGGATGCGACACAAATTTAAATGTTAAATCTTACGCTTAGTCTGAATCCGTCAGATCGTCCGACGGCATGCCCCCCCATTTCTGTGGCATGGAAGCCAGCGCCGATGCGGCAAAATTTGATCGCAATCCCTGGGGCGATCCGCGAAAAGTATGAAAACCTGACGAAAATCTGGCCACGGGACCCTTAGTAAATAAGCCCCTATTTATTCAAAGTAATGGGCTGTTTGATTAATGCAGAGCACAGGTCCTCCAGAGCAGCTCTATGTAACAGCTCTCTATTCCAGTCTAGAGATAAAGGTTCTGAACAGAAGTACATGGCATTGAGTTTTCTAAACTTTTATCATTTTTTTTTTACATTTCAAATTAAAAGAAATCTGCAGAGCAGTTTTTAAAATTTTATATTGGAATTTTTCATCAATATCTCTCTAAAAAGAAACAATTTACAAACTTTGGCCATTTGGTAAATGGAAATAAAATTATATTTTGACCCCCTCTAACCACAAAGGAACAACTAATACAACACCTTAAAATAGTTTCCAAGATTAGAAAAACAGGTTCAGTTATTTATTGTTTCAAAACAGCAAGAAATTTATTTTTTCCTCGTCTTGGACAACCCCTTTAAATATTATCCTTGTCCATGGTTTATTTATGATTGACATATAGCAAAGGACATAAATGAAAAAAAAAGATGAGAATATTCTGGTTGCGCTGGTATTAGGCTTGATGGTGGGTGTATTTAATGTATGTCAGAGTATCCCATGTTTTTGCCTGGCACAGAACTACCTTTTATATACTTTATCCTTGTTGTATAAGCCATAACACAGCATCATCTATTTTAGGTACAGGCTTAGACGTTTTCCCATTTTTGTGGTTTGTGGCAGATTCAGCTGGTCCAAATCCGGAACCTGATCCAAGATCTTCATCAGGAACGGTAACTGGTGATCTTGTGCTAGAGCCCTTACTTTGGTCTTGAGCCTTTAAGGTTTGTTCATGACTAAGAGTTGTACCCAAGTCTTGTTTGGGATCTTCATGGTTTTTCTTTTCTCCAGAATTCAAGCTTTGGTTATCCGCCCCCTTTGCATCGTTCGCACTGTTTACGTTAGCTGAAAGACAGATGAATTATATGATTAAGTGATTTATTTAAAATTGTCAGTCACAATTACCAGTGCTGACCAAGGTTACTTCAATCCATTGATAGGGACATCCATACTGTACTTACCCAAATTTTGGCCTTCTGTCAGGATAAGCTGTGGGTCACATGACCCACTGGCAGCTGCATTTGGGACTTCCCTCATTGTCTCATGTCCTTCTGGCGGGTCTGGATACTGAGCACAATCCGCTTATTGAAGGGGCCTGATCCGCCCGAAGTACTGCAGGACACTAGATATCACCAGAAGTCCCAAAAGTTACCAACAGTGGATTACTTGACCCGCAGCTTGTCCTGGCAGAAGGCTAAAACTTAACTTCTAAAAAATGGGAATTTGGAGGTTTAGTATGAAAAGAGTTCTAGAAACAGTGTTGATAAATCTGCCCATTTAATTTTAAAACAAAAACACACCAAATAGTCCCCAGGTTTTCTTCACTTTACATTGCCCATACTTCTTAGGATGGTTGTCTAATAACATCAAAATGTTTTCTATACATCTACTGCTGAGACCAGTTAATGAAGACTTGCTACTTGAATACTAACGGATCCTCCAATGGACCCAAGCTTTGAAATAGAAAAATGTATTATGTATGATCTTGTTGAGTCCGTGGACCCTCTGGACCACCGCGGGAGATGGTACTAGCCGACACCTGGGACTGGAGTCTAAGTGGGACCTGGTCTCCACCAGAGCCAGCTGCAAATTGGGGTGGTCTTGTTGCGGCGGGGTACCACCAGGTCGTTCCACAGGAGCGACTAGCCCATGTGAGCACCCAAGGTAGCAATGCAGGAGACAGTCTGTCCCCAAGGTGACGGCGGGAGAACAGCACAAGAAGGCACACTAGGACTCGCGTCAGGAATCGCAGGAGCTGCACGCAGATCAGGAACAAGGGAGCCAGGCCCGGCGCCAGCACCCGGCTAACCCGGGCAAGTGCCGGGGCCCCGGGGTACTGGAGGGGCCCACGGATCTCCTCGGGTCAGCAGGACATCTGCCCCGCTGCCCGGGAGATTCCTTTCCTCTCTCATTGCGATCTGTGTCCTCCGGACACAGATCGCGATGAGAGCATTTGCACTCACTGCTTTCCCCAGCATTTGCACTCACTGCTGAAGGCTGAAGGACCTTTGATGATGTCATGGTCACATGACATGCCGGGGAAAGCAGTAACAACACGGAGAGAGCTGCATCAGGTGAGGGGGAGACATGACAGGAGCCAGGGAGGGGGTCAGTGTGTATACAGGAGGGGGTCAGTGTGTATACAGGAGGGGGCAGTGTGTATACAGGAGGGGGTCAGTGTGTATACAGGAGGGGGTCAGTGTGTATACAGGAGGGGGCAGTGTGTATACAGGGGTCAGTGTGTATACAGGAGGGGGTCAGTGTGTATACAGGAGGGGAGGCAGTGTGTATACAGGAGGAGGGAGGGCAGTGTGTATACAGGAGGGGGGTGGCAGTGTGTATACAAGAGGGGGTCAGTGTGTATACAGGAGGGGGTCAGTGTGTATATAGGAGGAGAGGCAGTGTGTATACAGGAGGAGGGGGTCAGTGTGTATACAGGAGGGGGCAGTGTGTATACAGGAGGGGGTCAGTGTGTATACAGGAGGGGGGCAGTGTGTATACAGGAGGGGGTCAGTGTGTATACAGGAGGGGGTCAGTGTGTATACAGGAGGGGGTCAGTGTGTATACAGGAGGGGGGAGTGTGTATACAGGAGGGGGGGCAGTGTATATACAGGAGGGGGGCAGTGTGTATACAGGAGGGGGTCAGTGTGTATACAGGAGGGGGTCAGTGTGTATACAGGAGGGGGCAGTGTGTATACAGGAGGGGGTCAGTGTGTATACAGGAGGGGGTCAGTGTGTATACAGGAGGGGGTCAGTGTGTATACAGGAGGGGGCAGTGTGTATACAGGGGTCAGTGTGTATACAGGAGGGGGTCAGTGTGTATACAGGAGGGGAGGCAGTGTGTATACAGGAGGAGGGGGGGCAGTGTGTATACAGGAGGGGGGTGGCAGTGTGTATACAAGAGGGGGTCAGTGTGTATACAGGAGGGGGTCAGTGTGTATACAGGAGGAGAGGCAGTGTGTATACAGGAGGAGGGGGTCAGTGTGTATACAGGAGGGGGGGCAGTGTGTATACAGGAGGGGGCAGTGTGTATACAGGAGGGGGCAGTGTGTATACAGGAGGGGGGGTCAGTGTGTATACAAGAGGGGGTCAGTGTGTATACAGGAGGGGGTCAGTGTGTATACAGGAGGGGGTCAGTGTGTATACAGGAGGAGGGGGGGCAGTGTGTATACAGGAGGGGGGGCAGTGTGTATACAAGAAGGGGTCAGTGTGTATACAGGAGGGGGTCAGTGTGTATACAGGAGGGGGTCAGTGTGTATACAGGAGGGGAGGCAGTGTGTATACAGGAGCAGGGGGGTCAGTGTGTATACAAGAGGGGGTCAGTGTGTATACAGGAGGGGGTCAGTGTGTATACAGGAGGGGGCAGTGTGTATACAGGAGGGGGGGCAGTGTGTATACAAGAGGGGGTCAGTGTGTATACAAGAGGGGGTCAGTGTGTATACAGGAGGGGGTCAGTGTGTATACAGGAGGGGGTCAGTGTGTATACAGGAGGAGAGGCAGTGTGTATACAGGAGGAGGGGGGCAGTGTGTATACAGGAGGGGGGGTCAGTGTGTATACAAGAGGGGGTCAGTGTGTATACAGGAGGGGGTCAGTGTGTATACAGGAGGGGGTCAGTGTGTATACAGGAGGGGAGGCAGTGTGTATACAGGAGGAGGGGGGCAGTGTGTATACAGGAGGAGGGGGGCAGTGTGTATACAGGAGGGGAGGCAGTGTGTATACAGGAGGAGGGGGGCAGTGTGTATACAGGAGGGGGGGCAGTGTGTATACAGGAAGGGGGGCAGTGTGTATACAGGAAGGGGGGCAGTGTGTATACAGGAGGGGGGCAGTGTGTATACAGGAGGGGGGCAGTGTGTATACAGGAGGGGGCAGTGTGTATACAGGGGGAGGGGAGGAATGTGTACACGGGGATGGGGGGGGGGGCAGTGTGACTTCTTGGGGGCGGCCCATAAAGGGGCCCACTAGGGCTCTGTCGCCCAGGGGCCCACTAAAGCCTGGAGCCGGCCCTGAAGGGAGCGCAGGATACACAGCAATGCAGGATACAAAGGAGGGCTTTCTCTTCAGGGAAATGGCTTGAAGAACCAGCAGGGAATGATGGGAGCCGCCAGATTAAATGCATACATGGAAGTCGCCAGGGCCAATCACCTGTGCGCTGGCCCTTTAAATCTTGAAGCCCCCGAGGGGCCTAGTCTGGACGGGAGCGGGGCAAGGTAAGTCCATGGCAGCGGGAGCAGGCTGGGACGTCCATTTTTCTTGGACGTACACAAGCCATATAAAAGGTAGGGTCTGAAAAACAACGCTGTTAGTCCGAAGGTACCTCAGTCCGATACTCTAAGCAGGTCACCCTTGAAATTGGCAATTGGCAGCAGTGTTGACCTCAGTACAAGTAGGCAACCTAAGGAGGCCTCAGCTAAAACATAAACCTACAATGAGCAACCATTTACAAACATTGGTCTATATTATTTTTTACTTATTTATAGGTAAATAGAAAAAATATTGTTTTCATTTGCCAGAACATTCATATGCCAGAACCCAGACTTTAGTTGTGAGCCATTCATGTTGGTTCCATGACAGAACCAAGACCATGTTCATTACTAAATTCCATACCTGAATCTTGTTTTTCATCCTTATGGCTTTGATTTTCTACAGAAGTCACACTTTGGTTTGGTTGCAGTGAAGAATTTATATTTTTGGATGGATTTTGTTGTTTTTCTTGAATATCGGCCACCTTTGCATTGGGTGCACTGTTTGCATTATCTGAAAAACAGACGGATCATATGATTAAGGGATTTATCTAATGGGGTTAGTGATAATAACCAAAGTTTAGCAGAGTATGAAGAATCCCCTTAAAGGAACACTCATATTGTACTTAACCTGACAAAGTCACATGACCCACTGTTTCGGAACTACTGGTGATATCCACTGTTCTACAGCGCTACCGGCTGGCCAGAGGGCCAAGGACATCGGCACACCCCTCCACCCAATGACAAGGTAGTGGTATCGATGGAGGATGCATGCGTACAGTAATGAATGCCTGTAAGTGTTTAGTCCCCGGAGGACGCTTTATGGTATTGTTTGGGAGTATTGGGGTATAGATATTAATTCTCTACAGGTTCTTTCTGGTTTTCCAGTTCTATTCACTTTTAACAATTTTCTAGAAACACAACCTTTATCTAGTTCAGCTGATCCAAATCCTGAACCTGATCTGAAACCTTCATCATGACCCTATTCCAGAATCCTGCTCTTGGTCACAATACCTATATATTGGTCTTCAGACAGATCCCAGGCCTTGTTCATGTGCAGAATGTAACACACTTTTAGCACCATTGTGTGCAAATCAATTTTTTTATGTAGAATTATAGAAAGAAATAAAAGATACTTCAAAAAACTAGACATAGGCTCCTAGTTTAGAAAATGAGAGTTCTCTCACCGATTCTGCGTAGCTTTATTCCCTACACTGCTTGGGTCCTGACCGGTCTTAGCTTCTAAAAGTTTACCACACAAAGGGGCAGATTTATCATCTCTTTTTGCGACTTTTTGGTGTGTGTTTTTGCAACTTTTTTTTAGCACAAGTATGTGTTTGTGCCATATTTGCGTCTTTTTTGAGACATCAGAGATATTGAGACATTGGGGCTCATTTACTAACTGGCCAAACGCTGCACTTTCGTCGGGTTTCCCAAATATTTGCGTTTTGCACCGAATTGCCCCGTTTTTTTGGCGCATGCGGTCGGATTGTGACATATCGGCGTCAGCTTGCACGCAACAGAAATTGGGGGGCGTGGTTGTCGTACAACCCGACAGATTCGGAAAAACCGCAGAATTAAAAAAACTAATTGTGTCGGAAGATCAAGCACTCGCATGTACTAGGAAGAAGGTGAACTCCGGCGGACCTCGCCTGCAGAAACTTGAGCGCACAATCTTAGTGAGTCGCAGCAGACCCGAATCCTCGTTGGACAACGCACCACGGGAGTGCGACAGGACCGGGTAGGTAAATATGCCCCATTGAGATATTTGAGACATTTTTGAGACTTTTCTAAGTAAGCGGCACATAAATTTTAGGTCACGTACATCTTATTTAACTTACGATTCCAGATGTTTTTCCTAATTTATGATATGCAACTTTTTTAAACCCTTAACGACTTGGCCATTTTGCACCTTCGTGACACGGCCCTTTTTTAAAAATCTGACCTGTGTCACTTTAAGTGGTCATAACTTTGGAACGCTTTAACATATCCAGTTGACTTTGAGATTATTTTTTCATGACAAATTGTACATCATGTTGGTTGAAAAAGTTAAGCAATATATTTAGTTATTATTTATGAAATAAATGGAAATTTGGTGAAAATTTTGAAAAAAAAATGATGTTTTCCAAATTCTAAATTTTCTACTCTTAGAAAGTTAGTCATATCACCAAAGTAAGTTGATAACTAACATTTTCCATATGTCTGTTTTAACTTGGCATCATTTTTCAAAGATCTTTTCCTTTATTTAGGATGTTAGGAAGCTTATAACTTTAGGTGGAATTTTTCTGATTTTCACAAAAATCATCAAAACCTACTTTTGGAGGGTCAGTTTAGTTAGAAGTGACTTCAAAAGGCCTACATGACAGAAAACACCCACAAACAACAGATATTAGAAACTGCACCCCTCAAAATATTCAAAAACAACCTTTAGGAAGTTTGGTAACCCTATGAATATTTCATGAGGGTGAAAAATAAATGAAAGTGAAATTACAGAAATGTAATTTTATCTTACAATATATTCATTGAACACTAAAATTTTTTACCCCTAATTTTTGTGAGCCACAAGGGATAATAGCTGAAATAACCCCCAAATATATGTAAAACTATTTCTTTAGAGTTTAGAATAGCCTCACATGTGCATATAAAATGTTATATGAGTAGGGCTAAGAAGGGAAAGAGGGGCGTTGGCCTTTTAGAAACCAAAATTGACAGAAATTCTTTACATGTGTCAGGATGCATTTAAAAAGCCCTAGTGGTACCAAAACAGAGGGGAACCCCAACAAGTGTCACCATTTTGGAAAGTACGACCCTCGGAGAATTTAGCAAGGTGTAATATGTGTATTTGCCCATAAAGGTGTTTGATTTGTACAGCATCATGTACAATGTATATGGCCAGCGCTTTTGTACCATATCTTCATTTTCCGTAGGGCGTTGTACGGTCTCAGCACCTGATCTGACAGATCAAACCCACCCATGTATTTATTGTGACTTTATGGCAAGCAGTGGAGTTACCTAGTACAGGGGTGAGGGTGCTGGCAAGACATTTTTCAGAATGTAGGCATCATGTATCTGACTTGAGATGGATGGGTATAGAAGAAGTGGAAGATGTTGACAGTGAGGAAATAACATTACGTTTATTACAAAGAGAGGTTTACTGGATAGATAGACTGGAGTCCTTGAGTCCGAAAGGCTTAAATGAAGATTGTAATTTTAATGTATTTTTGCGGTAAATATCTATAGAAGTTCAAAATATGACATATCCGGAAAATATTACCGATATAGATATATCTATTAGAAATTTTACTCTTTACACATGAATAAATTGTTTCCCTCAACGACTGGTTTATAAGTTGGTTTTAGAATAAAAAGGTATAACTCATGTTTAGATGCCATTTAAGTAATAATGCTAACCTTGTACTTGTAGTACTTACTATAGACTTCCTGGAGGAGGGATATAATTAGTCCAGGTGTGTGCCAGGTATGTCTGAGGAAGGGGGCGTTCCCCACGAAACGTCACATCATGTGGCTCATACTACTAGCGGTCTTGTGAGTATGGGTCTCTGCCCGAGGTTTTGAACTTCAAGTGAGTGTCTACACTATAATTACCTAATTACGCCGTTTTTGCGAATGAAATATTTTTTGTATAGTGACACTTTCTATGCTAACACCATGTAACAAGCCATCATTGCTATTGTGCATAAAGTCATGAAGATTACAGGCAGTCCCCTGGTTTGTTTTTAAGTTAAATTTGTATGTAAGTCGGAACTGTATATTTTATAATTGTAACCCCCAGCCAAATTTTTTTTGGTCTCTATGACAATTGGATTTTAAAAATGTTGGATTATCATAAGAACCACGATTAATAATAAAGCTTCATTACAGACGTCTTTAATAACTGTTACAGCTGTATATTGTAGCCTGAGGCTAAAGTACAGTAAATTACCAACATCCAGAGGTCTGTTTGTAACTAGGGGTTGTCTGTAAGTCGGGTGTTCTTAAGTAGGGGACCGTCTGTACTGCAATGGAATTGTAAATAATGTATACCTGTGAATATTGAAGTAAAGAAAATATTTGTGTAAAAGAAGAAAACGTTATATATGGTCTATTATTGGACATATTTCATAGATGTGTTTTGTGTGAGGCTTTGGAGGTCCTCTAGTCCTGGACCAAGTAACTGTTTATTTCCCTCTACGTATCTTTGTCTGTTGTTTTTCTGGAGGGTGCTGGAGTCCCCATGAATTGTGATCATATTTGACCAACACCGACCAACACCATGTTCTGATTGCTGAGTGCCTTGATGTCCCCCCTTTCTAAGAAGCCACGAAACAAGAGTTCCAGGGGACCTCTATGGTTTTTGCGTACAGTGCCGCAAGCTACAGAACCTCTGGAACTGAGGGATTGGAATAGGGGAACGCTGGAATAAAAGTTACCTACATGAAAGTCGTAACCCTTATCCAGCAGTGGGTGCAAAGATTGGTCAAACAGAACTCTCTGGGAGAAGGCATGGTGCCACCAGATATGGTCTTTCCTGGACAGCAACGATAGTAGCTCTCATTCACCCCAGCGATGCCTATTGTGATGAATATTGCTGCTATTGGCTGGTCCAGATCGACCAGCCAATAGCAGCAAACATGGACAGAGGGGGGCAGCTAAACCTCTCTGGACCACAAGGCAAAATTGGTTACTGTCAGGAACAGCCGCCACCCTGCCCCGATCACCGTGTCTACAGACATGGTATCGGTATTGGTCTGCATTGATGAGCCAGTAGCAGCGATAATGAACTGGGGAGCAGCGAATCCCCTCTGGTCCATGGGACCAATGTCTGAACCATGTTGGCGAGTCACTTCCCGCCGCACCGTTCTATGACAACGCGAATCAGGAAGGGGTTTATATGCTATACAATTTTTTTTTTGCCAATTTGGACAAATAAGGGCTTATTTTTTGTGAGACAAGGTGCACTGTAAAAAAAAACCCCTTCATTTTAGTGGGTCTTTAGCTTATTGATGTTATTTTATTAACTCTTTACGTGTGGAGGAAAATAAAATTATCAATTCTTGTGTCAGATTTTTTTTTGGGGGGGGGGGGGTGTTCACTGTAGCATAAAAATAATATATTATCTTTATTCCACGGATCATTATGATTACGGTGATATCTCATTTATATAGTTTTATTTATATTTGTCCGATTTTATTGAAGAAAAACTAGAATAGAAAAAAATTGCATTTTTTTTAGTATTGCCATTTTTGCAGCAGCATAACTTTAGTATTTTTTGGTTGACGGAGATGGTTGTGGGCTGGCTTATTTTTGTGTGACAAGTTGTTCTTTACAGTGGTATCATTTTAGTCCTTATAACTTTGTTGGATCACTTTTTTGAACATTTTTTGTAAAGCAACTTAATAAAAAATGTACATTTTTGGCAAGTTATTCAGTTTTTTTTTACTGGGTTCACTAAGCAGGTCCAATTATGATTTATTGTACAGGTTGTTACGAAAGCGGTGATACCAAATAAGTGTTTTTTTTTTTTTTTTTTTGCGATTTAGTGTTTATTTGTACTTTACTACTTGTGTCCAGGGAATTGTGGTGTTTGGGGGACTTTCACTTTTGTTTATTATTTAATTTTATTTTTAACATTTTTTATTGTTTTAACATTTTTTTTATTTTAGTGACAATTAAGCTTGAACAAGTGATCTTCTGAGGGGGCGCTCGGCGATCTCTGTCAGCTCCATAGAGATTAATGGAGCAGAACGGTCATGCTCGGCCATTTGCTCCATTAGTCTGAGGAGCGGCGAGCGGTCCCTCGTTTTTATGATCTGTGGGGGTCTCAGCACTGTGACCTCCACTCATCAGCAAG
The DNA here is from genome assembly GCF_040894005.1 of Engystomops pustulosus. NCBI lineage: Eukaryota > Metazoa > Chordata > Amphibia > Anura > Leptodactylidae > Engystomops > Engystomops pustulosus. The sequence goes on along the minus strand of NC_092417.1, from coordinate 143,055,845 downwards.
TTAAGCCCTATGCCGTGGATAGGTCCTACATGTCTTTGTTGGAAAACCCCTTTAATCTGCCCATGTCTACTTTGTATTGTTAATACTGATTTTAAAAATAAATCCTAAAGTCATGAAAAGATTCTGACAAATGGAAAACTACTCACCTTTATCTTTTGGGCCTGGAACTGTAAAAAAAAAAAGAAAAACTCTTTTAATTCTCAATAATAGTTTCTTACAATGCGGTGTAAGGTGAACATGTTATAGGGTACATGTACCTGCAGTTTTGACCATACAAAGCTGTGGGCAGTGGTAGGTAGTAGCCATTGAAAACTTGCTTGTGCATTTTAATGGCTTTTAAGTATATTTGATTATATGTCTAATAAAGATCCTTAGTATGGCAATTTCTTGGATTTATTTCTCCGTATTATCAGGAGATCTGTGTAACCAAATCTTTGTGTTATAGTAGCAGCAGGACTGTGAAAAATGCTTGTATATTCATAGTTGTAGCTGAACATGGAGCACAGCAGTATTTCCATATTTGTAGGACTGGACACTTCAAGTAAAGGCAAACATCCAGCACTCTCTGTGTTAAATAAAATTCTTCAAGCTTTATTAAAGGGAACAAGTCATCAGAAATTGGCCTAGTAAACCACTACCAGTATGTTGTCAAGCAGTTGAACAGCTTCTAGATCATGTTTCATCTATGACCTAGCTTGGAAGCATCATCCAGAAAATCTTTGTATAAAGGGAGGTGGAGAGTTTAACATTGAAGTCAAGCTCTCCCTGCCTCTAAACACCTACTCCCATGTGATTGACATCATGCAACAGACTTCAGGATATCTGATCAATGATGTCTCTGGACACGGGACCATGAATTACAACTAAGGTGCATTTCATTTCTATTATAAAATAGTAGGTGGAGATTTCAATAGAGTCATTGATGATAGATTGGATAGGTCAGATACCAAAAAGACTAGTAAGAAAAAGGGTGAGGACGCGATAATGTTTAACATCTTGAATTCAGGATCACTGGTAGATCCCTGGAGGATACAAAATAGAAAAGAGAGGGAATATACATATTTTTCAGGTCAATATGAGACATGGTCAAGAATAGATTATGTAACAATTTCGTCCTCATTGGCGAGAAATGTGAAATCCACCAACATTTTTGACATTATTATATCCGATCATGCCCCTATCCAGATCGAGTTACAAATGTGGGAGAAGAAAAAAGGAATAAATTTATGGCGTTTCCCGGGTAGGTTATGCAAGGAAAGGGAATTTCAAACCTTGGTCCTGGAAAACTGGGACAAGTATGTGAAGGAGAACAGTAAGTTAATGAAGGAGAACCCAATTCTCTTTTGGGAAACAAGCAAGTTATTTCTGAGAAGGGAAATAATGTCATATGTAGCAAGCAAGAATAAAAGAAAGAAACTTAAGTACGTAGAGATGGAGAGAAACTATAGAGAGGCAATACAGAAATATAGGCTAATACCTAATGCTGAAAATAAAGGAAAGTTGACAGAGAGTAAACAAATTTTTGAGCAGTATGTGGATAAGATTCAGCGGGATAATATGAAAAAGGGAGAGAAAAATCTCTATCGTTTTGGTAGTAAAACCGGGAAAATGTTATCAGGCATGATAAAGAAGGAAAGAGGTGAAGGTAATATTGAGGGGTTGCGGAATGAAAAGGGGGAGATTATCAGAGATAAGGAGGGGATAAATGGGATATTGGCAGAGTACTACAGAAGGCTATACGAAGGAAGAAAAGAGAGTGAGGAAGAAATGGATAACTTTTTGTTAGACCTCAATGTACCATACCTGTCCAAAGAACAACAGGAATCTTTATCAGCCCCAATTAAAGGAGAGGAGATAGTGGGTATTATTAAAAAAATGCCAAAGGACAAAGCACCAGGCCCCGATGGATTCACCCCAGAATATTATAAATTGGTAGCTCCACAAATTACGGAAACATTAGTACAGGTGTTCAATTATATGTATCGGGAAGGGAAGACTTTAATGACAGGGAATCTGGCATTTATTAAGGTAATACCAAAAGGGAAAGGGGAAAAAATGGATCCAGCATCCTTTAGGCCAATTTCATTAATTAATGTCGACACTAAAATATTTTCACGGATACTAGCAAATAGATTAGCTGAGGTAATGCCTGATCTGATACATCCCTCTCAGAATGGGTTTGTGAAAAGAAGAAATGGGGTCAAGAATGTGCGCTCAGTAATTGCCACGCTGGATTGGGCCAGGGCACGACCACAGGATAGGGAACATGCGGCAATTATATTAGTTGATGCCGAAAAGGCATTTGATGCCTTTTTGGCCTTGCCCTGGCTCAAAAAGGTGATGAACAAAATGGGAATAAATGGGTTGTTTTATAAAGCAATTGACACAATGTATAGAGAGCCACAAGCACAGGTGGTGACACAAGGGGAGATTTCACAAAGATTTACGTTAGAGAGAGGCACTCGTCAAGGGTGTCCACTTTCACCTCTGTTATTTAACCTCACAATTGAACCACTAGCAAGGAAAATTCATCAGAACACTATATACCAAGGGATAACTTTGGGGAGAAGACAATTGAAAATGAGTTTATTTGCAGATGATTTAGTCCTATATATGAATAATGTAGAAAGAGATATACAAGGGGTTTTGGTTTTTTTAAAGGAATATGAAAAAATATCGGGTTATAAGGTAAACACTCACAAAACACAGATTTTGCTATTAGATAAGAAAGCAAGCACAAAGTGGAATCAACAGTGGGGATTGAATATAGTCAAAGACAAATTTAAATATTTGGGAATATGGTTAGGTAGAGAGAGCACAGGACTGTACTCATTAAATTACACTCCCCTAATTGAGAGGATTGCTACTGATATTAGGAAGTGGATGGAACTCCCCTTGTCACTGTTTGCAAGGAAAAATTTGATAAAAATGGTGATTATCCCAAGACTGATGTACACCATGCAGTACCTTCCTCTTTTAATAAAACATGACGATATAAGGAAAATAAACAGTCTCTTTCAGAGATTCTTATGGAACAGGAAAAAAGTTAGGGTAGCAATGTCCAGTACACAAAAACCATGTGCAATGGGGGGTCTTTCCTTTCCTAATTTGAGGGAATATAACATTTCTTGCATAGCTAGGATAGCAGCCCAATGGATAAATGGAAGGGAGACATTGGTAGACAAGAAGATAGAAGAAAGTTTAGCAGAACCTTGGTCATTGAACCTATTCCTACATGAGAAAACAGGAAATTTAAGTGGAAAGGCGAAGAGCTCAGTATTATTAAGGGACACAAGAGTGGTATGGAAGATACTGAGGAGAAGATTTGATTTACCAGTTGAGACATCAGAATTCTTAAAGATCAGTGAAGTACTGGATTTGAAGAAATGGGAAGGGCCTAGAGCATTTATTAGGGAATGGGAAAGGAAAGGAATCATTAAGATGGCAGATTTAGTAGATAGCAAAGATAAAAAATTTAAAACATTCGGTCAGTTGAGAGCGGAGTATGGGTTGGGAGAAGGCCAATTTCTATGCTACTTACAGCTCGCAAGTGAACTGGGGAAGAAAGAGGATCTGTGGTGGTTAGGGAAGGCGACCCAAAAACGGTTTGCGGCAATGATAACAGATAACAATGGTGACCCTTCAATAGCCAGCATAAGGAAAGCCATCACCCCCAGAGTTGATGACGTTTTTGAAGGAAGACTAGCAAAAAAATGGAAAGAGGATATAGGGACGTCATTGACAAGCCAGGAAGTGGGTAGGAGGCTCTTGAGGGGATGGAATGACACACAGAAGGCCACTATATCTGAAAATCTGAGAGAAATGCAGTGGAAGATCGCATTAAGAGCTTACTGGGCCTCGACAAACCATTTCAAAGCAAGTTCCTGGACTATAAGGCAGAATGTCCTAAATGCTAATGACCTAATGCTAATCTCATACATTGTCTATGGTTTTGTCAAGCGGCCAAAAAACTATGGGGGTCAGCGAATCAGTTAATTGAATATGTATTAGGAGAAAGAGTAGAGATGGATGTATGGAGAAGTATCTTTCAATATCGTGAGGGAAGGCTTGGAAGGCAGAAAGATGAAATAATAGATTTGCTGATATTGGCTGTTAAGAAGGTACTACTGACAGAATGGTTATCTTCACACCTACCCACACTGCTGCAAGTAAGAAGAAAGTGGAGGGAATTTTTGATGTTTCAATGGGTGGAGAGAAACAGTAGATATAAAAAGAACAACGGAGGGAAGTGGAGAGCAGTGTGGGGACCTACAGTTAGCAGGATCTTCTCAAGAGAGGAAATAGACATACTCTATGGTGGGACCTAACTAGAAATAAGAAGATAAGCGAAGTTGGAAGCCAGTTGCATCTCAGGGAGGGAGGGGGGGGGGGGCGAGTAGGGAATAGGGAAATGTATGCAGGCAAATTTGATAATTGTAAAAAGTGTATTTTTTGTATCTTTTGTAAGAGTACATGCAAAGCTATGAACATGTGCCCTGTGAAGGGCCATGGATGTGCAGAACTGTTTTTAAAAATGTTGAAAACCTAATAAAGATGATATATAAAAAAAAAAAAGGTGCATTTCAAGGCAGTGACAGCTTAAATTCAGTGTTAAACTCTCTACCCCTTGACTTCATAAAACCAATTTACATTTCACTTCAAAGTTGATTTTCTGGATGATGCCACCACACTGGGCCATGAAGAAACATGATCTAGAAGTTGCTCAGCTGCTTGACAACATACTGCTAGTGGTTTATTTGGCCAATTTCTGATGACAGGTCCCCTTAAAATACTCCAGTGGCTTTCGTCTTGATCAGACTAAAGGATGACTAAATTGCGACTTATGTCAATTTGGCTGAAATAAGTTGATAATATACTGATGGAGTTTTAAAGCATTTAATAAAGCTTGAAGAATTTTTTATTTACCCCGGGGAGTGCTAGATAGTTTCCATTAATCAGAGAGCTGAATTTGCTTCCTCAGTAGAGAAGAAGTGAAAGAAAACAAAGATGTGCTAGTGTAGAATATAGCCAATATAGCCAATCTGCGCTAGGATTCTGGGGCAGGATATCGTAAATTCATTCCTGCCCCTCCACACTGACCTTTCAAGAAAGTGGCATGGAGATGGTGAGAAATGGAAAAGAAAGTCACAACGTCTGCTCAAGTACTAGGAATTGAGACTTTTCTATGCCTTATATGGCATAAAACTGGTATACAATGCATGATATATACCCCCAAGGAGTCCAAAATTGACTATAATTGACATCGCAACAAGGAAAATGCAACACCCATGCCAATGCATAGACAAGGTGGTAGTTGTTAATAGTGCCCTCTCCATGTCGGGAGCTGTTAGGGAGACTGATTACCTCTGTGTTGCCCCACTGTTGAATAAAGAATTGTAAATTGATTTGCAAAGTGTTGCCTCCGTCTAATCCCTGGATCCAGGCTGCTTACCACCACAGGCTTCCCCATCCATCACCCAGGGATTCATCCTACAGACACCTCAGGGGTTGCCCCTGGGAGAAACCATTTTATCAGCCTCTCCCTCCATATTTCCTGCACATAACACCTGCTAGACCTCCAGTCCCCATAGCAAGCACCGTGACCAAGGCTGCACTAGCCAGCCACTCCAGTATTCTGGGCCCTGACTGCCTCCAGGCCACCAAGAAATGGCTAGGCCCCAGCTCAATATCTGGCTAGGCTCCAGCTCAATATCTGGCCCCTAATCACTCTGACATGCTAACATACACAACCCCTATAACATTTTATTGACTCCTGCAGTCATATATATAAAAGACATAAACTATGTGTAGTATGTATGACAGCCACAGCTACAAACAGCCAGTTCTTCAGGTCACACCTGTTGTTACACTCCATGAACTGTGACACTAATGTCCTCTGCTATTTATCGCTCTGTTAAATGCTATTTAGCACCCTTTTTAATGATTTATTGTTGGTCCAGTAGTTGGACATAAGGCAGATTATCTAATATACGAAAGCAGACTGGGCTCCAGGTTTCAGTAGGCTCCTGCGTGACAGAGGCACAGTGGTCCCCTTTGCAGTATACTCACATGGCGGCATTAAAAATTCAGAGACTAAAACAGTCTCCTGTTCCATAAAATATTCCCTAGTTGATCATACCAAACAGCTCCCTTATGGTTATTTTATATACAGCCCCCTATGGCCTCGGGCAGCAGCCCTGCTGCATTACGGAGTAGGTGGCATCTTGGGGCATCAATGCTCTCTCTCCGTAAAATACCTCCTGACCGTGACCCAGGAACACCAAGGCCGTGGCCAGATAATTTACATGTTATACGCACCTTCGGCTTCTTCTCCTCATGGCTCCGTCTTCTTACCAGCCCAGATGCAGACATAATGATGTCATGCGGTGTCGCGGCTGGGTGACATCATAGTTTGTGCGCTCTTGGGCCAGAAGGAAGATGGGGAGAATAAGCCAAAGGTAGAAGCCAAAAGGAGAAGAAGCCGAAGGTGAGCATAGCGTTCTTTCTTTAAGGGGCCCTGCTATGGACATTACATTATAGGGGGGCCTCTGCAAGGGAGATTACATTATAGGGGGACTCTGCAGTGGATATTACGTTAAACGGGGGACTCTGCAGTGGATATTACATTAAAGGGGGGACACTGCTGTAAACATTTCAGTAAAAGGAGGCTCTACAGTTTACATTTCATTAAAGGGGGGCTCCGCTGTGGACATTACATAAAAGGGGATCTCTGCTCTGGATATTACATTAAAGGTGGTCGCTGCTGTAGACATTACATTAAAGCGGGGCTCTGCAATAGATATTTCATTAAAGGGGTGCTCTGCAACGGACATTACATTAAAGGGGGGCTCTGAAGTATACCCTTCATTAAAGGGAGGCACTGGAGTGGACATTATATTAAAGAGGGGCTCTGCAGTGGACATTACATTAAAGGGGGGCTCCGCTGTGGACATCACATTAAAGGGGGTGGACATTACATTAAAGGGGGGCTCAGATCTATCACTAACGATTCCCTATTACTTCCCTCTGGAGGCTGAATATCCACTGAAAGGATAAAATATTTCTGTGTTGTATAAAACATGCATGTTATATATTGTATATAGTGATATATTGCTATATGTAAAGCTGGTATAACCTGGGGATCTCCTTTATATATTAATAAATGTACAGCTGGTATAACCTGGGGATGTCCTGTAAATAATGATATATGTACATTGTGTATAAAATGGGACTCTTCTGTATATAATGATAAATGTACAGCCGGTATAACCTGGGGATCTCCTGTATATATTAATATATGTACAGACGGTATATCCTGGGGATCTCCTGTATATAATGATATATGTACAGCTGGTATAACCTGGGGATCTCCTGTATATAATGATAAATGTACAGCCGGTATAACCTGGAGATCTCCTGTATATAATAATATATGTACAGCCGGTATAACCTGGGGATCTCCTGTATATAATTATATATGTACAGCTGGTATATCCTGGGGATCTCCTGTATATAATGCTATATGTACAGCTGATATAACCTGGGGATCTCCTGTATATAATGATATATGTACAGCCGGTATAACCTGGGGATCTCCTGTATATAATGATACATGTACAGCCGGTATAACCTGGGGATCTCCTGTATATAATGATATATGTACAGCTGGTATAACCTGGGGATCTCCTGTATATAATGATATATGTACAGCTGGTATATCCTGGGGATCTCCTGTATATAATGATACATGTACAGCCGGTATAACCTGGGGATCTCCTGTATATAATGATATATGTACAGCTGGTATAACCTGGGGATCTCCTGTATATAATGATAAATGTACAGCCGGTATAACCTGGAGATCTCCTGTATATAATAATATATGTACAGCCGGTATAACCTGGGGATCTCCTGTATATAATTATATATGTACAGCTGGTATATCCTGGGGATCTCCTGTATATAATGCTATATGTACAGCTGGTATAACCTGGGGATCTCCTGTATATAATGATATATGTACAGCCGGTATAACCTGGGGATCTCCTGTATATAATGATACATGTACAGCCGGTATAACCTGGGGATCTCCTGTATATAATGATATATGTACAGCTGGTATAACCTGGGGATCTCCTGTATATAATGATAAATGTACAGCCGGTATAACCTGGAGATCTCCTGTATATAATGATATATGTACAGCCGGTATAACCTGGGGATCTCCTGTATATAATGATATATGTACAGCCGGTATAACCTGGGGATCTCCTGTATATAATGATATATGTACAGCTGGTATATCCTGGGGATCTCCTGTATATAATGATATATGTACAGCTGGTATAACCTGGGGATCTCCTGTATATAATGATATATGTACAGCCGGTATAACCTGGGGATCTCCTGTATATAATGATATATGTACAGCTGGTATAACCTGGGGATCTCCTGTATATAATGATATATGTACAGCTGGTATAACCTGGGGATCTCCTGTATATAATGATATATGTACAGCTGGTATAACCTGGGGATCTCCTGTATATAATGATATATGTACAGCCGGTATAACCTGGAGATCTCCTGTATATAATGATATATGTACAGCCGGTATAACCTGGAGATCTCCTGTATATAATGATATATGTACAGCCGGTATAACCTGGGGATCTCCTGTATATAATGATATATGTACAGCCGGTATAACCTGGGGATCTCCTGTATATAATGATATATGTACAGCTGGTATAACCTGGGGATCTCCTGTATATATTAATATATGTACAGCCGGTATAACCTGGGGATGTCTTGTAAATAATGATATATGTACAGCCGGTATAACCTGGGGATGTCTTGTAAATAATGATATATGTACATTGGGTATAAAATGGGACTCTCCTGTATATAATGATATATGGACAGCTGGTATAACCTGGGGACCTCCTGTATATAATGATAAATGTGCAGCAGGTATAACATAAGTGGACATTACATTAAAGGGGGGCTCTGCAGTGGACCTTTCATTAAAGGGGGGGCTCTGTGGTTGACATTTTATCAATGAGGGGAGGCTGCTGGACATTTTATAACTGAGTAGCGGCTGCATTTCCCTCCCTAGGCTTATACCCCAGTCAAGAAGTTTTCCCATTTTTATTTTTTTTTGTGGTATAACTAGGCGCCTCGGCTTATACTTGGATATGTACTGTATGTTTATTTTTTTTCCTCAAAGTGAAAAGGCCAAAGACAAGGGGTATTATAATGTGCCTTTTTCTGTAGCCCCTGATCAATTCGTTGATCCATGGGTACCCCAATTGATTATTACTACTAAGCCCAGTATATAACTCTTTGACCGTTCGGGGGGGGGGGGGTCTTTTTATAAATCGCCTAAGGCAGCAGACAGGCTAGGTACTCCCCTGCCCTCAATTCTATGGATTCATTAGATACAGCCCCCTTTAACCTCTTGGAATACTTATGTACAGCCTTAATCGGGCCCCCCCAGCAGCTCTGGGCCCTGGCACTTTCCCCGGTATGCCCAGTGCTGGCACCGGCCCTGTATGGAGGTATAAATGGTGGATATCATCATTGTGTTGTAGTGTGTTGTTTTTTTTATGTGTGCTTTTGGTTGATTCATTCTATGGGATTATACACAAGGCTGTAATATCCGTATGTGTGAGCTGAGTGCTCGAGCCTCAGAACAGGCAGTCTTTTCTACTGTCCTCAGGGTGTGGGTGGACCGTACATGCCAATGATACACTGGCTGCAAAACGTGAATTGCAGATATGTAACCCATAAAATTCACATGTTCATGAGCCCTAAGGTCCAGGTTCTCATTACCTATAACCTATAGACTTTCTGAGATCAGTATAGAATACGGACAAAAACCCAGGCACCTACCTATATCTATTTATCTGACATTGGATTATCAGAATATATTACAGTTTAATTATCATGATGGTGATAATGATCATTACCAATTATTTTATTTTACCAATAATTGGTAATGATCATTATCACCATCATGATAATTAAACTGTAATATATTCTGATAATCCAATGTCAGATAAATAGATATAGGTAGGTGCCTGGGTTTTTGTCCGTATTCTATACTGATCTCAGAAAGTCTATAGGTTATAGGTAATGAGAACCTGGACCTTAGGGCTCATGAACATGTGAATTTTATGGGTTACATATCTGCAATTCACATTTTGCAGCCAGTGTATCATTGGCATGTACGGTCCACCCACACCCCGAGGACAGTAGAAAAGACTGCGTGTTCTGAGGCTCGAGCACTCAGCTCACACATACGGATATTACAGCCTTGTGTATAATCCCATAGAATGAATCAACCAAAAGCACACATAAAAAAAACAACACACTACAACACAATGATGATATCCACCATTTATACCTCCATACAGGCAGAGCCGGATCATCATTGGCGCTATTGGAGCGCTAGCGCCGGGCCCCCGTATCCGGCTTTATTGGTTGGGGGCCCCCGGCCTGGCGCTCCAATAGCGCCGATGTTCATGCTCCTGTTGGGGCCCCGGCGGGCCCCGACACTCGCCTCGGCAGTCGGGCAGGGGCCTCCGTCAGTCCGGACCGGAAGCTCCTGCCCGGCCCTGTATAGCGCCCGATGTGGCCGTTTCCGCATCGAGCACTATTACTGGAGCGATGTGGCCGGAAGACCACCCCGGCGCACATCGCTCCAGGAACTTGGATGCGCGGCCGTGTGATGACGTCATCATGCTGCCGCGCACCCCTTCCTGTCCTCCCGCGGCAAGAAGAAAGAAGACGCGGGACCCGAGGTGAGTATAAGGTTGTTTTTTGTTTTTTTTTTTAAATCAAACAGCATTCAAAGATGGTGGGGGACAGGATATTTAAAATATCAAAAAGTTAACAGTGGGGGAGAAGCAAATTAATTAGTTAATTATGAGGGACAGCATATTAAATAGTTAATCATAGGGGGGCAGCATATTAAATAGTTAATTATCGGGGGAATTATGGGGGACAGCATATTAAATAGTTTATCATAGGGGGCAGCATATTTAATAGTTAATCATAGGGGGCAGCATATTTAATAGTTAATCATAGGGGGCAGCATATTTAATAGTTAATCTTAGGGGGCAGCATATTAAATAGTTAATTATCGGGGGAATTATGGGGGGCAGCATATTAAATAGTTAATCATAGGGGGCAGCATATTAAATAGTTAACTATGGGGGGCAGCATATTAAATAGTTAATTATGGGGGGCAGCATATTAAATAGTTAATTATGGGGGGCAGCATATTAAATAGTTAATTATGGGGGGGGGGCTGCATAGTAAATTGTGTGTGTTTGGGGGGTACAATATTAACTCCCCAACGCTCTGAGGCTTACATGTACGGAGCAGAGGTGCGGGACCTGTATGAAGAGGGCTCACGAGTTGAGCCCTCTTAATACAGAGGTGGGGTTTGCTGCATATTGCCGCAAACGCCCACCACTAATACCCGCGATTGGTGCTAAAGCCGACCGCGGGTATTAACCCTTCTGATGCTGCCGCCAACCTTTAAAGGACGGTGGCACATTGGCGCCGCCATCTTTGTTCTGATCGTTACTCACTCCCTGGGATATCAGGGGGGGGGGGGTGATCGGTTGCCATGACAGCCTTGGGTCTTTGTCAAGACTGCATGGCATTTGCAGTTTCGTTACAATGTGCCAGTGGCTCATTGTAATGAAAACTGTGTAAAAATTCCATATACTGCAATACCATAGTATTGCAGAATATGGTAGGAACAATCAGACCATCAGACCATTAAAGTACTTTAAAAACAATAGTAAAAAAAATAAATTACCCCCCTTTCCCTAGAACTGCTACTAATTTATTAAACAGTAAAAATCACAAACACATTAGGTATCGCCGCATCTCAAAATATCTGATCTATCAAAATGTAAAAATGGTTATTGCTGGTGTTGAACCACATAACGGAAAATAGCGCCCAAATGTCCGAAATTACACCATTATACATAACATCAAAAATGTGATAAAAACTGATCAAAAGGTCTCACAGTCCTCAAAATGGTAGCAATGAAAACATCGCCTCATCCCGCCAAAAAATAACTCCTCACGCATCTCAGTACCTTATATACTCAAGTATAAGGCAACCCTTATATAGCCCTGCCCCCGAATATAGCCAGCCCCTGCCCCCGAATATAGCCAGCCCCTGCCCCCGAATATAGCCAGCCCCTGCCCCCGAATATAGCCAGCCCCTGCCCCCGAATATAGCCAGCCGCTGCCCCCGAATATAGCCAGCCGCTGCCCCCGAATATAGCCAGCCGCTGCCCCCGAATATAGCCAGCCGCTGCCCCCGAATATAGCCAGCCGCTGCCCCTGTATATTGCTAGCTCCTGCCCCTCAATATAGCCAGCTCCTGCCCCTCAATATAGCCAGCTCCTGCCCCTCAATATAGCCAGCTCCTGCCCCTCAATATAGCCAGCTCCTGCCCCTGGTAGCAAAAGAAAGTCAAAACTCACCTTTCCAGTGTCCCCCGCAGGTCTTCTCTTGTTCCGTCGGCAGCGTGTACAGATCTGCCGCTGCCGATGGAAGAAGAGAAGACCTGCGGGGGACGCTGGAAAGGTGAGTTTTGACTTTCTTTTTTCTCTTCACTTCAGTATAAGCCAAGTTTGAAGTTTTTAGCACATTTTTTGTGCTGAAAAAAGCGGCATATACTCAAGTATATATTCTATGAAAAAGTTATTAGCGTCAGAAGAAGACAAAACCTCTTTTTTTTCGTGCTGAGGTTTTAATTTTTGTATTAAAACTCAATAAAACCTGTATAAATTTAGTTTCCTTGTGATCATACTGAACCAAAGAGTGAAGTGTACAGAATATAAAATAATTTACAGAGGAAGCCAGTGTATGAAGTTTATTGGGGGTGAGGCCTAGCATGTAAAATAGTTCATAGAGTCGGGTGGGGGTGGGAGCAGTATATCATATAACTAAATGGGGGGACAGTATATTAGAGGCCAGCCTCTAAAATTCATGTGGCACCCCAGTATATTATAAAGGGCCAAAAATAGGTAAATTAATTCATTAAACGGGGCAATATATAAATGAAGTCATGGGGGAACCATATATTGGGTAATTGGTGGGTGACACATATAATTAGGGGTACAGTATTACTCAGGGTCTGTAGAATAGTAATATATGCAGGGGACATAGAGGTTTTATTATGGGGTATATTTTGGGGGGGCATATTTCTGTTATCCATGTGATATTATACTGTGAGTAACTGTGGTATTTTTAGTTTCACAGTGTGGGGAAGGTACAGTGTGGTCAGTTGTGGTGTGAGGGGTATATATGATATATATGGGGAACAGTGTGGTCAGTTGTGGTGTGAGGGGTATATATGATATATATGTAGGGGTACAGTGTGGTCAGTTGTGGTGTGAGTGGTATAAATGATATATGTGAGGGGTACAGTGTGGTCAGTTGTGGTGTGAGGGGTATATATGATATATGTAGGGGTACAGTGTGGTCAGTTGTGGTGTGAGGGGTATATGTGATATATGTGGGGGCACAGTGTGGTCAGTTGTGGTGAGGGGTGTATATGATATATGTAGGGGTACAGTGTGGTCAGTTGAGGTGTGAGGCGTATATATGATATATGTGGGGGCACAGTGTGGACAGTTGTGGTGTGAGGGGTATATATGATATATGTGGGGTACAGTGTGGTCAGTTGTGGTGTGAGGGGTTTATAGGATAAATGTGAGGGTACAGTGTGGTCAGTTGTGGTGTGAGGGGTATATATGATATATATGGGGAACAGTGTGGTCAGTTGTGGTGTGAGGGGTATATATGATATATATGTAGGGGTACAGTGTGGTCAGTTGTGGTGTGAGTGGTATAAATGATATATGTGAGGGGTACAGTGTGGTCAGTTGTGGTGTGAGGGGTATATATGATATATGTAGGGGTACAGTGTGGTCAGTTGTGGTGTGAGGGGTATATGTGATATATGTGGGGGCACAGTGTGGTCAGTTGTGGTGAGGGGTGTATATGATATATGTAGGGGTACAGTGTGGTCAGTTGAGGTGTGAGGCGTATATATGATATATGTGGGGGCACAGTGTGGACAGTTGTGGTGTGAGGGGTATATATGATATATGTGGGGTACAGTGTGGTCAGTTGTGGTGTGAGGGGTATATATGATAAATGTGAGGGTACAGTGTGGTCAGTTGTGTTAGGGGTATACATGATATATGTGGGGGCACAGTGTGGTCAGTTGTGGTGTGTGAGGAGTATTTATGATATATGTGGGGGCACAGTGTGGTCAGTTGTGGTGTGAGGGGTATATATGATATGTGGGGGCACAGTGTGGTCAGTTGTGGTGTGCGGGGTATATATGATATATGTGGGGACAGTGTGGTCAGTTGTGGTGTGGGGAGTATATATGATATATGTGGGGGTACAGTGTGGTCAGTTGTGGTGTGGGGGGTATATATGATATATGTGGGGGCACAGTGTGGTCAGTTATGGTGTGCGGGGTATATATGATATATGTGGGGGCACAGTGTGGTCAGTTGTGATGTGAGGGGTATAAATGATATATGTGGGGGCACATTGTGGTCAGTTGTGGTGTGAGGGGTATATATGATATATGTGGGGGTACAGTGTGGTCAGTTGTGGTGTGAGGGGTATGTATGATATATGTGGGGGCACAGTGTGGTCAGTTGTGGTGTGAGGGGTATATATGATATGTGGGGGCACAGTGTGGTCAGTTGTGGTGTGCGGGGTATATATGATATATGTGGGGACAGTGTGGTCAGTTGTGGTGTGGGGAGTATATATGATATATGTGGGGGTACAGTGTGGTCAGTTGTGGTGTGGGGGGTATATATGATATATGTGGGGGCACAGTGTGGTCAGTTATGGTGTGCGGGGTATATATGATATATGTGGGGCACAGTATGGTCAGTTGTGATGTGAGGGGTATATATGATATATGTGGGGGCACATTGTGGTCAGTTGTGGTGTGAGGGGTATATTTGATATATGTGGGGGTACAGTGTGGTCAGTTGTGGTGTGAGGGGTATGTATGATATATGTGGGGGCACAGTGTGGTCAGTTGTGGTGTGAGGGGTATATATGATATATGCGGGGGCACAGTGTGGTCAGTTGTGGTGTGGGGGGTATATATGATATATGTGGGGGTACAGTGTGGTCAGTTTTATATGTGAGGGTCAGGTGTGAGGAGAATATGGGACGATGCCAACCATATCTGTTTTATAAACCCGCAGAGAGTCATGGATGGAAGAAATCTCCTGGAATATCAGACAGATTAGAAGAGACAACATCAGGGACGTCACCTGTAAGTCATTGGATTACACTGCAGCCTGTGTATAGGACTGGTATCTACTACTATATAGTCACTATATGCTGGTACATGTGTGTAGGTTATTATGTAGTATTGCAGTATTATCCAGTCATTATGTAGTGGTGATAATCCTGATATAATGTTATTATTTGGGCCTAGTACAGAGGTGTCATTAGTGATATTGCCCTTTGCTCGGTGATGTTTGTATTATAACAATATGGCGGTAAAGATCATCAGTAAATGGAGTTTATAGTTGGTAAATTATTGGTAATACTGGTCATGTTGTGGTAATCCTATGGGTCAGTTTCGAGGGATCATTTGTAAATTGTAGCGCTATTGTTTGGAATATTGGTCTTATGGTCCTTTTATTTGGTAACAGTATTGTGGTATCATTATTCAGTAATAATATGGCGGGAGTATTTTTTAGTTTGTCATGGAACAAAATTGGAAATGGTTTAGTAAGTAGGAATTTATCTAAAACTAAAGATACCATTGTTTCTAATATCTCTAGAGCTTTGGAACTGTGTAACTATGTTATATCTTTTTACATATATTGTTGTGGGAGGGGGCCCCACGTTGGCTGCCGAGCTGGGGGGCCCCATCCTAAATGAGGTGCTCCATACCACTGGGACCCTGTATGCAGGGCCGGTGCCAGCACTGGGCATACCGGGGAAAGTGCCAGGGCCCAGAACTGCTGGGGGGGCCCGATTAAGGCTGTACATAAGTATTCCAAGAGGTTAAAGAGCCCCCCCTTTAATGAAAGGTCCACTGCAGAGCCCCCCTTTAATGTAATGTCCACTTATGTTATACCTGCTGCACATTTATCATTATATACAGGAGGTCCCCAGGTTATACCAGCTGTCCATATATCATTATATACAGGAGAGTCCCATTTTATACCCAATGTACATATATCATTATTTACAGGACATCCCCAGGTTATACCGGCTGTACATATATCATTATATACAGGAGATCCCCAGGTTATACCAGCTGTACATATATCATTATATACAGGAGATCCCCAGGTTATACCGGCTGTACATATATCATTATATACAGGAGATCTCCAGGTTATACCGGCTGTACATATATCATTATATACAGGAGATCCCCAGGTTATACCAGCTGTACATATATCATTATATACAGGAGATCCCCAGGTTATACCGGCTGTACATATATCATTATATACAGGAGATCCCCAGGTTATACCAGCTGTACATATAGCATTATATATAGGAGATCCCCAGGATATACCAGCTGTACATATATCATTATATACAGGAGATCCCCAGGTTATACCGGCTGTACATATATCATTATATACAGGAGATCCCCAGGTTATACCGGCTGTACATATATCATTATATACAGGAGATCCCCAGGTTATACCAGCTGTACATATAGCATTATATACAGGAGATCCCCAGGATATACCAGCTGTACATATATCATTATATACAGGAGATGCCCAGGTTATACCGGCTGTACATATATTAATATATACAGGAGATCTCCAGGTTATACCGGCTGTACATATATCATTATATACAGGAGATCCCCAGGTTATACCGGCTGTACATATATCATTATATACAGGAGATCCCCAGGTTATACCAGCTGTACATATATCATTATATACAGGAGATCCCCAGGTTATACCAGCTGTACATATATCATTATATGCAGGAGATGCCCAGGTTATACCGGCTGTACATATATTAATATATACAGGAGATCCCCAGGATTTACCAGCTGTACATATATCATTATATACAGGAGATCCCCAGAATATACCAGCTGTACATATATCATTATATGCAGGAGATCCCCAGTTTATACCGTCTGTACATATATTAATATATACAGGAGATCCCCAGGTTATACCGGCTGTACATTTATCATTATATACAGAAGAGTCCCATTTTATACCCAATGTACATATATCATTATTTACAGGACATCCCCAGGTTATACCAGCTGTACATATATTAATATATAAAGGAGATCCCCAGGTTATACCAGCTTTACATATAGCAATATATCACTATATACAATATATAACATGCATGTTTTATACAACACAGAAATATTTTATCCTTTCAGTGGATATTCAGCCTCCAGAGGGAAGTAATCGGGAATCGTTAGTGATAGATCTGAGCCCCCCTTTAATGTAATGTCCACCCCCTTTAATGTGATGTCCACAGCGGAGCCCCCCTTTAATGTAATGTCCACTGCAGAGCCCCTCTTTAATATAATGTCCACTACAGTGCCTCCCTTTAATGAAGGGTATACTTCAGAGCCCCCCTTTAATGTAATGTCCGTTGCAGAGCACCCCTTTAATGAAATATCTATTGCAGAGCCCCGCTTTAATGTAATGTCTACAGCAGCGACCACCTTTAATGTAATATCCAGAGCAGAGATCCCCTTTTATGTAATGTCCACAGCGGAGCCCCCCTTTAATGAAATGTAAACTGTAGAGCCTCCTTTTACTGAAATGTTTACAGCAGTGTTCCCCCTTTAATGTAATGTCCACTGCAGAGTCCCCCGTTTAACGTAATATCCACTGCAGAGTCCCCCTATAATGTAATCTCCCTTGCAGAGGCCCCCCTATAATGTAATGTCCATAGCAGAGATCCCCTTTTATTCTTATGGAACTGATGCCAACTGAAGCATAGTGTAATTGTTTTTTCTCTTATAGACATTAACAGTGGAGGGTAAGGCTTTCTTCACATTAGAATTTTTTTCACTTTATGTCAATATTTCTGAATTAAAGGAAATCTACCATGAAAATCAAGCATGATAACCCAGGGTCACTTAACCATAGATCTTCTTATATTCTTCTTAAATGTCATCTATGTCCTCCTTCCTTCTAAAACCATTTTGTTAAATTATGCTAATGAGCCAGAAGTACTTTGGGGGTGCTGCCAAAGCCCCTCTGTGCTCTTCATGGGCTTTTAAACGGTCTTCCCCTCACCCTGCTCTATCATCTCTTTGCTCTCTATCTGCCTGATGTAATCTTCCTGCAATTTACAGCACATAGTGTGAGGTTGGTAAGTTTAACAACCTGTGCATCTGCAGCATGGAGGAGCTCTTGTAAAAACCCCAGAGCCCTTCTGGATCATTACCATATTTTTAAAAGTTGATTTTAGGGCTCATTCACATGCGGCCGCAAATTTGTGTCCACCTGTACATCCCCATAGATGGCAATAGCGGCACGGCGCAGATACGGTGCCACACGTGTGTCACCGATCCGGGTCGCACACCGCAAAAAAGATACAGCATGCTCTATCTTTTGGCGTGCATGCGGCCGTATGCCGCTATTCTCTATGGAGGGAGGAGGGACCACCTCCTCCTCCTCTCCAGCACACGGCGGGCATACCGCGTGTGAATGTACCCTTAGAATGATATATCTACCATGGATCATGGACTATGGATCACACATATAAGAAGATTACCACAGTCACGGCACCTGGATCTATGAGTAAGTGTCCTTGGTTTATCATGAGCACTGCTGCTCTACTATTTTTTTCAAAATTATCAAATTTCTGAGATAAACCTAATGGACCTAATTACAAGCCAATAGGATACATCAGAATTTGCTACAGCTATGTTCTCTCTATGATACGGCGGTCTGTTGTTATAATGAGTCATGGTATCAGAGCACAAAAGTTGATGCCTACAGAGTATCAGAACACTGGACCGCTAAAGGTAATGAGAATTGGGTGCTATGATGCTTCCCATTATGTGAATGGACAGCATGGAAATAGTGTGAACATACTCTATCATCCAGAATTCATAATCTTTAGCCATATTGTCACATCAGTATTTTATGCCACAGTACTAAGAATGTAAGCAAAGAATTATATATATTCTGGGTTTTTTGGCTATGAGATTATTTTCACAGTCTTTTGGAAGGTCATAGAAAGTCATAATAAAATGATAAAAATAATAAAATAAAAATTGTAACCCATATACAGGCAGTCCCCGGGTTACATACAAGATAGGGTCTGTAGGTTTGTTCTTAAGTTGAATTTGTATGTAAGTCGGAACTATATATTTTATCATTGTAATCCCAGCCAGAACTTTTTTGGTCTCTGTGACAATTGGATTTTAAAAATGTTGTGTTGTCATAATAATCAATATTAACACTAAATCTTCATTACAGACACCTGTGATAACTGTTACAGCTGTTTATTGTAGCCTAGGACTAAAGTACAATAAATTACCAATATCCAGAGGTCCGTTTGTAACTAGGGGTTGTATGTAAGTCGAGTGTTCTTAAGTAGGGGACCGCCTGTATATCTATATATATAAATACAGGCAGTCCTTGGATTTCCTACAGGATAGATTCTGTAGGTTTGTTCTTATGATGGTACCTGAAAGAACAGAAAACAGAATCGTACTATGCAATATATATCAAGTATAATAACTGTACCTGGTGCAGTGAGGATCTGGTTGAGGCAGCAGTAAATGATTACGAAGGTGGTCAGATACATTGTCATTGTCCTGTCAGAAGAAAAAAGGTGACAACCACCTGAACCTGCTTTTTATTATATTAGGCTGGTGCTGCACTTGGTGAGGAGGAGTGGTGGAGGTTGTAGGTGGAGTAACACAATTGTATCATCACATTCCTGCCTAAATCATTCTACATAGTTTTTGTTGAATGGCATTTCATGTAAATTATTATCATTTGTCTATTCTCTTTATTTGGGTGCTAGCATTTCTATCAATACTTTCTGTATTTTTTGGGTAAATAAAACCTAAAAAAATCTAAAAATTAATTAAAACACCTAAAACATTATTGTGGCCCAGACCTTAGAGAGGTCTTTCCCTGCTTTAAAGTACCCTGCTAGGGCATCCTGGGTACAAGAGGCACTAATTCCAAAAGAACAGTCATCAGGAATAAGCAATGGGCACCAATTGATGCCTCATTCTCTTTGCTGTGATGTTTTAGGCGAATTAAAGGGGTTGTCCTATTATAGCAAGTTAGGTCCTATCCACAGTATAGTGCCTAACTTGCCTAACTTGCTGATCGGTGGGGGTCTTAGTGATGGATCGCGAAAACGGGGGTCTGATGTACTCTCCCATTCATCAGTATGGAGCTGATGGAAATAGCCGAGCACCGTATTCCATAGAGATGAACGGGCAGCATGCTCCGGTCATCTTGAGGCGCGACAGGGGTACTTTGGACCCCCTTTTTCGTGAACCATGAGGCTCGCATCACTGAGACCCCCACTGATCAGCAAATTAGGCACTATCCTAATTAGCTATGATGGGCCTACCCCTTTAAACACTTGCTGCCATGTTATCTCACAGATTATATCAGATTTAAGCCAGTGGTGTTGAACCTATGGCTTGGATGACAGAGTGGCAGCCCATGCAGTTGTCAGTGTTTGCCAATGAAAGCTTCCTGGTACTGCAGGACGACCAAGGAGGTGGGGATAGAGCTAGATTATACTCCTGCTCAGAGCCCCACAATTCTTCATGTTTAGGAGGACCCTGAAGGGATACTACAATGATAATCTGAGTTTCTCTTCTTTCTTTTGATGGTGTTGGTGTCCTCAGGATTCTGATAGGATTGAAGGTTGTAGTAGCGCAGGGAACAATAAGTTACTGCTTAAATTGTCTTGTTGGCACTTTGTGATAAATAAGTTGGTTGCTCTAGATCTCTAAAAGGGTGTCCATCACTGGCTTTAAGCAGTGGTCCACAAGTATAATTTTGGTGCAGAGAAGTAAAAGGGAGGGCCGCCACCCAAGAGATCAGTAATACATAAACGTTCATGTTGTAAATTTTTCAAAGGAGCTTGCAAATATCCTGTATCTGTAAACCTTCACAAAAGTGAAGATTCACTCTCTGCCATGTTCATGTCACAAATACTCCCAGCAGGTTCTACTGGTCCCACCTTCTGCACCATTCAATGACCTGTGACACCATTGTCCATTACAGTTTACAAGACTTTGTTCTGATCTTATTGCTTGGACTGATGATATATGAGTCAAACATGTAGCTAAAGGAGTCCCAGATGCTGTAGTAGTGACAACACCCCTAGGGCCACTTCTCCACATACTATGTACAAACCACAGTCTATCTCAGACTTTGTTGGACTTTGACAGTGACTTGAACTCCACAGGGCATCAAAAAACATGAAAAAACACTCACATTCCAGCTCCAACAGCCAGGTGTTATTCTTATAGAGGGGGTCAATAACTGTGATAAATTAGTTATTTTGTTCTTCAGTCACCATTGAAGCTGACTAGCAATGGCCTTTTCTATTGACACAAATTGCACCCAGCTTCTAACAAATTGGGGCTCATTTACTAAGTGTCCGCAGACCGCATTTTCGTTGTGCTTCCCGACGATTTCCAATTTGCGCTGCATTTAGAAGGGTTTTTTTGGGCGTGCATCGACTTTCATGCAACACAAATTGGGGGGCGTTGCCATCGGACAACCTGACGGATTCGGACCATGCGCGGGATTTAAAACTCAAATTGTGTCGCAAGACATGCACTCACATACACCGGGAAGGAGAAGGTGGTTCAGGTTCGGGCACCGTACAGTGAGAAACCGTGTGCTCAACACACTGGGGCAGATTTATCAAGCTGTCTGATGGCAACCAATCACGGCTCAATTTTAAACTATTCATGAGCCCTGGTAACATGAAAGCTGAGCTGTGATTGGTTGCAATGGGCAACTAGAAATATTCTGACTTTCAGACAGCTTGATAAATCTGCTACAATCTGATCTGCAGACAAAGTGCAATTTGTGCAGCCAGATCACACCCTCAATTATGGCTGTGTGAATGGTGCCTTAGGCATAAATTCATCAGCTCTAAAATCAAGTCAAGTTCTTGTCAAGTAGTAGTTTATCATTGTCTACTAATGGCCAGGCTAGGGATGGATGGACTCGCTGTGTAATACAGAGAATCTAGAAATAGCAAGTTTTTCTAGAATCTCAGCTGTCCTATATTTTGTCAACCTTTTGGGCAATATTTCAGTCACACTTGTAACATTCCTCCCGAATGATAGTCTTGCAATTATGTACAATTCTTTGTATTGGCTAACAAATACAATATATATATATATATATATATATATATATATATATATATATACACACTAGAGATGAGCGAGCACTAAAATGCTCGGGTACTCGTTATTCGAGACGAACTTTTCCCGATGCTCGAGTGCTCGTCTCGAATAACGAGCCCCATTGAAGTCAATGGGAGACTCGAGCATTTTTCAAGGGGACCAAGGCTCTGCACAGGGAAGCTTGGCCAAACACCTGGGAACCTCAGAAAAGGATGGAAACACCACGGAAATGGACAGGAAACAGCAGGGGCAGCATGCATGGATGCCTCTGAGGCTGCTTAATCGCACCATTATGCCAAAATTATGGGCAACAGCATGGTCATGACAGAGTGACAGAATGAGGCTAGATAGCATCTAAAACATCCAATAATTGACCCTGACACTATAGGGGACGGCATGCAGAGGCAGCGGCAGCAGTGGCAGGCTAGAGAGTCTCATGGCGACATACCCTAAATGGACTCAGGTTTCACCAAAGGAGGTGAAATGATTTCCTATGTGAACAAAAGGTTGACGGTATATTTAGTCGATAACACAGCATGGTGGCGACATAGTGACCAAGTTCCATAACGTATCTGGTGAAACACCCGAAAAATGAGCCTGACACAGCTCTTTTGATAAGGGGACGACATGTGGAGGCAGCCATGGAGACGACTTCCATGATTAAGAGCGACAGTATGGGGCATTCATATTGCGCTGCTATGATTGCAACTTCAGGTCTCCAGCATGGCGGCGACAGATGGGCCGAGTTCCACTATGTATCTGGTGAAACACCTGAAAATTCTGCATGACACAGCTCGTTTGATAAGGGGATGATGTGCTGCATATCCTCTCGTGCTCCAGCGTCTGGGGTATAGAGAGTTGAAATGAGACATTGGTGGACGCTGTGGAGGATCGTGGAGGCAAAATGGACAGGAAACAGCAGGGGCGGCATGCATGGATGCCTCTGAGGCTGCCTAATCTTGGGATGGAGCTGGCGGTCCACTGCCAGACGAGCTTTCGCCTGTCCAAGCCCCTGTCTCTCGGCTCCTCCCCACCCAAAATGGGCCTGGGGGCCAGAAGCGTTTACTTTGAAAAAATTATAATTTTCAAAGCAGGCCGGGTCGTTTGAATATTTCACCAAGGAATAATGGAATAGCATAGTGGTTCTATTTTTAATTGTTTTTAAGGAAATGGTTCCATGATTAAGAGCGACAGTATGGGGCACCCATATTGCGCTGCTATGATTGCAACTTCAGGTCTCCAGCATGGCGGCGACAGATGGGCCGAGTTCCACTGTGTATCTGGTGAAACACCTGAAAATTCTGCCTGACACAGCTCGTTTGATAAGGGGACGATGTATGGAGGCAGTGAACTAGTAGTAGATTAAAGGTGCTGCAGTTAAAACTATGTTAGGTGGATGTTGAGATGGAGCTGGCGCTCCGCTGCCAGGCGAGCTTTCGCCAATCCAAGCCCCTGTCTCTAGGCTACTCCCCAAACAGCACTTCTAAGAACCTTTTGTATAAGATCAAGTGTAGTAGCGTTCTTATAAGTTTAGGATATGGTGGGTGAGGGGAATGTAAACAGATGCGCAACAAGCGCTGAAATAATATCGGTAAATGATAAAAGTTTGCCAGTATATTTTGTGGATTACACAGCAGGGTGGCGACAAAGTTAACAAGTTTGATGTGGAAGCCATGAAAACAACCCAAAATTCTGCCCGACACAGCTCGTTTGATAAGGGGACGATGTATGGAGGCAGTGAACTAGTAGTAGATTAAAGGTGCTGCAGTTAAAACTATGTTAGTTGGATCTTGAGATGGAGCTGGCGCTCCGCTGCCAGGCGAGCTTTCGCCAATCCAAGCCCCTGTCTCTAGGCTACTCCCCAAACAGCACTTGATGTGGAATCCATGAAAACAACCCAAAATTCTGCCTGACACAGTTCGTTTGATAAGGAGACAATGTATGGAGGCAGCTATATGGACGACTTTTGGAGGCAGCTATGGCGATGACGTGTGGAGGTAGCAATGGAGACAACGTGTGGAGCCAGCTAAAAAGACGACATGTGGAGGCTGCTATGGAGACAATTTAATATGGATAGTGCCTGTATGTGGCAGTCCAAAAAAGTTTTCAAACCAGAGGAGCAGGTAGGTGGTCCTCCAGAAAAATTAAATAAATTGAGTGCGTGTATGTGGCAGTCCAAAAAAGTTTTCAAACCAGAGGAGCAGGTAGGTGGTCCTCCAGAAAAATTAAATAGATTGAGTGCCTGTATGTGGCACTCCCAAAAATTGCTTAAAACAGAGGACCGGGTAGGTGGCCCTCCAGAAAAATTAAATACATAGAGTACTATAGCTAGAGCCAGTTGGCCCTGGCAAAAAATAGCCTAAGCCTATGCTTTAGTGTACAAAGAGGAGGAGAAGGAGGACAATGAGGAGGAGGAGTGCATACATTATTCAGGTTGAGCTTCTTTCACCTGGTGGAGAATGAAAATCCGGAGAAATCCAGGCTTTATTCATCTTGATAAGCGTCAGCCTGTCAGCGCTGTCAGTCGACAGGCGTGTACGCTTATCGGTGATGATGCCACCAGCTGCACTGAAAACCCGCTCGGACAACACGCTAGCGGCAGGGCAGGCAAGAACCTCCAAGGCGTACAGCGCCAGTTCGTGCCACATGTCCAGCTTTGAAACCCAGTAGTTGTAGGGAGCTGTGTGATCATTTAGGACGATGGTATGGTCAGCTACGTACTCCCTCACCATCTTTCTGTAAAGATCAGCCCTACTCTGCCGAGACTGGGGACAGGTGACAGTGTCTTGCTGGGGTGACATAAAACTGGCAAAGGCCTTGTAAAGTGTACCCCTGCCAGTGCTGGACAAGCTGCCTGGTCGCCTACTCTCCCTCGCTACTTGCCCCGCAGAAGTACGCCCTCTGCCGCTAGCGCTGTCAGAAGGGAAATACTGTTTCAGCTTGTGCACCAGGGCCTGCTGGTATTCATGCATTCTCACACTCCTTTCCTCTCCAGGGATGAGAGTGGAAAGATTTTGCTTGTACCGTGGGTCCAGGAGAGTGAATACCCAGTAATCGGTGCTGGAATAAATTCTTTGAACGCTAGGGTCACGGGATAGGCAGCCTAGCATGAAATCTGCCATATGTGCCAGAGTCCCAACGCGCAAGAATTCACTCCCCTCACTGGCCTGACTGCCCATTTCCTCCTCCTCCAACTCCTCCAACGCTGAACAGTGAAGGACTGAACAATGGTCCCCTCTTCTGTCTCGCCAACATTCTCCTCCTCTTCCTCCTCATCCTCCTCCACCTCCTCCGATATGCGCTGAGAAACAGACCTAAGGCTGCTTTGGCTATCAACAAGGGAATCTTCTTCCCCCGTCTCTTGTGACGAGCGCAAAGCTTCCGACTTCATGCTGACCAGAGAGTTTTTCAACAGGCCAAGCAGCGGGATGGTGAGGCTGATGATGGCGGCATCGCCACTGACCATCTGTGTTGACTCCTCAAAGTTACTCAGCACCTGACAGATATCAGACATCCACGTCCACTCCTCATTGTAGACTTGAGGAAGCTGACTGACCTGACTACCAGTTCTGGTGGAAGTTGACATCTGGCAGTCTACAATCGCTCTGCGCTGCTGGTAAACTCTGGATAACATGGTTAATGTTGAATTCCACCTCGTGGGCACGTCGCACAACAGTCGGTGAGCAGGCAGTTGGAGGCGGCGCTGCGCTGCCCTGAGAGTGGCAGCATCTGTGCTGGACTTCCTGAAATGCGCACAGATGCGGCGCACCTTCGTGAGCAAATCAGACAGATTGGGGTATGTCTTGTGGAAACGCTGAACTATGAGATTTAACACATGGGCCAGGCATGGCACATGTGTCAGTCTGCCATGTTGCAGAGCCGCCACCAGGTTACGACCGTTGTCACACACAACCATGCCTGGCTTCAGGTTCAGCGGTGCCAGCCACAGATCAGTCTGCGCCGTGATGCCCTGTAATAGCTCTTGGGCGGTGTGCCTTTTATCGCCTAGGCTTAGCAGTTTGAGCACCGCCTGCTGTCGCTTAGCGATGGTACTGCTGCTGTGCCTAGAGCTACCGACTGATGGCGCCATGCCCACGGATGGTAATTCGGAGGAGGAGGTGGAGGAGGGGTGGGAGGAGGAGGAGGCATAGTAGGCCTTTGAGACCTGGACCGAGGTAGGCCCCGCAATCCTCGGCGTCGGCAGTATATGAGCAGCCCCAGGGTCAGACTCGGTCCCAGCCTCCACCAAGTTAACCCAATGTGCCATCAGCGATATATAGTGGCCCTGCCCGGCAGCACTCGTCCACGTGTCCGTGGTCAGGTGGACCTTGTCAGAAACGGCGTTGGTCAGGGCACGGATGATGTTCTCTGACACGTGCTTGTGCAGGGCTGGGACGGCACATCGGGAAAAGTAGTGGCGGCTGGGGACCGAATACCGAGGGGCGGCCGCCGCCATGAGGTTTCGAAAGGCCTCGGTCTCTACCAGCCTATAGGGCAGCATCTCCAGGCTAAGCAACTTGGAGATGTGGACGTTGAGGGCTTGGGCGTGTGGGTGGGTTGCACTATACTTCCTTTTGCACTCCAGCGTCTGGGGTATGGAGAGCTGAACGCTGGTGGATGCTGTGGAGGATCGTGGAGGCGAAGATGGGGTTTTCGCACGGGAGGTGTTTGGGCCGTGGTCCTGGGCAGGGGGCTGACTAGCAGATGACACAAGGGAAGGAGCAGTGGTGTGCCCGGCCGGAGGTGAACGGGCTTGGTGCCATTGAGTGGGGTGTTTAGCATTCATATGCCTGCGCATACTGGTGGTAGTTAAGCTAGTATTGGTGGAACCCCTGCTGATCCTGGTTTGGCAAAGGTTGCACACCACAGTCCGTCAGTCATCGGGGGTTTCTTTAAAGAACCTCCAGACTTCTGAAAATCTAGCCCTGGCCACGGAAGCTTGACTACGGGCAACATTTGGCACTGGTGCACCAGCTCTGGCCCTGCCTCTCCGTCTGGCCCCACCACTGCCTCTTCCAACCTGTTCTGCTATAGGACTCGCCTCCGTCTCAGAAGCACTGTGTTCACCCGGCCTATCAACCCAGCTTGGGTCTGTCACCTCATCATCCTCCTTCACCACTGTCTGACAACCGTGTCTCCTCATCGTCCGACACATCTTTACACACTTCTTCCACTACGTCAATAATGTCATCATCACCCACAGACTGCGACTGGTGAAAAACCTGGGCATCGGAAAATTGCTCAGCAGCAACCGGACAAGTGGTTTGTGACTGTGGGAAGGGTCCAGAAAACAGTTCCTCAGAGTATGCCGGTTCAAATGCCAAATTTTGCTGGGAGGGGGCAGACTGGGGGGAAGGAGGCTGAGGTGGAGGAGCTGGAGGAGTGCTGATTTCGGTGACATGGATGGACTGCGTGGAAGACTGACTGGTGGACAAATGGCTAGAAGCATTGTCCGCAATCCACGACATCACCTCTTCGCACTGTTCTGGCCTCAACAGTGCTCTACCACGAGTCCCAGTAACTTGAGACATGATGAACCTAGGGAGTGTAGCTCTGCGGCGTTCCCCTGCTCCCTCATCAGCAGGTGGTGTCTCACCCCGCCCAGGACCACGGCCTCTGACCCCTGCAGTAGTTGGACGCCCACGTCCACGCCCTTGTCCTCTACCCCTAGCCCTCGGGTTAAACATTTTCCAAATTAAAGTGTAAACTTTTAATTTTTTTTTTTTTTGTGTTTATTTTTTTTTATTTTTATTTTTTTTTAACAAAACGATGCTATCCTATTGCTATGGCTAGTTTCTAACCTACACTGACAGCACACAACTGGATTTTGTGCTGTGCCTGATGACTTTGAGCTATAAAATGAAATAAAGGTAAAAAAAAAAAAAATCAGCAGACTCTGCCTAATTCTAATCAAACCCCTAATAAATTGTCCCACTTCGGTGTTTGAGGTGAATATGCGTGTCACTAATAGCTAAACACAACGGTCGCAGGTCTCCCAGCAAATTCCTCACAATATGGTACTAGCTGCACTACTAATGCCAGCAAGCCCAGCCACAAGCAAACAAAAAAAAGGAAAATATAACGCTATTGTAGGCCTAAGTAAGCCGTTGGGGTTCTCCTATGGCTATTTTGTAGCCTACAATGAGAGCACACTGCTTTGCAAGATGAGTTTGAGCTATAAAATGAAATAAAGGTAAAAAAAAAATAAATCAGCAGACTGTGCCTAATTCAAATCAAACCCCTAATAAATTGTCCCACTTCGGTGTTTGAGGTGAATATGCGTGTCACTAAGAGCTAAACACAACGGTCGCAGGTCTCCCAGCAAATTCCTCACAGTATGGTACTAGCTGCACTACTAATGGCAGCAAGCCCAGCCACAAGCAAACAAAAAAAAAGAGAATATAACGCTATTGTAGGCCTAAGTAAGCCGTTGGGGTTCTCCTATGGCTATTTTGTAGCCTACAATGAAAGCACACTGCTTTGCAAGATGAGTTTGAGCTATAAAATGAAATAAAGGTAAAAAAAAAAAATAAATCAGCAGACTCTGCCTAATTCTAATCAAACCCCTAATAAATTGTCCCACTTCGGTGTTTGAGGTGGATATGCGTGTCACTAAGAGCTAAACACAACGGTCGCAGGTCTCCCAGCAAATTCCTCACAATATGGTACTAGCTGCACTACTAATGCCAGCAAGCCCAGCCAAAAGGCAAACAAAAAAAAGGAAAATATAACGCTATTGTAGGCCTAAGTAAGCCGTTGGGGTTCTCCTATGGCTATTTTGTAGCCTACACTGAAAGCGCACTGCTTTGCAAGATGAGTTTGAGCTATAAAAGGAAATAAAGGTAAAAAAAAAAAAAATCAGCAGACTCTGCCTAATTCTAATCAAACCCCTAATAAATTGTCCCACTTTGGTGTTTGAGGTGGATATGTGTGTCACTAAGAGCTAAACACAACGGTCGCAAGTCCCCCTGCAAATTCCTCACAATATGGTACTAGCTGCACTACTAGTGCCAGCAAGCCCAGCCACAAGCAAATAAAAAAAAAAAATGTATAACGTTATTGTAGCCCTAAGAAGGGCTGTTGGGTTCTTGTAGAATCACTCCTGCCTAACACTATTCTAATAGAACAGCCTAACGCTTTCCCTGACCAGCAGCAGCTCTCTCCCTAGCGGCATCCAGACACAGAATGATCCGAGCAGCGCGGGCAGGGGCTAGTCTATTCCAGGGTCACCTGATCTGGCCAGCCAACCACTGCTATCGACGTGTAAGGGTACCACGTCATGCTGGGTGGAGTGCAGAGTCTCCAGGCTTGTGATTGGCTCTGTTTCTGGCCGCCAAAAAGCAAAACGGCGGGAGCTGCCATCTTCTCGAGCGGGCGAAGTATTCGTCCGAGCAACGAGCAGTTTCGAGTACGCTAATGCTCGAACGAGCATCAAGCTCGGACGAGTATGTTCGCTCATCTCTAGTCGTCTGTAAGTTGGGTGTTCTTAAGTAGGGGACCGTCTGTATTTGATTTACAGCCTATCATATCTGTAATTTCATTCTTTGTTTACTACTCATGCAGTAGTTCTGATTACATATACATACCAGGGTAGTGTTGGCTGTTTTATCTGCCTTTTGCCTGATTAAGGGTATATTAGTGGAATATTGGCAAGCAACATAAGACCTTCAAGGTTTTTTTTGTTTTATGGCCCATGGTTAACTTGTGGCATTGTCCAGAAAATCAACTTTGAAGGGAAATCTTAATTGGTTGTATAAACTGAAGGAGTTGGAGTTTAACACTAAAGTCAAGGTGGGAAACTTTGAACACCTCCTCCTCTGTAAATGACATTGTGCACCGGACTTCTGGAGATCTGGTTAGTGATGTCTCTGGATGCAGGATCATTAATTACAGTGAAGGAAGCTTTCAGTGAAAGAGCAAGCTTGACTTCAGTGCTAAAATCTCCGCCTCCTTGACTTTATAAAACCAATTTACATCTTACTTGTAAGTTGCTTTTCTGGATGACGTCACTACACTGGGTCATCTGGAAGGTGCTTGGCAACATACTGGTAGTGGTTTATTAGGTCAATTTCTGATGGCAGTTTCTCTATTAACTATGGAAATTGTTTTCCCCTCTTGAATAGGTTATCAGATGTGTCTGTAAGACAATGGGGCACATTTACGAAGGGTCCGCATATTTGTGGGGTTTCCAGACTATTTTCGCGCAATCGCGCCGACTTGAATTCAGACAAACCGCGGGATTAACAATTCAAATGATGTCACAAGACAATGCACTCACATACACCGGGAAGAAGATGGTAAACTCCGGCAGACCTCAGCGGGGAAGCGACACATGCAGGAAAATGGACGCACGCTCTTGAAGAATCGCGACGGACTTCATCCTCGTTGGAGAATGCACCTTGGTGATCGCGACAGGACCGGGTAAGTAAATCTGCCCCAATGTATTATTATCATGATGTGGCACTGATCACTAGGGAGACATCACTTACTTACCGTCATCTACAAGATAAATGCAGTTTTGTTCTGTGGAATTGACTAAAAACTGGAGATTCTGGTTTATTAACATTTAAAAAGAAAAACTGTCCCTTTTGGCTATGTGCTTACTAGAATATTTTGTGCATGTGTTCCCCAGGTCCAGATACATGTACATTAACCCCTCAAAGTGAGCTGTTTCAGAAGTAACACATGTGGCCTTTTTTCAATTAAAATTGTGTCCCATTCTGTATTTCTATCTGCTGTCATATGATGATATGTAGCTAGTGCACAGTGACATATTTGGGATTCAGATTTATTGCATTGTTTTAGTCAGGCTGGATATAGAACTGAAATACAGTATTTTCCCGCATATATGATGACTTTTTAACCCTTGAAAATCTTTTCAGATTTTGGACATACAGTGAGAGATATTAACTCCATACAGTGAGGAACACTACCACCATACAGTGAGGAACACTACCGCCATACAGTGAGGAACACTACCCCCGTACAGTGAGGAACACTACTCCCATACAGTGAGGAACACTACCGCCATACAGTGAGGAACACTACCACCATACAGTGAGGAACACTACCGCCATACAGTGAGGAACACTACCCCCTGTGAGACACTGAAGGGGTTAACTGTGGATGGGCGGTATGTTTCCCCTAGGTTTTGCTTCTATGCAAGGCCTTAGTGCTGAGGTGGGTTTGTCCAGCACCTTGGACACAGGTGATGGGTGCAGACTAATGAGCCTGGATAAAGTCACTCAGCAGAGTTGAGTGTGTGGTCTCTCTCTGGAAGGAGGCTGGGGAGCACGCAGCCTTGTTCTCTGGGCCTGGAGCAACAAAAGTGTTTTGTTAGCGGTGAGTCAGAGAACCAATGTTTAGTTAGCGCCCTGACGGGTAGGATATTATTTTGTTTGGATGCCTGAATGTGAAGGCTGTTTTATTTTACTTTTGCTGCAATAATCGCAGGCGAGACCTGTTTTGGACTGTACCTTGGTGTCACTGTCTTGAACTGCATCACAGCACCCCGTTACCACGGTCTCTACTGGGCCAAATCCCCACATATGGTGCTTCGGATTGCGGGCAGTTCAAAGACACACACCTGAAAGGCTCGCTACATCCTGCAACATTGCATGGCCTGGGTGAAAGCAGCAGGCAAATTGCAGGATAAAGCCAAGATGGAGGACTTTATTAAATACCTGCAAGAGGAGGCCAGAGCTAATCGGCAGCAGCAGCAGGAAGAGTCCCAGGCTAATAGGCAGCTGCAGCAAGCCATGCTCCAACAGCAGGAGGAGAGGTCCCGCCAGCAGCAAGCCATGCTCCAGCAGCAGGAGGAGAGGTCCCGCCAGCAGCAAGCCATGCTCCAGCAGCAGGAGGAGAGGTCCCGCCAGCAGCAAGCCATGTTCCAGCAGCAGGAGGAGAGGTCCCGCCAGCAGCAGGAGGAGAGGTCCCGCCAGCAGCAGGAGGAGAGGTCCCGCCAGCAGCAGGAAGAGTCCCGGGCTGATCGGCAGCTGCAGCAAGCCATGTTCCAGCAACAGCGGGAAGAGTCCCGAGCCATGTTCCAGCTGATGATGAAAAAGTTTTCTGGCGTTATGGCAGCACCGCAAGCGACGACTTCTGAGGGGTCCCATACTGGTTTGCAAGGGTACCCGGTTGTCCAGCACTCCGTACGGGCTGCAGTGCAGAAGGCTTTACAAAAGATGACGGCGACCGACGATGTGGAGGCGTATCTCACTGTGTTCGAGCGAGTAGCTGAGCGAGAGGAGTTACCAGCCAAGCAGTGGGCAGATGTCCTGGCACCGTTCCTGACAGGCGAGTCGCAGAAGGCTTACTACGAACTGAGTGAAACGGAGGCCCGTGAGTACCCCCAGCTAAAGGCAGAGATTCTGGCTCGTCTTGGGGTCACCGTTCGTTCCAGCCGGGTCCACCAGTGGGCTTACTCAGAAAAACTACCCCCACGCTCCCAAATGCATGACCTGATCCATCTTGTCCGGAAGTGGCTACAACCAGAGGACTGCACCCCAGCACAGATGGTGGAGAGAGTGGTTCTCGACAAATTCACCCGTTCTCTGCCCTCTCGGCTCCAGCGGTGGGTTGGACAGGCCGGTCCCACAAAAGCTGAGGAACTCGTGTCCCTAGTAGAGAGATATTGGGCTACGGAGGACTTTCTACTTACCTCTCCCACACGAAGCAGTGCCAGTGACAGGGTCACCAAACCGTCTGGTAAGACTACTACTGCGGAAAAGGGGAGACATGTCATGTTGGGAGGGGGTTCATTGGGGGGCGTGGATACCCAGAAACCCAGTGAGGCTCGTGACCGAGGTCATAGCCGTATCCAGTGCTGGCGATGCCATGAAATGGGCCATATTGCTGCCAACTGTCCCCTGTCAGTGGAGCCAATGGACTGCAACCAGACCCGGCGAGTGTCACTGTTTGCCCGGCCGGTTCTGGCAGCCAAGTCAGTCACGGATGCAGAACCCCAAGTGTGTATGGTCACAATCGGTGGTCACACGGTGGAAGCCTTGCTAGACTCAGGGAGTCTGGTCACCCTGGTGCGGGGAACTTTGGTTGATCCTGGACTGTACAGTGGGCGGAAAGTGGGAGTGCTATGTATACATGGGGACACTCGCGAATATCCCACTGCCGTCATCAACCTACATACACCTTGTGGTACTGTCACCCATGAAGTGGGGGTGGTGGGGACCCTGTTTCATGAGGCTATTATCGGCAGAGACTTACCGGTGTTTTGGGACCTCTGGAGACGAAGAGCCACCTCAGGTGCTGTTGCAGATAATGGACGTCACGTGTGTCCGGCCTTGGCCCCTGAACCCTTTGAGGCCAATGTACCCACACCAGCAGTAGGGGTGACCCCATGTGATGAATTCTCTCCCCTAGAGGTCCTAGCTGGTGAGGTCGAGGGCCACGAGGAAGTGGCCGACATGCCGGACCTTGAGATTTCCCGTGAAAATTTTGGGGCTGCACAGCTACAGGACCCTACCTTGGTTAAATGGGGTACTCCAAATACCAGGGGCTGATAAAATATACCCCCGAATGGTGATTATTGGGGAACTGTTGTACAGGGTCGACCAGATACGGGGTGAGGAGGTTGAGCAACTTGTAGTACCCCAATCTCACCGTAGGCTGGTGCTAGAGTTGGCACACAAACATGTGCTGGGAGGGCACTTAGGTGCAGAGAAGACCCGAGAGAGGATCCTGCAGAGATTTTTCTGGCCCGGGGTGTGGGAGGAGGTAAACCGGTATTGTAGCTCCTGCCCTGAGTGTCAACTTACTGCCCCGGTGTCCCACTTCAGGAGTCCTTTGGTCCCACTACCAATCATAGAGGTGCCATTTGAACGGATTGCAATGGATCTGGTTGGCCCCATAGTCAAATCCTCAAGGGGGCACCAATACATCCTGGTTATCCTGGACTACGCTACGCGGTATCCCGAGGCGATTCCATTAAGGAACACCTCCTCCAAAAATATTGCTAGGGAGCTGTTCCAGGTATTCTCACGCACCGGCCTCCCCAAGGAAATCTTGACTGACCAGGGTACCCCATTCATGTCTAGGGTTATGAAGGAGATGTGTAAGTTACTGCAGGTTAAACAGCTCCGCACCTCTGTGTATCATCCTCAGACAGATGGCCTGGTCGAGAGGTTTAACAAGACCTTGAAGGGGATGCTAAAGAGGGTGGTCAGCAAAGATGGGAAGGACTGGGATTGTTTGCTGCCCTATTTGATGTTTGCCATACGTGAAGTTCCCCAGTCCTCTACGGGTTTCTCACCCTTTGAGCTGTTATATGGCCGTTCCCCACGTGGGCTGTTGGATGTAGCCAAGGAGACCTGGGAACAGGAGAGGACCCCCCACCGTAGTGTGATAGAACACGTCTCCCTTATGCAGGACCGCATAGCGGCGGTAATGCCCCTTGTAAAGGAGCACATGACAAGGGCACAAGAGGCCCAGTCTAGGGTCTACAATAGGTCAGCCAGACTCAGGACCTTTAACCCAGGCGACAGAGTGCTAGTTCTGGTGCCCACCGTTGAGAGCAAGTTCTTGGCAAAATGGCAAGGACCATATGAGGTCATGGAGAAAATGGGGGAGGTAACCTACAAGGTATCTCAACCGGGGAGGAGGAAACCCGAACAGATATACCACGTGAACCTCCTAAAGCCATGGAGGGAAAGAGAGTCCCTGATGGCCGTGGGAGTAGAAAAGGCGTCTGTCCCCAAGAAGGGGACACTGGAGGTAGGTGTACCCGATGCCAAGGTGCCTGAAGTACGGATCTCGGAGTCCCTCTCCAGGGCCCAGATTCAGGAAGCGAAGGAGTTTGTGCTCCGAAATGTGGATGTGTTCTCTAAATTACCGGGACGTACTTCAGTCATCAAGCATGACATCATAACCGAACCCCACATCCGGGTACACCAAAAACCCTACCGGGTCCCTGAAGCGCGCCGGCTTGCCATATCCGAAGAAGTCAGGCAGATGTTAGACCTGGGGGTTATCGAGGAGTCTAAAAGTGACTGGTCGAGTCCTATTGTGTTGATTCCCAAACCTGATGGTTCCCTACGGTTCTGCAATGATTTTAGGAAGTTGAACGAGGTGTCCAAATTTGATTCTTATCCCATGCCCAGGGTTGACGAGTTGATAGAACGACTTGGAAAGGCTAGGTTCTTCTCCACCCTTGACCTGACAAAAGGGTATTGGCAGGTACCCCTTACTGACAGGGCTAAAGAGAAGACCGCTTTTGTTACCCCTGATGGGCTTTTCCAGTACGTGGTACTCCCCTTTGGGCTACATGGGGCTCCCGCCACATTCCAGAGGTTAATGGATCTCGTGCTAAAACCTCACCGGAGTTATGCCTCGGCCTACTTGGATGACATCATAGTCTACAGTAACGATTGGGAGAGTCATCTAGCCAAAGTACAAGCAGTGGTAGACTCCCTGAGGGCAGCAGGGCTGACAGCGAACCCCCAAAAATGTGCACTGGGTCTGGAAGAGGCCCGTTACCTGGGGTACCGTATTGGGCGAGGGGTCATCAAACCCCAAGTAAATAAAGTAGAGGCGATCCAGCAGTGGCCGCGACCTTTGAGCAAGAAGCAAGTGAGGGCCTTCCTGGGCATAGTGGGCTATTATCGCCGATTTATCCCCGATTTTGCTACCATAGCGGCACCCCTGACTGACCTGACCAAGGGTAGCAAGGCGGTGATGGTAAAGTGGAGTGAAGAGGGTGAGGGGGCGTTTCAGCGACTTAAGACGATTTTGTGTGAGGGACCGATACTGATCACCCCTAACTTCACCAAGACCTTTGTTGTGCAGACTGACGCTTCTGACGTGGGCTTAGGGGCTGTCCTGTCCCAAGTAGTGGAGGGTGAGGAACATCCCGTGACATTCCTGAGTCGCAAGCTCACACCTCCTGAGAAGAACTATAATATAGTTGAGAGGGAGTGCTTGGCGATAAAATGGGCTCTGGAATCCCTGAGGTATTATTTGGTAGGGCGACAGTTTACTCTAGTGACTGATCACTCTCCCCTCACCTGGATGAGTCAGGCCAAAGAGAGGAACGCCAGGGTCACAAGGTGGTTCCTAATGCTCCAGAATTTTAAATTCACAGTGGAACATCGAGCAGGAAAGCTGCATGGGAATGCCGATGTCCTATCCCGTACCCACTGTCTGATGGCCAAAAGTGTTCGTCCCCACAGGGTCAAACAGAGGGGGAGGGTATGTGAGACACTGAAGGGGTTAACTGTGGATGGGCGGTATGTTTCCCCTAGGTTTTGCTTCTATGCAAGGCCTTAGTGCTGAGGTGGGTTTGTCCAGCACCTTGGACACAGGTGATGGGTGCAGACTAATGAGCCTGGATAAAGTCACTCAGCAGAGTTGAGTGTGTGGTCTCTCTCTGGAAGGAGGCTGGGGAGCACGCAGCCTTGTTCTCTGGGCCTGGAGCAACAAAAGTGTTTTGTTAGCGGTGAGTCAGAGAACCAATGTTTAGTTAGCGCCCTGACGGGTAGGATATTATTTTGTTTGGATGCCTGAATGTGAAGGCTGTTTTATTTTACTTTTGCTGCAATAAACGCAGGCGAGACCTGTTTTGGACTGTACCTTGGTGTCACTGTCTTGAACTGCATCACAGCACCCCGTTACCACGGTCTCTACTGGGCCAAATCCCCACACCCCGTACAGTGAGGAACACTACCGCCATACAGTGAGGAACACTACCGCCATACAGTGAGGAACACTACCGCCATACAGTGAGGAACACTACCGCCATACAGTGAGGAACACTACCGCCATACAGTGAGGAACACTACCGCCGTACAGTGAGGAACACTACTCCCATACAGTGAGGAACACTACCCCCATACAGTGAGGAACACTACCGCCATACAGTGAGGGACACTACCCCCGTACAGTGAGGAACACTACCCCCATACAGTGAGGAACACTGCCGCCATACAGTGAGGAACACTGCCGCCATACAGTGAGGAACACTGCCGCTATACAGTGAAGAATACAGCCATACAGTGAGGAGCACTACCCCCATACAGTGAGGAGCACTACCTCCATACAGTGAGGAACACTACCGCCATACAGTGAGGGACACTACCACCATACAGTGAGGAACACTCCTCCCATACAGTGAGGGACACTACCCCCATACAGTGAGGGACACTACCCCCATACAGTGAGGAACACTACCCCCATACAGTGAGGAACACTACCCCCATACAGTGAGGAACACTTCCCCCATACAGTGAGGGACACTACCCCCATACAGTGAGGAACACTACCGCCATGCAGTGAGGAACACTACCCCATATAGCCAGGAACACTACCCTCATACAGTGAGGAACACTCCTCCCATACAGTGAGGGACACTACCGCCATACAGTGAGGGACACTACCCCCATACAGTGAGGGACACTACCCCCATACAGTGAGGGACACTACCCCCATACAGTGAGGGACACTACCCCCATACAGTGAGGGACACTACCCCCATACAGT
This sequence comes from Engystomops pustulosus, assembly GCF_040894005.1. Classification (NCBI taxonomy): domain Eukaryota; kingdom Metazoa; phylum Chordata; class Amphibia; order Anura; family Leptodactylidae; genus Engystomops; species Engystomops pustulosus. The sequence goes on along the minus strand of NC_092417.1, from coordinate 143,017,906 downwards.
GAGGAACACTACCGGCATACAGTGAGGAACACTACTGTCATACAGTGAGGGACACTACCACCATATAATGAGGAAAACTACCCCCATACAGTGAGGAAAACTACCCCCATACAGTGAGGGACACTACCGGCATACAGTGAGGGACACTACCGGCATACAGTGAGGGACACTACCGGCATACAGGGAGGGACACTACCCGCATACAGTGAGGAACATAACCGCCATACAGTGAGGAACACTACCGCCATACAGTGAGGGACACTACCGCCATACAGTGAGGGACACTACCGCCATACAGTGAGGAACACTACCACCATATAATGAGGAACACTACCCCCATACAGTGAGAAACACTACCCCCATCCAGTGAGGAACACTACCGGCATACAGTGAGGGACACTACCGCCATCCAGTGAGGAACACTACCGCCATACAGTGAGGGACACTACCGCCATACAGTGAGGGACACTACCGCCATACAGTGAGGAACACTACCGCCATATAATGAGGAACACTACCCCCATACAGTGAGAAACACTACCCCCATCCAGTGAGGAACACTACCGGCATACAGTGAGGGACACTACCAGCATACAGTGAGGAACACTACCCCCATGCAGTGAGGAACACTACCCCCATACAGTGAGGAACACAACCCCCATACAGTGAGAAACACTACCGCCATACAGTGAGGAACACTACCCCCATACATTGAGCAACACTACCGCCATACAGTGAGGGACACTAACGCCATACAGTGAGGAACACTACCCCAATACAGTGAGGAACACTACCCCCATACATTGAGCAACACTACGTCCATACAGTGAGGGACACTACCGCCATATAGTGAGGAACACTATCCCCATACATTGAGGAACACTACCCCTATACAGTGAGGAACACTACCCCCATACAGTGAGGAACACTGCCACCATATAATGAGGAGCACTACCGCCACACAGTGAGGAACATTACCCCATACAGTGAGGAATACTACCGTCATACAGTGAGGAATACTACCCCCATACAGTGAGGAACACTACCACCATACAGTGAAGGATACAGCCATACAGTGAGGAATACTACCCCCATACTGTGAGGAACATTACCCCCATACAGTGAGGAATACTACCGCCATACAGTGAGGAACATTACCCCCATACAGTGAGGAATACTACCCCCATACAGTGAGGAACACTACCTCCATACAGTGAGGGACACTACCGCCATACAGTGAGGGACACTACCCCCATACAGTGAGGGACACTACCCCCATACAGTGAGGAACACTACCTCCATACAGTGAGGAACACTACCGCCATACAGTGAGGAACACTACCGCCATACAGTGAGGAACACTACCGCCATACAGTGAGGAACACTACCGCCATACAGTGAAGAATACAGCCATACAGTGAGGAGCACTACCCCCATACAGTGAGGAGCACTACCCCCATACAGTGAGGAACACTACCACCATACAGTGAGGAACACTACCACCATACAGTGAGGAATACTGCCCCCATACAGTGAGGAACATTACCTCCATACAGTGAGGAATACTACCCCCATACTGTGAGGAACATTACCCCCATACAGTGAGGAATACTACCGCCATACAGTGAGGAACATTACCCCCATACAGTGAGGAATACTACCCCCATACATTGAGGAACACTACCTCCATACAGTGGGGGACACTACCGCCATACAGTGAGGAACACTACCTCCATACAGTGAGGAACACTACCGCCATACAGTGAGGAACACTACCGCCATACAGTGAGGAACACTACCCCCATACATTGAGCAACACTACCTCCATACAGTGAGGGACACTACCGCCATATAGTGAGGAACACTATCCCCATACATTGAGGAACACTACCCCTATACAGTGAGGAACACTACCCCCATACAGTGAGGAACACTGCCACCATATAATGAGGAGCACTACCGCCACACAGTGAGGAACATTACCCCATACAGTGAGGAATACTACCGTCATACAGTGAGGAATACTACCCACATACAGTGAGGAACACTACCACCATACAGTGAAGGATACAGCCATACAGTGAGGAATACTACCCCCATACTGTGAGGAACATTACCCCCATACAGTGAGGAATACTACCGCCATACAGTGAGGAACATTACCCCCATACAGTGAGAAACACTACCTCCATACAGTGAGGGACACTACCGCCATACAGTGAGGAACACTACCGCCATACAGTGAGGAACACTACCGCCATACAGTGAGGAACACTACCGCCATACAGTGAGGAACACTACCCCCATACATTGAGCAACACTACCTCCATACAGTGAGGGACACTACCGCCATATAGTGAGGAACACTATCCCCATACATTGAGGAACACTACCCCTATACAGTGAGGAACACTACCCCCATACAGTGAGGAACACTGCCACCATATAATGAGGAGCACTACCGCCACACAGTGAGGAACATTACCCCATACAGTGAGGAATACTACCGTCATACAGTGAGGAATACTACCCCCATACAGTGAGGAACACTACCACCATACAGTGAAGGATACAGCCATACAGTGAGGAATACTACCCCCATACTGTGAGGAACATTACCCCCATACAGTGAGGAATACTACCGCCATACAGTGAGGAACATTACCCCCATACAGTGAGGAATACTACCCCCATACAGTGAGGAACACTACCTCCATACAGTGAGGGACACTACCGCCATACAGTGAGGGACACTACCCCCATACAGTGAGGAACACTACTCCCATACAGTGAGGAACACTACCTCCATTCAGTGAGGAACACTACCGCCATACAGTGAGGAACACTACCGCCATACAGTGAGGAACACTACCGCCATACAGTGAGGAACACTACCCCCATACAGTGAAGAATACAGCCATACAGTGAGGAGCACTACCCCCATACAGTGAGGAGCACTACCTCCATACAGTGAGGAACACTACCACCATACAGTGAGGAATACTACCACCATACAGTGAGGAATACTGCCCCCATACAGTGAGGGACACTACTGCCATACAGCGAGGAACATTACCTCCATACAGTGAGGAATACTACCCCCATACTGTGAGGAACATTACCCCCATACAGTGAGGAATACTACCGCCATACAGTGGGGAACATTACCCCCATACAGTGAGGAACACTACCTCCATACAGTGAGGGACACTACCGCCATACAGTTAGGGACACTACCCCCATACAGTGAGGAACACTACCCCCATACAGTGAGGAACACTACCTCCATACAGTGAGGAACACTACCGCCATACAGTGAGGAACACTACCGCCATACAGTGAGGAACACTACCGCCATACAGTGAGGAACACTACCCCCATACAGTGAAGAATACAGCCATACAGTGAGGAGCACTACCCCCATGCAGTGAGGAGCACTACCCCCATACAGTGAGGAACACTACCACCATACAGTGAGGAACACTACCACCATACAGTGAGGAATACTACCCCCATACAGTGAGGGACACTACTGCCATACAGTGAGGAACATTACCTCCATACAGTGAGGAATACTACCCCCATACTGTGAGGAACATTACCCCCATACAGTGAGGAATACTACCGCCATATAGTGAGGGACACTACCCCCATACAGTGAGGAACACTACCCCCATACAGTGAGGAATACTACCCCCATACAGTGATGAACACTGCCCCCATACAGTGAGGGACACTACTGCCATACAGTGAGGAACATTACCTCCATACAGTGAGGAATACTACCCCCATACTGTGAGGAACATTACCCCCATACAGTGAGGAATACTACCGCCATACAGTGAGGAACATTACCCCCATACTGTGAGGAATACTACCCCCATACAGTGAGGAACATTACCCCCATACAGTGAGGAATACTACCACCATACAGTGAGGAATACTACCCCCATACAGTGAGGAATACTACCCCCATACAGTGAGGAACATTACTCCCATACAGTGAGGAACAGTACTGCCATACAGTGAGGAACACTACCACCATACAGTGAGGAACACTACCACCATACAGTGAGGAATACTACCCCCATACCGTGAGGAACACTACCGCCATACAGTGAGGAACACTACCACCATACAGTGAGGAATACTACCCCCATACAGTGAGGAACACTACCCCCATACAGTGAGGAACACTACCCCCATACAGTGAGGAAAATTACCCCCATACAGTGAGGAACACTACCCCCATACAGTGAGGAACACTACCACCATACAGTGAGGGACACTACCCCCATACAGTGAGGAACACTACCTCCATACAGTGAGGGACACTACCGCCATACAGTGAGGGACACTACCCCCATACAGTGAGGAACACTACCCCCATACAGTGAGGAACACTACCTCCATACAGTGAGGAACACTACCGCCATACAGTGAGGAACACTACCGCCATACAGTGAGGAACACTACCGCCATACAGTGAGGAACACTACCCCCATACAGTGAAGAATACAGCCATACAGTGAGGAGCACTACCCCCATACAGTGAGGAGCACTACCCCCATACAGTGAGGAACACTACCACCATACAGTGAGGAACACTACCACCATACAGTGAGGAATACTACCCCCATACAGTGAGGAATACTACCCCCATACAGTGAGGAACACTATTGCCATACAGTGAGGAACACTACCATCATACAGTGAGGAATACTACCCCCATACAGTGAGGAACACTACCCCCATACAGTGAGGAACACTACCCCCATACAGTGAGGAACACTACCGCCATACAGTGAGGAAAATTACCCCCATACAGTGAGGATCACTACTGCCATACAGTGAGGAACACTACCACCATACAGTGAGGGACACTACCCCCATACAGTGAGGAACACTACCTCCATACAGTGAGGAACACTACCGCCATACAGTGAGGAACACTACCGCCATACAGTGAGGAACACTACCCCCATACAGTGAGGAACACTACCCCCATACAGTGAGGAACACTACCCCCATACAGTGAGGAACACTACCACCATACAGTGAAGGATACAGCCATACAGTGAGGGACACTACCGCCATACAGTGAGGAACACTTTGCCCCATGTAACATGTTGTGCTTGCGGCCATTTTGCTAATAAAGGGGGGAAAAAAATAGAAATTCAATCCCACAAAACAAAACTTCGAATTTCTGACGAATCGAATTTTCCCATAAATTCTAAATGAATTTAGAATCAATTTGCCCATCTCTACATATAACCTAATATCACCTCACATACAGTATTACCTCATATCACCTCACCTATTACCTCACATATTACCTCATATCACCTCATATATTACTGAACTTTACACTGTTGTCTGTGAAGTTTTATAGCTTCAAAACATAAAGATTCAAAAACTTTGTTACACCCCTAAACAACCTAGTTCTCCCATAGACTTCTGTGAGGCTCCAGCTCACCTCAGGATTAATGTGCACCAAGAAGGAGAAAAATTATTCCAATAGCTACTTATGTCCATGTCATGGCTGCCCTTTGTCGTTTCATATGATTGATATAGTGTTAGCATAGCACAGTAATAATAATAATAATACAGGAATATTTCAGAGATATTTCAATATTTTTTTTTCATTATGGTCAATGAAAACAAAATCATTACAGACAGTTAAATATTTTTTTTGTGCCTATTATTTCTGAAAGCGTAAAATCTAGAGGAAACAGAAAACATTTAAATAGCATTGTTCTATGTATGGAAGCCTATTGTCCTAGAGGCGTCAGGGTAATGTTATAACAATAACACAATGGTTTTGATAAGTGACGGAGACACTAGGTACTTGATATGGACCCTCTTTTGAATGTAAAATCCAGATATGGGTGAAGGGTCATTGTTTACTTCATGAAGATTATGGTCATGTGATGTCACACAGGTGTATGGCTCATTATAACACACAGTGTAATCAAATCATAGCAATTATTTGTTTCAAGTGGACAACCCCTTTAAATTCTGGAAGCATCAATTTACTGTTCAACAATAAAATATTGGTGTGAGAAGAACTGATATTTGGTTTTCCAATTAAATTTCTCTTGTAAAGCCAAAAAGCTAAATCTCTTACAATTCATTTTCTACAAAAACAAAACATTCAACAATAAATTTTATAAAATGTCTTTTTTATTATAAAAAATACAAAATACAGCATAAAAGCATTGTTTGACTGTATATGTGGTTTATGATTCATGAGTGATGGACCTCTATTGTATTACTTTGCTTGTATGGGGGTAAATTGAGTTATGTCAAGAGATTTAACAGAACAAATCAGGTCAATTCCCTGTACACTTTTTAAAACACATGAATTACAGAACAGATTTCCAGGCCAGAGTCAGTGACAGATCCTTGATCACGGGTGATTATCATCCATGGTCCTGACCACTGCAGACCCCGCTCTTGCCATTGCGCTTAATATTTAGTTTTGACCTAATATTCGCCAGATCCCTCTATCTCATTGATGAATAGGATTTTCTTTTGCTCATGGTCAGTAGTGCTGCTTGATACTTGGTTTTGTCCATATAAACCTCCAGATCCTTCTGTGTGACTGAAGATCTCACCAAGAATTTTCTCTTTGTCTGTATCGCTGCCTGATCCTTCGACTTGTCCATATGAATCTCCAGATCCCTCTATGTGACCGATGATATCACCGAGACTTTTCTCTTTGTCTGTATCGCTGCCTGATCCTTCGACTTGTCCATATGGATCTCCAGATCCTTCTAATTGACCAATGATATCACCGAGACTTTTCTCTTTGTCTGTTTCGCTGCCTGATCCTTCGACTTGTCCATATGGATCTCCAGATCCTTCTAATTGACCAATGATATCACCGAGACTTTTCTCTTTGTCGGTTTCGCTGCCTGATCCTTCGACTTGTCCATATGAATCGCCAGATCCGTCTATTGATCCGACTGCAAAAGAAAAGGGGGATTTAGTATGTAAAATATATTTATGTTATACAGGACACAATATACAGTAACTAAAAGAACCGGAAAATGTAGAAGACTTCAACAGAAAAACTTTAACAAAATTGTTGTACTCTGTTCTGGTGTTCTGGTTCTGTATAATTAACAGAAAAACATAATGACATATATGATATATATATATGTACACATTTTTTGATGTATGATAATAAAAAATAAAAACTATAATTTATCTGGACTTACATGGTAAGGAGTGAATCCGGGTCACACCACAGAGAACAAGCAGGAGGGCGAAGATCATTGTGGTCCTCATTTCTATCACAGTGCAGCAGAAGAGATGTGAGGAGCAGAGGAGAGAGGCCTCTTTATATAGGACAGTCCTGCTCCGCTATCTGGGGGAAGGGGAGGTCCTCAATGATTGTTAATAGCTCCACCCACTTGTACGCAATTTCTAAACAATAGTATCAAGGAGTAATGTAAATAACAATCAATGTGACATGGTAACATATGTTTGAAATATTATGCAAAACAAGGAAAGAAAAAGGTGGGATGCGTACACAGGATTAGACAATAAGACAATGTTTATTAAGTCATCATCAAAACAAATAACCCCAGGACAACAAAAGAAGATAAAATCACTTAAACATATACAAGAAGGGGTGTATGTAGCTGCCAAGGGCAAATGGGCCCTGAGCTCCCTCATACAATCTGACGATACAAAAGATGAGCAAATAAATAAATGAACAATGAGAAAACCAGGTAATACAATACCCAAAACATATATGAATTCCAAAAGTGCTTTTATTTTCTTCTGTTGTCCTGTGGTTATTTGTTTTGATGATGAATTAACCCCTTAACGCTCTGCGCCGTAGCTCTACGGTGCAGAGGTACAGGGAATGTATTAGGAGGGCTCATGTGCTGAGTCCTCTTCATACAAAGGTGGGGGTTGCTGCATATTGCAGTAAACCCCCACCGCTAATAACCGCGGTCAGTGCTGGCACCGATTGCGGCTATTAACCCTTTCAAAGTCGCTGGCGGCATTTAAAAGGCGGTCGCGCGCGGGTGCCGCCATCTTTATTCCGATTGCCGCACCCCCGAACGTCATCGGGGGGGCGGCGATCAGTTGCCATGGTAGCCTCGGGTCTTCGTTTCACCCGAGGCTATCTAGCTTCTGCAGATTCGTTACAATTAGCCAGTGGCTCATTGTAATGAATGACCTGCAAAAATGCCATATATTGCAATACAGAAGTATTGCAGTATACAGTAGGAACGATCTGACCATCTAGGGTTAATGTACCCTAAATGGTCTAAGAATTAGTGAAAAAAAAAGTTTAAAAAAGAAAAAAAATTATAAAATATTAAAAATTCAAATCACCCCCCTTTCGCTAGAACTGATATAAAACATAATAAACAGTTAAAATCACAGACACATTAGGTATCGCCGCGTCCCAAAATGCCCGATCTATCAAAATATAAAAACGGTTATGGCCGGCGGTGACCTCCGAGACAGGAAATGGCGCTCAAATATCCGAAATGCGACTTTTACACCTTTTTACATCTTATAAAAAATGGAATAAAAAATAATCAAAATGTCGCATAGACCTCAAAATGGTAGCAACGAAAACGTCGGCTCATTTTACAAAAAAATAACACCACACACATCTCCGTGCGCCAAAGTATGAAAAAGTTCTTAGCTTCAGAAGATGGCAAATTTTTTTTTTTCTTTTTTGTACACATTCGTTTAATTTTTGAAAATGTATTAAAACACAATAAAACCTATATAAATTTGGTATCACCGCGATCGCACCGAACCAAAGAATAATGCTGAGGTGTTATTTTGAGTGCACAGTCAAATTCGTAAAAACTGAGCCCACAAGGAAATTTTTTCAATTTTTCCACATTTGGAATTTTTTTTCAGCTTCGAAGTACACGGCATTTAAAATGAATAATATTACAGGAAAGTAAAATTTTGTTACGCACAAAATAAGCCCTCACACAGGTCTGTACACGTAAAAATGAAAAAGTTATGGATTTTTGAAGGTGGAGAGCGAGAAATGAGCGAAAAAACCCTGCATCCTTAAAGGGTTAATAAACATTGTCCTATTGTCTAGTCCTGTGTACACATCCCATCTTTTTCTTTCCTTGCTTTGCATTATGTTTCATATAGGGATGCGTGGACGCTCTACTTACATATCACGCTGGTAGTGCCTGCTCTTTTTCTGTTTTTCGGATATGTTTGAAATATTGTTGTTTATAAGACATTTTATGCTAAGCTTATATATTAAAGATAGCAGTTTGTATTGTTAGATTATATAGGACAGTCCTGCTCCGCTATCTGGCGGAAGGAAACATACTGGGGCAGATTTACTTACCCGGCCCCGTCGCGATCCCGCGGTACATTGGCTGATGAGGATTCGGGTCCAGCGCGATTCACTAAGATCGTGCGCCCGAGTTCCTGCATCCGTCACTTCTGCGCCGAGGTCCGCCAGAGTTCTTGCTGGTGCATGTGAGTGCTTGATCGTGCGACACAATTCTTTTTTAAAATTCGTCGGTTTGTCCGAATCCATCGTGTTGTCCGACGGCCTCGCCCCCCAATTTGTGTCGCATGTAGCTGGCGCCGATGCGCCACAATCCGATCGTGTGTGCCAAAAACCCAGAGCAATTCGGAGCGAAATGAAAATAATAGCGAATACCGACGAAAGTGTGGCGTTTGGACTCTTAGTACATGCGCCCCATAATTTCAATGGCCTGGACTACGCCAGTTTTCTGTCTGACATTGCACAAAAACGAAAGTCAAATCAGCTTGTACATGTATTTATGAAGTTTTGTGCTCCAGTTTTGTGTCAAGGCTGCACTATGTCTGACAAGACAAAGAAAATTGTGAATTTAAAGGGATGTGTTAGTGCATAGTCGGAGATTGTGACACTTTTAGTACAGAATTGTGTTGCATGCTGTATATCATAGGTGCACCCAAAAAATGGTGCACACTTCTAGAGAAGTGGAGGGTGCGCTAGATTAATTGTAGACTGTGCGGTAGTGTTCAATAATCTGGCGCACAATGAATAATCGTGAGATAAATTCCACTTAGTGTTGTTTGCCTCACTATTGATAAACCTGGGCCAATGTATGATATATTTCACCTCTGGATTACTTTTCACCAGAAAGGACATAGATTGATAGAAAGAAATTACGTTTAATTATGAAAAAAATTTAAATTTGTCAAAAATTTGGAAAAATTCTCAATTTTCAAAGTTCTAAATTCTTTTTCTTTAAGTAGATAGTCATAACACCCAAATAACTTTAAAACATTTCCTAAATGTCCGCTTTATGTTGCCATGGCTTTTTCCGCATCCTCTCGTTTTCCTACGTTGTTATGGGGCTTAGAATCGTGGGTGCATTTTTTCACATTTTTATGAAAATCGCCAAAACCTATATTCACAGGCACCTGCTCAGTTTTCAAGTGACTTTGAGAGGCCTAACAATAGTAAAAACACATAAATTACCCCATTATAGAAACTACACCCCTCAATGTATGAGAAACCAACTTTAAGAAGTTTGTTAACCCTTTAGGTGTTTTACTAGGGTAAAAACAAAGTGAAGGGGAAATTTACAATTTGTAACTTTTTTTGACAATATGTTAATTTTGGCCCAAAATTAAAAATTCCCAATGGATTAGATGACAAAAAGCTCTGCAAAGTTTAATACCCAATTTCTCCTAAGTAGACTGATACCCCATATGTCGTGGTAAACTGCTGTATGGGCACACTGCCGGGCATAGCATGGAAGAAGGTGCTCCATTCAGAGCACAGTTGCATTCTCACATTTAACAGGCCATAAAATGTTTATTTTATTGTAACGTGGACATGTGGGGGCTTATTTTTTCCGGGATGAGATCCACCTTTGAGTATAATCATTTAGGGGAGTTCAATTACTAATTGATGAGATTTTATTAACTCTTTATTGGTGAGAATAAGAAAATCATTCATTCTGGTTTAGGGTTTTTAGTTTTTCTTTGTAGGCCGTTCACTGTACAATAAAAATAATATGTTTATTATATAGGACACCACGATTACGGAGATACCCCATTTATATAGCTTTTTTATGGTTACCTTGTTTTGCACAATATAGAATTCATTTGTTGAGAAATTTGCTTGTTTTTTGCATCACCATGTTCTAAAAGGCATAAAATTTTTATTTTTTTTATATACCTAGCTGTATTAGCTCTTATTTTTTTGTGGGACAAGCTGTACTTTTCATTGGTATCATGTCGGGGTAAATGTTACCCTTTGATCACATTTTATAGGAAGTTGGATGTGAAAATATCATAATTTTTGTGGCTTTTTTAACAAAAATTTTTACTGCGTTAACCATACGGGTTCAGTAACAATTTTATTTTATTCTATGGTTTGTTACGGACATGTAGTGTAGTGTTTTGTGGTCATTTTCACTTTTTTAATGTAAAATTTGATTTTTTATATGTGATGGGCATTAGGAATCTTTATTCATTTATTTTATTGTTTTTTTGCTTACACTTTTTTTTTTTACTTTTTTTTTTACTGTTTTACTTTGTCCCAGGGTGGGACATGAACAAGTAATCATGAAATCACTTGTTCAATGTAATATACTGCAATACTTATGTATTGCAGCATATTACATAGTCAGCTTAAGCATTCTGCGTTGGCTGGGGACCTTCATAGGACCCCGGGGCTGCCATGGAAGCAGTTGGCAAGGCCTGGATCATACCGACCTGCTCGGTGAGTACTTGGCTATGCTCCATAGCTTCATAGTGACTGTGGCATTTATGGGCTTAAACAGCCCGGGATCGCGAGTATTGCGATCCCAGCTGTTACTTACTGAGATCGCACAGGCTCTGCTACTGCGATCGCCTATATGTACAGGATATATACTTCCAGGAAGAGGAGAGAACATTTCATTATACAACTGCAACTAAAGTTGGCCCAGAAAACCCCTTCAAGAAGTTTGTTCTCACTATTTGACGTGATAGGTAACTATTATTGGTCAGAGATATTTCATAATTTTTTCATATGGTCAATGAAAAGACAAACATTCTCATATAGAATATAACATAGTACAAACACTAGAAGTTACTTTGTGCTGATTATTACTGAGATATTGAGATCTAGAGGAAACAGACAACATTTAAATAGTATTGTCCTCTGTATGGAGACCGATTGTTCTGGAGGCTTAAAGGTAATGTCATCACAATAGCTGGAGACACCAGGTCCTTGATATGTAATCATTGCTCTGCTCATTTGCATGTGAAACCCAGATATGGTTGGAGGGGTATTTACATTAGGTAAGTGGGGGGCTTGAAGGGTTTATAACTGTTTGGATTCACAACTGTATATGGACAGGCAGAAAAGATCTTTATAATTGTATTAGTATAAACCCTGATGCTGCAGCATTGTAGGATCCGGCGCAGCCAGTTTGGTCTAAGTAATTTTTCTCTCGGCACATTGTAGTTTATGTTGGTAGTATAATTCTGATGATCAGTTGGGTTTTTTGGGGGTAAAAATTCAACAATTCAGAAAAAACTATTAATATCAAAGTTTGAAACTGTTTTACTTTTTTGACAAAAAAAGTTCTATTTCCATAATTTCTTTCATGTATTTTTTTCTACAGATGGTTATAGTTTTAGAAGGTTTATAGTTTAGTAGTAAGTTCTCAGATTTTCAAGAGAATTGAAAAAGCTATATTTTTGATGAACAATTTAGTTTGGAAGTTCCCTTTAAAGGCTCATGTAGTATAAACCCCCACAAGTTTCACCATTTTTGGAATTTTGCATCTCAAACTACCGTATATACTTGTGTATAAGCCGACTTTTTCAGCACAAAAAATGTGCTGAAAAACCTCACCTTGGCTTATGCAAAAGGCAATTAAAAAATAAACTTGCCAGCCGGCGCATACTATGACGTCATCAGCGGCTGCATTATAGTATGTGCCGGCCGGTAGAGCGCATGACAGCATCACTGCCGGCTGTTAAAGGAGACCGAAGAAAGAAGAGGAGCCACGCCGACATCAGAACCACTCCAAGGTATGTAAGTTTATTTTTTTAAGTGCTAGGTGGGCTGGCTGTATACTACAGGGGGCAGGCTGGCTGTGTACTACAGGGGGCAGGCTTGGTGTATACTACAGAGGGCTGGCTGGCTGTATATTACAGGGGGCTGGCTGGGTATATACTACTAGGGGATGGCTGTATACTGCAGGGGGCTGGCTGTCTGTATACTGCAGGGGGATGGCTATATACTAAAGGGGGCTGGATGGCTGTATACTGCAGGGGGCTGGCTGTATACTGCAGAGGGCTGCTGAGGGGGTGCTGGTGAGCCCATGCATTGTTGTTAATAGAACGACCTCTCACTTGTCCTTGTGACACACATTACAGAGTCGCTGCATAGTCCCCTCTTCCTGAGCCTTCTAAGTTTTTTTCCCATGCAGCAACTTTGGGAGATCTCTTAGATTTCTTCTTACAGTTCTGCATGCCGCAGTATGTCTTGAATTATGTAACACTGGTATAAAAATTGTCCTGGTAGAGGTGGCAGCCCTGGTCCAGTAGTGGGTGCACCAAATCCCACAACACCTTTGCAGTAATAAGTAGGAAGGAAGGTGGGGGCCGCATTCAAGGGGTACTTTAGTGCAGTCCTTCCCTTCAAACACCCTGAACTTTTACAAATACCCTGATGTACTCTTGCAAAGCTTATACATCTTGTAAACAATCTCTAAAATTAGAGAAAAGATCTGAAGGGTCTTTTTGAATGGTCGGGACCTATATTTAGAGACATATTATCATATTTCTTGCATTTCTGCTAGAAGAAGGAGGTCCTTGGACCAATATTTTTAAAACTTAACTTTTATTATTCCTTTCTAAATATAAATCAATTTTAATTCTTCTTAGTATTTGTCCAGAGTTGTGTGCTAACCAACATAAAAGTGAATTAAAAACTTGTCGTGGTGGAAGTGGGTACTGTGTTCTAATGGAGTTGGGAGATAGGAATTTGGGTCTTTGGAACGTAGGTATAAATTCGCACTGATGCGTTTTTCAGGGAGTTTGATATGTGTATCCCCTCGTAGGGGTATTTATAATAAGGATGACTCCTTAGATTATCTCCTACACTCCACTATTCAACACCCTGTTATTATGCAGCTGGTTTGATTTACCGCTATTTAGTTAGCTACTTCGCTACCCAAACAATTCCTATAAGCTCTCTCCTTGACTAGTGTCTGGTTGCGATGTATCGCTGCAGATCGACACACCGCTCCCTAGATTTTGTCCCACTTCTTATCATCACTATAAAAAGCACAAAGGTTCATACAGCCCCCCTGACATGTTTCGCCAAATTTTTGGCGTCCTCAGGGGGTATCGGGGCTGACCTAACGCGCTCGGCGTGTTTCCACTCCTTTTAAAACCTTGTGGTATGACGTCATTCGTGGGTGGATTCCAGGAGATCCAATCAGCAGCAAGTAAGGTTTCTGCAATACATCAGCTGTTCACCAGTTCTCACACCTCTTACCATCGATTGGCTCCTTACTGTTTCATCATCTTTGGGGGACTGGTGTTGTCGTCGTTATGTTGTTAGTTTCCAAGTTCTTGCGCATGCGTCCCGACTTAAAAAGGTCTTGGTAACTTTCGAAGTATTTGCACATACGTGCCGACTTATAGATTTTTTAGCAAGGACTTGCATTGTCATAATTACATTGGTAATTTATAAGTCCTTACGCGTGCGCGTCAACGTAGAAAATTTTTATAGTTTACAGGTCCCTGCGCATGCGTGCCGACTTAGAAATTCTTGGTGAGGACTTGGGTTGTTATGATTACATCGGTAAACTATAAGTTCTTGCGCTTGCGTGCCGACTCAGAAGTTCTTAACTTTCAAATTTCAGCGCAAGATCAAGCACTTACATGCACCAGGAAGAAGTAGATGAACTCCAGCAGACCTGAGCGGGGAAGTGACACATGCAGGATATGGGGCATGATCGTCGGACAATGCACTTTCTGTGATCTCCTCCGGAGGGGTAAGTTAATGTGCCCCATAAAATAAAAACACACATGCACAAAATGTATTAATAAATATTCATAAAAATGCATTCATATTTCTCCATATAATAAAATCCCCTGCTACACCACAAAAAACATTGCCATAATCTCCTCGTTTGCCTGAGACTCAGGCTAGGTCTGGCCTGCTGGGATACTGGTCAAAACCCAGGTGGGCCCTTATCATAAGTCACCATCTCCTGCCTGTGTCTGGGAGCAGGCACATTCAGCTGAGGCTGGAGGAGGGGGCAGCAGGGGGGATAATGTCGTCCTGCAGGAGGGAGAGACTCTCTGCTCTTCCCACAGCAGCGCTAGGGCAGTGAATAAGACATTTCCTCCTCCCTGCACTGAGCACCTCAGCCCCTGCGTCACTGCAGGAGAACATGGCCCCTGATTCACTGGAGGAGCAGACAGTGAGCTGTCACTAATTACAGACCAGAGGACGTGGGCCCCCCTAGTTGTCACAGTGGGCCCCCTTCCTCCTGGTCATGCTGGAGTGTCCTCCCCCTGGCACAGCACAGGCTGCACTCATGTGCAGGAGCTCAGGATGGATGAGGAGCTGCTGCTGGAGTGTCCTCCCCCTGGCACAGCACAAGCTGCCCTCATGTGCGCAGGAGCTCAGGATGGATGAGGAGCTGCTGATGGCTTCCAGCACAAGAAAAAGGTACAAAATAAAAGTGCATCACATGTACACACACACAGTGCACCTCATTACATCCCTGCAATGTGTACCTACATATAGAATAACAGTGGACTCATGAACTACAACTCCCAGCTGTTGAATGAGATGCTGACAGTTGTAGTACTTTGATTGTATTAAGTATTGATGTAGAATAAGCAGTGATGTCACACGTAACGCTGACTCTGTTTAGAAATGGAATCAAAGCGCACAGAGGTGGGATGCGCTTTTATGCAGATGCATGCGATCGGTAACCCGCACCCAGTGTCTTGTATTGTCCAAATGCTGAAGGAATCCAAGTGTTATGTGTGACCGCAGCCTCAGTATTACCAGCATACCCCGCGTTACGTGTGACCGCAGCCTCAGTATTACCAGCATACCCCGCGTTACGTGTGACCCCAGCCTCAGTATTACCAGCATACCTCGCGTTACGTGTGACCGCAGCCTCAGTATTACCAGCATACCCCGCGTTACGTGTGACTGCAGCCTCAGTATTACGAGCATACCCCGCGTTACGTGTGACCGCAGCCTCAGTGTTACCAGCATACCCCGCGTTACGTGTGACCGCAGCCTCAGTATTACCAGCATACCCCGCGTTACGTGTGACCGCAGCCTCAGTATTACCAGTATACCCCGCGTTACGTGTGACTGCAGCCTCAGTATTACCAGCATACCCCGCGTTACGTGTGACCGCAGCCTCAGTATTACCAGCATACCCCGCGTTACGTGTGACCGCAGTCTCGGTATTACCAGCATACCCCGCGTTACGTGTGACCGCAGCCTCAGTATTACCAGCATACCCCGCGTTACGTGTGACCGCAGCCACAGTATTATCAGCATACCCCGCGTTATATGTGACTGCAGCCTCAGTATTACCAGCATACCCCGCGTTACGTGTGACCCTAGCCTCAGTATTACCAGCATACCCCGCGTTACATGTGACTAGAGCCTCAGTATTACCAGCATACCTCGCGTTACGTGTGACCACAGCCTCAGTATTACCAGCATACCCCGCATTACGTGTGACTGCAGCCTAAGTATTACCAGCATACCCCACGTTACGTGTGACCGCAGCCTCAGTGTTACCAGCATACCCCGCGTTACGTGTGACCGCAGCCTCAGTATTACCAGTATACCCCGCGTTACGTGTGACCGCAGCCTCAGAATTACCAGCATACCCCGCGTTACATGTGACTGCAGCCTAAAAATTACCATAATACCCCGCGTTACATGTGACCGCAGCTTCAGTATTACCAGCATACCCCGCGTTACGTGTGACCCTAGCCTCAGTATTACCAGCATACCACGCGTTACATGTGACTGCAGCCTAAAAATTACCATAATACCCTGCGTTACATGTGACCGCAGCTTCAGTATTACCAGCATACCCCGCGTTACGTGTAACCACAGCCTCAGTATTGCCAGCATACCCCGCGTTACGTGTGACCGCAGCCTCAGTGTTACCAGCATACCCCGCGTTACGCGTGACCGTAGCCTCAGTATTACCTGCATACCCCGCATTACGTGTGACCGCAGCCTCAGAATTACCAGCATACCCCGCGTTACATGTGACTGCAGCCTAAAAATTACCATAATACCCCGCGTTACATGTGACCGCAGCTTCAGTATTACCAGCATACCCCGCGTTACGTGTGACCACAGCCTCAGTATTGCCAGCATACCCCGCGTTACTTGTGACTGCAGCCTCAGTATTACCAGCATACCCCGCGTTACGTGTGACCACAGCCTCAGTATTGCCAGCATACCCCGCGTTACGTGTGACCGCAGCCTCAGTATTACCAGTATACCCCGTGTTACGTGTGACTGCAGCCTCAGTATTACCAGCATACCCCGCGTTACGTGTGGCCCCAGCCTCAGTATTACCAGCATACCCCGCGTTACATGTGACTAGAGCCTCAGTATTACCAGCATACCTCGCGTTACGTGTGACCGCAGCCTCAGTATTACCAGCATACCCCGCGTTACGTGTGACTGCAGCCTCAGTATTACGAGCATACCCCGCGTTACGTGTGACCGCAGCCTCAGTGTTACCAGCATACCCCGCGTTACGTGTGACCGCAGCCTCAGTATTACCAGCATACCCCGCGTTACGTGTGACCGCAGCCTCAGTATTACCAGTATACCCCGTGTTACGTGTGACTGCAGCCTCAGTATTACCAGCATACCCCGCGTTACGTGTGACCGCAGCCTCAGTATTACCAGCATACCCCGCGTTACGTGTGACCGCAGTCTTGGTATTACCAGCATACCCCGCGTTACGTGTGACCCTAGCCTCAGTATTACCAGCATACCCCGCGTTACATGTGACTAGAGCCTCAGTATTACCAGCATACCTCGCGTTACGTGTGACCACAGCCTCAGTATTACCAGCATACCCCGCATTACGTGTGACTGCAGCCTCAGTATTACCAGCATACCCCACGTTACGTGTGACCGCAGCCTCAGTGTTACCAGCATACCCCGCGTTACGTGTGACCGCAGCCTCAGTATTACCAGTATACCCCGCGTTACGTGTGACCGCAGCCTCAGAATTACCAGCATACCCCGCGTTACATGTGACTGCAGCCTAAAAATTACCATAATACCCCGCGTTACATGTGACCGCAGCTTCAGTATTACCAGCATACCCCGCGTTACGTGTGACCCTAGCCTCAGTATTACCAGCATACCCCGCGTTACATGTGACTGCAGCCTAAAAATTACCATAATACCCCGCGTTACATGTGACCGCAGCTTCAGTATTACCAGCATACCCCGCGTTACGTGTGACCACAGCCTCAGTATTGCCAGCATACCCCGCGTTACGTGTGACCGCAGCCTCAGTGTTACCAGCATACCCCGCGTTACGTGTGACCGTAGCCTCAGTATTACCAGCATACCCCGCATTACGTGTGACCGCAGCCTCAGAATTACCAGCATACCCCGCGTTACATGTGACTGCAGCCTAAAAATTACCATAATACCCCGCGTTACATGTGACCGCAGCTTCAGTATTACCAGCATACCCCGCGTTACGTGTGACCACAGCCTCAGTATTGCCAGCATACCCCGCGTTACGTGTGACTGCAGCCTCAGTATTACCAGCATACCCCGCGTTACGTGTGACCACAGCCTCAGTATTGCCAGCATACCCCGCGTTACGTGTGACCGCAGCCTCAGTATTACCAGTATACCCCGTGTTACGTGTGACTGCAGCCTCAGTATTACCAGCATACCCCGCGTTACGTGTGGCCCCAGCCTCAGTATTACCAGCATACCCCGCGTTACATGTGACTAGAGCCTCAGTATTACCAGCATACCTCGCGTTACGTGTGACCGCAGCCTCAGTATTACCAGCATACCCCGCGTTACGTGTGACTGCAGCCTCAGTATTACGAGCATACCCCGCGTTACGTGTGAACGCAGCCTCAGTGTTACCAGCATACCCCGCGTTACGTGTGACCGCAGCCTCAGTATTACCAGCATACCCCGCGTTACGTGTGACCGCAGCCTCAGTATTACCAGTATACCCCGTGTTACGTGTGACTGCAGCCTCAGTATTACCAGAATACCCCGCGTTACGTGTGACCGCAGCCTCAGTATTACCAGCATACCCCGCGTTACGTGTGACCGCAGTCTCGGTATTACCAGCATACCCCGCGTTACGTGTGACCGCAGCCTCAGTATTACCAGCATACCCCGCGTTACGTGTGACCGCAGCCACAGTATTATCAGCATACCCCGCGTTATATGTGACTGCAGCCTCAGTATTACCAGCATACCCCGCGTTACGTGTGACCCCAGCCTCAGTATTACCAGCATACCCCGCATTACGTGTGACCGCAGCCTCAGAATTACCAGCATACCCTGCGTTACATGTGACTGCAGCCTAAAAATTACCATAATACCCCGCGTTACATGTGACCGCAGCTTCAGTATTACCAGCATACCCCGCGTTACGTGTGACCACAGCCTCAGTATTGCCAGCATACCCCGCGTTACGTGTGACTGCAGCCTCAGTATTACCAGCATACCCCGCGTTACGTGTGACCACAGCCTCAGTATTGCCAGCATACCCCGCGTTACGTGTGACCGCAGCCTCAGTATTACCAGTATACCCCGTGTTACGTGTGACTGCAGCCTCAGTATTACCAGCATACCCAGCGTTACGTGTGACCGCAGCCTCAGTATTACCAGCATACCCCGCGTTACGTGTGACCGCAGTCTCGGTATTACCAGCATACCCCGCGTTACGTGTGACCGCAGTCTCAGTATTACCAGCATACCCCACGTTACGTGTGACCGCAGCCTCAGTATTACCAGCATACCCCACGTTACGTGTGACCCCAGCCTCAGTATTACCAGCATACCCCGCGTTACATGTGACTAGAGCCTCAGTATTACCAGCATACCTCGCGTTACGTGTGACCACAGCCTCAGTATTACCAGCATACCCCGCGTTACGTGTGACTGCAGCCTCAGTATTACCAGCATACCCCACGTTACGTGTGACCGCAGCCTCAGTGTTACCAGCATACCCCGCGTTACGTGTGACCACAGCCTCAGTATTGCCAGCATACCCCGCGTTACGTGTGACCGCAGCCTCAGTATTACCAGTATACCCCGTGTTACGTGTGACTGCAGCCTCTGTATTACCAGCATACCCCGCGTTACGTGTGACCGCAGCCTCAGTATTACCAGCATACCCCGCGTTACGTGTGACCGCAGTCTCGGTATTACCAGCATACCCCGCGTTATGTGTGACCGCAGCCTCAGTATTACCAGCATACCCCGCGTTACGTGTGACCGCAGCCTCAGTATTATCAGCATACCCCGCGTTACATGTGACTGCAGCCTCAGTATTACCAGCATACCCCGCGTTACGTGTGACCCCAGCCTCAGTATTACCAGCATACCCCGCGTTACATGTGACTAGAGCCTCAGTATTACCAGCATACCTCGCATTACGTGTGACCACAGCCTCAGTATTACCAGCATACCCCGCATTACGTGTGACTGCAGCCTCAGTATTACCAGCATACCCCGCGTTACGTGTGACCGCAGCCTCAGTGTTACCAGCATACCCCGCGTTACGTGTGACCGCAGCCTCAGTATTACCAGTATACCCCGCGTTACGTGTGACCGTAGCCTCAGTATTACCAGCACACCTCGCATTACGTGTTACCGCAGCCTCAGAATTACCAGCATACCCCGCGTTACATGTGACTGCAGCCTCAAAATTACCATAATACCCCGCGTTACGTGTGACCGCAGCTTCAGTATTACCAGCATACCCCACGTTACGTGTGACCACAGCCTCAGTATTGCCAGCATACCCCGCGTTACGTGTCACGGCAGCCTCAGTATTACCTGCATACCCCGTGTTACGTGTGACCACAGCCTCAGTATCGCCAGCATACCCCGCGTTACGTGTGCCCACAGCCTCAGTATTGCCAGCATACCCCGCGTTACGTGTGACTGCAGCCTCAGTATTACCAGCATACCTCGCGTTACATGTGACCGCAGCCTCAGTATTACCAGCATACCCCGCGTTACGTGTGCCCACAGCCTCAGTATTGCCAGCATACCCCGCGTTACGTGTGACCACAGCCTCAGTATTGCCAGCATACCCCGCGTTACGTGTGACCGCAGCCTCAGTATTACCAGCATACCCCCCACCCCCTCCCCGCTGTGTGTATGAAGAGGACTGTGAACCTTCTTCATATACAGGCAGTCCCTGGCTTATTTACAAGATTGGTTCCTTAGGTTTGTACTTAAGTCGAATTTGTATGTAAGTCGGAATTGTATATTTTATAATTGTAGATCCAGACAAAAAATTTTTTTGCCCCATTGACAATTAGATTTTCTAAATTTTTTGCTGTAATTGGACCAAGGATTATCAATAAAGCTTCATTACAGACACCTTACAGCTGATCATTGCAGCCTGGGACCAAAGTAACATCCAGAGAGCATTACCAGAGGTCACAGGGGGCAGAGGGGTCTGTCTGTAACTACGGGTTGTCTGTAAGTCTGGTGTCCTTAAAGGAAACCT
Organism: Engystomops pustulosus; assembly: GCF_040894005.1. Taxonomy (NCBI): domain Eukaryota; kingdom Metazoa; phylum Chordata; class Amphibia; order Anura; family Leptodactylidae; genus Engystomops; species Engystomops pustulosus. The sequence goes on along the minus strand of NC_092417.1, from coordinate 142,996,145 downwards.
ACCAGTTCAAAAGGTAGGTGTAAGCTGTAAATACCGAGCACCAGCTCAGGGAGAGCTGGTGCCGGTGCTTACTTTCATTACTTTTTAATGTTTATAGCAGAAGTTCCTTCGGCGCTGCGCGCGACCATGCACCAAGCGCCGAAGCAGCTACAGCTATAAACATAAGTGTTTAAACCGCGATACAGTAAGCTCCGGCACCAGCTCATCCTGAAACCTGTTAAGGACATACATGTACCATGTGCAGTACTTAAAGGACATCTATCACCAGATCAAGGATTGTAAACCAAGCACACGGACATACTGGTGTGCGCCCACTCTGGCAGGATCTGCTCTTCTTTTAGCTTCTTATTCCCTGGTTTTTGCAAAAAAAACTATTTTAAAATAATGCAAACGTATCCATGAAGCAGCTGGTGGGAGCCTAGAATTAATTTCACTGGTGGGCCCTTGGCACCCCAGTCCGACCCTGCTGAGACTATACATATTATATATCAAACCACCGCAACAAAATAGGAAATTCATTAATAATGTTAATTTTAGGTTAATTTGAACATTTAAAAAAATATGTACTATAAAGTACAAAAAAAAAGTTTCCACTTTTAACCCCAAATAAGAATATAAATGATTTTTTAAAACTTTTATTATTTTTTAACTAGCTCTATGTGATCCAAAAAAAAAAATGCAAAAAATTTTAAGGTAAAAAAAGTTATGGCCCTTAAACTGCCGTTTACAAAAATATTCACTAAAAATGTCTGGTCACTAGAGCCTTTTCAGGCCACGTCACTAAGGGGTTAAGTTAAAATAACTAAATATTTGCTGTGAGCAAAACTGATATTTGGTTTTCCAATTAATATTTCATATTTCATGAATATTAATTATAAATAGAGATGAGCGAACACTAAAATGCTCGGGTACTCGTTATTCGAGACGAACTTTTCCCGATGCTCGAGTGCTCGTCTCGAATAACGAACCCCATTGAAGTCAATGGGAGACTCGAGCATTTTTCAAGGGGACCAAGGCTCTGCACAGGGAAGCTTGGCCAAACACCTGGGAACCTCAGAAAAGGATGGAAACACCACGGAAATGGACAGGAAACAGCAGGGGCAGCATGCATGGATGCCTCTGAGGCTGCTTAATCGCACCATTATGCCAAAATTATGGGCAACAGCATGGCCATGACAGAGTGACAGAATGAAGCTAGATAGCATCTAAAACATCTAATAATTGACCCTGACACTATAGGGGACGGCATGCAGAGGCAGCGGCAGCAGGCTAGAGAGTGTCATGGAGACATACCCTAAATGGACTCAGGCTTCAAACCAATGGGTGGCAGAGAGGAACCAAAGGAGGTGAGCAAGAAGCGCTCAAATAATATCGGTACATGATAAAAGTTTGCCAGTATATTTTGTGGATTACACAGCAGGGTGGCGACAAAGTTAACAAGTTTGTTGTGGAAGCCATGAAAACAACCCAAAATTCTGCCTGACACAGCTCGTTTGATAAGGGGACCATGTATGCTTACAGTTCATGCCAGTCGCTGCACTGGCTGCCAGTCTCCTTTCGAATACAGTTTAAAATAATAATAACCCTCATCCATAAAGCTCTGTATAATGCTGCACCCCCCTACCTCTCCTCTCTTATCTCAGTCTATCGCCCAACCCGTGCTCTTAGATCCGCCAGTGATCTTAGATTAACCTCTACCCTAGTGCGGACCTCCCACTCGCGTCTCCAAGACTTCTCTAGAGCTGCACCAATTCTATGGAATGCTCTGCCCCGGACTATCAGACTAATACCTAACCTCCAAAGTTTCAAACGTGCTCTTAAAACCCATTTCTTTAGGCAAGCCTATAACACTCATTAACTGCATGAAGTTTTAACTCTTCTACTAACCCGTCCTGTGTCGTCCTCCCATCTGTTATCCAGCAACCAACAGGCACCAGACTTCTCTGCAGTCCCATTCACCCTGGACCTGGTATATAAGATGACGGCTGAGTGGTTCAAGCGACAGCAAATCCATTTATTATATTTTGTTCTATTCCCTAAGAAGAATGGCTTGACCATTAAATATTCTTTTACCTCGTGTTACCCCATCATCTTCATAAACCGTAAGCTCTGGCGAGCAGGGACCTCACTCCTGTTGTTCCATACAAATGTTGTGCTCTGTTACATTACATTTGTATTTGTTTCCTATGATTTGTAAAGCGCTGCAGAATATGATGACGCTATATAAATAAAGATTATTATTATTATGGAGGCAGTGAACTAGTAGTAGATTAAAGGTGCTGCAACTATGTTAGTTGGATCTTGTGATGGAGCTGGCGCTCTGCAGCCAGGCGAGCTTTCGCCAATCCAAGCCCCTGTTTCTAGGCTACTCCCCAAACAGCACTTCTAAGAACCTTTTGTATAAGATCAAGTGTAGTAGCGTTCTTATAAGTTTAGGATATGCCGGGTGAGGGGAATGTAAACAGATGCGCAAGAAGCGCTGAAATAATATCCCTAAATGGTAAAAGTTTGCCAGTATATTTTGTGGATAACACAGCAGGGTGGCGACAAAGTTAACAACTTTGATGTGGAATCCATGAAAACAACCCAAATTTCTGCCTGACACACCTCGTTTGATAAAGGGACGATGTATGGAGGCAGCTATATGGACGACTTTTGGAGGTAGCAATGGAGACAACGTGTGGAGGCTGCTATGGAGACAATTTAATTTGGATAGTGCCTGTATGTGGCAGTCCCAAACATTTTTCAAACCAGAGGAGCAGGTAGGTGGCCCTCCAGTAAAATGGAATAGATTGAGTGCCTGTATGTGGCAGTCCCAAAAATGTTTCAAACCAGAGGAGCAGGTAGGTGGCCCTCCAGTAAAATGGAATAGATTGAGTGCCTGTATGTGGCAGTCCCAAAAATTCTTCAAACCAGAGGAGCAGGTAGGTGGCCCTGCAGTAAAATGGAATAGATTGAGTGCCTGTATGTGGCAGTCCCAAAAATGTTTCAAACCAGAGGAGCAGGTAGGTGGCCCTCCAGTAAAATGGAATAGATTGAGTGCCTGTATGTGGCAGTCCCAAAAATTGTTCAAACCAGAGGAGCAGGTAGGTGGCCCTGCAGTAAAATGGAATAGATTGAGTGCCTGTATGTGGCAGTCCCAAAAATGTTTCAAACCAGAGGAGCAGGTAGGTGGCCCTCCAGTAAAATGGAATAGATTGAGTGCCTGTATGTGGCAGTCCCAAAAATTGTTCAAACCAGAGGAGCAGGTAGGTGGCCCTGCAGTAAAATGGAATAGATTGAGTGCCTGTATGTGGCAGTCCCAAAAATGTTTCAAACCAGAGGAGCAGGTAGGTGGCCCTCCAGTAAAATGGAATAGATTGAGTGCCTGTATGTGGCAGTCCCAAAAATGTTTCAAACCAGAGGAGCAGGTAGGTGGCCCTCCAGTAAAATGGAATAGATTGAGTGCCTGTATGTGGCAGTCCCAAAAATTCTTCAAACCAGAGGAGCAGGTAGGTGGCCCTCCAGTAAAATGGAATAGATTGAGTGCCTGTATGTGGCAGTCCCAAAAATTTTTTAAAACAGAGGACCGGGTAGGTGGCCCTCCAGAAAAATGGAATAGATTGAGTGCCTGTATGTGGCACTCACAAAAATTGTTTCAAACAGAGGACCGGGTAGGTGGCCCTCCAGAAAAATTAAATGCATGAAGTACTATAGCAAGAGCCAGTGGGCCCTGTCAAAAAATAGCCATTTTCCTCTGCTTTACTGTACAAAGAGGAGGAGAAGGAGGAAAATGAGGAGGAGGAGTGGATCAATTATTCAGGTTGAGCTTCCTTCACCTGGTGGAGATTGGAAATTCTGAGAAATCCAGCCTTTATTCATTTTAATAAGCGTCAGCCTGTCAGCGCTGTCAGTCGACAGGCGTGTACGCTTATCGGTGATGATGCCACCAGCTGCACTGAAAACCCGCTCGGACAAGACGCTAGCGGCAGGGCAGGCAAGAACCTCCAAGGCGTACAGCGCCAGTTCGTGCCACATGTCCAGCTTTGAAACCCAGTAGTTGTAGGGAGCTGTGTGATCATTTAGGACGATGGTATGGTCAGCTACGTACTCCCTCACCATCTTTCTGTAAAGATCAGCCCTACTCTGCCGAGACTGGGGACAGGTGACAGTGTCTTGCTGGGGTGACATAAAGCTGGCAAAAGCCTTGTAAAGCGTACCCTTGCCAGTGCTGGACAAGCTGCCTGCTCGCCTACTCTCCCTCGCTACTTGTCCCGCAGAACTACGCACTCTGCCGCTAGCGCTGTCAGAAGGGAAATACTGTTTCAGCTTGTGCACCAGGGCCTGCTGGTATTCATGCATTCTCACACTCCTTTCCTCTGCAGGGATGAGAGTGGAAAGATTTTGCTTGTACCGTGGGTCCAGGAGAGTGAACACCCAGTAATCGGTGCTGGAATAAATTCTTTGAACGCGAGGGTCACGGGATAGGCAGCCTAGCATGAAATCTGCCATATGCGCCAGAGTACCAACGCGTAAGAATTCACTCCCCTCACTGGCCTGACTGTCCATTTCCTCCTCCTCCAACTCCTCCAACTCCTCTTCTTCTGCCCATACACGCTGAACAGTGAAGGACTCAACAATGGTCCCCTCTTGTGTCTCGCCAACATTCTCCTCCTCTTCCTCCTCATCCTCCTCCACCTCCACCTCCTCCGATATGCGCTGAGAAACAGACCTCAGGGTGCTTTGGCTATCAACAAGGGAATATTCTTCCCCCGTCTCTTGTGACGAGCGCAAAGCTTCCGACTTCATGCTGACCAGAGAGTTTTTCAACAGGCCAAGCAGCGGGATGGTGAGGCTGATGATGGCGGCATCGCCACTGACCATCTGTGTTGACTCCTCAAAGTTACTCAGCACCTGACAGATATCAGACATCCACGTCCACTCCTCATTGTAGACTTGAAGAAGCTGACTGACCTGACTACCAGTTCTGGTGGAAGTTGACATCTGGCAGTCTACAATCGCTCTGCGCTGCTGGTAAACTCTGGATAACATGGTCAGTGTTGAATTCCACCTCGTGGGCACGTCGCACAACAGTCGGTGAGCGGGCAGTTGGAGGCGGCGCTGCGCTGCCCTGAGAGTGGCAGCATCTGGGCTGGACTTCCTGAAATGCGCACAGATGCGGCGCACCTTCGTGAGCAAATCAGACAGATTGGGGTATGTCTTGAGGAAACGCTGCACTATCAGATTTAACACATGGGCCAGGCATGGCACATGTGTCAGTCTGCCGAGTTGCAGAGCCGCCACCAGGTTACGGCCGTTGTCACACACAACCATTCCCGGCTTGAGGTTCAGCGGTGCCAGCCACAGATCAGTCTGCGCCGTGATGCCCTGTAATAGCTCTTGGGCGGTGTGCCTTTTGTCGCCTAGGCTCAGCAGTTTGAGCACCGCCTGCTGTCGCTTAGCGACGGCACTGCTGCTGTGCCTAGAGCTACCGACTGATGGCGCCGTGCCCACGGATGGTAGTTCGGAGGAGGAGGTGGAGGAGGGGTGGGAGGAGGAGGAGGCATAGTAGGCCTGAAACACCTGGACCGAGGTAGGCCCCGCAATCCTCGGCGTCGGCAGTATATGAGCAGCCCCAGGGTCAGACTCGGTCCCAGCCTCCACCAAGTTAACCCAATGTGCCGTCAGCGATATATAGTGGCCCTGCCCGGCAGCACTCGTCCACGTGTCCGTGGTCAGGTGGACCTTGTCAGAAACGGCGTTGGTCAGGGCACGGATGATGTTGTCTGACACGTGCTGGTGCAGGGCTGGGACGGCACATCGGGAAAAGTAGTGGCGGCTGGGGACCGAATACCGAGGGGCGGCCGCCGCCATGAGGTTGCGAAAGGCCTCGGTCTCTACTAGCCTATAGGGCAGCATCTCCAGGCTAAGCAATCTGGAGATGTGCACATTAAGGGCTTGGGCGTGCGGGTGGGTTGCACTATATTTGCGTTTCCGCTCCAGCGTCTGGGGTATGGAGAGCTGAACGCTGGTGGATGCTGTGGAGGATCGTGGAGGCGACGATGGGGTTTTTGTGGCAGGGTCCTGGGCAGGGGGCTGACTAGCAGCTGACACAGGGGAAGGAGCAGTGGTGTGCACGGCCGGAGGTGAACGGGCTTGTTGCCACTGAGTGGGGTGCTTAGCATTCATATGCCTGCGCATACTGGTGGTAGTTAAGCTAGTAGTGGTGGAACCCCTGCTGAGCCTGGTTTGGCAAATGTTGCACACCACAGTCCGTCGGTCATCCGGTGTTTCCTTAAAGAACCTCCACACTTCTGAAGATCTAGCCCTCGCCGCAAGAGCCCTCACCACGGGAGCTTCACTAGTTGACAGTGGCGCTGATGCACCAGCTCTGGCCCTGCCTCTCCGTCTGGCCCCACCACTGCCTCTTCCAACCTGTTCAGGTCGAGGACTCTCCTCCGTCTCAGAAGCACTGTGTTCACCCGGCCTCTCAACCCAGCTTGGGTCTGTCACCTCATCATCCTCCGATCCCTCAGTCTGCTCCCCCCTCGGACTTCCTGCCCTGACAACAACTTCCCCACTGTCTGACAACCGTGTCTCCTCATCGTCGGACACCTCTTTACACACTTCCACTACGTCAAGAAGGTCATCATCACCCACAGACTGTGACTGGTGGAAAACCTGGGCATCGGAAAATTGCTCTGCAGCAACCGGACAAGTGGTTTGTGACTGTGGGAAGGGTCCAGAAAACAGTTCCTCAGAGTATGCCGGTTCAAATGGCAAATTTTCCTGGGAGGGGGCAGACTGGGGGGGAGGAGGCTGAGGTGCAGGAGCTGGAGGAGTGGGGATTTCGGTGACATGGGTGGACTGCGTGGAAGACTGACTGGTGGTGGACAAATTGCTCGAAGCATTGTCAGCAATCCACGACATCACCTGTTCGCACTGTTCTGGCCTCAACAGTGCTCTACCACGAGTCCCAGTAACTTCAGACATGAACCTAGGGAGTGTAGCTCTGCGGCGTTCCCCTGCTCCCTCATCAGCAGGTGGTGTCTCACCCCGCCCAGGACCACGGCCTCTGACCCCTGCAGTAGTTGGACGCCCACGTCCCCGCCCTCGTCCTCTACCCCTAGCCCTGGGGTTAAACATTTTTAAAATGAGAGTTATAACTTTTTTTTTTTTTTACTTTTTTTTGTTTTTTTTGTGTTTTTTTGTGTTTTTTGTTTTTTTTTGTGTTTTTTGTTTTTTTTTGAGTTTTTAGAACCAAACAATCCTATCCTATTGCTATGGCTATTTTCTAGCCAAGTATCAAAGGAAGCACACTACTATGCCAGATGAGATGACACTGAGTTAGTGCCTAATAGAAATCCAACCCCTACTGAATTTTCCCACTTCAGCCTTTGCTATGGATATGTGCGCCACTAAGCGCAGAACACAGCGGTCGCAAGTCTCACTACAAATTGCTCAGAATTGGCAAGTACATGCACTGCAGAAACTACAGCCACCAGCAGATCAACCAGAAATCAAATATATAGAACGCTACTGTAGGCTTCAAGAAGCTATTTGTATTCTCCTATGGCTATTTTCTAGCCAAGTATCAAAGGAAGCACACTACTATGCCAGATGAGATGACACTGAGTTAGTGCCTAATAGAAATCCAACCCCTACTGAATTTTCCCACTTCGGCCTTTGCTATGGATATGTGCGCCACTAAGCGCAGAACACAGCGGTCGCAAGTCTCACTACAAATTGCTCAGAATTGGCAAGTACATGCACTGCAGAAACTACAGCCACCAGCAGATCAACCAGAAATCAAATATATAGAACGCTACTGTAGGCTTCAAGAAGCTATTTGTATTCTCCTATGGCTATTTTCTAGCCAAGTATCAAAGGAAGCACACTACTATGCCAGATGAGATGACACTGAGTTAGTGCCTAATAGAAATCCAACCCCTACTGAATTTTCCCACTTCAGCCTTTGCTATGGATATGTGCGCCACTAAGCGCAGAACACAGCGGTCGCAAGTCTCACTACAAATTGCTCAGAATTGGCAAGTACATGCACTGCAGAAACTACAGCCACCAGCAGATCAACCAGAAATCAAATATATAGAACGCTACTGTAGGCTTCAAGAAGCTATTTGTATTCTCCTATGGCTATTTTCTAGCCAAGTATCAAAGGAAGCACACTACTATGCCAGATGAGATGACACTGAGTTAGTGCCTAATAGAAATCCAACCCCTACTGAATTTTCCCACTTCAGCCTTTGCTATGGATATGTGCGCCACTAAGCGCAGAACACAGCGGTCGCAAGTCTCACTACAAATTGCTCAGAATTGGCAAGTACATGCACTGCAGAAACTACAGCCACCAGCAGATCAACCAGAAATCAAATATATAGAACGCTACTGTAGGCTTCAAGAAGCTATTTGTATTCTCCTATGGCTATTTTCTAGCCAAGTATCAAAGGAAGCACACTACTATGCCAGATGAGATGACACTGAGTTAGTGCCTAATAGAAATCCAACCCCTACTGAATTTTCCCACTTCGGCCTTTGCTATGGATATGTGCGCCACTAAGCGCAGAACACAGCGGTCGCAAGTCTCACTACAAATTGCTCAGAATTGGCAAGTACATGCACTGCAGAAACTACAGCCACCAGCAGATCAACCAGAAATCAAATATATAGAACGCTACTGTAGGCTTCAAGAAGCTATTTGTATTCTCCTATGGCTATTTTCTAGCCAAGTATCAAAGGAAGCACACTACTATGCCAGATGAGATGACACTGAGTTAGTGCCTAATAGAAATCCAACCCCTACTGAATTTTCCCACTTCGGCCTTTGCTATGGATATGTGCGCCACTAAGCGCAGAACACAGCGGTCGCAAGTCTCACTACAAATTGCTCAGAATTGGCAAGTACATGCACTGCAGAAACTACAGCCACCAGCAGATCAACCAGAAATCAAATATATAGAACGCTACTGTAGGCTTCAAGAAGCTATTTGTATTCTCCTATGGCTATTTTCTAGCCAAGTATCAAAGGAAGCACACTACTATGCCAGATGAGATGACACTGAGTTAGTGCCTAATAGAAATCCAACCCCTACTGAATTTTCCCACTTCAGCCTTTGCTATGGATATGTGCGCCACTAAGCGCAGAACACAGCGGTCGCAAGTCTCACTACAAATTGCTCAGAATTGGCAAGTACATGCACTGCAGAAACTACAGCCACCAGCAGATCAACCAGAAATCAAATATATAGAACGCTACTGTAGGCTTCAAGAAGCTATTTGTATTCTCCTATGGCTATTTTCTAGCCAAGTATCAAAGGAAGCACACTACTATGCCAGATGAGATGACACTGAGTTAGTGCCTAATAGAAATCCAACCCCTACTGAATTTTCCCACTTCAGCCTTTGCTATGGATATGTGCGCCACTAAGCGCAGAACACAGCGGTCGCAAGTCTCACTACAAATTGCTCAGAATTGGCAAGTACATGCACTGCAGAAACTACAGCCACCAGCAGATCAACCAGAAATCAAATATATAGAACGCTACTGTAGGCTTCAAGAAGCTATTTGTATTCTCCTATGGCTATTTTCTAGCCAAGTATCAAAGGAAGCACACTACTATGCCAGATGAGATGACACTGAGTTAGTGCCTAATAGAAATCCAACCCCTACTGAATTTTCCCACTTCAGCCTTTGCTATGGATATGTGCGCCACTAAGCGCAGAACACAGCGGTCGCAAGTCTCACTACAAATTGCTCAGAATTGGCAAGTACATGCACTGCAGAAACTACAGCCACCAGCAGATCAACCAGAAATCAAATATATAGAACGCTACTGTAGGCTTCAAGAAGCTATTTGTATTCTCCTATGGCTATTTTCTAGCCAAGTATCAAAGGAAGCACACTACTATGCCAGATGAGATGACACTGAGTTAGTGCCTAATAGAAATCCAACCCCTACTGAATTTTCCCACTTCAGCCTTTGCTATGGATATGTGCGCCACTAAGCGCAGAACACAGCGGTCGCAAGTCTCACTACAAATTGCTCAGAATTGGCAAGTACATGCACTGCAGAAACTACAGCCACCAGCAGATCAACCAGAAATCAAATATATAGAACGCTACTGTAGGCTTCAAGAAGCTATTTGTATTCTCCTATGGCTATTTTCTAGCCAAGTATCAAAGGAAGCACACTACTATGCCAGATGAGATGACACTGAGTTAGTGCCTAATAGAAATCCAACCCCTACTGAATTTTCCCACTTCAGCCTTTGCTATGGATATGTGCGCCACTAAGCGCAGAACACAGCGGTCGCAAGTCTCACTACAAATTGCTCAGAATTGGCAAGTACATGCACTGCAGAAACTACAGCCACCAGCAGATCAACCAGAAATCAAATATATAGAACGCTACTGTAGGCTTCAAGAAGCTATTTGTATTCTCCTATGGCTATTTTCTAGCCAAGTATCAAAGGAAGCACACTACTATGCCAGATGAGATGACACTGAGTTAGTGCCTAATAGAAATCCAACCCCTACTGAATTTTCCCACTTCAGCCTTTGCTATGGATATGTGCGCCACTAAGCGCAGAACACAGCGGTCGCAAGTCTCACTACAAATTGCTCAGAATTGGCAAGTACATGCACTGCAGAAACTAAAGCCACCAGCAGATCAACCAGAAATCAAATATATAGAACGCTACTGTAGGCTTCAAGAAGCTATTTGTATTCTCCTATGGCTATTTTCTAGCCAAGTATCAAAGGAAGCACACTACTATGCCAGATGAGATGACACTGAGTTAGTGCCTAATAGAAATCCAACCCCTACTGAATTTTCCCACTTCGGCCTTTGCTATGGATATGTGTGCCACTAAGAGCTAAACACAACGGTAGCAAGTCCCCCTGCTAATTCCTCACAAAATGGTAATAGATGCAAATTAAAATAAAAAAAGTAGAACGTTATTGTAGCCCTAAGAAGGGCTGTTGGGTTCTTGTTGAATCACTCCTGCCTAACAGTAATCTACTAGCACCCTAACGCTGTCCCTGACCAGCAGCAGCTCTCTCCCTAGCGGCATCCAGAGACAGAATGATCCGAGCAGCGCGGCCAGCGGCTAGTCTATCCCAGGGTCACCTGATCTGGCCAGCCAACCACTGCTATCGACGTGTAAGGGTACCACGTCATGCTGGGTGGAGTGCAGAGTCTCCTGGCTTGTGATTGGCTCTGTTTCTGGCCGCCAAAAAGCAAAACGGCGGGAGCTGCCATTTTCTCGAGCGGGCGAAGTATTCGTCCGAGTAACGAGCAGTTTCGAGTACCCTAATGCTCGACCGAGCATCAAGCTCGGACGAGCATGTTCGCTCATCTCTAATTATAAACCAAAAATAAATATTGTAATATATTTTACAGTTAATTCCCTTAAAAAAAGGAAATATTCAACAAGTAATTTAATAAAATGGCTTTTTTTATTATAAAAAATACAAAAATACAGCATACAAAAACGTACATGTACATGAGGTTGATGATTAATGAATGATGGACCTCTATTGTATTACTTTGTTTCTAAAACACGTGAATTACAGAACAGATTTCCAGGCCAGAGTCAGTGACAGATCCTTGATCACGGGTGATTATCATCCATGGTCCTGACCACTGCAGACCCCGCTCTTGCCATTGCGCTTAATATTTAGTTTTGACCTAATAATCGCCAGATCCCTCTATCTCATTGATGAATGGGATTTTCTTTTGCTCATGGTCAGTAGTGCTGCTTGATACTTGGTTTTGTCCATATGAATCTCCAGATCCTTCTATGTGACTGAAGATCTCACCAAGACTTTTCTCTATGTCTCTATCGCTGCCTGATCCTTCGACTTGTCCATATGGATCTCCAGATCCTTCTAATTGACCGATGATATCACCGAGACTTTTCTCTTTGTCTGTATCGCTGCCTGATCCTTCGACTTGTCCATATGAATCTCCAGATCCTTCTAATTGACCGAGGATCTCACCAAGACTTTTCTCTTTGTCCGTTTCGCTACCTGATCCTTCGAGTTGTCCATATGGATCTCCAGATCCTTCTAATTGACCGAGGATCTCACCAAGACTTTTCTCTTTGTCCGTTTCGCTGCCTGATCCTTCGAGTTGTCCATATGGATCTCCAGATCCCTCTATTTGCCTGACTGCAAAAGAAAAGGGGGATTTAGTATGTAAAAGATATTTATGTTATACAGGACACAATATACAGTAACCAAAAAATGTAGAAGACTTCAACAGAGAAACTTGTTGTATTGAGCATTTACTAGCTGTGCAGGTTATCTCATGGCATGGAAATGATGATACCATGTGGTAGGTATGTCAGGTATCAGTATATTTGTGTGTCCTCTCGTGGCTACCATTCCTTTTCATTAATCTATTTACAGACTTTTCCATTGTTATAATATATACATTCTTGGTTAGCGCAGTTCTGGTGTTATCATATCTACACTATTAGATTATATAATTAATAGAAAAACATAATGATAGATGATATGAAAATAAATACTGCAGATTTCAAGTAGCTGTAAGAAATCAGAAATACACAATGGATCTGGACTTACATGGTAAGGAGTGAATCCGGGTCACACCACAGAGAACAAGCAGGAGGGTGAAGATCATTGTGGTCCTCATTTCTATCACAGTGCAGCAGAAGAGATGTGAGGAGCAGAGGAGAGAGGCCTCTTTATATAGGACAGTCCTGCTCCGCTATCTGGGGGAAGGGTAGGTCCTTAATGATTGTTAATAGCTCCACCCACTTGTAAACAATCCCTAAACAATAGTATCAAGGAGTAATGTAAATAACAGTCAAGTGACATGGTAACATATATATGAAATATTGTCATTTATAAGACATTTTATGCTAAGCTTATATATTATTTATGGAAGTTTGTATTGTTAGTTGTAGGTTTTCTCAGTTTCTGCTGAAGATATAGAAACACATAGGGGCACATTTACTAACAACAGTGCAGACTGCACTAACTGCCTGTGTATTGTGCAGAGGGCATCAGATTCAGGATTTCTGGCGCCTGTTCCCGATGAATCTGGCGCCCCCTGAATTGCTCCAACAGAGTGGACAATTTTTTTTGGTGCACCTTTAACATGGAGCGTGTGACACACTTCTGTCGGATTTTGCATGTTAAATCTGGCGCACAGTCCAACTGAGCGCCGGAATGGAACCTAATCTGTGTCACATGATGCCTAACGCAGCTGCAGCACAAAAGGGTCGCGTGCGAAACAAATGTGGCGTGGACGCTTCTTAAATACCTGTGCAAGCAGTTTGCACTAAAAAGAATGTGCAGAGCCCGACAGAAATCTGGCGCAGGGGCTTTAATAAATGTGCTCCATTATGAGTCAATGGCCCATATCTATTAAACTGGCTGCGCCAATCTTCTGCCTGTCATTGCACATAAAAGAAGGTCGAATCTGATTGTACATGTATTTATGAAGTGTTTGCGCCACTTTTGTGTCGTGGCTGCACTGTGTCCGACAATAAAAAAAAATGCACACCCAAAGGGGCGTGTAAGTGCTTAGTCGGAGTTTGCGCACGCTGTATATCATAGGTGAACCAAAAAAAAGATGGCGCTCACTTCCCAAGTAGTGCAGGGTGCGCCAGTTAATTGAAGACAGTCTTTAATAATCTGGTGCACCCTGCACATTTGTGAGGCAAACTGCACTTTTGATAAATCTGGGCCAATGTATGATATATTTCACCCCTTGATTACTTTTTACCAGATAGGACATAGGTAGATAGTTACAGCAGCTACTTATATACATGAGGGGTCATGGCTGCTCTGTGTGATTTCAGGTGTACAATATAGTGGTAGCATAATACAGCAATAATAATAATAATAATAACAGTATAGCAACCGTGCAATAATAATAATAATAATAATAATAATAATAATAATAATAATAATAGTGTAGCAACCGTGCAGTAATAATAATACAGCAACAATAATATTGTAGTAACAGTGCAGTAATAATAATAATAATAATAATAATAATAATAGTAATAATAATAGTAATAATAGTGTAGTAACCGTGCAGTAATAATAATACAGCAACAATAATAATGTAGTAACAGTGCAGTAATAATAATAATAGTAATAATAATAATAATAGTGTAGTAACCGTGCAGTAATAATTATACAGCAATAATATTAATAGTAATAACAATAATGTAGTAACAGTGCAGTAATAATAATAATAGTAATAATAATAGTAATAATAGTGTAGTAACCGTGCAGTAATAATAATATAGCAACAATAATAATGTAGTAACAGTGCATTAATAATAATAATAGCAATAATGATAATAATAATAATAGTGTAGTAACCGTGCAGTAATAATTATACAGCAATAATATTAATAGTAATAACAATAATGTAGTGACAGTGCAGTAATAATAGTAATAATAATAATAATAGTGTAGTAACCGTGCAGTAATAATAATAATAATACAGCAACAATAATAATGTAGTAACAGTGCAGTAATAATAATAATAATAATAATAATACAAAAAAATAAAAATAATAATAAATAAATAATAATTTAGCACTTCTGGTTGACCTAGCACTTTGTACTTTATGAAACCTGTAAGAAATAAAAGTGTGCAGATAATAGTCACACTAATGTGCAGTTTTTGTAAACCTTTAAGGGTTTTTCTGACCCAAAATATTAATGACATATCTAGGATAGATACTTCTATGAAGAGAGAGCATCATGATTTCATTACACAACTGCAACTCAAGTTGGCCCATAAAACCCCTTCAAAAAGTTTGTTCTCACTATTTGATGTGAGAGGTAACTATTACAGGTCAGAGATATTTCATATTATTTTTTTCTGTTATGGTCAATGAAAAGACAAGCATTATCATATAGAATATAACAGTACAAACAATAGAAGTTGCTTTAATTCTTTTTGGATTGTGCTGATTATTACTGAGATATTGAGATCTAGACGAAACAGACAACATTTAAATAGTATTGTCCTCTGTATGGAGACCTATTGTCCTGGAGGCTTGAAGGTAATGTCATCACAATGGCTTTGATAAGTGATGGAGACACCAGGTCCTTGATATGGAATCATTACTCACCTCATTTACATGTGAAATCTAGCTAGGGGTGGAGGGGTATTTACATTAGGTGTGTGTGTGGGGGGGATGTTGGGGGGGGGGGGGTAATACCTGTTTGATTTTACAACTAATAAACAACTTAAATGCAGTAAAATCCCTAGGTAGAAGTTTTGTTTTATGCTTCTACTTTTATTGTAGGAAATTTTCAGTATAAAGGTTACAAGCTAATTGAGCGTTTGGTTTTAATAGAAACATTCTAAAGAGCTTGTTAGAAATCTATGCACACCCCCAAAAAACATACTGGTAGGTTGTTTAGATTGTGAGCCCCCTGGGGACAGGGACCAATTTGTCATGCTTTGTGCAGCGCTGCGTAATCTGTGTGCGCTATATAAATAAAGAATTATTATTATTATTACATGTATTATTGTATAGAAAAATCCCCATTCAGTTATACGGATATGATGGTCAGTTACAGAAACTTCAGCAGCAAATTTGTAACCACAGAAAGTACTTATGGGGGTGCAGAAAATAAAAATGGGTAAAAGGTATAGAATGGCAATTGACTTTGACAAATCAAAGTAGAAAAAGACTGGAAATAGGGGGTTAGGAACGATACTGGAAAAGTTGTTATTATTTACCTATATCTTAATGTATAAAGGTGTAAGTATCTGTATTCTAACGTTTCTTTTGCACTAACCCAGATTCAAGGATATCCAGTATTTAGAATTTCCTGTTATTTTTGAGCAATTCTTTAAATTTTTTAAAACAGTTTTAACCCATTCAGTGGTTTGTAGTGATATCTACTCATATTTTGCATTGGGTTCTTTTAATGACTTCATTTCTATATTTTGGGCTAGCGCTGTCAGTCTTAATTGTTTCAGAGAAATGGGCAAGTCTTATCGAGTACATTTTTTTGTTCATAAGGTTCGGTTTCAAAAGAAATTTTACGCCTTAATGCTTAAAAAGATATTAAATGCAAATTTTAAACTTCAGTGGCTTTTTTTCCTTTTGGCCTTAATATAGTTTTGCGCAAAGACAGACATTTTAATTGGGTTTTTGGACTTTTTTAAGTGTTATTTTAGAGAGAACTCGATGTCATCAAGGGTAACATCAGCAATTTATAGTGAAAACTAACTATTATGTAGGCATTTTTTATGTTTTTTGTAAGCTATGTTTTTCCAAGGTTCTTTTTCGCATTTATTTTGTGTTAGAAAAGCTCCTTAAAACATTGCTATTTATTCATTTATTAATTGCTTGTGTTTTTTCTTTACTTATCCTGTGTGACACAGTTACATGTAAAAACTGTTGTTCTATAATAAGAGTTGTTTTTCAGGGGGGGGGGGGGGGCTTGATTTTAAGGTAGATCCATTTAGAGGGCCCATAGTCCTCTGTATTTCTGTATTAAAGGGGTTATCCGGGTTTAAATTTTTTTTTATGGCCGGGCTGGGGAGGGCTATTTAAACATAATAAACATGTACTTACCTCCTCCGGTGCTGCCGATGTCCCGCACCGCGGCCCGTCTTCTCCGTGCGCCGGTTTCATTACACCGGCGCACAGGGAGCTTCCGGCCGGCCGGATGCTCCCATGCGCACCATCTCCCAGCGCTTACAACGCTGAGAGATAGGGACGGATGGGAGGAGCCGTCCACAACGCGGACCGGAAGCTCCCTGTGCGCGGCTTTCGTGCCCCTGTTTGTTTACAGGGGCACGGAATGAAGTGACCGCGGCGCGGGACATCGGCGGCGCCGGAGGAGGTAAGTCCATGTTTATTATGTTTAACTATCCCTCCCCAGCCCGGCCATAAAAAAAAAATTAAACCCGGATAACCCATTTAAGGAGAAACCTTTGGCTTTTCGGAGGTTTGATTGTAAGGAGTTGGAGGATGAATAAAAGGGTAATACTGAAAATATCCCAAGAAAAGCCTTTACTAGGCCAGCCTTATAAAAAATAACACGTACCTCAATCCATATCCAATTTGAGGATGCAGTTATTAAAAGAGTTGATCCTTGTTTAATTTAAGGTATGTATTGAAGACATGATTATTTGTAATACATTAGATTTGTAAGATATTTTAGATCAACCTTGTTACAACTTCTCCATACAGCCTTTACCCTGGACCATACTGTACTCCCATCTGGGGTCCGCACATAATTGTTTATCCAGGACATTTGTTAGATAAAGGGTCCAAATCTTTAAGTGTTTTATCAGCGTAAACCCAAGTTGCATCTTATATCTATTCTCACCGATTCGATTAGCTTACCGGTAACTTTTCAACAAGCCATTAGGCCAGACCATCTGTACGTGTCATTCTGTGTGTTATCAGAGTGTTGTCCGTTTTATTATTATGTGATACCTTCTTACAATAAAGGATGCTCAGCTAAAATTAAATGGCAAAACACCTAGTTCTCCCACATCATTGGAGGAAAAAAAATGTTTGCAAATGGATGACATTGGGGCAAATTTACTTACCCGGCCCATTCGCGATCCAGCGGCGCGTTCTCTGCTCTGGATTCGGGTCCGGCCGGGATTTATGAAGGTAGTTCCTCCGCCGTCCACCAGGTGGCGCTGTTGCGCTGAAAGCCATCTCATCGCGCCGGAATGCACCACCTCGGACCAGGTGAAGGTAAGCGCTCCCCAAGCGACACTTTTTCGGTTTTTAAATGCGGCGGTTTTTCCGAATACGTTGGGTTTTCGTTCGGTCACGCCCCCCGATTTCCGTCGCGCGCATGCCGGCGCCGATGCGCCACAATCCGATCGCGTGCGCCACAATCCCGGGGCAATTCAGGTACAATCGCCGTAAATCGGAAATATTCGGGTAACACGTCGGGAAAACGCGAATCGGGCCCTTAGTAAATGACCCCCATTGTGTGAGGTGAATTTTTTGCAGACCCATTGACGTCTATAGATGGGTTCTGTTGGACACATAAAAAATGGCACATGCTTCCTGGGAGCATGGATTAGGGATCTGTGAAAAAAAAAATAGGAAACAGGAGAAAAGGGAGACATTTGAAGTAGGATTTTCTTGACTTTTTGGCGTAAAAAAAGTGGCAAAAAATGGCAATTGGAATTTTTTTTTCAGATTTTAATTTTTTGTGTCAAAAAATTGTTCCTATTCTATTTTAGAAAAAGCCTATAAAGAAGTATTAAGTGGAGAAGAAACTGGGGCTACAAAGGGCGATGATAGCATCCATAGAGAACCCATCTTCATTACGGGCTACTGTAAAGAAGCACTTTTGGTTAAGAAGATTATTGAAAAAAAACTGGCATATAATTTCCAATAACCCCATTCAAGAAAAAATAGTAAAGCATAAACCTAAAATAGTTTTTAAAAAGCGGCCAACATGAAATATTTAACTATATCCAGCTTTCTAAAAGAAAAGGGAAACAGAAGAGAAGCATCTATGAAAGGTTTTCATGCCTGTAAAAAAATGTGTTTGTTGCAAAATTAGGCATGGGATGACAGAGGAGTCGTTAGAGATTATAGTGGGAATAGGGACAACAGAATATCTAAAATTTTGGAATATATGAGTTGTGACACTTGTTCTGTGATTTACATGATAATGTGGGCAGAATGGGGAGAAAATTGAAAATACGTATAGGGGAGCACATTATAAATATAAGAAAGGGGGTCACCATACAGTTTATCTGCGCATCTCAAAACTGCACATAATCAAAATCCGAAAGGGTTAATTTTTTTCTGGAAGTAGTGATAGCGGACTGGAGAGGTGAGGATCTGAATAAGAAGCTTAATATGAGGAAGGGTTTTTAGATCTGTCACCTAAAAACTCTACAGTCTTAATATAGACTTTGAGATCAAAAGCTTTCTTGTTAGAATGGGGTATTTTATGTGTGACTTCACGTGGGACTTTTTATTATATAGTGTAGTTTATTGTTAAAAAGAAGGGCTGTGTGTAAGCAACATGTGAAGTTTCCCTTTTAGGATGAGCTATACCTTTAAATAAAATCAGGGGACTAAAAAGAAGACTGAAAGGGTTTGGAAAGAGCGAGTAGACAGAAGTGATCTGTATATCATTATGGTGATAATATTGTAATACACTTTGCTTTAGGGGTACTTTTTTGAAAAATGAAGGATATATGCTGCTAGGGAGCAAAGGGTTAAAATGGAATGTTTTTTTTATTTGGAAATGAATTAACCCCTTCGTGTCTATGCCATTTTAGACCTTTAGGACCAGGCCTGATTTATTAAATTTGCCCTGTGTCATTATAGGAGGTTATAACTTCGCGACGCTTTAACATATCCAGGGGATTTTGAGATTGTTTTACCGTCACACATTGTACTTCAAAGTAATAGAAAAATTTTGATGATATCTTTTGTGTTTAGTAATGAAAAAAATTGAAATTTGGCAAAAATTTCTGAAAATTTTTCATTTTCAAAGTTCAAAATTTTCTGCTTTTCAGGCAGATAGTCATAGAACCCAAGTAACTTTAT
The DNA here is from genome assembly GCF_040894005.1 of Engystomops pustulosus. Classification (NCBI taxonomy): domain Eukaryota; kingdom Metazoa; phylum Chordata; class Amphibia; order Anura; family Leptodactylidae; genus Engystomops; species Engystomops pustulosus. The sequence continues at coordinate 142,976,594 of NC_092417.1, read as the reverse complement.
AACTAACATTTCCCGAATGTCTGCTTTATATCGGCATAGGGTTTTATGCATCCTCTCTCTTTTCTAGGTTGTTAGGAGGTTCAGAATTTTGGGTGCAATTTTTCTCATTTTTATGAAAATCGCCAAAACCCTTATTTAGAGGCACATGCTCAGCTTTAACTGACTTTGAGAGGCCTAAACAGCAGTAAAACCCCATATATCACGCCATTTTAGAAACTACACCCCTCAATGTGTAAAAAATCAACTTTAAGAATTGTGTTAACCCTTTAGATGCTTCACATGGGTTAAAACAATATGAAGGTGTAATTTACAAGCTGTAATTTTTTTAGACAATGTATTAATTTTGGCCAAAAATTAAACCGTTACAAAGTATTAAATGACAAAAAACTCAACAATTTCTCCCGAGTATGAGGATGCCCCATATGTGGTGGTGACTGCTGTATGGGCACACGGCCGGGCATAGGACGGAAGGAGCCATTCAGAGCAGATCTGCCTTGTCACATTTTACAGGCTATAAAATGTTTATTTTTTTGTAATTTGGACATATGGGAGATTTTTGGTGATTTTCACTTTTTTTATGTTTTATTGTATTATTGCATGGGATGGGACTTCAAGGGACTTTTATTCTTTTTTAATAATTTTTTTTAATTGCACTTTGTTTTTTTTTAACTTTTTTTTACTGTTTTATTTTGTCCCAGGGTGGGACATGAACAAGTGATCATTTGATCACTTGTTCATTGTAATATACTGCAATACTAATGTATTGCAGCATATTACATAGTCAGCCTATGCATTCTGCATAGGCTGACATCAGCACTGTTAGATCGTGCTTACAGTACGATCCTAACAGGCTTCTAGTAAAGGCAATCCTGGGGTCCTTATCGGGCTTCAGGGTTGCCATGGCAACGATCGGCACCTCCGTGCCATGCATGGAGGGTGCCGATCGTCGCGGCAATTCACTATAGACGCTGCGGTCCCAATGACCGCGGCATCTATAGGGTTAAACAGCCGGGATCGCGATAGTCGCGATCCTGGCTGTTACTGCGGGATCCCTGCTACCGCGTACCGCCGGAATTTATTTTTTCATAAACATACATATAATATTCCAACATAAAAATTTGTACATTGGGATTCTTGTCTTAGCCAAAGCAGGTTATTTTTATTTTTTTTACAGTCCATCACCTTGAGTCTTGTTGCTAGATTTCTCTCTGCTTTGGTACAGGTTTAGTTTGCATAGATATGTTCTCTATGTTAAAGCTGGCATTAATAATACAATCAAATATTGCACGTCATAGTGACGGTATTTAATATTCCATGCCGTGTACTGGGAAGCGGGAAAAAAATTGCAACGTTTTCTTGTGGGCTTGGATTTTACAGCTTTCACTCTGCGTCCCAAATTACATGTCTACTTTATTCTTTGGGTCGGTACGATCACGTGTATACTAAATTTGTATAGGTTTTATAATGTTTTCATACATTTAAAATAATTAAAACCTCCTGTACAAAATATTTTTTTTATTTTGCCATCTTCTGGCGCCAATAACTTTTTCATACTTTGGTGTACGGAGCTGTGGGGACTGTTATCTTTTTTGCGAATTTTGATGGCGTTTTCATTGCTATAATTTTTGGGACTGTGCAACCTTTTGATCACTTTTTATGAATTTTTTTATGTTTTTCAAAATGGCAAAAAAATTCCATTTTCGACTTTGGACGCTATTTTCCGTTACGGGGTTAAACACAGTGAATAACCGTTATTATATTTTGATAGATCGGGCATTTTCGGACGCGGCAATACCTAATGTGTTTATGATTTTTTGTATTTTTTTGATGTATTGAGACCACAACTCGATTAAAACTTCTATATTAACTGTCTTACGAAATCAGTGTGAATTGGTGCTTGGTGTATTTTCTCTTCTGTTTATGATTTTTACTGTTTATTTATATCAGTTCTAGGGAAAGGGGGTGATTTGAATTTTTAGTTTTTTTTATTATAATTTTTTTTTAACTTTTTTTTATTTTTACTATTTTTCAGACTCCCTAGGGTACTCTAACCCTAGGTAGTCTGATCGATCCTATCATATACTGCCATACTACTGTATGGCAGTATATGTGGATTTTATTCCCCATTCATTATAATGTTCGATTAGCACATTGTAATGCATGGGTTAAAACGAAGTAGCCTCGGGTATTCGGAAAACCTGAGGCTACCATGGCGAAGGATCGCCGCTCCCTGTGACGTCATCGGGGAGCGACGATCTGCGACAAGATGGCGGCGCCCATGCGGCGCCATCTCTTTGAAGCTGCCGGCAGCACCGATCGCGGGTGTTACCGGTAAGCCTTTGCTGCAATATGCAGCTAAGACTTACCGGCCATGGAGAGGGCTCGGCCCGCGAGCCCTCTCCATGCACCGGGACCCGGCGCGCGCCGTACTAGTACGGTGCGCGGCGGGAAGGGGTTAAACGCCTACTGCCCCGTCAAGCACCATGCCTAAGAAGAAGCCTGAAGTCAGGCAGGTGCTCTGGAGTTTGGAACTTTTTAAACTTTAAATGCGCATCTTAATCGATGTTTGTGAGTATTTCAATGGCTTGTCTTCCATTACATAGGATTTATGGCTGTTTTTTTCCATCTGAAAGCAAGATTTTGTTAAATGGATCAATGCTGACAGCATATACTATGACTGGGAGTAACTGCCAAGCCTTGAAGCACTAAGAGTCTTCCATTTCAGAACAGAGTGGTGTATGTGATCTTCAATTCAAAGTGCTGTTTCTTTCTTTATTTTATTTGAAGCCCATTTTCTATGAATTGTCCTTGTTTTGAAGGGAGAGTTGAGCTTTGGTGATATTTTTTATTACAAGTTCCTATTCCTGCTCTGTTTTACTGGACTCTCATTTTCTATGTCCACCAGGCCGCACCGGACTGCAAACAGGGGATCACTTTCACTGTGCATAAGTGATAGAATCTTGGATTCTCAATAAAATAAGTCACTATAATAAGCAAACATTTCCGTTGTACAATACAGCAAAATGTGATTACAGGGCACATTTATCATACACTGGCACTAAATATGTTTTATGAAGATGCCTTCCCTTTACCCACTGGATCTATCGTTAGGCTCAGACCTCCTGATAAATCTGGGCAGGCAGATGCTATGTTCCAGGTATGACCTGGAACCCGGACCCGGAGGAAAAGGAACCGAGATTTATACATTAGTGTGAACTGGGCCTAATTTTTCATACTGTATATTCCCTCTACAATCTGGTCTAATAAAAATGAACACTATATAAATTGATCTTTTCCTTTCATTAGATTCACAAAATTGGGTCAATGTGATGTTTTCAAGTTAAACAATTAACTCTTCACTTTATTTACATCTGAGACAAGGCCTTGGTCAGGGGTGTTTATAGAAGATAAGTGTGAAACTTGTTTCTTTAACATATAAAAGACAATGAAGCCGGCTATAGACATTTGTGTATTCATGGGAACCTCCCACCGATCCCCTGATTTCACCTTCGCTTTGTTCTTCTATCATCTACCCTACATTACATTTCCAACTGATAAGTTATTTGTCTGCTTGAAGAAGTTGATACTTTTCTCTTATAATTTTATCAATACTCCGGACCCCTGTACATCTGCTGACAACTTTAAACGAACCAGCACCAACAAAATAGATAAGACAAAAGAACATAAAAAGCCAGGGGTGTGAAGTGGCTGGAGGAGACCACCAACAACATAGATATTCAACACAAATAAAACATATCACCAAGATAATACCAATTATAAGACCCAAAATGGTATTGTAAAAAGGAATTACATAATGGGTCGACTGAAAGACCCCATGTATCTGACATACAAAACACTCTCAATGTGCCTTACATGAACTATGTCAATGATGGTTTAGTTTATAATTCATTCTGCCATTATGATTATTTATTATATCTAATTATCTGTATTCTGTTTGTTGGTTATGTGGTCACTAGAGTATTTTTCTAGGCTTTGTGTAGCACAACTGTATTATTATTGGAAGGAAACATATTATTCATTAGTGGTGATTTATCATACACCCTTAAATGCCATCTCTCCATCTTTTTGTCATGTTGGTCTTTAAGTTTTATTATTTTTTTATACCCCATTACTTATTTTTAAATACTTTTTATTTGTTTTCTTATTTACATTTTGTTTTTCAATGTACTCTTGACTATACATAGTGCATGTTTCTGACATTTATTTATTATGACACTCGCAAAACCCTTTAATATTTGTGTATATGAAGATTCACTTGGGGCCTAGGGGACATGCTCAGCAGGGGTCCTGCGATGCCTTCTTGGGGGCCCAATGCCTTCTTTGGGGCCTCTCATCACCAGCGGAGGAGGAAACATAAAGAAATGGGGTATCCTCCTCATCAGAGTCAGTATCAGCAAGGAAGAAGCAAGTAGCCTCATCTCCTGAAAAAGATATTTGGGATGAATGGGAGATTTTTATTGGTGGGGAGTGTGAAAATATTGTACTTGAAAACTTTATTCAAGGGTGTGTGTATTTGGTGCTTTAACATGTGCGGGGTGATAAAACAGCAAACCCTAAACACTAGTACTTTTAAAAACTTTTTACACCAAAAAAGCGACAAGATGTCACTGATCAACGCTCAGTTGTCGCATCACGCACACAAGATGGCTTGTGCACATGCAAAAACTAAAAAACTAAAGAAAAACACTTCTTTTTCACACCAAAAATTGTGACAACAAGACAGTAAATGCTGATCAGCAAGATGTTACTGATCAGCGTTTAGTTGTCGCACCACGCAAGATGGGTTGTGAATGTGCAAAAAAAAAAAACTGCAGCAAAAAAAGTGTACTGTGTTTCTTTTAAAGATGAAAAAGAAAGTTCCAACCAGTGATGTTCTTCACTAACTGCAATTGGCAGTCACAGGAACCACACAAATATCCAAATACAAACCCCCCCCCCTGTATAAAAAATACATTCATAGAAGCTGAGCAGTTATGCAAGTCACTGAGGAGTGCCCGGCAGTTACAGGATGCACCCAGGGAAGTAGTGCAGGGGGAAAATTGGGAAAAGTGAAAAATAAGTAAACTGTGACAAAAAAAAAATGAGCATACAGGATTGCCGTTGCAGGTCGCACACAGGGAAGAGGGCAAGGGGTCAGAAATAGGGATTGGGTACAGGGAAATGTCCTGGGATGACTGCGTCCCCAATGCGCGTTTCAGCTCATGGAGAGCCTTCGTCTGAGGGTTACTCCTCATGCACATGTGTTATTGTTTAATTCATGCCAATAAAGATTGTAACATTTTTTTATATTTATTCAGATCTGTAGTCCTGCCTTGTTTTCTCCTTTCTAGGAGTACAATATGCAATATAATTCTGATCTTTTGAGGTAGCTGACTTGGTGCTTCTAATTATACAGGGGTACACTCTTCAATTTTGCTGGGAATAGGCTCAGTTCCCCATCTTTCTCCCCTGGTTTTCCTGTGTCTTCTTTTGATTAAATTAAACCTAATAAAACCTATATAAATTTGATATCCCTGTGATCGTATTGACCCAAAGAATAAGGAGGAAGTGTCATTTGGAGCGCAGAATGAAAGCTGTAAAAACAGAGCCCAGAAGAAAATGCAGTAAATTTGTTTTTTTGTCAATTTCACTGCACTTTTTTCCAACTTTCCAGTACATTATGTGGAATAGTAAATGGTGCTGCTAAAAGTTACAATGTCCTGCAGATAATAAGACCTTACACATCTCTGTAAGCATAAAAATAAAAAAGCGCTTTTGGAATGAGGGGAGTAAAAACTATAAACGCAGAAGTGGAAAAGGGCTGAATCCTGTAAGGGTTAAAACCTATCTCTTTAGGAAGGACTATCACATTCCCTAACTCCATGAAACTTCAACTCTCCCTTTAATAATCCATCAGACACTAGATATATACCAAGCTCCAGGCTTTTCTGCAGTCACTTTCACCTTGGACCTTGTATATAAGATGGCGGCTGATGGCTGGTTCAAGCAAAAGAATTCTTATTTATTAAATTATTTTATACTGTTCCCTTATAAAGAATGGCTGGACCACTATACAAGCTCTTATACCTCTTGTGTCACCCCCTCATCCTCATAGACTGTAAGCTCTTGTGTCACCTCTCATCCTCATAGACTATAAGCTCTTGTGTCACCCCCTCATCCTCATAGACTGTAAGCTCTTGTGTCATCCCCTCATCCTCATACACTGTAAGCTCTTGTGCCCCTTCATCCTCATAGACTGTAAGCTCTTGTGTCACCCCCTCATCCTCATAGATTGTAAGCTCTTGTGTCACCTCCTCGTCCTCATAGACTGTAAGCTCTTGTGTCCCCTTCATCCTCATAGACTGTTAGCTCTTGTGTCACCCCCTCATCCTCATAGACTGTAAGCTCTCGTGTCACCCCCTCATCCTCATAGACTGTAAGCTCTTGTGTCACCCCATCATCCTCATAGACTGTAAGCTCTTGTGTCACCCCTCATCCTCATTGACTGTAAGCTCTTGTGTCACCCTCTCATCCTCATAGACTGTAAGCTCTTGCATCCCCCCTCATCCTCATAGACTGTAAGCTCTTGTGTCACCCCTCATCCTCATTGACTGTAAGCTCTTGTGTCACCCCTCATCCTCATAGACTGTAAGCTCTTGTGTCACCCCCTCATCCTCCTAGACTGTAAGCTCTTGTGTCACCTCCTCATCCTCATAGACTGTAAGCTCTTGTGTCACCCCTCATACTCATAGACTGTAAGCTCTTGTGTCACCCCTCATCCTCATAGACTGTAAGCTCTGGGGTCACCCCTCATCCTCATAGACTGTAAGCTCTTGTGTCACCCCTCATCCTCATAGACTGAAAGCTCTTGTGTCACCCCCTCTTCTACATAGACTGTAAGCTCTTGTGTCACCCCCTCATCCTCATAGACTGTAAGCTCTTGTGTCCCCTTCATCCTCATAGATGTAAGCTCTTGTGTCACCCCTCATCCTCATAGACTGTAAGCTCTTGTGTCACCCCTCATCCTAATAGACTGTAAGCTCTTGTGTCATCCCCTCATCCTCATAGACTGGAAGCTCTTGTGTCCCCTTCATCCTCATAGACTGAAAGCTCTTGTGTCACCCCTCATCCTAATAGACTGTAAGCTCTTGTGTCATCCCCTCATCCTCATAGACTGTAAGCTCTTGTGTCACCCCTCATCCTCATAGACTGTAAGCTCTTGTGTCACCCCTCATCCTCATAGACTATAAGCTCTTGTGTCACCCCCTCATCCTCATAGACTGTAAGCTCTTGTGTCACCCCCTCATCCTCATAGACTGTAAGCTCTTGTGTCACCCCTCATCCTCATAGACTGTAAGCTCTTGTATCCCCTTCATCCTCATAGACTGTAAGCTCTTGTGTCACCCCCATCCTCATAGACTGTAAGCTCTTGTGCCACCCCTCATCCTCATAGACTGTAAGCTCTTGTGTCATCCCCTCATCCTCATAGACTGTAAGCTCTTGTGCCCCTTCATCCTCATAGACTGTAAGCTCTTGTGTCGCCCCTTCATCCTCATAGACTGTAAGCTCTTGTGTCACCCCCTCATCCTCATAGACTGTAAGCTCTTGTGTCACCCCCTCATCCTCATAGACTGTAAGCTCTTGTGTCACCCCTCATCCTCATAGACTTTAAGCTCTTGTGTCACCCCTCATCCTCATAGACTGTAAGCTCTGGGGTCACCCCCTCATCCTCATAGACTGTAAGCTCTTGTGTCACCCCCTCATCCTCATAGACTGTAAGCTCTTGTGTCACCCCCTCATCCTCATAGACTGTAAGCTTTTGTGTCATCCCCTCATCCTCATAGACTGTAAGCTCTTGTGTCACCCCTCATCCTCATAGACTGTAAGCTCTTGTGTCCCCTTCATCCTCATAGACTGTAAGCTCTTGTGTCACCCCCTCATCCTCATAGACTGTAAGCTCTTGTGTCACCCCTCATCCTCATAGACTGTAAGCTTTTGTGTCACTCCTCATCCTCATAGACTGTAAGCTCTTGTGTCACCCCCTCATCCTCATAGACGGTAAGCTCTTGTGTCACCCCCTCATCCTCATAGACTGTAAGCTCTTGTGTCACCCCTCATCCTCATAGACTGTAAGCTTTTGTGTCACTCCTCATCCTCATAGACTGTAAGCTCTTGTGTCACCCCCTCATCCTCATAGACGGTAAGCTCTTGTGTCACCCCCTCATCCTCATAGACTGTAAGCTCTTGTGTCACCCCTCATCCTCATAGACTGTAAGCTATTGTGTCATCCCCTCATCCTCATAGACTGTAAGCTGTTGTATCCCCTTCATCCTCATAGACTGTAAGCTCTTGTGTCACCCTCATCCTCATAGACTGTAAGTTCTTGTGTCACCCCTCATCCTCATAGACTGTAAGCTCTTGTGTCATCCCCTCATCCTCATAGACTGTAAGCTTTTGTGTCACTCCTCATCCTCATAGACTGTAAGCTCTTGTGTCACCCTCATCCTCATAGACTGAAAGTTCTTGTGTCACCCCTCATCCTCATAGACTGTAAGCTCTGGGGTCACCCCCTCATCCTCATACACTGTAAGCTCTTGTGTCACCCCCTCATCCTCATAGACTGTAAGCTCTTGTGTCACCCCCTCATCCTCATAGACTGTAAGCTTTTGTGTCATCCCCTCATCCTCATAGACTGTAAGCTCTTGTGTCACCCCTCATCCTCATAGACTGTAAGCTTTTGTGTCATCCCCTCATCCTCATAGACTGTAAGCTCTTGTGTCACCCCTCATCCTCATAGACTGTAAGCTCTTGTGTCCCCTTCATCCTCATAGACTGTAAGCTCTTGTGTCACCCCTCATCCTCATAGACTGTAAGCTCTTGTGTCCCCTTCATCTTCATAGACTGTAAGCTCTTGTGTCACCCCTCATCCTCATAGACTGTAAGCTCTTGTGTCACCCCTCATCCTCATAGACTGTAAGCTTTTGTGTCACTCCTCATCCTCATAGACTGTAAGCTCTTGTGTCACCCCCTCATCCTCATAGACTGTAAGCTCTTGTGTCACCCCCTCATCCTCATAGACTGTAAGCTCTTGTGTCACCCCTCATCCTCATAGACTTTAAGCTCTTGTGTCACCCCTCATCCTCATAGACTGTAAGCTCTGGGGTCACCCCCTCATCCTCATAGACTGTAAGCTCTTGTGTCACCCCCTCATCCTCATAGACTGTAAGCTCTTGTGTCACCCCCTCATCCTCATAGACTGTAAGCTTTTGTGTCATCCCCTCATCCTCATAGACTGTAAGCTCTTGTGTCACCCCTCATCCTCATAGACTGTAAGCTCTTGTGTCCCCTTCACCCTCATAGACTGTAAGCTCTTGTGTCACCCCTCATCCTCATAGACTGTAAGCTCTTGTGTCACCCCTCATCCTCATAGACTGTAAGCTTTTGTGTCACTCCTTATCCATATAGACTGTAAGCTCTTGTGTCACCCCCTCATCCTCATAGACTGTAAGCTCTTGTGTCACCCCCTCATCCTCATAGACTGTAAGCTATTGTTGCATCCCCTCATCCTCATAGACTGTAAGCTATTGTGTCATCCCCTCATCCTCATAGACTGTAAGCTGTTGTATCCCCTTCATCCTCATAGACTGTAAGCTCTTGTGTCACCCTCATCCTCATAGACTGTAAGTTCTTGTGTCACCTCCTCATCCTCATAGACTGTAAGCTCTTGTGTCTCCCCCTCATCCTCATAGACTGTAAGCTCTTGTGTCGCCTCTTCATCCTCATAGACTGTAAGCTCTTGTGTCACCCCTCATCCTCATAGACTTTAAGCTCTTGTGTCACCCCTCATCCTCATAGACTGTAAGCTCTTGTGTCACCCCTCATCCTCATAGACTGTAAGCTCTTGTGTCCCCTTCATCCTCATAGACTGTAAGCTCTTGTGTCACCCCTCATCCTCATAGACTGTAAGCTCTTGTGTCCCCTTCATCCTCATAGACTGTAAGCTCTTGTGTCACCCCTCATCCTCATAGACTGTAAGCTCTTGTGTCACCCCTCATCCTCATGGACTGTAAGCTTTTGTGTCACTCCTCATCCTCATAGACTGTAAGCTCTTGTGTCACCCCCTCATCCTCATAGACTGTAAGCTCTTGTGTCACCCCTCATCCTCATAGACTGTAAGCTCTGGGGTCACCCCCTCATCCTCATAGACTGTAAGCTCTTGTGTCACCCCCTCATCCTCATAGACTGTAAGCTCTTGTGTCACCCCCTCATCCTCATAGACTGTAAGCTTTTGTGTCATCCCCTCATCCTCATAGACGGTAAGCTCTTGTGTCACCCCTCATCCTCATAGACTGTAAGCTCTTGTGTCACCCCTCATCCTCATAGACTGTAAGCTCTTGTGTCACCCCTCATCCTCATAGACTGTAAGCTCTTGTGTCACCCCTCATCCTCATAGACTGTAAGCTTTTGTGTCACTCCTCATCCTCATAGACTGTAAGCTCTTGTTTCACCCCCTCATCCTCATAGACTGTAAGCTCTTGTGTCACCCTCATCCTCATAGACTGTAAGTTCTTGTGTCAACCCTCATCCTCATAGACTGTAAGCTCTTGTGTCATCCCCTCATCCTCATAGACTGTAAGCTTTTGTGTCACTCCTCATCCTCATAGACTGTAAGCTCTTGTGTCACCCCCTCATCCTCATAGACTGTAAGCTCTTGTGTCACCCCTCATCCTCATTGACTTTAATCTCTTGTGTCACCCCTCATCCTCATAGACTGTAAGCTCTGGGGTCACCCCCTCATCCTCATACACTGTAAGCTCTTGTGTCACCCCCTCATCCTCATAGACTGTAAGCTCTTGTGTCACCCCCTCATCCTCATAGACTGTAAGCTTTTGTGTCATCCCCTCATCCTCATAGACTGTAAGCTCTTGTGTCACCCCTCATCCTCATAGACTGTAAGCTCTTGTGTCCCCTTCATCCTCATAGACTGTAAGCTCTTGTGTCACCCCTCATCCTCATAGACTGTAAGCTCTTGTGTCCCCTTCATCTTCATAGACTGTAAGCTCTTGTGTCACCCCCTCATCCTCATAGACTGTAAGCTCTTGTGTCACCCCTCATCCTCATAGACTGTAAGCTTTTGTGTCACTCCTCATCCTCATAGACTGTAAGCTCTTGTGTCACCCCCTCATCCTCATAGACTGTAAGCTCTTGTGTCACCCCCTCATCCTCATAGACTGTAAGCTCTTGTGTCACCCCTCATCCTCATAGACTTTAAGCTCTTGTGTCACCCCTCATCCTCATAGACTGTAAGCTCTGGGGTCAACCCCTCATCCTCATAGACTGTAAGCTCTTGTGTCACCCCCTCATCCTCATAGACTGTAAGCTCTTGTGTCACCCCCTCATCCTCATAGACTGTAAGCTTTTGTGTCATCCCCTCATCCTCATAGACTGTAAGCTCTTGTGTCACCCCTCATCCTCATAGACTGTAAGCTCTTGTGTCCCCTTCATCCTCAAATACTGTAAACTCTTGTGTCACCCCTCATCCTCAAATACTGTAAGCTCTTGTGTCACCCCTCATCCTCATAGACTGTAAGCTTTTGTGTCACTCCTTATCCTCATAGACTGTAAGCTCTTGTGTCACCCCCTCATCCTCATAGACTGTAAGCTCTTGTGTCACCCCCTCATCCTCATAGACTGTAAGCTATTGTGTCATCCCCTCATCCTCATAGACTGTAAGCTATTGTGTCATCCCCTCATCCTCATAGACTGTAAGCTATTGTGTCATCCCCTCATCCTCATAGACTGTAAGCTCTTGTGTCACCCTCATCCTCATAGACTGTAAGTTCTTGTGTCACCCCCTCATCCTCATAGACTGTAAGCTCTTGTGTCACCCCCTCATCCTCATAGACTGTAAGCTCTTGTGTCACCCCTCATCCTCATAGACTGTAAGCTTTTGTGTCACTCCTCATCCTCATAGACTGTAAGCTCTTGTGTCACCCCCTCATCCTCATAGACTGTAAGCTCTTGTGTCACCCCCTCATCCTCATAGACTGTAAGCTCATGTGTCACCCCTCATCCTCATAGACTGTAAGCTCTTGTGTCACCCCCTCATCCTCATAGTCTGTAAGCTCTTGTGTCACCCCCTCATCCTCATAGACTGTAAGCTCTTGTGTCACCCCCTCATCCTCATAGACTGTAAGCTCATGTGTCACCCCTCATCCTCATAGACTGTAAGCTCTTGTGTCACCCCCTCATCCTCATAGTCTGTAAGCTCTTGTGTCACCCCCTCATCCTCATAGACTGTAAGCTCTTGTGTCATCCCCTCATCCTCATAGACTGTAAGCTCTTGTGTCACCCCTCATCCTCATAGACTGTAAGCTCTTGTGTCACCCCCTCATCCTCATAGTCTGTAAGCTCTTGTCAGCAGGGCCCCCACTCCTATTGTTTGGAAACCAATGCTATTTTGGCACATACAGTAATAGGGAGTTCTTCACTGTGATGTTTCTGTCTTAACACATGGAATATAATTCTCAAACCCTCATATAGTCATTTTTGGAATAGTGCGCTCTTTATGTAGACTAACAGTAGTCACAAATACCCACTGCACACCATGCAAGCAAAGCCCTTCACCGAAGCAGGGTGTGAAACGTATTTCGGGGGGGGGGGGGGGGGCGGACAGTGTGTCACTAGTCTGTGGAGCATGGCCTGTGATGGGTGCTTATTGGTGCGCTGAGTGTTAGCCTAGAAGGATTTTTTGATGGGACGTTTTTAGGTTGTTTTATGTTGTCATCTTTATGTAACCTGTCTCCACCTTAACCAGTTCACGCTCAGCGTCCGATATATTGGACGCTGAGCGCAGTGACTTAGCGCTCAGCGTCCAATATATCGGACCCAGAGCCGAAGCCGGTTCAGCTCAAGATCTGAGCCGAACCGGCATCAGAAAACACGGGGTGCCGGCTGTAACATATAGCCGGCACCCCAGTGTAACACCCGCGATCAGAGTGGGCTCCGATTGCGGGTGCTTAATCCGTTAAATGCCGCGGTCAGTGTTGCCTGCAAGAACTGCCGGTAAGATGGCGTCTATTGACGTCATCTTACAGGCAGAGTGTCAGCCTAGGCATATGCATAGACTGACACTGCTAATACCCTGCAATACATGAGTATCAGATGATTGCTTGTTCATGTCCCATGGTGGAAAAAGTGAAAAAGTAAAAAAAAAAAAAGTTCTTCAATAAAAAATAAAGTAATAAATCAATAAAAATGCCCAAAAGCCCCAAAACATATAAAGAGACATATAACTAAAAGAAAGTGTAAATCATAACACAAACCCCACATATATAGTATCACCGTGTCCGTAACAACCCATAGAGTAACAGTAAATAATTATTGAACCCGCACGATAAACGCCGTAAAAAAACAGTTATAAACCCTCCAAAAATTATGATTTTTACCTATTCAATCCCACAGAAAATGCTATAAAAAATGATCAAAAAAACATATGTACTCCAGAATGATACTTGCGCAAAGTACAATATTTCCTGCAAAAAACAAGCCATCAACCAGCTCCGTAGCCAAAAAAGTAACAATGTTATGCCACCTGGAAGACGGCAATACAAAAATTATAGATTTTTGTTTGACAAATTTAGTAAAACGTAAAAAAAATATGTATGGTATCCCCGTAATTTTATTGACACGTAAAATAAAGATAACATGATGATTAGGCTAAACGATGAAAAAAGTAAAAAATCCAGTACAGAAGTGATCCTTTTCTACTCCTGTATGCAAAAATTTGGGATCTAGATGCACTATGGAAACCCTATCTAGGGCTGAACACACGCAAAAAAGCCTATAAAATGAAGAAGAAGCATGTGTCATGTAGCCAAAAAACACAATTTTATTCAAATTACCAACATGAACATGGCACAAAACATCCAAAGAGCAAGAGATAAAAACATTTAAAAAGGGTGAAAAGAGTTGCACCCATCAATGAAAAATCACCTGGAGCCAGACACCTGGTGTTGTCCGGTCCTCCAGGCCTGAGCCCCCCACAATGGCATCCCACAAACACACTGGCTGAAATAGTGAATGCAAGGTGGCTGAGTGTGTGTGTGTATACCTTGCGGTGGAGTAGCCACACGCAGAGGACACAGCAGGGAATGATAAAAATCTGTGCACAGATAGTGCAGAGGTGTCCTGCTGTGTCGTGAATGTGGAGAATGAACCCACTGGTCACATGCCACCCATGGAAAACCAATACCTAAGTGTTACCAGAGAGTGTGGGATGAAGGTGAGGGCTCAGGAAGGGTAGCCCCACGCGTTCCGCCACCAACCGCAGCTTCCTTTTCTACTCCTGTCATCAAAAAAAGTTCCTAAATTTTCAACAATAGGTGATACCAACCCCAAAAATGGTAACAATAGAAAAAAGCATCTCATCCTGCAAAAAAATGCCATCACATGGCCCCAATAATGAAATAGCTAAAATTTTATAGCCTTCAAAAGGGGCCAATGAGGAAACTAAAATCCTGGCAGCTATAGATCCCTTCTACGCCTCGCCGTGCGCCCATAAAACAAGACACGGCCACATGAGGGGGGTCTCTGCACTCAGGAGAAATTATAGAACAAATTGTATGGTGAGTTTTCTCTTTTTATCTTTTGGAAATGTGTAAATTTTAGGGCTAAATGAACGTATAACCGACAAAATTTGACCGTTCTAAATTTCACCGCCATTTTGATTCAATTACTATGAAGATCTCAAGGGGTTAACAATCTTTGTAAATGCTGTTTCTGATAACTTGAGGGGTGCAGATTTGAAAATGGGTTGATTATATTGGGGGTTTTGATGCTAAATATGTAAAATTTCATTCAAAAATGTATTTATTCCAAAAATAGTTAATTCTGAAAATCTATAAAAGCGATATTCTATTTGTAAGCCGCGCAGCATGAAAATATATTATCCAGACATTTCAAAAATTATGAAAATGTAAAGTAGACAAATGGGAAATGTTATTCAGCAATTTATTTAGGTGCTAAATCTATCTACCTGAAAACGCAATGATTTCGAATTTCGAAAATTTTTCAAAAAATTCAACGCAAAACTTATCAGCCAAAATTTACCACTAAAATGAAGTACAACATGTGAGGAAAAACAATCTCAGAATTGTTTAGATAAGTAACAGTGTTCAAAAGTTATAACCATATAAAGTGACGCAGGTCAGAATCCAAAAAATCGTGGTGAGTCTTAAGCTACAAAATGGCTGCGTCCTTAAGGGGTTAATGTAACCTTATAATGACTTATGGTTCACTTTTTTGTGATACCAGGACCTAGAATTTATTTCATGGTCTCTCTTTCCAGATATTGTCACACTGTCCATTATTACTTTTGTTTTTAGGTGTGTCTATTTTAATGGGGTGTTTTTAAATATTGATTTGTGTTATGCATTAGAAGTTATATCAATAAAGATTTGTATCAAGCATTGTATCAAGCATTGGTCTGAATAACTATGGGCTCTGTTGAGGTATGGTAGGCAAAACCCCAATGCATGTTTAGCACCCAACTTTATCTGCTACCGCACCTGAATCCCCCGTAGACTCCATGCATAATACCCCATAATGCAACAACATATAAAGGCCGTCCTTCTTGAAGTATATAATTCCCCACTTCTTAAAAATACCCCCTTCCTGTACCCCTCACACTTAATGCCCCCTTAAATTGTGGTCCCTTACTTAGTGATCCCTTTTATTATTCCCCTCTACCCACTTATAATGATCTTCTTGTAGCCCCTTGCTTGCCCTCCCCAGCGCTATGCTGCGCATCAAACCAGCCACTGAGGTACCAGGGGAATCCAGCTGGAATCCAGCTGCCCCCACACCAAAGGGTGAGGTCCTGGTGGAGGATGTTGGAAATTATGTTAACGTTATGTTTAACCTCTTCATGCATTGTTTGCACTACCCTTAGTAAATGTGCCCCATTGGACACTAAATGCACTTTGCCTTTGTTGTGTGCATGATGCACCAGATGCACGTTCTTCATGACTTGCACTTTCCCCCAAAGAGTTCATCAACCTTTTTTTGGTGCACCTTTAATATAGGGTGTGCAACACAATTCTGTCGGACATTGCAGGATAAATCCGGTGCACGGTCTGACTAAGCACCGGAACGC
The DNA here is from genome assembly GCF_040894005.1 of Engystomops pustulosus. Classification (NCBI taxonomy): domain Eukaryota; kingdom Metazoa; phylum Chordata; class Amphibia; order Anura; family Leptodactylidae; genus Engystomops; species Engystomops pustulosus. The sequence continues at coordinate 142,960,438 of NC_092417.1, read as the reverse complement.
CACCTAATTTGTATTGCATGAAGACTAGTGCAGCTGTGCCACAAAAGGGTCACGTGCAACACATTTGTAGTGCGGACACTTCTTAAATATCTGTGTAAGCAGTTTGCAGCTAAAAGAACATGCAAAGTCTGACAGAAAATCTGGCGCAAAGCCCTTAGTAAATGTTCCCCATTTGCCCACATTTATTTAAGCGTTTGCGCCAGTTCGCTGTCTGATTTTGCACTGAAAAAAACATGCACACTACTTGAACATGTATTTATTAAGTGTTTCCCCCAGCATTGTGTCACTTCTGCGCTGTGCGGACCACAAAATTGTGCATCTAAAGGGGTGTTCTGTTGGACCGTGCACCACATTTATTACTACAGCTAAACAGAATTGTGTTGCACACTCTGGGGGGGATTTACTAATTCTGGCGCAAGCAGGACTGTCGGCATCGGAGATCAGTCTCCGGAAAGCACAGCCCAATGTTTTAAAGTGGCGCACGTCGGTAAGTAAATAATGGGTAAACGGTAATAATAGTCGTGTGCCATAAAAATGCCGACATCAATGAGATGTACGCCAAAATCTTACATGGACTGCGCCTTAATTTTGCTCTCTGACCATTTTTTTTCCAGGTCTATTGTGCCACAAAAATTGTGCATAAAAATGCTGACAAAATACACATAAATGTGACAGATAATTTGAAAAAGTAAAGCCCCGCCCATTTGCACAAAAAAAAAGACAGAGGAGTCGGGATAGTCGGAAACTTCTGTTCTTTCTGGTCCAAACTCATTATAAATGATCCGCAACAATTATGCGCCCAAAAAACTAAAGATCCCGGCATTTTTTAGGCGCAGATACGATAATACATGTCCCCCTCTATGTTAAAGGTACACCAAAAAAAGATGGTGCACACTTCCTGAGAAATGCAGGGGGCGCCAGATTAATGCCGACCATTTGCCAGTATTCAATAATTTGGCGCACATAGTGCAGGTTGCACTACTTCTGATTAATGTGGGCCATTGCAAACACAACTGAAAAATGCTACAAAATACTTCAAGGTTTTTTACAATCATTAGGGCACCATTTACACAAACGTATGCGGGACGTATATAAGTGCACAAATTTTCAACCAGATATATGTCCCCCATAGTCGTTTATGGCACCAGGGCTTGTTACGATGAGCCCAATGTGTACTCACTGTACCGTGCCATGGCCACATAAAAGATATAACATGCTCCATCTTTTGCTGTAAGAAGGGCTGTGGGGCACTATTTGCTATGGAGAGGGGAGGGGTGTGTAGCGCTCATCCCTCCTCCTCTCCTGGGTGCCCAATGTGTGCCCGCCCCGGCCGTAACCGCATGGCCACACCTTTGTATGAATGCAGCCTAAAATGCAGCATGTGAAAGCGGCTGAAGCAATATTTCCATGTAGCATTTGGTGGGTCCCTAGAATCCATTTCACAGATGGGCTCTAGGACTCCCAGTCTAACACTGCATAAATGCGATGTTAATTTAGGAAGGTGAAAAAACTAGTAAAGTTAAGACCTCGAGGGATATAGTCTGGCCTAGAAGTATATAGTTTGTATTTTACTCCCACTAGTATAGTGATTATCCTCAGGGATATACTGTGACCTGGCCAGAATTTACCCAGGCTCCATATTAGAGGGATATATTCTGAGGGGGGGGGGGATTAGTTTGGCCCTTTTATACCTTTGGTATATTTCCCACTGGGGTACTCTCACCTAGGCCATACTATACCCATCTACACAATCTGGGCGGGGGTTTTATGGCCTGCTACACCGGGTAACACTGCTGAGACCAACCAGGAAGGTGAACATCACTGTGGGGTACTGGGTAAAGTTATTAACTAGCAATAATCACACCTTGGATAGACCTCATTGGCTATGATACTGCCACTGCACAAAGCTCAGTTACTTACAAAATAAAAATAAAAACACTTAAAAGTATATTTAATAAAATGTCTTTTTTTTATTAAAAAAAATACAAAATTCAATATACAAACAACAATGGACTGTATTTGGGGTTTATGATTAATGAGTGATGGACCTGTATTGCATTACTTTTTTTTTCCTTTTAGGGATGAAATGAGTTATGTAGCAGAAATCAGTCTTAGTTGGTTCCTTGATCAATTCTGTATACACTTTCTATAACACATAAATTATAGGAAAGATCCCATGCCAGAGTCCTTGATCCTGACTGATTATGCTGCCGGATCCATGGTCTTCACCACTGCAGTCCCAGGCCACCTTAATCTGCCGTGGTGCTTAATATTTAGTATTGACCTAATAATCACCAGATCCCTCTATCTCATTGATGAATGGGATTTTCTTTTGCTCATGGTCAGTAGTGCTGCTTGATACTTGATTTTGTCCATATGAATCGCCAGATCCATCTTTTTGACCGATGATATCACCAAGACTTTGCTCTTTGTCTGTTTCTCTGCCTGATCCTTCAACTTGTCCATATGAATCTCCAGATCCCTCTATGTGACCGATGATATCACCGAGACTTTTCTCTTTGTCTGTTTCGCTGCCTGATCCTTCGAGTTGACCATATGAATCTCCAGATCCCTCTATGTGACTGAAGATCTCACCAAGACTTTTCTCTTTGTCTGTTTCGCTGCCTGATCCTTCGAGTTGACCATATGAATCTCCAGATCCCTCTATGTGACTGAAGATCTCACCAAGACTTTTCTCTTTGTCTGTTTCGCTGCCTGATCCTTCCAGTTGACCATATGAATCTCCAGATCCCTCTATGTTACCGATGATATAACCAAGGCTTTGCTCTTTGTCCGTTTCGCTGCCTGATCCTTCGACTTGTCCATATGAATCTCCAGATCCCTCTATGTTACCGAGGATATAACCAAGGCTTTGCTCTTTGTCTGTTTCGCTGCCTGATCCTTCGACTTGTCCATATGAATCGCCAGATCCATCTATTGACCCGACTGCAAAAGAAAAGGGGGATTTAGTATGTAAAACATATTTATGTTATACAGGACACAATTTACAGTATCTAAAAGAACCAAAAAAATGTAGAAGACTTCAACAGAGAAACTTTAACAAAATTGTTGTACTGAGCATTTACTAGCGGTGCAGGTTATCTCATGGCATGGAAATGATGATACCATGTGGTAGGTATGTTAGATGTCAGTATATTTGTGTGTCCTCTCGTGGCTGCCATTCCTTTTCATCAATCTATTTACAGACTTTTCCATTGTTATAATATATACATTCTTGGTTAGCACAGTTCTGGTGTTATCATATCTACACTATTAGATTATTAATAATATATAATAATTAGATAATTAATAGAAAAACATAATGATATAATGACATAATGATATACTGTTTATATATTTTTTTGCATGATTATAAAACTAGATGATATGATAATAGAAAATAAAATCTATAAGAAATTAAACTACAATTGATCTGGACTTACATGGTAAGGAGTGAATCCGGGTCACACCACAGAGAACAAGCAGGAGGGCGAAGATCATTGTGGTCCTCATCACAGTGCAGCAGAAGAGATGTGAGGAGCAGAGGAGAGAGGCCGCTTTATATAGGACAGTCCTGCTCCACTATCTGGGGGAAGGGGAGGTCCTCAATGATTGTTAGTAGCTCCACCCACTTGTATCCAAACCCTAAACAATAGCATCAAGGTGTAGTGTTTTTCTGCTCAGCACAATGCAACTTTATAATTTTTTTGTATAATATATAATATTTGATTTATTTAGTAGGGTTTAGGGTCAGTTCCTTTTATAGATTCCTAAGTTGTTACTGTATATATTGAAGTGTATGATGAACAGCAAAATTATAGCACATGTTGCTTATTTTAGTATCATAGATGGTCATACACCTTCAATCAGTGGCCAAGACCTTGTTCAGCTGACACCTCCTGCCCCAATTACCTCCATCATATAATATTTTATGCCAAAATTGTATATGTTCATAACATATGGTCCTAACAATAGGCTAAAAATATATATGAACTTGTGTGCACTACTGTCTTTCATCTCTTTACAACCTGGTTTGTATAGTGTTGGGATTAATGAGGTGTCCTTTTGCTTCCCCTCCATTACCAGTTGCGTTTTCTGGTTGATGATGGTGGACTCTTAGGACAGATGAACACAACATTGAAATATGTCCAATAAAACGGTTAGTACACATACACACTAGATGCAATACTATTTAATGGATCAGTACTCATGGCTGTTATTTTAACAGACCAATCCATTAAAGAGTCAATCAAATCCTGGTCAGAACCGCTTGTCATGGATCACTCATAGACTCAACTCCCAAGGATCAGTGAAAAACTGATGGTAGCCCAATGCAATTTGGCTGCGAAAAAGTATTTTTAACATCACTTTTACAGCAGATTTGTGCTATGTTTTTCTGCCGGCAGTCTTTATCAACCCTCTAAGTAATGATGATGCAGAATTCATGCTTATAATTATTAACAATTAGCAATTCGATGAATGTTAAGAAATGCTTTTTTTATACCTGAAAATTACATGTAAGGCTACATTCACACGAACGTATGGGGGACGTATATACGGCCGATATACGTCCCCCATACACTTCTATGGGCGCACGGCACCCTACGGGAGCGGTACGGTGCAGCACACGTGCGGCCCCGTACCGTTCCGTACCCGGGAAAAAGATAGGACCTGTCCTATCTTTTCCCGTAATTTGGCGCCGTGCGCCATAGGTTGCTATGGGGAGGAGCGGGGGTGAGCTGCGCTCACCTCCTCCTCCTCTCCCCGTACACTGCCGTTGCCCGCTACGGTACGGTACGGGCGGGCAACGGCAGTGTGAATATAGCCTAAGAGTTATTTCAGTTACTTCAACTTCTTCATAGACCATATAGAATATAGTTACTATTATATTATATATAGCTTATAGCTAAAACACTTAGACTGAGACTATACACTAGACAGAAAATTTGTATACTATTTTATTTAGGTTTCTATTGGTAGGTCACCCTAAGATGAAATTGTTCTGTTTGGAGACCTATTGTTCAGGAGACATCACAATCTGAATGGCTTTGGAGATGGTAATATGATCACAATGGTGTTGATAGCTGAGGGAGACACCAGATCCTTGATAAGGGGAGAAAAAAACCTTTCTTCATTTGCATTTGAAAAACAGTGGTGGGTGGAGGGGTATTTACATTACATGGTGGGGGGTTCTACCTGTTTGGTGATACAACTGTAGAAGGGCTATTATCAACATATACAAAGGATTAACCAACTGAAAGTCCCATCTAGTCTTTCCAGGTAGAATTTAAAGTTTATTAGAAGACATTTATTGAAGAACCTAGAAATATTTGGTAAATTTAGGACCTTATGGTGTAAATCCATGCAAGTGTTGAAGAAATCCTACTGTGATGACCACTTTAAGCAGTTATCTAAACATTATATTATTATAAATGGCATTGTCTTCATAGACGGAAGGCTACCATTCTATTCTATCATTTCTATTTAGAAATGTGCTCCAGTAGGTAATTTGTTGTGAGCGTTGCAAAATTACCAACATTGAGCAGAATGGAGAAATATAATAAAATTTGAGGGCACCTGAACGTATAAAAGGTTTTTTCATGAAGACAACCCTATTCCATATGTCCTTTCCTCTGTGTGTTCCTACCGGAAATACTCATGTGGTCTATATTTTTTGTAGGGTATTTTATGGAATTTAGGAGGTGTTTTCAGTGATTTGTACTTGTTTAACCAATTTATTGTGCAAAATAGGATACAGTCAAGAGAAATTATTTCAGCATAGATCCCAGTAACATGAACCATCTCACTTTTGAGCGCTATATAATTTATTTGTAGCTAAACATAAAAACAAGGACTTATTTTTATGACGTTTTATCAACTTTTATACAATAAGCATTGGCAATAACATTAGGGCCCGTATGAGGTGACTAATGCTATGAAGTATGCATTATAATAAGGGGGACTGGTACAGATTTTGCTTTGGGGATCAGCAGATTCAGGTTATGCATCTCTCCTCATATATTTACTGTTGTTATACTTTATGACTGGCCCACCCAAATGTTTTGCCATTCAAAAAGAGATCAGGGTTTTCTGGAGACAAGTTTCAATTCAATGGGGGACATGTATTATCGTATCTGCACCGATGTAAGATTTTACCGCACATCTCATTGATGTCAGCATTTATATGGCACAAGACTGATTATTACCGCTACCCATTATTTACTTACAGCCGTGCGCCCTTTAAAACATCGGGCTGTTCTTTCCGGAGACTGATCTCCGATGTCGACAGTCGTGCTTGATTAGTAAATCCACCCCAATGTATGGCCACTCTGAAGGCCCCACTACACAATTCATAAATTCTGCCTTGCTAAATGATAAATTTGTTAGTTATTGCTCTTTATTTTTTCTTTTGCATGAAACATTTCTTGCAACTTTTTGGTGGCAAAAAACAGGATGTGACTTTTATGAAAGTTTCTGAAGCCAAAAATTGGAAACTTAAACCCCTAAGGACGCAGCGTTTTTTCGTTCATCTTTTACTCTCCATAACTCTCCACTTTTACATTTTGATAAATCGGCCATTTTGAGACACAACTGATTTTTTAGACTCTCTAGGGTTCTTTAACCCTACATGGTCTGATTGTTCCTACCATATACTGCAATACTACTGTGTTGAAGTATATGGCACTTTTGCATAATAGTCTATACAATGAGCCACTGACAGAAACCTGGGGCAATTGATCGTCGCTTCCTGATGACGTCCCGGGGGAACGTCGATAGGAACAAAGAGGGCAGCACCCATGAGCCACTGTCTTTGAACTGCGGCTCAATATGCAATATACAGCAAATCCCACCTCTGTATGAAGATCACCCATAAGCCCTCATACAGCCTCAGCACCTCTGCAATGTACATGTATGTGTAATCATAAATCTGCCCCACTGTTAACAAACCTTTAGGTGTCGGTGGGGATATATAATAGTTTTGCTTAATGTTGTGATTTTATTGAGGGCATTCATCGAGGCTTCTACTGATGTACAGCAAGTAATTGCTGCTATTTTGCTCCTTAAGCCACCTCCTTCGCAAGTGGGCATGGAGGGGTGTGCACAATTCTATGTCAGGCAGGAGCTGGTGTAGAAATGTCCGGAACCAGAATGCGCCAGTGTGTGATTAACCTTTCCCTATTTAGCCTAGTAAAAAAATGTAGTGGAATTTTAAAAGAGCAGTGTTAAGTAGTAAAGCAAAAATGCATCTAAAATAAATGCATTAATTCAAAAATTAAGAGCAGCCAATAAAATAAAAGAGAATGTTTAAATATCAATAATGCAGACTATTGGTTATGCGGCACTTATCTAGTGCGGTGAAGGATTTTGTACACCCGTTACAATTTGCATATCGCCGTGGGCTAGGAGTAGATGATGCATTAATTAATCTGCTACACAGAGTATGTGCTCATCTTAAATCCCCCAAAACAGAGGTTCGCTTGACGTTTTTTGACTTCAGCAGCGCATTTAACACGATCATTCCGGCACTGCTGGAGTCTAAGCTACAGGCTATGCAGATAGAACCGATTATGATTAAATGGCTGATGACTTATCTGAGCTCAAGACCGCAGAGGGTCAGGTTGGGTGATACATGGTCTGATGAGGTGGTGTGTAGTACGGGGGCCCCTCAGGGTACTGTGTTAGCTCCCCTTTTGTTAATCCTCAGATTTTAGGAAAAACGATCCGGGCTGTTTTCTTCAGAAATACTCAGACGATTCGGTACTGGTGGGCTGTATTACAGAGGGGGACGATAGTGAATATCGAGAGTCAGTGAATACTTTTACTGAATGGTGCAGCTCAAATGGTCTTGTGCTAAATGTAAATAAGATTCGAGGAGAAGGGGTGCTACGCCCAAACCACTCATTATAGCAGGGACAGAAGTGGAGCAGGTTGGTAGCTATAAATACTTGGGCGAGATCATAGACAATAAATAAAGCTGGCATGAGCATATCGAAAAGGTATTCAGACGCGCTAATAGTAATCTATTCTTTTTACGTAGACTAAGGGCATTTGACGTCCCAAGGATTATGATGGTTGGTTTCTATAACACGGTTATGATGAGTGCATTTGCATTTGCCCTAGTAGCTTGGGGCAACTGTATCTCTAGTAGGGATTGTCAGAGGATGGATAAGATAATTAAGAAAGCTTCCTCGATAGTGGGCTCGCCCTTTGATAGATGGGAGAAACTAGTAAAGTGTGGGATACTCAGGAAATTGGATAAAATTAGAAATAACAGTGACCATCCAATGCATGGCGTGCTGCAGGCACAGATTAGTGGTTTTAGTTCTCGTTTTATTCTTTTGCGATGCAGGTCGGAGAGATTTAAGAAGACATTTATACCGGCCGCTCTCGAGCTGGCAAATACAGCGATCAGGGGTAGAATATGAAAGTCTCATAATGTACGACTATTAGACAGGGAGGGTATTATTTAATTACTTTTAATAATTCTTTTAACTATTTATTGCAAATCAAGTGAAATTTATATCTATGTGTACTTGTGTTCTCTTTCTGTCTTATGGTATATGTGTTTTTTTATGTGAGTTTTTATATATGTGATGTCTCTGTCAAATTGATGTACTGCGGATGTGACACTTTAAGTTCCCGTCTGGGATAATAAAGTATTATTATTATTATTATTATTGTTTTTTTCTCACTGCATGAAAGTATATCTGCCCTGATTAACTCAAATAATTATATCAATAATCAACTCAAAATCTGCTGCCTCTGAGTGCTAAATCCTAGATGCTTCTGGCGAGTATTCTCTATGCCTGAAGTTAATGCTAGATGAATAGTAGATTTTCTCTTTCCTATTCCTGGATAATTGCAGCTCACCAGTCTGAATTAGGATTATTATAGTAAATATGTCAGGCCAGGGCGTGAGGGCGGCAAATGGGGGGGGGGGGGTTACAATTCCTGATAATAAACCAATAATTGTGACGTTTTCATGATTGTACGTTAGGAAATGCAACATAATTTATGGCTTGTGCATCAGAAAACTGCAATACAAGCCAAAAAATTTATCGTAAACTCTAGTTAGCGGGGATCTTTTTCCCTATTCTTCCATTTTTTATATATAAATATAAGTTTATGTCCCATTTTTGAAAACTGTTAAATTAAAATGCATAAAAATGTGTTTGCTTCTAACTTCACTGCAATCTAAATCCTTCTGAACAACTCTAAATAAATGTTATATAGTATTACACAAATATTAAATATGTCATGAAATGAAAATGAATTAAGTATATAAAACAAAGAATAAAGTAGCGAAATAATATGAAATACATTAGAGTAAATAAATAAAAAACAATAACAGTCAAATGAAAACCCCCACAATGATCTCCGGTCTAATAAAACAGTTTTATATAAAGACAACATAAATGAGTCTAATGGTCTAAGGTCAGGATTTGAGATCTACTCCTCTGTGGTTTCCCAATCTGCAGAGCCAGGACTTCCTTGGTAGGGAGTTATCAGCTCACCTCTCATTTACATGTGACATGCATCCTTGGTCGGAGGGGGGGGGGGGTGTTTACATTAGATAAGAGAGTGATACCAATCTTCCACATCTAAAAGACAGTAAAACTGAACTCCTTTGTCTTCAGGCTATCAATGCCATTAAGGTCCAGCCATCTAATTCATTCCATTCATATTTGCTTTGTGTGTCCCTGATAAGCAATATGGCTGCCTGCCGATGATGCTGATACTGTTTTATCAAAGACAAGGATTACTGCTGACAACTTCTAATACCAAGGATGTCTACACCCAAGACTGTAAAGATGTTTCCATCCAAAGCAAATGTTCTCTGGGTAAAATTTTGCAGAAAAAGTATTATTTAAGCTAACAAATGGTACTGGGGATCCACCATCATCTTCCCTAGAGTTTTTAAAATATTTCTCCCAGTCTGTCAGCTAAGAACAATTGTTCTTGGAGCTACTATCAGAAAGACTGTTTATCACCCCGTATCGGTAAAATGTATGTGAATGTCAGTAATGGCCAATATGGGTTGACCTGTGAAATAATTTTTATACAAGTTCTGTTTGCTTGTTCAACGACCACATATTTCTAATGTGTATGGCCAGCTTATATTGTATATCAACAATTCCAAGTTAAGGTCGAACTAGGAGTTAGTATGAGGGTGTAGGGCTTCCAAAATTTAGACACAACAGGGCTGATTTAGGGTGAATAGTTCCTCCAGAAAAAACATCTGGCTGGTCTCCTTCTCACATTGTTATAGATGGCGCACTTGAGGTTTCTATTCATGTTTATTCTCATTAATAAACATGCTTGCAATCTTGGCTCAGATGGGAATCGGCCATTGCCCCACCTATTAAAACTTTTTATCGGCAAGCTTTCTTTCAGGCATTAACACTATTATCTACCTTGTCTCTCTTACCACACTCTTTTGGCTCTCATGGACTGGACAGCCAGCACCACACCATCTCTTGTCAGGGAGACTGAGCTTCTTACACCTTCTGCATGTCTTCACTTCCCATACCTTAGGCTCTTAGGCCCAATGTGTGTGCCTCAGGAAACACAGCACATACCACTTATACTTAGTTATGGACTTTAATTATTTGCTTAGAACAGTAATCATAGCCATGGCTCGTAGCTGGGGGTGTCGATTTGCCGGATTGGCTGTTCGGCCGCCAATACACCCAAACTTTTAACACAAACAATCCCTAAACATTAAACTTCAAATATTCAGAAATGCCATCACGACTCAATAGTCTTGCTGTAGGCCTTACTTTTTCATCTGAATTTTAAAGCCACAGCCGATTTTGGTCTTATTGGAGAGGGATGGTATAAATGACTGATGTTACTTTTGTTTTGTTTTTTAATCCACCCGCTTTTTTTGTTTTTTTGGTTTCCATAAATGGAAATTGATATGCAGATGGAAGTTGTGTGCATAAAATAGTCTCATCACAAAGGGAATGAATATTAAGGTTGGCAGCATTCTTCCCACATGTACTTTACATCAGCCTGTAGACATGGCCCATGAAAGCTAGAGCCAATCAAAACTTTATATCAATCAAACTTGTTCAGCTAACAGACAGGCCATAGAAATAAACTTCACTTAAAAGGGACTCTGAGCCAAATCTAAAATTTCCAATTTGCATTGTTATGGTTGTTCATGTGTATGTATGACTTGGGGAGGATTGCTCAGCAGTAGTTTGAATTTGCCCCTTGTCAGGGGTAGATTTGCATTTTCTAAGCAAACATTGTTAGTAAGCATCCTACATAGTTTTACAACTAAGATTGGAGAATTGGCTACATCTCACCACTGTGTGAGAACCCCTAATCAATAGAGGCCCTAAAGGCCCCACTAGTGGCCTAAAGGGCTGCTTTATGGGTGAGTGCTAGAGGAGTCATAGCAAACTACAGGAGAAGGCAGAGAAAGGGAAATATTAAAAATAAATAATATTAAGTGATCCTTAAGCAACGGAAAAAAGTACAAAATGCATTAAAGAGGCCGTCGGACAACCCCGCGGATTTGGACAACATGCGGGATTTGACATTTAGAAATGTGTCGCACTTGCAAGCATCGGGAAGAAGCAGGTGAACTCCGGCGAACCTCGGCGCAAAAGCGACGGATGCAGAAACTCGGGTGCACGAGCTTAGTGAACCACGGCAGACCCGAATTCTTTGTCGGACAACACACCACGGGATCGCAACAGGACTGGGTAAGTAAATCTGCCCCATTGAGTTTTGTTGTATTAATAATAATTATTCTTTATTTTTATAGCGCACACAGATTACGCAGTGGTACACATAGCTTACCAAATTGGTCCCTGTTCCCAATGGGGCTCACAATCTAATCAACCTACTAGTATGTTTTGAAGTGTCGGAGGACCCAGAGGAAACACCCGCAAACACAGCGAAAACATGCAAACCCAGGACCCCAGCGCTGCAAGGCTGTAGTGCTTACCACTTGCCGCTAAATTTATTTATTTATAGCATTTATAGGTTTTTGTATCACATGTTCATATTCTCCGAATACCCCTTTAAAGGGAGTAATACAGATTATACATTAGACAGTGCTACATGTTATGTCTCTATCACTTAACACAAAGCATGGTCAGCACTGACTGCAACATTTAAGGGTTAAATGGCCAGGATTAGAGTGATCTCCAATCTCACTTATTTTAGGGAGAGTATGACCCTTAAATCAACGAAATATGCAAGAAGAGTGTCTGTTAAAATTGAATTAGTTGAATGGAATAAACAAAAATCTGAACTTAAGTAGCCTTATAGTATTGATAAAAATGATAAAATCTCTAGATGTCAATATGCACAAATAAATTTAACCCCGTTAAGGATGTATGAAGAGGGATCAAGGACTAAGCCTTTTTCCATCTTAGATTACGCTAGTTCTGTAAAGTAATGGTAATTGTGGAGTCCCGGGGAAGGGGGGGCTCAGCCATTACCATTACAAATTTAATGCTAATCCTCATATACTGCTGCACTGCAGTATATGGTAGGAGTGATCAAAACCCTAGGTTTCAAATACCTAATGTAGGGTCTAGAAATACAGTAAAAGAAAATTAAAAAAATAAATAAATAAAACCTAGTTTTAACCTTAGTTAAAATCATCCCAGTTTTCCAAACTGATATAAAAATAAATAATATTATAAACATGTTCGGTATCACCACATTCCAAAATGCTTGCGCCCTGTCAAAATGTAATATGTGATTATTCACGGCGGTGAACCCTGTAATGGAAAATAGTGCCCCTTTTTTTTGCTATTTTGCAACAGATTAAATTTTAATAGAAATAGAAATTGGCTTCTTCTATGCTCAGATTCCCGGCAGTGTGTGGAGAGGCACGTCTATTCTCTCTGTCACGTGCATGCGCCAGAGAGCATAGACGTGCCTCTGCATGCACTGCCAGGAAGCTGAAGCTGCGAGGTGAAGAGGTAAGTGTTTTCTTTATATTTATTGGGCTGTGGACATTTGCTGCTGCGTCCATCTTTATATGGGGGAGCACTGCTGGGGATATTTTATGGGGGACATCTCTGCTGGGGACATATCTTTTGGGGGGGCAGCACTACTGGGGAATTGCAATGGGGGGGCTGTGCTGCGAACATTTTATTGGGAGCCTCTCCTGCGGACACTTCATTGGGGGGCTCTGCTGCAGACATTTCATTGGGGGGCTCTGCTGCAGACATTTCATTGGGGGGCTCTGCTGCGGATATTTTATAAGTGAGGGAGGCTGCTGCTGGAGATGTTATTAGTGAGGGGAGGCCGCTGCTGGACATGTTAATGGGAAGGGGAGGCACTGCTGGACATGTTATTGGTGAGGGGAGGCCACTGCTGGTCATTTTATTAGTGAAGGGAGGTCACTGCTGGACATGTTGTTAGTGAGGGGAGGCCACTGCTGGCTATTGTTATTAGTGAGGGGAGGACACTGCTGGACATGTTATTAGTGAGGGGAGGCCACTGCTGGACATTTTATTAGTGAAGGGAGGCCACTGCAGGATATGTTATTAGTGAAGGGAGGCCCCTGCTGGACATGTTATTAGTGAAGGGAGGCCGCTGCTGGACATGTTACTAGTCAGGGGAGGCCACTGCTGGACATATTATTAGTGAGGGGAGGCCACTGCTGGACGTGTTATTAGTGAGGGGGGCCACTGCTGGACATGTTATTAGTGAGGGGGGCCACTGCTGGACATGTTATTAGTGAAGGGAGGTCACTGCTGGACATGTTGTTAGTGAGGGGAGGCCACTGCTGGCTATTGTTATTAGTGAGGGGAGGCCACTGCTGGACATGTTATTAGTGAGGGGAGGCCACTGCTGGACATTTTATTAGTGAAGGGAGGCCACTGCTGGATATATTATTAGTGAGGGGAGGCCACTGCTGGGACATGTTATTTGTGGGGGGGGGGGGCCCGCTATACATGTTATTAGTGAAGGGAGGCCGCTGCTGGACATGTTACTAGTCAGGGGAGGCCACTGCTGGACATATTATTAGTGTGGGGAGGACACTGCTGGACGTGTTATTAGTGAGGGGGGGGGCGCTGCTGGACATGTTATTAGTGAGGGAGGCCACTGCTGGACATGTTATTAGTGAAGGGAGGCTGCTGCAGAGATTTTATTAAAGAGTAGCAGCTGCATTTCCCACCCTAGGCTTCAAAGTGAAGTTATTCTAGTTTTTTGTGGTAAAATTAGATACCTCGGTTTACATGTATATGTGATATGTAGATATTTCCTCAAAGTAAAAAGCTCAAACACAAGGGGACATATATAGGTGTGTGGGCTACAGTAAAGGGGATATTATAATGTCCCCTTTTCTGTAGAAGTCTTCTTATGAAGACATTAGAAGGGTGCTACAGAAAAAAAGGCAGGAAAGGGGCATTTTAGTCCAGGGGGTGCAGAAAATGGGGTTGGATATGGACTATTTGAGGGGAACACCATTTTATTTTCCAGAGACCATTATAATTGGCATACCCGGCTCGGTCCCTGGTAAAAATGGTGCACATTTTCTGAACACATTTTCTGAACACATTATCTGAAAAGTTTTATTGTCACAGAACAGTGCACAGGAACACTCTTTCTGAAAAGTTTTTCTGTCATAGAATAGTACACAGGAACATGTCTATCCGAAAAGCTTTGTTGTCACAGAATAGCACACAGGAACAAGTGTATCCGAAAAGTGTTGCAGTCACAGAATAACACAGAGGAACACTCTATACGAAAAATTCTGAAAAATGTGGTTAATGAAAATAGCGCACTTATATGTGGATCAGAAAAGAGCTCCTGTCAGTGAATAGCATGTAGTAATATCTAGATGTTTGCATGCAATTTCCTAGGCTGGAATGTAATTATTTGGTGAGTGATGAATATTCATTAATTTCTGCAGTAAGTTCATCATATGGATCAATTTTTGGTTGTACTCCTTTATGAAGGTCCTATGAAGGGTTAATATGACGTCGATGAAGTTCAAGTAAAAATCCAAAGGTTTTAAAATACTGGAAAAGCTGCTTCTTGTTTTTCCTGGCCTGCAACAACCCCTGACCTAGAGCTTGCATGTTTCTCCGTCATTAGTAAAATAGTTTTGTAAAATAGATCATGACCCTTGAATAGTGGTCATGCTTCATTATCAATTCTACAATGGATATAATCAAAGAAATGAGAAAAAGACTTAACACAGCAACATTATACTGGAAACTGTATTGAACGATGCATGTGGCGTCTGTAATGTCCAAGAGGGGAGCACAGTCATCTGTAACAGCCACTAGTGGAGTTCTTCTCACTACCGTAAAAGGCACAATGGGAAACACTTATCAATTCTGAATTAATGGAACTTCAAATTCAAGAGTGCCTTTAACCGCAGTGAGAGGAAGTGTGTATGGTGGAGAGAGAATAATGGCCTGAACACCCAGAGCGCATTTAACCTCTATGACATCATTTTTTTTAAATTATATTTTTTAAATTATTTCTTTGTTTATTTTTTTAATGTATTGTTATTATTTCAAGTACTTTCCCTAGCCCGTTGTTGGCATTGCAAATGCCCTGTTATTCCCACCTGTCAGGATCGGGGTAGTGGATCCACTGTACCAACACAGACGATTATGTAAGCCGACATCTGGGAGCAGAGTCTAAGTGGCACTCTGTTTTCACCAGAGCCTGCCACAAAGCAGTTTGGACTTGCTGCGGCATGGTACCACTAGGTGGCTCCACAGGCACGACCTTGTCCGCGGTGGCAGCCAAGGCGAAGTACAAAGTCGTAAGGCAAGATCGTGGTCGGGGACAGGCAGCACAGGATCAGAGTCAATAAAGGAACCAGGGTCACAACGGGAATTCGGAATACAACACAGGGCATCAGACAAAGCTTTCTCTAAGGCTGTGAGGCACAAAAATCCAGCAGCGGGGAGAGGCTGGCTTCTGAAGAACTGGTAATCTCCAGCACCAATCAACGGTGCGCTAGCCCTTTAAATTTTTGGTAGCTGGTGTGCGCGTGCCCTAGGAGACGAGGACGTGTGCGCCTGACCACCGGAGCTGAAGCAGGAACGTGGACAGGTGTTATGGTGCCAGGGCGCTGGGGTACATAGAGGGGCATGGATGAGTATCGGTGAGCCCCGTGAGAGCACCCATGATGGTTGGGGCCATCAGCTCGCTAGCCATTTTCATACAACCTTACTTAAACACTATTATCTGTCATTTGAACCTGTTAGGAAATATTGACACACCAAGGGTGATAATAACACGATGATATAGGACAGTGATGGTGAACCTTTTAGAGTCTGAGTGCTCAAACTGCAGCCAATAATCCAATTATTTATCACAAAGTGCCGACATGGCAATTTAATCAGCAACTTAATGCTCCCTGCTCTGCCACAGCTTTCAGTTGTTTTGGCGTCTTGAGGAAACCAATACCATTGAAAGAAGGAGTGGAAATCCGGATTACCATTGTAACTTCCCTCCAGGGTCCCCTTGAACAGGGAGAATTGTGGGGCAGGAGCTCCAATGATTATCCAACCCTTTCTACACCTTCTTGCTCCCCATGCACTCACAGGAAGTATTGCTTAAAATTAGAACACAGCAAATACTGGGTTACCCAGGACTGCAGGAGGATGCATTGAGTCACTTAACCTACAAACTACTTGCTGGGGCTGGCCTGGGTGCCCACAGAGATAGAGATAGAGTGCCACCTGCGCCATAGGTTAGCCACCACTGAAATATAATAAATATCCTCCCCCAACAAAAAAACATGAAAAACCACATTTCACATGAAATATATGTAATGAAAGAAATGCACTGCTCGCCTACATTATGGTCTTTAGCTGTGAAATGCAAAAATATAAAAATAGATATAAAAAGCAATTTTTCTTTGACATCTTATGACATTATGTGGCTTTTTTAGATAAACAAAGTCCTGAATCTTCTCCTTGAAATTTGTGTCAGGTCATTTCCAATAGTCCTAGATCTAGTTGTATTGAGAATCATCCTTTTCCTCCTTTTCTTTTATTTTGACTTCTTTGGTTGGTCTCGGACTCTCTTCTAGCTGCAGGTACGTAAGCCACCAGAGCAGTGGTGTTGTCACGCCAGTCCCCAATTCATCTTGGTCAATAGGTAGTGGTGTTGTCCTGCCAGATCCACATTCTTTCTGACCAGTTAGCTCTTCAAGAAAAAATATCTTACCTAGAGTAATAGAGTATAGTCAGAATTGTTAAATTTGATTTACTGCAAGTATCCAGAATAGGAAAACACTACATTACTATTGTGTATATTAAAACTTGGGAAGAGTCTTGTGTGCACCAAAAGGAAAACATGAGAATTGCACTTGTAAAGCAAATTAAGGTTAAGATAAGATTAAGATTAAGTAATGTCTGTGTGAGGGATCTATTAAATGTTCTTCATAAATCTTCAGGGTAGTGAAGACTCCAGAAATGTCTTTTACGTGATCAACCAGCTATTCCTATCCATAAAGTGATGTGAGAATGCGGGTCATGTGATCTCTAACAGTCCACGTCCAATCTACCTTCCAGAACCTTATGATGGTTTTTCATAAATGCAATCTTAAGGTCCTGGAAGGTAGATTGGTCATGGATAGTTATGATCATATGATTCTCCATCGGCGGCTATTTTATGGACAGGAAATGCAGCAGATGCAGCTCTACTTTACATACCAGGAAAGCTTCAAAGAACATTTGATAGATCTATATTGGTGAGTTACTTAAAATCCTGCCCCTACTTATTACAAAAAAACATGAAATAAGGTAGACCACTCCTTTAAGGTTAGAAATAGGAACTACTGATTTTGATGACATTTGTACCACTGACTAAGCCTTTGATTTTTTTATGTCTCAAAGAAACAGCAAAACATTGACACAAGGGAAAATACTTGAACTTTTGAAAGTTTAAGGTATTTTCTCCATGCTGGAAGCCACTTTAGATAGTTCATCGGTATTAGATCCCAGATCAATGAGGTCTTCCAGGGAACCTATCATGCCCTATCAAACCTATCATGCAGAATATGTACTAAATTCTTCTAGCGGACCCTTTAAGTAATATGGGTCTTTGATAAGTACATGTAAGAGGGATATAAGACACAAAAAGTTTTAAGTACTAATACATTAAGTATGGATATACTGTAAACATTGAGAAGTTGAATTCAGCTTATACAGGTAGTATTATGTGCAGTGGAATAGTGTTGGTAGTAATTATTGGGGCTGACACTATTCTACAATGAGTGAATAACATAATATGTATATATATAAAATGTCATCTGTAATAGTTTTTAGTCCATACTATATATTACGTGATTATCAGAAAAAATCTTACCAGGAGCAGATACGATCTGGTTGATGCAGCAGAAGGTGAGCACAATGGTGAGATATATTGCCTTCTCCATTTCAGTACAGGTAAGAGGTGAAGATTGAGTATCGGGATCTCTCTGTATAGGAGAACTGTGCTATTGTATTTATGTATTTAGACTGGTGTAAAGTCAATTTGTTGTCACAGCCAAATCTAATTAGAATTTAATAAACTTTATCCTGGATACAGATTGGTCTTTTGTGCTTTGATATCAGATATCCGTGAACCCATATTCCCAATCAATTAAGATGGCCTCTTCTACATATCCATAGTACAGGCGGTCCCCTACTTAAGGACACACAACTTACAGACAACCCCTAGTTACAGACGGAGCTCTTTGCACACTGTGACCTCTGGTGAAGCTCTCTGGATGTTACTCTAGTCCCAGGCTGCAATAATCAGCTGTAAGGTGTCTGTAATGAAGTTTTATTGATAATCCTTGCTCCCATTACAGCAAAAAATTTTGAAAATCCAATCAGGGACTGATTTGACAAGCTTTCTACAGCGCTGTGTAATCTGAGTGCGCTATATAAATAAAGGAACCATCATCATCATTACAACCTCAAAATAGTTGCAATTCCTTGGGTGCCGTGGGTCCTCCTTGTCTGCAGAAAGAGCTGGCACAATGAATTTGTGTCCCCAGTGGTCTAACTTGAAGCTGATGGGCACCAGTGCAAAGTCTGTGCCAGGCCCCTGACTATAATGTATGGTTTATAATACTAGTCTTCTCATATGGGAAAGTGAGACCTTATGGGCCCCATAAGCCCCTTGGGCCCGGTTGCGGCCATACCCTCTGCACCTCACCAAGTTATGATCCTGCCTGTTCCCCAACTTTGCAATAGATTTATAGAGAGATTCTAGGCCAGACAGGACCACCAAAATCAAGAATACAACCAGTACTTAAGATGACCCCTAGTTACAAACGGCCTCTGGATGTTGGTAATTTACTGTCCTTTAGTCCCAGGCTACAATAATCAGCTGCAATTATCCTGGTTCTTATGACAACTTGTCACAGAGACCAAATAAATTTTGACTGGGGTTACAATTATAAAATATACAGTTCCGACTTACATACAACTTAAGAACAAACAAGAACCTATCTTGTTTGTAACTCGGGGACTGCCTGTAATAAACATTCAGATTACAACATCAAAATCAAGTATGATAAACCAGGAACACTTATTCATGAATCAAAGCGCTGTGGCTGGAGTAATCTTGTGGTTTGCTTTAGGCAGCTTCATGAGGTACACGGGCTACTGAGGCGTTACCAGACACCCGCTAGACTGTCACTTGGACAAAAAAAAAATTTGCCTGGAGGTACAAATGTACAGTTCCGACTTACATACATATTCAACTTAAGAACAAACCTAAAGAACCTATTGTGTACGTAACCCGGGGACTGCCTGTATTTGTCAGAGGAAGACAAGCAGTTCTAGTTACACACTGGATAACATTGTCGCTATTGAAAACTGACGTGGATAAAAATGAAGGGGGAATCAGATGCTTGCTTGGCCAACAGGAAATACAAAGTCCAATATTTTCAATAGTTCTTAGTATTTGATCTTGGGGGCCTGTACTTACAAGAGTGTGATATTTGATATGGTAATTGATGTTATTATTGTATTTATAGTTGGGATTCTTTAAGGGTAGAGTAAGGGGTGGGGCAAATGGCAGGCTGAGGGTGGGATTCAAATTATTACAATACAATAATATGTAAATAACACTTTTTTATATTTTAAAGCCATTTATTTTTCTGATACCTACCTAGGTATGTTCACATACCTACCTGTACAGACTATTTAGTTACAAATCTAAAAGTTCTAATGTATCGACAATATAGTCCTTTAATACCCCATAAATGTAAAAAGTTTGTGTCGACTTATTAAACTGGAGCAGTGTAAGTTAGACTGCCAAGTGTTGATTATGAAAATAGTGTCTTCACCAATTGTCTAGTACTACCTTGGTACAAATAAGGCCCCTTTCACACTTGCGTTTTTCATGCACGTTTTCTGTGCGTGCTTTTGACGCGCAGAACTTGCATTGCACTCAATAGGTCTTTTCAGACATGCATTTTTTTTCACGGACACACTTTTTTTTAACACGCGTTGAAATCTCGGCATGCTCTACTTTTGCAAGTCACGCGCGTGAAAAACGCAGCATACAAGTCTATGGAGATGCATCAAAAACACATTGGGGGTCATTTACTAAGGACCCGATTCGCGTTTTCCCGACGTGTTACCCGAATATTTCCGATTTGCGCCGATTGTACCTGAATTGCCCCGGGTTTTTGGCGCACGCGATCGGATTGTGGCGCATCGGCGCCGGCATGCGCGCGACAGAAATCGGGCCGAACGAAAACCCGACGGATTCGGAAAAACCGCCGCATTTAAAAAAAAATTTGTGTCGCGAAAATTTCACTCACCTTCATCCTGGATAGGCCGGTGTATTTCGAGGCATTCCAGCGGACTTCAGCGCAGCAGCGCCACCTGGTGGACGTCGGAGGAACTGCTTTGATGAATCCCGGCCGGACCCGAATCCAGCGCAGAGAACGCACCGCTGGATCGCGAACGGACCGGGTAAGTAAATCTGCCCCATTGCATTCAGACACATGCAAGTCCAATGCAAGGGCAATGCGTTTTTCATGCAGCAATTGCCATAGAAAAGATAGACCTCAGCCCTGAGTCCATTTCATGCGCATTACCTGCGTGTGAAAAACGCATTGAAATTGCATTGAAAACGCGCATGAAAAACTGAGACACTGAAAACTGATTGAACTCTGATGCAAAATGTCAGTTTTTCACTGACCAAACCCTGATCGCTCCCTGATCAGACTCTGACGTGATCTGCAACGCAAGTGTGGAAGGGGCCTAAGTTTTAGGGCTACCCACTTCATTGTAGCTATACAGTATAGATATTATTTTCTAAGAGGTGGGTAAGGATCTTGTATTACCAGCTACTTATACTACAAGAGAACCCTTCTGGCCATTCTAAATTGTCAATATCTGCATTATAACATTGACAAAACACAATCTCTGTAACCTTAGTTGATTGCATGGGAGTTGTCTGTGAAACTCAAACAATTATTATCTCTATACAGGCAGTCCCCTGGTTACGTACAAGATAGGGTCCATAGGTTTGTTCTTAAGTCGAAATTTGTATGCAAGTCGAAAATGTATATTTTATAATTGAAGTCCTAGACAATTTTTTTTTGTCCCAGTGACAATTGGAGTTTCAAATTTTTTTGCTGTAATAGGACCAAAGATTATCAATAAATCTTCATTACAGACACCTTACAGCTGATCATTGCAGTCTGGGAAAAGAGTAAAGCATCCAGAGAGCTTCACCAGAGGTCACAGGGGGCAGAGGGGTCCGTCTCTAACTATGGGTCGTCTGTAAGTCGGGTGTCCTTAAGTAGGGGACCGCCTGTACTGCTATTGAACAAAAAGCACTTTACTAATATTGAGTTGCTGAATAATATTACCAGTTACTGATTAAAAGAAACATATTGCACCATATAAAAAACTCATAAAAATAAATACATGATACAACTGTACAGGACACACAAAATACCAATATTTGGACTCTGCAACTAACTGGGTTTGAGGTTTTTGAAATAAGGAATTTTGCCTAACTGAATATATTGCTCATAGACTCACAATGACAGTGGAAATGCAATAATGTAGTGTACTCCAGGATCCTACATGACAAAATGAAAGATTTGTTTGTGTATGGTGATCTGATAAATGCCAGAAGGACACTCAATGTTATCTATGATCTGTGAATCCTGCACTGCAGGAGAGACAGTCCAGGACATACTTGTGAGGGACAGTTCACATTATGGTCAGGACTTTCCATAGGTGACTGACACTCATTGAAAGCCCTTCTGTGTGTGTCAGTATTTATTTCCTGCTGTTCTTATCCTAATGTGCAATGAAATAGAAATATAGAAATTACAAATGTAGATGTAAAGCCAGCTTAAGAGACATTACAGACAAGTGTGGTTGGTCCTTGAATTATAGACCGTGTATTGTTTCATGGACCAACCTCAGTGCCAAGGATTATAGTTATATATGATACATGTGGTGTGGGGGTTGTCAAAGCTTGCACGCCAGTTTTCGGATGTACACACCGTGGCTCAATGCTTAGCACTACAGCCTTGCAGCGCTGGGGTCCTGGATTCAAGACCCATCCAGGTCAACATCTGCAAAGGGTTTGTATGTTCTCTAAGTGTTTGTGTGAGTTTCCTCTGGGTCCTCCGGTTTCCTCCCACACTCCAAAACATACTGGTAGGTTGATTAGATTGTGAGTCCCATAGAGACAGGGACTGATTTGACAAGCTCTCTACAGCGCTGTGTAATCTGAGTGCGCTATATAAATAAAGGAACCATCATCATCATTACAACCTCAAAATAGTTGCAATTCCTTGCATGCAGTGGGTCCTCCTTGTCTGCAGAAAGAGCTGCGACAATGAATTCGTGTCCCCAGTGGTCTAACTTGAAGCTGATGGGCCCCAGTGCAAAGTCTGTGCCAGGCCCCTGACTATAATGTATGGTTTATACTCCTAGCCTTCTCATATGGGAAAGTGACACCTTATGGGCCCCATAAGCCTCTTGGGCCCGGTTGCGGCCACACCCTCTGCACCTCACCAAGTTATGATCCTGCCTGTTCCCCAACTTTGCAATAGATTTATAGAGAGATTCTAGGCCAGACAGGACCATCAAAATCAAGAATACAACCAGTACTTAAGAACACCCAACTTACAGATGACCCCTAGTTACAAATGGCCTCTGGATGTTGGTAATTTACTGTCCTTTAGTCCCAGGCTACAATAACCAGCTGTAACATATATCAAAGGTGTCTGCAATTATCCTGGTTCTTATGACAACCCGTCACAGAGACCAAAAAATTTTGACTGGGGTTACAATTATGAAATATACAGTTCCGACTTACATACAACTTAAGAACAAACAAGAACCTATCTTGTATGTAACTCGGGGACTGCCTGTAATAAACATTCAGACTACAACATCAAAATCAAGTATGATAAACCAGGAACACTGAGGCGTTACCAGACACCCGCTATGATGTCGCTTCACAGACTGTTTCACCCACTCCCCCTTCTCCCTCAGCACTTCCCCCTACCTCTGCCTGATATAATCTGAGACAGTGGAATGGGGAAATGCTCCTGCACAGTGTAAGAACCTTTGAAGCTCTAGTATCATATTTTTCGCATTACAAGGTGCACAAAAAATCCTTTGATTTTCCCACAAATCAAAGGTGCGGCTTATAGTCCAGTGTGCCTTATATATGAATCATACTTACAGACAACAGCTGCCTTGAACTGCGCACAGGTCTACCACCTGGTGGTCATCCATCCTTATAATCCGGTGCGCCTTATATATAAACCTAGACGTTTTAGCAGGCATTTATTGATGGTGCACCTTATACTCCGGTGTGCCTTATAGTCCGAAAAATACTGTAATTCCGGCCAGAGCCTTTTGGACTCATTAGCATAATTTTAGAAGGAAGTTCATTTTAGAAGGCAGATAAAAGTGTAAGATTACCACAGTCACTGTGCCTGAATCTACGAGTAAGTGTTCTTGGTTTATCTTGCTTGATTTTGATTGTAGATTTCCTTTAACTTGATCTCGTCCCCCCACTAATGAAAGATGTCAGCGTGTGGAATAATGAGTGGTTCTCTGACTGTTAGACATAGTGGGACAGCCTAGAGAGAAGGCAGAAGTGGTTATTATTTCTACACTGCATAGCGCTGAAGAAGTACTATGTATGACCACCCGCTCTGTGGAGGGTTAATCAGAATTGCTGACTCTGGTCAGACCCTGTACAGCTCTGACTCCTGCATGGGGTCTTTCCACCTGTAACTGGGGCTTTTATTGATCAGTTATAGGTCAAAACTAGAAAGTGAAAAACAAATTAAAAAAAAAAAACGTAGAAATGTCTCCCATGGGTCTCCTTATGGGGGACATAAAGTAAAAAAAGCGCACACACACAAAAAAATTTGTAAATATTCCCAAGAAAAGAAAAAAATCCCCTACTTCACTATAAGAAACATTGCCATAGTCTCCCCAGACTATATATATTATATATCAAAACGACCGTCACACACTAGGAAATAAATTTGTAATGCTCATTTTAATGGTTAATTTGAAAACTGAAAAAAAAATGACTATACCTTACAAAATAAATATATTTATCCATTTTTCTCTAAACATGCCTCAGTTTAAAATGCCTTGATCAGAAAGGGGTTAAACCAGAAGTCACAATACACAGTAGCATAGCTCCCAACCGTCCTGGTTTGGCCGGGACAGTCCTGATTTTTTTACCTCTGCCCCGCGTCACGGGCAGCTGTCAGATTGTCACGGATTTTCCCTCCAGGTCCCGCATGTCCCGCATAGTAAATACTTTTAAAGCCAGAACTCATAGTGCTGAATGGCTTCTACAGACATCAGGCAGGGAATCCTTTTGAGAGAAGTGTCGGGTTAGCGGAAAGCAGGGACCACGTCATCAAGTTCAGATCTCTATCCATATATGGTCACTACATCTCCTAGGGTTCCCCAGAGCAGACATCGGCAGGGAATCCTTTCGAGAGAAGTGTAGGGTTAGCGGAGAGCAGGGACCAGTCATCAGGTCAGATCAGCATCTGTCCATATATGGTCTCCTACGGCTTCCCCAGACACAAGTTCTTAATTTAATTAAATTAAATAAATTTATGCCCAGGCTGGGATTATTCACATAAAATCCTCCCATCAATAACCACTGGGCCAATAGAATAGCCTCTGTTGAGTGGAGAGTGTAGAGTTTTTGAGTTCAAAACCCAAGCTATGCAAAATTATCATTATCATTATTATTAATTTTGGGGGGTGGCCAGGGCATGATTAGGGGTGTGGCTTAGGGGGAATTGCTACACTACGCGTGCCGCCATTTTGTCCCTCATATGTTTTCCAGTGAAACACATGTGTATTGGGGGAGATTGTTAGGGGCAGCAACAGGATAACGCTGTCCAAGATGTAGGGACAATGAGAAACATAAGATGTGGTTCATACCTAATGGAGAAGATGGAGGAGACGTCACCTGCAGTCACTGGAGGGAAAAAGTAGGGGTTTTTCCTGTGTTGTCTGTAGCTATATACACTGTCAGTAAAGTTATTGGCACAACCAAATGTGAGGGCATTATGCACAGGAGGGGGTATTACTGAAAGTGCGATACACATGCATTGGGGCCCGTGTCCCGGATCTTTTACCACCCTGGCAACGCCCCTGCTCAAACCCCTTTCTGACATTGGACGCAGTACTACATCAGGGGCGGCAGGGACTTGGTGAAACATTTTTTAATAAAAAGAAATAATTAAATAAAGTGAAAGTCCCCTAAACACCAACATTCCCTATACATACCTAATAAAGTACAAAAAACACAATGTCATGAAAACCCCCCACATAGTTGTTATGGCTGCGTCCAAAACAATCTGTACAATTAAGTTGTAACATTATTGGACCCATTTGTTGAACGCCGTAAAAACAAAACCCGAAAAACTTATTAAAAAAACTAATTAAAATTTTTCATAAAAGCCTTTCACAAAAATGTTCCAAAAAGTGATAAAAAAAGTTACATGCACCAAAATTATACCACTGAAAAGGACGACTCAACACTTAAAAAATAAGCCCTAAACCAGCTCTGTTAACCAAAAAATATTGAGATTTTCTCTATATTAATTTCTCTTCAGTAAAATTGTAAAAATAGATAAAAAACTATATAAGTGAGGTAGCACCATAACTGTAGTGATCTATGGAATTAAGATAATATGTTATTTTTATGGTACGGTGTACGACCCGAAAAAATACAAGAAGAAAGGAAATCAGAATTTTCGATTTTCTTTCCCTACATACATTTGAGAGTTAATAAAATCTCATCAATGAGCTAATGACCAACTAAAATGAAGTATTTGTAAAGTGCATCTCATGTCGCAAAAAATAAGCCCTTACATGTCCAAATTGCCAAAAAAATAAAGATTGTATAGCCAATAAAAAGTGACAATGCATAATCTGCTCTGAATGGCGCAGCTTCCCTTCGATGCCCTGGCGTGTGCCCGTACAGCAGGTTACCACCACATATAGGGGATTGTTATACGCGAGAGAAATTGGGTATCAAACTTTGTGGAGCGTTTAAGTATTTTATCCAATGAGAATTTGTATATTTTATGAAAAACACATTAAAATTTCAAAATTGCACACGATTTTGTTTTATCCCCTGTAAAACAATTAAAGGGTTAACAAACTTCATAAAAGTTGTTTTATGTACGTTAAGGGGCTAGCAATAAGCTAGCATTTGCGATTATTTCAGGGCCTCTGCGCCACTGGCGGTGCGCAGAGGTCCTGATAAATATGCCCCATAAAGCAGACATTCGGTTAATGTTAGCTATCAAGTTTTTTTGCTGTTATGACTATGTATGGAAAAAATAGAACATTTTGAATTATCATTTTGAAAATATCATTTTTTTTCCATAAATAAACGCAAAATATACCAACAAACTTTTTTCAATTAACATGAAGTACAAAGTGTCACCAGAAAACATTTACAAAATCACTCTGATACGTTGAAGCGCTCCAATTTTATAACCACAGATTTTAAAAAATGGGCTGTGTCAGGAAGGTGAAAAGTGGCTTCGGCGGTAAGGGGTTAATAACTTATTTATTTTTGTAATTTTTAAACTTTATATAAAATATAGAACCCCTTTAAGAGTGTAATCCCTCATTTATTACCTTGTATAATCGACACTATAAGACAAACAGCAAGAAAAGATGTGTGATTTACCATGTACCATCTATTGTAAGCTTATCTTTCCTAAATCCCTGGGAACTATGTGGATTGTTCACCCCCCAGTCCTGATAGGGGGGTGGTTAAGTAACAGGATAAAAGTGAGTTTAATGCACAGGTGCTAATTTGGAGCCTATTCACACACCGCACCCTAGGGCACCATGTTGTGTAAATGCATTAATGTACGAGGTGTTTTACATAATAATAATAATAATAATGGCAAAACCCAAGAAGACAAAAGCTCTGATAGAAACTCATGTACTTTCCGTTACTAAACCAGTTTGTAGCCCTTAAGATTTTATACAGGAACTTTTTTTTGTGTGAAAGGAATACTGTATAGTGAATGGGCACAGATAAAGAAAATATGAATGAAATCGAAAAATATAGTTTGGGAAAAGCATGGCAAGTAATTGTAGCAAGATGAATGGACAATTGTCCAGATTAGTGGTTTTAGTCTTTTCTATTTATCAGTTTTTTATGTGCATGTTATCTGGTGAAGAAAGATTAACTATAAACTTGTATTCGCCCACTGGGGGTTACGGTAGGCTATATGGCTCGCCCCAGAAATTATAAGGTTGAAATATGATTTAGCTTTTTTTTTTTTTTTTGAATTATTTTATTGCTTGAAACCATATTGTAAGAAAAATTTAGGCCCCGGACTTGCGAGGGATGTTTAAAAAAAAATAGATGTTTACTCACCCGCTCCACACATCCGGCATTTTTCTTACAGTCAGACAACCCTTTTAAGCAGCAAATTCACTTTGGTTGTTGGATATTGAATGGCGATCAGGGACGTAACTTCAGTGGTAGAAGACAGCAGCTGCTACAAGGCCCGCAGTGTCAGGGGGCCCCTTCATCCGACTTGACACACTAAAGAATAGAGTGAGATGCACCATTATATACATATTATGCTGCACATTGTACATCATAATATGTATATAAAAGTGCATATTATTCACAGTACACAGCATGAATCGTCAGCTCAAATATGACATATTGTCGAGAGGGAGGGGATTCAGATGACTGCTATTGGGCCCTACCTCTCCTAGTTACGCCCCTGATGGCGAATAATTACAATGTTATACAAATGGGTACGCATTATAAAGCAATGTTGAGGAAAATAATGTTGGATCTTCAAAGAATATTCTAGAAGCATATTCCTCATCTATGTATGCACATGCATGCTCCAGTAAGTCACGAGGAGCTGTTGAATGAATGAGCATATGACCAAAAGATATCTACTCTGCATAGCCAACTTAAAGGGGTATTCATCAAGGTATGCATGTGGATATGGCATCAATCCTTGATAATTGCAGGTTCCACTTCTGGGACCTGTGCAGATCCCAAAAATGGAGGTTAGCCGCCCTACTTCCCAGCACCTGGGTGAAAGAAGAGTTTGCATTGCTGGCACGGCCATTCTCTATTTATGGGTGAAGGAGCACATAAAATAAACACGTTATTTCCTGCAGTCCCATTGACCCATATGGAGAGTTTCTGCATATCTGGCTGTTATCAAAAAAGGCGCTGGACCAGGAGGTGGGGACCACACCTATCGTGTATTAAAAACTTTTCCATGGATAGGTCATCAATATTAATGCACTGGAAAACCAGTTCAGATTTGACCTCAGATATTATTATAAAGATATATTTTCCCATTAATGATCAGACTGAATTCCTTTTGTATACACTCGGTATTTAGAATAAGACATTTTTTCTGGCTTAAAAAAGTCACATAGATAATGTATATGTATTGTATGGGATTTATAGTTTTTTATAAACAATTGAAAGAAGTTTTGATTAAATTCTGAATATATCACTGAGACCCCCACAGATCCTGTGGATAGGGCATAACTTGTATGTAATAATATTGATGACATATTATTAGGATAATCATCAATCTAAGATTGGACATCTGACATCCTAACACCAAATCTTCACGATTTAAAGAGGTATTCTCATCTGGGTACTCACATTCAGTTTGATTATTCTGCCATTAATAAACATTTCTTCATTTAGATGTTATTAAAAAAAATGTACCTGTGTGAAGATAATTTTCCATAAATGTAGTCATGTGGTCCCTTAGAAACGAGATAGCTTCCTCGGATACGGCCACCTCTGCTGGAGGGATTGCACAAATAAACAAAAGGTTATTGTATATAAAATGTCCTGGAGTTACTGCAGGTCCCACAGCCACCCTGTGGTAGTGATTGCTGAATCCTGGTAGTCCGGCAGGACTCTATAGTCTAAGTCTGGCCACCGCTGCCAGAGTGTGACGTGGTCGTATCCGAGGAAGCTATCTCGTTTCTAAGGGACAACATGACTACATTTATGAGAAATTATCTTCACACAGGATCATTTTTTTTAATAACATCCAATTGAAGAAATGTTTATATATGGCAGATTAATGAAACAGAATGTGAATGCCGAGACGAGAATACCCCTTTAAAGATGCGTAATCAGGCGGCTGCCTGTATATACAGCCCTAGTCCTGTGTGACATATACAGTCGTATGGCAGTAAATTACTAAATACTTTAACTACCGTATTTTTCGGACTACAAGGCGCACAAAAAAACCTTTGATTTTCTCAGAAATCAAAGGTGCGCCTTATAGTCCAGTGCGCCTTATATGTGAACCCTACTTACAGACATGTGCCTTGAACTGTGCACAGGTCTGCCACCTGCTGGTCATCCATCCTTATAGTCAGGTGAGCCTTATAATCCAGTGCTCCTTATATATGAACCTAGACGTTTTAGCAGACATTTATTGATGGTGCACCTTATACTCCAGTGCGCCTTATAGTCCGGAAAATACTGTAGGTATTTTGGCTCTAGAGTCTGTACCTATAGAGAATAAAAAGGTATAAGATGAACCTGTGGCCCATTGCCTAAAGTCATCCAAGGGCTTCATTCTTTTGTCCAATGTTAAGCCCCATGTACATAACCCCATGTGTCCCCATAGATGGATATGGCGCCTGGGCTCAGTACGGTGAGAACAACGTGTGCTCACTGTCATGCCTGCAAAAAAGATAGAGCCTGATCATATGTATGTTATGCCAATGTTGATATACATTTGTCTGTTGTTTAATAAAGTTTTTCTTGAATAGAAAAAAGATACAGTCTGCTCTATCTTTGGCTGTATGAACGGTTGTGCCTGCCATATGCCTGCCCAGCCATGGCCGGGAGGGCATAGGTGTTTGTGCATGGAGTCCTAGACTGGAGACCTGTTATAAAGTTTTCCCTGAGCACAATATCAGGGTACACACACCTCAAATATTTAAGAAAATCTGCACTTAATCCACAAGTTAAATATATGACGATGACTTGGATTTCCAGGCTGGATTTTGCAGATTCCAAAAAAGGTTTCACATCTACAATGAAGTGACATACAAAGTATACACAATATATATATGTCATCACATTGACTACAAATTTACTGCAATTCACCCTTGAATTTACACCCCTGTATCTGCAACTCATGGACAATGGACCATAAGATTTTAGCACTAGATGTGTTCTAAACTTTTACACCTTTGTAATGGGATGACATGAAGAGAATTCTAAAAGAATAGAAGACCCTTTAAGAGATTAGGTGCTGGGATAGAGTTTAGATGAAGGACACTGGTGTAAATCAATCAGGCTTCTTTGAAGACTTCAGTAACAGTAAATCTTTCCATGGCGTCTCTACAACAAAATGTAAGTTTACAGTTGATTACAGGGAGACCCTGAAGGAGACAACATTTGGAAGACAAAGGAGTATCACACAATCTTATCTTCATCAGCACTGGAGCCCTGGGTGTGGTGGTGTTTACATCAAATGTGTACTGGGGGGGGGGGGGTCCTTTACTAAGTGTAGGGTGGTGTCAAATTAGCAAATTGATAAAAAAATAAGCTAAATGCAACATTTCGAGGAAGACAAAACAGGACACTTGTTTACCTACAATTTAAATGTTGCAATTTTGTAAGTTATGTAATAAATTGTCATCACCCTTGTAGGCCTTTTTGCCTCCCTCTAAAATGAAATATATAAAATAAATAATACTAAAATATTATAATTATATTTTCAACGCCATCATATTCCGTAGCGCTTTAGAAACCATAGGGTACGTACAAATAAAATACTACATTATAGAGTACAAAAGTATAATGTAATAATACAAAGTTCTATGAAAACAGTTAGAGATCACTGAATGTTACCCTTCACAATGAAAACATTTATTTTATTTAGCATCTTTAGTTTGACATTTTGACATCAGATGATTTTAAAAAAAAAATTGTAGGAAGAGTTGTACTTTCTCAAATCTCTTAAAAACCTGGCCCTTATTTGTTTATGTGTTACCATTGTTTCAGCTTCTTAAAGCCGTAACCTTTTTAATTTTAACGTGTACAGAGCTTTATGAGGGATTGTAATCTGTGTGACACTGTACTTCCTAGAATCGGTATTTAATATTCCATGGCATGTTCTGGGAAGCTGGAAAATAATTAGAAATATAGTACAATCTGAAAAAACCGCAGTTGTTCCATTTTCTTAGGGGGTTTGTATTTACAGCTGTCACTGTGAGCTCCAAATGACACCTCTCTTTTATGCTTTGAATCAGTGTGATTGTGGGGATACCCCATTTATATACTTTAAGTTATCTTTTAATATCTTTTAAAATTAAAATGTACTAGAAAAAATAGATTATGCCGTATTTTCGCCATATTCGGAAAATGTTTATCCTTACGTCTGTTTATTTTTATTTCAGTTCTAGGGAAATGGGGTGATTTGAACTTTTAAGGTTCTATTTTAAAAACTTTTTACTAAATATTTGATTAGGCCCACTTTAGGCCATGCAAAATAATAGTAATGGGGAGAAATGCTTTAATGGACCAACCGTTGTAAAAGTGCATTTTTTGGTGCACGCACACACTATATGCCAAAAATGTAATTTTTTTTCTCCTTTTTATGCTCCCCTTGCTACTTTCCAAAAAAGCGAGTGAGCAAGGCTTAGAACAAGGGTGGAGCCTTAACAGAATAGAAAAGTGTTGCTAGTTATAGCAAAGAACTGCAACAGCCCAAATGTGGTGAGCTGGAACTCTGCAAATGTATCATAGACCTCTTAATGATCCTAATAGTCCTCCAGCCCCCATTATCTCAGTTCCTGTTGGGGGCATATGTTTACCTTCCTTGCTGATTCTCTGATAAGTTAAAAGACAACAGTAGATATTCTGTTAGAGCAACCATGAAATGTCTCAGTCAATAAAAACAGACCCCTGGTGTCATTGTGGGGTTAATCAACAAAAGGTGGTCCAATTATCACTCCATGCCTAATAAAGGGACTGTAGTGTAAAGTAAGCCCAGGGTGGGGTGTTAGCTGAAGGCACAAATGAAGAAAATTGGGCAACCAAAATAGGCCCTTACACAAAAATTGGTTTTGTCAAGTGGTCGTGAGTATAGAGTTATTAACAATCTTGTCCTGTTGATACATTATAAATAATTATACACTTTGCAGAGTTACTATTTTAGCCAGAGCTCCAAAAAGTACAGCTTTGTCTCTGTATCCCGTAAAAACAACTTGTCAAGAGATAATTTAGCAATCTGTATTTTATCTAGTCATATGTTGGCTATCTTTGAATCCTGCAAACCTTTGGTCTTGGCTTTGTGGTCCCAGGTAAAATTACAATGCACAACTCAGGTATGTTAGAAGCAATAAGGACCCAATGTCAATATTCACCAGCAAAGATGTTCTGTCAATGAGTACCTTACCTACATGTGCTGGACCCCTGGCTGATTATCTGACTCATCTATCCTGAATCCACCATATTAACTCTGTGACAGGACTGTGCCTCTGTGATTCAGTATATTGTAAAAGCGATCAGACCCCCCCAGGATTACAGTACCCGAGGGGACCTGAAATAATAGTAAAAAAAGAAACTACATTAAAAAAAAATTAAAAAG
Organism: Engystomops pustulosus; assembly: GCF_040894005.1. Classification (NCBI taxonomy): domain Eukaryota; kingdom Metazoa; phylum Chordata; class Amphibia; order Anura; family Leptodactylidae; genus Engystomops; species Engystomops pustulosus. The sequence goes on along the minus strand of NC_092417.1, from coordinate 142,927,320 downwards.
TTTGAATCGCCCTTAATTGCCCTAGAACACATATAAAAATAAACAGTTAAAATTCATAAAGATAATAGGCATGGTTACATGTAGAGGTTCTATCAAAATACAGGAACATTTATTCCTGACACTGGACACGGTTACAGAAAATAGCATCCCAAGTTATATCAATTTAAAATGATATGGTTTAGGATGGCTATAAAGTGGTATTTGCCCATTTGAGAAGACTAGTACTATAAATCATTCATTATAGGGGGTGGCGGGGGGTTGGCAACGACTTTCCACTGCGGCCTATCAGCTTCAAGTTATGCCATTGGTCAGCGTGTCCCCCAAACAATGACACCTTACACAGGTCTGTACACCAAAGTATGAAAAAGTTATTGGCCTCACAATTTGCCGTTTTTTTTTCCTACAAAAGATTTTTTTTTTAATGTACTAAAATATAATAAAACTTATATAAATTTGGTATCTTTGTGATCGTAACGACTAAAGAATAAAGAGGAAGTGTCATTCGGAGTGCATAGTGAAAGCCTTTAAAAAGCCCACAAGAAAATGCTGCAACTATGTTTTTTTAATTGATTTCACCACACTTGGAATTTTTTTCCAGCTTTCCAGTACACGGCAAGGAATATTATAGAATGAGTGGAATAAAAAAACAGAAATAGAAAAATGGGGCTGAAGGGGTATTTTATTTATTTTTTTAAATCTCCTACCTGCCCCTGTCTCAAGGAAGTTTTAAGAAATTCTCAAAAAAGACTTAAAAGTGTGAGGCTTTCCATTTACATAGGAGAAGGGCTATTATGTTTGTAATGGAGGTGATACTTAGTAAAATAACAGGATCCTTCACACAATGTAAAGTCCTTAATCCGTGTTACTTACTATTGCTAATAAGATGGGACTCAAGATTTGCAAAGTAACAACTGCTCCCCAGAGGCAATCTGCATGTGAATGTAGGAGGGGGGTGAAACAAGCAAGGAAAATCCGGATATCTGTCCTGCATCTAACAAAACCGACCACACAGTATACAGTTTCTTTATATGGGGCCTGATGCCACAATATTTGCTTGTATGAGGCTCCAAATTCATGTTGGTCACGTCTTTGTTCCTATGCAAGTCTGCAGTTAGTGGTAGTATATATATGTGTATATAACCTGCAGTATGGACCAGCATTACAGGACTTTCTCCTAGTGGTAAAGTTATCTCCTGTCCTGATCTTTTGAACCATCCCTGATAATAAGAATGAGCATCTCATTTCCCCGGACAAATGGGGAGGCAGGTCCAGCAGTCATAGACCATGAATATTGTCACGTCGATATCCGGCTATGGCCTGTGGGGTATAGTGGGTGCATGCAGTGTCAATGCCACATCACAGCTGGACCTCTGGGCGCATAGTAAAATAAAAAATGAATCTCAGACAATCCTTTAAGCTGCTATCATTGTAGGCGGATCACACTAAGATTAGAGATGAGCGAACATACTCGTCCGAGCTTGATGCTCGTTCGAGCATTAGCGTACTCGAAACTGCTCGTTGCTCGGACGAATACTTCGCCCGCTCGAGAAAATGGCATCTCCCGCCATTTTGCTTTTTGGCGGCCAGAAACAGAGCCAATCACAAGCCAAGAGACTCTGCACTCCACCCAGCATGACGTGGTACCCTTACACGTCGATAGCAGTGGTTGGCTGGCCAGATCAGGTGACCCTGGAATAGACTAGCCCCTGCCTGCACTGCTCGGATCATTCTGTGTCTGGATGCCGCTAGGGAGAGAGCTGCTGCTGGTCAGGGAAAGCGTTAGGGTGTTCTATTAGAATAGTGTTAGGCAGGAGTGATTCTCCAAGAACCCAACAGCCCTTCTTAGGGCTACAATAACGTTTTTTTTTATTTGCTTGTGGCTGGGCTTGCTGGCACTAGTAGTGCAGCTAGTACCATATTGTGAGGAATTTGCAGGGGGACTCGCTACCGTTGTGTTTAGCTCTTAGTGACACACATATCCACCTCAAACACCGAAGTGGGACAATTTATTAGGGGTTTGATTAGAATTAGGCAGAGTCTGCTGATTTATTTTTTTTTTACCTTTATTTCATTTTATAGCTCAAACTCATCTTGCAAAGCAGTGTGCTCTCATTGTAGGCTACAAAATAGCCATAGGAGAACCCCAACGGCTTACTTAGGCCTACAATAGCGTTATATTTACCTTTTTTTTGTTTGCTTGTGGCTGGGCTTGCTGGCATTAGTAGTGCAGCTAGTACCATATTGTGAGGAATTTGCTGGGAGACCTGCGACCGTTGTGTTTAGCTCTTAGTGACACGCATATCCACCTCAAACACCGAAGTGGGACAATTTATTAGGGGTTTGATTAGAATTAGGCAGAGTCTGCTGATTTAATATTTTTTTTTTATCTTTATTTCATTTTAAACTCAAACTCATCTTGCAAAGCAGTGTGCTTTCAGTGTAGGCTACAAAATAGCCATAGGAGAACCCCAACGGCTTACTTAGGCCTACAATAGCGTTATATTTTCCTTTTTTTGTTTGCTTGTGGCTGGGCTTGCTGGCACTAGTAGTGCAGCTAGTACCATATTGTGAGGAATTTGCAGGGGAACTTGCTACCGTTGTGTTTAGCTCTTAGTGACACACATATCCACCTCAAACACCGAAGTGGGACAATTTATTAGGGCTTTGATTAGAATTAGGCAGAGTCTGCTGATTTTTTTTTTTTTTAGCTGTATTTCATTTTATAGCCCAAACTCATCTTGCAAAGCAGTGTGCTCTCATTGTAGGCTACAAAATAGCCATAGGAGAACCCCAACGGCTTACTTAGGCCTACAATAGCGTTATATTTTCCTTTTTTTTGTTTGCTTGTGGCTGGGCTTGCTGGCACTAGTAGTGCAGCTAGTACCATACTGTGAGGAATTTGCTGGGAGACCTGCGACCGTTGTGTTTAGCTCTTAGTGACACGCATATCCACCTCAAACACCGAAGTGGGGCAATTTATTAGGGGTTTGAGTAGAATTAGGCAGAGTCTGCTGATTTTTATTTTTTTTTTACCTTTATTTCATTTTATAGCTCAAACTCATCTTGCAAAGCACAAAATCCAGTTGTGTGCTGTCAGTGTAGGTTAGAAACTAGCCATAGCAATAGGATAGCATCGTTTTGTTAAAAAAAATAAAAAAATAAAAAAAATAAACACAAAAATTTTTTTTTTCAAGTTTACACTTTAATTTGGAAAATGTTTAACCCGAGGGCTAGGGGTAGAGGACGAGGGCGTGGACGTGGGCGTCCAACTGCTGCAGGGGTCAGAGGCCGTGGTCCTGGGCGGGGTGAGACACCACCTGCTGATGGGGGAGCAGGGGAACGCCGCAGAGGTACACTCCCTAGGTTCATCATGTCTCAAGTTACTGGGACTCGTGGTAGAGCACTGTTGAGGCCAGAACAGTGCGAAGAGGTGATGTCGTGGATTGCGGACAATGCTTCTAGCCATTTGTCCACCAGTCAGTCTTCCACGCAGTCCACCCATGTCACCGAAATCGGCACTCCTCCAGCTCCTCCACCTCAGCCTCCTTCCCCCCAGTCTGCCCCCTCCCAGCAAAATTTGGCATTTGAAGCGGCATACTCTGAGAAACTGTTTTCTGGACCCTTCCCACAGTCACAAACCACTTGTCCTGCTGCTGCTGAGCTATTTTCCGATGCCCAGGTTTTCCACCAGCCGCAGTCTGTGGGTGATGATGACAATATTCACGTAGTGGAAGAAGTGTGTAAAGAGGTGTCGGACGATGAGGAGACACAGTTGTCAGACAGTGGTGAAGTTGTTGTCAGGGCAGGAAGTCCGAGGGGGGAGCAGACTGAGGGATCGGAGGATGATGAGGTGACAGACCCAAGCTGGGTTGATAGGCCGGGTGAACACAGTGCTTCTGAGACGGAGGCGAGTCCTATAGCAGAACAGGTTGGAAGAGGCAGTGGTGGGGCCAGACGGAGAGGCAGGGCCAGAGCTGGTGCATCAGCGCCAAATGTTGCCCGTAGTCAAGCTCCCGTGGCGAGGGCTAGATTTTCAGAAGTCTGGAGGTTCTTTAAAGAAACACCGGATGACCGACGGACTGTGGTGTGCAACCTTTGCCAAACCAGGATCAGCAGGGGTTCCACCACTACTAGCTTAACTACCACCAGTATGCGCAGGCATCTGAATGCTAAACACCCCACTCAATGGCACCAAGCCCGTTCACCACTGCTCCTTCCCCTGTGTCATCTGCTAGTCAGCCCCCTGCCCAGGACCCCAGCCCAAACACCTCCCGTGCGAAAACCCCATCTTCGCCTCCACGATCCTCCACAGCATCCACCAGCGTTCAGCTCTCCATACCCCAGACGCTGGAGCGCAAAAGGAGGTATAGCGCAACCCACCCACACGCCCAAGCCCTCAATGTCCACATCTCCAAGTTGCTTAGCCTGGAGATGCTGCCCTATAGGCTGGTAGAGACCGAGGCCTTTCGAAACCTCATGGCGGCGGCCGCCCCTCGGTATTCGGTCCCCAGCCGCCACTACTTTTCCCGATGTGCCGTCCCAGCCCTGCACAAGCACGTGTCAGAGATTATCCTCCGTGCCCTGACCAACGGCGTTTCTGACAAGGTCCACCTGACCACGGACACGTGGACGAGTGCTGCCGGGCAGGGCCACTATATATCGCTGACGGCACATTGGGTTAACTTGGTGGAGGCTGGGACCGAGTCTGACCCTGGGGCTGGTCATATACTGCCGACGCCGAGGATTGCGGGGCCTACCTCGGTCCAGGTCTCAAAGGCCTACTATGCCTCCTCCTCCTCCCACCCCTCCTCCACCTCCTCCTCTGAATTACCATCCGTGGGCATGGCACCATCAGTCGGTAGCTCTAGGCACAGCAGCAGTGCCATCGCTAAGCGACAGCAGGCGGTGCTCAAACTGCTGAGCCTAGGCGATAAAAGGCACACCGCCCAAGAGTTATTACAGGGCATCACGGCGCAGACTGATCTGTGGCTGGCACCGCTGAACCTGAAGCCAGGCATGGTTGTGTGTGACAACGGCCGTAACCTGGTGGCAGCTCTGCAACTCGGCAGACTGACACATGTGCCATGCCTGGCCCATGTGTTAAATCTCATAGTTCAGCGTTTCCTCAAGACATACCCCAATCTGTCTGATTTGCTCACGAAGGTGCGCCGCATCTGTGCGCATTTCAGGAAGTCCAGCACAGATGCTGCCACTCTCAGGGCAGCGCAGCGCCGCCTCCAACTGCCCGCTCACCGACTGTTGTGCGACGTTCCCACGAGGTGGAATTCAACACTAACCATGTTATCCAGAGTTTACCAGCAGCGCAGAGCGATTGTAGACTGCCAGATGTCAACTTCCACCAGAACTGGTAGTCAGGTCAGTCAGCTTCCTCAAGTCTACAATGAGGAGTGGACGTGGATGTCTGATATGAGGAGTGGACGTGGTGCTGAGTAACCTTGAGGAGTCAACACAGATGGTCAGTGGTGATGCCGCCATCATCAGCCTCACCATCCCGCTGCTTGGCCTGTTGAAAAACTCTCTGGTCAGCATGAAGTCGGAAGCTTTGCGCTCGTCACAAGAGACGGGGGAAGAAGATTCCCTTGTTGATAGCCAAAGCAGCCTCAGGTCTGTTTCTCAGCGCATATCGGAGGAGGTGGAGGAGGATGAGGAGGAAGAGGAGGAGAATGTTGGCGAGACAGAAGAGGGGACCATTGTTCAGTCCTTCACTGTTCAGCGTGTATGGGCAGAAGAAGAGGAGTTGGAGGAGTTGGAGGAGGAGGAAATGGACAGTCAGGCCAGTGAGGGGAGTGAATTCTTGCGCGTTGGGACTCTGGCGCATATGGCAGATTTCATGCTAAGCTGCCTATCCCGTGACCCTCGCGTTCAAAGAATTTATTCCAGCACCGATTACTGGGTGTTCACTCTCCTGGACCCACGGTACAAGCAAAATCTTTCCACTCTCATCCCTGGAGAGGAAAGGAGTGTGAGAATGCATGAATACCAGCAGGCCCTGGTGCACAAGCTGAAACAGTATTTCCCTTCTGACAGCGCTAGCGGCAGAGAGCGTACTTCTGCGGGACAAGTAGCGAGGGAGAGTAGGCGACCAGGCAGCTTGTCCAGCACTGGCAGGGGTACGCTTTACAAGGCCTTTGCCAGTTTTATGTCACCCCAGTAAGACACTGTCACCTGTCCCCAGTCTCGGCAGAGTAGGGCTGATCTTTACAGAAAGATGGTGAGGGAGTACGTAGCTGACCATACCATCGTCCTAAATGATCACACAGCTCCCTACAACTACTGGGTTTCAAAGCTGGACATGTGGCACGAACTGGCGCTGTACGCCTTGGAGGTTCTTGCCTGCCCTGCCGCTAGCGTGTTGTCCGAGCAGGTTTTCAGTGCAGCTGGTGGCATCATCACCGATAAGCGTACACGCCTGTCGACTGACAGCGCTGACAGGCTGACGCTTATCAAGATGAATAAAGCCTGGATTTCTCTGCATTTCCATTCTCCACCAGGTGAAAGAAGCTGAACCTGAATAATGTATGCACTCCTCCTCCTCATTGTCCTCCCTCTCCTCCTCTTTGTACTCTAAAGCAGAGGAAACTGGCTATTTTTTTGCCAGGGCCAACTGGCTCTGGCTATAGTACTCTATGTATTTAATTTTTCTGGAGGGCCAACTACCCTGTCCTCTGTTTTAAACAATTTTTGGGAGTGCCACATACAGGCACTCAATCTATGTAATTTTTCTGGAGGACCAGCTACCTGCTCCTCTGGTTTGAAAACTTTTTTGACCTGCCACATACAGGCACTCAATCTATGTAATTTTTCTGGAGGACCAGCTACCTGCTCCTCTGGTTTGAAAACTTTTTTGGACTGCCACATACAGGCACTCAATCTATGTAATTTTTCTGGAGGACCAGCTACCTGCTCCTCTGGTTTGAAAACTTTTTTGGACTGCCACATACAGGCACTATCCAAATTAAATTGTCTCCATAGCAGCCTCCACATGTCGTCTTTTTAGCTGCCTTCACATGTTGTCTCCATTGCTACCTCCACACGTCATCGCCATAGCTGCCTCCAAAAGTAGTCCATATAGCTGCCTCCATACATGGTCCCCTTATCAAACGAGCTGTGTCAGGCAGAATTTTGGATTGTTTTCATGGCTTCCATGTTAACTTTGTTGCCACCCTGCTGTGTAATCCACAAAATATACTGGCAAACTTTTATCATTTACCAATATTATTTCAGCGCTGCTTGCGCATCTGTTTACATTCCCCTCACCCGCCAGAACCCAAACTTATAAGAACGCTACTACACTTGATCTTATACAAAAGGTTCTTAGAAGTGCTGTTTGGGGAGTAGCCTAGAGACAGGGGCTTGGATTGGCGAAAGCTCGCCTGGCAGCGGAGCGCCAGCTCCATCCCAAGATCCAACTAACATAGTTTTAACTGCAGCACCTTTAGTCTACTACTAGTTCACTGCCTCCATACATGGTCCCCTTATCAAACGAGCTGTGTGAGGCAGAATTTTGGGTTGTTTTCATGGCTTCCTCATCAAACTTGTTAACTTTGTCGCCACCCTGCTGTGTAATCCACAAAATATACTGGCAAACTTTTATCATTTACCGATATTATTTGAGCGCTTCTTGCTCACCTCCTTTGGTTCCTCTGCCACCCATTGGTTTTAAGCCTGAGTCCATTTGGGGTATGTTGTCAAGACACTCTCTAGCCTGTCGCTGCTGCCGCTGACTCTGCATAGTCCCCTATAGTGTCAGGGTCAATTATTGGATGTTTTAGATGCTATCTAGCCTCATTCGGTCACTCTGTCATTGCCATGCTGTTGCCCATAGTTTTGGCATAATGGTGCGATTAAGCAGCCTCAGAGGCATCCATGCATGCTGCCCCTGCTGTTTCCTGTCCATTTCCGTGGTGTTTCCATCCTTTTCTGAGGTTCCCAGGTGTTTGGCCAAGCTTCCCTGTGCAGAGCCTTGGTCCCCTTGAAAAATGCTCGAGTCTCCCATTGACTTCAATGGGGCTCGTTATTCGAGACGAGCACTCGAGCATCGGTACCGCGTTCCCCGAAAATAATATTAATTTTTACTCCTAAAGACACTCTGGGTCTTATTTTAAAGGGATGTCTTATTTTTCCCATGGACCAATATTCAGGTTTGGTTCTGTAGTTTTTTCTTACATTGAATTTGTAGGTAAGGAGGAACATCTTTACTTTGTAATAGTAACTCCAGATAAAGTATTGTTTTCTCCCTTTGAAAATAGGATTTTCATAATTTTGGTTTGTCATGGGATCAATGATTAGTACTCTAAAGTTTCTTTGGAGACACTTTTAATAACTCTTATGTTGATAATTGCAACCTGGGGCCAAAGTTTAGTGAAGTACCAGCATCTAGAGAGCCTCAGAGGTCACAGTGGCCAGAGAGGTCTGTCTGTAACTAGGGGTCATCTGTAAGTTGGGTGTTCTAAAAGGAAATCCATCATGATAAACCAGGGGCACTTACTCATAGATCCAGGCAGTGTGATTGTGGTGATCTTCATATATGTGTTATCCATTTCCTTCTAAAATCAACTCTTAAAATTATGCTATTGAGTCAGAAAGGTTATGGAGTAACTTCATGGGCTGTTACACTGTCTCCCCCTCCCACACTGATCCCTCAGCACTACCCCCTCCCTCTGCCTGATGTAATCTTACTACAGCAGAGGAAGTTGCAGCATAAAGGGGCCTGACTATTTTCAGTTTAAAGACATTTTGAGATTCTAATAAAAAAAAAAGACCTACTGAATCCCTCCTCCCCCTTTTTTCTCTCCTTCCCCCTCTTACCTATGTGTCCTAGACCCAACTTTTGTATTGATGACCCTATGTTGTGGTTTTGTGTGTTTTTTTTTCTTTTCTGTTTCATAAAAATGAAAATTTAATAAATACAGTTAAAAAAAAAAATCATTTCCAAAAGGGGACCCAGAGCCACATACAAACTGCTCGCACTGGTATACCAATTGGGTTCTCCTGATTGGAGAAGGCCTCATGCACACGGCAGTATGATTTTTCCTGTTCCGTATGTACAGCTGTATTTTGTCAGCAATATGGTTGGCATGGAGATAATGGATGGCTATTGGCACCTCCCACTGGTTCTGGTATATATGGCAGCATACGGTGTACAACTGTACGCAACCTGTATTTCATATGTTCCATAAACTTCTATGGGGTGTACAAAATAGAAGCAATCGGACATGCTCTATATTTTTTCACGTCTCACTCATGGTAAGGTATGGTAAGTTGCATAATACATATATACGTCTGTATATACTGCATTTTCATACGTTTGTGTGCATAAGGCGAAAATAAAGTCTGAGATGTAGAAACCCCTGTAAGGGTGCTATTAGATGGCCGTTTGCTCGCCCGGACCAGACCCTGGTTAAGCACAGGGCCGGGAGGAGGATGGGTGAGTACTCTTCACTCCTCCCTCCATAGGCTGGGTCCAGCTCGGTCGTGGTGCGGTGATGCACCATGTACTCACCGTGCCGTGACAGGAGCCATAATGGTTTATGGGGGGCCGTGAGCTGGTCACAAATCATGCAATTATCTGAACAAGGCCAAGGGATGCTTTTACAGGAACATGTGCTCGCCCCCTGCCGTAGCCCGGGTGAGCACACGTTAGCATGAGCTTACTGAAACCTGGAGCCGACCCTGGTTGTGCTTCCATTTGTTAGGAAACCCTTGGATTAAACAATTGCGCAAACAAAACAATTAAACAATTAGAACAATATTTAGTGCTACTTTTCAGAGATGGGCTCTGTTTTATATTATCAGAAGTAGGAACAGAAAAAGGCCTAAGAAAATCGGTAATTTTCACTAAGAAAATGATGAATTCTGGTGAATTCTGTATGGGGTGAGTACAATGTAGATGAATACTACGCTTTATTTTTAAGTGACAGCTATTACTATTGGTCACATTCTTTCCTTAGACTCAAAGGGGCTCATTTACTAAGGGCTCGGCGGCTGCACTTTCGTCGGGTTTCCCGGATTTTTCCTTTTTCCAATGGGATTTTGGCGCACGCGATCGGATTTTGGCACAGAAATCGGGGGCCGTGGCCGTCGGACAACCCAACGGATTCGGAAAAACCACGAAATTTAAAAAACGAAAAATGTTGCAAGATCAAGCACTTACATGCATCGGGAAGAAGCAGATGAACAGCAGCGACACCTACTGAATATCGGGCGCACGACCTGGATCGCGACTGGACGAGGTAAGTAAATGAGCCCCAAAATGTCTGATATGACGCATTGTCCATTGTATTATCCATTAACGCAGTGTTCCAAAGTATTTAGTAGTTTGTCCTGAGGATGATGGCGAGTGTGTTATTGTCTCAAAGATAATTCCTGTACTGCCATCTAGTGATCATCGTTTATATTACAGGTTTGTTCTTTTTAAATTATTAGGACATTTTGTGACTTTCACTCGGCGTCCCCCATTGTCACACATGTTGAACTGTACAACAGTGAATGCACGTTTTGCAAGTGTAAGGTTGTTAGAGTTGATACAAAGCACCAGACATTTTTGCTATAGAAAATCTATAATCTGCTCATCCGACTCTTGTGTGTTGAGCAGAAACACAGAAGAAAAATCCAGCACCTGAGTTGTCCAAATAAAATATTCAGTTTATTTATCTCCATGTCTAATTTTATTCCACATATTACAAATACAAAAAGCATGTGTCAAGTAGCAAAAGAAAATAATCTTTATTGCACAATAAATGAATACAAAAAGAAACCACTAATCGGACAGAAACATATATAAAATTATTTAAAATGTAGGGAAATACAAGCCAAAATGTACCCCCAACAAAAAACAGACAACAGGGAGACAGTGGCACCCAGCCAGCGTCGGACTGGCCCACCGGAGTACCGGAGAATCCTCCGGTGCGCCCTGACGCCTGCTGGGTCCCGGCACTCTGGTGCCGGCGCGGCCCCGGAGCTCAGGAGAAGGCGCGGCCCCGGCGCTCAGGAGACGGCGCGGCCCCGGCGCTCAGGAGACGGCGCGGCCCCGGCGCTCAGGAGACGGCGCGGCCCCGGCGCTCAGGAGACGGCGCGGCCCCGGCGCTCAGGAGACGGCGCGGCCCCGGCGCTCCGATATCCGATGCCTGCTTCCTGCTCCTGTGACGTCACCGCATCCTCGCCGGCCCTTGAGATGGCCGGATCCCGCAGCTGCTGCACAAGGTAAGTCACTCTGTGTGTGTACTGTCTGTACTGGGGTGGGGGGTGAGGCCCTATGTCTATGCTGGGGTGGGGGGGTGAGGCCCTATTTCTATTCTGGGGTGGGGGGGGGGGTGAGGCCCTATTTCTATGCTGGGGTGGGGGGTGAGGCCCTATTTCTATGCTGGGGGGGGGGGGGTGAGGCCCTATTTCTATGCTGGGGTGGGGGGTGAGGCCCTATTTCTATGCTGGGGTGGGGGGTGAGGCCCTATTTCTATGCTGGGGGGGGGGGGTGAGGCCCTATTTCTATGCTAGGGTGGTGGGGGGGTGAGGCCCTATTTCTATGCTGGGGTGGGGGGTGAGGCCCTATTTCTATGCTGGGGGGGGGGGTGAGGCCCTATTTCTATGCTGGGGTGGGGGGGGCCCTATTTCTATGCTGGGGTGGGGGGGGGTTTGTGAGGCCCTATTTCTATGCTGGGGGGGGGTGAGGCCCTATTTCTATGCTGGGGTGGGGGGGGGGGGGGTGAGGCCCTATTTCTATGCTGGGGTGGGGGTGAGGCCCTATTTCTATGCTGGGGTGGGAGGTGAGGCCCTATTTCTATGCTGGGGTGGGGGAGAGGCCCTATTTCTATGCTGGGGTGGGGGAGAGGCCCTATTTCTATGCTGGGGTGGGGGGAGGCCCTATTTCTATCCTGGGGTGGGAGGTGAGGCCTTATTTCTATCCTGGGGAGGGGGAGAGACCCTATTTCTATCTTGGGGTGGGGGGGGGGGGTGAGGCCCTATTTCTATCCTGGGGTGGGGGGAGGCCCTATTTCTATCCTGGGGTGGGGAGAGGCCCTATTTCTATCTTGGGCAGTACACAGCCATACATGGAGCTACAGCCACAGTACACAGCCATACATGGTGCTACAGCTGCAGTACACAGCCATACATGGAGCTACAGCCGCAGTACACAGCCATACATGGAGCTACAGCCGCAGTACACAGCCATACATGGAGCTACAGCCGCAGTACACAGCCATACATGGAGCTACAGCCGCAGTACACAGCCATACATGGAGCTACAGCCACAGTGCACAGCCATACATGGAGCTACAGCCACAGTACACAGCCATACATGGAGCTACAGCCGCAGTACACAGACATACATGGAGCTACAGGAGCAGTACACAGCCATACATGGAGCTACAGCTGCAGTACACAGCCATACATGGAGCTACAGGAGCAGTACACAGCCATACATGGAGCTACAGCCGCAGTACACAGCCATACATGGAGCTACAGCCACAGTACACAGCCATACATGGAGCTACAGCCACAGTACACAGCCATACATGGTGCTACAGCCACAGTACACAGCCATACATGGAGCTACAGCCGCAGTACACAGCCACACATGGAGCTACAGCCGCAGTACACAGCCATACATGGAGCTACAGCAGCAGTACACAGCCATACATGGAGCTACAGCAGCAGTACACAGCCATACATGGAGCTGCAGCCGCAGTACACAGCTATACATGGAGCTACAGCAGCAGTGGGGGTGGGGGGAGGCCCTATTTCTATCCTGGGGTGGGGTGGGGTAGAGACCCTATTTCTATCTTGGGCAGTACACAGCCATACATGGAGCTACAGCCGCAGTACACAACCATACATGGAGCTACAGCCGCAGTACACAGCCATACATGGAGCTACAGCCATACATGGAGCTACAGCCGCAGTACACAGCCATACATGGAGCTACAGTCGCAGTACACAGCCATACATGGAGCTACAGTCGCAGTACACAGCCATACATGGAGCTACAGCCATACATGGAGCTACAGCCGCAGTACACAGCCATACATGGAGCTACAGCCGCAGTACACAGCCATACTTGAAGCTACAGCCGCACTACACAGCTATCAATGAAGCTACAGCCGCACTATACAGCTATCAATGAAGCTACAGCTGCACTACACAGCTATCAATGGAGCTACAGCCTCAGTACACAGCCATAAATGGAGCTACAGCCGCAGTACACAGTCATACATGGAGCTACAGCTGCAGTACACAGCCATACATGGAGCTACAGCCGCAGTACACAGCCATACATGGAGCTAAAGCCGCAGTACACAGCCATACATGGAGCTACAGCAGCAGTACACAGCCATACATGGAGCTGCAGCCGCAGTATACAGCCATACATGGAGCTGCAGCCGCAGTGTACAGCCATACATGGAGCAGCAGCCGCAGTATACAGCCATACATGGAGCTGCAGCCGCAGTACACAGCCATACATGGAGCTGCAGCCGCAGTATACAGCCATACATGGAGCTGCAGCCGCAGTATACAGCCATACATGGAGCTGCAGCCGCAGTACACAGCTATACATGGAGCTACAGCAGCAGTACACAGCCATACATGGAGCTACAATCGCAGTACACAGCACAGTACCACATGATGGGTGGGGGGGGGGGGTGTCTGGAGGGGGCCCCCAAAAAAATTTTCTCTGGTGGGCCCAAGGTACACCAGTCCGACACTGGTGGCACCTGATAATGCAAACAACCTGTCACCCCAAAACGACCCTGCTCTAAACACTGTCCATAAACCGTGAAAATGCGAATGTATGGAAGCTCACACAAACAGGGAAAAGATGGGTAGCATCTGATCTGGGCACTCAGGAAATAATAAACCAGTAATACAACATAAATCATCGGACACAATAGAGTGTCTAAAAACCCTATATGTGACAGCAAGAATGCCCACCTGTAATGTGCTAGACAGTCACTCTGCAGTCACATTTGCATTTGCATGGTCCCTGGACAGTGTTTAGAGCAGGGTCGTTTTGGGGTAACAGGTTGTTCACCTTATCAGGTGCCACTGTCTCCCTGTTGTCTGATTTTTGTTGGGGGTACATTTTGGCTTGTATTTCCCTACATTTTAAATGGTTTTATATATGTTTCTGTCCGATTAGTGTTTTCTTTTTGTATTCATTTATTGTCCAATAAAGATTATTTTCTTTTGCTACTTGACACATGATTTTTGTATTTGTAATATGGTTGTGTTTTCATGTGTGTAGCACACTATTTGGAGTATTATTCTTTGGCGCTACGTTTCCACTCCCCAATATAATTTTATTCCACAGACTATCCTTTCTCATCGCTAGAGATGAGTAAATCATTCAATTGACTAAAACTTCTCCAATTTTTTTAAAATATTCAGTACCGTCCAAACAGATATTGCTCCAACTGCTCTAGAAAATTTTGTATGACCCCATATAATCCTCCAAAAAACTGTTTCTTTTGCAAAAATCTTGCTTAATTAATTTTTTACTAATCTACAATTCTTACCCTAATCGAAACATTTGTAGAAAATTAAGGAAATTAAATAGAACCTTTTTTAGAGGAGTATACAGTGGGCATAGACCCCTTAAAATTTTTAACTATTTGTTTTAATGCAGCCAATTGGTAAGATCAAAAAGCTGATTAACGTATGTTCTGCACCCCCATCGGGTTAGGGTACAGCTGAATTCTAAAAACATATTCAACAAGGGCAACAGCACCACCTAGTGTTTCCTCTGGGAACTCTTTCAGACAAATAAAAAAATAATAGACCATCACAAGATAATGGGGGTCATTTACCACGGGCCCGATTCGCGTTTTCCCGACATGTTACCCGAATATTTCCGTTTTGTGCCGATTTTCCATGAATTACCCCGGGCTTTTGGCGCACACGATCGGATTGTGGCGCATCGGCGCTGGCATGCACGCAACGGAAATCAGGGGGCGTGGCCGAATGAAAACCCGATGGATTCGGAAAAACCGCCGCATTTAAAACAAAAAATTGGTCGCACGGGCCATACTCACATGCACCAGGGAGAGATCAGTGAACTCCGACGCAACTCGGCGGACCTCGGCGCAGCAGCGACACCTGGTGGACATCGGGCGCAGGACCTTCATGAATCGCCGGAAGACCCGAACGCTCGTCCGAGAAGCCGCCGCTGGGGGGCAAAAAACACATATGTATTTCTTGGCAGCTGCTATATTTTACATTGAGCGCCATCTGCAGAATGCCACTTGGGGGCAAATTTATCAGACAGATCAGATCATTGTTCTATTTTATAAATGGAGAACATGTGACAAAGTCTATATCTATACATAGAATAGGCCATCAATTTCAGATTTATGTGAGTCTAACACCTAATACCCCAGAGTTTCTATATTATAACTTTATTACCCAGACCAATTGTATTTTTCAATACTGTAGTGAACCTAGAAGTGCCAGTGCTACCTATGCCTTCAGGACATGGTTATAACTGAGTTCTTGTGAGGGGGCTCACGTGGAGGCAATGTGGACTGTATATACAACCTCGGTTGTCACCCATGGCAATATGTGGTCATGTGTTACCACACACACCTTAGGCCAGGAATATACTGACCTATACATATAGGTGTATATACACTTACCGGCCACTTTATTAGGTCCACCTGTCCACCTGCTCGTTAACACTTAATTTCTAATCAGCCAATCGCATGGCGGCAACTCAGTACATTTAGGCATGTAGACATGGTCAAGACAATCTCCTGCAGTTCAAACCGAGCATCAGTATGGGGAAGAAAGGTGATTTGAGTGCCTTTGAACGTGGCATGGTTGTTGGTGCCAGAAGGGCTGGTCTGAGTATTTCAGAAACTGCTGATCTACTGGAATTTTCACGCACAACCATCTCTAGGGTTTACAGAGAATGGTCCGAAAAAGAAAAAGCATCCAGTGAGCGGCAGTTCTGTGGGCAGAAATGCCTTGTTGATGCCAGAGGTCAGAGGAGAATGGGCAGACTGGTTCAAGCTGATAGAAAGGCAACAGTGACTCAAATCGCCACCCGTTACAACCAAGGTAGGCAGAAGAGCATCTCTGAACGCACAGTACGTCGAACTTTGAGGCAGATGGGCTACAGCAGCAGAAGGCCACACCGGGTGCCACTCCTTTCAGCTAAGAACAGGAAACTGAGGCTACAATTTGCACAAGCTCATCGAAATTGGACAGTAGAAGATTCGAAAAACGTTGCCTGGTCTGATGAGTCTCGATTTCTGCTGCGACATTCGGATGGTAGGGTCAGAATTTGGCGTCAACAACATGAAAGCATGGATCCATCCTGCCTTGTATCAACGGTTCAGGCTGGTGGTGGTGGTGTCATGGTGTGGGGAATATTTTCTTGGCACTCTTTGGGCCCCTTGGTACCAATTGAGCATCGTTGCAACGCCACAGCCTACCTGAGTATTGTTGCTGACCATGTCCATCCCTTTATGACCACAATGTACCCAACATCTGATGGCTACTTTCAGCAGGATAATGCGCCATGTCATAAAGCTGGAATCATCTCAGACTGGTTTCTTGAACATGACAATGAGTTCACTGGACTCAAATGGCCTCCACAGTCACCAGATCTCAATCCAATAGCGCATCTTTGGGATGTGGTGGAACGGGAGATTCGCATCATGGATGTGCAGCCGACAAATCTGCGGCAACTGTGTGATGCCATCATGTCAATATGGACCAAAATCTGAGGAATGCTTCCAGCACCTTGTTGAATCTATGCCACGAAGAATTGAGGCAGTTCTGAAGGCAAAAGGGGGTCCAACCCGTTACTAGCATGGTGTACCTAATAAAGTGGCCGGTGAGTGTATATATATATGCATTTATATATACCTATACAAAATGCTCATTTTAGTAACAGCTGCCAAATACCTCTGAGGAAGACTTGTCTCTCTGCATGGGGTATGAGAGATGCCCCTTAATTCAGGGAGTTGAACTGTAATAATAAGATGGTACTCCCATTTTATGTACAGAGATATATATGAATTATATTTGTTCTATACAAATAATGACCATAAATAAACTGTATTTTATTGTGAGGAAGTAACATAGTCCTCAGGAGACTATAAAGACAGTAATTGGTTCCATGTTATCATGAAGATGGGACCATACATCGACTTTTATGATACTCCTTTCCTGATCTCCAGTGGAGACTGGAACCAGCTCCTGGCTATTCTGCTTTACAGTATCCACATTTTACAGATTTTATTGTGGTCTCTCAGTAAACAAATCCAAAATGTGTAGAAAGACACATTGCGGAGATAAAGTTTGAACTGCAGCTTGATTTCTGGACAAGAATATTTCTGAAAAAGAAGGATCGATCGGCTCCTCTAAGTTACAGCTTTTTGCAACTCTTGGGGGACGCCTGAGGCACTTCTGTCTAGTGTGGATGTTCTCTAATTGTGTCAACTGGTGTAAAAGGAATCCAAAAGTTCTACAAATAAATGAAATAAACAATTCCATTCCGAGAATGAACGCTTCCTCTTCCTAACATAATTTAGCTATGGAAGATTTATTTCTCAGCAGTAAATGTTTCATGTGGTCTATTGTGGTCCATGTTTCATGTATGCAGGACAAGAACCTGTATCCATAGGTTTAATACATTTTTGTCTGAGATGGGAAGACCCTAAGGTCACGTGTGGCCAGCAGTTTCTTTATTTGGGGACCACATCCTCCTGCCCAAAAGTGGCAGCTCCATCCTGGAAGGTAACAATGATTGGTGCAGGATTCGGGTAGAGGTACATCCAACAAATACTAAAAACCCACTGGCTGAAAACTTTGCTCTGGATTCTGATTCTGGTATTGTGCTGCGGGAAACAGAGGAAAGTGGCGCTCACTTAATCTAGGTTGTCCGTTTATCATTTGTATCTGCTCTGCGGGACTCTAATATTCTTTTTTTTCCCCCAAGATTTTTATTTATATTCACATATATTATATAAAATACAACAAGACAGTACAAAACAATGAAGACCATACAACATGTACCATACAAAATTGGACATAAAAATGTTCCACTTCCCTCATATGCTTAGAAATATAATATTATTACAGTCATCAGTTCTTAGGAAGATAATTGAAGCAAGAACCGAAGTTGATTATAAACCTGGTTAAATTAAGATATATAGGACCAGATGTATCACTGTTCTGCGCTTAAGTGTAGTTCTTGGATAAATTTCACAAAAAAGGCCTGAAAATGGCCTCACTGGGACCCATTGGTCAGAGAAAGAAACTATATAATAAAACCGAATATCTTTATTTTTCATTATCCTCATACAGTATATCCCTATACTGTGAATTGAATTGGGGGCACTATGTGGTTTGGACACTAGATGTCACTAGTAGGTGGTCACTCAGAATTGATACAGAGAAACTATCGTCACTCGTTTTGTTGAGCAGATGCATGTAACAATGTAACCATACGGCATACGTCCACCACAAGTTAAATTCAGAGCTGGGTAGACTCCCAACACTTCTACAATAACTCTCAGTTGATACTTAAGACCCCGAAATCATACCAGCATCTCAAACACCCACAATCACACGTTTTTTTTCTAGTTCTGATCTGACTGTTATTCAATCCCCTGGATATCCCCTGAGGAAGCTGTGACGGAACAGTGATACGCGTGGGGTCTCTACCTCCATCAACTACATGGACTTTGGTGATATGCATTTAAATTCTATTTATTGCCGATATATCACTATTACTAGGGATTATTTGCTGTTGTTATTTGTATGACATATTTTACATTCCTTAGCACTTACTCTGTCCATGTTTACGTATCACACTATTAGGTGACGATTGATAGGAGGTCACTGTGCTTTATTTCAGCGAGTGAGGATTTTTTACACACATGGGGTGTGTGTTTTTAAATATGTTTTAATGTATATCAATAAAATTGTGTTTTATATTGGAAGACATTATCGTAGTGGTTTCTTGACATCAGCCTAGTTGCAACTAATAAGTATCTAATTTCTGGTGTTTACCCATGTATTTGGGATTTACTGATGGTTTACATACCATTTCACTGTTATTCAATATGGTTGTCTCTCTAACTACTAAATAAAATTAGAACACCAAAGCCCCCCCGACATGTTTCACCACATCAGTGGCGTCCTCAGACACCCCTCGTCCTCATCACTTAGCCCCTGCAACCCTGAGGACGCCACTGATGTGGTGAAACATGTCGGGGGGGGGGCTTTGGTGTTCTAATTTTATTTAGCAGTTAGAGAGTCAACCATATTGAATAACAGTCAGATCAGAAAACTAGAACTAGAACTAGAAAAAAAAACGTGTGATTGTGGGTGTTTGAGATGCTGGTATGATTTCGGGGTCTTAAGTATCAACTGAGAGTGATTGTAGAAGTGTTGGGAGTCTACCCACAATTTAACTTGTGGTGGACGTATGCTGTATGGCAGTGGTGGCGAACCTATGGCACTGGTGCCAGAGGTGGCACTCAGAGCCCTCTCAGTGGGCACTCGGGCTGTTGCACCAGGGCAGAGTTTGCCAGACAAGCATCCTCTTGTAGTCTCAGGACTTCCCATGTTTAGCCTTCTTTTAATGTGGACCGTCCTGGTATACCTGAGACTGCAGGAAGAGAGGTGGTGTGGACAGGGTCAGGTTATCATTGGAGCCCCTTCTGTGCGACCCCTGAATCTTCCTGTTTAGGGGGCTGTTAAGGGAAGCTCCAGTGACAACCACCCAAATTTCCTCTCCTTCTGACAAAGATATTTGTGTCCTCAGGCCCATTGAAAGCTGTGGTACAGCGTGGAGCAAGGAAATTGTATTAAGTAACTGCTTGAATCGCTGTTTTGGCACTTTGCAAAAAACATGCAGGTTTGGGTTGCAGTTTGGGCACTCGACCTCTAAAAGGTTTGCCATCACTGCTGTATGGTTACATTGTTTCATGCATCTGCTCAACAAAACGAGTGACGATAGTTACTCTGTATCAATTCTGAGTGACCACCTACAAGTGACATCTAGTGTCCAAACCACATAGTGCCCCCAATTCAATTCACAGTATAGGGATATACTGTATGAGGATAATGAAACACAGTGAAGGAATACACTGAATAAAATCATACTATCACTATCACATTGTTTCCCTATAAGTGAACTGTAATTGAACTACATAACAGCATCACACACTATGGGGGTCATTTACTAAGGGCCCAAATCGCAAATTTTTCCATTTTACGCCGTACGAAATCCAGACGGATTTGGAAAAACCGCCGCATTTAAAAAAAAAAAGTGTTGCTTGACACGTACTTACCTGCACCCACCAATGGATCGTGAACTCCGGCGGACTTCAGCACAGCAGCAACACCTGGTTGACATCGGGCGCACTACCTTAGTAAATCGCCGGAAGACCCGAATCCTCCACACAGAACGTGCCTCTGGATTGCGACAGGACCGGGTAAGTAAATCCGCCCCTATATCTCAGATTGACTCATATAAACTCAATAGAAGATTTACATTGGTGGCCCTACTTACTGTAGATTTTTAACACTTTTTGTGTGCAGTGGTATTCCCATAGATTTTCTTTTTAAAGATATAGAAATAAAGATATTCGGTTTTATTATATAGTTTCTTTCTCTGACCAATGGGTCCTAGTGAGGCCATTTTCAGGCCTTTTTTGTGAAATTTATCCAAGTCGATTGAGGACTCAATCAGACATTTATCCACGACTCTGCTCTCTGTAAGTGTAGTTCTTGCGCCCATATTCTGGTGCATTGTCGCAACAGAATTGTCACAAGCTACAATGTTAGATTCAGGCTCTTACAT
Organism: Engystomops pustulosus; assembly: GCF_040894005.1. Lineage (NCBI taxonomy): Eukaryota > Metazoa > Chordata > Amphibia > Anura > Leptodactylidae > Engystomops > Engystomops pustulosus. Next base: position 142,906,487 of record NC_092417.1, on the reverse strand, counting down.
GTGATCCTGCTACAAGCTCCTCTAAGCTTCTCCCACACCCCAGAATGAAAATAACCCTCACAGCAGCACCCAGGTGTGTGACACCCTGCACCCAGTGATCTCCTCAGCAGTGGCTTCTCCTGGAGGGGATCCCCCAGTGCTGATGTTCTGCTCCCCCTGCTGTATTTCTGGCCTGTATCCTCCTGCAAAATCCAACAAACTTCTCTTCTGTCCTGCTCTGAGCTTCTTCTTTTGCAGATTGTCTGTAAATAGAAGCTCCTGAACTGTAAACAGAGGCTGCAGGTAGTGTCTGTAGTGCTGAGCTCTGCTGCTCTGCACAAGACTGGGGAGCATTTATCACACTGGGGCAGATTTACTTACCTCGTCCATTCGCGATCCAGCAGCGCATTCTCTGCGGTGGATTCGGGTCCGGCTGGGATTCATTAAGGCAGTTCGCTGAAGTTCCCCGGAGCGCACTCAAGTTCACCGGCCTATTCCTAGTGAAGGTAAGTGCAAGCTCTTCGACACTTTTTTTTTTAAATGTGGCGGTTTTTCCGAATCCGTCGGGTTTTCGTTCGGCCACGCACCCCGATTTCCGTCGCGTGCGCCAAAATCCCGGGGCAATACAGGGAAAATCGGCACAAATCGGAAATATTCGGGTAACACTTTGGGAAAACGCGAATTGGGCCCTTAGTAAATGACCCCCACTGTGTTGCTTCTCAGTTTACGCCCTCTTCAAGATGAAGTGTTTCTGCATCCGTTTTTGAGCCTAAATGAACAAGCTGCTAATGATGAATGATTATAAGGTGCAGCAAAGCATCTTGATTCGTAGGATAAATGAGAAAAAAATGGTTGGCCGCCACGCCCTCCTCATGCCCCCCTGGCGTGAAGGTGACGGATTGGGGCAAATGCTTGCAATAGGCTATCATTTGCAATTATTTCAGGGCCTCTGCGCCACATCCTGATAAATATGCCCCATAATCTGGTTTTTTATTGGGATACGCCACATTCCAATATTTCAAAGAGTCATTTCAGGGCACATACCACACCATACTTCCTCATTATAAATTTTCGATAAAAATCTATTTAGCAGATGAGTATGACCCACCTACAGTGCTTTTTTTTTAGAGGATTGGCACATGCCTTGTCTTCATAGGATTCTATATGGGGCAAGTTACTAAGTTGATCTAATTTGGTTGCCCACCCCCCAGTCTTCTTATTTACTTATCTCTATCACAATAACTTTGGATTTACTGTAGGAAATATATCACTCGGGTAGACGAGATTTAGACGTCCCGAGGTGATGTCACTGGCTCTCAGGCAGGGTGATGGGAGTGGAACTCCTCACCCCCAGACAAAGTATTATAATAACCGAAACGCGCTTTGGGGACGGCGCCATCTCACGGCATCAGTGTGTGTAGCATCTAATATGGGTAAGACACAGGACTTTTACTTGATGTATTATTTTTTCTGTGTGTTCTTAGCAGATTTTTAGGCACACAGCGCATGCGCCGCCATTAGGGACTGGCGGGCATTTATCACACTGTGTTGTTTCTCCGTTTACGCCCCCTTCAGGCTGGAGTGGTGTGGGTGCAGCTGGGAAAGAGCAGGCCGGCTTTAATGGTAGTAGAGATGTGGAGGGCAGGGCAGAGAGACAATTAAGTGGGGCGTTTAGGTGGCTAGACAGAAGAGAGTAGGTGGGGACAGTTTTACTGGATCCAAGAGCTCTCCCACCTCCCTGACTAGATACAGAAGTCAACTGAGGAAGAATAAAAGATGTTTTTATAGCACAGCGGAATTGTACAGAAACATCAATAGAATCGATGGAATGCCTGTATCCCTGTCTCTAAGGTATTGTGTGAGGTTTATATTGGAGGTTTGTGGTGACATGTTCCCTTTAAAGGAAATCTAGCATTTAATAAAGTGCAGGGATGTGCATAATTAGCAGCCTGAACCGCTGGACATCTTGTCCCGGTGCTCCGGGCTGCTAATTATAAGTTTCTTTTCTAGGTGATCCCAGCGTGTCAAGACTAGCAGAGGACAACCTCAAGTGGAGTGGAGGTGAGTATTTGTACATGTTTTTTTAAAATGTTTTAAATGGTAGATTTCCATTAAATCTAATTTAAATCTTACCCTAGTGGTAGATTTCCTTTAAGACTTTTGTGGATTTCACGTTTTGATTAGAATATTATCTTATGTCTATTATTTTATTATGTTCATTATTTGGCATCAGGACAATCTATTTCCTGCAAATGTTTGTTTCAATTCTAGAAATATTTGTTTTCCTTATTTTTCATCTTAGAAGCTGACAGCCACCAGATGGCGCTATAAATATTAAAATGTGAGCTGTCATAAAAATTTGTTGAGACTTTTTTTTAAAGTATATGAACATGATGGGAGTTGTTGTTTATGCAATTACCTGCTGTGTAGTCACAAAATGTTAACTCCTTAACAACCTGACTGCTTCTAGTCACTTTCTCTGTTTTCCTTTCATAGTAGTTGTGGCACTAGACTCAATGAAGGAAATTCTGTATTGATCAGACACTTAACCCCTTAAGGTCTTAGCCAGTTTGTAGCTTAAGGCTCAGCCCCATTTTTTGTATTCTGACTTGCATCGCTTCATATATACTTACTGGTCGGCCTTTTCTCCTGAACTCCGGAACATAGCTTGGTTTGAGTAGTTAGATATGATGGCATGCAGAAGGCGTGCATGATTAGGAATAGAAGGAATGCCACCCCACTGGTGTGAAGGTGCCGGATTAAGGCAAATAACCGCAAGTGCTAGCAATAAGCTATCATTTGCGATTATTTCAGGTCCTCTAAGCCACTGATGTGGTGCAGAGGCCCTGATAAGTATGCCCCAAAGGGTTTAAAATCAGCTTCAAAAATTGTGGCCCAACAATTGTGGCCTTCTGCAGTCATTCCAGTGCCAATTTCTCCATAATAAGATATTTTATGGAGGCAAACTGATCACCTTGCAATATAAAACTGCACAGAGTGGAATGATGAGTTTTTTTCCTCTGCTATGATTACCATTGTATAGATTCATAAAACATAGATTTATTATAGAATTGTGGTTTCTTATGCTAATTAAGAGTCTTCTTTCCATCATGAACGTGATATGCAAGTTGTCACGGCCCCGCCCTCATTCCTCTAGGCACCAATTTTAGATCCAAGATACGGTAGAAATAGTAAGTAAGAAAGCGGAATATACAATTTCAACTAAAAATTCATTCCTGTTATGACTGTTATTTGGCAATCTCTATTTTTCTCTACATATTTATTATTTTCATTAAATGTTATTATTCTCCACTAACTTGGTTTCAAAATGTACAAAAATTAGTAGAGCGTGCAGCCCAGATATTGAGAAAGCATATGTAATGCAACCTTAGGGAACAATCACATTGTTAATAGCCAGGAAACTCATTAGAGCTGATTGTCATTCTGGGGGTGTACAGTGAGAACATGAGGAACGACACCTGGGAATCATGGGATGTGCCTTCTAAGTATACCACAACAACAACCACAGAGAGGAAGCATTATCCAAGAGCTCAGGCACAGCTTACTGACAGGGGTAATGAAAATTGTATGATATACAGTAGATTAATGTATTATATGGCAGTATTAAAAGAAATCTACTCAAAATGCATCGTGATAAACCAGGGACACTTACTCATAGATCCAGGCACCGTGACTGTGGTAATCTTCTTATATTTGTTATCCGTGGCCTCCTTCCTTCTAAAATCAACTTCTAAAATGACGCTTATGCACCTAAAAGGCCCTGGGGATGTTACCTGCATCCCTCCTTGCTGCAACTTCACAGACTGTTACACTTTGAAGAGCACCCACCATTCATGAAAGCAGACGGAAGGGATATACATTGTAACAACCTATGAAGCTGCAGCTTTGGAGGTGCGCCGGTAACATCCCCAGGAACCCTTCAGTTGATTTTTAGGAGGCCATGGATAACAAATATAAGAACATTACCACAGTTACGGTGCCTGAATCTATGAGTAAGTGTCCCTGGTTCTCATGCTTCACTTTGATGGTAGATTTCCTTGAATTTGACAATGTACGGATGAATTATTTAAACACTGAGAGGGATATAATTATCAGGACCTGGCATGGGGCAGAGGTGACTATTTAGCCCTCTCCGCTACCTTCACGCCAGTTCCTCATTCCCGTCCGGTGGCCGTGCGAGCGCGTTCACCTCTCCTAGGCTTCAGAAGTTTTAAAGGGCCAGGGCTGATTGGTGCTGGCCCTTTTCAGGAAATTGTTAAAAGCCAGCGTCTCCCAGCATTCCCTGATGGATCTTTGTGTTCATGCCATTGAGAAAGCTTTTGTCCCTGTCTTGCGCTACTGTTTGGATTTCTCGATGTGCATTTGACTCTGATCCTGTTCCGCCTGCCCTGACCTCCTGCTTTGTTCCTGACAATGATCCTGTGCTGCCTGTTTCAACCTCCTGCCTGTCCCTAACCACCAGTTTGTCTGACGATTCTGTACCTCGCCTTGGCTGCCGCCGCAGACAAGGGCGCCCCTGCGGACTGACTGCAGCAAGACCAACCCACTTTGTGGCGGGCTCTAATGAAACCCGGGTACCACTTAGACTCCGGTCCCAGGTGTTGGCTTACGTCATCATGCAGTGGTCCAAAGGGTCCACTACCCTGGAGCTTGACATTAACAATATGTTGTGTGGTAAGACAGTGGCAGTAGTGTTAGCCTAGCTGCAGGCCTGGCTGGCACAGTGGCAGTGGTGTTAGTCTAGCTCAGTGATGGCCAACCTATGACACGCGTGTCAGCACTGACACACGTAGCCATTTTCAGTGACACACGGCTGCTGGAGAAAAATTGCTGTAGTGCAGTTGTCTGTTGTCTGGGGCCGGTCGGGCGGTCGGTTGACGATGTGGTCTGCAGCGAGCGGCTGCATCTCAGTCAGAGAGATCGCAGCTGCTGCTCCTGTCCTCCCGTCCTGCTCTGCGGAGGCCGCCCAATGACGCCAGAGTGGAGCGTGGAGACAGAGCAGCCCCAGCTCGCAAAGACGCAACCTATGCTGTGCTCTGCCGGGCTGGGCTGTGATGTACACTCTTTGGGGGGCACTTCTCAGGACACAAATGTCCTTAAAACTAGCTGTTGCTGGACTGCCACAGGTTCGCCATCACTGGAAGAATTCCCCCTCACTTATCTTAGTTCATGGCACCCCACACAAGTTAAATAACAGAAAGACCAACAAAAGAAACCAACTGACAGATTAACAAAGAAGTCACTAAGCAGGTAAGTTAAATAACTATACGTATTTGTTATTTAAACTCTAAATATCACAAAATTAGGTTTTTTTTCTCAAGATGACACACCACCCGAGTTATGCTCAGTTTTTTGGTGAATTTTGACACACCAAGCTCAAAAGGTTGCCCATCACTGGTCTAGCTGCTGGCCTGGCTGGCACAGTGGCAGTGGTATTAGCCTAGCTGCTGGTCTGGCTGGCACAGTGGCAGTGGTGTTAGCCTAGTTGATGGCCTAGCTGGCACAGTGACAGTGGTGTTAGTCTAGCTGCTGGTCTGGCTGGCACAGTGACAGTGGTGTTAGCCTAGCTGCTGGCCTAGCTGGCACAGTGACAGTGGTGTTAGCCTAGCTGCTGGCCTGGCTGGCACAGTGGCAGTGGTGTTAGCCTAGCTGCTGGCCTGGCTGGCATAGTGGCAGCGGTGTTAGCCTAGCTGCTGGCCTAGCTTGCAAAGTGGCAGTGGTGTTAGCCTAGCTGCTGGCCTGGTTGGCACAGTGTCAGTGGTGTTAGCCTAGTTGCAGGCCTGGCTGGTACAGTGGCAGTGGTATTAGCCTAGCTGCAGGCCTGGCTGGCACAGGGGCAGTGGTATTAGCCTAGCTGCTGGCCTAGTTGGCACAGGGGCAGTGGTGTTAGCCTGGCTGCTGGCCTTGCTGGCACAGTGGCAGTGGTGTTAGTCTAGCTGCTGGCCTGGCTGGCACAGTGGCAGTGGTATTAACCTAGCTTCTGGCCTGGCTGGCACAGTGGCAGTGGTATTAGCCTAGTTGCAGGCCTGGCTGGCACAGTGACAGTGGTATTAGCCTAGCTGCTGGCCTGGCTGGCACAGTGGCAGTGGTATTAGCCTAGCTGCTGGCCTGGCTGGCACAGTGGCAGTGGTATTAGCCTAGATGCAGGCCTGGCTGGCACAGTGACAGTGGTATTAGCCTAGCTGCTGGCCTGGCTGGCACAGTGTCAGTGGTATTAGCCTAGCTGCTGGCCTGGCTGGCACAGTGGCAGTAGTGGTAGCCTAGCTGATGGCCTGGTTGGCACAGTGACAGTGGTGTTAGCCTAGCTGCTGGCCTTGCTGGCACAGTGTCAGTGGTGTTAGCCTAGCTGCTGGCCTGGCTGGCACAGTGGCAGTAGTGGTAGCCTAGCTGATGGCCTGGTTGGCACAGTGGCAGTGGTGTTAGCCTAGCTGCTGGCCTTGCTGGCACAGTGTCAGTGGTATTAACCTAGCTTCTGGCCTGGCTGGCACAGTGGCAGTGGTATTAGCCTAGTTGCAGGCCTGGCTGGCACAGTGACAGTGGTATTAGCCTAGCTGCTGGCCTGGCTGGCACAGTGTCAGTGGTATTAGCCTAGCTGCTGGCCTGGCTGGCACAGTGGCAGTAGTGGTAGCCTAGCTGATGGCCTGGTTGGCACAGTGACAGTGGTGTTAGCCTAGCTGCTGGCCTGGCTGGCACAGTGTCAGTGGTATTAGCCTAGCTGCTGGCCTGGCTGGCACAGTGGCAGTAGTGGTAGCCTAGCTGATGGCCTGGTTGGCACAGTGGCAGTGGTGTTAGCCTAGCTGCTGGCCTTGCTGGCACAGTGTCAGTGGTGTTAGCCTAGCTGCTGGTCTGCCTGACACAGGGGCAGTGGTGTTAGCCCAGCTGCTGGCCTGGCTGGCACAGTGGCAGTGGTGTTATCCTAGCTGCTGGCCTAGCTGGCACAGTGGCAGTGGTATAAGCCTAGCTGGCACAGTGGCAGGAGAACTTAGGTGGCAACCAGTTCAGTTAACGGTGGGTACTAAGGAGGGGGGTCAGGTGTCACGCTGCATTTGGCACAGCTCTTGAAAAATGCGCTTCATACAGAATGAGATTGAGTACAGGCAGCTGTGTGGGCATGCTCTCACTGACAGAGGTAGCGGATAACTTTCACAGAGGCAAATTGGTGGGGGAACCATGGCGTGTGCCCCAGGAATGTCCCCGGACCCTTAGGCAAAGTATAATTCGGAATCCCATCCACTCCTGGCCTGCACCTGACTGCTGCTGAAGGAGCTTGGCCGGCCTGTCCAACCCTGCTCTGTCCTACCCACCTCACATGTGGCACCCCTTACATCGGGCCCGACCAGTGCACCTCACAGGCCTGTCCACCTTCCTGACCCTGCCACCATGTCCCGACCAAGCGACATCCAGCTGGGGTGTGTATTATTGCTACATGTAAATGCTTGTATATGTGTTTGTGTTGTGTATATACTGGATGCATGTTCATATATGCTGTATATATCTGTGCCTATGTGTTGTATATACTGGATGCTTGTGTGTGTGTATATATATACTGTATATCTGTTCGTATGTGTTGTGTATACTGGATGCATGTGTATATCTGTGCGTATATATGCTGTATATACTGGTTGTGTGTATATACGCTGTATATACTGGATGCATGTGTATTTACTGGTTGTATGTATATACGCTGTATATACTGGATGCGTGTGTATTTCCTGGTTGTGTGTATATATGCTGTATATCTGTGTTTATATATGCTGTATATACTGGTTGTGTGTATATATGCTGTATATACTGGATGCTTGTGTATGTTATATATACTGGATGCGTGTGTATGTTATATATACTGCATGCGTGTGTATGTTATATATACTGCATGCGTGTGTATGTTATATATACTGCATGCGTGTGTATGTTATATATACTGCATGCGTGTGTATGTTATATATACTGCATGCGTGTGTATGTTATATATACTGCATGCGTGTGTATGTTATATATACTGCATGCGTGTGTATGTTATATATACTGCATGCGTGTGTATGTATGTTGTATATATTGGATGCGTGTGTATGTATGTTGTATATATTGGATGCGTGTGTATATATGCTGTATATCTGTGTATATACTGTATGTGTGTATAAGGAAATGGGGGCCCCATTCAATGGTCTGCTAGTTACACCCCTGATCAGAACATTTAATTACATCAGTGTCAGCATCCTTGTCGCCGATGTAATTGAAATATATGATTGTCTCTTACTGTGTCTGAGCTCAGGTGACAGGAACATGCCGCCACATGAGTTCACTGTTAAGAGGCCCACTAAGGCTCTATCACCCAGGGGCCCACTAAAACCTGGAGCCGGCCCTGTCCCCCATAATCCAGCCCTGCATCTTTCATATGACATAAGATGATAGGAAAATTAGTACATTAGATAATACCCACTTCTATATAACATATATAAAATATATAGTTTTGCACAGCTAAGGGTACCACTTAGTAACACTATTCATCTTGTACAGGAGTTCCCTTTAATATACAAGTTATTATTAATAATATTCTCCCTGATTATTAATTCTTCTCTTACAATACTTGCACAGTTGCTGCATACAGTCTACAACCTGTCCTGCCATGATACCTCCTAGTTATGTAATTGCAGATCCCAGACAACATTGAATGGATATATAACAGGATAATCAGATGGAGAGAAGAATCATAGACACTGCATTAAGCTAATCCTTGTGCTCCAGCGGTGATCCTGCTGACTGAGCCGTCATCTGGGAGGTTTACTATACAAAGCAATTTGAAGTCATTTGAAAGGCCTAACAATTGCTCATTTATGTCTAGTGGACATCTCACACTGAGCTCATACAACTTGTTTAGAAATAATGGAACAAAACATTAAAGGAAATGTCTATGTTATCATTAAGAAGTCAAACTGGCCCTGCATACCTAGGCATGGAAATTACTGAGGATTTAATGGAAATCTACAATACAGGCAGTTCCCAGGTTATATACAAGATAGGTTCCTTGGGTTTGTACTTAAGTTGAATTTGTATGTAATTCGGAACTGTATATCTTATAATTGTAGCTCCAGACAAAAAAAAAAAAAATTGTCCCAGTGACAATTGGATTTTCAAACTTTTTTGCTGTAAGTGGACCAAGAATTATCAATAAAACTTCATTACAGACACTGCACTTCATTACATTACAGCTGATCATTGCAGCCTGGGACTATAGTAAAATATCCAGAGAGCTTCACCAGAGGTCACAGGAGGCAGAGAGGTCTGGCTGTAACTAGGGGTTGTCTGCAAGTCAGGTGTCCTTAAGTAGGGCACCGGCTTTATGTAATTATAGTGAAGTTGGTTTAGCACACATCAGGGATCAAACTACAGATTGAAACATGTTAAAAAGCTGGTTAACCCTATCATAGTAGCCCACTTGAAGTATAGTGACTAATGGACAAACAGCTTGACTGTTACAGGGGAAACATGGTTTGGTGGTTACACTCTCTAATGGGCACATAATTTTGGCACGCAGCTTTGTGGTAACAGATATTTAGGGCACAGGGCTCGACATCTTGGGTAGCGGGTAGACCCGTGCCTCGCTCCAGTCCCCGGCACCTCTGCGTCCCCCATCATCCCCCCGTACTGCCTTACCTCTCCACGCTCCTGCTCAGGATTCGGCATCGTGTGTCCCAACCACCGAGGGCATGCGGCAGCGCTTGAAGATTTAAAAGGCTAGCACATCGCTAATTGGTGCTGGCCATTTCCAAGAATTTTATAAAAGCCGACCACTATCTGCATTCCCTTCCGGATTTTTGTGCTTCATGCCTCTGAGAAAACTCCTGCGATATTCCTGCGTTCCTGTGTGTCCCGTTCCTGTGTTCCCATTCCCATCTGCTTGGGCCTCTCGTTGCTGAACCCGGATTGGACTTGACCTCACATCTCTGTCGCCTGCCCTTACCCTGAGCTTGAGCCTGACCATGAGTCTCCTGCTAAGGTACCTCGAGCTCAGCTGCCACCGTGGGCTAGTCGCACCTGTGGAACGACCTGGTGGTACCCCGCTGCAGCAAGACCATCATGCTTTGCAGCAGGCTCTGGTGAAGACCGGGTGCCACTTAGATTCCGATTCCGTTTGGTGGTTACAGTCACAGCGCGATACTTTACAAGTAATGGCAATTACAATATCGGATGGGCACACATCTTGCTCTTGGTGGTAACAGTCTGTAAGGATAACACAGCTTGAGACACTTTTTCAATGCAAGCTCACATTAATTTAATAATTAAAGGGGTTATCCGAGATCTGAAAAAAAAAACTAAGGGAGGATGGGAGGGTGCTGCTTAAAAAAATTAAGTCCTACTTACCTTCCTGTCTGCCATGTTTGTTTACATGGCGGCCGGACCGGAGCGACAGCAGTGCTGGATACCGGAGGGCAACGGAAGGTAAGTAGGACTTTATTTTTTTAAGCAGCGCCCTCTCGGCCTCCCTTAGTTTTTTTTCAGAACTCGGACAACCCCTTTAATGTGAGCTGCATTGAAAAAGTAAACCATGAATAATTAATGGTCCCAGTCTGTGGGAAATTTGCAGGAAGCAGGGACCATCCTTGGCATAGGGAAATGCTGTGTGTATCAAAACAAGTTGTAAGATGCACAAGGTCTGGAAGTTCTCCCACAGAAAGACCCAAGTAAGCAGTAGAGGAATTCATGAATTTAGGAGTTTGAGGCTGTCTTTTCAGTGATTCAGTCCAATTCCTACAGCTAAAATACACATACTTTGCTTACTCTTTGACCAATATGGACCATTACATTACATTATGTAGTCTGGTTCCACCCTAGAACAGAGCAATTTTGACAACAACAAGTGACCAGAGACAAGTCCATGGGATGTTACAGAATGAATGGTGCAGCCATGGCCACGAATAAGAGTGACGGATTACACTGGAAACGCGTTGCCCTTGTATAGCTGCACCATTCATCCTGTAACATGCCATGTTATGACTGAAGCAGTTTTGACGGAGTGGACTATGTATCCAGAATAAAGATAAAGTTTTAAACTACTTCTGGTTACACAAGCTGGATTCAATCCTTTACTTTGGAAGAAAGTCATAATTTGATTCTTACATGGGGCCAGGAGTATTAATGGACCCATAAGGTGTCTCTTCCCAATACAAGGACACCAGTACTATAAATGATTTATCATAATTGGAGGTCTGTTATGGATTCTGCATTGGGGCCAAGCAACTAAAGGTTACACCCCTATGCAGCAGGACACAAAGATACCTCAATCATTTTAATACTTATCCCCATAGAAGCTCACCATCTAACTTCAAAACAAAGCTATGTAAAAATGTCATACATTTATTGATCTTGGTAAGATTTAAACCAAGACTAGAACTTAAGCATTTTATGACCCTAACCATATGGAAAGTGCTCATCCCAACTCACCACTGTATAGTAAAACTCAACTACTCTTCCACTCAACACAACTCATAAAACGTAAATAGTTAAATTATATTTGTGTATGGTCAATCCTTGGTACTCGGTAGCCTTAGTGCACTAAACTTTAACTACACATTTTTTTCCTTAGGCTGTGATTTTTCCATTTAACAATAGTGTACCAATCTGTGCTAAAAAGTGGGGTCCACATCAGGTAGTTGTCCATCCTGGACCATCATAGATGATCCCATGGACCCCTTTTGCAAGATGCTCTTATGTTGAGTCTAGACCGCCCTGGATGTGCAACACCCTCGCCGATGCAAGGCAGAGGAGTGGTTGCGAATACGTCCCACCATGTAGCTTGCAGCCTGTGTAGGGTCTAGTCAGCCCCACAGCATGTCACTACATCACACTACATAGTCCTACTAGGACACAGGGGAGCATTGCAGTGGTAGACCCTGCCTGGTAAGGCAGGAGTTAATTGTTTTGTGTGATGTAATATGTGTCAGCCAATCACATGTGTTACACTCTGTTTCTGTGAGCTGAGATGTAATTGGAGGAGTAGCTACCACCTGACCAGTGGGGAGTAACAAAACCCCTGGCCAGGAATGTTCTAGAGAACAGTTCTAGAGAGCAGTTAGCTGAGCAGTAGCTCAGAAGCAGACTGGAGTTACTCCAGTACAGACTCTGCGGAGTCTGTGCAGCTAGCATACCAGACCAGAGCAGGAAGAGCCTAGCCCCTGCCTGAGGAGTGGAACTAATAGCTAGTATAGTGAGGAAAGGGGTATCATCCTACCTTTAAGGGTGATACCTGAAGCACTCCAGGACAAGCTGAAGCATCCTTCTATGACACAGCTATCTCCCAGCCTGCCCTCTGCATCCACGCTGGTGATCTACATCCTGTGGCTCCCTCCAACTGCATCTCAGCAATCCACCATCCTGTTAAGGCACGTTGCTACGGTTCCTGTCGGTTCCAATAAAGAACTGTAAGTTGTTTTTGTTCAACCTCTGCCTCCGTCTGGTCCCTGCTACTGCGGCTGCCATCATCACGGGCACCCTGTCCACTACACAGAGACTCATACTCTAGACACCAAAGGGTTGCCCCAGGGAGATCCGCTATAGCAGCCTCTCCCTCATCATTTCTTGCCAACACCACCCTGCTGGAGACCTGCCAGGCTGTAGGACAGCCCTCCGGTTCCCCATACCAAGCACCGTGACACTAGCGTGCCTAGGCCGCAACCGCCAGCCACTCAGGTACTGCGGGCCCCGGCTGACTCCAGGCCCCGAGAAAAGGCTAGGCCCCGGTGGGGGATGTTGCAGATGTAAACCAGCAACAACTAGGGATATTACTAAATCACTAATCTGTAAAAAAAAATACATGATTTATTACATGGAGCAAGTCAGACAATTGACTATTATAGAATGGGCTGGGGACCTGGGGAATATGCATCACTGAATTTAAAATTATTAATGAATATTAAAATTTATTTCATTTTATTGTATTTTTTTGCCCAGGGGAACCGTTGTGCTGACAGGGGATTCCATACTATCATTGAGGTTGCCCCTCAAATTTGAGTAGTTTTTTTGATTGAAATAGGGAGGGGAACGGCAGTGGGAGCTGGGCGCCATGCCTTATTTATGTATGCTCCGTACGTCCCTCGCTCCACTCCACTGCACAGCCAGAAGCAGCTGCAGGGGCCTTTACAAAGCACAAGTACAGCCTGTACATTATAAACCATAAAACACAACATATCCAAAATAGATCTTGATCTTTCAAAGCCTTATCCATCATGAAGAGCAGACGTTCCTACAAGATCATTACTGAGCGGCCCTGGCTGTTGTCATATCCCTAAATCACATGAGAATTTTTTTTAAGGAACTGAAGCTAGGAGGGTATTTTTAGTACTTATTCATCACCGGAAGTTTTGCATCTTAGTTTTAAAAGTAGGAGGAATACAGCGTCGGACTTGGAGATCAAGTCCCCCAAAACTGTATTTTGCATCCCTGTTGACCTCACATGTAATAGACCCTAATGTTGTTCACCAACAACAATACAATGCATCTTTTTCCTGCGGAACCCTCACATATGATGCCCCCCTTCATTTTAGCCCACACTTATTATAGCACCCTCTTTGTATTCTCCCATGTGGCCCCCTCCCAACTCATAATATCCCCTTTTCTGTTGGACCCTAATGTATCTTCAGGCAGCAGATAAAAGAGCAAGTTGCATTCTATCTGCAGGCAGCATGTTATAGAGCAGGAGGAGCTGATCAGATTATGCAAACTGCTCTGTCTGCATGAAGCATGTTATAGAGCAGGGGGAGATGATTGTACATAGTGGGGCACATTTACTTACCCGTCCCATCGCGATCCCCCAGGGGTGTTGTCTGACGAGGATTCGGAGCTGCCGCGATTCAATTCAAGGTGAGGCCCGCCGGAGTTCACTTTCTTCTTCCCGGTGCATGTAAGGTCTTGGCTTACAACACAATTTTGAATGTTAAATCCCGCGCTTAGTCCGAAACAGGCGGGTTGTCCGACTGCCACTCCCTCGATTTGTGTCGCATGAAAGTCAGCGCGTTTGCGTCAAAATCCGATTGTGTGCGCCAAAAACCCCAGTTAAATGGGCCGCAAAACGTAAAAATCCACCAAAAATGCGGTGTGTGGACTCTTAGTAAATGTGCCCCTGTATCTTATCTGCTAGCAGCATGTTATAGAGCATGAGGAGCTGTGCAGATAGCAACCTATCTGCTGGCAGCATGTTACAGAGCAGGAGGAGCTAAACAGTTTCTACATAGTGTCCAATCTGCAGGCAGCATGTTATAAAGCAGAAAGTGCTGAGCAGATCATACATGGTGTTAACTGCAAGTCAGATGTTACAGAGCAGGAGAAGCTAAGCCTGTTGCACAAAGTATCCAATCTACAGACAGCATTTTAGAGAGCAGTTGGTGCTGGGCGGATTGTACATATTGGGGCTCATTTACTTACCCGGTGCAGTCGCGATCCCACGGCGCATTCTCTGATGAGGATTCGGGTTCTGCCGGGTCGTGCGCCCGATATCCAGTAGGTGTCGCTGCTGCGCCGAGGTCCGCCAAAGTTCACCTTCTTCTTCCTGGTGCATGTAAGTGCTTGATCTTGCGACACTTTTCGTTTTTAAATTCCGCTGTTTTTCCGAATGCGTTGGGTTGTCCAACAGCCACGCCCCTCGATTTCTGTCATGTCAAAGCCAGTGCGATTGCGCCGAAATCTGATCACGTGCACCAAAATCCTGGCGGAATTCGCCGCGAAACGAAAAAATTCAGGAAACCTGATGAAAGTGCGCCCGCGGAGCCCTTAGTAAATGAGCCCCATTGTGCTATCTACAGGCAGCATGTTATAGAGCAGGAGGAGCTGTGCAGATTATACATAATGGGGCACATTGACTAAGGGTTCGTTCGGCTGCACTTTCATTGGGTTTTGTGATTATTTCCGTCTTGCCCCGAATTGCCCCCTGTTTTTGGCGCACGCGGTCGGATTGTGGCGGATTGTCGGCTTGCATGTGACAAAAATCAGGGGGCGTGGCCGTCGGCCAACCCAACGGATTCGGACAAACCGCGGAATTTAAAAAATGAAATGTGTCGCAAGATCAGCATTCACATGCACCAGGAAGAAGAAGGTGAACTACGGCGGACCTCGGCGCAGAAGTGACACATGCAGGAACTCGGACGCACGATCTTACTGAGTCGAGCCGGACCCGAATCCTCGTCGGACAATGCACCGCGGGATCGCGACAGTACTGGGACAAGTAAATGTACCCCAGTGTCCTATTTACAGGCAGCATGTTATAGATCAGTTGGTGCTGGGCAGATGAACGTAGTTTTTCCAATATTCCGAGATCTAAATATTTATAGCCTATGGTTAGGATAGACCATCTTTATCAGATTTTGGGGAACTGAGTTGCTAAATTGACAATCACTGATCATTTACTTGAAGGTTCTGAAAAGTTTCTGACTTTTTACACCAAAAAATGAAAAGGTTGAGTTAAAGTTATGTTCGCTGTGTAGTAATGGGGCAGCAGGGGCTTTCAACCACTGGGACCTGCACCGATCACAAGAACAGGGATCTACTTGCCTTGTCTGAATTTATCAGCAGGTTAAGCCACATAATAAGTGTCACCTAATAAGGTTATTAGCATTCACAGCAGCGCAGGAGATAAAATTAGATATGGAATAGATCTGTCAAATGCGGATTAGGGCAATACATGCATTTTCTGTGTAATTACACTTCCTGATAATTTGTTTTTTGGAGGATCGCCTTTTGTCTTGGAGTTTGTCACCTCTATATTAGCAGGGCACCAGTTGTATTGTCGTCTCACAGAGTAAAGAAGGGGTTATCCCTGCTGGAACACCCCTACATAGCAGCGGCGGTGGGAAGGAGGGGGACCCTGGGAATAATTATATCCTCACAATGAATGTGGGAGGGGGATCCCTGTCATTTCCCAGTAAGGTGGCATTATAATATCAGCCTGTCATCAGTGAGACTTCATGCCGTATATGGGTGGGAGTGAAATCCAGTATATGTATATATAGATAGCACTTCTTATACAGTTACTCATTTACAGGTATAGCTAGTAACCAGTGTTAGATTACTTTACAGCAATGCTCTACAATACCCCCCCCCCCCCCCCCATCCACACACCCAGGTTTAAGCTGTGGATCTTATATGGATGGTCCATTTGTGTATATCAAAGATCGAAAACAGCACCAGAATCTGCAATCCCAACGCGTTTTGCCTTTAAGCGGTGTCATCCACATTTAGCACATAATTGATATTGTTTGTGAAATGAAAACTTATTCAATTGTCCAATAAGTTTTCTGTATCAATTCTTCAAGGTTTTCTAGATCTCTGCTTGCAGTCATTCCACAGGAAGCTTCCGTGTTTATTTTCGGTGAATAACTACCTGTCATTGGTCATGTGATGTCATTGACACGTCATATCACTAAGCCGCTCACCTGTGTGACATCACATGACCAGGGACTGGCCGTAAGCTTCCTGTGGGTACGTCTGACTATGTAAGGAAGGTGCCCCTAGACTGGTGGCTCTGTTGTTCCTGGGGTTATTTCAAGTTTAAGGTCAGGGATATGTGGCACTTTAATTAGGGGTGGGTTAGTAGCTTATCCCCACCCTTGCAATCTCAGCACATTTCCACGCCTACAGGCGTATGGGCATTTAAGGGGGTGGGTTTCCTCTCTTCTTGTCAAGCCTGACACAAAGAAGTCCCGCCCTATATTTAGTTAATTTGTTTTCTTGTTAATTTATTATGTTTTCTTAATTTATTAAGTCACAGCTGGCGGGAAAGTGAGCGATGGAGGTTAAGGCTCGGTTGGCCGACTTGGCTGCTGGGAGGCCAGCTGGCATACAGCGGCCGGACCACTGAAACGATTTTCAATCAAGTGCCTAAGAGTTTTTGGAATTGTTAAGATAAATAAAAAGCTGTGACCATCTTTTATACCCAAGAAAAGAGAGTCTGTGTCTTGTGTTTTATAATGTTAAGAGATGGGGTTTTGCATTAAAGGGCCCTGTTAGAGTTTTAATAAATGCTTGTTCGCTCATGCCACCCAGTCTGTTACAGGACAGCAAGCAGAGATCTAGAAACAGAGATACAGAAAGTATATTGGAAAATTGTATAACTTTTCATTACACAAAAAATGTCAATTATGTGCTAAAGTGGACAACCCCTTTAAAGTAGTTTTCCAGCTTAAAGGGGTATTCCAGGAATAAGAATAATTAATATACAAAAAAGTCATTCAAATTCTAAGCTATTGTGTAATTGTGAAGGATCATGGGAGTTGCAGTTGAAGATGGCGGCCATCTTGGAGATAAATCCACCTTCTGTAGAATGCCCATAACATTTTGTGAATCATAAAAGCATACTAGTTCTGTGATTAATGAAATTGAGTTTTGTTGCAGTCATTTATTTATAGCATTATGGGTATTTGTATTAGCTCATATTCCCGGAATACCCCTTTATATATATTACTGCATAGGATAGGCCATTTGCAGGGTCTTGCACATGGGACCCCAATCAGGAACAGCTCCATTCTCTATTGTTTGCTGGTGAAGGGGTGGGGGGACGCCATCCACAACTAGGCTATGGGCCTTTTTGCGCTAAACAAGTGCTTCCTCAAGCCAATGACCTAATGACCCTGAATTAAACTTTTATATAAACTACTGAAATTATTTAGAAAGCTGACAAAGGCATTGTTAAAATTCCATAGGCTATTGGAACCTGTCACCAGCTAAAAATGAAATTTCTGGTGACCGGTTCGCTTTAAGTTCGTATTTGTATGTATCATGCCTTGGAGTTTGAACATTACTAAATTAACTTGGTGTTCATCCAAGTGAACCCAGATGGAACTGATCACCCCAAAGCTCTCTTCAACTCATGTGTCTTTTTATTGTCGCATAATCACCAGGTACTGAGCTAAATATTCCACCTACCTAGATAAACTGGTCATTCTAATGTCATTTCTTATTGTATCATGTGCCATTTTGATTTCTCCATTTTATTGTATTATCCTATGTAATTCTATTGTATGAACTGCTGTGCCCCACTTGTGATCGAACACCAACACCAAGTGGTGGAAGTCAGTACTGTTCCTTCAGGATATATATGGACTATCTTGTCCGCTGTAAGGGTTAAAGTACATTCTATTGACAACAGGGGCGTTGCTAGGGTGGAAAAAGATCTGGGGCACGGGCCCCAATGCATGTGTATCAGACTTTTAGTAATGCCCCCCCCTGTACATAACCCCCTCACATGTGCTTGTGCCAATAACAACCTGACAGTGTATACAGCTACACAGAGGTCGCATTAACGCCTCACCACGCGTCATAGACGCGTGATGAGGCGCCACTACCCCCCAAAATAATTGCCATGCGTAAAGTTACGCTTGGCAATTATTCCGTGTAGCGTGCAGGCTGAGCGGTTCAGCGCGCGCTGCAAAAGAGGGAAATGTCACTAGCGCGATCGCAGCGCGCGCCGGGCCGCTCAGCGGGGCACGTGACTAAGGGGCGTGCCGGAGAGACCCGGAGTTAGAGCACCGGCCACAGGGTAGACATGTGGACAGAGGGGCTGTCCCCGCGACGGGACTTAAGAGCAAGGCCGGGTGAGTGTAGTGTTGTGTGTGCTGTGTGAGTGTAGTGTTGTGTGTGCTGTGTGAGTGTAGTGTTGTGTGTAGTGTTGTGCGTGCTGTGTGAGTGTAATGTTGTGTGTGCTGTGTGTGAGTGTAGTGTTGTGTGTGAGTGTAGTGTTGTGTGTGAGTGTAGTGTTGTGTAGTGTTGTGTGTGAGTGTAGTGTTGTGCGTGCTGTGTGTGAGTGTAGTGTTGTGCGTGCTGTGTGAGTGTAGTGTTGTGTGTGCTGTGTGTGAGTGTAGTGTTGTGTGTGAGTGTAGTGTTGTGTAGTGTTGTGTGTGAGTGTAGTGTTGTGCGTGCTGTGTGAGTGTAGTGTTGTGTGTGCTGTGTGAGTGTAGTGTTGTGCGTGCTGTGTGAGTGTAGTGTTGTGCGTGCTGTGTGAGTGTAGTGTTGTGCGTGCTGTGTGAGTGTAGTGTTGTGCGTGCTGTGTGAGTGTAGTGTTGTGCGTGCTGTGTGAGTGTAGTGTTGTGCGTGCTGTGTGAGTGTAGTGTTGTGTGTGCTGTGTGAGTGTAGTGTTGTGCGTGCTGTGTGAGTGTAGTGTTGTGTGTGCTGTGTGAGTGTAGTGTTGTGCGTGCTGTGTGAGTGTAGTGCTGTGCGTGAGTGTAGTGCTGTGCGTGAGTGTAGTGGTGTGCGTGCTGTGTAGTGGTGTAGTGGTGTGCGTGCGCTATGTGTTTTACCGAAATTTTCATACTCCTCCTCGGGTAAAAATACTCCTCAAAAATGGCGAGAGGAGTATTTTTACCCTTCTGGAAAAATGTTAGTGCGACCTCTGCAGCTACAGAAACCACAGGAGAAATCCCTACTTTTTCCCTCCAGTGACAGCAGGTGACGTCTCCTCCATCTTCTCCATTAGGCATGCACCACATCTTATGTTTCTCATTGTCCCTACATCTTGGACAGTGTTATCCTGCTGCTGCCCCTAACAATCTCCCCCAAATACTGTAAGGCTTGCATTTAAACACCAGGAGCTTGTTACCCATCACACTGGTCTCACTAGAAACGCAAATGAGATCAAACTGAGGCCTGTTCTAGTGCCATGTGTGAACATGCCCCAAGAAATGTCCCCCACACAGCCCCCCAGTAACATGCCCCACACAGATACCTCCAGTAACGTGCTACACACAGCCCCCCAGTAACGTGCCCCACACAGATAACCCCAGTAACGTGCCCCACACAGATACCCCCAGTAACGTGCCCCACACAGCCACAAAGCAATGACCCCCATACATCTACCACCAGTAATGTCCGCCATACAAACCCCTGGTATTGTTTCCCACAGCCTCCCAGTAATGTCCCCCACAGCTACCCCCAGTAATGTGCCCCCACACAGCTAACCTCAGTAGGTAATGTGCCCCCACACAGCTACCCTCAGTAGGTAATGTGCCCCCACACAGCTACCCTCAGTAGGTAATGTGCCCCCACACAGCTACCCTCAGTAGGTAATGTGCCCCCACACAGCTACCCTCAGTAGGTAATGTGCCCCCACACAGCTACCCTCAGTAGGTAATGTGCCCCCACACAGCTACCCTCAGTAGGTAATGTGCCCCCACACAGCTACCCTCAGTAGGTAATGTGCCCCCACACAGCTACCCTCAGTAGGTAATGTGCCCCACACAGCTACCCTCAGTAGGTAATGTGCCCCCACACAGCTACCCTCAGTAGGTAATGAGCCCACACACAGCCCCCCCCCAGTAAGTAATGTGCCTCACACACAGCCCCCCAGTAAGTAATGTGCCTCAGACAGCCCCCCAGTAAGTAATGTGCCTCACACAGCCCTCCAGTAAGTAATGTCCTCACACAGCCCCCCAGTAAGTAATGTGCCCCACACAGCTCCCCAGTAAGTAATGTGCCTCACACAGCCCCCCAGTAATGTGCCTCACACAGCCCCCCAGTAATGTGCCTCACACAGCCCCCCAGTAAGTAATGTGCCTCACAAAGCCCCCCACTAAGTAATGTGCCTCACACAGCCCGCTAGTAATGTGCTCACAAAGCCCCCCAGTAATGTGCTCACACAGCCCCCCAGTAATGTGCTCACACAGCCCCCCAGTAAGTAATGTGTCTCACACAGCCCCCCAGTAAGTAATGTGTCTCACACACAGCCCCCCAGTAAGTAAAGTGCCTCACACAGCCCCCCAGTAAGTAATGTGTCTCACACACAGCCCCACAGTAAATAATGTGCCTCACACAGCCCCCCAGTAAGTAATGTGTCTCACACACAGCCCCCCAGTAAGTAATGTGCCTCACACAGCCCCCCAGTAAGTAATGTGCCTCACACACAGCCCCCCAGTAAGTAATGTGTCTCACACACAGCCCCCCAGTAAGTAATGTGCCTCACACACAGCCCCCCCAGTAAGTAATGTGCCTCACACACAGCCCCCTAGTAAGTTATGTGTCTCACACAGCCCCCCAGTAAGTAATGTGTCTCACACACAGCCCCCCAGTAAATAATGTGTCTCACACACAGCCCCCCAGTATGTAATGTGTCTCACACACAGCCCCCCAGTAAGTAATGTGCCTCACACACAGCCCCCCCAGTAAGTAATGTGCCTCACACACAGCCCCCTAGTAAGTTATGTGTCTCACACAGCCCCCCAGTAAGTAATGTGTCTCACACACAGCCCCCCAGTAAGTAATGTGTCTCACACACAGCCCCCCAGTAAATAATGTGCCTCACACAGCCCCCCAGTATGTAATGTGTCTCACACACAGCCCCCCAGTATGTAATGTGTCTCACACACAGCCCCCCAGTAAGTAATATGCCTCACACATCCCCCCAGTAATGTGCTCACACAGCCCCCCAGTAATGTGCCTCACACAGCCCCCCAGTAAGTAATGTGTCTCACACAGCCCCCCAGTAAGTAATGTGTCTCACACAGCCCCCCAGTAAGTAATGTGCCCACACAGCCCCCCAGTAAGTAATGTGTCTCACACACAGCCCCCCAGTAAGTAATGTGCCTCACACAGCCCCCCAGTAAGTAATGTGCCTCACACAGCCCCCCAGTAAGTAATGTGCCTCACACTGCCCCCCAGTAAGTAATGTGCCTCACACACAGCCCCCCAGTAGGTTATGTGTCTCACACAGCCCCCCAGTAAGTAATGTGTCTCACACACAGCCCCCCAGTAAGTAATGTGCCTCACACACAGCCCCCCCAGTAAGTAATGTGCCTCACACACAGCCCCCTAGTAAGTTATGTGTCTCACACAGCCCCCCAGTAAGTAATGTGTCTCACACACAGCCCCCCAGTAAATAATGTGCCTCACACAGCCCCCCAGTATGTAATGTGCCTCACACAGCCCCCCAGTAAGTAATGTGTCTCACACAGCCCCCCAGTAAGTAATGTGTCTCACACACAGCCCCCCAGTAAGTAAAGTGCCTCACACAGCCCCCCAGTAAGTAATGTGTCTCACACACAGCCCCACAGTAAATAATGTGCCTCACACAGCCCCCCAGTATGTAATGTGTCTCACACACAGCCCCCCAGTAAGTAATGTGCCTCACACAGCCCCCCAGTAATGTGCTCACACAGCCCCCCAGTAATGTGCCTCACACAGCCCCCCAGTAAGTAATGTGTCTCACACAGCCCCCCAGTAAGAAATGTGTCTCACACACAGCCCCCCAGTAAGTAATGTGCCTCACACAGCCCCCCAGTAAGTAATGTGCCTCACACAGCCCCCCAGTAAGTAATGTGCCTCACACTGCCCCCCAGTAAGTAATGTGTCTCACACACAGCCCCCCAGTAAGTAGTGTCCTCACACAGCCCCCAGTAAGTAATGTGTCTCACACAGCCCCCCAGTAAGTAATGTGTCTCACACACAGCCCCCCAGTAAATAATGTGCCTCACACAGCCCCCCAGTAAGTAATGTGTCTCACACATAGCCCGCCCGTAAGTAATGTGCCCACACAGCCCCCCAGTAATGTGCCTCACACAGCCCCACAGTAAGAAATGTGCCCACACAGCCCCCAGTAAGTAATGTGTCTCACACACAGCCCCCCCAGTAAGTAATGTGTCTCACACAGCCCCCCAGTAAGTAATGTGTCTCACACAGCCCCCCAGTAAGTAATGTGTCTCACACACAGCCCCCCAGTAAGTAATGTGCCCACACAGCCCCCCAGTAATGTGCTCACACAGCCCCCAGAAATGTGCCTCACACAGCCCCCCAGTAAGCAATGTGTCTCACACAGCCCCCCAGTAAGTAATGTGCCCACACAGCTCCCCAGTAAGTAATGTGTCTCACACACAGCCCCCCAGTAAGTAATGTGCCTCACACAGCCCCCCAGTAAGTTATGTGTCTCACACACAGCCCCCCCAGTAAGTAATGTGCCTCACACACAGCCCCCCAGTAAGTTATGTGTCTCACACAGCCCCCCAGTAAGTAATGTGTCTCACACACAGCCCCCCAGTAAATAATGTGCCTCACACAGCCCCCAGTAAATAATGTGCCTCACACACAGCCCCCCAGTAAGTAATGTGTCTCACACACAGCCCCCCAGTAAGTAATGTGCCTCACACACAGCCCCCCCAGTAAGTAATGTGCCTCACACACAGCCCCCTAGTAAGTTATGTGTCTCACACAGCCCCCCAGTAAGTAATGTGTCTCACACACAGCCCCCCAGTAAATAATGTGTCTCACACAGCCCCCAGTAAGTAATGTGTCTCACACACAGCCCCCCAGTAAGTATTGTGTCTCACACACAGCCCCCCAGTAAGTAATGTGCCCACACAGCCCCCAGTAATGTGCTCACACAGCCCCCCAGGAATGTGCTCACACAGCCCCCAGTAATGTGCCTCACACAGTCCCCCAGTAAGTAATGTGTCTCACACACAGCCCCCCAGTAAGTAATGTGCCCACACAGCCCCCCAGTAAGTAATGTGCCTCACACAGCCCCCCAGTAAGTTATGTGTCTCACACACAGCCCCCCCAGTAAGTATGTGCCTCACACACAGCCCCCCAGTAAGTTATGTTTCACACAGCCCCCCAGTAAGTAATGTGCCCACACAGCCCCACAGTAAGTAATGTGTCTCACACACAGCCCCCCAGTAAATAATGTGCTTCACACAGCCCCCAGTAAATAATGTGCCTCACACACAGCCCCCCAGTAAGTAATGTGTCTCACACACAGCCCCCCAGTAAGTAATGTGCCTCACACACAGCCCCCCCAGTAAGTAATGTGCCTCACACACAGCCCCCTAGTAAGTTATGTGTCTCACACAGCCCCCCAGTAAGTAATGTGTCTCACACACAGCCCCCCAGTAAATAATGTGCCTCACACAGCCCCCCAGTATGTAATGTGTCTCACACACAGCCCCCCAGTAAGTAATGTGCCTCACACACAGCCCCCCAGTAAGTAATGTGCCTCACACACAGCCCCCTAGTAAGTTATGTGTCTCACACAGCCCCCCAGTAAGTAATGTGTCTCACACACAGCCCCCCAGTAAATAATGTGCCTCACACAGCCCCCCAGTATGTAATGTGTCTCACACACAGCCCCCCAGTAAGTAATGTGCCTCACACATCCCCCCAGTAAGTAATGTGCCTCACACATCCCCCCAGTAATGTGCTCACACAGCCCCCCAGTAATGTGCCTCACACAGCCCCCCAGTAAGTAATGTGTCTCACACAGCCCCCCAGTAAGTAATGTGTCTCACACACAGCCCCCCAGTAAGTAATGTGCCTCACACAGCCCCCCAGTAAGTAATGTGCCTCACACACAGCCCCCCAGTAAGTTATGTGTCTCACACAGCCCCCCAGTAAGTAATGTGTCTCACACACAGCCTTCCAGTAAATGTGTCTCACACACAGCCCCCCAGTAAGTAATGTGTCTCACACACAGCCCCCCAGTAAGTAATATGCCTCACACACAGCCCCCCCAGTAAGTAATGTGCCTCACACACAGCCCCTTAGTAAGTTATGTGTCTCACACAGCCCCCCAGTAAGTAATGTGTCTCACACACAGCCCCCCAGTAAATGTGCCTCACACAGCCCCCCAGTAAGTTATGTGTCTAACACAGCCCCCCAGTAAGTAATGTGTCTCACACACAGCCCCCCAGTAAATAATGTGCCTCACACAGCCACCCAGTAAGTAATGTGTCTCACACACAGCCCCCCAGTAAGTAATGTGCCTCACACAGCCCCCCAGTAAGTAATGTGTCTCACACACAGCCCCCCAGTAAGTAGTGTCCTCACACAGCCCCCAGTAAGTAGTGTCCTCACACAGCCCCCAGTAAGTAATGTGTCTCACACAGCCCCCCAGTAGGTAATGTGTCTCTTACACAGCCCCCCAGTAAATAATGTGCCTCACACAGCCCCCCAGTAAGTAATGTGTCTCACACATAGCCCGCCAGTAAGTAATGTGCCCACACAGCCCCCCAGTAATGTGCCTCACACAGCCCCCCAGTAAGTAATGTGCCTCACACAGCCCCCCAGTAAGTAATGTGCCCACACAGCCCCCCAGTAAGTAATGTGTCTCACACACAGCCCCCCAGTAAGTAATGTGTCTCACACAGCCCCCCAGTAAGTAATGTGTCTCACACACAGCCCCCCAGTAAGTAATGTGCCCACACAGCCCCCCAGTAATGTGCTCACACAGCCCCAGTAATGTGCCGCACACAGCCCCCCAGTAAGCAATGTGTCTCACACAGCCCCCCAGTAAGTAATGTGCCCACACAGCCCCCCAGTAAGTAATGTGTCTCACACACAGCCCGCCAGTAAGTAATGTGCCTCACACAGCCCCCCAGTAAGTAATATGCCTCACACAGCCCCCCAGTAAGTTATGTGTCTCACACACAGCCCCCCCAGTAAGTTATGTGTCTCACACAGCCCCCCAGTAAGTAATGTGTCTCACACACAGGCCCCCAGTAAATAATGTGCCTCACACAGCACCCAGTAAGTAATGTGTCTCACACACAGCCCCCCAGTAAGTAATGTGTCTCACACACAGCCCCCCAGTAAGTAATGTGCCTCACACACAGCCCCCCCAGTAAGTAATGTGTCTCACACACAGCCCCCCAGTAAGTAATGTGTCTCACACACAGCCCCCCAGTAAGTAATGTGTCTCACACACAGCCCCCCAGTAAATAATGTGCCTCACACAGCCCCCCAGTAAGTTGTGTCTCACACAGCCCCCCAGTAAGTAATGTGTCTCACACACAGCCCCCCAGTAAATAATGTGCCTCACACAACCCCCCAGTAAGTAATGTGTCTCACACACAGCCCCCCAGTAAGTAATGTGCCCACACATCCCCCCAGTAATGTGCCTCACACAGCCTCCCAGTAAGTAATGTGTCTCACACAGCCCCCCAGTAAGTAATGTGTCTCACACACAGCCCCCCAGTAAGTAATGTGCCTCACACAGCCCCCCAGTAAGTAATGTGCCTCACACAGCCCCCCAGTAAGTAATGTGTCTCACACACAGCCCCCCAGTAAGTAGTGTCCTCACACAGCCCCCTAGTAAGTAATGTGCCTCACACACAGCCCCCCAGTAGCTAATGTGCCCCCACACAGCCCCCCCAGTAGGTAATGTCCCCCACACAGCCCCCCCCCCCCAGTAAGTAATGTGCCCACACACAGCCCCCCCCCCCATCCCCAGTAAGTAATGTCTCCCACACAGCCCCCACAGTAGCTAATGTGCCCCCACACAGCCCCCCCCCCCCTGTAGGTAATGTCCCCCACACAGCCCCACTTACCTCAATGATGCAGGTCTATGTGTTCACTGTGTGTTTCCCCGGCAGGTCATGTGACCATCCATGACATCATCACAGGTCCTTCAGAGCATTATTCCTCTGGAGGCTGCAGCCCCTGCTGGGGAAAACAGCGACTGCACTCCTTCTCCACAGATCGTGATGAGAGAGAGGAGGATGCGCAGGGGAGATCCGGGGCTCCAGCCAAAAGATCCGGGGCACGAGCCCCGGATCTTTTGACCTAGCGACGCCCCTGATTGACAACATGTCTGCAGAAACATTTGCAAAATGCACAGTTGTAATTAGTTGTTTTCCCCCAGAAGGTAACCACAGACCAAGACCATGGCCTCTCCCAAGAGCCTGCCAGGAGGCCGGTTCCCTCCTAGAACACTGCACCAAGGCCTTGCTCTAGAACAGTGATGGCGAACCTTTTAGAGACTGAGTGCCCAAACTACAACCAAGACGCACTTATTTATCGCAAAGTGCCAACACAGAAATTTAATGTGTGATTTATACTCCCTGCTCTGTCACAGCCCCCTGGGAACACCAATAATGCAGAAAATAGGAGAAATTTGGATGATCATTATAGCTTCCCTCCAAAAGGAAGAACTGTCAGGGCCGGAGCAGGATCTGTTCACAACTTCCCACACCCCCAGTGGTCACAGGTAGCGCTGTCACTTTAAAATAGCTCTGTGCACAACAAGTCCTGGGATGTCTTGGACTGCAGGATGATACCTGGAGTCCTCTCTGGTGATGGCCTGAGTGCCCACAGAGAGGGCTTAGAGTGCCACCTCTGGCACCAGTGCCATAGGTTCGCCACCACTGCTCTAGAAGTATCCAGAGTACTCAGAGGATTATGCCTGATACTACAGACCACAGAGACTGCACCAAATCCAACTGCCCATGAAGCAGAGATCAACTTGCTCCTCTACAAAAAGGAGTTTCCAGCCACACAGAGATCACTGTTCCTAGACTGAAGATACGACTACCACAGCCAGCCATTGATATATCAGCAGATCCTCTCAAGGATTTGTTATCAGCCTGTTAGTTAGTTGCTGTTCTTGGTGTTCTGTACAATAAACTATGATGAACCAAGCTGGTCCATAACAGGGGTGGATGAGATTTACCCTAGAACATAATGCTAACATGACACAAGCTTTATGCTGCAGCCAAGCCAACCACTCCAGTCACGGGGGAAATATTTGAGGGGTTTGTTAGAGATGCTATCCTGGAGTGCACATCCTTATAACCCAGCGTCAGCATGGGTTTATGAGAGACTGGTCTGTCAGACTAATCGGATTGGCTTCTATGAGGAAGTAAGTTCCAGACTGGATCTGGGGGACGCTGAGGATGTTGTATATATGGACTTTTCAAAGGCATTGGAGACCGCGCCGCATAAAAGGTTGGTATATAAAATGAGACTGCTGGGACTAAGGGAAAATCTGTGTATTTGGGTAAGTTATTGGCTTAGTGATAGAAAGCAGAGGGTCGTCATTAATGGAACATTCTCAGATTGGGTTGACGTTACCAGTGGAGTGCCACAAGGGTCAGTATTGGGGCCACTTATTTTTAATATTTTTATTAATGACCTTGCAGTGGGTTTACACAGTCAAGTTTCAATATTTGCTGATGATACAAAGCTGTGTAAAGTAATAAATACTGAGGTCGATAGTTTAGCATTACAGAGGGATCTGTGGAAGCTTGAGGAGTGGCCAGAGGAATGGTTGATGAGGTTTAATGTAGATAAATGTAAAGTTATGCACTTTGGCCATGGAAACAAAAAGTATATTTATGTTCTAAACAGTCAATTACTTGGTAAAACTGGAGCTGAAAATGACTTGGGGGTATTGGTGGATGGTAAACTTAATTTTAGTGACCAGAGCCAGGCGGCTGCTGCTAAAGAAAATAAAATTATGGGATGTATCAAGAGAGTAATAGATTCTCATGATAAAGACATAGTTTTGCCCTTATACAAATCACTGGTCAGGCCACACATGAAATATTGGGGCAGATTTACTTACCCGGTCCGTTCGCAATCCAGCGGCGCGTTCTCTGCGCTGGATTCGGGTCCTTGATGAATCCCGCGTTCTCTGCGCGGGATTCATCAAGGTAGTTCCTCCGCCGTCCACCAGATGGCTCTGCTGCGCTGAAAAGCATCTGAACGCGCTGGAGTTCACCGACCCGGACCAAGTGAAGGTGAGCGCGTTCCAAGCGACACATTTCTTTTTTTAAATGCGGCTGTTTTTCCGAATCCGTTGGGTTTTCGCTCGGCCACGCCCCCCGATTTCCGTCACGTGCATGCCGGCGCCGATGCGCCACAATCCGATCGCGTGCGCCACAATCCGATCACGTGCGCCAAAATCCCGGGGCAATACAGAGGAAATCGCCGCAAATCGGAAATATTCGGGTAACACGTCGGGAAAACGCGAATCGGGCCCTTAGTAAATGACCCTCATTGTGTACAGTATTGGCCACCAGTGTATAGAAAGGACATAGTAGAACTGGAACGGGTGCAGAGGAGAGCAACCAAGATTATTAGGGGAATGGGGGGACTAGGATACAATGACAGATTACAAAATTTGGGATTATTCAGTTTAGAAAAAAGACGAGGGGAGACCTAATTACAATGTACAAATACCTGAACGGACAGTACAAGGATCTCTCCAAAGATCTTTTTATACCTAGACCTGTGACCAGGACAAGGGGTTATCCTCTGCGCCTAGAGGAGAGGCGATTTTACCATCACCATAGACAAAGATTCTTTACTGTAAGAGCAGTGAGACTGTGGAACTCTCTGCCGCAGGAGGTTGTTATGGCGGACTCTATGTACATGTTCAAGAGAGGCCTGGATGCCTTTCTGGAGAGCAAAAATATCACAGGTTATGGGGATAAAACATTTATTTAATTCTTGAAGGTTGGACTTGATGGACTTCGCTATAAGAGATTGTGGGTAACCAAGGACGCCTGCACAATCTCACCAGCGCAAGAAACCCTGGTTACACTAAATATCAATCCAGGATTGCCAGTATATAATCATATAGGGGCAAATTTATCACACACTGGTGCTAAGTACCCAGTGTATGTTAGTGCCCCCGGAAGAAATCCCAGTGCTGTGCTGCGCCACCAGGGCACTTCTACACCAGGTCACAATTGCAATTGTGCCATAACAGGCACAGGCTATAGGCAGTGGGCAGGCACGGGGCAGGAACACCCTGTGCCAGTCCACTGCACCCAAGTGGCATAGAGGGGAGAGAAAAATCATGGTTGTACATCTGTTTTCAAAGGTACAAGTGGTAATAAATCCCCCCATGGTATTACTAAAAAAAGAGGGCTCAGGACAAATATTCATCAATTTCTTGACATACATAAATGTAATGTAAATGCCTTGTGACATCCTCAGACCGTGTAGAAAATATCCTTTCTCCCATAGATCTTGTTTCATGTCTACAATGAATGACACAGTAGAGGGCGCTATCTGACCACGTTGGATATTGTGATTTACCGCTGAGGTCTTTATTTCTTGTCATTTTGTTGGCATTTCTTTTTTGTTTGTTTCTGTCAACTGTAATGAAATAATATATTTAACCTTGATATATCTGTATGAGATAGATGATTAAATATGTGAAAGACAGGGAGAAAGAGAGAGAGAGATAAACTCTGCTTATACATCTATCTCTACTAGAAATAAAATTGGGGTAACTGGAGAGGGGGGGTCCCAGAAAATAATACCTGCATCCTTTATTTTAATGAAAAATGTAAATTTGAACTTCCCTCCTCTAGTCCTCATAATGCAACGAGGCATTAGGAGTAGTCCTTTCTCTGCCCTTTAAAGTTAAGATGGCAGTACCCATCCTATGCTGTACTCAGAGGTGTGGCATATAACCGGAGCAGATGACCCCCATGCACCTCTGTCGCTTGGCTGCTACAATAAGCTTGGCTGCCACAGCTATAATGGGTAGAGAAGAGGATTTCTCTTTAAAGGGAAAGTTGTAGTCTATATACAGGCGGTCCCCTACCTAAGAGCACCCGACTTACAGACGACCCCTAGTTACAAACGGACCTCTGGATGTTGGTAATTACTGTACTTTAGCCCTAGGCTACAATAAACATCTGTAACAGTTATCTGTAATCTGTAATGAAGCTTTATTGTTAATCCTGGTTCTTATGACAATCCAACATTTTTAAAAATCCAATTTCCACAGCGACCAAAAAGTATTTGTCTGGGGTCACTATTATAAAATATGTATACAGTTCCAACTAACATACAAATTCAACTGAAGAACAAACCTACAGAACCTATCTTGTACATAACCCGGGGACTGCCAGTTAATGGTCTCTCCATGCATCAAACAGCTGTTTGGATGATTGTGTATACTGGTGGAGACTATGAATACTGGGGGAGACTGTGTATACTGAGGGGGGGGGGGGCTGTGTATACAGGGGAGGTTGAGTATACTGGGGGGGCCGTGTATACTAGTGGAGGCCATGTATACTGGGGGAAGCTGTGTATACAGGGGAGGTTGTGTATACTGGTGGAGACTATGAATACTGGGGGAGACTGTGTATACTGGGGGGGGGCTGTGTATACAGGGGAGGTTGTGTATACTGGTGGAGACTATGAATACTGGGGGAGACTGTGTATACTGGGGGGGGGCTGTGTATACAGGGGAGGTTGTGTATACTGGGGGAGGCCGTGTATACTAGTGGAGTTCGTGTATACTGGGGGAAGCTGTGTAATACTGGGGGAGGCTGTGCATACAGGAGAAGGCTGTATATACTGGGCAGGCTGTGTATACAAGGGAGGCTGTGTATGGTGGGGGAGGCTGGGTAAACTGTGTGAACTGGTGATGGCGTTGTTCAATATAATGTCTTTGGGGGATCTGTATATAGGGGCTGGTGGGAATTTTTGGGCTTTAGCATTTTCAAGTTTCACCTCAGGCAGCAAAAAGGCTAGAATTGGTCCTGGGTAAGGCTATATTCACACTGCCGTTGCCCGCCCGTACCGTACCGTAGCGGGCAACGGCAGTGTACGGGGAGAGGAGGAGGAGGTGAGCGCAGCTCAACCCCTGCCCCTCTCCATAGCAACCTATGGCGCACGGCACCGTATTACGGGAAAAGATAGGACATGTCCTATCTTTTTCCCGGGTACGGGACGGTACGGTGCCGCACGTGTGCGGCACTGTACCGCTCCCGTAGGGTGCCGTGCGCCCATAGAAGTGTATGGGGGACGTATATCGGCCGTATATACGGCGGCCGTATATACGTCCCCCATACGTTCGTGTGAATATAGCCTTAGGTGGTACCTTTAGATTGTCACAAGATGTCAGCACCAGAAGGCTCTACACAGTCTCTGAACAGTAATCACCTCCTTGTTCATACTTCATGAGTCAAAACTTCCATAGAAGTCAGAAGATGCAAGGCGGAGGAGTGGTTGCGAATACGTCCCACCATGTAGCTTGCAGCCTGTGTAGGGTCTAGTCAGCCCCACAGCATGTCACTACATCACACTACATAGTCCTTATAGGACACAAGGGAACATTGCAGTGGCAGATCCTGCCTGGTAAGGCAGGAGTTAAGTGTTTTGTGTGATGTAAGATGTGTCATCCCATCACATGTGTTACACACTGTTTCTGTGAGCTGAGATGTAATTGGAGGAGCAGCCACCACCTGACCAGTGGGAGTAAGAAAACCCCTGGCCAGGAATGTTCTAGAGAACACTTCTGTAGAGCAGTCAGACCCAGGAGTCTGCAGAAGCAGACTGGAGTTACTCCAGTACAGACTCTGTACAGCTAGCATACCAGACCAGAGCAGGAAGAGCCTAGCCCCTGCCTGAAGAGTGGAACTAATAGCTAGTATAGTGAGGAAAGGGGTTTCATCCTACCTTTAAGGGTAGCAACCCAGGACAAGCTGAAGCATCCTTCCAGGACACAGCTACCTCCCAGCCTGCCCTCTGCATCCAGGCTGGCGCTCTACATCCTGTGGCTCCCTCCAACTGCATCTCCGCACTCCACTACTCTGTTAAAGGCACGTTGCTGCGGTTCCTGTCGGTTCCAATAAAGAACTGTAAGTTGTTTTTGTTCAACCTCTGCCTCCGTCTGGTCCCTGCTACTACAGCTGTCATCATCACAGGCACCCTGTCCACCACACAGAGACTCCTACTCTAGACACCAAAGGGTTGCCCTAGGGAGAACCGCTATAGCAGCCTCTCCCTCATCATTTCTTGCCAACACCACCCTGCTGGAGACCTGCCAGGCTGTAGGACAGCCCTCCGGTTCCCCCATACCAAGCACCGTGACACTAGCGTGCCTAGGCCGCAACCGCCAGCCACTCAGGTACTGCGGGCCCCGGCTGACTCCAGGCCCCGAGAAAAAGGCTAGGCCCCCGTGGGGGATGTTGCATAAGCATAGGGTGACTTCTCCAATCTCTTCCCTGACAGAAGTGTTCTATGCTGAGGCAAGGCCTGGGCTAGCTGTCCATCTCTTTATCAAAAGCCTGGCACCCTGTTCAAAGCCTATGAGCCCAGGGTCAATAGCAGAGTATCCCCGTCTCAGCTTCTTCTTCTGGTTGCTCAGGTAGACTGGCAGTCTTCTCCTACAAGCTCTGTTCTCTAACTGAAAGACACTAAGGACTAGGACTATTCTCTTTGCATACCTTCTATTTCAGCAAAACCAATAACAATGCATTATCCACAGACTTACATTGAGTTTCTATAAAATTCTATGGCAGAAAGATTCTAAAGTGGTAAACAACTTTCCAGACAGCACCAGTCATTCTAAAGGTCAGGCTTTCTGCTTTTCTTGTAATATAGTCTGTTTTCTCTTGCAAAACAATTGTTTCTACAGCTGGAAAATTGTTAGCCTCTCTTTAAATAGAGAGGGATTCTTTAACCCCTTCTACAGATCTATACAGATACAGTACTAAAAAACTAAATGCATATAACAAAACACTATAAATTAATGCAAGTTAACATTTGATGTAAGAAGTGCTGCCTTCGTATAGGGGAAATATACAAATGTCTACAAAGTTTAATTCTCCTCTGATCCCGGGCACTACACCTCCTGCCACTACTTGTTTCTATCCAGAGACTCTGCATTGAGGTGGAGTCAACAGCACTCACCTGATACCGGCTATGGTTATGGCTGTAGTGGGTGCACGCTGTTATTGGGATGTCAGTGTTGAGCCCCTGTATACAAACGGCGACCAGCAGTGACAGGTGCCACAGTGGACCAGGGTGCAAGAAAGAGGTCACTATATAGTGTTTAGTTATTTTGTGTATAGTTATTTTTACGTCCACTGTGGCCCATATTATAAAAAGCCCTGATCCAGGTCAATCCCTTTAACCCTATATATGTCCCTCTTTGCAGCAGGTTTTTCTGTGAGCCCTAAAAAAATAGAGAGATAGATAGATAGGGGATAGATAGGTAGATAGATAGGATTCCGTAAAAAGGAGTAACGTACACACTCATGTCTGCCTATGTAACGCAGTAATGTATCAGTGTCTGATTTCACATTTCAATTTTCAGATATTTTATGAAGCTTCTTTGTCATAAAAAAATTTCTACACAGAGATGCTTATAAATCTCCCAAATACATTTTAGTATTTTGCTACTTCAGGTCCCTCTCCCAAAACACAAAGGTAATTGCATCCTTGTTCAATATATTTCTGGAGGCAGCCCAATAAATTCTCTACAGTCAAAGGATTATAATGCAATGAAAAAAATATTGCAGTGGAAATTATACTATTATGAATTAAAATCTAATGCGGGATACAGGGAATAGTGGAATGAAGGAAAGATTTCGGCAAATGAAAGCTACAAAGTGCAAATATTGAAAGCAGGTGGTCGCCTTGTGTTCCATAGATCATGTAGTGAACAAATCCTATATTCTCGGTGTTAATAGTTGTATAGTATCCTCAGACCAGGTGACCTTGCTGCCAAGGATTACAGTTAAATAACGTCATATTGGTCACCACTTCTCTCTTCTTTTGTCTTTTAGAAAGTTCACATGAGATGCTCCAATTTCTTAAATGAAAGACATTCCTCTGTAAATAAAAGTTAGGATTGGGCTGTGTCAGACTGGGTTTCCTTGGGCCAAACAGGTAAAAATTTTCTAGGGGAACACCTTCCAATGAACTCCTAGAGAGTGATCTGGGAAGAACAAAACAATTCAAGGGTAGGGGTACAACAGGCGATTTATGGTCAAAGGAAATGACTCTCACCTGATGTCTGTGAAAATGAAGCTTATCGAAATGATGGGGACCTAGAACGCCGGAATTTTTTATGTAGGTATATTCATTTAATATAGGTGGGTTCTGCTTTGAGAGGGCAGAGTATGTAGGGTAGGGTGTACTGTGAGAGTGCAGAGTATGTAGGGTAGGGTGTACTGTGAGAGTGCAGAGTATGTAGGGTAGGGTGTACTGTGAGAGGGCAGAGTATGTAGGGTAGGGTGTACTGTGAGAGTGCAGAGTATGTAGGGTAGGGTGTACTGTGAGAGGGCAGAGTATGTAGGGTAGGGTGTACTGTGAGAGGGCAGAGTATGTAGGGCAGGGTGTACTGTGAGAGGGCAGAGTATGTAGGGTAGGGTGTACTGTGAGAGGGCAGAGTATGTAGGGTAGGGTGTACTGTGAGAGGGTAGAGTATGTAGGGTGTACTGTGAGAGGGCAGAGTATGTAGGGTGGTTATGTCAGAGGGCAGAGTATGTAGGGTAGGGTGTACTGTGAGAGGGTAGAGTATGTAGGGTAGGGTGTACTGTGAGAGGGTAGAGTATGTAGGGTAGGGTGTACTGTGAGAGGGCAGAGTATGTAGGGTAGGGTGTACTGTGAGAGGGCAGAGTATGTAGGGTAGGGTGTACTGTGAGAGGGCAGAGTATGTAGGGTAGGGTGTACTGTGAGAGGGCAAAGTATGTAGGGTAGGGTGTACTGTGAGAGGGCAGAGTATGTAGGGTAGGGTGTACTGTGAGAGTGCAGAGTATGCAGGGTATGGTGTACTGTGAGAGGGCCGGGGCCCAGCAGTAGATATCACTTCCTGTCCTGTGTCTCTCTTCCTCTTTCTCACACCAGAAGACCATGGAGAAACATGTCCCTCCCACCTGCCCTGTACCATTACTACTCTACAACTGTTTACCTACTTTATGTATAATTAAGAAAACTTTATTGTACATTATTTGCTGGATCCTGACATTGTGTATCTTGTACCATGTTATTTTGCTATTTACTTTATTGAGATGAGATAAAGTTGGTTTTGTCCTCCTAAGCCCAGAGGAAGAGTGATCCTTCAGCCATGGGTTCCCTAGAGGTTTCCTCCACAGGGGTTTTTTCCTCTCCTGAGTGCTGTGGGATGACTCTTTGTGAGTCGGAGGTTTGCCAGATTTTATGGTTGCCTGGACATTAATTCATAATGTATATGTTCATGGCTTTAGTTTAAAAAGGAAACGTACAAATAGAAACATATATTTAAAAAAAAGGGAGTCAATTTTAAGTAATAAAGAATAGCAGGTTTTGCCATCTGTCACAGCTTTGGAGTTGGTGGTGGACTAATTTTTAACTAATAGAGGATGTTAAAACTCATGGTGGTGAACAGGCTGAGCTTTGGAACTGGCCAGCCTGAAAGCTGTCTTAATGGAAATGTAATCCAGGGGTGGGCACGGTGGTGAAGCACAGGAGTGAGGATCTTCACAAGGGTCATTGGTGCCCTTAAAGTGGCGGGTGGGCTGCACGTCAGGCAGCTGGGGATCTCACAGTATAGGTGAATCCCATTCCTAACAATTCAACCAACTCCTCTTTTAACTGTTTTAGTCTTATGGTTTAAATAAAGCTGTGGCTTATTTGACACCATAAAATAAAGTGTTTTGTGTTTATACCGGGCACAGTGTTCCCCTTTTCTTTTGAGCTGTTATGACGAAGTAAGTGTCCAGCCTGTATCCAAAAGTCATGTTCTTCCAGCTGTTATTTGGGGAATAGGCTGAACCTAATCAAGAAGGAGGTTACTTACTGCACGAGGAGACAAGGAGGTTTTGTATTGTCAACCTGTGGTATTTCCATTGAATACTTAGTGAGATAGTTTCAGCCTTCAGGAGGGTATTTGAAGGATCTTCACACACCACATAGGCATCCTTCAGCTAATGCTGATGCCGAGAAAACTCCTTGACAAGAGGGTCCTATTGACTCACAAAATGGAACTTAAATAGTTTGAGTTTATGATTCACAAAAGTTTATGGCCTCTCTAAAGTAGGCATAGTTATCTCCAAGATAACCGCAACTGGAAACTACAAGTCCCATGATCCTTTAGTTCTCAATAAACCTCCTCCCTCTTTTGCTCTGCTTCCAGCAATGATATAACAGACTGTCCTGCTCTCTTACCATAGTAATGATGTGTAACTGCCATTACTGCACAGTACCTCACTGAGATGATGTCTCTCTGACTGCTTCATCTGCCACAAAGAGGCCAAAACTTCCAAGCCACCACACAGGCGTACACTGCTCCCCCTGGCTGCACATTGGACATCTGAAGGCAGTCGGTACACTGCTTGTGGTGGTTCAGCTGCAGTGAGTGTCGTGGGGACACACGTGTTTGGGGCCTATACACCCCCACCCCCCATCTTCCCATTCTCTGGCTGCACAATAAGGCAACATAAGGCCTACTGGCAGTGTCAAGCTCCCAAGGAACCTGTCTGCAAGCCAGCAGATGCAGTTTGACCCAATTGGTGCCCAAAGAGACTAGACGACGCTCCCCACCAGCATATCCCAAGCCCATTACTCTCGGGCCCACCATCTTCTGGCCATTGGAGTCACTGCGCCCCTGGGCATTGTAGGCCACACATTGTTAGCGGCCTCTATGCAGTCCCATATTTGGTGGAAGGATTATTGGCATGTGGTTTTTAGTGTGAATTTATTTTTATTTATACTTCTGGTGTGTTTAATATATAACAAATAATAGTGTTAGTAATTTAAAAAAATTATGTATTTAAAAAAACATACTGCATCCTACATGGGAGGAAGAAATAATGTACAAGAGGTGTAGTCAGCTCACCTGGGACGCAGTCAACACGAGGATAGAGATCCCGAGCACGGCTCAAGGGAAAAGGATCCACTCCAAGTATTTTAATAAAATGTAGTATTCTTTATTGAAATCTTTAATCGCATCATAAAAAAGGTGGACACTAGAGATGAGCGAGTATACTCGTCCGAGCTTGATGCTCGTTCGAGTATTAAGGTACTCGAAACGGCTCGTTGCTCGGACGAGTATTTCCCCTGCTCGAGATCGAGCATTTAATTAAAAAAACACAGTGAAGAACAATGAAGAATAGAATAAAAACAGTGAACACAGTGAACACAGGATCATTTAAGTGAAAAACGCAGTGAAAAACACAGTGAAGAATAGATTACAGATGTTCGGCACATCTGCTTACTTGTCCGAAGATACGCGCGGAACGGCAGCAGGGAGACATCAAGCAGCAGGGAGACATCAAGCAGCACGGGGAGACATCGGGCAGCACGGGGGAGACATCGGGCAGCGGGGAGACATCAGGCAGCACGGGGGAGACATCGGGCAGCACGGGGAGACATCGGGCAGCACGGGGAGACATCGGGCAGCACGGGGGAGACATCGGGCAGCACGGGGAGACATCGGGCAGCACGGGGGAGACATCGGGCAGCACGGGGGAGACATCGGGCTGCCCGATGTCTCCCCGTGCTGCCCGATGTCTCCCCGTGCTGCCCGATGTCTCCCCCGTGCTGCCTGATGTCTCCCCCGTGCTGCCCGATGTCTCCCCGTGCTGCTTGATGTCTCCCTGCTGCTTGATGTCTCCCTGCTGCCGTTCCGCGCGTATCTTCGGACAAGTAAGCAGATGTGCCGAACATCTGTAATCTATTCTTCACTGTGTTTTTCACTGCGTTTTTCACTTAAATGATCCTGTGTTCACTGTTTTTATTCTATTCTTCACTGTTCTTCACATCTGATAACTTGTCGGGAGATAATATACGCGCGGAACAGTGAAGAATAGATTGCAGATGTTTGCATACATCTACTAACTTATCAGAAGACATTCTTTTTCAATTAAATAACACATTTTATTCCTGAACCATGGTCCCTTTGAAAAATGCTCGAGTCTCCCATTGACTTCAATGGGGCTCGTTATTCGAGACGAGTACTCGAGCATCTGGAAAAGTTCGTCTCGAATAACGAGCACCCGAGCATTTTAGTGCTCGCTCATCTCTAGTGGACACGGATGGCAGGGAGTCAAAGATAAATGCCTACGCGTTTCGGATGAAAACTACATCCTTATT
Organism: Engystomops pustulosus; assembly: GCF_040894005.1. NCBI lineage: Eukaryota > Metazoa > Chordata > Amphibia > Anura > Leptodactylidae > Engystomops > Engystomops pustulosus. The sequence goes on along the minus strand of NC_092417.1, from coordinate 142,867,922 downwards.
CATGGCTAACAAAAGCCGCATTGGTTCTTAGGTTATAGTGCCTCTAATTAGATTACCAGCTGATTCACAGCCAATGAAATGAATTCGGTCTTAAACCAATACACTTTAAAACACCTTAGGTTACATTGCAAGCAAACATGAAATATACAAAATATATCGAGTACAATGAGAGCATGCATGATTTACCAATCTGTTTATAGGTAATAACGATATAGCATTTATATTTAGAGCTGGCATATAACATCTAGTCATTTATTTAACCCTTTGGGGGTCCGGGTTTCAAGGCAAAAAATCCAATATTTTGGATTTGATGTTATATGCCAGCTGTAAATATAAATGCTATATAGTTATTACCTATAACAGATATTGAAAAATCAAAAACCAGAAAAAGTAGTGTGTCACTGACATAGTTTAGTTCAAAAAGACATGACAAATTTTATTAATATCAAACACTGAACACAAACATGCATATAAAATCCTTTAAAACTGTACCAAAGTACATACAATTGTTTACCTTGTTATGCACTGTGGTCGGTGCAAAAACAAAACACCTCCTGAATGGGTGGTATACACCCGAACCACCCCCAAACAATGAAAAGACAGATATAAAGTGCAAATGCATATGTCAAGCTGCCATAAAGGTAAAGACTAGGTAGATAGGTGCCTACAGTATAATCATGGTATAAAGTCAATACAGGTAATGGAGGCAAACCCTAGTGCATATAACAAATGACCTGGCAATAGGCCAGTAAAGTAGCAGCATTAGTCAGGAAGTGGAGGGCTCCCCACGCGTTACGTCTCCAACTGGAGACTTCCTCAGGGGTGATCTTTTACCCCTGAGGAAGTCTCCAGTTGGTCTTTTACCCCTGAGGAAGTCTCCAGTTGGAGACGTAACGCGTGGGGAGCCCTCCACTTCCTGACTAATGCTGCTACTTTACTGGCCTATTGCCAGGTCATTTGTTATATGCACTAGGGTTTGCCTCCATTACCTGTATTGACTTTATACCATGATTATACTGTAGGCACCTATCTACCTAGTCTTTACCTTTATGGCAGCTTGACATATGCATTTGCACTTTATATCTGTCTTTTCATTGTTTGGGGGTGGTTCGGGTATATACCACCCATTCAGGTGTTTTGTTTTTGCACCGATCACAGTGCATAACATGGTAAACAATTGTATGTACTTTGGTACAGTTTTAATTGATTTTATATGCATGTTTGTGTTCAGTGTTTGATATTAATAAAATTTGTCATGTCTTTTTGAACTAAACAGATATTGTTTATATGGGTTGGTAAATCATGCATGCTCCCATTTTACTCGATATATTTTGTATATTTCATGTGTGCTTGCAATGTAACCTAAGGTGTTTTAAAGTGTATTGGTTTAAGACCGAATGAATTTCATTGGCTGTGAATCAGCTGGTAATCTAATTAGAGGCACTATAACCTAAGAACCATTGCGGCTTTTGTTAGCCATGAATAAGGATGTAGTTTTCATCCGAAACACGTAGACATTTAGCTTTGACTCAGTGCCATCCGTGTCCACCTTTTTACCTTTTGTATGATGCGATTGAAGATTTCGATAAAAAATACTACATTTTATTACAATACTTGGAGTGGAGCCTTTTCCCTTGAGCCAGTGTGTTGGACTTGAAGAAATAATGAGGGTCATTTACTAAGAGCCCGATTCTCCCGACGTGTTACCCGAATATTTCCGATTTGCGCCAATTTCCCCTGAATTGCCCCGGGATTTTGGCGCATGCGATCGGATTGTGGCGCATCGGCACCGGCATTTCCGCGACGGAAATCAGCGGCCGTGGCCGACCGAAAACCCAGTGGATTTGGAAAAACCGCCGCATTTTTAAAAAAAAAGTGTTGCGGAACTTGCACTTACCTTCACTAGGAATAGGTCGGTGAACTTGAGTTCATTTCAGCGGCCTTCGGGGAACTTCAGCGCAGCAGCGCCACCTGGTGGACGTAGGAGGAACTACCTTAGTGAATCCCGGCTGGACTTGAATCCACCGCAGAGAACGCGCCGCTGGATCGCGAATGGATCGGGTAAGTAAATCTGCCCTATTGTCACCACTTGACGAAGCCCAGGCCTAAGGTGAAATGTGCATCCAAGTGCTCTGTCTCTGATGTTTTGGGGGTTTGTTTATAAACACTTAGCTTTTTCTGCTGCACTAGAGGTTGTTTTATTTATTTAGCTGTTGGTGCAGTTACTTTTTTAAACTTTATATGGTTTGACACATAAGGTTTATTATTGGTTATTCTATGTTGTCACGGGTGCTCACCCATGCCCCTCTCTGTTCGCCAGCGCTGCGCTCGCGTGGCTTACCTCTCCCCACACCTGATTCTGGACCTCGGGCCATGTGCTCGCATCCCCAACTCCTAGGGCGCAGACATGCCTGTGTTCCTGTGTGAACCTGACCACGAGATTGTCTCCTGTGAAGATACCTCAACCTCTGCTGCCCCCGCGGGCTAGTCGCACCTGTGGAACGACCTGGTGGTACTCCCGCTTTGCGTCAGGCTGTGCTGTAGACAAGGTGCCACTTAGATTCTGGTCCCAGGTGTCAGCTAGTACCACCTCCCGCAGTGGTCCAGAGCATCCACAGATCCTGTATCCTGACACATGTGAGCTATATATCTGCTTTTGCAACCCTACCTCACCAGGGCCTGACTGCAATGTGGGGGCAGATAGATTCCCAAGGACCGGAGTGTATGGCTGTAGATGCGGCCTAGCACCAGGATATGTCACGGTGGCATGGTCCACTGAAACAGGACATGTCACTCCTGTCAGGGCCAGCAGGGAGATGCAAGAGGAGAGGCAGGCCATGAAAAATATACGGGACCCCCTTGGGCATTGGTGTATATGGTAATGGAGGTGATGAAGGGGAGCCCCGTGGTGTTAGTGGCAGGCCAGGGATCACACTCGGAAATAGGAATCTTTGCAAAAACTCACAGGGTCCTTTTTCTAAAACCCCTGCGTTTTCTGGTGGGCTTTGCATGTTCTTTCTCATGGAAACTGCTTGCACATGTATTTAAAAAGTGTCCAAGACACATGTGTGTTGCGGCTGCACTGTACCCGACATGACACAAAATTCCATCCATAAAGGGGCATACTGGCGCACAGTCGGATCGTGCAACACATTTAATATGCAGAGTCTGACAGAAGTATGTTGCACGCTCTATTTTAAAAGTGCACCAAAAAAGTTAGTGCTGGTAACACCAGATTCTTAAAGAATTAATCCTGAATCTGGTGCCCCCTGCACACTTCACAGGCAAACTGCACATAGTTCAGTTTGCGCTCTTTTTGATAAATGTGCCCCACAGAGTCTTTAATGGCACATCAGCAGGTAGCAGGGTGTGAACTTCCCTTCCTGCAGGCACACACAAGGCGGTGTTGTGAAATAGAAATTTTGTAGTACCTCAGCCTGTCCACCGGGACATTACACTACTTTTTCCAATTAATATAAACATTGCTATTTACTACAGTACTCAGCTAGACATTTTGGATGGATTCAATACTAATTTATTTGTATGACATACCGTTTCTGGACATATATCTTTTTCGGATTTCTTTCTATTTTATGATTTGGGTCTGTATAAGAGATGCTATGTTATAAGTAGGAGGTGACATAGATTTGGATAATGGATTTGCTGGATAATGTATTTTTAGCAATGACATCGCTTACAAAGGCAAATAATTCTTTCTTTTTCAACAGCAAAGTAATACAGCAAGTTAATAAAAAACACATAAATCCAAATCATTTAAACCATTCTCCGGCAGTGCTGATCCAGAAGAGGAAAAATTCTTCAGGAGATAAAAGCCAAATTTCTAATGTTGAATTGAATTTTTTTTGTTTAAAGGAAACCTACCACTTGTAGTGGCAGGTTTCTGATGGAAATACCGGGCACCAGCTCAGGGTGAGCTGGTGCTGGAGCTTATTTTCGTTAGTGTTTTAAACCGCGGTATTGCGGTTTAAAACACTTTTTAAACTTTATAGCCGCCGCAGGTAGGTACGCGCTCGGCGCTTACCATGCGCGCGGCTACATAGGAAGTGAAGGAGAGCCGCGCGCATGGTAAGCGCCGAGCGCGTACCTGCCTGCGCCGGCTATAAAGTTTAAAAAGTGTTTTAAACCGCGATACCGTGGTTTAAAACACTAACGAAAATAAGCTCCGGCACCAGCTCACCCTGAGCTGGTGCCCGGTATTTCCATCAGAAACCTGCCACTTCAAGTGGTAGGTTTCCTTTAAACTCTGAATCATTATCCCTGGATCAATGGCTACCTGCACAGGAATGTGTGCTGTTCTTGGCTGCAAACAATTGTTCTGTGACCTGTTTTTACAATTCATATGTCTTCAGCTTGTCATCTGTTCACAAAGTCAGATTTTTTCACATTGCCATAGACTTCTATTGTAAGTGCGTGAAAGACACAATTAAAAAAAAATAAATAACCTGGTTTTTCGGAATCCGTCGGGTTTTCCAACGGCCACGCCCCTCGATTTCTGTCGCGTGAACAATCCGACCACGTGCGCCAAAATCCTGGGGCAGTTTGGTGCAAAATGGTAAAATTCTGAAAACCGATGGAAATGCGCGATTCAGACCCTTAGTAAATGTGCCCCATTGTCTAATTCACTGTTATTAACAAAAATACAGCATTTCACATATATAATTCCAATCTGTCTCTATCAGTAGGGTGTATGCAAGTTTGGTTGCCACAGGATCCGACCATAAATCTTCTGACTATGGTTGGATTCTTTTCATGAATAGCTTCTCTTGTCTGCACAATGCAGTGATCTCTGCCTCCTGCCCCTCCCCCAGCATTACAAGACCATTTCAGACACAGACACTTCCTGTCCGCAAGCAGCAGTGTGCAGAGACTCTACTAGCTACAGACAGATAAGGGTGGGAGGCTTATAGCAAACTCTGTGTGTGTTATAGGTGAGTTAACAGAGCTGAGAGTGTCATTGTGTGTTATAACCATCTCATGTATCTCATTATCCCTCATCTCTCTTTTTCTATGTGTAAGATACTAGTAGAATCTTCAGGAGCTAAGGAGGTAAAAATTATCTTTATTGTGTAAACATCACTAGAGGATTAACATTTGCAAACTTTCTTTCTTTCTTTGTGAACTGGTGACAGGTCCCATATCATGTGCTATACAGATTTAAAAAAATGCCTTTGTAAGCATTCAGCATCATTTCAGTTCTTTATTACATTTTATCTCACATTTATTTCACAGCAGCATGTGTCTGTGTCTCAGTCTCCTCATGCATACTTCCTTCCCCCCACACCATCTCCCTCCTGCTCAATGCAGATAACAGTAAGAGGAAGCAAAATGCTGAATGAGTGTGAAGGAGAGGAAGAATGCATGAGGAGACTTAGACTCCCTATCCTGGAACCACACGCTACCAACAAGAATCCAAGTAATGGGAAATAAAGTTATATCAAGTACTGAAAAGATTCCGATTGCTGACAAAGGCATTTTTAAAACCAGCATAGCATAGGCTATTGGAATCCGTCACCAGCTGAAAATGACATTTTTGGTGACAGGTTTGCTTAAGTTATAGGGAGGAGTTAAGAGTCTGTTAATGTTAACCATGTAGAAACATGGCCCTAGGGTTTCTGAATTGTATGTATATATACTCATTAGTCACTGGAGCATTTTGTGACCTGGAATTGCACGAGTTTGCAATTGCCAGTTGCTGAATATAGGGTTCCCTAAGCACTGCACACTCAGCTCTGTGAGGTGACCATTCAATGTAATTGACCTTGTCATATCACTACAGGATTGACTTCTTGCTTGTGACCTCGCCTGAACTCTGGCTCTAGTTAGTCACATGTAATATAAATATGGCTTTATGGTATAGGAACAGTTTGCTGACTATTATCCAATCCTAATCTCTGTAGTATTCCCCATTTCAAGCAATTTTCTGCAAGTCACTAAAAATTCACTGCAATACCTTATACCATCCAACACCTTTCTATAAGCCTTCATTTTGGGGCTTCTTTGCTGTTTTGAATATATAACGATCCATTTCATCCATGTGTAGGGGGATACAGTTAAATTGTGATGTGCCCCAACTAATTTAATCTCATAGTCATGGATTAGATAAATGGTTTGGAAAGTATCAATAGTTTGAAATAATGGAGGTGGGGGAGTAAATCCTACTTGCGAAAATCTACCATCAAAATCAAGCATGATAAACGAGTGACACTTACTCATAGGTGCTCATTTAGGAAGGGGCCCTGGACTGCACTATCATCGGAATATCCATTGATTTCCGATGTGCGCGGCATTAAGAAGGGCTTTTTGTCGCACATGATCGGATTTTGGCGCATTGGCGCCAGCTTTCACGCAAAACAAATCAGGGGCAACCGTCAGATGATCCGACAGATTCGGACAACGCGCGGGATTTAACATTCAAAATTGTGTCGCAAGCCATGCACTTACATGCACTGGGAAGAAGAAGGTGAACTCCGGCGGACCTCAGCGGGGAAGCGACACATGCAGGAAATTGGATGCACGATCTTGCGTCCACGATCTTGTGGATTGTGGCAGCCCCGAATCCACATCGGACAACGCACCTCGGGGATCGCGACCGTGGGTCCAAAGAAAAAAGCACAGGTCCTCTGTAACCCCAGCTGCTCGACTCCAGGAGACGCCCTCCACTCTCTTCAGCACACAGGTAACACTTTTTAGTGTCATGGTTGAATAAAGAACATTCCAAGTGCATTGGAACAATTGAGTGCCAACCTTTTCCTTTTGTTACCTGTACACTTACTTATAGATCCAGTATACACTTACCATATATACAAATACTGGGGGAGATTTATCATTAGTCCTATGTAGTTTCTTGGCATATAATTTTCGCAAATTTTTGCGCAAACATTGTTTTTGCAGGGTTTTTTTAGAAGAAAAAAAAAAGCAAATCTAAAGTCACGAAATGGTGGAAAAAATACACCAGAGAGTGTGCAATACCGTGCAACACCACACTTATCAAGTGAGAATTTACAAAATAACGCAAATGTAATTGCAAAACTACACCACATAGGAGGTGGTGTATGTGGGTCCATTGCTACTACATGGGGAAGTTTTTGCTCAATTTTATGTTTGAAATATGTGAGAATTTCCTGTGCAAAAACATTGCAAAAAGGCAGAAATTGAGCAAATGTTAAACATAGGTGCGACTGGTGCAGTCTATTCGCATAGAGCGCGCACAGCTGATGATGATGTCATTTAACACTGCACATACACCGGACTATAGATCCGACTGGTGGAAGCCTGACAGTCTAACACATAGACAACTGCTCAAAATCCTGCCTAATGATAAATCTCCCCCACTCTATCTAATATATAAAGCTGAGTGTATGTGTGTGTTTGTATGTATGTCCGCTATAGGAATCTGTACCATCGCGTTTACAATCACCAAATTTTGTGATTCAGGGAACATCACTGGCTCAGTTTTGAGCCGAAATTTTAACCCCACGCTTTCCAAAATACACTTATTAACCACCATATACAGGAGCCATTGTCCACTGCTGCTGTGGGATTTAGAAGCTGAGACGTGATTGGATGCTGTTATGCCACAGGTCATTAATAAGAGCTCTGAGCTTTGATTGGTTACTAAGACAGCTTATGTGTATGGTAAGATGGATAGAGGCAGGGAGGTAGAGAGAGAAAGATAGAGACAGAAAGAAAGGTGCAAAAAGAGAGACAGTCAGTGACAAAGACTGACGGACAGTGAGTGACAGAGGCCGACAGACAGTCAGTGACAGAGAAAGACAATCTGTGACAGAGACTGACAGTCAGTGACATATACTCACAGACAATCTGTGAAAGACAGACAAACAGTCAGCGACAGAGACTGACAGTGACAGAGACTGACAGTCAGCATCAGAGACTGGCAGACGGTCTGTGACAGAGACTAACAGAGACAGACAAAATATTTTTGTCACTCATTCTATTTTAATATAGCTAAAAGCAGTTATTTTCTATCCAGGGAAACGCTGGGAGCTATAGCTAGTAAATACATACAATGGTACTCGCTTTTTGGTGTCTAACTGGGTGGCTATGAGGGTGAGCAAGTGGCCGTGCTGTTAGGTGGCGGGTGTACAGACACTGTGCCAGCGGAACGGTGGCTAGCGGGAGTTCGAGTGGCTTTGTTGTGGGGGCAAGAAGGAGGCCCGTCAACTGTGTCGTCAGGCGGGGAGGAGGGCAATCCACTGTGTCAGCAGGCGGGGAGGAGTGCAATCCACTGTGCCGTCAGGCGGGGAGGAGGGCCATCCACTGTGTCAGCAGGCAGGGTGCAGCAGGGCTTTCTGCTGTGCCATCTGGTGGTGGTGGGAGCAATGCGTCCAACTGTGCTGTCAAGAAGGGGGGTGGGCGGTTGTTTGCCTGTGCTGGCGTGTGAATGGGAGGCAGGATAGAAGGCAGTGGGCGGCCAGGCTAAGGAGCGCAGATGGGACACAGAGGGAGAGTCTCAGGGGCTCAGTATCAATAAATTATGACTTGGCCATACAGGCCCCGTAACCATAACTAGAAATATTACTATTCTTCTGTGTTTGTTTTGTCTGTCCTTACAGAAGTCTTATATTTCCAGGAGGAACAACAGATGAAAAACACTAAAAAAAACATACTACATTTCACATAGTATAACATACATGACTAATAATTAAGGGATCTGCTCTGTTATCTGACCTCCAGGAGTTGATTATGGATATGATAGTGATTTTGAAGGTAACCTTGACACGACCTTGGCAAATTCTTTACCTCCCATTATATTCTACTGTTCAATCAATTAGAAATGAATATAAAAGTAATAAACTGATGGTCTGTGATGTCAGTGAAACCAGCCCAGAAAGCCACCCTTAATAATCTGCAACAGAGTCACGACGTCAGCCTTTGTGTTCTAAACAATCTCTGCACATAAGACAAAGCAGATTCAGTATGCAGAACGCAGACCAAAGATTTAATCAGCCCAGGGGGGATCGAAATTCTATATATATGTACATTCACATATACATGTATACATGTTTGGGAGGAAATGGGTTTCTGATTGCCTCTCAGCTTTTCAGTGCTGTCAGTGTTGCTGAAATGCCACTCACCAAGTATACGGAGAACCCAATGGGATTTTATGGGAGTGATTTGATCCTGTTAATGACTTATGGCTTTCAGAGAGATACCACACACAGATACATCCTAACATGTTCATCTTTAACTCTTGGCGCTTTGGATCATGCTGTTAGTTTCCATTCATTCAGATTTTCTTTATTATTTTACAGCAGTTATGTAAAGTGAGATGGTTGATACTGATTTATATCATACAACTGAAAACAATAAGCCTCATTTTTTTTATCCCATCTGGGCATTCACATTTAATTTAATTCATTTGCCATATATAAACATTTCTTCAATTAGATGTTATTAAAAAAATGTTCCTATGTGAAGATAATTTCTCATAAATGTAGCCAAGTTATCCCTTAGAAACGAGATAGCTTCCTCGGATACGACCACCCGCACTCTGGCAGCGATGGCCAGACATGCGCTATTGAGCTCTGCCTGACCACATGGATACAGCAATCATTACCACAGGATGGCTGTGGGACCTGCAGTAACTCCTGAACATTTCATATACAAAAACCTTTTGTTTCTTTGTGTAATCACTCCAGCAGTGGTGGTCGTATCCAAGGAGAAATTATCTTTACACGGGTAAAAGATTTTTGATAATATCTAATTGAAGAAATGTGTACATATGGCAAATTAATGAAACTGAATGTGACTGTCCAGATGAGAATACCCCTTTAATAAACAACAAATTAGCAGAAGGCATTGTGTATGTTCGTGTTACCCTTGTCCATCCACTTTTATATGGTTACTTACAGAATCTAGCAATAAAAAATTATACTATTAATAAAAACTAGACTATAGATGAGTAGGGCTGCATTCATTATACTGGATCATTCATCAGATCATCTTGATGTTGCACTAGATATACTTGTTCTTTCGGTGGAAGGACCCTTAGCACCATGTTTTTTGTGATGTGTGTGGGATAAATAAAACCCCTTGGTTCAGAAATGCCTTTTAGAGCATCAGCAGCCATTCTTGCAAAAAAAAAAAAGTCTGCAGATGGAGGGTCATGTTCCTTACTGTCCATGACCAATCTCCCCTCCAGGACCTTAAGGTAAATCTCCTATTAGAATCAGCCAAGATAAACACTTACGCATAGATCCAGGCACTGTGACTGTGCAATCTTTGTATATTTGTTATCCATGGCCTCCTCACTTCCAAATTCAACTTTTACAATTATGCTAATGAGCTAGAAAGGCTACTGACGTTGTAACCTGAGCCCAGATGTGCCTTTACAGGCTGTTACACTGTCCCCCGCTCCCCCTCTTCTCCTTCAGCACTTTCCCTCTACCTCTTCCTGCTGTAATCTCCCAGCAGCAGAGGATGTTTCAGTTTAATGTGCTGAGGAAGCAGGGGGGAGGGTGGGACAGTGTAACAGCCTGTGCAGCTATAGCATGGTGAGGCTCCGGTAACAATGTTTAATAAACTTTAGAAAAGAGAAAGTCAGCTCACCACTAAATCCCATGGTAAAAAGGTAAAAAATGAAGGAGCTAAGGGAGAGGGCAACGGCAGTGTACGGGGAGAGGAGGAGGAGGTGAACGCAGCTCACCCCCGCCCCTCTCCATAGCAACCTATGGCGCACGGCGCCGTATTACGGGAAAAGATAGGACATGTCCTATCTTTTTCCCGGGTACGGAACGGTACGGTGCCGCACGTGTGCGGCACCGTACCGCTCCCGTAGGGTGCCGTGCGCCCATAGAAGTGTATGGGGGACGTATATCGGCCGTATATACGGCGGCCGTATATACGGCCCCCATACGTTCGTGTGAATATAGCCTTATACTGTATTCATTAATATATCTCCAGCTCCTGGAAGATAGATTGGTAATGGACATTTATAGATCACATGACCTCCCAGGCATTTTATGGATAAGAATGTCAGTTGCGGAGGTGAAAAGCATTTCTGAACCAGGGGACTTTACATGTCAGAGCAGTGCTGAACTTTTAATATATGTATATTAGTAAATTTCCTAATATCTTGCCCCCCACACATTACAAAAAATTCTGAAGCAAAGTGGCCAAACCCTTTAAGTTCAGATGGGAGTGCCGTGGCCAGGTCAGAAATGGAGGTTGCCCTTTTGTTGGGTGAATGAAGGGATTTTCAAGAATTGTCACAAAAATACAAAAAAAAGTTGCGTGCAGCTCACCTTTTTGTAGGTCTTAATATTCGGACACAGAGGGGTCAATTTCCATGTGAATCCAGCACACTTGGAGTGCGGTCACGTTGCTTGCTAGGACTGCAGGTGTAGTATGAAGACTAATACAAAGGTAGATTGCCGCACATCCGTAGCAGGACAGGAGGAATACTGCCTACGCGTTTCGAGCAACTTGTGCTCTTGGTAAAAATGGTCATTGTGGTCATGGTAAAAATGTATCACAATAAGATTTTAAAAGAAACGTCCACCAATCATAAGCAGGGTGTGTGTGCGTATCGTGTGATACAACATGTCACTGAATGCATGTGGAGGGGCGTGTGCATCACAAGGCACGGGAATAACAGGCACAATTTAACAATACATTTTTGACCCTATGCAATGATTAAATTATCATACAAAAATAAAGCTATATATTCATAAATACAGATGAATTTATACAGTTACAGAAAACAACTTCAAGCATACAACAATGGGGCTCATTTACTTACTCGGTCCTGTCGCAATCCAGCGGCGCGTTCTCCGTTGAGGATTGGGGTCTTTCGGCGATTCAGTAAGGTAGTGCGCCCGATGTCCACCAGGTGTCGCTGCTGCGCTGAAGTCCGCTGGAGTTCACCGGAGTTCACTATCCTAGCCTGGGTGCAGGTAAGCGCGTGTCAAGTGACACATTTTTTTTTAAAAAACACCGCAGTTTTTCTGAATCCGTCGGGTTTACCGACGGCCACGCCCCCGATTTCCATTGCATGCATGCCGGCGTGCCGCAATCCGATCACGTGCGCCAAAAATCCGGGGCAATTCGGCGCAAACCGCTAATTTTCAGGAAACTCAGAGAAAAAGAGCGATTCGGGCCCTTAGTAAATGACCCCCAATGTAACGCATCTTCTTAGGTTTCCAAACAAAGCCAGAATTACAATGTGTTTATATAAATGCATTTCAGTATCGGCACAAACTTAATCTTCAAAAGGTGTATAATGCTAGAAATTGATTATATGTACAACATGATTAGTAAAATGATTGTTGGACATAGGAAAGCCCTTAGAGTTTGACAGGATTCATGTCCTTCATGATCAGGGCAGGCCACATCCTCAGCTATGATCTGCTATTGGCATCACTTAAAGACAACTTACATCTCAATCTAAACTTGAGTTTGCCTTCAGGACACAAGAAATACTTTGTGATAAAACCTATGGGATTTATAAGTGCTTATCTACTGCCTTTCCCCCCAAAACTAGGACCAATGATCTATAATTTCTGATGACTTATTGGGGCAGATTTACTTACCCGGTCCTGTTGCGATCCCCCAGTGTTTTGGTGTACAATAGAAAAGATCATTCATTTTTTGTAATTTCACTACTAACTATCCAGACGTAATCAAAACAAACATTTTGGAAAATACATGCAACAAAAATGCATCAATTTTGGATTTTGTTCCTCAGGCAGTATTACAACTCTCAACTTTCTCGCCATGTTGATCTTAGAACCGTACATATAATTTTTCATTTGGTGAAGCTTGAAGTTTTGTATCCATCTTTCCAGAAGCTTCTAGCAACCCTTCTTTATTCCGCCCCACTATCCTGATGCTCTCTCTCTGTATAGGCCCTAAGGCTGTGTTTGCTTTCGGTTCGCCTGGCCCACACCATCATGTTTCCAACTATGATAAGATACTGCATGATCTAGGAGAAAAAGATGAAAATAATCATTGGAGCGAGACAGAAATCCACAGTGACTTGGAAATGTAAATTCCTCCCACACAGGAGCAAATCTAATCATTGTCTCTCCTAGAAGAGATGTGGTAGAGGGACCCTGGAATATACAGGATTGTTCTGGAGGAATTGTAGAAGAACTTACATATGGAAGCTATTTAACTACCATAGCAGTAGTAGAAATAAGCAGTAGAGACAAATGAAAGGAAATCTACCATCAAAATCAGGCATGGATAAACCAGGGACACTTATCCTATAATAATTATTTATTTATATAGCGCACACAGATTACGCAGCGCTGCACAAAGCATGTCATATTGGTCCCTGTCCCCATGGGGCTCACAATCTAAACAACCTACCGGTATGTTTTGGAGTGTGGGAGGAAACTGGAGTACCCGCAGGAAACCCACACAAACACAAAGAGAGTATACAAACTCTTTGCAGATGTTGACCTGGGTGGGATTCAAACCCGGGACCCCAGTGCTGCAAGGCAGAAGTGTGGCTCATTCAGCCACCACGCCGCTCCATCCTATGGTATGTTATCCATGGCCTCCTTCCTTCTAAAATAAACATATTAATTTATGCTAAAGAGTTGCACATAGTTTTGGGAGTTGTTACAAGAGACTCTCATTGCTGTAGCTTCACAGGTTGTTACAGTGTTCCCCCTTCCCCTGTGCTCCAGTAGCAATTCACCTATACCTCTGCCAGATTAATCTCCCTGCAGCAGAGGAATTTTCAGCACACAATGGGGCTTGGGGAGTGCTACTTGCACACTGTAACAGCCTGTGAATCTGCAGCACAGGAGGGCTTTCCATCTCCAACCTGAAGCTACCTTTACCAAGCTGTGAGCATCTCCTGTGGAACGATATCAAATCAGTCATTTCGACCCAGTTGATGTTACTGCTGTTGTGGCCGTTGCCGAGATCCAATAAACAAACTGTAAGTTGAATGCTTTACAACCTCTGAGTGATCTCTTTGCAAGGCACCACCACGGGCAACCCATTCACCACCACCAGGGATCTGCAACATCCCCACCGGGCCTAGCCTTTACTGAAGTGGCTGGCTAATGCGGCCTTGGGCACACTGTGGTCACGGTGCTTGGTATGGGGACTAGAGGGCTGACCTACAGCCTGGCAGGTTTCCAGCAGGTGGTGTGTGCAAGAAATATGGAGGGAGAGGCTAATGCAGTGGTTTCTCCCAGGGGCAACCCCTGAGGTGTCTGTAGGATGAATCCCTGGGTGATAGATGGGGAAGCTCTTGGTGGTAAGCAGTCATATCCAGGGATCAGACGGAGGCAACGTTGTGCAAATCAACTTACAGTTCTTTATTCAACAGCAGGCAACGGCCCAAAATGATAAAAGATTCTTAAAAAGGACCTGTCACCCCGAAAATGGCCCCCACAAAATGTGCCCCCCATAAACCTCACCCCAGCCTCTTTCTCCCCAGCCAGTTTTAAAAAAAATTATTTGTGATAAATTGATTTAAAGCGTTTCAACCTCTTACTAAATAAGAGGTCGGATTTTCCTATCTTGTGTCCGGCAGTCGGCCTTATTCATTAGGGGGCCGGCCGACACACCCCCAGTATGCCCCCTGTCTGCGGGGACCTATAGGAGAAGCCGGCAGCATCGCATGTATTGCTTAATCACTGCCGGCTTTCCGAGATGCGGCCACGTCGCACTGAAAGTGGCTGCGGCCGCAGACCTTCTCCTGTACAATGCCGGGCAGCCGCGCTGCACTAACAGCAGCTGCGGCCGCGCCAGGCTAACATACATCGCAGATTCACGGAGAGCTTCTCCTACAGATCCCCGCAGACAGGGGGCATGGAGGGGGTGTGTCGGCCGACCCCTAATGAATAAGGCCGACTGCTGGACACAAGATAGGAGAATCCGACCTCATATTTAGTAAGAGGTCAGATTACTTTAAATCAATATACCACAAATAATTTTTTTTAAAAAACTGTCTGGGGAGAAAGAGGCTTGGATGAGGATTTTTTTTGGGGGGGCACATTTTGTGGTGGTCATTTTTGGGGTGACAGGTCCTCTTTAAGCTGGAAAGGTCATGGAGAGTTGGTCCGCAGGAAAGATATACGTAGCCTGATAGTAGATGCAGGCTGGGCTGGTTCTGATGGAACTAAGTCCAAGTGGTGGAAGCTGCAGTTCTGGGCTTAAGTCTCCTGACTTGCACTCTGGCCTAAAGCACTTGTAGTTCCTGGGATTAAAGGCTGTTGCAGCCCTGAAGGTGTGCTGCTCATTCTCTTAACTCTGCAGTCTGACTCCAAGATGGAGACTCTCACTCTGACCATGTGCTCAGGACTGAACCATGTACTCTCAACCAGCAGGGGTTTTTATCCTCCCACTGGTCAGGTGGTAGCAGCTCTCCAATCACCTTCCAGCTGGTATAACAGACACATAATTGGATAATTACATACAACAGTTAATTGTTGCCTTGCCATGCAGTATCTACAGCTACAGCCATACATCTACACTATATTCCAAGTTATAGAAACATCCTGGAGGATTCATGATTCCCACTAACAGCTCCTGACCTGCAGATGGCGCTATTCGCAACTACCAGCCTGCCTATGCTGTTGTAGATCCCTGCATATGCATCGTGGTTGCCGCAGAAAGAAACCTTCTACACTTCAGCCTCTCCTTCATTTCTTGTACTTCCACCTGCCAGAGACCTGCCAGACCTGTGGATGAGGTTTCTGTTCCCTGGTACCCAGCACCGGGACCACAGAAGAGCGCTAGGCTGCGCTCAGGCAGCCACTCAGGTACATAGGGCTCCAGGTACCCCCCAAGCCACGGAAAGGCTAGGCCCCGGTGGGGGATGTTGCAGAATCGCAGCAAAAGGTGCCGCTACAAAGTATTAACTTAACGGGGCCAAATAATATTGCACACCCCACTTATCAGTTTATTATTTTTTAGAACACCTTAAAAATAGTGCAGAATTAGGCAAAAGTTTTTATACTTTACAGTTGATCTTTGAGTTATATACAGTTCCCTTCAATAAACAGCCCCGGGTTGAATTAAAATACAGCCCACATATACACACCTCCACAGTTTAATTGAAATTTGGTCTCCATACAGAGACACCCCAAGTCTGATTATATAATTCTATATGGTACCCCATATACACCCTCTTAACAGTTAAATTACATTCTGGCCCCTATATACAGATTCCCCCCAATGTAATTATATACAGACCCATATATACAGATCCCCAACCCCAATTTAACACACCACCCTATATAGAGGTCCCCCAGTTTTATGAAATTCTGTTACCTATATATAGATCTCACCCCTATTTAAATAAGATCTAGCGCAATATACAGCGCCCCCCCTCAGTTTAATCACATGCAGAACCCCTCAAACATCCTGGATCTCATAAGCACATGTACAAAGCCAGAAACAGCACCTCGCACACCCCATTTGATTAACTTTCAGCCCAAGCATAAAGACTCCCCCTCCCCAGTTTTATTATATACAGCCCCCTGGTAAATGCTAACATGGAAAGTTTAAAAACAAAAATAATAATCACCTTTAGTCTTTGTTTTCCACAATGCCACTGTCATCTCCTCCTCCCTATTCATCTGCTGGGACATGGTTCTGTCTATGAGGAGGGTAGTGTGTGATGACATCATCAAATGCTGCCTGGGTCATCCTGAGTGACAGGGTCACAGGTCAGTGCTGCACTGCGCTGGATACCATGGGCTGGTCCATACTACTGGTGGGTGATTCAGGTGGCTGCCTAAATTTCCCACTTTATTAAAGACAATTCTGTTATCCAGCACAGGGCTCTGCCATCTGCTGTCTGAGGCAAGAGTTTCATCTCGCCTCATGGCAGATGCGGTTCTTTTTCATTTACCTTTTATTGACTTTGAGCTCTGTGCTCATGGCGTAGAGATATCTACTGAATAGATCCAGGATTTGTTCTAGTTTTTGGCCCACGAGATTTGTTTTATACTAGGACCAAACATTACAGTGACAGTCATGAACAACCCTAGGCTTCAGCCACTTATCATGTTGTTAGACTGTCCTTTACTGGAATAGAACGACAAAAGAAAATATCATCTATTAATAGCTGATTCCTGTGTGTTTTTCCATATCAAAGTTTCCTGGCAAAGGTAAAATGAGAAGCAACTAAAAAAGAGACCAAAGAAAGACAATGGGGTATAAGTTTGCATTCCTGGAATTTTTGAGGCAGCTGATGACCTCAGTTTGTCCATCATGCAGAGGCCATTTGTGGTTGCAATCGATTGTGCTATCCGCAGACCAGTAATAGCTTTCATAAGTCCTGGCAGATGTGTCAGGACACGGGGCTATTAGGGCGAAAGGAGGAGAAGAAAAACAAGTGCAAAAATGAAGAAAGTAGATTATGAAGAGAGGAAAATCACCAGGGACTAATAAAAAAATGGAAATAAAAATAGCGTATAAATAGGAAACGTAAGAAGAGAAGACCGGGACAAGACGAACAGTGCAAAACTTTTCTATTGAAAATCCTAGTTGATTTTATCAAATATCTCAGTAAAGATAAATCTTTTATTCAAAGTTTTTACCCTTTTCTTCTTATTGTGGGTTATTGGGGTGTCTTGCAGGTTCAGGACCCAAATCTAAACAAACTTCAGTCAGTTTCTTGGTTCGGCTTAGCACCCCTTCCCTTAATAACATCCACAATCGGTTCTGGCACTAATCATGCATATTATTTCTTTAAATGCTCCCGACGAAGCCATCAGGGGCATTTAAATTAATATGCACGCTAGCACTAACATTGTCGCCCCTCTGACACTGATGATACTCCTTAAAATAGTAGTTCTCATGCACCACATTAATCTAAATAGGACTAAATGGGATTTTCACAGGACCATTTAAAAGGGTTTTCCCACGAAAGAAAATCATCGAATCTCAATCCCCTAGTGATGGTTACACAATAAAGATCATTTTAACCCCTTACTTTACACTGTTACTCAGTTTTATTGCTGTTTTAGCTCCTATCACTACATTAGGATAGTTAGTGCAAAATCCCAGGGTGTGGGCGCGGACATTATGATACATCTAGTTCTGTGAGCTGACAATGTGGTTACATTGTCAGGGTACAGGTGTATATACACGTTCATCTGGCTTCTGACATTGTACTAGTATCTGACACATAGAAAGAGAGATGAGACATATCAGAGATGAGAGACTCCGATTACACAGAGGAATGACAGACAGAGGCTGACAGACTTTTACACTGTCAGTTCTGCTACACCTCTGTTCTCACAGATATGTGCCTGCCTCCCCCTTCCCCCAGATAACTTATGTGCTTGTAGTTTGTAGCTTCTCTTTGATCACGATGTGTTTGCTGGCAAAAAGTGAATAAGTGAGTGTCAGTGTGAGCTCTGGGCTAGACAACAGGGGGCGGGGCTACAGGCACAGAGCAGAGAGAGACAGAAACTCGGCAGAACGGAGTCACACAGTGACTGGCGGCCACCTGACCCTAAGGCAGAAGTTAAAGGGTCGTGTCTATGGGGAATTGAAATTGTAATTGTATACCAGGACTGATAGAGACAGATTGGACTTTTCATGTATTTTTTTAAATAAAATTTCCCCCCAAACCCCACAGGCCACCCTAGGCACCGTGCACCCGGCGCCTGGTGGCAAAGTCAACTCTGCCCTCACCACTTCATCATCAATATGAATAAAAGCCATATAAGTATAATTTTCTTGTGTTGAGCTCTGCTGTTCTCAGTTATCTCTGAGACTATATACACTCTTACTTCCTGGTGATAAGGTATTTTATTTTTATTTTCAGTATATTATTAAGATCCAGTTCCTGACTTTAGCGCATCCAAGAATCCTCCTGTTCTTAAATCTTTTCTTGGTTCTTCTTCTCTTGTATTTGACCTCAATTTTGTTTCCGGTTCTAACCTCTATTTCTTTTTTTTTTTTTTGACTTCCCATATGTTTAGTTTGTGGCTATATTCTTTTATTACCTTGCACAACTGCTGCCAATACAAGACTATTTTAGGGATTAAAATCTGAGTATTCCATGCAGTATAGGCCAAATTCTTGTATATACAGTATGGTTGGTCCAATAGCAGCTGCTGAAACTATCAATGCTACATAGTAGCCATGTGCATAAGCGATCTGTATTGATCTGTTGCAATGAGATGAGCAAAATACCACATACACACTTCTCTGTTCTCCCCAAAATTTGTTCTCCTTCTCAGAGGAGAAAAAAAGCAGATTTGAAAACATCAAAAAGGACCTTTACCATGAAAAGTTGATCTGAGTTTTGTTACTTGCAAAGCAGAGATGAGGTGTCAGTAGCCTTTGTCAGTTTCTTCTGGTGATTGACACCTGGATTATGTTGTCATAATGTACATAGTAATCGTAAAAATAATCTTTTCTTTGGAGCACGATACCTCAACAGCATTTTGATAATCTGTTGTATACTGCAGGATAAGTAGAAGTTGTACAGATGGCTAAAATATGTAAATGCCAATCTATTTTCATAGTAAACATGCCAAGAAAATCCTTGGAAAGTCGTCATCTCATTCATCCAAAATGCATCTACTTAAAGGAAACCTACCATTTGATTTGATGCATTATGAAACAAACATACCTTGGGAATACTGTAGCTACACTGATGCAGGGTCATATCTTGGTTAATCCCTGTGCGGAGTGGTTTTGCTGACAAAACAGATATAACATTATGATTATGAAGCTCTCTTGCTTCTGTGGCTCCTTCAGCGCTTATCTAGCACGCGACTGCAGGAGAGAATGATGTAATCCCAGGCTTGTGCCTGAAGGCAGAATAATCAATTGCTGCACCATCCCCAGCTGCTGTGTATGGGTGATCCAGCTCAGGTTGATTATTCAAGCTTGACTAACCTCCATTTGTAATTTGAAGCTTGTGTAATGTGTCCGACAGCCTCTCCCAGCTTTCACCAGGTCCTGAATGTTATAATTGTTTTATCAGCAAAACCACTCAGCTCAGGGATTAACCAAGATATGATCCTGCATCGGTGTAGCTACAGTATTCTCAAGGTATGTTTGCTTTAAAGCTTTTCTGTCTTTGTTTAGAATTTGACCTCTATCAGATCAGTCCATTGGGATAAAACCAATATGTTGTGATTTATATTTCTTTAAAACAGATCATTACATGATGGTGTTAAAGTCGAATACCATCCATTGATGTTATTGAACGGCAGCAAGTAAGAGGAGCTCATGTATTATCCACAAACACCAGGATGTAAAACATTAATGGTAATGGTTATACATGTGTGTTTGCATTGTGGTGTAGGAATTTACAATGTTTCATAATGTGTTTACACTTTGTCATAGTTTAGTTAAAGGGGTTGTCTGGAACCAATAACTTTTTTATTATTGGCCTCAGGTGGTGTAAAAAAAATAATACTAAAAACGAAATACTGTATAGAAAAGAAATGAAACAATCAGAGAACTAGTTTGTTGTTTTGGAAACTTTCTGAGCAGATCCTACGCTGTACTGAGGAGACCCAATCAGGTTGAAACAGTGCTGTCTACAGTTGGGAGTCTGTTCCTTCTGGAATAGATATACTGGTTTGGCTTAATCCCACATCATGTTTTAGACTTCTTATAGGACATTCTTGGTGTTGAGGGGGCTGCCTTTCAAGGTAGCAAAAGGAGACATTGTTTTCCATTTAACACCTTGGAAAATGTATTTGCATACTTCCATGAGCACATCCTGGGCAGGTTCCTTAGCGATCCCTGTCTGTACCTTTTCAATAAAATTACTTGAGCTACAGGCAGAAGAGGCATGCTAAAGGGACACTGTCAGATTTTACCCTAATTAACTACCAACCTCTTTAAGTAGGGTAGGAAATGTCCTTCTAGAATTCCTTCTTTTGTTAGAAAAAATGTAAAGAAAATCATGCAGGGGTAGTGTAACTTCAGATGCCCCTTTTGTTCTTCAGTACATATAAATATGCGTTTGGTGTCATATTAAGGATAAAAATCTCATATTTTTAGATCTCATGAAGCAATCTACAGTACCTGAGATACAGGAAAGTAAAGTCAAAGCTGGAAATGCAAGCTGCATTGTTTTCGTGCTTGTATTTCTGGTTCTGTAGCTCACAAATCCACAAGCCTAATCTAAAAGATGAGATGCTAGCATGTTTATAGGTATTATAGACTCAAAGACAGGGGTTACTGAAGTCACGCTTACCCTGTCATCTCTAAACCTGACTCAACTCTAGAATTCTACAAAGGATATTTTATAGCCGACCTGCAGTGGTCACATTGTCCATTTAAGATGGGAAGAGTGCAAAGTCCACCTACAGGGGTCTGACCGCAGTGTGGGGGAAGCTGGATTTCCTGGGATCTTATTGGTTGGTTTGTAACCTAGTGCTAGATTTAGCACAGATGGCTTGGTCCAGAAGAACAGGCTACATCTATGCCCATCAGGGCCAGTGAGAAGGTGCAAGAAGAAGGGAAGGCTGCAATGCAGTGAAGGGATCTCCCTGTGGCACTCCCAGTGTAATCGTAGTTGTGGACCTGGCAGATGGGAATGTGTTAGTTGTGTTAGTGGCAACAGGGGTCACACGTGAAGACAGGGAGCTTGAACAAAATCCCACAGTCCAACAAAGCAGCAGTAAACAGACTGTAAACATTCCCCTCTTTAGACTTCCACGAGGCAGAGGATTACAAGAGTAATGGCAGAAGTGGTTAGTTGGAATGAATAGGAAAGGCAGGTTGCTGTCGAATGAGCAGAAGAGATGGGGCATGAGGACCAACAGTGCATGTGAGGACCAGTAGTTGTAGGATAAGAACAAGAAGTGGGATGGAGCAATGGAAGCAGTGCTGGGGAAACAGGACAGGCAGAACTAGCAAAAGAAGTGGGATGAGAAAGTCTACACAGGTAGTTTTAGTGTAGAATAATGAAAGCACCAGTTTCAGGATCAGTGGTAGTGGATCCTCTGTACCACTGCGGACAATGACATAAGACGACACCTGGGACCGTAGTCTAAGTGGCACCAGGTCGTTCCACAGGCGCAACTTTGTCTGAAGAGGATGAGCAATTATAGGTTGCCTGGTGGCCAGTGCCGAATAGCAGTGCGCTGACTCTTTAAATATCAGAGACTGACGCTGGAGCACAGCTAGGTAAGTGAGGCTGCCGGTGAGAGGGGGCACACAGAGGCACACAGGTGCGCATGTGACCCGAAACAAGGGTTGTAGCAGCACCTGTGACAACCAGCATTAAAGTACAGCCACACATTGAGATAATTATTAAGGAGGGTGAAGACACCGAGGGTGGGCGTGTGCAGCCTGTGGACCACAGTTTGGGATCTCATATTAAAAAAGAAAGAATCTAGTGTAAAAGAATGTGTTAAAATAAGTGTATTTCCATTTTATTGTGAAACATAACAAGCTTTAAAGCCGTGGTCATGTCTTTTATTTAATAGTATTTGTCTTCATTAAAATAGCTGGTTCATCAAAAACAGTTTTCACCCCTGTATCATACAGGGTTTCACCTATGGTCACCCAATGGCACACATACATGGAGATTCCCTTAAAGTGGTTCCAATACACTAATTGATAGTCAACTTTACGATAGGTTATTCTGTAGAGTTTGTGCGGGTCTAACACCCAAGCCCTGCCACAATCATCTGTAGTTGGAAGTAGATATTGAATAGATAGGGTTAAATCAGTGAAAAGTGTCTGAGAGCATACTTGTCCTAGTTGCTAATGGTAACCAATCAGAGCTCAGTTTTCATTTTAGAAACGGCTGTGGGAAAATTAAAGCTGGGCCCTGATTGGTTATAATAACCCTCCCCGGTATTCATAGCGGATGCCATTTTTCATAAGACAGCCTCATAGGAAAGTAAAATTGACAGGATAGTAATTTATTATTTAGGAACAGAAAGAAAAAAAAAATAAGTTCCCAAGTTTAGCAGAACGGTAAAGTTTATTGGCAGGAAAATGAAAAATTGGAAATAGAAAAGAATCGACGAATTGTTTTAACTTTAGCAAGAACAGAATAAAAGAGAATTCTGGTTTTGATGAATTTCTCATGTTTTTCCCCCCTAGAAAAGCTTTAATATGTGTGTGTCGTATGCGTCCTGGGACATCCGCAAGGAAAGAAACCCTTCAACAAACAGAATGAACAATTCCACATGCTGCAGCTCTGATGTTCTAAGGAAGAGGTGGGACACAGGGGGCAGGAAAAGAGAGCGGAAGGATATGGGAAGAAACGGCTCGTAGGAACGTTCAGAAGGAAGAAACCAAGCTCCCACACAAAGAGTTCTGCCTAGTAATAATACAAAGAACCACAAGTTTTCCCATAAAAATTCCCTCATCGGCATCTGGTTAATAAGCTGCATAGAGTAACAAATGATGAGCACCCGCAGGAGGATCGTAGCGCCTGTTCATACACTCTGTACTGCACACACCTACTAGACAAATAAATCAGTCTGCTCGCCTGAGGTGTAAAGTCACAAGTTCAGAGCGAAAACAAACAGTATGAGAATAATCTATTGACTCCAGTACACGAGCATACAAATCACATTCATTTTGCAAAGGAAAAAGATGGGTTCATCATCCATCTATACACTCTACCTGCTGCCACATTAAATAGTATTGCTGTTCTCAAACACACAAATCAATGACATCATGGGAAGTTTTGCAGAAATATTAAGATATACTTTTTTATTGGGTTTGACTGTACAAACCATCACCAGTAAAGAAAAGAGAGAGAAACCGTATGACCCAATTTATGTTCCTGAATCATGGAACACTAAGGCTTGGGCCAGAGATCAACCGATTTAAAGATCAATGTTATAGGTTCGATATGGGTCGATATGGGTTGCGGGTTCACCCGTGTCTCTCTGCCCCCGCTGGTGCAGCACCCACATTCCTTACCTGTCCCGGATCCTGTCTCCACGCACGTCCCCAACGCCTAGGGTGCACGTGTGCCGGCTTCAGAAGATTTAAAGGGCCAGCGCGCCATTAATTATTGCTGGCCCCAATCAAGCACTTACCTCACCTTCCACCACACTTTATCCCATTGCTTTCAGTGTCACTGGATACTGTCCAGCCTTTCTGAACAGTCCTGCCTAAAGGCTAAACATCAGATTATCCGACCCCACCAACAGTAGTGGATTATTATATAGACGGTTTTGGCAGTGGCCTAGGGACCAAGCCTTCTAGGGCGTACATGACCACCCAAACCACTCTTCAAATTTAATATTGAGAAGGACCTTTACCCATGAAATCCTCATAGATCTGTTTACGCTCTCAATACACATGTACACAAGAGCCATTGCAGGACCTTTCAAGGTCATCCAGCGGTCCTTAAACCAAGGCAAAGCAGGCAGAAAAGACGCATCTTCTATTCCCTAAGTATTCCCTTCTATTCCCTTGATTCTAGTATATTTGAAAGTGAACTCAAGAAAATCAATGGTACATTCCTCCGAGAGTAGGTTTTTCTCACCTCTACTCATATCAATCACAAAGCCCAAGTCATCTCTGTTGAAAGATATACACACATCTTCTATAAGTAAACATTTCTTTAATTGTCCTACCTACAAACTTAAAAGTAAAAATAAGCCTTTTGATAAAATCACCGACACTGCACGCTAGATGTTCCTTGCCCCGGGGTTGCACCCTTGATAATGCATTATGGGAAAAGATTGTGGCGTGTTAGGACAAAACCAAAACAGGTGGGCAACAGGAATGAGGAACAATGAGAAATGTGAGGGAGAATATGTAACCATCTGAAAAATGTAGAAATTTGTATGGGAGAAAAATATATGTAAGAAAAATGTAAGAACACATAATTACAAATGACAAAATGTGAGGATGGAAGCACAGGAGTGTACTAGGGTGAGACAATGGAACAGGAACATGATGGATGATGCTGAAAAATTGAAACGAGCCTGGAAATACAGATTGTGAGTGAAAAATGAAAATGAATAAAATAAAGGCGAATTATGAAAATAGAAATTAGGGTTTAGCGGACCTGAGTGGTGTTTGGGTCTGTGCTAAACTTTGCAGGTTTGGGTCCCAGAACCAGGCATCAGCCAGAAGTTTGGGTTAGGCAGAAAAGCTGGTTGATGAGCAAACTATCAACCAACTTTTCACCTTAATAACAAATCTACATGTCATGGTGCCATTTAAGGTGGACTATCCGGCATTTTACAGCAAACATGCACTGGTAACACCTGCTATTGGTGCTGGCAAGTGTTAACCCCTTAAATATCCCAGTTTCCTCGGTCCTGGTTGTGAGTTTGTATGAGGGGGGGTGGTGGCATATTTTTTAAATTTTTTTTTTTGTGAAATTTGTATGTGTAATATTTGTTAACCCCTCATACTTGTGTATTGTAAAAGTATAGGGAGGGGAGATTTTTGAGAATCTGTTTCTGCAACAGCTGGGTGCCTCTGCAAGCTTTTCATGGCTGTGATCATGTCTAAGGGTCTAAAGGAATGGTTTGTCCAAGGCTTATGCACATGGCCTTTAAAGGGGTTGTCCAAGACTGTAAAAAAAACCCCTTGGTGGCCAGGAGAGGATTGCTTAAAAAATTAAACAATTACTTACCTCCCGGTGCTGTCATCTCTCAGCTCTGTGCCCCATGTAAACAAACATTGACACAGAAGCCGCTCTGCATTTAGCTTTCTGTTTACATGGGGCATGGACCGGAGAAATGGCTGCACAGGACTTCGGGTGAGCGCCTGGAGGTAAGTAAATGTTTCTTTTTTTAATCAGCCCCCTCCCAGCGACCAAGGTTTTTTTTACAGTGTCGGACAACCCTGTAAGGTGCCGTAATCTAGTCGCATGATTTGAAACCAGATGACTTCTCCCATAGAATTCTATGGCACCCGGTGACTGACGTAAGTCGGGCCACTCATCCCTCCGCCTCCTCCTCCCAGCCCTCTGCACGCCTGGGCGAGCACACGGCTGTCTGAATAAGGCCTAATACAGATGCACTATATTGCCAATATACTACAATACAGTACAATGCGGCATATTGTTTCAGCCCCTATATACGTTTGGTATCTCAGTGATTGTACTGACTCAAAGAATTAAGGTGATGCGTCACTTTAGGGAAAGAAGGGAAAGAATTAAAAACAAAGCCCTTAAAGAAACTCTGCCACCTATATATTTCCAGCTTTCCAGTACATTGCATAGGATATTGAATTTTGACACTAGGAAGGAAAACTCGTCCTGTAGATAACAAGACCTCATACAGGTAAAAAAAACTGAAATGCAAAGATGTAAAGGGGCATTGTCGGGAAGGTGTTAAATAATGTTTGAGAATTCTCAGGCTTTTTAGGGCTATTGGATGGTGGGGGGAGTGGGATAGGATTTCTCTGTATATTTTAATATGAGGGTAATGTAGCATGAAGTTCACAATGTAAAAAGTCTGATTAATTCATTACATCTTCTTTTCAATATGTGTAGAAACATTGTCCATGAAAAGATGGAAAATCAAAGCAGTAGCCCAAGAACTGGATGTTCCCTATCTCTGCTGGAGGGGATTCTGAGCTTTCACGGCCTGGAGGCAGAATTATCAATGAAGAACCAGCGTTGAGTATCCAGTGTGGTTCTTGTAAGGGCATTGTAGAGCGATTTCTCATTTTCTATGACTCTTGTGAGTGTCTGACATGATTAAAACTAGTCTTTCAATTAAAAGATACTTCGGATAAATCTATGGCGGAGAAAATGGGAACCATAATAATGGAGATGATAGAAGCAGCAGCTTGAGGCGTCATGGTGTTAATAAAACAAACCAGAGGACTGAAGAGGTTAACTCTGTAATCCTGCTCTTCTAAGCAAATTTCGGAACTGTTGTATCATATGACAAGCTGGGAGATAGCCTGAGATGGCCAGAGTCGTGCTGCAGCAGACATGGATCACGTCAGATCGGGTTACTGGCTCAATATTTGTGTGACAAATGTAACTAAGGAAACTCTCAGCAAATATTCCCAAATTTATTGTTATAGTGTAAGCACCCCCGGTGGCAGAGAGTCTTGTCTAATAACAGGACAGGACACATTATGGAAGTGGAGTAACCCTTTATTATCTTCATACTATTATAGAATTTTTACTTAAATGTGTTGAACCACAAAAGGGATATATGTCTTGGGGTCATAGTTATTGCGTTGGGGACATTTATTCACCTATTAACAACCAGACCCTTTTCTGCGTTTTAATTTTTCACTCTCCAACTTCAAAAATCCATACCATATGTACTCGAGTATAAGCCGAGGCACCTAATTTTAACCCAAAAAACTAGGAAAACCTATTGACTCAAGGGTATAAGCTGAGGGTGGGAAATGCATTAGACACAGCCTCCCCAGTTTATAGCCAGACACTGCCCCCTAGTATATAGACATCATTCCCTTTGTTTATAGCCAGTGCCTGCCCCCTTGTATATCGCCAGGAGCCCCCTGCCCCGAGTATGCAGCCCCTTGTATAAAGCCAGTACCTTCCCCCCAGTATATAGCCAGTGCCTGCTTCCTTAGTATATAGCCAGTGCCTGCCCTCTTAGTTTATAGCCAGTTCCTGCCCTCTTAGTATATAGCCAATGCCTGCCCCCTTAATATATAGCCAGTGCTTGCCATCTTAGTATATAGCCAGTGCCTGCCTGCTTAGTATATAGCCAATGCATGCCCCCTTAGTATATAGCCAGTGCCTGTCCTCTTAATATATAGCCAGTGTCTGCCTCCTTAGTATATAGCCAGTGTCTTCCCCCTTAATATATAGCCAGTGCTTCCCCTCTTAGTATATAGCCAGTGCCTGCTTGCTTAGTATATAGCCAATGCATGCCCCCTTAGTATATAGCCAGTGTCTGTCCTCTTAATATATAGCCAGTGTCTGCCTCCTTAGTATATAGCCAGTGTCTGCCCCCTTAATATATAGCCAGTGCCTGCCCCGAGTAAATAGCCAGTGCCTGACCCCTCAGTATATAGCCAGTGCCTGCCCCTAGTATATATCCAGTGCCTGCCCCCTCAGTATATAGCCAGTGCCTACCCTCTTAGTATATAGCCAGTGTCTTCCCCCTTAATATATAGCCAGTGCTTGCCCTCTTAGTATATAGCCAGTGCCTGCCTGCTTAGTATATAGCCAATGCATACCCCCTTAGTATCTAGCCAGTGTCTGTCCTCTTAATATATAGCCAGTGTCTGCCTCCTTAGTATATAGCCAGTGCTTGCCCTCTTAGTATATAGCCAGTGCCTGCCCTCTTAGTATATAGCCAGTGCCTGCCCGCTTAGTATATAGCCAATGCATACCCCCTTAGTATATAGCCAGTGCCTGTCCTCTTATTATTTAGCAAGTGCCTGCCCCCTTCATATATAGCCAGTGCCGAAGGCGGTGCACACACTGATGTCTGCATGCGGAGCCACAGCTGAAGACAGAAGAGGACCTGTGAGGGATGTCGGAAAGGTGAGATGAGACGTTTTTTTTTCATACACTTGAGTATAAGCCAAGTTAGGGTTTTTCAGCACATTTTTTGTGCCGAAAAACTTGCCTATACTCGAGTGTATACGGTACATTTTTTTTTCCATGTAGAGAGCTGTGTGAGGGCTTGTTTTCTGCGTAACAAATTGCACTTCATAGAGTTGGTGTTTAATATTCCATGCCATATACTGGGAAGTGGGAAATAATTCCAATTGTAGTGAAATTTATGAAAAAAATGCATCTGCGCCAATTTCTTGTGGGCTTGGATTTTACGACTTTTACTGTACTCCCCAAATGACATGTCTCCTTTATTTTTATGGGTAGGTACGATGTTTTCAATGCTGCCATTTTGAGGACTGTACAGACTTTTGATCACTTTTTATTAAATTCTTTAAACTTTGCAAAATGGCGAAAAAGTGGCATTTTTGACTTTGTGTGTTATTTACCGTACTAGATTAAACAACGGGACGAATTGTTATTATATTTTGATTGATCAAACATTTTGGGAAAGGGCGATAGATAACATGTTTATGATTTTTACTGTTTATTTGTATTCAGATCAGTTCTAGGGAAAGGGGGTGAATGCTTGTATGACTTAACCTTTTTTGACTGAATAAAAAATATTTAAAAAGGAAAAAATCTGAGAAACGCTAAAAGACTAGAACATAAAACTAAACGTAGACGCTCCAAACAAATCGGCACAGAGGTGTAGCTTTCCGTTTCTGGGAACCAATAGAAATTCTATAACAGGGGCTTTATCCAGGTACCTGGGCAAGTGCCTGGGCCCAG